>NW_027204604.1:4262500-5510000 GCF_024711535.1 Dipodomys merriami
TTGTTACAAGACATTGTCTCATATGGACAAGAGTACTGTAGAGGGGAAAAAAATAGAAGGGGTATTTTTTTTTTCTAGAATGGTCATGAATGACCTAATGGGGGAGGACAAAAAAGTAAGTGCACTTGCCATTATTTACGAATGGGACATAAAGGGAGATTTAAAGCTTATTGTTGGAGAATGGAAATACCAGAGAGAAAGAATGGACAGAAACAACAGCCTCCCCAAACATGATCCAAGCCAAATGACCAGCACCAACGATGTAGGAACAAGAGTCTCCCTGGACCAGAAGTGAAATTTGTTTGCTTGTTTGCTTTTTTCCTAAGTGGCTAAAGCAAGCCCTCTGTCTTTTAGATTATTTGTATCCGAAGAGGAAAAGTGTTAAACTTTAAAGAGTTAATTTGCTGTGTTCTGTAGTGGCTTACAAGAAAAGGATCAATTGTTCTATAAAGGCAAGCTCTGTAGTGTGTTAATGTGTTACTGCAAAAACTAATCGCTACAATAAAGAGACTGTGTTTCTACAGTGTACGGGTCTCTGTGACTTTGATTAATGCTTCCCACGGGACATCTCAGCCTCAATATGGGCTGGAGAAACTTCCTAAATATTCAATGAGCATGGTCAAAAGATGTATAAAACAAATCAACCTGACACCTTAATCCGGCCAGGCAGCAGTTGACTCAAGGGGTGGAGAGGACCAGATACATCATTTAACACTGCCGACTTGAAAGGCTGGGAGCGTCTGTTCTTCAAAGCTGAAATGACACTGAATCTGTTGTACTTAGTGGCCTAGGAGTTATTAGTTTATACATTAAAATCAGCACCCAGTACTGAACAGGAAGGCAGTGCCACCCATGCGCCCCCAAGCATCTCTCTCACATTTGTGTACTTGCTTTTCTCAAAGGATTTGAAGCCCCAACGAGCTGAGCTTTTTGTCTGTCTAAATGTCATTGTGAGGGAATTAAGTTGGACTCTCTGTGAGAACACAGAACTTGGTTCAGATTCTTACTCTAGAGAAGCTGCACGGAGTTGACCTGGGGTTCAGGCTTTGTATGCACGGATACTGGGCCAGCATCTCTAAGCTGTATGATTTCCCTCTACCCCTTTCTTTCCCAGGTCATTGAAAAGCATCTAATGCCTTCCCCAGTGAAAGTCACCTGGGGGACTTGAAGCCTGCAACCATATCTAGGAGAAACAGAAAGACTGCTTGGCGAGAGCCTGGATGAACTCCATCTAGCAGTATTTTTGGCTGTACTCTGATGACCATCTAGGCTTCCTCTTCTTCAGGAAACAAGATAGTTTCTGCTTTTGCTGTTTTTCTGTTCTTATTTTCTTTCATGTGCAAAACTAATTTCTGGATATTATTTCAAGTGAAATGGCTTTATACTTGGGGAAAGTACATTTTACTCAAATTAGAAATTTTCTTAGATGAATGTGGACATAATGAAGTATAGATTTATGTTATTGGCATGAGCAGTACTTGGTCCACAAACACAAGCTACATAATACAGGTTTCATTTCTGATAGAAATACTAAGGTCTCTTTTCTTATTCCTAGTGCTTCTTCATTCCTGGAGTAGTTTCTGGAGTCCTGAGCAAAATAAAACTAGAGGATGTGGGCCTTACAAAGAACTGTTCATATTTACATGCAACTATATAAAGTACATATATGCACACCTCATAGCATAATATATACGTACATACATATACATGTATATCACACACATACATATAATGTAAACACTCATACATACATAATGTCAACATTCAAATTCAGAATCATCCTTAACCTGCAGGAAGTCTCAGAATGCTCTGCCATTGTTTCTAAAAGTTTCTGGACCATTTTGCCCAGATCACCTTTGCCCTTCTACATATGGTATTTTGTTCTCAATCAATACAAGCTCAGGGAATCCAAATTCATTAATTATTAGCCAGATTAACAAAAACATAATTAGGAAAGTTTAAAATGCATACTTCATTACAAAAATAAGAGAAATGACCTTCAGTAATTTTTTTTACAATGTACTATATGTCCTTCTGTTTCCTCTCCATTAGCATGGTTAATTGTTATTTAACCAGACTCACATACATTTTAACAGCCTTTTTCTCCCAGAATAGTTAAAGTATGGGTAAGAATCTATGATCTGAATATTAGTGCTTTATAAAATAAAATATTGACCCATGAATTTTATTGATACTTATGCTGAATAGGTAGTATTTTTCTGGGTAAGGCTCACTTACTAGATGTTTTCTGAAGGAATGGAAATATTTTCTTGTGGGTCTGTATTATGTAGTTTTGATAAAACCACTGATTAATCATCAATCTTCCCCACCTGACCTCCCCCCCCCGCATGTGCATGCACACAAAAAACATAAATGTTTCTAATGTTCACATCTCTTGTTGTGGGGGACTGCTGCCCCAGAATGGCTGATGTTTCTACCCTTCAGGTGGCTGCCCTTCAATAATGGGTAAGAGTGATCCTTACGTATGCACCTTGCAAAACTCTTTGGCTTCCTTATGGATGGAAGGTGGTATATAAATAATGATATCCCACTGCCACAGATCATGGCACATAGAAGAGTGAAGTCGCTAACACACACGCATACATGGTACCTACAATAATCCTCCCCTCCCTCTCTTTCATGTTCTCTTAGAAGCAAAGTGGGGGGAAGTCAACCTTGGAAGTCAAACTCTGCCACCTTCTAGCAGGCTCTAGAAGCTGGCCAGTCACCTACAATGAACAAATTCTATCTGTTCTAGACTGACTCTTTATTTAGCCTCCTGTTGCTCTCAGCAGTTGTATGCTTAATGTTCTCAGCCAGCTCTTTACATTGCTGACTTTCTCTGCCTTCCTCATCCTGTTATCATAGACTAACTGCTTGGCCCTGGGTGAGGACAAAACATATCTTCCACTTAAAGAAGGGAGAAAGAACAACAGGCTAAAGTTGATATACAATTCACAAGCAAACAGGATTGAAAACAGAACTTCTCCTAGAAGGCCAAATAAAAATGTCCCTGAAGGGAACTGAAATGAGTAGGCCTGCAAAATGGGGCCAGGGACACAACTTGGGCACGAATCAGGCACAAACAGGCTGCATGCAGGCAGGGGAATGGGAGGTGAGTGTGCATGCTCTCAATGACAGAAATAAGAACTTGTACATATGGGGGTGAGCAGGCAAGGAGTGCAGAAAAGCCACCCAACCCTAATAAACTAAATCTCAGCTAATGTAATGTTAATCAAGTTCCTTAGATAATGATACCACGCATGTCATTATCATCATCAAAATCCAATCTATGCTTTAAAAAGTTACTGATGATTAACACAACATCAAGTTGATGCAAACAATTACTTAAAATCCACACACAACACAGACATGCACACACGCGTGCACATACACACACACACACACACACACACACAGAACCAGGAGGTCCCAATGTTCTGTAGAATAAGGGAGGCTGCAGCTGTAGGCCGACAGCTTTCATATCCTCATTTGAATAATGTGTCCTGAATCTGTCACTTTATTCATTCTCCTTATGCTCAGTGTACTCTACATCAACAACAAATTAAGTTGTAAATAAGAGACAATCATCACTTTTGTTTTTAAGCAGCTACTGCATAGAGAATTTCAATGTACGCTCCTTTTCAACTGGGGGGGAAGGAAGAGGTGCTAGAGTTTGCTTTCATAGGCGCAAATATGGAGAAACCAAGAGAAACAAAAACAGAAACATTTTTAGTGATGCAACAGAGAAGGGGAAAAAAAATTCTTGAAAGCACATCCATCCATTACCAGTGGAAATTTCTTTCAGGAAGCGACTGAAACATATAAAGACAGGATCTAAGTTTCCTGGGCTATGCCAGAAACCCATGTGACTTTGAAACCAGTTCCTCAGTCTTAAGAAACCAAATGACATGTTTGTTCAGCGCACCTCTAGACAAAAGGACAAGTGTATTCAACCAATTACAACACAGGTGCATTAATAATTGGATCCCAAGTTCATCTCCATTAACTTATGAAAGTTCAAATCCTAGAAAGTACTGAGAGTTCATATATAGGAAAAAAAAACTACTAATAAAGAATATGCCTACCTTGACATCAGAGAAGTAGGTCTTCAGCATATTGGAGCTGGGATAACGGGTATAAAAGAACATGAGCTTTGCTTTTTTCAAGTGATTAGGTGATAATCCTTCCTGCATGTAGGATGCAATTGGTTAAGGCAAAAAATATCAAATCGAATAAAAATTCCATAAACAACAAGGAGTTCTCCTCCTGTCTCCCACTCCACAGTCCTCTCCCTCAACGGGTCTAGAGCAGCCCCAGATAGGCCCAAAGGTCCTCAGTATTAGCTACCGAATCTATTGCTAAGTTGCTACTGTTTACTTAATGTCCATTGCCTGCTAGGAATGGAGTGAACACAGAATTTAGTTGCAAATTATTAGCTATTTCCTGGTGAGGATGGCCAAGCCCTCCCTCTCTTTCTTTGTTCCATATCCTTACGCTATCTATACATTCACCTGTTGCTAGGGGGACAAATGCACTCAGCATGTACTATACAATTCTTGTCACATTTCCTTCCTTCTCTGCAATCACAGCTCTGTTTGTCGCTTCTTTCTGTGTGGTTTACAGACATGTCAAAATATGAAGAACATTATTTTCAATATGGTTATGCAAGTTTCACATTTTACCTTTTGTTGCTGACCTAGTATAGGTCTTCTTGACTGCGTTTCTTCCTGTCTTATTATTATTATGTCCTTTAATTGTTGCCTTTAAAAACTACAGCTCAGACTGGAGTGGGGGGTAGTTTTGGCACTGAGAGAGTGTAGAAGGGGGTGTCGCTTTTGTTAAAGCGACCGTCCAAAATCAAATACAATTTGCTTGTCCTGGATTGATAGTTAACTCCTTGGAGAGTGACATAGTAGTTGGGGCTAACAAATCAATAAATGTGGGTTAGCAGATCAATAAATGGCCACTTACCCCAAATAAGAAGGCCTATTTATCTGGAAACATCATTACCTTTTAGATCTGTAAACAGCAGCAACTACAACAGTTCCCAAGAGAATGCGAGGCTAACCATAACAATCCAGGCTTCCTGATTCTGTCCCAGATTCTTGGCACTTCTCAGCAGACTCCGAGCTGGGATGGCTCTGGTCACATCTGTGCCGCAGCCTGGCCCTGCCATTTCCTCAGCAAATTAATGGCTTTATAATTTATCAGAAATGAAGATGCACGTGGAGAAAATCAATGTGGTCCCCCACAAGGTCAATTAAGGGTCCTTCCTAGAAGCTGCTCTAAGGATTTTTCTCTTAAAGGAGAGTTTGAGAAAAATGAGTGGAAAAAAAAAAAACAAAATGTGTCCATGCATAGGTACGTGTATACACACACACACACACACACACACACACACACACACACACACACACACACACACACACACCATTAGCTACTGAACCAAAATTTCACACCTTGGAAAGAAAGATCAGATAAACATAGACATTTAGGAAAAACAAAGGTTTCCCAATGTTCTCCATCAAATACAGCATGACTAATCATCAGAATGGAAAGGAACCTGCAAAGGACTAGAGACACATAATCAAATTAATATTGATAAGCTCTTGACTGCTTGTAACAGAGCGTTTAACCAAATATTCTGCTGAGAATTTGCTCAATTAACATCTCCTTTCATATCCCTTGACACTGAAAAAAAAAAGATCACCTTGGTTTGCAAATAGAAAAGTATTACAGTCTGTGTGGGTTAAATTAAAATAAATACTGAAGAAAGAAATTTTGATTTTGGTCTCTGTAAGCCAAAGCAGCTTAACTGAACTTGTGTTTTTGTTTAAGGTTCTTAATGATTACAAAGACGATAATTTATGACTGACATACTTCTTGTGCCAAGGAAAGAGCTGAAAGGCCCTCCAGTAACCTCCATTAGACTGATAGAGAAAACTAAAGGAGCAGGGCACACTTCAGGACCATCTGTCCAAATGGAAAAGTAAAATAATAGTTGCAAGCTGTCTCCTAGTGCCTCATGATAAGAGTTTTAGACAAGTGCAAACTTGAATAAATATCCTCAGATCTGGGTTCTAATCTTTCCTTTCAGAAGGCTACATGAAAACAACCTCGTATATATGGGTAATTGTAAATCTTCAAACCTATCAAGATTTGGTCCAATACAAAAGACAAATTGTTTTGTTCTGTGGCTCAGGCACAGAGCACCAACACTCACTCCCTCGCCTTCCCCTAGGCTTTTGGTTCATCAAAATTTTACTAACATGGTTTAGTTATTTTTATAATTTTTAATCCAGTAGTTTTTCTTTAAATCAGGATTCAGAGATTGTTTTATTTAATGAAAAAAATAATAAACTACTGTGATTTGGATTTCTCAAGTTCATTTTTTGCTTCAAATTGTTTCCTGTTGGAAATACTTGGAATCGATCGGTTGACATGGAACACAGAATAAATCTTTATCTTTTGTTCATTGTGAGATCAAGCTAAAATTCCCATAACATAGATGTTTCTAATAAACTATTAAAAATAGCTAATGAAACATTTAAAAGCCAACAGCTAGATAATCTTTTTTTTTTCTCCTCAAAATAAATCTGAACTGACCAATTGGTTAATTTCCCTTTTAAGTGCTTGTGCTGAAAAGCAACTGTTCTTCCAAGAAAGCACTAGCTGTTTCCTGGATACTTACACACGCACAATGACTCATGATGGAATAGATTCAGTAAACATACAGCTGTACTGAACACGAGCTAAGCTCCATTCAAGGCCAGGAAAGAAAATGAGCACAAATAAATATTAAGGAGGTAAAGGGGGTGGGGGTGGGGGCAGGGGCGAGGGGGATGGAACGCAAGCAAGATCTGTCCGGCAGTTCATGTGGCTTTGCCTCAATTCTCTTAGCATTGTGAAGACAGATGACATTCAATTCTATGTGTAATGCAAAATAGACAATAACTGCTGAAACTTGAGACAGCTGCCAGGTGTAAAAAAAAAAAAAAAGAAAGAAAAGAAAGGGAAAGAAAGAAAGAAAAAAGAAAAGAAGAAAGGAAGGAAGAAAAGATGACAAATCCATAAATTAATGAAAGACATCTGCTCAGGAATACAAAAAAAAGATCACGAGAAGCAAGAGAGTACAGCTGAATCTGATGCAGTGTCCAAACAACCTGAGAATCTAAGTGTTGTCTGTTTACCAAGCACAATATAACCTTACCTAAACACGGCAGCGGGAGGAGCAGCCAGGGCAGCAGAAAGGCAAATGGAAGAATAATAGGTTGTAAAGGCTGGAAGGAGGAAATTCCCTCCCCCCCCCAGTTGAACTCTGGGTTGTGGCTGATGTTTAATGCCTCAGTCTAAGCAAATAGGTTGAGGATCTTACATTTTTCTAAAGCACTTGGACATGCAAAGAATTTTAGTTTTCCCTTATTTCTCCTTTTTGCAGTTTCTAAGAGGCTTTCCCTAGAAGGAGAGACAAGATACTAATTCTGTCATTTGATTACAAGCCTCAGGAAGTTTGACATAATCAGAGGGATCTATAGTTTCTGGAGATTTCTTTTATTAAAAAAATATTTGACTGTTTTTTTATCTGGAGGTTGGGGCAGTGAAGAGCCCATAGTCTTTCAGACTCTATATTATTTCATGATAACTATAACTAATAGAATCACAAAGGTGACACACAAAGGCTTCTTAAAAATGTAAAAGATAAACCTGTGGATTATTACACATTTTTGAAATTCCAGTTTAATCCATGTTTTCCAGTTGGACTTTAATTTCACAGCACTAAATAATTTTCCTTTTACACTTCAAGTATGTCTAACATTCCTTTTAAGGGCCGAGTAAAGGAAAGCTTGCTGTCACACTGCCAGTGTCTTCACCTGCACATCTTAATGGCTTATAATACTACTCTTGTCCTTTAATTGGGTACATGCAAATGTTTGAGGCCTAACCAAGGCTATTTTTCTTGAGATGCAAAGAGGATGGATGACAAGGAACATCATGAAGAAAAGCAATTGGCTGGGTCTTTCTTTTGGTATTTGAATAAAACTTAATATTTGATTAAAGAGATTCATTTGCAAAGATACTGAGTACAGTTTTTATTTCTAAGACATGAGCTCTTTGGCCAGATGCATTGACATTCAGTTTAACACACACACACACACACACACACACACACACACACACACGATTTCCTTCCTACTAAAGGGGATAATGAGATAGTGTGCTCTATTATTTAGAACATATATGTTTAATGTACTCAACTTAGAATGGATTTATTAGATAAGCTGCTGGTCTTAGTAGTTCTTATCTTGGCTACTTTGTTCAAAAAACAGATGCTGCCCTTTGGAGTAGGGAAAGAGCATGCCTAAAGAATTACATTATTTAGGATAGGGGACATAGCTGAATGGTAGAGTACTTGCCTAGCATATGCAAGAACCTAGTTTTACTCTTCAGCACCTCAGCGAAAAAATGATTTATAACAATTTTGAAAATAATGAGATAAAAATAGAAACATTACAATGACAAGTCATGGTGATACCATTTCATTCATTTCTACTTATTTCTATTGATCTTTTCTAGGAATAGTCATACAACACATTCAAATAAGACTCCATAAAGCTTGACCTGAGTTCCTGAAATGTCCTCAAACTTAAGAATTTGGTCTATAATTGAATAGACAAAATAATTTCATAAGATAGTAGAATTCTATATGTGATCAGATAATCCAAGGAAGACGTATGGCCATACAGAGTTAGAGACAGGAGCAAAGTGGTCAATCTACCGAAGAACACGGAGATTCTCAGTTGTTTCAGAACTGTGAAAAAGACTTTTTTATCTTCTTCTTCCGATAAATAAGATATGAATGGCTATAAGATATGAATGGCTAAAAGTACAATGTCTTAAAAAAGAAAGAGCAAAAGCCAGAGATTAGAAGGGCAAAGAAGCAGAAAAAGTAATCATTATTTGCAACAAATCATAGTAAAGAAACAGCTCCAGGTAAAGAGTGGACAATTCAGGCAATGTGGCTACTTCCTTAATTACCATTCAACACAATCTTATGTTGGTGGGCACCAGGGGAGGTTGTTCTGTGCAGAAAAGGCAACTGTGTTTTCTTTACAGCATTTGCTATGTTAAGAAATTGATGGAACATCTTTCCATTCAAAGCCTCAAAATTCCTCAGGGGATTTAGGGAGAAGGAGTAAAACAATACGTATAGCTGACATTTAAAGCAATCTAAAAGATTTTTTTAAAAAGTCATAATTAGCTGGGTGCAGGGAGTGGCTCATGCCTGTAATCCTAGTTTCTCAGAAGGCTGAAGTCTAAGGACGGCAATTTGAAGCCAGTTTGGGTAGGAAAGTACATGAGACTCTTAACTCCAATTACCACCAAAAAGCTGGAAGTGGAGCTATGGATCATGTGGTAGAGTGCTAGCCTTGAGCACAAAAGCTCGGAGATAATGCCCAAGTCCTGAGTTCAAGCTCCAGGACTGGCACGCGCGCGCGCGCACACACACACACACACACACACACACACACACACACACACACACACACACACTACAATTAGCCGGTTGCTGGTAGCTCACACCTATAATCCTAGGTACTCAGGAGGCTGACATATGAGGATCATGGTTCAAAGCCAGCCCAGGCACGAAAGTCTGTGCAACTATTATCTCCAACAAATTACCAAAAAGCAGGAAGTAGGGCTTGATTCAAATAAAACACTAGCCTTGAGCACAAGAGCTCAGGGACTGTGTCCAGGCCCTGAGTTCAAGTCCTAATTACAGTAAGTTTAAATTAAAGAATATATTATGAACAAGAGTTTAGTGTGGACTTATAGGACTTGACACTTGCCTTCAAATATTTATGAAAAAGAGCACAGATGTCCCTTTACTCTATGTGTGAGCAAGAGACAGTGACAGAAAGAGAGAGATAACTGCAATTATTACTATTTTCCAAATTCAGAGATCTTTGAGGTACAAGAGTCTAACCTAGACATTATAATCCAGGTATGAATTTAGAAAAGATGCTCTTCTTGCAAAGGGTGAAAATCAAACCATTTGAGCCATTGTGTGTTACTTTGTTATGCTCATCACCAACAAGTACATTCTAATCACATTGACCAAAAAGTATTGCCTGTTTGCCATGGACCAAAGGTAGGGTGTTTGCTGCAGCACTGAAGCCAAGACTCACATGTAAAACCTTAACATTTTTCTCTTCCCATTTACCTCAGTCTTCTCTTCACTATGGAACGAGCCACCATGTTTAATGTCCAAGGGGGTCTCATGTTAATGGATCCAATTCTCCTTACCAATGACTTTTCTAACCATCTCAAGAGGATGACCCTAGGAAAACATTTCTACCATAGCTGGGACTTGGCACTTACACGGCAGTTTCTGGAGTGGGCTTCGATACTAAAATGTCAATCTCTAGTCATCAAGACGATTGCTCAAAATCCTCAATTTAGCAACAGCCAACTTAATTGCTAAATTTTATATCCATCTGGTAATTTATTATACAAGAAACATGCCTCCACCTGCCCCCAAATGCTATTATTCTACTACCCTAAAAGACTAACAGTCACAAGATTTTTAAAAAATTTACTGAAACGACCAATTTATAGAGAGGGGGTAAAAAATCATGGGGCTAAAAATAGCTGGAGTGCAGGATAGGTCTACTAAAAAATATAACTGTCATCTCTACATAAAAGTCAGGTTCAGAATTGGAAGGAGTCATAGCAAGAGAGCCATTTTAAAGTCGAATACAGCTGAGTTTTATATTTAATTGTGCTCTCTTGCTTTCCAAAATAATTTGCTTTGTGTATGTTAGGACAAAAGATTTCTGTGTATGGCTGAGCAGAGGTTAATCATGCGTAGAAGCAGCTGCAGCAGACCCAAAGAACAGACCTTGGGTGAACGGGAGAGACTGATGCCGCCTGAATAAATCAGTACCTGCATGTTTCCTTTTCTTTTTTTTAAGTCTCACTTAAAGATTAAAGGCAAAATGGAGCTCCCCACCCAGGTCCTTCCTTCAGCCCCTTCCCCACAGCAGTTTCCTTCCAATCAAGGGCTCTTCATGAGATTTAATTAGGAGCCAGGGGTCTTGCAGACCGTGTAAAGTGAGAAAATTCTTCTTCAAGGAATCTAAAAACAGACTCTTCTCCTGCCACTAGACTAAAACTTACCACCTTTGTAAAATAACTGAGAAAATGCAGTATTTTACAAGGAGAGATTTTCCATTTCTGAATCTACTCTTAAAAAAAAAAGAGGAAAGAGGATAAACCAATACAGGACACACTGCAAAAAGACACACAGTGCTGTGCAAACACCCCCATGGAAGACCACCCCTCTGAGACGAACAAGTGATGAAAGTTGCAAAGAGGTCGATGGAAGTTTCCCTGCTATCAGAAAAAAGCCTCACTCAGAGCTGACAGAAACCTACCATGCGCAATAGAGAAGCTCACCTCCTTAAGAAGAGACTTTCCCCCCTCGACTCCCACTCTATAGCATCATGTAGACACCTAACCTCTGGGGAAACCTGGCCTGGTTTGGTTTGTTCCTTGGGGGTAGGGGTTGGCGGGGAAGAAAAGGATATTGCACTTCCCGAATAAGGTGAGATGTCAGACATGTCTTGCAGATCTCCACACTCGGACTTTATGAGGGACAAGGAGAGCCCCTCAGCCGTGCTGGGAGGGTGTGCTGGTGAACAGGGATGATGGCTCAGGTGATGGGATGACATCTTGGTCCTCAGACTCGTCGTATCCCTAGTTAAGTCTAAGGATTCAGGAGAGGCTCTGTCTTTGCCCGAGAAGGAACCAGAGGGAGCACCTAAGGGACTCTGAAATGGGTAGGCCATCAAGGGAAGGGGAAAGGGGTGGCGGAAGGTGGAGGTGGTAAAGCCTGCAGTGGCCGAGAGAGGTGACTGGTGCAGGGGCTGGTGGTGGCCGCCAGCGGCCGGGCCAGAGGCAGACTGGTCAGATGAGTTTTTCCGAACCACCAGGGGCAGCGCTTCTGTCTGGTCTGTGGAACTGGGCATCGGCACGTTGCCAAAAGCGTCCAGGGGGTTCGGAATGATGACGTCGCCGAAGCACTGCAGGCGCTGGTTGGCAGTGTGGAAATTGTGGTTCTCCCCGTTGACTGCGAATCTGGCCTGGGGCATCTGCAGTGGTGGGAAACCCTGAGGAAGCTGGCGGGAGGGTTTAGCCGAGAAGACTTTGACCACAGTGTCCACAACTTGCGACATGGCAGTGTTCAGTTCTTGTTTCAAGGTCTCGGCCAAATGTTTGCCTTCGGGTTGTAAGGAGTTTGGCCCGTGGTCTCTTTCTTTGTTGTTCCCTTCCCTCTTGGGCTTGTTTTCCACCAGCTCCTGCTCCCTGATCAGGGCTCGAGCCCGGTCAATGAACTGTCCTGGATCTAGTTCACACATCTCGTTGTCTGACCTCCCTACAGAGTCCTGAGCCCGGGCTTCCAGGATCTCGGAGCGCATGCTGTCTTCAGACAGGTTACCATCTTCATCATTTTCAGAATCAGTGCTGTCATAGATTTGGTAGAACTTCTCCTGCAGCTGGCGCAGCTGTTTCTGCATGTCCTCCAGCTGCTGTTTCAGCTGTCGGCGTTCCTCTCGCTTCTGTTCTTTTCGGGCTGAAACCAGCTGCTGGAAACTCTGTTGCTGCTGCTGGGGCAGCTTCTGCTTGCGTTTGTTTTCCCGGTAACTTTCTCGGGGACTCACAGACTGCGGGGCCATCTCTCTTTCATTTTCATTGCCCCTTAATGCCACACTCGGGGAATGGCTCATCCCCCGAATGATATTCTCAACCCGGGCGCGTTTTGCTCTCAGGTGCTCATCACATAAGCGATCCATATCAAACTGGCTCATAGTAGGCCTGCCAAAAGGAGAAAGACACTCTGGGGGGCTGTCTCTTGAAGAGTTGCTGCATATATCCTCTTGATGTACTTCGGAGCCTGTACTAGAGAGACCGCTGGCTTGGAAACTGGGCTCGGTGCCACCATTTTTGTTCATGTTATTTTTCAACAGCTGGGAAATGATGGTTGCCCCTGGAAAAGGCATCATGGCATCTTCATACGAGTTCGCCCTCTTCAGCAGTTTGCGGAGTACATTTGACTTTTCCCCATCTGCGTGCTGTACTACTGAATACTCAACGTCCTGCTCAGAACCTTGGGGATTCATGGCACTAAAAAACGTTGCTCTTGCCTTAGCAAAAAATGCAGATGCCGTCCCTACCGTCCTTTTCACTCCAATGTCAACTCTTCTCCTCTTGGTTTGCCGGCTTAAGAGGGCTGTGCTGTCATGGTCAGGCATCACTGGACGGTTATTGTGCCATCTTCAAAAGCTCGTCAGCTGGGCACAGCTCAAGAATCCCGGGACCCTGGCCAACAGAACAAAAGGACTGATGAATCATTTTCTTTAAATTTCTCCAAATTTCCTGACCTCAATCCTGAATCAAATGCAAAATGCATAGGCTCTGGGATTTATGGCACATTACAATTATTGCAATTTATTATGCACTCTGCTTGAAATGAAACATTTTTAAATATTTCTGCTCCACTGGTTTAAGATGGATTAAGATTAAAAAAAAACCAAAAACTGCTTAAGCACCAGTAATATGATTCTCTTTCACAAATGCCTAAAATGATACTGTTTATCTTCAGAAGAAACAGTAGATTATAAGAACACAGCCTATGACAACCAATTGATTAAATTCTGGGCATTGAGTCATATTATAAAAGAAGATAAAAGTGGTCCGTCCTTAAGAAAGAAGGATACATTTTTGAGGCTGTGGGAAATTTGGGTGGCATTAAAGTTTCTGGGGCTTTACTGTTACCAAAGGAAAAAGACCCTACAATACATGCACATATTTGCCACACACCCTTTGTGATTGAATTTTAAAATATTTCTGTCATATGTGAAATGGCACAAACACTCTAACCAGTCTCTTTCAAACATAAATGGTCAATTTAGCATTGAAATAAATGCACAAATGCTAGTTTTTCATGTCTGCTTAGTTAGCAGAGTTAGCCCTTTTTTTCTTAGATCATATGTGCGATTTGTATCTGTTGCTTTATTTTAACGTAACTATGAGAATAGTTGTAATTTTTCATGATGTCCTTTTTGTTAGCTTTAATCATGAGAAGTTGGAATCACTGCAAAGGAAGGATGTTGATACATTTTAGAGATCAAAATGTAGAACAATAAATTATTGGACTAAGTGAGGATATACACATGTTCAGTTCTGGTTTTCATCTATTAGTATATGCTAAAATTAAACTTGAAATAGCTAAAGAAACTATTTGACACATATCATTTGTAAATGTTATTTCCTATGCCAAGTAAAAGGAAAGGAAAAGAAAAGCCTTAAACAGAGAAAGCAACCAAAGGAAGATACATAAAGAAAGAAAACAGCATCAAATATGTGAGAAAGGGAAATACCTTCTTTGTATCTGAGTCTCTATTGTTTCTTGGAGACATGATATAAAGAGAGAATACCCTTGCTTACATTTTATCAAAGGAAATTGACACATTGTGGGACTTATTAGGTAGCGATGCTAACCTCAAATTTTGAATACATGTAAGATGTCACATCTTTTTGTTTACAATGAACGTTTTGTGAAAAAAGAGGAAAATATTTTTTTCTCATGCCAGGCTTATCTGATATTGAACTTCACGTTTGCTTAACAGAGCACATCTTCACAATAACAGGGTCTATTGCCAAAGGCAGCGTGCAGAGTGTTTGGAACAGCTCCCATCTCTTTCGGTTCACCTGTAAAAACATCTACGTGCTCCCTAGGACTGCATCTGTGGCTAGTTTTAAAGAATGACTATCCATGCAAATAGGCATAATTTCAGCATGAAATAACCTGTAAAAATCAAGAAAATGCTCAGTGCTTACATGGCAACAATATTTTTTTTAATCATGTCCAAGATTTCCTTATGCAGTATTCATACTCTCAATGTCTATATGAAGATTATATATATACACATATATATACATATATACATATACATATATACATATATATATGTATATACATGTATAAAGGAGCCAGTTTTAGGGCATCATGAAAGCAAGATGATGTTTCTTTCTATGTAGTTTTGTATGCTTGAAGATGAAGTACATTTTGTACACTTCAAAATAAAATTTACAGAAGTTGAGATGGAAACAGAGGTTTGACTTATTTTACCCATTGGATTCAAACATCAAAATTCAGAATGCTGCATCTCCTTGTACACTAATAATAAAATTGGCTCTAGGAATACACAAAAAATGTAGGGGCAGATACTTCCCTTGCACATGAAATCTGATAAATCAGGAGTCGTTGTCAGGTGTGAGAGAGAACAGGAGAAGGGTTGAATTATTTTCAACATTTGCATTTGGGAGAGGGTACCACAAAGGAGATTCTTTGGGCTTATTCTGAGCTTTGTGTGTGTATGTGTACATCCTTTTCTATTTAATATCATCTGCAGAGTTCATAGATTTTCATTGAACACACTGAATAAACTTCCTGCAGTATCTTTTCTCTTCTTGTTCACCTTAACATTGAACTTTCCTTCTGCCCCTCTTGCTATGTATGGGAAGAACATCTCTGTAGCGGAGATTCAGAAGAATGATGGACACAAGGTCATACCCAGGCAGCCTTCCTCTCCCAACTGAATCAGCTGGACTTCCTCTCATCTAGTCTAGGTATCAACAGCTGTATCCCTGACTCATGCCCTAGCCAAGAGAAGGGTGTTCTTCCTAGGGTAGAAAGTAGAAAGACACATTTCTTTCACCTTCAGTGGATAGTAGGTGTTAATTGAACATGCTCACTATGTCTGTTCAGAACAAGCTATCCTGTAACTCCCTTGAAACTCACCCAACTAAACCTTTTTTGTTGTTGCAATTCTCTATTGGTTAATATTTTAATGATTTATTTCTGTCTTGGGCAAAGAGAGAATGAATACTTTTAGTTCTTATGTGAAAGAATAAAAAAAACTAAAGACTACTTTAGTTCTTTTTAGCTGAGATGTGACAGATAGGACAAAACAAAGGGGAAAATTATGCGATCCAACAAGAAGAGGCATAAATTATTATCTCTTTAGATAGCTTAGATCTAAACTGAGAAATAAAGATAGGTGACCATTTTAAGCAAGGTTAAATAATAACTTGTTGACATAATATTTTATGACCATCATGTTTTATGAACAAGATATATATGAATATGTTTACCATGTGTGAAAATACATTATCAAATAATCATAATGTAAATTAAATCACTTGGAAATATTTTTCAATTGCTTTTGTACTTTCCCAATTCATGATCTAAAGAAAATATTAAGGAGCGTTTTGTCAAACATACTCTCCTGTCCACTAAGATTTTCAAAAACCCCTGCATTTCTCAGCACATGTACTAAATCATAATCTTTCAACTATAATTGCAGTTGAGTCTCACAGCATTTTCATTTTAACTTTAATCTGGGTTTAACTAGTCAATGTGAAGCCTTTCGATCAGCAGTTGTCATTATCAATTATCACCAAGAATACAGAAAAACACTAATGTAGCAATGAATCCAAATTATTATTGATCAAATACACATGTACTATAAGTTTTTCATTAGTCAATATGAAAATCTATACAGAATTTTTAAAATATTGAATATTTTATTGTACCAATT
Source organism: Dipodomys merriami (assembly GCF_024711535.1). Classification (NCBI taxonomy): domain Eukaryota; kingdom Metazoa; phylum Chordata; class Mammalia; order Rodentia; family Heteromyidae; genus Dipodomys; species Dipodomys merriami. The sequence continues at coordinate 4,279,168 of NW_027204604.1, forward strand.
GGCATGCTTTGATAATTCCTGTACAATAGCAGATTCCACCAAGAAAAAGATACCAGAAGAACAAACCTCGAGTTATGATCAAGTGAGATTTCTAAGGATGCTCATGGATTAATATTACTAGAAAAGAATATTCAGTAAAGAATTTCAAAGGAACACTGCAATATGAACTAGAAAGTGGTTCATCGCTCCACTTTAATAAAGAAGTTATTCCGGGGAAAGGGAGGGAGATACAACTTTTACTGCATCTATCTGGAGTCCAGATTCTGGACAAAGAAGTGTTTCATTATGGTAATTATCCAGATAGTTCAGAAAAATCTTTTATGAGACAGAGAGAGTGTAAGTTTGGCACAGTTTCCTGCTTAGATTATTATCAGTCTTTGTCGATAAAATGATTTGAAGAAACTGCTTGAACTTTTTTACTTCTTTCAGAAATTGATCTTTGAATGGGCCTACGCAATGTGAGTTAACCTACTTATGATATTTCGAGTGGGATATCATAAACAAAGAATACTATAATTCAGTCTGACAATCAGTAGTTCAGTGGAGAAAATTAGATAGTTTGATTTAGCTATCGCCCTCCTCCCCAAAAATCTCTAAGCTGTTCCCTGCCGCATATTTAAGTGTTCATGCCTTTTAATTAGCAATTTTTCCTTCAAAGATATTTCTGCTTACAACAGCTTAAGGAAGCTTTTGATATTTATTTTGAAGAAAACTATTTGGCACAAGGTAGTACTTCAATTAACTAAGACTGTATTGGCAGAATCTTAAATTTCCTATCAAAATCGAGTTCTCAAATCACAGCCATTTCATTTACAATTCCTCCATGCCTGCAAAAAACAAAACAAAACAAAAATCAGTGCATTTCTCACCTGCAGAAAGAACACAGAAAATTCTCTGTGGCATGCCAAAAATATTGATTTCTACTTATTTAAAAAGTAATATGTTACTTAACTAAGTAAATAAAAGTGTGAGAATACTCTTATGAAAATAGGCTTACACCTGTTTTTGCAGAAAATTGAAATATTCTAAGTGCCATTTGAAGCTTTAAAATGTACTAGGTAATAAGGACTGAGACATTCCTTATAGATGTCTCTCCCAATTTATACACACACTTAATTAAAACCTGTAGTGATAATCATGTATATTATCCATACTATAACATAACATTTTCTTAATAACTAAATACAGAGATTCTTCAGATAGCAAGTTTGAGACAATGGCAGAAATGATATAGCAAATTGATGACAAAGGCCTTTTTGAGTTTTGAATAAAGAAGGGGAAGTCTGGCAACTTAGAGAAAAGCCTGGCTTGGGTTGTAAGGTGTACATGCGGCTTCTGAAGGACCCATGCTAGGAAATGAGAAAAGTGAACAAAGATGCATTTTATGTATGCATGACTTTCCCCCCACAAGGTGGTGATTAAACTAAATAGAATTCTGCATAATGGACACATAAAATATCAATATAAGTGCCAAGCACAGATAACCTCCATTAAAAATAAAGTAAATGAACAAAGCCATGGATGACAATTTAATAACCAAAGAACTTTAAAAGCATACAAGAAAAATGTGGGGGAGGGGCCTTTGATGCTTAAATTTAAAGAATAAATGACATATACGATTTCATTTTCAAGACACCAATGATAAACACTAAACCAATTAAAACAACCAACCCAAACTATTTGTTATCTAGCCTATTCATAGGCAACTTGGCTTAAAGAAGTAGCCTATTAAAAGAAAAAATGTTCTGAAGGTCAACTCCTAAGAATTCTAAACATAGTGCTTATACTAAATTTCCAATATCTTCCCTCACATATCACGCCAGAGTCCTTAACTTCATCATTTTACTACCATATGAGCATGTCCACACACAGGTTAACTTGAATACTCTTTTTGTTCCCTCCTCATAGCACACACTGCATTTCACTCTGAAAATATTCTTAAGTTCTTGAAAGAAACTTTAGGGAATGGATTGCCCAAACTTGCACCAAACAGAAAAGCACAGTGTCCTGGGGTGTCCTTAGATTTTTCTATCTCCATCAAAGTCCTATCTAGGACATCTGGCACTTGTCTGGTACAATGACTTTATGAGAGTATTTAGCAATGCGACTTGAAAGAGTTTATGCACATACCTATTCTTTCTAGGCAGAGAGAAAGCATGATAAAAGATAAGCTTTAACACCAGTAACACTTTCAAACTGACTTTGGTATTTTGACAGTTACACAACTGTGGACGGCTGTCCAAGATACACACACACACACACACACACACACACACACAGAGTCTTCTCTCCTTGCCCCTCCCCACTCCTCTACCCCCCTGCCCATCTCTGGGAAATAGGTATAAACTGGGAACTGGAGGGAAGCAAAGGGAAAGTCAATCTGCCTCCACCTGCTGCTGAAGTGGGGGTAGATTTGGCCGAAGGGCAGACAGAAGCTTGAGACATGGCCTTAGCAGGCGCTGGCCTCCATCCTTAAAAAGGGTAAACAAATACATACCAACCTTCCCCTACCTCCTCCCAAAGAACTCACATGGCAGGGCTCCACAGAACAGCAGCCCAATTTCCATTAGCCCAGACAATCCTATTAACCAGGACAACCATAAATTCATAAACCTCTACAACCCTCAAGCGAGCCTTGTGGTCTGGAACTATACAGACACACAGAGACACAGAGGAAATTTGCACCTGTCTTTCTTGACACAACACACCTGTCAGGCCCTGCCCATGCGTACTCTGCTCATAGACTTCTGCCTACCTTGTTTAAGAAAGGAAATGATTTTCTTTCTTGTTATAAGACATGGCATGGGATCAAGGGAAGAAAGGAAGGAGAAGGGGGAGGGGGTGTAGGAGACTTTTCCAGCCTTGACTTTTGAAGAGGCCACCCTGTGCTTGCTCTGTTTTTATAAGCTTAAGGAGACAACACAGACCTTCTTGGAAAAGTCAAAACAAGCAGGTGAGTTCCCAGCCTTACCCCCCGCGGGCAGGTAGGGCTCTGGGGTTGCCAAGAACAGCAACTTCACACTCCAACCGGACTCCTTGGGCTATTTAAGACAATCACCATCCCCGCCTCCTGTTTCTACTCTCAGTCTGCCAGGGCAGCTCAACATCCCAAGAAGTCGAGAAGGGTCCACAGACCCTTTAGGGTGCGGAAAGCGACTCCTCCTTTGCCGGCCCCACCCCCATCAGGTCCAGCAGGAGAATTGACTGGCTGGCACACCAGAAGAACCCACAACTTGCTAAACGGGACTTTGGGTGATGTCCATCGTCCCCTCCCCCCCTTCCACCTTGACTGTTCAAGCAGGAGAGAATTCTCCCCCTCCCCCCTTTCCACTTTCCTCAGTCTTCTCCACAACAACTACTCTCACCTCTCCTCTTTTCTCCTTATGAGTCCCCAGTCCTTCGAACTGGGGTAACACAGTCGGTGCTAAGCCGGCAAGACCCGAGCGAAGCTGCCCCAACACCACAGAACGCCAGCGATGGCCGTGAGAGTCTCCAACTCACACATCCACTGTAGGAGCGCACCCTTATTCCACCTGGATCTTGAGTCCTCTATCCAACTCGGCGGCGGCTGGTCAGGTCCCCAATCCCTCCACTTCAGGCCCCCTGGGGCACTGGGTGCCACCTTACCCCTACCCTGCTCCACCCAGCCCGGAGAGGGGTGGCGCGCTCAGGACCCATCACTCCACATTTCAGCTTCGACAGTGTGTGGTCGAGAAAAGTAAGAAGAGCGCCTCTCCCCCCCACCACACACACACACACACACACACACACACACACACACACACACACACACACACACACACACACACACACACACACACACACACACACCCTTTCTCCCCGGGCCCTCCTCCCCCACTCCCGGTCCCTCTGCTGGGGTTAAAAAAGGAGAAGTGAAAGGTATGCAAATGACAAGCAAATTGGAAGAGCCGGGAAGAAAGGGAGCTATAATAAACAAGACAAAGGGAGAGGACCTGGGGACGAGCCCCGGGAGTGGAGTTTTAACCCCAGAGAGGAGATGGATGGAGCTTAGCGGAAAGCAGAGGGGGGCCGGGGGGGGGCGCAGACAAACACACACACACACACACACACACACACACACACACACACACACACACACACACACACACACACAAAGCGACCCGGTCCCCCTCGTTGTCCCTCTCTCCTCTCCTGAGAAGAGAAAGAAGGGAGGGAAGCCAAACCGTCCTCGCACCCCCAGAGACGTTACACAAAAGGTGACAAGATCGGCGACAAGTCCAGCCACACCAGCGTGTCCCCCGCAACCCCCATCTCCAGGGCCAACACCACCCCCAGCCAAGCGGCAGGAAAGAGAAAGAAAGCCAAGCCAAGCGGACCACTTACTCTCTCCGGCCCTGGGAAGAGCGCAGCGCCGAGTCCCACCGAGGGCGCCTCCGGCTTAGAAAACTGTTTGGAGGCTGTTTTACCCGGGTTCATTTAAATGCCACCCCTCCTCCTTTTCTTTCTTTCTTTTTTTTAAACTCCTGGGAGAGAAGTGGAGGCGGGGGGGGGGTGCAGATTGTTTACCCGGGGTGTGAGGGACTGGGAAGCTCTTTTCTCTTCCTTCTCATTCTAGAAGAACAAGCTAGTGCAAGTGACTCTGGCAAAGGGGAGGGGACTCGCGAGGGGGAGAAGGTACTTACGCGGTGCAGAGAGCCGTGGGACCGAGCCTCTCTCTCTCTCTCTCTCTCTCTCTCCCCTCTCTCTCTCTCTGCACTCTCTCTCTCTCTCTCCACTCTCTCGCCTCTCTCTCTCTCTCTTTTTGGCCGGCAGAGAGAGGAACACACGCGCGCGCACACACGGTGGTATCTTGCGGGTGATGAATATGATAATTGGACCAGGCGCGGTGAGTCTGTGCGAGCGCAAGGGAGCGCGGCGAGTGGGCAGAGGGAGGGAGTGAGTGAGGGGGGGGGAGAGAGAGAGAGAGAGAGAGAGAGAGAGAGAGAGAGAGAGAGAGAGAGAGAGAGAGAGAGAGAGAGAGAGAGAGAGAGAGAGAGAGAGAGAGAGAGAGAGAGAGAGAGAGGCGGGGACGGGAGAGGAGAGAAGGGGCGAGGGGACGAAAGGAGAGGAGAAAAAGCCAAGGAGCGGAGCGCAGAGCGGGGCGAGGGGCGGAGAGGCTGCGGAGCGGAGCGGAGCGGAGCCGGGCGAGGCGGGCAGGGCGCGGGCAGGGCGCGGGCAGGGCGCGGGCAGGCGGACCCGGCCAGAGCTCTTTTGCGCCGCTCTGCTCTCCGCGGTGGCAATGGTGAATGATTTCCGAGCGCTCTCTCAGCTGAGGGCTCCGCTCCACAACAAGATTTACTTTAAGACACAGCTGAAGGAAACAGGAAGACAGCACGTCACAGTCTGACTGACGTACCCGGCCCCAGCACCCAATCGCGAGGCGCCTTCGGATTCAAGGGGGGATAGCCAGGCAAGAGAACTTGGGAGGGGAAAAAAAAAACCATATATATAGAAAAGGGGTGGAGGGGTGAGGGGCTGGGAGGACAGAAAAGGAGAGAGCCCCCTCCTCCTGAGCTTCCCCCACCCCGCTCCATCCCTGGCCTCCATCCCTGGTCCCCCACCCCCAACCCCCACCCCCCGCCCAGCCGTAGCTTCGGGGCGCCGGGATCTCCGCTCCCGAGCCGCAGCAAGCCATCTGCGGGCACTCTGCGGAGCAGCGCCCGGCACACACTTGATCTTCCAGGACGCTGGTCTTTCTGGTTTTTTTTTTTTTTTTTTTCATTTCCCTGATACAGCTGATCAAGTTCACCAAGCCGCTAAGCGAGGGAGCGCTCCCTGGACTTGGGTAGAGAAAGGCATGGAAAAGTATATTTGAGGAAAAGTGTATTGGGTGTGTGTTGGGGGGGGGGCTTAGGGGTGGCATAAAGGGAGGGAGGGAGTGGGGGGGAGAGATGCGCATATCATTCTACTTTTTAAACGATCTCCGAAGCAGTATCAACCGTCTATGTATGTCACTCTTTTAAAGAGTAGGTGAAAGATAAAATACAGGTTGGTTTAGAATTAAATTCATAGGTGGAAGATGTTTCACCCTCGGTCCAATGAATCTGATGTTAAAACAAAACAACCCCCACTAAGTCCCAATTACCTGTGAAAATGATTAGTAAGAATGATATTCACCTTCGATCACCTCTAACAATATTATATGGGTTATGGGTACACCCGCTAGATATATAGATAGATAGATCAATGTATGTATAGATACATATGTATATATGTACACACATACATGTCACAAACATTATCTTCTGATTTCCTCTCCCTCACTCAGAATGACCAAAGGGAGCTAAAACAGTCCAACATAGGATTTACACCATTTTAATGTCAGGGTTACAAACTTTAAAGTTTATTAGGCAAGAAAATTTCAGATGCTAAAATCTCAGGCTCTAAGGTGAAGCCATAGAAAATGCATTTTGATTTGACATTTCGTGGGTGAAAAATATCCAACAACATTTCTTCAGATTATTTTTTTAAGAGCTCTTTGAGCTTTGCGAGTAACAAATGCTAAAGAGACAACCTCCATCCAGCCGCAGCATGAAGGTTTCCCTGGGCATAGTAAACAGCATTTAATAAAACAGCCGCTTTATGACTTAAAGATCCTATAAAAAGCTGGGACTAGTTGTGAGCTTCGGAGCCGAAACATGCATACCTAGTAAGTAGATTCAATGCTCAATATTTAGTGATCTTTTCCTTTTCCTTTTCTTTCTTTTTATAAGGCAGGATAGGGAGAAGTCTTTTTTGCGTGTCCCTTGAATTTAATCAGATCAAAGGTCGCACCGCGTTGTGACAACAGTATTTATGAGATGTGTTGCAAGGACACTAGCTAACCACTACCAACATCTTCTCCCCCAGACACACACCTCTCTGGGATATTTACAACTTCACCCTCAAATATATCCAACTGTAAACAGGATATTAAGTCTTGTCTCTGAATAACGATGTTAGTATGTATCCTGTAGCAAACTTTTGGCACTGAAGAGGAAGGGGGGAAAAATCAGGTCAGCCAGATGGGAAAAGACTTATAGGTGCATCCCCAGCGTTTTACCCCTTCCCCCACTCATCTCCCCTAGACACTCCTCCGGTCCTTTGTGGAGGTAACACAGACACAGGCACACATAGCTCACCCCTCCAGTGATCTGCGGTTGTATCAAGTGTTCTTACAGGGATGTGACAGTTTAGGCTGGGAACTGAAATAATCTGTCCTCACGATCATTAGATACAGCATGGTCCCTTCGAGGTAAGCGGGTGTATTGTGCTGGGAAATTTGGGTTCTGAGGATGTTTTCTTGCTCTTTCTCATTATTTTTCTTCTTTTAAAACCTGTTTGCACAAATAACTTAGAGACAGTCCATAAATAAACGGGTAGTAGGGTAGTAGTAAAGAATATATGTTCTTTACACCCTAAAACCATCTGCTCAGTTTAAGACTCAAAAGGGAGGAGACCAGGGAAGGAAAAGGGGATGCGTGGGGGGGGGGTAGGGAGAGGGGGGAAGAAAGGAGGCCAGGGGAAAGAAAATAGCTCCAACCGCAGCTCATAACTTTGGGTCAATTGTACCTAGCATTCTGTTGCACGTTTTGAACACACTACACCTGACAGGATCAGGCGGCGGGAAAAGTTCCCCTGCGCACCACAGTAAGACCTCTACCACGCTGGAGGCAAAAGGCAGGCCGGACTTGAAGTCTAGCTAACCCTCTGGGAGAACAAGGAAACACTTCACCCCCTTTCCCCCCCCCCCCCCCCCAGCCTGGGCGCAGAGGCTTCGCGGCTGTTCGGCGGTGGCAATTCGCAGGCGGCAATGGGGCGCAGGAGCGGCTCCTTGGAACCGGAGTGCGCGCGACGCTGGACGAGCGAGCTGGGTCTGCAATCCAGCTTTGTAAGCAGCCGACGTGGGTGTCTGTCTGGTCCGCGACTGTCGCGGCCAGGCCACCTCCCTGGTCCCACCTAGGATGCTCTCTTGGGTTTCTGGGGGCTCTGGAGCCAGGCGTCAGGCCCAAGACCCCTATCTCGGCGACTTCTGGTTTGTTTTCTGATAGGGGAGGGAAAAAAAAGCGCGATCCGTTGGGGGCAGAAGTCGCATAGATAATGGCTCCATCTGTGAACGTTGAGGCCAAACCTAGCCGGGGTCAACTCATTTCCTCCTTCCTCCCGGTGGCCAACGCCACCCTAGCAACTTAGAAGTTAACTCAAGTTCTGATCCAGCTTCACACAGACCGTTCCCCGTGCAGGTTGCGTTTGCTTATTGATCTGCAGGGCGATCTGTGTGTGTTCGGAGTCCAACCTGCGGTCATCCCTTGTGCATCTGGTTCTGGGTTAAACACATTCGCCGGGCTAGTTCCTCGGTGCGCCCCTCCCCCTTCTTCCGTAAAGCCATTAACTGGGGATAGGAGGGAAGATGGTGCGTGTATGTAATTTAAAAACTTAACATCCAGCCCTCATCAAACCCTAAGACACCCAGCCTAGAGGCAAACAGGGGCGCGAATTCCGGCAAACGATGCCGGAGACCCCTCGCTGCCACCTAACCACCAAACTCACCCCTTCGTGGCCACCATTGCCACCAGCCTGAGGAAGGGAAGAGAAAGAAAAACCAACTCTGGGGAGCAGACCGGGCCTGCAGCAGGTAGCCCACAGGCAGAATGACACTCGGCCTCTCCCACTCTCCTCCCCCGTGCCCAGCGTGACGCCAAACCCAACCTGGATTTGCTCTGAATGGTGGGGCCGAAAGTGAAATCCCGCAAGATCAGTAGCAAGAAGCAGCTGCGGGCTTTCTCTCTGGGGAACCCCACTGTTGAGAAGCCTCTGAGTGATGTTTGTTTAACCAACAGCTTTCAAAGTAAACAGAAACGAATCACTCCAAAGAAAGTCGAAATATAACCCTTAAGAGAAACTGCAGACAGGGGTGTTGACAGCAAAAGTAGTATTTTTAAAAGAAAACAATTAAGCCCCCATTCCCCAGTTAAGAGTCTCCCCCCTCTTCTTTTACCCCAAAGACCACAGATCTGTCAGAAAAGTATGGATTTGTCAGAAGGACTCGCTACTATAAGATGTCGTCGAGAAAATCGCTCGTCCCCGCCCCCCCTTACCCCCCAAACACAAGGCAAAGTCCACTCCTCTAGGAGTGGGGGTTGAGGGTGATCCAGGGGTCAGACTTCTCCTTGATTTGATGGCACTGGGTAAAATAATAATAATAATCAAGGGAGGTACAGTTTCCTGCCCTGGAGGAATAAGAAATAGCCAGGCTGGGAGCCCTTCGCAGCCAGCCTTGGCTTAGCCTCAGGCACCCAACTTTCCAATATCAAGAAATTAACAGATGGTGTCCAGCGCCGGGAGGGCTGTTACTTACATAATCCAGCCACTCCACCGGGCCTCGCCGAGTCTCGCCAGGCGTCCGCCAGGCCACGCGCCGCCCGCTCTCCTTCCGAGGGGGTGCACTTGCTCCCTACCCATCCGCCCCCCATAACTGGCCTTTCTCTAATAATCTAGGATTCGGCGACGCAGTGATTTTACTTAAAACAGCAGCAGCAGCAACAACAAACGAACAGCAATCCCAACACATTGATTGATCTGATAGTGCTGTATCTTCTCCCAGCCACAGTATAAGTGAAGAAGATGGGGACCCCAAGGGTAGAGAGAAGTAGAGGGGACCCAGGGGTTGCTTTCACTCTGTACCTTGTCGGGTGCTAGGAAGTGGGATCTACACAGTTGACCTCCCCCAGCCCCCCCCCCCCGCGCATGCACACACACACACACACACACACACACACACACTCGGCCACCAGCAGCATTGGTGGGGGGTCAGCTATCTTTGCCTTGTCCCTGAAGTACAAAGGCTGGCTCGGGCCGCAGCCGGGCGGGAGTCGGGCGGGGTGAGGCTGCGAGTGCGGAGGGTCGCCTGGACCCGCGGGGGCGCAGTGGGCAAAGTTATGCAAGGCCTCTGGGCACCGCGATCCCGGCGAGCTGGGGCAGGCTTTTATTTTCTGAGCGCTCTTCGAGCCTTTCGCGAGTCTCTTTCCGCGGTGTAGCCTTTACGCCCACCCTTGGCCACTTCCCGCACCCCTCCCCACCCCGCCGTGGGGAGGCCCGTGTTATCCCCGCGCGTGGGTCCCGGGGGTGGGCTAGGGGAGGGCAAGGGTCGGGTGCCTGCTCCCTGATGGCCACTGGGATTGCCCAAATCCGACAGGAATTCGCCCGCGCGCGCCTGTTGGAAAAGTTTCGCGATGGGCGGGAAAGGCTGGGCGGCTCCTCTCCCCCGGCCGGCCCTGGGCGGGAAGCGGGGTTCCCGGTCCTCCGATTGCTCTTGGTGTCCTTCCCACCCCCACCCCACCCCCAGTCCCCGCTCATCCTTACTTGCCAGCCCCCCCACCGCACCCCCTCTCCCCCGTGCTCCGTGTCCCGGCCTTGGCCAGCAGCGTGACGCGGCGCGGGGCGCAGTGCCGCGAACCCTGCGGAGCGAGAGCCCCAGCTTCTGCGCGGGGGTGGGGGTGGGCGCACCGCCCGTGGGGGGGGGGTCTGGAGGGCCCTGCCCGCTGTCCTGGGTACCCTTGTTCCCCGCGCCCGGACCTTTTCCCAGGTGCCCGCAGGAGCTGCAGCCAGTTTCTGATGGCTCTGGTTCGAAGGCCGGGAGGGGGGCCGCAGAGGGCGGCCACCTGCTCCCGGGGGCCACGGAACGGGGGGAGCGGGCCAAGTGGGGGGGGATGTCATCTGAGGTTGGGAAACATGGGTTGCCACCAGGCCAGCGATGCTACGCACCCCCCCCCCCCCCGTGGCCTCCCCACCTCTCCCTCCCCTGTCTCTGCCTGTTGCTTAGGGGACTCCTGTGGGTGGGGAGGGGGGTACGCACTGGACGGGGAGGGGGGGGTTGGGGGAGTGGGGGCGGGGAGGGGGGAGGGGATCTCTTGGGATTGCAGGAGGGGCGGGACCTTCGGAGGAATGAAAATCTGTCCTTCTGTCCTGGCTTCTTTTGTCAATTTCAGGATATTTGGCCGTTACTCCGGCTTCTCCTTTCTTTGGTCTTTCATGTCAAGGGTGGGAATTCAGAGAAGGTGCTCTATTTTCCGGGCTTTGGTGATAGTACTTGAGTTACCCGTACTTACAAAGCTCTTACAAAGCTTTTTATTCAGGCTGAGGAGGCGGCTAGAAATAAATAGGCGTAGGCCAGAATAGGGAGGATAAGAGAAAGAAGAGCCAGTTTGGATTTATTCGAGGCAAGAATAACTCTGGAAAGTTGCATTTTGTTTAAATTAGAGCAAGATGAAGTTGAAAGCCAGATTTCTATAATTTTTCTGGTAATATTTCTTTTACGAAGTATCTAAGTGTCTGTTTGTCATCATTTTGAGATCAAAAGAGAAATCCATATGCTGCATAGTTTTTCAAAATTGCTATTTAAATATGTTTTAAATGTTTTTATCCAATGTGGAGAAGGCTGCTCAGAACAAGACTGGCAACTGGGGTAGCGGGACAGTTTGATGTGAGCAGTGTTTGCAAGGACCTGCTGATCATCAGAATCACTAAAGGAGCTTAAAAAAATTAGAAAAATGTCCAGGCCAAGCTCTGGTAGGAGATGTAGAGGAGGACTGGGGAATCTGGGGAAGCATCTCAGGGTCACACTACCCCAGGGTGAGTGGCTCCATGATGACTTGGGTGAGTTAACTTCTCCAGGCCTCCATTTTCTTGATCTATAAAATGGGGATAATAATCCAAGTTGTGAAGTTGTGTAGAAGAGACTTCCACACAAACAGAACTGTTCAGCACATGATTTGGACCCTATTTTGCTCTCAAACGTAAGCGCATAGGCGTATTCTCACCAGGACTCCTATACAGAACCTCCTTCTTCCCCTCATATTTTGCTGAAGCTAACTGGACTGACATGTCTATATTTGCACGTACAAATGTAGCTTATGCAGAATGCTTCCTTGGGTGCATGTATGCGTACACACACACACACACACACACACACACACACACAGCACACACCCAACACACTTTTAGGTCATACAGAACAGAATTTGTGCATGTTTGGAAGCTAGGCCTCATGTTCCTGGACCTAGAACTTTCTGTCAGGCTCTCTGGAACATGAGATTACCAACCTGAAATCTACCCCCCCTTCTTCCTCGCCTTTTTTTTGGGGGGGGGGGCTCTTTCACCTTCCCTATTTTACAGACAGTAAACCTTTCTCATAGAAGCTTCTGGTCAGAATAAGAAAACCACAGGACAAAAAGTTCTACTCCAGAGAGAATAACAAGCTGGAAAAGAAAAAAGGTCAACATTCCTAGGTAAACAAAAACAAATGCATATCAGCTGCATATGTTTTTACATGTGAGAATAACCAACTTCCCCAAATGCATGTAAAACAAAAAAGCAATCCTTCCTAAGATTATGTGCAAGCCAATGAATCCAAGCATGAGGCAAGGTAATGCAGGGAGGGCCCAGCCAAAGACAGCTGGGAGCAAGGAGAGGAAGACAGGCAGGAAGGTGTCATGCCTGGCTGTGACTCTGAAGGCCTGAAAGGGGAAGAAAGCCAAGGAAATGGAACCGGCTGCACCAGCAGACAGCAGAGCAAGCTGGGTGACAACACCAGTACTGGAGAAAGAGTCACTAGTTCAACTTCCCTATCCTTGAAAAGCGAGAGAGAAAGCAATCCTGTTTCTCGAGGGGTGGGAATTTCCAGCATGGAGATCGGGACCAGTCCCCAGGGAGTACTACAAGGATTTAGATTCCCCTGAATGAACTGAAGTGGCTGTCCAGGGAGGAGAAGGGAGGGTGTTCCTGGGTATTTGGGAGGGGTGTGTGTGTGTGCACAATATGGAAGGGAACCTTTCTGGCTTTCTGCTTTCTGGCTACTCTGTACCCGGGAGGGAAATGTCTGTGTCTCTAGGGGATTATAAGCAAAGGGCACACCAGGACAATTAGAAAGGCACATGCATTTGAGGCCAGGCCATAGGGAGACAGGTGGCAGCTTCTGGCTTTTGTATCCCAGCCCCTTCCTGGTAGAAGAGGATTGTGCCTAACACTTGCACTGGATGAGCAGAGGGGAAGATGTAGGCTGAGAATCTAGATGAGCAGAGCCTAGTAGGTGGAGAGGGGATGGGGAGGGAGTAGGGTGGTAGAGTGGGGGGGGGTATGTGGAGTAAAGGATGCTGAATGTGGGTGGGGAGAATACACATGTGTCTGTAGAATGTCAGTGAGTTGCACAGGAGTTGCTGAGGGACCATGGGGGACAGAGAGTGGGGACTGGAAGTGGGGAGCATGGAAAGAAGTGAGCAGTGGGAGTTGGGAGGAGAGAAAGTGAAGAGGAGGAGCCTGGGAGGCATGGAGGAAGTGTGGAATAGAAGTAGAGGGTACATACTAGATGGTTCACAGGGCATCCAGTTCCCAGCACTGAGGCTGCTGGGTGGGGCAGGACGTGGAGGATCATCTGGGAAGTGAAGGGAGAGGTGGGAGGAAAGTGAGGTAGGAGAAAGGTGAGGTAGGAGGCTAAAATTGGCTGGTGCTCTTGGCATGGTGAAGGGCCAAGCATCTTGGCTTCCTCTCATCCAGACTTTTGATGCTGCTCCCTTGCTAATCCCAGTTGGCTGGGCAACAACTGGGACACAACAGCTCTGGGACTGCCGCCTCCAGGGACAGACGTTCCAGGTTCCTTCTTGGGGAGGGGAAAGAGGTTGCTGGCAGGACCTTGGTTCTGTGGGTGCCGACCTCCTCTTGGCTTGCAAGGAATGTGGGATCTGAGAGAGTGCCCTCTAGCACCTCCATAGCCCCCAGCATACCCATTTTCCCACCTAAGTGAGGCCCAGTGTACATCCTTCAGGACTTCATGGGCCCTCTCCCTCTCCCCCACATCATCCATCATGCTATGCCGATGGGTTACTCTTGTCTCTCCCTGCGCTGGAAAGTGTGTGTGTGGGGGGGGGAGGGGTTGCATTACTCAATGAAGCCTCTACAAAATTGGAATCAGGCCATTTATCAGATGCTTGTCATTTGTAGAATGCTGTTAAGCTTGGAGGTTGGTGAGCCTGTACTGGCCCAACAGTTCTGGGCTGTGTTTGGTTTGGTCAAGTTTCTGAAGCCTCATTAGGAGCTCTGTTCTAGAGAAATTTGGACGATGGGCAAAGTAACACTTCCTTTTCTCAGATTCCAAAGTGATCTTGCAGTGGAAACACAAGACACAGGGACAGTGATCCGGAGCAATGATGGCTACTTGTAACATTTACCAAACACTTCTTGTATGTCAGACACTTTGAATTCTGTACTCACACTTGCACTTTTTTTTTCATTTGCAAACACCATAAAACACAACATCCCATTAAAGATGTTCTTTTGGTAGAGTGAAACATAGTCATCTTCAATGCACAACTGTAAGTCAGGCATGCTGGCTTCAGAGGTCTGAAAAAGATAGGAGCGGAGTTTTTGAAGTGAGTAAATAAAGTGTATTATTTGCAGCTCCCCCAATAACTAAGTGGATGAGGGGTATCCCCATTGTACAAATGACTAGAGAAGTTTTCATTGCTTTTTATAAGCTACCAAGTCAGTACATAGCAGAGTCAGAATTGAAACTCGAGTCTGCCAGTAGTCTGAGCTAGAACAATTTCTCTAGACCCCCCAGAACCTCTTCAGAGACTGGGTTGTTGTTGTTATTGTTTTTCAGATTATTCTCATAGTCAGTCCTGGCTTTACCTGGACCCTTGTATCACCTAACAATCTCATCCCCAGCAAGCTCTGGACATTTCCAGGAGGAGAGTCTCATTCAGTGAACAAAGAGGTACAAAGCAGTCAAATACTACATTTCTTGTTCAGATTTGAATAATGTCTGTAGAGGGTAAAAACCACGCATGAGCACACACACATGCATGTGCGCACACACAGATACACACACACACACACACACACACACACACACACACACACACATACACCAGGTTTTGCTGGGCACCACAGGAAGTCAATGGATGCTAGGATCTCTGTATTGCTGAAAATAGAATTGTAAAAAATAAAAAAAAAGGGTGGGGGAGAAAGTGAATGAAACTAATCCTATTAAACGTGGTAGCATGTTTTTGTGGCTCTCAGGGAGAGATTAAGCACAGGAAAGGGGATAAGGACTGCTTCAGTCTCACTAAACTAATGTGACAAGTTGTCATTGGAGATCTTTACAGCTTGTTAGTAGATGACTAGGCCAGGCAGAAGTGTTTTCTATCCTATCCATTGTGTCCACCGTGGCTTTTCTTTTCTTTTTCAAAACTTTTTCCTTTCTTTTCCTGTTTCTTTCTTCTCCATGCTGCTCTACTTTGCTTTTTAATCCTGACTGTCTCCCCCAAGTCAAAACATTTAGCTGGATCTAATCAAGATTTGGTTTTGAAGATGCCCTTTGACCTTGGACTGCCCAGACAAGCCCCCTCCTCCTTGAACCTGTTCTCAGCCCTCAACTTGGCCACTGTCTTGGGGCTTGAGAAACTGAGCTTATGGGGGGGAAATTCTCTCACTTCAGATTGCATTCTTCAGCCCTCTTTCTCCTTCCCCCACCCCCTTTCTTTTTCTTCTCTCCCTCTGGCCTTTCATTTTCCCATGTTGATTCTTTGTCTTATCTGCCCATCTCCCCCTTTTCTTCCTCTCTACTCCTTCACCTTCTTCTCATTTGCTTGCCTCTTCTCCTCTCAATTTTTTAGGGGTGTTGGGCACCACTAAACCTCTTATTTTTTCCCCTTTCCTTCAAATATGACCGTGAAATTCATATAAAGATGATAAATCTTTGATAGTGGGGTTGGAAGATGGAGAGGGTCCGCCTGGGAAGGAGGACAGGACTGATCTTGGTCCAGAGGAAGCAAGAATCCGAGACTTTCCGAAACAGGTGCCCCGCTTGTTTAGAGCTGTGGCAGGCTGGCCCGCCCTCACTCTGGTCTCCCCCCCCTCCCTCCAACTTTCCCCCCTGGCTCACCACCAGAGGCGAGATGTTGAGTCAATGGAAAAACAACATTCGCCAACATTAAAGGGAGACTGTTTGGAAACGGAAGGCCCTGCCGAGGTGCAGAGGAAGCCTGTGCATTAACACGGGCCACCTCTTATCTGGGGCAGCTGGGCTCCGGCTGTCTGTACTGACACTCTCCTTCGCTCGGAGGTCTTCAGCAGGGAGTGAGGGGCTGATTCTCACCCTCGGGCACCCCCAGGATTTCCAGAGACAAAAAGCCAAGAAGCAAAGTTTTGTAGAGAGTTAAGCTTGCTTCTACGGGCTTACCTCCCTGTGGGTCTGCCCCCTCCCAAAGGAGCTGTGAGCCCTGCCATCCTGACCCAAATGTGAGTAATGGGGTCATGCTAAAGGACATGCTAAAGTGACCCAGAGGGAATAAAGTAAAAGTCTTGTGTGTAGATTCCCCTTCCCACCTCCCTGGAAATGGTTTACCGTTAAGTCTCAGGGGCAGCTTCTGATGGAAAGATAAGGTAAATCCCTAATCAGTCAATAATTAACCATAGCACTATTAGGGGCCCAGTCAACCAGATCCTGCTGACACCTTCTCTGCTTTGGTGGGAAGGGTCAGTGGAGAGAAAGGCCTGTTTGTCCAGCCTGCCACAGAGCCACCTGGGCAGTATTGGAAAAGGAGTAGTCAAGGCTGTGTCTGTGAGCACGTGTTCCTGCATACACAGATTAGCACAGATACCCATGATAATTCCAGGTTAGGTTGAATCAAATCCCAGTTATGTTCTGATTGTTACATTGTTCTCTATAGAAGACCATATTAGCTTACTCCTGCCCCACTCAGCTTAGTTCTATAGATACAGTCCTCAGGGTGTGAGAAAAACAGAAATGATTTTCACATGATAAGTGACCATATTCTCCACCTACACCATACATAGGATTTTTTGAATTTTAAACTAGGAGGAAATTGGAAAAAGATGAACAAACATTTGGTTATTTCTGCTTCTTTTTGTAAATGGAAAACTAGCTTAAGTTTTTGTGTGTGTGTGTGGGGGGTCTCATTTTGCTCTGCTTTATTATTCTGTGTGGTATTTAGTGTTATTCCACGCATCTACTTATACATACTATTTGATGAGGAATAGCACTATAATCAATTGGGTTTGAATTGTTTGCTAAGGTCAATTGTAGGTCATGACCATATTCCAATGAATGATTTTATTCCTAATTGTATCTGTTCAAGCCACCCAGATTTTCGTATTTCATACCTGAGAAGAATAAGGCACTAGAAGGTGGCTTGATTTGAGTTCATCTCCATGGAAGAGAAATATCAGCCAATGGCTGTGGGTGTCAGTGATGTTATTCCTATGGGTGGAAGATGATGGGCCATCCAGTCACTCTCCTGAGGGTTCTGGTATCAATTTCTACCACTGTTTTCTTCTCCACCAAAAAAACTAGTAGTCTGGATGCTCAATTAATTTTTGGCTGGGTGGAGGAGTTGCCAATGGGTAGAAACTCTGCCAATGATCCGTGACACCCTTTTTAACAAACATTAATTGAATGACATTTCTTTTTCCCCAAATCACCCATCTGTCCTTTCTTATGCAACTTTTGAGTTTCAAAAGGGTAGAAAGCAAGCTCTCTTCCAATGATAAATTTGGCTTATGAAGATAGTCTATGAATTAGACAGTATGTAATGTATGGTGACATGGTAAATCAATCTAAATATTCACTCACTTGAATCAACTTGCTAAATGTAAAAAGAAATTATATTCATCTTTATCTTTTCTTTTTTCATTAAACACTTCTTGCTTTTGTGAAGGCAGTCAATACATAGCTAGATTCAGTGTTAGTCAATATTTTTAACTTTAGGTACAAATAAGAGTAGGAAAGTCATCAAGAAATAGCAAGGTGTTTTAAAATTAACAGTTATTAAGTTTGTAGTTTAGGAAAATCTAAGATTTCTGAGTTTTAATACCACTTTCCAATTTTTAGTTTTAAATGGCACTGAACTCAGGGCCTATGGACTTGTTAGACATTCACGCCTCAGCCCTTTTTGCCTTCATTATTTTTCTAGAGTGTCCAGGATCACAGTCCCTTTTTATGCTTCTTACATAGCTAGTATTACAGGTGTGAGCCACTGCTGCTCTGCTAATTTCTGGTTGTTTTAAACCACTAATGGGAGTATTTCACTTAATAGTGCTGTTAAGTAGATAATATATCAACTTGTTGCTTGGATATTAAAATGAGATTAAAAATGAAACTAACATCTATTTTTAACCATGTCAAAAGGCATTCATAATTATGCTAATAATTTTTAGATATGGTGCTAAAGAGGGGAGGAAATGTGGGCCTGACAGAGCCTTTACTTGGCTTCATTCATTATGAAAAAAATGTTGTTTACCCCTTAACAATTTCTTTTTTTTTTTTTTTTTAATTGTATTTTATTTTATTTGAGAACATACTGTACAGAGGGGTTACAATTACATGGGCAGGATAATGCATACATTTCTTACCAAGCATTGCAGCCTCCTCCTTTGTTTACCCTTCACTTCCCTTCCCCGCCTCCCCCCTCCCCCCACCCAATTTTACCCCCCTCCCCCCACCCAATTATACCCCCCTCCCCCCCCCCACACCGAAATTGTAAAGCTGGTTTTGACATGACATTTTGTACTTCTCATTGTTGCAACAGGTCCCCCTAAAAACCAGTTTCCATCAATGAGCATTATTCTGCTCCCCAGGGAATATTGATTTGAACATTGACTTCACCGTGGATGAGTTATTTCCCTTAGTAAAATTTTAGGTAATGTGTCTTTCAAGAGTTGTTTTTAGCATAGTAATCTCATTCCAGAGAAATTCCAATTTTTGCACTATGGTTAATTTGGAAAGTTTCACCTTTAGTATGCCTGTGTTAAGCATTCCTATAGATCATATTCTAAGTGTACCAAGCATTATTGCTCACTAATTTGCCTTTTAAAATGCAAGATAGAGTTTGGCACTGGTGGCACACACCTATATCCCTAGTTACTCAGGAGGCTGAGATCTGAGGACTGTGGTTTGAAGCCAGCTAGGACAAAGAGACCATCTCCAATAAACTACCAAAAAACAAAAACAAAAAAACAGCCAGTGGAGTTGCGGCTCAAGTGGTAGAGCATTTGGCTGCAGCAAAAGAAGCTCAGGAACAGTGCCCAGGCCCTGAGTTCAAGCTGTGGGACCAGTGTACACACACACACACACACACACACACACACACACACACACACACACACACACACACAAATGCAATACATCTTTCTCAATGCTTCGGAGGAAGAAGCAGGTGGCAGAGAACCATTTCCTATTCTGCTTACTTCTCAACTATAGGTCTTCTTGGCTTGCATATAGGTCATGGCTATGATTCATGTCTAGCCACATCAAAATGTCTTTGCAATTCCTCTCTGCCCCTTATGGAATGACACAATACCAGAATTGGTATTTTTAATTTTGAAAATGAACTAAATTCCTCTCCTCTCATTTTCTTCCTTCCTTCCTTCCCTCCCTCCCTCCTTCCTTCCTTCTTCCCTTCTTCCCTCCCCCCTCTTTCCTTTCCTTCCTTCCTCCTTTGATTTTATTGAAACAAGATTTCTTCATATAGTCCAAGCAAGATATCCTCAAACTTTTGATCATTATGCCTCACCCTCCCAAGTTCTGGGATTATAGCTGTACATAACCTCACCCAGTTAGAGAAATGGGTAAAAGGATAAGGACTGTAAAATTCCATTTTTTCTTTTTGCCAGTCATGGGGCCTGAACTCTGGGCCTAGGGGCTGTCCCTCAGCTCTTCAGCTCAAGGCTAGTGCTCTACCACTTGAGCCACAGCGCCACTTCTGGCCTTTTCTCTTTATGTGGTACTGAGGAATCAAACCCAGGGCTTCATGCATGCAAGGCAAGCACTCTACCACTAAGCCACCTTCTTAGCCCCAGGACTGTAAAATTCTTATTAACATGAAACAAACATTCTCAAGCTTATCTCCTACCTTTTTGATTTGTGTATAATTTCTTTTCTTTTTTTCTTTCCTTTTAGCCAATCCTGGGGCTTGAACTCAGGGCCTGGGAACTGTGCCTGAGCTTCTTCTGCTCAAGGCTAGCACTCTACCACTTGAGTCATAGCATTACTTCCAGCCCTTTCTGTTTATGTGGTATTGAGGAATTGAACCCAGGGCTTCAAGCACGCTTGGCATGACCACTTAGCCACATTTCTAGCCCTATAATTTATCTACTTAATGCATTTTTTTCTTAAAAATGCATTGCTGGCAGTACTGGGGTTTGAACTCAGCACACCACACTTTTTAGGCATGATCTCTATCACTTGACTTATTCCCACAGCCCTTTTACTTACTTTTTGATAGGATTGTGTGTTTTTCTTTAGGGACAACCTTGGACTCTGATTCTCCTGCCTATGTCTTCCACATATGACTACAGATAAGGGCCATCGTATTTGACTGATTGTTGAAATGAGGTCTTGCTAAGTTTTAAGTTCAGTCCTCTTGATCTTTGCTTTCCAAGTAGCTGAGATTACAGGCATGAGCCACAAGGCTTTTCTTTAAAGAGTTCATTTTTCTTATTCATTCAGCCATTTATTCTTTAAAAAAATATTAGTTCACATTCCAATCATGAGCCACATGAATTGAGGAGGCCAAGAGCAAAGTTTGTTCAGTGAGCTAGCGAAAGCCCAGTACCCATAATTTTTGATAAGTATTGGCTAAATGAGAGTATTATTGGTTCAAGCAGACCAGAAGAGCAAAAAGACAATAATTAGAGCTAAGTGAGTTATATAACTCTGCCTGCTTCTCACCAATTTCCCTGCTTGCATTTGGCCCAATGGAGCCTGTGTGGTAAGTCTGTTTCTGTGTATAAATCCTTGTCCACACTGATTCCTGGTTGATGTTGGACACATTCACACCTGTGTGTGTGTGTGAATGTGTGCTATTACACACTTTGTTCTTCACCACTGCTGCTGGCAAAATAACAACTGGTTGGTGAATGAAATATTTATGCTTTGAAGAGTTGGTGTTCTAATCTATTTCTATTTATACAGATGATCAATTATTGTGCAGTGAAGAGGAGGAGAATTTTTTTTCCCCTGTGTTCTACGTACACGCTTCTAAATGACTAATGAAGTCAATCTGGGCCTGGCAGATTTTTGCTTCTACTTGGACAGACATAGCATGCATGGACATTGTGTGACTTCTCAGCATGCTGGTTGCCTGTTCCTGCTGAAATGATCTCATTACTGGCATTTCCTTTACAAAGTACTGTCTTTCCCATGTTGTATCCTGCCTCCATGTGGCCTACATATAGAGGCCCGGCCTGTTACTTCTTGTGTTTTTACCAAGCTTATCTTCTTTAAGAATATTCCAAAGGAGCTAGGCACCAATGGCTCACTCCTGTAATCCTAGCTACTCAGGAAGCTAATATCTGAGGATTATAATTTGGAGTTAACCTGAGATGGTGAGACCCTTATCTCCAACTAATCAGTGAAAAAACTGGAAATGGAACTGTGGCTCAAGTGGTAGAGTGTCATTCTTTGAAAGAAAAAGCTAAGGGACACTGCCCAGGCCCTGAGTTCAAGCCCTAGTTCTGGAAAATGAAACTGTTGAAGAAAACTTCTTTTCTTCTTCTCTGGACCCCGGAGCACTCTTTTGTGCCTGGTCCCACTTTGCCCGGGCAATCACAGAAGACAGTCTATTTCTTCCCCATGGGACTTTTTCCAGTTTTGAATTTTAGTTGTTCATTCATTACTCAGTTCCTAACAAGAAATGCCAATCAAATTCCATCCTCCCAAGTTTATTTGAGCTCTTACCCATGCACCTGGGCTCTTCCCAGCTCTCTCTCAATGACTCTCTCTCACTTCCATGATGGATCCCAGACTCCATGACAGAATATTGTATATTTTATGTCTGATACTACTAACCCCACCCTGGCACTATATACATGTAAGGAGGCCTTCATTTTGCTGCTCATGGGATTGGCTGAGATAAAGTTTGGGGGTATGTGGCATCTACGTCCATTTCCACACTGTTTCTCTGGATGTTGTCAGTATCTAATTGTGTATGTTTGTTTTTACAACTTATTGATTGTTCCCTTCCTCTTCAAACCAGAAGCTGCATCAAAGTTGGGAAATGATTGTTTGTTGACCAGAAAGGGTCCAGTGCTGGCCAGTGTAAGCATGCTTAGAAACTTCCTTTCTATCAGAAAGGAAGGCAGAGAGGAAGTCTTCCCTGGGATTGCTGCTTACCCCCAAGAAGTGAAATGAACTCACGCTCTGGAGGTTTTAGTCTAACTGTGGACACACTAGTATGGCCTGAAATATTCCATGAGGGGTATTCATCATTTCTTTTTTTGTCTTTGAGGTGGAAGCCAGGGGACAACTCAGAAGCTTTGCCCTACCCCTTGTATAGCACAAAAGAATGAACAACCTTGGCATGTTATAGCAACTAGATTTTTTTTCCTTTGTCTGAAAGAAGACACAGCTGAATGCTGGATTCCTCACCCAGCCACAATCAAAAACCCAGAAAACCTCAACTGCCTCTGATGATGTCACAAAACCCTTAAGTAAATGGTTTGCTGTGGGGCTGGGCACAGGCCTAGCAAGCACAATTCTTTCAGCTAGTTATTCAGAGTCTTTGACAGATTAGGTGGTCTTTTCTTTCTTTTCTTCTTCCTCCTCCTCTTCCTCCTCCTCCTCCTCCTCCTCCTCCTCTTCCTCCTCCTCCTCCTCCTCCTCCTCCTCCTCCTCCTCCTTCTCCTCCTCCTTCTCCTCCTCCTTCTTCTCCTCCTTCTCCTTCTCCTTCTTTTTTCTTCTTTTCTTCCCATTCGTTCTCTTAAAAAGCAGTTCAGTTTATCTCTAAGCAAGACATTAGCTCTGGCTCTCCCAAATAACATTTTAATTGAAGTCTCAGTCCAAACAAATGCTTAGCCTCTTTATTAACCTCAATAGTGTAATTTTTCACCCTAAGACCGGTTCAGGAGGAACTGTCTCACTTCAACTGTTGTGCCAGGGAACAGGGCACTCTTCCTCAAACAGTCTCCTTTCTGACCTTAATTTGAACCTTAATCTCTTTTAACCATGTTCTTGTTATTAGTTCCTCATAGCCGTGGCACAACACTAATTTTCCTGTTTTTAGACTATTAGTTTACAGAGGTATTTTACACACCCTAAACGTAATCATCAACGTTGTTCATAGACCCTTTTAGGAAAGGGAAGGGAATACTTATTCTTAACTTTCTTTTAGTTTAGTGATTTAAATGACTGATATGCCAGATGTGCTATAGAATTTTAGATGATTTCTGAGGTACCATAAAAGAATACATTCAAATGATTAAAAAAAAAACCTAAATTACTCTTGAAAAGGATTTCAAAGAATTTTTGATCAATAAACACATGCACAATTACAAAATAAAGTGGAAAACTAAGGTTGTTATCTTAATTGTTCTGGCAAAAACAATATGTTTTTATTAGAAACTTCTAACCTTTGTGTGTGTGTGTGGAGGGAGACCTGAATTACCCAGCTAATTGCTTTAAATTTCTTGGTTCCATTTTTTGCTTAGATATAATCAATGAGCAACAAGAGAGAAAATAATTTTTTCTTAATTATACCTTCCCAGTTTTTGACATTGGTAAAATGATCCAAATTAGAATGAAAAGAAAAAGAACTCTTTTTCAATAACAATGGGAAAAATGTGTTTCTCTATTTGGAGCGTACCTTAATATAGCAGAAGTGTGTGGGGAGAAAAACAGTGCTTATGATCATGTGCTCAATTAAATTTATTATAGGTTTTCGTACTTTTTGGCATTACCATGAAAGCATATTAGTTATTATTCTTTATAACCTAATTAGAGGCTTTGTGTCTAGTTACCCCTCTGTTCTCTGCTTAATACAATAGTTTGTTGATTGCAAGAAATTACATTCCTGTGACTTTAAAGTCCTAGAATTAAGACTGCCATGAAAGTTGGAGACTCAGTTGGGTGTTTGGAGGGCAGAGACCATATGCCCTCTGGGGGTGAGGAGGTAAGCAGCTGGGACAATTGTCTATTCCCTGTGGTGTTCGGTGGCATTAGCATCAGTCACTTCACTGGCTCAAACAATTAGTGGAATTGAATCAGAGTTCTCCTGGATCATAGTTTATTATATGCTATTAAATCCCATTATTCAAGAAGTTGCTGCTATGCTTATCAAACTTCCTAACATCTCCCCCCAAATCTTCATCACTTTTCCCATGCATTTCCTTTTTGGGTTTATTGTTTGCTTCTCGGGGAGGCAAGGTTTCTTTTTCTTTGCTGTTCGTACTCATTTGGAGAGCTAAGGGCTAATTTGAAAATACATCTTGGAAAGGGCAACAAAAATGAGATGTGGAAAAAAAATGGAAGATTCTTAATTAGTCCATGATTTGGCACGCACGATTTAACATGGTATGCTTAGCATTGTGCATTTCCCCAAAGAACGAGGCTCTTGTTTTTTTTCTTTTCTATCCCAAACTTTAACTCCCACTCATTCATTATATCCTTTCTTGTCACTTTCCATTAGTTGATTGTGACATCCTTTGCTGGAAGGGCGAGCAAGCAGATTACTTCCAAACTGGTGTAAGTGACACTCAAAAGACTGGCCTGAAGGGGGTTTCATGATGTCAACAAGCTCCTTAGCCTCAGGAGTTGGAGAATGTCACTTCAATAATAGAGTGGAGTCCACTGTCACATTGTTTTTGTAGCAAGTGGGCAACTTTCCAGAAGTCCTTTGCTGGAACATAGGAGTAATAGTATCTAATCTGATTACTTTAATAATAATAATAATAATAATAATAATAATAATAATAATAATAATAATAATAATATGTTCTGCTAGTGCAACCCACTTTTCATCTTAACGTTTTTCCAGATGAAGAAACTCAGGACCAAGAGTTTAAGCAAAACATCTCCTGTCACACGGCTAAGTGACAGAGCTTGGAGTTTTAATTGAGGTCTGAATCCAAGCTAACGATGTTTCTATTAGAAGTAAACACCAATTTCCAGTGGGATACTCTGGCATTTCTTCCCAAATCTTCCTAAATGAGGATAAGAGTATTCATTTTCCTGCATCTAATAAATATACTGTCCAGAGGGACTTGTAAATGACAGCATGATGATACAGTGAATTAGCTAGGGTTAAACAAGCATGGATAGAAAAGAAGTAGAGAACCTGATTCTCTGACCAGATCAGCACTGGAGGTATGGAAAGTCCACAAGCCTGGCCCACTACCATTTCTCCTGATTCTAATCATCTGACCTTTGGAACAGACCCTCAGCCTAACTAGGGAAGAGGCAGCAGCAGATTTGGGTTGGAACAGCACAGGGACTAATCCTGGTTAGCAGTCTGATACTAACTTCTGGTGATATGGTCTTCTGAGAAAACCAGCTTTCTTCATCAAGAAATGTCAGCTCCTTCTCTTGTTTGTTAGGCAAGTTTTAACTTCTTGCTCACAGAACAATTCTTTCTATTAAAATGGGACAATATGGATATATGGAACAAAACATTGAATGAAATCAAAATGACCTGTTTTTCTGTCACCAGGTATGTGAGTTAGTTTTCTGTGGTGGAGATTAAGCACCCAAAGAAAATGAATTTATAAAGGAAAGATTTCTCTGGGATTATGGTTTCAGTCCATGTAACTGGGCCTCATTACTTTGGGTTTGTGGTGAGGGAAAACATTATACTGGAGAGGGAATGATGGCACAAGGTTTCTTACTACATAAGAAGCAAAGGAAAAGAGGAAGTATCTGGGGCTAATAGTTCCTTTAAAGGTACCTCCTTCCCCCAGTTAGTCCCTGCCTAGTAATGATTCTATTTTTTTCCCCTAATAACACCATAACTGGAGACTATAACTTCAACACAGGAGCCTTTGGGGTGGGGGTGGGGGGTCATTTAAGACCCAAACCATCGGACCAGGAGAAAATTGATACCTTCAAAGTAGGTACCTCTCTAGCCTCGGCTAGTCACACATATGTTCACATGGAGGTTCTAAGGAGAGACTTTGAATCAGAATACATGTATGGATATCTAAATACCACCACTAGCAGCATAACCTCATCTGTGTGAATCCCAGTCTTGTCATACTTGAAGTACTTCCATCATTTGAATGTGGTGACAGTGGGTGATATGATGGCTGTAGAGGGGTTGGCCCAGAAAAATAACCCATGACAGTTTAGTGACTGTCACTTGAGCATTGTTCCAGTATTCTTGTCCTGCTCCATGGTTCCCTACTTGATTCCAGGATAAAAACAACGTCATCCTTAACAGTGCTTCCATCCATGCTCCCACCATTTGGTTGGACCCACCTACTTCTGACACCACATTAGTGATTTTCTTGGTCTCTATTCCCGAGTGTTTAGTCATAACTCTTAAGGAAGCATTGCCAGCATCTTATCCTTTTTCACTCCTGTCATATGCTGGATGTATTTCAGCCTGGATACTCTGCTTATGCAGCTTGCTACCAGGGAGAAGCCAAGTAAACTTTCTTGTTCTTTTCTGCCTTGAACTTGAAGTTAGCATCAATGGAGGCAAGATCAGGAGTTCATGATTATAAAGATGGCAACAGCAGCAACACGGTTTCTAGCCTCTGGAATATCAGTGATCAGTAATAGACTATGTTCCAAGTATATGTCAACACAAGTATGGGTTTATGTGTTTAAGCCACTGTAATGGTAAGAAAGGGAAGCAACTACAAAACAATTTAATTCTTTGTTATCTTCTTAAAAAATCTTTTGTTATTAAGTTCATTCTTCAGACATCTTTGCACCAGTGAGAAGAAAAGTCAACCTATCTATCTATCTATCTATCTATCTATCTATCTATCTATCTATCTATCTATCTATCTATCTATCTATCTATCTATCTATCTATCTATCTATATATCATCTAATGTAATCTATCTATCTATCGATCCATCTGTCTATCTCTATCCATCTTTCTTTTAAAATTGGAGCTGTGCTGTGTGTGTGCACGCATGCACATGTGTGTGCTGGAAGACTAGATGGCCAGCGACAGGAAAGAGGAAGGGAGAATTATATTTGATAAAGCTGGAAGTTTACATGGATGGATGTTCCTGACTTTACAAAGAAAATTATGTTGATTTTATATGCCAAAGTCTTGAACGGGGCCTGACGGCTCACGGCTTTGGTGTGCTTTTCCAGATGGCAGATGCCATTTTGTGTTTTGCATAAATGGACTAAATTTGCTTGCTCTTTGTACGTATTTCAGAGGAAACCATTCTCTGCTTTCAATAGGACAGAAGAGCTCCTTGGCACTAGACCTTCCTGGTATGGTGAGAGGAATGGCGAAGGCACTCTTTTGAGGCTGTGTGGTTTCGTTGTCCAAACCCCTTACACACAGTGAGGAAGGAGGCTGGGCCAGGGCTCTGGAGTCCTTTTGCCTGAGATTGGTTCTGTGTGTGTGTGTGTGTGTGTGTGTGTGTGTGTGTGTGTGTACAAATCACAGAAAGTAAGCCTGAGGAGCTCTGAAAACTCTTTCCTCTCATTTGTGCATTCTGATTTCCATGGATGACAGTTATCTTTTTATTTTAATTATTTGACCATTTCAACTTGCTAATTGGAATTGTGTGATCCTATACCTTAAGTTCTCTGCACCTCCGTGTCATCTGCAAGGAGAAGACTAGGATGATCATAATAATATAGCTCTTAGGGTTGTGGTGAGGATTCCATGAGTTAATCCATGGAAGAGTTGAAACAGTGCCTGGCATATCATAAGGGCAATTATTACTGTTGTTATGATTTACTTCTTTACAGATTTTCTTTCTTTTTTTAACTTTTAAGTCTGTTCAGTTTTCATTATTGTTGTGCTAACTTTTGGGAGGCACTTTTACAGATATAGACTGGCAACAGTGTGACACTACTGGTGACAAAACCCATGTATATGGTGACAGAGATGTCATATATCCATTGATGAACAATTAAGTTGTATCTTGACTATTGTAAATTATATTTCAGTGATCACAGGAATGCAGATATCTCTTTGTCTTCTTCGTTTCATTTTCTTGGTTACATAGTCCCAGAACAACAATAGATGGCTCATATGGTAGATTTTTTTAAAAAAGATTTTTTTGAGGGATATCCACAATGGAGAAACTTTGATACCTTGGCAGATGGATACTAGACTCAACACACTGGGTATCATTCCAATGGACAGGAATTCTTGGGCCAGGATCAAAGCTTCATTCTTCTTTCCTAAACGAAAATATGAAGCGTGGAACTAGGCAGGTTGTAAGAGAAGAAATAGTTACTTGTGCCGGCTGTGTGTGTGTGTGTGTGTGTGTGTGTGTGTGTGTGTGTGTGTGTGCATGTCCCGGTGCTGAGGCTTGAACTCATAGCCTGGGTGCTGTCCCTTGGTGTTCTTACTCAAGGCTGGTTCTCTCCTACTTGAGCCACACCTCCACTTTGGTGGTTAACTGGAGATAAGTGTCTCATGGATTTTCATGCGGGGCTAGTTTTGAACCTTGATCATCAGATCTCAGCCTCCTGAGTATTTAGGATTACAAGCAAGAGCCACTGGCACCCAGCATCATGGGTGCTTTTTATAATGTGCACCTGCACATTATAGAAAGGAATAAAAAGTACATCTCTGTAAGCATTCTATTTGTGCTATTGCATAATTAAAAATGGCTTCTGTAACATTTGACAGGCTCATACAACAATGAGAGAACCCTGTCAGTAACTTAATGAGAAAATAACCTAGTACTTGAAATATTTACCCCAAAGCCAGAATAAAATCTGAAAAAGAACAACATGAAACACAAGTCTGAAAAGTCTTAACAGTTTTGCAAATATTTCACTTGTCATATCACATTTGTTTTGACCTCTCCTTTTTACTGTCCAACACAAACAAGAGTTAAAATAAGGTATTTGAGTTGAAGGAAAAGGCATCAAATGGACTTTCTTTCTGGCTGTTAATAAGGTGACAGCCACATTTTTTTTTATTTATCTTTTTTTTTAAATTTTATTTTATTTTATTTGAGAACATACTGTACAGAGGGGTTACAATTACATTGGCAGGATAATGCATACATTTCTTACCAAGCATTGCAGCCTCCTCCTTTGTTTACCCTTCACCTCCCTTCCCAGCCTCCCCCCTCCCCCCCACCCAATCATACCCCCCCACACACCGACATTGTAAAGCTTGCTTTGACATGACATTTTGTAATTCTCCTTGTTGCAACAGGTCCACCTGAATCCTTAAACGACTTGTTTGTCCCCATCTCCTCCACATGTTATACTGACATCAAATAAAGTGAAAGCGGGGGTTACACTGTGGGGGAGGGACATACAAAGCAACAAAGAAATAATCTTATAAATGCGTTAGAAACACATGCATGAAAGAAACGAAAACATTAAAATACATATTTAAGGGTTCGTTTTCCTAACATCACATTATCTGACCTTTTCCGCTTGACTCATACCTATACTAGATATTGCAAATAAGGGAAACCATGGGACCTATGTTTCTTTGGGCCTGGCTTACTTCACTTAATATAATTTTTTCCAAGCCTTTCCATTTCCTAACAAATGGGGAAATATCATTCTTTCTGATGGAGACATAGAATTCCATTGTGTATATATACCACATTTTCTTGATCCATTCATCTACTGAGGGGCATCTGGGTTGGTTCCATATCTTAGCTATGGTAAATAATGCTGCAATAAACATAGTTGTGCTGGTAGCTTTAGTGTGGTCTTGTTTGTATACATTTGGGTAAATGCCCCAAAACAGCCACATTTTTTGTACTGACCTCGTGCTTAGAAATTGTTCAGAGAAGAGAACAAAATGCTATTATTAATTAAGGTTAGCAGTAAAAAGAAAATAAAATATGAGATTAAAACAAGAAACCAGAAACATTTTCAAACATCAAGAGGAAGCCATATTATAGTGAGGGCAAGAAAATTTCAATAGCAATAAACAAATAGCAACAAATGAAACTTTGTAGTAGTGGTAGTAGTATGGCAAAAATTGTTAACTGGCTAATGATGATGTATCTCCCCTTCCACATATAGACTTGTTTCAGGCTGTGATTGATCAATGAGAAGGGTATTCCATTTCTTACCACACTGTCTTGTCTCTGCATCTTACGGCTAAAAAATGCTAGACTAACCATGATGGCACCCAGCTACAGAAGATGTAGAACTGTAATTAGAAGAAAAATGTAATCCTGAATCACTGCCCAAAGGGCTATCCCACATTTGACTGTGTATGATCAATGAACTTTCTTTTTGCTTATTTCCCGATAGCCTCTTATTCTTCTCCTATATTGCTAAAAAGTAGCCAGTAACAACCAACACATGGTATCTTTTACCTAGAGCTCAAGAGTCATGTGGTGTGACTTTTGAATTAAGGCAACATTCTTCTGAGGGGTGTGTGTGTGGGTGTGTGTATATGTGTGTGCACGCGTGCTGTGAATCTCAAGCTATCTAGGATAATGTAGAATAGTGTGTTTTTTAGCAGCCTATTACTTGATCATAAAGTCAATGTCATGTATTTTAGGGTAGGTTTTTTTTTTACAAGACTCAGTATTACAACATTTTGTACCACATACAACCATCCAATTTAATCAGTAAGTAGAAGCCCGATACAACGTACTATTTTGATACCATCATCACTCTAGACATAGACAGAGGGAGACCCGAGTTCTATCCTCTCTTGCAATTGAATTACTACTGTGAGACCAATTCTGTGTAAACAGTATGTGAGCAGAAGTACTGTGCCAAGGGGTTGAACATGTGAGATGGTGTGCTTTATGTTCTCTTCTTCTCTTCCATAGCGCTTTTGAAAGACCTGAGTACTTGATGCATAATATCAGCATGCAATTCATTCAGCCTCCATCCTTGATAAGAACCTTTGCTTGGTCATACCATTCAGGGTTTGAGGGCTATTTATTATTGCAACATTTCTCTCCCATTCTGACTTACATATCCTGGGAATTTCACTAAGAAGGAATTCCACATATAGAAATTGAGATTTTACAGAATCATTGGGAGGCCTGAGGAGTGAATGTCAAGGAAGTTCCTACAACCTTTCAGAAACCAAAATTATGGAAACCCTGGGAAATTATGTTGGCCCCAGGGATCTCAGTTCAGTTGTCTACAGCCCTGTAATGGGACTCTCAAGAGAATACTAAGTGGTGAGATGTTCCCTCCTGTCTGCCACCTGTATACCCAACTACCATAGCTACTGACAGAGAAAAATGTCTTCCAGCTTCCTGTGATTTCCAAAGCACCTGTCAAGGAAAGATTATTTTTAAAAACTCTGTTGGCAAAGGAGTCTGAAAAATGCAATTTCCAGGACTTCGTCCCTTGTGGTATTTTGAAAGATGCTCAGAAGAGATGGTACTTATTTTCAATTAAAAAAAAAAGATATATCTAGCACAAATACTCCTGGTCCTTCCCATGGGGAACTCAAGGAGTTGTTATTCTGTAGACTGCTTTTTTTTAAAGCTCCTCAAAACCATGTCTTAATCAATTCTGTTTCTCCAGTGCCAGACAATACCAGACAGCATTTTGGTTTGAATCAATTTGAATGAAATAGCAGCAGAATCAAAACCATAAACCTGTACTCATGTGTTTAAGATTTCAGGATCTTCCATCCATAGAATGTGTTAGCTCTCCCTAATGACTACCCTAGGCTCTGCTCCAGTTTAAGCCCCTTCCCTTCCATGGAGTGATTGTGAAGAGCTGTTTGTCAATGAAGCAGCCTTAAATTTGAGCACTGGCTTCTTCTCTGTGCAGCCAAAAGAAGAAAGGTTGGTCCATGCTCCAGGCTGTCAGGTCCATTGTCAATTTTTTTGTGGTTGATGTTTTCAGCCAAATGATCAAACTGACTGTGCCGAGTTAATCAAGGTATTTCTATATTTCTTTTTCTCAGCTAGACTCAAACAGAACTCTGGACTCTTGACAGAAGTGGAATGTCTTTGGGATTCAGGGGTTTGTGAGTTCATGTTGGGGCAGAGTGGGAAGTGTTCCGTAAACAAGGAGGTGGGATGGATTTGTGTGAGAGGAAGGACTCATTCAGCCACAAAGAATGTATAATCAGGAAAGGAAGGCCAGACCCTGATTTGATTTCATCTGAAAAGTCACAAAGATTAAATACATTCTCTTGAGATTTATTTTCCTCATCAAAAAAAAAAGATAAAGAAAAAAGGGTAGAACTATTGTGTCTCAGGTAAGGATGATTGAAGAGTGACTCAGACATATCAAAGAAATGAAAGATACAGATCATGTTGTAATTAAACTTGCCACTATCAAGTGGTGATCATATCTAACTGAAGAGTGTCGTGTACATAAAGAAAGCACAATTACGGGGGATGTGATGATGTCACCATGCTAGTTAAATGTCCAGCATTTAGCTTCTCTTTTCCATTCCCACCCACTTGATCTTTGGCGATCTCTGGTTGTTTTAGACTGTTATTTAGACCAAAGTCAATTTCATAAAATTAAAAGCATAGAAAAAAAAAGAAAATCCAGTTCCATAAAAGTAAATAAAGACAAGGTATTCTCCTTGCTTACTCATGTTACTTCTTGGTTAATATGTTTTCTCCTACTTTGTACCTAGAATCATGGCTGAAACAAAATCATGAGTTTACTGTGTGTGAAGGTAGGGCATTGGGCAATCATCTAATGAATACTGTCAAGATGGTTTGTGAATGTGGAAAATTCCACTCTCAAAAATTACTTTCTCTATTCTGTAACAGATTTCCTCTTGGCTTTAATTATCCACAGAGTTGTCCAAATTTTCTGATAGTCTTTATGGTTGTTGACATCACCTAAATACTTTATTTAATGGATTTTTCAGGGTTCATTTGTAACCCTTTATTCTAAGTTGCTTCTTATTCCAAGTTGATTATTTTCTATAAACAATGTATTTGTTCAATAAATATTGAACACTCTTCTAGTTATGTAACATTGCTCTTAATAAACTTTTACTTTTTCTTTTTGGTCGGTCATGGGGCTTGAACTCGGCCTGGGCACTGTCCCTCAGCTCTTCAGCTCAAGGCAAGCGCTCTACCACTTGAGCCACAGAGCCACTTCCAGTTTTCTAGTGGTTTATTGGAGATAAGAGTCTCACGGACTTTTTCTGCCCAGGCTGGCTTTTAACCTTGATCCTCAGATCTCAGCCTCCTGAGTAGCTAGGATTACAGGCATGAGCCACTGGCGCCCAGCTAAACTTTTACATTTAATGATTGAAAGAAGTATGGTACTGTTACTCATGGCCAATTACTCAGAGCAGTTCCAGTGTGGAGTCTCCTGGGGTTGCAGCTAGATTATAGATGGGGCTAGAGATACGGGGAGATGTCTTCATTCATGTGCTCGGTGTTGTGCTAGTCTCTCTCTATACAGTTAGCCTGGGCTTCCTTAGACCTTGTTGATCTCTTGGTCGTTAAATTTCTTATACCATGACTTGCTTCCAGTGGAAGTTGTGAATTCTTAAACTTGGTCTTAAACTTCGCCCGAAAGTCAGGTGAAACACCTTTTTCTTCTTTTCATGGCCAAAGCAGGCACTGGTGAACACAGATTCCAGGGACTGGAGAAGTAGATTTTACCTCCTCAGAAGGAAATGATTTGTGCATTCAAAGAAGGGAAAAAAACCAACAACAACAGAATGTAGTCATCTTAACGAGAAGCTACTACAAATAATGTGTGGAACCTATGCTAGGTGCTGGGACATGTTAGCCAAACAGGGAGATGTGGCCATTCAGCTTTAGTTTGACTAGATTGTTTTCATAGTTAACCACTGAGCAAAGAATACCAATACTAAATTTATTGAATTGGCAAAATACCAATTTGGATTATTTATAGTGTAGTCGCTCTGACTTGCTCATTAATCAGACAATGAAATTTGCAAGTATCTGATCTGATGATCAGCTTCATGAGTTGATTCATTCATGCATCCAAAAACATGCATTCTTTGAAACATAGCCTGAACACCACTGGGATAGTCATCTGTGGTTTGATAAAGAGTGTTAAGTTCCTGCTGTGGAGGAGGCTCCAACTAGTTTCTTTGACTCATTACAGGAACCAATAAAGAAGATGAAAAGTCAAATTCTTTCCTTGATGAACTTCCATTCTTCCTCATGGTTCTGACCATGTGCAGTAAGACAGGGAGCCCAGACAAGATGTGCTAAACAAGAAAACCTGTATCCGTTCTCCTCCTGAGAATTACAATTTGAAGGGAAATCAATTAGTTGTTTGCCTCAATTTTCTTCTCCCTTGAGCCATGATAGGAAAAGTCATCTTGGTTTGTTAAATGAAAGGAGATTTCAGGACAGAAATGTTGACAGAAGAATTGGTGGTGCTCAGCAATTCTTGGGTCTTATCATTTTTGGCGTAGTTTATGTCCATTCAGTAGTACACCTACGAGGAGCTGGGAGAGCAAGCTCATGATGACACAAGCGATACCCTGACATTCAGAAACCAAGGTCAAAGCCTGAAGGAGTGCAAGAGCAGGCAGAATTCCTGGGAACACTCAAGTCCCTGCTATGAAGCTAGCTTGCATCCTGTGCCTTCTTATGCTGCATCCACATGATCTCATCTGGCATCAAAGGACATTTCAGGGATACAAAGTCAAACAACAACAACAACAACAACAAAAAGACAGTTTGCTTTGTGTATCAGCATGTTTCAAATCAAACTCAATTTTGACTTGTCATTTCAGTTGTCTTCTTTCCGTCTATCGACTGTAACTTCGTGGCTCATAGTTCATCAATATAGGAGCTTTTTTATTACAAAGAGGGGTTCTACCATTCTTGAATCAGACAGAGAGATGCTTGAGATTGGGCCTTTAGGAAACCTTCTTCAATTCTCCAAATATCGTGCATTATTTTGACATCAACAATATGAACACAATACAAATTCTTTTCTCATAATTAGACACGTACTTAAAACATAAATAACTGCTGAGAATGTGAAAGTCATGATGGTCCATATTCACAGAAGCTAAAAGCAACTGACAGTCAAACTTCTTGAAAGTAAATTTCCATTGGAACAAAGTGGTGGCTGAGTTTGGGTGAATGAGAGGCTACTACATTCACAAATAGTGGCTTCAGAAGTAGGATTTCCATATCTCAAGTTGAATCCAGAGTGATTCATTGGCATGGAGAGCAAATATTTTAAGATTTCTTTTTAATTAAATTAAAAGTTTGGGGTACATATGTCTATTTTTATTGGCACATTATAATTCTACATATTTGGGGGTTTCCATGTGAAGATTCAATATAGGGAAACATTCTGTAATATGGAAACGAGGGTAGGTTCATTTGTTGTTGATATACATAATAGGGTAATAAATATGTAATGAATGAAAGTACACAGATGGGAGACATTGATTTTTTTTCTTTTTACTACAAGTATGTGACAGTCTTAGAAGCCACTATGACTTAAGTGTGAATGAGGTACGTGTATTGTTATGGGAAGGACGGGCAATGGTTAGAGAATAAGTATTTGCAACCTCAGAATTCTGACTGGTTCTTACTGTTCCAGTTATCTGATCAATAGGGAGTTTACCAACTCTTAACCTGACGCCAGGATAGTCCTTTGTAAGATGTCAAGAAATTGCTCAATGTTAGGATGTTGACCCAAGAAAGTGGATTTTAATCATGCTTTTTTTTTCCATTTTGTTTTCTCAAGGGTCTGATGGGAACAGAAACTTTGAGGGAGTTTACTGTTTGTGCAAGGTGACTGGTTGGGCAAAGAAGTCCAAAGTGTCCTATCTGCAGAACAAATAAGACCTGGTCAAAGGTAACTGAAACAAGTATCTCCCACCTTGTCCCTTTTCCATGTCTCAGGGGATGTTTGTGTCCAGGTTGCATAACGGAGGACTTGATCTGTGCCTGCCAGAAAAAGGAGATGTATTGTAGACTCTCACTGGTTAAAAATGGTCGCTGACCTTTATTCTTTAGCTTTACAGGCAATTGATGAGGTGTCCTATAGAAAAGTTAGGTAAAAAGTGAAAAACCTATTTATTGATGAGCTCTTGCTAAAGATCGGCTATACTTTGTCAGATAGCATCTGGGTGGTTGTTAGAGTTATTTCTCTTTCTCCAAAGATATGCAAGATGCAGCTTATAATATGCTGAAGTGAATTTATTAACTCACAGACATTTGTTTGGTTAATTTGGACATTTGTGTGTGTGTGTGTGTGTGTGTGTGTGTGTGTGTGTGTGTGTGTGTGTGTGTGTGTGTGTGTTAGTCCTGAGGCGTAAACTCACGGCCTGTGCCCTGTCTTTGAGTTTTTGTGCTCAAGGCTAGTCCTCTACCACTTGAGCCACAACTCCACTTCTGGCTTTTTGGTGATTAATTAGAGATAAGAGTCTCATAGACTTACCTACTCAGGCTGGCTTCAAACTACTATCCTCAGATTTCAGTCTCCTGAGTAGCTGAGATTACCAGTTTGAACCAACAGCACCCAGCTCAATCTGGGCTTTTGTTTGTGATAGCTAATGACAACTAAGACAATTAGATTGTCCCTATGATTGCTCTATAGAACTTGCTGCAAATATTCAGAATTGTCCAAAATTTTGAACATGTGAGTCATTTCCAGGCTGTGGAGCTCAACTAGTTTTTTAGAAGACAACTGTATATGAATAAATATTGATAGAAAAAAAATAGGTGGTCACTATATGGTCAAGTTAAGCCCTTGTTATTGGGAATAGATTAAAAATATGTTATAATTCAGAGATCCTTATTTCCCAAACATATACTTAACTGTTCTCTTTGACCAATATTATTTTGTTGAAACTCAAGGAATAGAGGACCAGTTAAATAGGCATTTTTCATGAGATAGACATCATGTATATTATCAAATGAGCCAGTTGCCAGTTATGGATAGAAGCTCAGTAAATTAGAGTTGAATTCTCCACTTAAAATTAGCTTCCAGAGAATTTTAGAAACTGTTTTCAAGGATGTTTGTATTATCAAGGCATTTTTTCCCTCAGTGAAATATTTAAGAAAAGGTTAAGATATGAGGAACCAATCTTCTACCTTATTTTTGAATATTTGGAAAAACGCCCACGGGATTGAAATGATGAAATGGAAAATCCACAGACAATTCCTTTTTGTCTATGTGAGTATGTATAGATACAAAGTAACAACCAGACTGATTAATGTCTACATTTTCTAAATAATTATAACATGCATTGTTATATTATTATTACTATTTCAGAAAAGAAATTCTTAACTTTTCCAGTATGGAAAAGATAAATTCTATTTTTATAAGCCCAAGTCCTGCTGTGATTTGCAGTTTGGAATTTTACTTATGATCAGCTATTCAAGTGGAAAACCAAATTAGAGTAGAAAAATAAGCAACTTAGGTTAGTTATATGAAAGCATTTCAACTTCAGCCTCCGGGACACTGAACCATGTTGTAAGTGGAACTAGACTTTTTCAAAGCCAGAGTAGACAAATGTGAATGGTCATTTTTTTCCCTGAAAATAATCACCTTTGGAGGATGCATCAAGCTCTAGGATTCTAACAGTTACCTATCCAGGGCTCCAAATGGGCTTTGAAATCTGTAGAACCCATTAGATTAGCAAATTCACAAGTAAAATCATGATTCTTACACTCAGGCATGTTAGACATTTGGTGAAGATGACAACATGGGAAAGAAAAGAGAGATACAGGACAGGAGGACAGGGAGACAGAAGATACAGAAGGACAGAGAGACAGAGCTAGGATGCACAGGAGGTATGTGGCTGGCCAGTTTTAGGCTCCAAGGGCCTGGTTTTCCAATCTGGCACTCAGCTTGATGAGTCTGTTTATTCAGCCAGTATATCAGACATTCTCTTTTCCTGCCTGAAGAAGTCCCCTTTGAAGAACTGCTCTGCTGGGGAGTAGTTTCCCCTTGGACAGGCTACTCCTGTTTGCAGTCCTAAAGGAAAAGAACTGGAAATGCCACAAGAATGTTCTTTAAAGCGATATTCCAGAGCCACGTGACGGGAGGATGAAATAGCTGTAAAAGATCTATTTCCTGTTTGAGATATTATTTTCCTCCCTGCTCAAGTGAATTTTGGTGTCACATGGGTGGTGTGGGAGTCAGATATTCTTGCTTACTTCCAGATCTGTGGGATGCAGGTTGAGGCTGGGAGCCCCGAAGATCACGGAGTGGCCACCTGTCCGCGTTTCTGTAGGCCTCATCCATCTGAGTGAGCCACAGAGAATTCAATTGCAACCTGGTCTTGCAAGGTTTTAATCTGCTATGGACTCTGGTGGTAAATTACCAGAGGGCCAGCCTGTAATTTGAAAGCGGAGCAGTGTATGGGATGTTCTCTAGTGAATGGGAGGGTGAGGTTCATAATCAAGTTGGTTAGTTCAGTTCTGATTTCACTTCTTGAATTTCTGAGATTTATTTAAAAATTTAATTTCCAAAGAACTTTTTCTTCCACTCTGTATGTTAACAGTGTAAAAGCAGCTAGGGAGGAGGTCACTCTCTTGAATTTTCCTCTTGGGGAAAGAATGTGGCCAAAGAAAGAGAGATACTTCCCTAGCTCATTACTAGTAGGGGCAGGGGCAGAGCACTAACTCAGGCTCTTGACTCTTAGACCAGGCCTCTTTTCTCTGTGTTTTTGGGATCGGTACAAAGTGACAGTGGGAGTTTCAGGGGAAATAAAAGGGGGCTGGAGGGGGAAGGTGACATTTTCTGTCTCCTCCCAGGTACGTAGAAAGTTGCTGTGACTTTGAAGCCATTGCTTTGCTGTGCCCAAATGCTCTCTCAGGGACTGGCTTTAGGGAGGAGATTCAAAGTGAAACCTTCAGAGGGTAAGTCTCACATTCTGGTCACTGTGCTGCCCATGACTGTGGTTGGTTTGTTCAGGCTTTGCCGGTACCACATGAAACAGGAGCTCTCCAGAATGAAAAGGGGTCTTTATTCCACATCGGAGGCAAATCCTCTGATTAAGATGCCACTTCACAGGGAGGCCTGATTTTCCAGGACAAGGGATGGGAGATCGGCACTCTCTCCTGTATTCCAAACTCCTGTGACTCATATTGATTCCCAAGGATCTAGGTATGAGGTTCATGCATAATGAAACAGAACAACATATACTTTATCCAGGAGTGAGAGTGATCAGAACTTTCTTCCATGGACATTCTGTGGGGCCTCTTCTAGTTTGGGGCTCAAAGGGGAAGATGGAAGAAATGTTTCTTATGGTTTGTTATTCAAGTTCTGGCAATACAGAGCCGCCTGTTTTATCTTTTTCTGGATGTTTGTTTCTCTATATGTAGAGCTGAAGCTGAGCCATATCTTGTCATTATGTGTATCCTCTAAGGCTTCCTAGTGTTTAAAATATCTGATGAACAAAGGAGAATCCATTTCCAGCCAATCCCTTATCCAAGTGTCTCTCAGCCTATAGTTCAAATCAGAATCACCTGGGAGAGAGAAACACTTGTACTTTGAAGTAAGTCCTGGGATGCATCCTGTTTTTGTTTTATCCTTGTCCCCTGACTTTGAAAACTCTTTGTGAACAATGCAATAGGCATAGACCACTCTCAAATTTGTGGAATAGTTTGTGTTTTGTTTTATTTTTAATAAGTTTTTTTATTGTGAAAATACCGTACAGAGGGGTTACAATTACATGAGCAAGGCAACAAGTACATTTCTTTTTTCTTTTCTTTTCTTTTTTTTTTTTGGGGTCTGGTCGTGGGGCCTGAACTCTGGGCCTGGGCGCTGTCCCTCAGCTCTTCAGCTCAAGGCTAGCGCGCTACCACTTGAGCCACAGCGCCACTTCCGGCTTTTTTCTTATGTGGTGCTGAGGAATCGAACACAGGGCCTCATGCATGCAAGGCAAGCACTCTACCACTGAGCCACCTTCCCAGCCCCAACTAGTATATTTCTTATCAACCATTGTTGCTTCCTCCTTTGTTTCCCCTTCCCATCCCTGCCCTCCCACGCCCCCCCCCACCAAGTTGTAAAGTTCGTTTTCTGACATAACGTCTTGTACATCTCATTGTTGCCATGGGTCCACCTAAATCCCTATTTAAACAATTTGCTTTTTCCCCTTCCCCTCCACAAATTATACCAACATCAAATAAAACTTATTTCACATTTTTTGGTCTAATTTAAGTGGGTTAATTTAAAAGAAGCCTCTGAGCTACATTCTTTTCCCCACCCATTGTATTGAAGCGTGACAGCCTTGGGGTTACATTGCTCATTTGTAACAGCACCTGCTCTTCCCCTAGGCCTTCTGGGACCAGGTGTAGTATTCTTTCCACAAGAACTCCTGCAACACTCTCCCTCTTCCTCTCTTTCCCTCCCTTCCTCCCTCCCCCCTCTCTCTGTCAAGCGTAGATGTTCTTTATGTGGGCAGTGCCCACATAGGTGAAGGCATATACCATCATATGTAGATGAAGCCAGCCACAATCTATATTCCTCATAAAGCCTATGATACAATACGTGGTCAAGACAGTTGATGAGCTGTTCTTCATGCAAATTTTAGTAACAATAATGAAGCTCAACATCTTTATTCATTCTCAGGTTAGACAAACACATTCTTCTGAAGAGTGGTCTAGTTGTTTGGTGACCTGTGCTTTAAACTGTGCTCTCCTGGCTTCTCTCCCCACTTCATCTTAGGATGGAAAATGGAGAAGGGATGGAAAATACATTGGGACCCTAAAACACAGGCTGTGACCTGCAGTCCCAGCAATGCTGAGGCCATCCACGCTGAGCCTGGCTGGTTTAGGTGTCTGAGAGGTTTATAACTATGGCCAAATCAGACTCCTGAGGAGTCTTAGAAATGTAGATAAAGTATAGGTGGGTAGTTTGGATCTGACTTAATTCAAAGGACCAGAGTGTACCAAAGTTCACTGAGAATTCAAGAGAATGTATAGTCACCATTTTAATGGCAATTTAGTGGGTTGTCTTTAAACAGAACTTCATACAGGCTGTTTACTCTTTGATTGTTTGCAAGGTACAGAGAACCATCAGAAACTGGGACTGTCAACTGGACAAGAAGGTGGGCTTGAAACTTCTGCTTAAACTCAGTTCTTTCTGAGAAGGGACCTCATCTTTAATCATGGAGTAATGGATGATTGATATGAGCGTACCTTGATTAGAAAAGGTTTCATTTTACTTGTGCACTATACATGGAATTAGTTAAGGCTTGCATAGGAGAAGAAGTGATAGACTATTGTTCACATTAAATTATAATGACAGCCTTCCTAACCACTGTGTATTTATTATGTAAGAAAAGAAAATGTCTGGTAAAATTCTGTATAGGTTAATAACACCTTCATAATATAGTCCTTCTTTTCTATTGACTTGAATAGCCCTCCTACTGACTTTTAATGGATTATTAGAGTTAATTACATCAATTGCAATATAATTGATTCTTAAATACTATGTAGAAACCTCATACAATTATGGAAAAACAAAAGTTATCTAGACATCTCAAATCAAAAAAGATTTGGAATTCCTGCACATTTAATTTCTGATAATCACTAGTCAGTTTGGACATTAAGATTGCATGGTGTCTTGTTTTCTCTTTGCTAGGTTTTGACAGAATTGATAGTTTCACAACATTTAACTCAATACCCATGGAAATATAAGATTAAAGCTGTGAGTGAAATTTTTTTTTTTGCTAAAAAAAGATCACTTCATGGCTTAAAAGCTGAAATGTGTTACCTGACTAACATTGACAGAAACAAACTCAAGGGAAAATCAAAAGTGGGATTTGATGTTGCATTTTAGAAATCTCTTCTCCACAGGTGGAAAAATTCCTGTGGGTCTTAGGGTTTATTGTCTGAGGGCTCTAAAATACAACCAGGGGATGAGTTGTCTAAAGGAGTAAACATTCTCTCCCATTTTATTAGCTAGATAAATAAGGGTGACATGTTCCAATATCCAAACCAGTGGTTTAGAAGTCCAATGTCATTAACAACTAGCATTTGATGTTATAGCGATTAAAAAAAATCCCTGTTGTAAAATTGTTTCAATGCATCTTTTCAATTTTAACTGATATTGGGAATTAGAGGGTATTGACAATTATAAATATGAGGTGTTTTTAAAGGACTCTTTTGATTCACAGATAAGATTTCTAGATCACTTTAATATTGATAAGGAAATGTATACTGGAAAAGCATCTTAATACAGTAGACAAGGCACCAGAATGGACATTGGTGGACCTGGTGTTTTCTGTAACCGTTAATGACTTGCTGTGTTTGCATCTGAAGATTTTCTTAAGTAAAACATGAGAGAGAAAGCCTGTATGGAAGGACTGGAATCTTTGACCTTGAACTCCTGTTGTCTACAAGAACTCATTTGATTCTGTTTTTTTTTTTTTTTTTTTTTGTAGTAATGGGATTTGAACTTAAGACTTCATACTTGGCTTGCTTGCTTTACTGATATTCTACTATCATTTGTTGGTTATTTTGGTGCTGGAATCTTATGGACTTTTCTGCCTGGGATGGTCTCAAACCATGATCCATCCTGTGGATCTTAGCCTCCTGACTAGCCAGGATTACAGGTGTGAGACACTAGTACCTCAGTCTCATTGATCCTGAATATTAGCTGCTATGTATTAACATAAGTATGTGTGTGTATATAAATGTATATATGCCTTGTCTTCTTAATTAGGTCACAAATTTCCAAGGAAAATGACCATCTTGAATACATCTCTGACTACCCATATCATACACCACAGTTTCCTTCACATAATAGGCAATTCATAGTAAACTGAGCAGCTGATCAGAAAGAAGCATTTCCATTTATACTCCCAAAGCCGTGACATATCAAGAACAATGAAAATATATTTCATTTATTATAATGAATTTTTTTTTTTTTTGGCGGTTGTGGGGCTTGAACTCTGGGCCTGGGTGCTGTCCCTCAGCTCTTCAGCTCAAGGCGAGCGCTCTACCACTTGAGCTACAGCGCCACTTCCGGTTTTCTGGTGGTTTATTGGAGATAGGAGT
Source organism: Dipodomys merriami (assembly GCF_024711535.1). Lineage (NCBI taxonomy): Eukaryota > Metazoa > Chordata > Mammalia > Rodentia > Heteromyidae > Dipodomys > Dipodomys merriami. The sequence goes on from NW_027204604.1 coordinate 4,322,050, forward strand.
CTCATGGTCTCTCCTGCCCGGGCTGGCTTTGAACCGTGATCCTCAGATCTCAGCCTCCTGAGTAGCTAGGATTACAGGCATGAGCCACCGGCGCCTGGCTTATAATGAATTTTTAACATTGTAAACTCTATTATTTATTTGAGGAAATAGCAATTAAGCTTGAAGTGAAAGACATTGACGATGTAAAAATTTTACTGGCTTTTTCCATACATTGAAATGTGATTCCACTTCCAATAGGTGTTTTAGTGGAACTGGAGCAGCCTACGGTAAAATTCATTTGAAAAGAAAAGATACAAAAATAGTCTTGAAAAAAAAACAACCCAACAAAAATGTTTTGAATGAGTAAGGCCATGCACTCATAGTTATCAAAAGCAGTTATAAATCTTAAATAATTTAATACACAGAGCATAGTGATAAGGATGATTAATCAAAAAGACTAGGACAGTTGAGAAAAAGAACAAATAATATGGAGGCATTGTGAATCAATGGCCATTGAGTAAAATGGTACTGAGACAACTTGGCTGTCCATCTGAACTCAACAATACTCAAAAGTAAATTCCAAATGGGATTCTAAATTCTAAACATAAAAATCAAATCTTTGCAAGTATTTGTAGCAAATATCAATGTATCCTCCTTTTTTGAAAATAATCTTGGGCTAGAGAGTCTTTGTGAACAAGATGAGCTATCCAGAAAATTTGACTTCTTAAAATTCATCAAAAGTGCAAAGAGTAATAACAGATGAGGAAAAAAGTGTTCAATTACACATTTCAGAAAAAGGTTCACTATCCATCACTCTAAGAGTGCCTACAAGTTAATGAGAAAAATATAACCAGCTCACTTTAAAAAGTAAGTAAAAGGACTAGACTCTGGTGGCTTGGGAGGAAAACCAGCTCAGAAATCAACTCAAAAGCAGCTCAGGCAGAAAAGTTTGTGAGAATCCATCTCCAGTTAACCAGCAAAGTTCCAGACTGGAGACACAACTCAAGTGATAGAGTTCCAGACACGAGCAAACAAATCATGCAACAGGGGAGGTGCCTTGAGTTCAAGTTTGATACAGGTACAAACAAAAAAAGCAAAAAACCCCAAAACAAAACATATAACATAGTAGTTCTCTTGCAGGATATCTTTTAAGCTAGATATAAATATACATCTTTGTTCTTAAGATTGCTCTTAGGTGGAGAACATGTTTCATTATGCTTTACTAACACCGGACTAAGTGACTGATGTTTAAGAAGTAAGCACAAATAGTTCAAGGGACCTAGTTGGATTGAGTACTATAGGAATTTAGTGAAGATTTTTTATTGTATAAAACCTCAGTCATTTCTGATTACATTTTAAAGTAGATCTTGTTGAGTTAGGTGAATTATATAAGATCCTGGTGCTACATTGTGGGGTTTTCAGTGTGTCTTACCAGACTCCAAAACTTGAGTTTGCACAGGGGCTCTAGGAGAGTTGCCTTTTCTGCCAACTGTGCGTGTTCCCTGACATCCCTTCTGCCCCATGAACACCAGGAATTGTAAATAAATCCCAGCATCCTTGAATCTAGGCCATCATCAGGGTTAAACAAGTCAATGTAAATAAAGTCTTGTGATCAGTTTGAACCTGCTTTTCTGTTGTTTGTTAGCAAGAAGTTAACAAGTTCAGACTTCTGGTCATATGGGTCTTTAAGGAAAGTTTATCCCCCATTCCAATGACTTCCTGTTCATGGAAAAATGAGAGGAAATGAACCTCTAACAAAAGGATGGGTCCACCCTTTTCCAGTCGTGTGGCTGATTTGTCAGGTGTAATATTGGCACCTGGTGGCTTGTGTTGGCTTCCTGCCCACCCAGGCTGGGGCAGTATCCAAATACTTGTAATAAGCAGTAGAAGACTTCAAAGCCATTGAGACTAGAAAAGGATATTGTCATTAAAGAACTTCATGGAGAATACTCACAATCATGTAGTGATGTCAAGATAAAAGCAAAAATTTAAAAACACATTAGCTAGACTTTTCTCTGATGTATCATATGACCAGTTAAAACAAAGTAATTTGCTGTAGTTTGGTTAGTAACTATGTATCTCTAAGGATGTATCCATTGATTGAATGTTTCATTTCCTTATCTTGTGTGATAGCAAAGTATCAATTATTCACATGAAGATTATGAATTATTTCTTTACACATATAATTCCAGCTCAAATTCACCTTAACTAGGTTCTCTTTTTGTGTCTGCTAATGAAACTAGTTACTTTGAATCAAAGAAGAAAGTTTCAAACATATTGAGCATATCTGGTAAATGAAAAGGGACAATATGAATATGGATTTTCAGAATCCATTCAGAGTTCTGGATAGTCGCAGCTGATGGAGTTTTTTACCTCTAAATTTTCAGGAAGAAATAATTACTGCCTCTTGAACAATAATGATATAGTTAATTTTCTACCAATTTAAGGTAAATATATCAATGGATGGGGATTCACCCAACTATTATCAGTGGCTATTAAATCATAACAAATGCTACAAAATAATGAAACTTCTTTTAGTTTTAATGATTAATTTAAACTACACTGGCTTAGTATGTCTAAAACTCTCATGGTACAGTCAGCATTCATGTACATTAAAACAAGGATGATTATTCTCCTTATGACTCCATTTTTAGAAGTCTGTCAGTGCATTGTTTCTCTAAGTGATCGACTATGGATTAAAATTTTATCAGTTGACATAATACAGTACAAGAAAAATTTAATAGGTTCCTAGCTGACTAGATGTTTGTTGAATATCTGCTATATGGGAGAATACTATTTGCTGTGGCAGAGACTGAACAAAAAAATTACCATAGGGGAGCAATGAGAATACACTGAATAGGGAGTCTCTCCACGCTAGAATTTGGTGGTAAAGTGGCACAACTTTTTGAAGCTCTTAAAATCGTTTGTAGTCTACCTTTCTTATGAATAGGAGATACTGAACAGAAATTGTGTGTTATGTGTGATGGGCTGCAAATGAGATGGGCGTTGAGTAAAGAGGAGGTCAGAGCTGCTGTAAATGACCCTTGTCAGCCGAATCTTAAGAATGAATTGAATGGCGTTTGAACAACCAGAAATGGAACGAGTGGATCTTTTTAGTGAGTGGGAACTGAGAATGAGCACATAAAGTGGAAATATCTTGAAGCAAGTATAGATGCCCACAGCACGGGCTTCAGTTTCCCATGGTTTGCTGGGTCCAATGGCAATTCTATAAAAAGTCTTACAAACCCAGCAGAGGTACTTGAAGGTTGGGCAAAGTAATGTGATTTAAATAGACATATGGGAATATGATAACTATACTAGAGAGAGGGTGTGGAGGTAGCTGACAGATTCACTAGGGACCCTTGTTGGAGACACCTAAAAGATAGCCATTGGTGGCGCTGGTGGAAACAGAAATAAGGAAGTTTCACAGCCGCAAAAGCTAGTAGAGAAAGAGAAATAAATTCAAAACATTATTGAAGGAAGGAAGGATGAGACTTGGTAGAATTAGACAAAAGGTTAGGGAAGGAAAACTAAGTCAGAGATAATCCCCAAGTTTTCATAATAAAAGGCCGCTAACTTGATGAAGGAAAATGATGAATTCTGCTTTGAGACCGGCTGCACCTGTGTCTTATGGCTAGGTTAGATCACCTGGCATAAACAGCTTAAGGAAGGGAGGATTTGCTTTTGCCTTTGGTTTCAGGAATTTCAGCTCCATGTGGTGGGGGGGGCAGGGCAAAGCATCACCTTTCTTGGAAGCTAGGAGTCCCTACAGGCTTTCTCTGTTTCCCCCTTTCATTCCATTTGCTCCTTCTCCTGCAGCTTATCAACTTGCAGGTCCACATTCAGAGTGGGGTTTCTTCCTTTAGTTAGTTCTCTGGAAAGACCCTCCCCAGAGGTACGTTGTGTTTCTCAATCCATTCCAGCTTAAATCAAGATTAGCTATCGCCATCTGGGATTGGTTGGCAGGTCAGGTGGAACTATCATGTAGGCCACTAGAAACATGAAACTGGAGAATAGCCAGGGGCCAAGAAAAGACACCAATAATTTCCTATCTGCAAATATAAGTTCACAGCTTTTCAAGGCTGCTGTCACTCATTTCCATGCTACTAACTCAAGCTCCTCTTTGGCTTTACCATTGTTTATACCCCTCCTCCTTGACATAGGCCCTGACAGCCCACTCCGGTTTTTTCCTTTGTGACTGAATTCTCACTATTTTCTTTTTCTAGAACCTTCTGTGTTTGATCTCTAATTATTAGCATCTCTCTTATGATACCAAGTCCTTCTAAAGTCATATTTTCAAAAACTTTAGTCTATGCCTTTTCTCTCTTTCTTGAGTTACTGTAGCATTTACAGGTTGCATTATTTGTTTAAGCACCAAGTCAAACACAAGTCTATGTTGTTTGAATCAGGTCACACATATATGCCTTCCTTGTTTTGTCAATAAAACTACACATGCCTGGAGGGTAAGGATCAATGTTCCTCTTGCATCAGTTAGGAATAATATTTGACTGGTTGGAACAGAGGCTTCTAAACAGAGGCTTAAAAAATTTAGGGGTTTGGGAAGAGAATGATAAAGGGGGTGACACCAATAAAGATATATTGTACTTACAAACAGACCTGTTGAATGGTAATTCCTTTCTACAACTATTCAAAGATAATATATAATTAAAAATTGTCTTTAAAAATAGAGGTTTACTTTTTCTCATATTATGAGGAGTATAGAAGCCATTAATCTTGAGCCGACATGTCATGTTTTGGTCAGAGCAGAGACTTCTTGTTATCTTTTTGGTTTAGCAATCCTTAGCTTTTTGGAGTTGTCACTTCAGAAAAAACAAGACTATTGATTCTCTTCAAGTACAGTATCTGTGCTCCAGACAGGAAGATGTACAAAAGAAAGAAGAGCAAATGAGGCCTGCCAGGACCAGTTGGCCTTATTTATGACATACTTCCCTGCATTCTCCATAGTACAACCATTGCTTTTATTCTGTAGGTCAGGGAGATAGAGGTCCACTCCTATTTGGGAGTAATGCTACCAACATTATTCCCTTAGTTGAGAAATGATATTTCTATCCCCAATGAAGTCTATGTTGTTTTCATGAAGAAAAGAGGAGTTTTTTTGTTGTTGTTTTGTTTTGTTGGTCATGGGGCCTGAACTCTGGGCCTGGGCACTGTCCCTCAGCCTTTCAGCTCAAGGCTAGTGCTCTACCATTTGAGCTGCAGTGCCACTTCTGGCTTTTTTTCTGCTTATGGGGTGCTGAGGAATTGAACCCAGGGCCTCATGCATGCAAGGCAAGTACTCTACCACTGAGCCGCCTTCCCAGCCCAAGGGGGGTTATTGTTAACTGGGAGGCAATTAGCTGTCTGTGCTATCTGTATGGCTGAATTCCATAGTGCATACACACACACACACACACACACACACACACACACACACACACACACACACACAAACACATACAGATATAATTACCTCTGGAGAATTTGTGCCAGAACCCCCCATGGATACTCAAACCTGAGGATGATCAAAGATCATATATAAAATATTGTATAGTATTTTCACAAGCTGTATACACATCCTACTGTATGCTTTAGACCATATCTACATTATTTATAATACCCAATAAAATGTAGATGCCACATACGTATGTGTTATATTGTATTGTTTAGAGGATAATAACAAGAAAGATGTCTGTACACATTCAGTACTTATGCAATTTTTTTCAAACAATTTAAATCCAAGCTCAGTTAAATCCACCCATGTAGTATCTGTGGGATATGTAGGAGTGACTGCACATTTACATTTTTATTCAAATACTAGAATATATATCAATATATATATATATGTGTGTGTGTATATATACACATACTGATATATATTCCAGAGGCAAAGAGACACATTATGTTATAACTCTGCATCTCTTTATCTAGAGTGATGTTGTATCTATTTATGTATACATGCACACACTGTATTTATGTATACAGACATACACACACTCACATACACAAAAGTACATTGATAAAACTGAGCAGAGTCAGAGACTGCAGCAAAATAATCTACTACATTAAATGTTAACTATTATGAGTATTAGGGTTAATCATCAGTGGAGATACTTTCTGTAAATAATGACAGCAATTTTTTTCTAGTGTCTCTCATTAGTCTCGGTGTGCACAGGGATCTGTGTACTTTCAGATACTCACTTTTTTTTGGAGTTAAGGTACTTAACTCAGTGATTTGGAATTCAGTTTTTTACTTTTTAAGTTTCTTCTTTGTACCTCAAGGACTTAACCAGTGATTCGCACATCAGAGTCTGAGAATCCTTATCAGAACGTACAAAAACATGGAAACATATACCAGCTCTGAAACAGAAGACAGGCACTGGAGTATTGTAGGACAGATCCATGCAAGGATGGCTTTTGTACCGGAGTCTCAGTGACTTAGCTTCTAAGCAGAGTTGTGGTTAGGATTCAGGTCACCCAACTCCAAGCTCTTTCTAGGATGACAATCACAGCATCAGCAACATCAACAACTTATAGCTGCATAGAACTGTACAGAATGCTTCACTGACCATGCACTCTAGTCAAAGGGGATATTCCTATACACACACACACACACACACACACACACACACACACACACATCTTAGCCTTTAAGATGGCACTTGAACTTCTAATTTCCTCAAGAAACCCTGTCACTTAAGGTTAGGCACACCTTAATCTGTTGACTGAACAGTTAAGCAGTTTTGTGCTAGCACCACCTGAGCATCACAAAGGAGACAGGTGGAGCATATGTATGTTTCCATTAAGAGAGGATGACTATGCTTCCCTTTGGATAGTATGAATGAGAGCATAAGCCTATGGGAAGGAAATAGTTAAAGACAGCATAAATTGAAGCTTCTCTGTTTGTTTTCTTTTGAAAGCTTAAAGTTATCCAAATGGAGTGTTAATTTTTTTTTAAAAGAGAAATGTTTTCTTGGTAGAAGACAATATTTTGAAATGTTTTGAATTTACAAGAGCCTGTTTCCTTCAGTCTCCTATTGCTGCACGAGGTTGAACAAATGTTAGCTGCGACTAATTAATTAAGTTTGCAGAAAGTAGCAGCAGGGGACTGAAAACTTGAAGTGGAAGTGAACATTTTGACGGTAAACATGTTGCCTGCCTGAAAGGGCTATATCTGGATCGAGTGGCTGCTGAGTTATCCAAAGAAATGCAGTATCTTTGGGAAAATCAGGCTTGGCAGGGAGAAAAAAAAACAATGTTTTCTTGATGGAAGATCTGTTCATTTATTTCCTGGTTCATCTCTTGTATTTTGCTAGGTTCTGGCTGACTACTGTTATTGCTCTATCCTTTCTGTGGATGAAGGTGACACTGTAGACTTGCCTACAAGAAGAAAAGTTGCCATTCGTTAGGTAACTTTTGCATGTCAAGCACTTTGCAAAAGTCATTTATTTCTGTGAGGCAGAAATAACACTCTTATTTTACAGATAAGGAAATCAAGACCCAAGAGAATTTAAGAACACATTCAGTATCAGCCTGTAGGCAATGACATTTGGGATGTGAACCCAGACTTGATTGATCTTATGAGTTTCTGCTACTTCCATGTTGTAGGGTAGAGAGGGGGCTGTGGGAAACCTGGGTAGCTGCTTGCCTGGCTTCACTTCTGGCCTGGGGAGGGACAGTCAGGAAAAGACCTGAAGTCACAGAATATGGAAAGTTTTCCATGACAGTGATGATGAGCCATAGATCACATTTTTTGAGGAACTCTGGGTTAGAGAGATCCTGCATAAGATTCCCTGGTCTAAGAGCTGTTTCTTTCTGACTACATGGAGATAGGCCATAGCCCTCTCAGGAATCTGAACCCAGACTTAGCATCAAAAAAGATGAGGGGATTAATGGCAGAAGCTGAGGGAGGTGGAGGGGTCCTTTCATGATTCAGAGAGCTCTATGGTTGTGAGTAGAGTATCCATGACTAATCAGAGGGATTTTTCTAGAGAGGAGACAGGAGCAGAAGGATGGATAGAAACGGAAAAGCAGAGAAGTAGCAAGGAGAGATGGAATCATCCCCTGTTCTTAGAGCCAGCTCACTTACAAGGTCTGTGTTTGCTGGTCATGATGCAAGACATGTTGAAGTTGCCACTAGAAGCTGATGGCTTCAGTTTCATCATTTTGCTCTTTGCACTGCCAACACTAAACACTATGACTCTACAGATGAGAGATTAGCAGAAGAAGTTTGTTAGAAATTCCATAGACCAATTCATACTGACTAGAAACTGGTAATATCGAGAATATCTGAGAAAGATTGTGTGCTTACATTCTTACAGATTCACCTAAGAGAAGCGCAGATCACCAGCCTTTGTTGCACTTATATTATGGATTAAAAATGATCAAAGCAAGGTAAACATGTTAATATCTAAAACTGAACTTAGTAAAAAAAAACTATTCTAAAGTTTGAAACTTGACTGTAAAATGTAATCTTCTTGACAAAGTTTGGATATATGAAAGGTGGGTAAGTATAATGAAATCTTTTTACAGCTAAAAATTCACAATAATGAATTCCTAGAGGTTGGGGATTTAGCTCAATGAAAGAGCACTTGCGAAGCTAGAGTTTGGTCCTCTGCTCTGCTAAAAAAACAAGCAAATGAAATCCAAAAAAACCCAAACCCAAAACAAAACAAAAATCAACCCCACAAGGCAACTAGCACAATGATGAATTTCTTGTGGTCAAAAAGATGTTCAATACATAAAATTTTGTTTGCACATTTATATGAAAAAAATTGAACAGGATAAAAATACTGTCAGTAAATTAAGAATGACATGGGAAAATACTGATAAAAGCTAGATTATTCTACAAAAATTATTTGTGGAATTGACTTGTACTAATGGGAACTTCTGCTTCTGAGTAGTAGGTTGTGATAAGGTTATTGGTTTCTGTTGTAATAATTAGAAAAATAGGGTAAGTTACAAAACTTATGCCATTGAAGTATTGGAGAGATTGGAAATAAACATGTGAGATAAATTGAAATTCCAAAGAGAAGACCCTTTCTGACATGAACTGAGATCATTGATCCTTTGCATTCTTTGTGACCATTTCAAGGACTGTCACTAAGGATTATTTGTGCTTGGCCTAAGCAAAGGGATTGAACTAGGGCCCGACATACCTGTAGAGTGGACTGACAAACTTTGATCTAGAGGATTCCTAAATGTCTTAGCTTGTTTTCTCAAAGGCTATATGCTGTGTAACGGGAAGATGGAATCTCGGGTTGAAACTCTGGTCTGGAAAAGTAGCACAAAATACCTTAGCTTGAGGTATTTAGAAAACTTTTATCATTGAGAGGTTTAAAAGCAGAGATGAGTGGAATGTAAGTAGAAATGTCTTCTAGCTGTAAATTCAATTTCTGATTGGATTGGTGTGATCCTTTCCCAACCTGCCTTTTAGAGGAAAGCAAAGGTAGTATTTCTGAACCTGTGTCCAGTATTTAAATGATTCTTCAACTTCTAAGATTATTTTTTCACATAATGAGTACCATACAATAACTTACCATAAAATATGAAGAAAAAGAACAACATACTACAAATCAAGAGAGAAAGCAGACAATGGATTTAGTTCAATGGTTTTAAAAAAAACAGTATTTTTGCCTTATAAAGTTGACATATTCTTGAGGTCAACATGTCCTTGAATTTTTTTTTTTTGCCGGTATTGAGGCCTGAACTCTGGGCCTGGGTGCTGTCCCTCAGCTCTTCAGCTCAAGGCTACCTCTCTACCTACCACTTGAGCCACAACACCACTTCTGGCTTTTTCTGCTTATGTCGTGCTGAGGAATCGAACCCAGGGCCTCCTGTATGCAAGGCAAACACTCTACCACTGAAACACCTCCCAGCCACCTTGAATTCTTATAATATAACATTTATAGATTCTTGAGATAGGAACTGATGATTTGGGGGGAGCATCATTCAGTCTTGCATTAGAATCTCAGAGGAACCTTAAGAAGGCATGCCTAGGCTCCACTCAACATAAGAATCTTTTAAGTGAGACTTAGGCTCAGGTTCTTTTTTTAAAATTAGATTTTGAAAGTGATTTCAGGGCATATCTGGGGCTGAGAAGTATTGGGCTTGAGCACAGTGTGTGTGGGAGTTGTAGTGGTAGGTGCATCATCACTAGAGACTTCTTTCTTGGAACTTGCTGGTACCCCCTGGGTACCAATGCTAACTACATGAAACCCCAGCTCATGCCTCATTTTGAACTGCCTGGGAGTCTTTAATCCTTGAGATTCTTGGCCTGGTTCTTCTTTTACCATCAGGCTAAGGCTGGAGTCCTGGAACATGGAGATACCTGAGTTGTTCCAAGTTATGAGAAATATATAACACTATCAAATTAGTGGAGATGTAGCTTGGTTTGGTTGTATTCAAATAGAGCTTGAGTTGATGGTTTTGGAATTGTAGTGAAACTCCATAGAATGTGCAATAAGGTATGTTTATAAACTTTCATATAAAATTAACTTTAAATTATAAACTAACCCAATAAGTAGTCCAAGAATTAGGAAAACATACTGGATGCCCAAGCTTCTGGTACTCATGACTTGTTTTAGCCATAAAAGAGTGTATTGTATATCTTACTGTTTCCATTCACTTATGAAAACATTGTGATTTTTGTCAGTGACTGAACATGAGGGAAACGTCAAAATCTGGCCTGGTAAGATTCATGTGGTTATCAGTAGGTTTAACCCTAAAGACAAACTTCATTTCATAGCTATATATGTGTCTCATTTGGGAGCTATGCAAATGGCCACATAATTAGCTGAGAATTTAAGCATTTGGGCAAATACCAATTCAGGGAATTCATGTAAATCCTTAGTAACTTTTTGCTAGTAGATTGACATTTTCAACTGCCATTTTGAGGGAACTTCTCAAGCCCAATTTGCCATTGAGCCATTAGGGATTACTTTGATGGCTGCCATCTTTGTTTTGATAGATCATTCGGTTCTTTCTGGGGGAGGTAAAAGTACAATTATTCCATGTTGTGGGCTATAGTCTTTTCACAACAAGCTCTACAGTTCCATCCACAAGGGAATATTGTCCAACACCTGGAAAGCATGAATTATGTTTTTAAGTACTGACAATCGTTAACTGGAATTCTTTGCAAGTAGGTCAAAGCTCTACATCATATCATTCTGCTAGCTGTGTGTAGCAGAAAATAGTGTTTGCTATTCCTTGTTGCTGACAATCATTTCAACTAGGGTAGACATTAGGGAAAGGCTTAATGAAATAAGATCCATCTTTTGGGGGGAATCTGACCATTTTATTTCCCTCATATAGCACTATCTACCCTCTTCTTGTTTCCAGAGTTATTTGCGCTAGGTCCCTTCATATCTCCCTTTGGGTAGTCTTTTAATTTTTGGTGCTACATGATGACATTCTTTTCTGGGTCCTTACTGCTGAGCTTGTTCAAATGCTCAAAAAAGTTTGAACGAATGCTCTCTTTCAGTTACCCTCTTTGGAGCTTTTTGTTGGACCATTCTTCCCTTTCCAAATGAATACCTCTTGGACATACTTTCAGAAATGCCTTTTGTATAGATCTCTTATGACCATAGTGGCTTTTCTCTTCATTGTCCCACTTAAATAGAAGCATTTAAGTGAGATAATCTCAAAATTATTCTTTCCTGCTAAGAAAGTTGGTGTTCCCAGTAATGCTTTCTTATTTAGGAAGTGGTTTGATTGTTTTTGTCTCTGACAGAATGATATATTTGATTATGCACCCAAATTGACAAAATGGAGGGAATGGAGTTGCCCACTCCACCATCTAGGTGTGGATAACTGAAAGCATTTTGCTTTTAAGCACAGATTTCCCCTCTTTCTCCGCAGAGAAGCCATGGCTGATGTATTGGCATGCAAATCCTTGCAAAGTGAAAATGGATACACTTCCCCAGCTCCTCATCCCTGTCCCACAGAGCACAGCCTGCCAACTAGGCATGCATGTTGGTTTGGCACTGAGACAAATGTTCCCTGGAGCATAGACTGAAACCACCAGACTGATATCACATGGGCCACCAGCCAAATCCTGACCTTGCTCTCTGTAGGTGAGTGGCTACAGAATTAGTCTGTGCTAGACTCTTGCTCCTGCCTTGTCTGTTTCCTGTTTTTTTTTTTAATTTTGTTTTGTATTTTTTAATGCCACATTTGAATCTTGTTGGTCTGTCACTCTACTGGTATCTAAGAGCCACAAAAACCACCTTCCCGGTTTGAACTTATGATCAGGGGCAGTCCCATAACAGTGGTTTGTCTGTCCATTTTGTGGCCCTTGGACTCTTCTTGTACTTGTGTTCCAACTCTTCCTATTTTTTTCTCTTTTCTCCTACTTTCATGTATCCAGCATTTCCTTATTCTAAGATTTTTCATAAATGCAGGGATTTAATTTAGTATGTAGACTGCTAGCTCTTCCAGCCAGCTCCTTTGGTCATTCCTTATAACTTGAGGAATGAAAAAGTAGAGTGCAGTGGAGAGTCATTGCCAAAGCAGAAGGCCCAAAGATGAGTCCCAGCTGTATGTCCAACCAACAGTGGGGCTCTGGCTGGGACATACTCTGATGATGGACCTCTGTTTCTTCACCCAAGAGATAAAGGTGTTGGCAACGAGGATTTCTAAAGCTTGTCTCATGCTAGAACTTGCTGGTTCTGTAAAATCAAGATTGGATACTACCAGTCTCACTTTTCTTTCTCTTTGGAAACAAAACTTTAGTGTTCAGTGAATGGATGGGGGAGATGTGAGCATAGTCTCAAAAGCTTGATTTTTCAGTTGTAGAATAATGAGGAGGAACATCTACTTTTTCAAACATTAGTATCCAAAAGCATATAACCTAGATGTGAAATTCCACCTCCTACCTTGAAGCAGGAAATGATGTTTTTCCACCAAGATCGGTGAGAGACTTAATTGGTATTTGTTACTGTTTTGAAGGATTCTATTTCTGTACTGTCACCTAAGCACATAGAATTGTTTAAGGAAAATAGTACTTTTGGAAGGAAAAGGTTAAAGTTGGCTACTGATATTCATCAGGAGATGGATCTTTAATCTTTAATCTCTTGTCCTAGGCCTCTACTTTGGATCAACTCATTATCCCAAATAAACGATGTGTCATTCCCATTATTTCTGTTTCACTGCAGCCTAAGTATCTGGACCTCGTTTTAGTAAGCACCATTCATTTCGACCCATTCAGTATTAATCTCCCTGCTAACATCTTTCCTGTTCTATGTGCTGTCCCTCTATTTGCTTTTATGTTTTCTGCAGAGTGTTTATAAAAGGATAATCTTTTACAAAGCAGACAGAATTTTTGTGTATAAACTGCTCTGTTTGAATGCCTCATTGATATACCATCTAAAAACTGAAGTGTTCAGCAAGATTAGCAAAGCCCTTAGCTACTGTGCTGGGGGCAAAAACATGAGAACTTGTCTCCTCTCTATAGAAGACAGAGGTGACAGAAGATGGCTTTGCTCTTCAGTGGTAGCAAAAGCAAAGCCATTGCCCACCGGGCTCCAATAGGGTCTAGCTGCTTAGAAATGAAAGGGACGCAAAGTGAACTGCTTAGAGCTACCTAGGACAGGTGAAGAGTGTGGTAGATACCTGATTTCCTTACTGAAAATTTCTCAGAAAAATGCAATAGCTTTACAATGACTGAATTCACATGGAGCCTCTACTTCAGCAAACCTTTTTAAACTTTCATGAAGTGTCCACATGCTGTTACGCAGTTGCTTATTGAGATTAAATTACATGTGTCATTCTGGTCTATCTCATACCAAAGGCAATAGGAATCAAGTAGAAACCAAGGGAGGAGGACAATCTCTTCCTGCCTCCACCATCTTCTCTCTCCAGGAATTGGGATCACATCCAAACAGCTCTCCTGCAGAGAGGAGGCAGAGATCATTTGATTTTACAATGGACAAAGAAGGTTCCTTTGTGGAATTTTTGCATGGCATGGGGTCCCAAATATGCCACTGATGAAAAGACTTAACAGATGGACTCTGAGAATAGGAATGCGTTCAAGAATAAAAATGAAAAAAAAAAAGAGTCAGTGGAAGGGAGCTGCAAGTCTGGCCACTGTGGGAGCTGAACACGGAAAGCCGCACTGAGCAAATGCTTTGTACCTTAGACAGGGTGAGTTGAGCTGGGAGAGCAGCACAGGCACATCTGAAACACAAACTGTGCTTGGATTTTCAGTTGGCAATGCTGTGGGGAAAAATAATAATTCCCAAGATGTACAAAGCCAAAATTATGTGCATTCAAAGAGTATTTCTCCCTACAAATTGATCACTTTGATTATTTGATATCAAGGCTTGTTGTTTTCTGAGGAGGGACCTTTTGCATGCATGACAATGTCCAAATTTACCAGGGAAAAGCTCAAAACAGACAGTGCTTGTGTCATTTTAATGGCACAGACCCTCAGATAGTAAAGGCCTGGCAAAATCTCTTCAGAAGATTTAAACTATAAAAATACTCAGGATATATCCATCAAGATCCTATCAACCAGGAAGCACAATTCGGGATTTGGTTTTAGCTAACTATCACCACTGAATGCCATTTATGATAGCATTAACTAGGATAGATGCCTTTGCCTTTGCCTTGAAAACGAGGCCCACAAGCATTCAGGAAGATCATGATCCAGCTTCCTTGATATGCTCGATGTAGCCTTTGGGAAAGATGACAACCAGTGACAACTTGCCCTCCCTACTTGTCCTCCATTCCTGGTGGTGGGGGAGGAGGGAATGGGGAAATCTTACTTTGAAACTGGACCAGTTGCAATGTCCAAAAGAATGACACAGCCAGGTGACATGGTAGAGTCAACCACTCATGGGTGATGCCTTCTACCCCCTTAAAAAACACACAGAATAACTCCTCAAGGAGAGGTCTACTGTACTAACTGTATAGATGTTGATCTGAATGGTGTCAAATTTTGAACTTTGTTTCTTCTATTTCTTTTTCCTCCCTCTGCCTTCTTTAATTTGCTTTGCTTCTGTCTCTCCCTATCTCTCTTTCCCTCTCTCTGTTTCTTTTTCTCCTTCTCTTCATCATTTCTTTTCTTCATCTCAGAGCTACTAGAGACCACAGAGTGTACAGAGGCCATGACCTTTGCTTGCAAGGGTTTGTTCCACATCAGGAGAGAAACATGGCCAACACAGAATGTCTAATGTAAGGATGGCCAATGGAGTTCGCTTTGCATGTCAGCACCCATCACTCATGAGAAGTTGCCGGGAGCTGTGTGTTGAGAGGATTCTGACTTCAGAACAGGGCTCCAAGGAATGAATGCCCTGATCAACTAGATGTGACAGCAAAGGACACATGGGGAGTGAGGGGGAGGAGCACTCATGACAGAAACTTTCCTCTTCTGGGTCTAAATAGGGGACTCAGTGATGGTACAACTGACCTTGTTGGGATCATTTAATTCTTTGTTATTGGTGGTAGTAGGAACTTGCATGGGGCTATGCTCAGTATGGAAGACTGCTAGAATGCCTGACCTCTACCCACCAGACACTAGTAGCCACAACCAAAACTGGCTCTAGACATTTCCACCTGCTCCCTGATGGGTAAAAATGCTCTTATTTAAAAGCCAGTTATCTGAATAATTTCCCCAGAACTAAATAGAGGAGAGTAAATGAGAAAGTAAATGGAAAGTACATTTCTGCAGAGCGAAATAGAGAGGAGGAAATGAGGAAGTAAAAGGGGCTGGAAGGACAGGGGAGCTTTGAGGAGGGGAGATTCTATGTAGGAAGTGGAAGGCTTGTCCCAGCAGAGAAGAATTCATCAATTGCTGTGGCTTAGGCTGTGTAATCAGTAACTAGATGAGGGTGCTGGGGAAGAAGTGTTAGGACCAAGCAGGGAGGGTTACACTCTGGACTGTTACTTGGGAGGTTGATGGGACTCTGGGACACATGATTAATGCAAGGAAGTTTTCTGTGCTGGAATTTCAAAAAGTAATACTTAGAAAGTAAAGTATCCCAGAGATGGGGACAAGGGAGAGTTGCCTCGGGAGACTTAGTGGAGTCTAGATCTCAAGGTAATGGGAGAAGCTGGGGACAAATTGGTTGTAAATTTCCTTTGTGGTGGTAGTCTCACATACACTAAATTTCCTGACTTGATCTGAGTTTGATGAACAGGGACATGAACTAATATATTTGATAAAGTAATAGGACATGTTTATATTGCAAATCAGTTCTAATCCCTGGTTGTACCCATGGCAGTGATATTGTTGTAGCTAGCTTCAGGTCATTTCATGAATGGATGATGCAGTGGAAAGGTCTCAACTTGACCTTGAACTCTGCCCCTTGCTCAGATCCTGAGAGACAGCTAGCAAGTTGTCTTATCCTCTGATAACTATAAAGTGAGGGATATATTTGCTGCCTAGAAAGATTAAGTGAGATGAAGCCAATTGGATGTGGCTTTGTGACTTTTCATACAAATCAGAGACGCCAAAAGTTGTAACTGTCTTCCTTCTTACCCATTTCAATTGTTCTTCCAAGTATTCTTTTCCAATAGATTGAGGAAGCAGGAACAGAGAAGAGAGACTTCTACTTTCTGATTACAGTTTCCTTGAAACTGCTTTGGACCACTTTCTAGCTCCGTTTAGAACATTCACAGCTACGCCAATATTTGTAAACCTCAGGGAAGACTGATGGTTTGTTTGGGTGAGTGTGTGTAAACTTATCTCCAGGCTGATCCTCTGGGGATCTCCAGTGTTTGGAGACAAGGAAATCTCCTTCATTCAATGTTCATTGCTCCGTGCACTTAAGGTATGATCTGCAACTATCTTTCCTGCACAATAAAGTACTTCATGGAGAATAATAATTAAAAAAAAAGTCATCGCAAAGAACCAAAAGAGAGGATGCATCTCTCATCTCAGGCAATTTTCTCTCAGAAGCTGGCAGGATTGAACCATGAAAGGCTCACTATTGAGACAGAAAGGGCCTTCATTGAGGACTCTCTCCCCAGGGGCTGAAGAGCAGGGACTCTCTTGACTGACAGAGCTGTCTCCCAAGGAGCAGGTTTGGAGCTGCAATCTGGCTCTTCCTCGTCTTTTCAAAAAGCGCTCACAGGTACATCTTTCTGCATGAACCAGCACCGTGCTGCTCAGTTCTGACCAAATGAAGGCTGTTTATGGGCTTCTGTCTTGCTTTATAGTTTTTAGTCTGTCTTCTGTACAGGGTCAGATTCTCACATGTATGCACCACAGCACAGTTCTTTTTAGGTATACATCTTCCGTATTCATATAACAATTCTATACCTAGGGGCTTTGGATAATTCAGTATTCTCCAAAGAAACAAAACAGCATCTATATGTATGTCTATATTTATGTCTGTATCTATCTTTCATAGAAAGTGTATGTATTTCTTATGATACATCTTTGTATCAGAAGGGTGGTTCTCTTGATTATGGAGGCTGAGAAAGGAAAGTCTGAGAAAGGAAAGAAATGGATGTCAGCTCAAAGGCAGTCAGTTAGGAAGAGTTCCCCCTGACTCACAGATGGTCAACCGTATTTTGTTTAAGTCGTTAACTGACTGAATAAGGACCACTAACACAGGACAGGCAATCTGTTTTACTAAATTTATTCATTTAAACATTGATCTCACTCAGAAATGTTCTTAGAGATATATCCAGAGTTATTTTTTTGTTGTGGGCTCCCCAGGGCCTAGCCAAGTTAACACAGCAAGTTACCTGTCATAAGCTTCAATGTGCTTATACAATGGGCCCAAGGATAAAGGACTGATAAGCAGAATCTAGTCTTGACCTCATGCGTTAAGCAGTGTACTCCTCAGAGTATCTCAATACACATTGTTGCTGCTGGTATTTCTATTTAAAACACTTGTGCCTAGGGAACAGCCTCAAGACAGAGAGAGCTGAGGATGCTGAAGGGCAAAGAGAAGCAGGATGGCTTGTGTGTCATCCCAATCTTAGTCTAATGCTCTATTGCTACTATCTCAAAGTACTTAATTTTCAAATAAGAGGCTTTGCATTTTCATTTTCCTGTCGACCCTGAACGTTCTGGAGTCATGAGAGGGAAATCCCCCCCCCCCCAATTAGGTCCTAAAAGGTGTCAGTGAGCTATCTGAGCTCTGTAACACTCAGATCCTTCTCCCTCCCCCACTGAATTCTGCAGGCCTGAAAACGGCCACAAGACATTCATTTTTAATGACATGTTATGGGCTTCTTAGCAATATATCTTTGGGTATTAAGGTGTGGAGTCAGAGACTTAAAATGATTGATGTCTCTGCTCCACACCGGGGTCTCCCTCGTTCACCTAGTGCCAGATATCCACTGGGGAAATTTATGGGCGCTCTTGGCAGCCTAAGCGGCCATCAAATATTAATCAAAAATATGTAATAACTAATATATACTTAAAGAATTGAAGAAAATTAATATTCAAGGGAAGCATTCAGGGACCCATAAAAATAACAAATGCTAAAGAGACTCAGTCAAGGTTGGCAGGTTCCGAGCTCGTGATGCTCCTATGCTTGCTTTGAGATTCTGGGTTTTTGGAGAAGTTCCATGGATGGGAGCTGACACTTATGATCCTATCAGAGATCCTACTTTTTCCATGAGATCCTGCACTCTTATTAAGGAAAGAAGTGAATACTGACTCAGATCACTGCGTACCTGTTCCCTTTTTCCTTTTTTTTTTTAAATATGTTTTTCTCATAGCACCAAGCACAGCTAATTTTTAAGTAATTCTTTATGGGATTCTCTCCTGACTGCTTTGCTTATCCAGAATATGATATCTAACCCTTCTTTATCTCTTCTGACCATCGTTTGCACAAAATATTTGGTTGAACCACATGATAATTCCACTTTACTAGGTCAAAATTATTAGCCACTTTACACATTTCTATTTTATTTAAAAATACCCTCATAAAATTATTAAATGAGCCCCTACTATATCTGGCCTTGAATGGTTCTGAATAGTTTCCTGGTGCACACTAGAGAAAATGTCCATAATTCTAGGTTTCTATAGCTAGAGAGGTAGCCGACCCCATGGGCAGGAGGCTGAAGTCCAGGGAGGAAATCTCATTTTGTTTTTCTTTAACCAAAACAAAGCAATGGAGAAACAGAACTGTCTGAGGGCTGGAAAGGTGGGTTCAATGTCCCTGGTTGATGTTTTTGATTGACAACATCCAGTCTCTAGCTCTCTGCTGTTGCTATTTTTGAACTGTTTCTTACCATGTAGCAGTAACTGCTTAACTTAGCAAGGTGTGCAGAGGAATTACATGATTCATCTTATTTTTTTATAATTTTAATTTTTAAATAGACAAAATTATACATATTTGTTATATATAACATGATGTTTTTATATATATACATATATCAAAATTGGCTAAATTAATTGGCTAAGTCAAGCCACTTAATATATGCATCACCTCACATGTCAGCTTGTGTGTGCATATGTGAGATTCAAATAGTTAAATCTACTTTTTGATCATTTGAAGCCATAATTCACTTATGTTTATGTTGTTGGTGGTATTTGAGCTCGCATGCAGTGCCTTGTTAGGTACAAGCCTGGTATTTTTGCACAGTGCTGCCTATTATCAGACTGTGATCCTCCTATGTATACTCACATGTGGCTGGGACCATAGGCATGAACTACCAAGACAGGCCTATTTGTTGAAATAAAATGTCACTGTATTTATTTATTTATTTATTGGCTTATTTATTTATTTGCCCAGACTAGCCTCAAATTGCTTTCCTGATCTCCACCTTCTTAGTAGCTGGGGTTATAAGTGTATACCACCATAGCCAGTTTTAACTGACTTATTTTACGAAATAAAAATCATCGAGCAGAAGCATCAGCATGGCGGGACTGCTAGTGTGTGGCTTTCTAGATGCTGCACATGGGGATGTGGGGGGAGCAAATAGCAGCAGATCGTGAAGGCTTGGAAGGAGAAGTTCTCTGGGTGTTGGACCACACAGCAGTTGCTTGGTGTCTCTTGTTATTGTGAAAAATCAGGAGCGGAGCCTGTCACTTGTCATCTGTTCTTTCAGTGTAACCAACTTTTCTTCCATGGGCCATTTGGTGTGATTGTGAATGATGGCTCTGGCTAAATGACACCAGCCTGACGGTGGGGTAAACAGAAGCGAGGCTGGAACAGGCGCCTTGGATCCAGCCTGTGTTTTCTGAGAGCTGTGGAACTGGACTAGGGGGAGAGGACAGCACAATGGGGTAGAGATCTTTCATGTCTCCCTCGTCATGTCTACTGTGCTGTCTGAGGATTAAATCCCAAAGCTACTGAGCTCAGATCCCACTGTTTATCAGAAGAGAACTATATGCACTTACAGTTGATTCCCTGTGGAGATTTAGGAAGGTTATAAAATGTAAACACCACTTGCTGAATTTCCTCATGTTTTACCCTAAGTCAAGAGAAGAAAACTCAAAGAAGTGAAGTGCCTTGTCTTAGGCCATGTGGACTGTGCTGAAAGTGCCTAGAAGACAACAAAACTTCTACCTCTCAGTTATGGCCCATCTCGATAGTTCCCTCTGCTCTTAAGTCTCATTCTTTTCCTAAGAGCCATTAGTTTGTTGAGGATAAAAAATATTCTGTGAGTCAGCTGAGCTCTGATGGCTTACGCCTTTTATCCTAGCTATTCAGGAGATGTGAGGTATGAGGTTCAAAGCCAGCTTGGGCAGAAAAGTCTGTGAGCTTCTTGTCTCCAAATAACCAGCAAAAAGCCAAAAAATAAGGCTGTGACTCAAGTGGTAGAGTAATAGCTTTGAGCCAAGAAGCCAAGTGAGAGCTTGAGGTCTTGAGTTCAAGACCCAGTGCACACTCTGTCTCTCTCTCCTCTCTCTCTCTCTCTCTCTCTCTCTCTCTCTCTCTCTCTCTCTCTCTCTCTCTCTCTCTCTCTCTCTTTCTCTCTCTCTCTCTCTCTCTCTCTCTCTCTCTCTCTCTCACACACACACACACACACCTAAATCTGTGATTCTATTAAAATATACATTAGTTGTAAAACTCAACCTACAAACATAAAAGAAGGAAAATGTATTGAGTAATATTGATGAGTGGATAGAAAAGCAAGTTCTGCATTTCAAAAAGACTAGACCCAAAACTTAGCTCTATCTCTGACTTCTCATCTTGGACAAGTGACTCTCTGGTGTCTCAGGTTCACCAACTTGAAGCTAAAAATTAGTCTCCTCACAGGGTCAGTGTGAAGAGAAACTGAGATAATCCACGAAAACCAAATAACTGATACACACCGCATTTAGTATATTTGGACTTTTTTTTGGTCTGTGTCTGTGTATAGATACAATACTTGGATGTGATGGAGGAGAGGGGAAGCTTTCAGAGGTAGTAGCAGTGTGGTGGTTCTTAGGGATAGCTCCCTATTTCTCTGTTTCCATTTCCCTATGGAGACATTTTCTGGGGCTAGAGCACACCATCATGCTTCTGCTTTTCAGAAACATTGGCTGGTCAGATTCTAAGCTGAATCAGTACTGAAATCAGAAAACTTTTGTTCATACATCCTATTCTTTTGTATATATTGGTACCTTGAAAAAAAGCATTTCTCTGCTTTAGGGTCTGAATTGAATTAGAAGAGATAACTCTTAAAGTGTTCAATGAAGTGCCCTGTGTGTGTGTGTGTGTATGTGTGTGTGTGTGTGTGTGTGTGTGTGTGTGTGTGTGTGTGTGCGCGCGCGCACATAGAATCACTCAATAAACACCAGTGGCTCATATGATGATGAAGAGCCCTTAGAGAAGTTGTGAGAGGAAGGAAAATGGAAGAGAATCAAGTTGACAAACAACTTTTGGTCCATTTATAGGGGAGGCATATGACCTGCCCATACATACTCACCACAGTTGGTAGGGATAGAATGTACTCTTTCCATTGTGCAGATGGAGCAAACGGGAGGCTGAAAAGTGACATCACTCTCAGGCAGTGACCTAAGGAGCCAGGGCCAGAATTAGGTCTGGCATCCAGACTTCCTGGATCTTGCCCCAGGCTCCCTTCTGCCATGCAGCTTTCCCCAGGGGCTGCAAGGACCAAGATCTGCTTCAGTGTTCTCTCCATGGCCCCTGAACCTTTATCATCTATCCACTGAATGTTGACTAAAAACATACGAATTCCTGAGGAGACTTCTCAGGATGTCCTGTAGAGATTTGTCCTCCTCTTTTGCCACTGAGTTGCTGGCAGATGAAAATTCAGTGGACCCCATTTGTAGGAAGTCTGATAAAATATTCTCAACTCCATTGCAAACAGTTTCTCCATCTGCCACTTGGCTGAAAGGACTGGACTCAAACACCCTTATGAGAGGCAGGGTGAGCCCAGGCAGAGGAAGGTAGAAGAAGAGTGGGGGTTTGCTTCTGGACACCATGTTTACCTGTCTGATGTAGCTGATTGGTCATCTCTGATAAGTAGCTGATTTTTCTTCACCAAACAACAAAATAAGGAAATAAGAATGGCCAATAGACACATGAAGAAATGCTCAACTTCTCTGTCCATAAAAGAAATGCAAATGAAAACAACATTGAGATTCCACCTCATCCCAGTTAGAATGGCTATAATCAAAAAATCTAATAATGACAGATGCTGGAGGGGATGTGGCCAAAAGGGAACCTTACTGCACTGCTGGTGTGAGTGTACACTTGTCCAACCACTCTGGAAATAAGTATGGAAGTTCCTCAGAAGAATCCACATAGAGCTCCCCTATGACCCAGCAATCCCACTTCTGGGCATTTACCCAAATGATCATAAACAAGGCCATACTAAGCTACCACAAATGATCATAAACAAGGCCATACTAAGTTACCAGCACAACTATGTTTAGCGCAGCATTATTCACTATAGCTAAGATATGGAACCAACCCAGATGCCCCTCAGTAGATGAGTGGATCAAGAAAACATGATATATATGTGTGTGTGTGTATATATATATATATGTATATACATGTTTTATATATATATATATATAAAACATGTATATACATATATATATATATATATATATGAATTCTATGCTTCCATCAGAAAGAACAACATTGCCCCATTTGTTAGGAAATGGAAAGACTTGGAAAAAATCATATTAAGTGAAGTAACCCAACCCCAAAGAAATTTAAGTCCCATGGTTTCACTTATTTGCAATAATTAGTATACATATAGGATAATCTTATCAGAGGAGCTGAAAAGTTCAAAAGCCATGGTCATATGACCATATAAGATGATGCTAAGTGAAATGAACCCCAAGATATGGACTCAAGAGATCTGTCTTTATTGTTACTGTTTTATATGTACCATGTGATTTTATTTTATTTTTTGTTTCCTTTTTATGTTCTTTCCCCCATGGCATATCCCCTCTTGTCACTATACTTGCTTTTGGTACCCTCATCTTGTATATCCATTTGTCTAATCTGGGGAGGGGAAGGGGAATAACAAAATGCTGAAACAAGGACACAAGATGACCCATTGCAACAACTGTACCCACAGGACAGTATATTGGAAATGGACATTACAACTTAGGGCGGGAGGGGGGGTAGGAAGTGGGGGTGGGGGTGGGGTAGGGTGGGAAGGAGTGTGGGAGGTGGGGGAGGGAAGGGATAGTGGGACGAAAACAAGGAAGGGAAGAGGTAACAATGATGGACAAATAATGTACTCATTGCCTTACCCATGTAACTGTAACCCCTCTGTACAGCATCTTTACAATAAAAATTTTAAAAAGTAGAACTAACCTTGCCTGTTATTATTTGGCACCTTGTAGGTGCACTTCTACAAATGCAATGTATAAATTTGCCAGACAAATAACAAATTTAAGGTTAGGCCAGGGGCATAGCCAAACTGTGGGAGAAGGTCTGAGACTACGTAAAGTCCCCTCAGAAAAGCAGCCTGGCAGATGGGAAGTAGCTTGCAAAGGTCCATAGAGGAAATAGATGCAATTCACTCAAAAGAGCATTTATAATCCCTACTCTTTCCAATGCAATGTATTGGGGAAAATACAAAATGAAAAGACCCATGCTGGTGAGAAAAACATCTTGTTCTTCAGTAAGTACTCCATGTGCCAAGCACTTTGCTGGATCCTGGAGTTCTGTTGATAAACAAGAAAAAAAGGAAGCCCACTCTCGTGGTACTTACATCTTCCTGAGAGAGAGCAACAGAAAAGATTACCATACTTTTGTATAAATCCTGAGGGGGATGAAAGGTGTGCAATAAAGCATCAGGTTAGGTAGTGTGGGGTGGGATGATGTTGTTTCAGATTGGAGGAGTCCTGCTTTGAGAAGTAGCCTTAAACCAGATATATGAAGAACTACAGACTCTAGCAGATAAATCTGTACGTTGTAGAAATGATCAGAAATATTGCATAGTAGAATGCTGGGAAGAATAAAGATGACAGGGATGGACTTAGACAGGGTGGTAGGATGGAGACAGGAGAACTGTGAGTAATATCCTTGATCGAAGGATTAGATATGTGAATCAAACAACATTCATGGTTCTGGATTCAGTATTTGGCAGATGATAGTGTCATTTGCCATGACCAGAATCTGATCAAGGAAGGGATGTCCTTGCAAGGGGTGAAATACAGAATTCCATTTGGGTACTGTACAGATAGACAAGATTGTCCAGTTGGAATGTTATGTACATGTGGTTAAATAGGACACTGGTTTGGGGTTCAAGAAAAGGCCTTATCAGAAGACATGTAAATTGTTAGTACAAAAAGAAGTAGTAATAGGAAAAGTAAAGGGCTATGTGTATTTAAAGATTTTAACAATTAGTTAATTCCAACAAGCATGTCAAGTTTATAAAATACTTCAATCAAAGGAGAGAAATGTATGGAGGAAGAGTGAGAGAATTATCACTATTGATAAGGAAAGAAAGTTGATGATTAGTGATATGGAAAGGATTATATTTCTAAATCTTTACTCAGAGAAAGTTAACTGGGAAAAGGGACTAGAGGAATTCTCAATAATTTAGGAAATGAAAAAGCCACAGAGTGCGAAAACATTTCAGGTAAACATATATATACTTGTATATGATAAAAGACTGGTATCTGTAATATATAAAGAACCTCTAAGATCAACAATAGAAATGTAAACAAAAAGTCAACTTTCTGAAACAAACACTACAAAAAAACAATATGTACAATTAAATAGCAAGAAACAAATGAAAATTGTTAATTATCCAGAAAACACAAATTTAAAATGATTCTAAGCTACATTTCACACACATGAAAATGGGTTATAATGATAAAGATGATCAATAGTAAATCTTAGCATGTGGAACAAACAGAATTTTAACATGTTGTTTGTAGGACTATGGTATTTTTACCCACTTTGGAGATCTATTTGGAACTGTCTTAAAATGTTAACTACGCCAAGACTAGCAATATCAAACTCTATTTACTTAAGACAATAAAAATCATATGCTCATGAATGAGATATATAAAAATGATTATACTTGATGTAGTCATCATAGCCAAAGGCTGGAGACAATGCAATAGTAAAGAGAATGGCTAAATATCTGATCTCTCCAAATAAGGGAGTACTAGTCAACAATGCAAAGGAACACATCGCTGATAAATGGGACATTACACAAACATCCTTGGAGGGAAAGAAACCAGCCAGAAAAGAGAATGTTCTGTAGTATGATGTTACTTACATGACTTTCTATAACAGGCAAAATTAATATGCAGTGATAGAAATCAGAAAATGGTTGCCTAGAATAGAATAGGAAATACTGAAGCTTCCTGGAATGATAAAAATGGTCTCTTAATCTAGGTTCAGCAGGTGTCATGTGATTGTATACAGTAGCTAAGACTCACTGAATTGGATGATCATCTTAAGGTCTATGCATTTTTTTTGTATGAAAGCTAAATCTCAATTGAAAAATAACCAGATAGTGTAACTCCGGAGCATGAGTTCTTAAAAATATTTCCCAATTACAGGAGAATAAAATAAGAGGTGACTACATGGTAAAATATCATGAAATCAAGGGGCTGTATTTCAGTGAGCAGTGCCCAATCTCTTAAGTTGTTATCATACGGACATGTTGCTGTGTTATTAAATTAGAGACATGAAACTGTTTTGGTAGAGACTGTTCAATAGAATGTTTTGTCTATACATACATAGTACTTGTATGCCAGGCCATGGAGAGCTCTGTTGCTCTGTTTCCTGTTGGTTCCACAGGGGACCTTGTTTTGTTTTGTTTCCAGTACTGGGGACTGAGCTCAGGATTTTAGCCTTCCTATGAAAATGCTCTACTCTCTCTCTCTCTCTCTCTTTCTCTATCTCTCTCTCCCTCTGGTCTGTTGTGGCACTTGAACTCAGGGCCTGGGCACTGTCCCTGAGCTCTTCGGCTTAAGGCTAGCATTCTACCACTTTGAACCATAGCTCCGTTTCTGGTTTCCTGGTGGTTAATTGAAGATAAGAGTCTCAAGGACTTTCCTGCCTGGGCTGGCTTTGAACCATGATCCTCAGCTCTCAGTAACTAGGATTAGGTGTGAACCAATGGTGTCTGGCCCTCGGCTTCCACTGTTTTCTTTCTTTTTTTTCTTTTGCATAAACTAATATTTATTTGCAAAAGTAAGTGAATTGGTTATTCTTTGATGAATTATTCTTTATTATTGTCATTATTATTTAAATTTTATTGTAATGGTGACATACAGAGGGGTTACAGTTACATGATTCAGGTAATGAGCGCATTTCCTTTTGGACAGTGTCATCTCCTCCTCATTCTCTTCCAGTTTTTCCCCTCTCAACTTCTCTCCCTCCATTTCCAACATAAATATGGCCTCAACCTAACTTTTCCCAAGACTGTTTTCCTACTTGTGTCTTTTAAGTAACTTTGATGATGAGTGTGTGCCACTATGCTCACGACGCCCAGTCGTCGGTTGAGATGTAGACTCATGAGCCTCTTTTATCCTTGGACTGGCCTAGAATAGTGATCCTCCTAACTTCAGTTTTTGTTTAGATGGATGGCAGGCATGCTATGAGTTCAGAAAGGACCTTGACAATAGTGATCATCCTGATCTCAGCTCCCAAGCAGCTAGGATTACAGGTATGAGTCACTGTGCCTGACTCTGCGGGAAATATTTGTTGAATAAATTAAAAAATGAATGGATATCAAGTATGTGGCTTAATCTTTATGGATATGAAAACTGAGTGTCCAACTTTTAAAGAATAAATAATACATTTTGATACTGGAAAAAACACCAAATAAAGTAATTATAGTTTAAAAAGTAAACAACAAAACAACTCCCCTACCCCCAAGAAAAATATAACCTTCACTAGTTTCTCTTTAAAGAAAAAAAAACAGAGCAAATTCAGGGGAAGGAGACACAGAAAATGAAATTAATTACCTCATTTTCTGTTCCATTTACTTCTGCTGTTAAAAGCCCAACTGGTGACAACTGGTCTGGTCTGGAGGTTGGATTATTAAAAGTATTTTGCAAGAAACAAGCTTAGTTTATGGGAACCAACAATGAGACAATCTCCATTGGTAAGAATGACAGCAGCAGTTGATGCTTTATTTTTCCTTCTTTCAGTCAGAAGATGCTAACCAAAGCAAGAACCGAAAACTGCCTTCTAATTTTAAGAGGCATCAAGATATGAAAGATGCAGTTCATTGGCAGATGCCTGTAGATGCAGCTTTTGGAGATGTGTTCGGTGGTAGTCCTTAGTCGAAATTTATTGTCAACAATACGTTTACATGTTGTACAAAGAGACAGAGTGAAGTGTTTAGTGATATCCTACCTGGAATATATTTATACAATTAAGACACAATCAGCCTGGATCAGGAAAAACCTTATTCATGAATTGATTAACACAGGGATAAAAAAAATCAGTTTAAATAGTGACTGAATTGAAAAAGAGAATGAAATCATTTGAGTTCACAACCTTAACATGAAAATCTCTCTGTATGAAAATGAAAATTTATTTGAATTGGATACATACGGTTTGGTATGGCAGAGGAAAACTTGGTAGATATTTGAAAGCTTTTGTGAAATTAAATGTTATGCTCCGATTCTAAAATATATAGCCAAGGCAATATGCGTTTATTGAAGAGTTTCATAAATGTTTTTTCAAGTTACTAAAGGAAACAGAGGATGTGTTCTATTTGTTTCTTTGTCTCTCCATGAAATTTGCAATTGCTTGTAAGAATATACCATCTGCCAGAAAATAGTTTACTCTTACAAATAAAAATAGGACAAAGAGCAAAGACCTTTGCTATAGGGTGAGGTAGAACAGGAGAGGAGAGTGCAGCAAAGAGAAAAACTGCCACATACAGTGTTTAGCATCTTGTATTGTTCAACTGACAGTGAACTTCACACTTTCTCCTGAGTTTCCGATGACTCATTCAAAAAGAAAAACACAGTGCATTGACATAATTTATATCAAAATTTGTGTTAACTAATTGACCATAAGCAATGAAAGCTTAATTAGAAAAGCAAACTAAGTCCTTAGGGTGGTTCTTATATACCTAGCCTCCTATGGCAATTTATGATGTCTTGCTCCTCAGAGGTGAACCCATACATCTTGACTGCAGATATGGTTTCTGTCTCCATAAGTGGTTTTAGGAGCATTTCCAACAAACACCATCTGCCCATAGTGATCATAACCAGGTTTCCTTCAGCTATTAGCTTATATTGGCCTTAAGGTGAAAAGTATAACATTTTTGGCAGTAGACACAAAATTAGCAAGGATTGGAAGAGTGAGGTACTCCATGTCACAATGGATACATTCTTGAGGTACATGGGCTAGTGGTGCCCCCCACCCCAGATGAGCCGTGTGGAAGAACTGATGGGTGTGAAGATTTCCTGGAAATGACATTCCCTGTCTGGCTTCTCATGCCTTGTTTATCTGTTCCAGGAGCATCTTTCTGGGAACCTGGATAGGAGGAATCTAAACAAAAAGGGAGAATGAAAGAGTACATTTTAAAATCATCTTCTCCACCTACCTGTGGATTGTGTGAATGAAAACTCATCTTGTGACCTTGTAGTTCTACTGCATGAGGAGAGAAAATATGCAACCCTACTCCCCAAACAGAACTATTAAAACTCACCACCAGAAGCACCTTCCGGTATCTTTTCAATCCTCATCTGCTTTTTTATTTAACTAGGAATCAAAAAAGATACCTGGTATTTAAACCAACCTGTTGACAGTTAGCTTTTATTTGATTTATGCCTCATTTGCATGAATGAAAAGAGCATGAGAGTGTGACTGAATAGGAATGTAAAACCCTGAGAGGGACCTTCATCATCAGCTTCCTTGTCACAGGGCCATTAAAGCTTTCTGTCACCAACTGCTATTTAAAACCTTCCTGTAATGCCAAAGTAATGGATGGGGGAGAGAGAGAGAGAGAGAGAGAGAGAGATTCCCCTGCTTTAAGGGATACTGATTCAACAGTAGACTGCAAAAATGACTAGATCCTCAAGTAAAAAAGAAAGGGGCTGCTAAAGAAATATAGTGGATTCTCAGGCAAGGACAAAGGAAGGATTCCATATGATCCATCAGTGTTGGAGAGCTAGATGACTTATCTTGGCCCTAGGATGCTCTCTGTCTCATTCCTATCACCTGGATGGGTGGGACACAGAAGCCTCATGGTGCTCACCTAATAAGGCAAGTGGCTCTTCCCCAAATGGCTCATGGGATCTAGGGCTTCTAGGTAATCCCATATATGATGAGTGCATTAAGACTTAGCTATTCACCATAAGGTAAGACATCACCCTATCTGGTCTGGATATAGCCTTACTCCTGCCAATTTTCAACAAAGGGTAGGATTATGTGTTTTTTGATGAACCTGCCACATCTTCCACTTGACATCCATTTTTGCCATCCTAAGGAAATAGTCTTAATTTTCCGGTTCAGAAACTATTAGTGACATAGATGTTGCTCCCCTTAGGGGTACTTATGCTCAGATAGGAACTGTCCTCCAAAAAAGCTGGTACATTTGGGGCTTGGTCCCCAGCTGGTGGTATTATTTTAAGAGATTCTGGGAACCTTGGGAGATGGGACTTAACTGGAGGAAGTAGGTAATTAAAGGCAGGTTCCTTGAAGTATCTTGTCCCTGTCTGACTCTACTTCCTGTCCACCATGAGGTTCTGAAGTCTCTTCTGCATGTTCTTGCCACATATTCTGTCTCACCACAGGCCCCGAACCAGGAGCTTACCAAGGACTGTGGGCTGAAATCATGAGTCAAAGTAAGGCTTCTTTTTTCTTCAAGTTGTTTTCTTGAGTATTTGGTCACAGCTATGTAAAATTAACTAATACAACTTATATCACAATAAGGACTAACGCCTTTAAGATTTATAGGAATGTGGGGTAAAGGAGGGTTTGAGACAGTGGTGACAGGCTCACCACACAGTGATGTTTTCAGCTTTTAGGGTGCAGGAAGGAACACACCTTGATGATGAGAAAAACAGCTATGTTTCAAGTTTGACTTGTGAGGATGAGTTTGGTCATTCCTTGAATTCCTGGGCATCTTACGTTTACTTATTTATTTATGTATTTATAATGTTACCTATGTGCTGTGTGCCTGCCAGCCCAAATTATCAAGCACTTGTTTTCATGTCACCCTGGAATTAATTCAACCATCTCTGATACGTTCCTATTCTACATTGTGAACTCTTCCCAGATGTAATCCTGCCTGTACTACTCAAGGATGAGGTCAAAGGCCAGGTATTTGACCCTGCGTTTTTGCCACGGGCAGGGGAGTTCTTCAAAGTTCTGGGTTGAACTAGTCTATCAGTACAGTCAATAGTTGTAAGTATCTCAGATGCCTGGCCCATGCAAATGGCTGAATGTTAACTCTGGTTGTAACAAAAAATACTAGATGTGTAAATTCTTTGTAGGTTATAAAACATGACCAACATTCTAGGCATTGCCATTTTGTTTTCTGTATCTCATTCTGTCTGCTGCAAACCCTATCTTGAGAGATACTTGATATATTTTCAAATGAAAAGATCAATGAGTGGATAATCAACTTGCTTCTTTCCTCTGACTTCCTGTAGGTAAATGTCAGAACCAGTAATTCTATATTTTGGTTGAATGATGACCATACCCTGTGTCATTTCCTTTTTTATTTGGTGGTGGGAGGGGGTGGTCGCAAACTTTTCAAATAATTCCCTCAGGATGCTTACATGAGAGACACACCATACAAAATGGGGCATGGAACTTTGCAATCAAACGTAGCAGGTTGGCAAGGCTGGCTGAGGTCTGGGCTACCTGGTTCAGGTAAGGCGATAGGTATTGTGTTCTTCTCTGTGCAGCCCTAGGAATGACCTAGCCCTTAGCAAAGGGCTCCATGGGAAATTCATCTCCAGCTCCCTGGAGCTCCCAGTGGGTCAGCCTCAACTTCCCCAGAGCCTGCGTACCTACCTGGCACTCGGAGCCCGTTATGTAGAACGTTCTTTTCATCCTTCTGTTCCATCTTCCATTACTACCGTGCTAACAGCTGCAGGAACACATGGAGGCTGCCTGGCAGCTGCTAGCCACAGATGCTGTGCTCTGTAAGGCACTTCTCCCCGCTCTGTGGCTGCTTCTGGATGTCTTCATCACTGCCTAGGGGAGGGGTGTGCTTCGAGGTGCTAGTGAGGTGCGAAGCCTTGGGGAATCAGGGCTGCTGAGCAGGCAGGATAGCTATGATCATTACTGTTCTTAAGATCCGCTTTGCCTTTTTCTCACTCAGTGTTAGTTTCCACGCCTGAGAATCTTTTCAAGCTGGCATGGAGGAAAATGACAGAGTATCGGGTTCTCTGCTCTTGAAGCTCCTGTGCGTCCAGGTCCTCCTTATTTCCGGACTGCAGTCATCTCCCTAACTCAACTGGACTCATTGCCTCTGAATGGCCCCTCTTGTTTGATTTCCACGATCCTATCACAATGAGTGATTTCCCTGTAAATGAATCTGATTGAGTTTCTTTTGGTCTTGAAATCCTTGTAGCTTGCAACATACAAATCTGACGGCGTCTCTTCTTGTCTTGAACCTCTTAGAGTAGGAGAAAGGCCCTGCGCAACTTAAACTTCATCTTCCATTTGTGTCCACTTGGCCTTGGAATCTGTTTCTTCTTCTGGTCTATTCACCTGGCTCACTCTGAGCTAGACATTCCCAGGGTTCTGTCTGCTCACATAGCTCTATCTCGGTGAGCCTCATTGCAGACATGGTCTCTAGTCATCTTTCTACCGTCATTACTATTTGGGCAAAGGTATAATGTGTCCTGGGCTAAGATGCAAGCATGAATAAGACACAGCATCAGTCTTCAAGGTGTTAACAGATTGCCGCACAGATGCATACAAAAAGCACCCAATTAAAACAAGAGAATGAAATGAATTCTATGTCAGAGGTAAGTGCAGGAAGCTGGAGGAGATCGAGGCCCTCCCATGGACGCTTGCCACCTTCCAAACATCCCTTTATTTGCTCTGCAATTCCTTAATTGTGTTTTCAGGTTATCTGCGAGCAGTCTCTGGGTTTCTTAAGGGCAAGGACTGTATCTTGTTCAAGGCTGTATCCTTTGAGAAACAGCTGTTGCCCATGGCACAGAATGCTTTCCCGGAGAGGGTGGCCCTGAACATGGACTTCATTCTAACACATGTCTGTGCAGGTGAGAGACAAGCTCAAGAAAGTATCTTGGCACTCTCGTGGGCTGAAGGACACAGGACAGAACATGCAGGAAATGAGACTTGTAGGTTCTGAACATTTTCTACCTTCCTTAGAATGTGAGAATGTATCTCCCAATAAAGTACTTTTAGATCCTTGACCCTCCCCTTCCTCAGCTTTTTTCCTCTTCCATAAGAGCCCTTCTTCTTTCAGACTTCTAGCCAGAGTAAATATCCATTAAAGAAAATTTGTGCTATTTAAAGGTAATATTTAAATTCACCTCAAGTAAAATGATTGTTGACATCTACCTAATAGAGAAATTAGAAGCCTTTGACAAGAAAGAAAGAAAAATAAAACCTTAAGTAATTCTACCATCCAGAGCTTCCCAAATTACTATTATAGATATATTGGCACATAGTCTTCTAGACGTTACTACACGCACACATTTGAGTTAAAACTCTGGATTTGGCTGCCTGAATCAACACCCTGTTGTTGCCTCTTACTAGTTGGGTGACCTGAGTCATGTTGCTTGACCTCTCTGTGCTCCAGGTTTCTCACAGCTCAGTGGAGCTCACAGTTTGAGAGCCCAGTGCTGTTGTGAGAATGAAATACATCAAGTAATTCTAATGGCGCCTACTTCAGAGTAAGCATGAATTCATCTCATCCACAAATATTTATTGAAGACTTAATTTGTGCCAAGCACAGAATTTAGTGGCCAAAAGATCCACTGCTGTCATGCAGCTAATAATCTGGCTGAACAACAACCAAACACAAGAACTGTTTCTGTTGTTGCACAAAGTATTGCATGACATGTGAGAATCCACTTTCCTGACTTAGGACATCTGTGTGTTATTATACTTTTCAGAGTCTCATGAAACCTCACATTTTTATGACAAATGGTGATAGGGTATTTCACTGAATGAGTGTCGTAGTGTAGTTAATAATTGCCTTGTGCTGGACATTTAGATCGTTTCCAGTTTCTCGGTATTTTAGACTGGTTGGAGCACAATCCTTTCCTGTGCATCTTTGTGCACTCAGCAGAATGCAATCCAAGCTGAGCAGCAGAACTGTAAGTAAGTGGAACTCAGGTAGGACGGGCTCTGAGGAGACACGGCCTTTTACAAGTGATGGACGCCAGCTGTATCCCCAACTGTGAGAAGAGCAAGTGTGAACCCAAATGGAGCAATTTTACTCTTTCTAATTTTCTTTAAAACTAGGGAAAAAATAATAGGATATCTTTACTTGATAACCATTAACTTCTAGTGAGGCTGATTTTAAATAAACATTTACATATATATTATTTTAAAGTAATTGTACAAAGGAGTTAGCATGTAACGTTTTATGAATACAATATATCTTGATCAATGTCACCCCTTTCCACCTTCTCACCCATCCCTCTCCTACCCACCCCTCCCCTCACTCTTCCTAATTTTGTAGGATATACCATGCATTGGATTCTGCATTTCCCCCCTCTTTTCCTCTCATTGGTCTACCCCTTTCCCCTTGACTATGAAGCGGTAGTTTAGTATCCCTGCTTCCCTAGCTGCTTGTACTGCTTATTTACTGAGTTGACTATATCCTTTGAAAGCTCCTGTTCTGATTTCCAGGAGATAGTTTTGAATATTGCTTGAGATTGAATAGCCTCTTGCTGTGAAAGACCTAGACCTGGGATAAATCTGGGAGGAAACAGTTTCAAGAAACATGGGTTCAACCCTCTCTGGCCATGTATTTGCATTTTCCACTAAAAATGTCTGTCATGTTATAAATTTGACTTTTCTGTACTCTCGCAGTGACATGGTTTTAATACTAATGAGCAGGAGGACACCCTGGCGCAAACAGTGGCAATTTTTGCCTAGACAGAAAGATAGCACGGAACCTGGTATGTGTACGGATATGGGAGTCTGTGTAGATTTGCATGTTGTTGTGTAGTTGGTATTAGGATAGCTGAGTGTTCATGTGTGTCTGTCTATGTACTCTGTTTATAACTGAAGCAAAAATAAGAAAACAATGTATTTCAACATATTTTACAACTACTCACTACATTTCACTGCCCTGAATGTATAATCTACCTACCAAGATAGCTTTCAAATATTGCTTCTTTTAGGTTGACGACTCTTGGTTACCCACCATTCTCAGATTATTTACTTAACTTGAAACTTCCTGAGACTACAGTGTTTCGGAACTTGTTAGCACTTGCCTAAAAAGATCATCAGTGCAATGCAGACAGAATTTCTTACGTGAGAATCTTCTCCATTCCCACTTTGGCCAATATTGGGGTTTGAACGTAGGGCCTTGCATTTCGTCTTGGCTTTTTTACTCAAGGCTGGAACTTGAACTCTTGAGCCAAACCTTCACGTCTGGATTTTTATGATGAATTGGAGATCAGAGTCCCTCAGACTTTTGGGTCTGGACCTGGCTTCAAACCACCATCCTTAGATCTCAGCCTTCTAAATAGCTAAGATTATAGGCATGGGCCTCAAATGCCCAGCTTGACCCTTGAAAAAATTAGTATATATTAATTGTGCAAAGTGGTGTTATAGCTCCATACTGCCTGATGAACTTTGGCTGTATTCATCCCCCCTTTTCTTATCTCCCCATCACCCCTTCTCTTGTTCCGTTCTATATTCCTAATTGTCCTATAATCTTCTATAAGCTGGAATTTGTAGTTTATAACATATTCTCAAAATGATCCAGCTAATACCCATAGGTATTAATGGTTGATACAGAATGAACTGTGATGCCATGGGGAAATGAAAGAGAAAACTACACAATGAAACACTCCGTAATCAATATGGAGCAAGATTTTCACCTTCTCTCTTCCAAGCTCCTCTTTAGCCATGGGTCTCCTGTACTCTCAAACTCTCTCTCCCTCTCCTCCGCTCTCTATCAAGCAATCACTGGGCATCATCTCCTTTCCTATACAGGTAATATTTGCTTCTCCTCTGAATTTCTCAGTCAAAGGCATCCGTGGATCCTAATGTCCAAGATGGCCTGTGTTTTTCAACAAAATCCAAACTCTTCCTCCTGAAGAATGTAATGCTGAGGAAAGTAATGTCTTCTTCAAGTTGTTTCTTCAAGCTATTTCACATTTTTGTTTTTTCTATGTCCAGAACTCCTTTTCTGTCCTATCTCAGTCCCCTTTTTTTCTCCTCCTTTCTTCAGGTCTCTGCAGAAAGCAGATTGTCTATAGATATCTGCCAACCAGTCAAGACCCTCCTGTATACCCCATTCTTAGCCAACGCATTGCATTTGGAGAGCCTTCATAGTATATGATGGATGGAAGCTTAGAACACACACTTCAGGGATGCAGTGAATAAGAGAACACGATTGGCTCTGGACACTGAGCTACTGGTGTGTCCACTGTGGAAAGGCTCAGAGCCTTCACCTCTTTCGGCTTCTTTTTCTTATAGTTGTCTGGCAGGATCTTCTCTAGTGTCCCCCTTCATGACAGGCCTTTGGTGGACCTATCAAGGAGGAGATTTTCCAGTTTCCATGCAGTGTTTCCTCTAAGCCTCCTCTACATTGGACCTGAATTGCTTGAGGTTTGCTTCTGAGACCTGTTGGTCTCTGTTTATCCACAAGGCCTTCTTTGAGGACCCAAAGACTGGAAGGCAAAGGTATAGATGTACTGATTGTATGCAGGCTGACAGGGGGTGGAGATAGAGGTGGGCAGGATGACAAAACTCTACAGAATCTTAAACTAGTGGAAACAAGAGTGAGTGATTGGGGAAAATTCATATCTTGTATTTTATTTCTTTATTTATTCATTTGTTATTACTTTAAATAGCTGTACAAAGGGATTTCATTTCAACATGTCAATAAAGTATTGGGCCCTGTCTAAGAATCAAACTCACAACCTTCTGGTTATGAGACTGACACTCTTCTTACTGCACTAAGGGGGCATCTGCACTCTGGCATTTCCTGCAGATTTCCCTGGTGTATTTTTGTTTTTGAAGCCCACAAAAAAAGAGAAATGCCAAACAAATGTAAACTATGTGGTATCAACTGGGACTCAGGAAGGAATTTAAAAGCATCATTTTTCCCAATATCCAAGGCAGTCTAGAAGTCTAGAAATATTCCATCCAGGTAATGAAGTCTTTATTTGGTCTAAACACTGTGCACTTATAGAACTTTTGTAAGCCTTTTTTGTTTTCTTCTCCCAAGGCTTCTGATTGTAGAAAACTCCCGGCAAGTCTAGATCGTCTACCTTTGTCTTAATTGGACTCATCGGTCATGTCTTTGGTTCAACCCTAATCATTGATACCCTTTCTCACTCTCTGGTGACAGATTTTATAGCAGAGTCTAAAAAGTCCTTACACACCTCTGCGGTGTCCATGTCCTGACCTCTTCCTGACACTCTCCTAGCCCTTTGACCCTACAGTCTTACTTCGTGAACCCACGTGCTCCTTTGACCTCTCCCTGAGGTGACCCAAGGCCTCACTTCCGGCCTGTCTGGCTGTGAGCTTGCCCTCCACTAGCCTGTCCAGTTTCCTGCCTCTCCAGGCAGCCAAACCTCTCTCCTCCTGCCCAGACCTGCCCTGCTGAGGCCCCTGCCTGGCAGGACATGGCGCCTGTGATGACTAAAAATAGAGGTTGTATAAAAGAACGGTGGGACCCAAATAATGTCTGAAGCAGGAAATATAATGATCCTCCAAAAATACGGTCCTGGTGCTTCCACAGCCGCTCTGCACCTGCTTCAAAGCCTGTGAACTATCTTTATTTTGCATTCAAACTATCTTTTGGGGCCAGGTTTCCTTCATAACACAGCTTATTGCAAAACGGATCTGAAACCCTAGGGAGTTTATCTGTAGTTAGCTTTTCTTTTTTTTCTTCTTTCCAGTAACCGTGGGTCGGAGGTATTCCAGCCATTATTAACTAAAGACTACTCTGTTTCATGACATCTAATCAGGTGGATATCCCACTGAGAGGCAGATTGTGTCCTTTTCCCTCTCTCTGGGCTGAGGAGATAAAGAGATAAAACTCATAGGTTGTTTTATTTTTTATTTTTTAAATCAACAACGCAGTCCTCCTGTGAGATCTTCACGTGAACCTGTTATGCATAGGGCTGAGTTTAATGGGAGGAGGCTCAAGGGCTTGTGGTTAGGAAACTTTGTCCCAGGGATGGCCAGGCTTAACCTGTTCCAGAAAAGTTTCTATTTGGGACCATCTGGGATCCTGGTGGGTCAGATAAAAATGGCAAAATCTGAGTATGTTCAGGCCTCTGATGTTCTCAGATGTCTTCACTTGCCCGAGAACTCAAGTTCAGCCTCAGTGTGGAGCTGGAGAGGATGTGCCTGGTACAAACACTAGACGAATCAATTCCCAGCTTCATTTCCTGCCTGTTAAAAGTCAGCCTTACCACCAATATGGTCTTTGGCAATTTTCTAAGACCCTGACCCTGATGAGCGTCTAGACAAGAATGTATGATAAAACACCCACCTCTATCTAAAGATAAGAGATTATATTATTTTCCAATTTCTGTTTTTTTAAAATTAGCTTATATTAGCTATACAATTCATTGTTGCATATCCACACATGTTCACAATGCATTCCAATCAGTCTTACCCCTCTGACACTCTCTCAATGATACCAAGAAGTATCATTGTTTGATTTTCATAGTGGAAAACAATCCATTTCTTCATTATTCAACCTCTTTCGTCCTCTGGTTCAGCCTAACCTTCTTCTACTAGTACTCACTCACTAGCAGAACCTATTTCTCTTTCCCCCACATCCCACTGCTGATCAACAGCTTCCATTGAGTCTCTCTGCTGTCCGCATAAATGCTTGCAATGTGTTATAGAGTTACTTGTCTTCCTTCTTTTTTCCTTCTGCCCTCCCCTTCTTTTCCTAACTACTTCCTTTGATTCATGTGCTATGCTTCAGCAGGCAAAATTTATGTATGTGGATATATGTACAGAACAACATTGTGTTTTATTATGCTTAAGAAAAGTCCTTAACTATGACAGCATAGAGACAATTTATTGTAAACATTCTATACTTGGCCATAAGTGAAAGTAGAGCTAACCTAGAGGGTCAGAAGTATAGAACAAGGGACCAATACGGACTGTTGTGATAAAGCAAAGGGGCTCTCTCAGAGGTGGTCTCAGCAGACAAATGGCAATGGAAATTCTAGGTCCGACAGGAAAATGAATTCTAGACAGTAACACATTAGTTTAACAACTCATACTAGTGTCCTCATACCAGATGCTTCCGGCATCTCTTTTCTGTCCCTCTGACCTCTGCGGGTACACACTAGTAGTTCATTTGGACTTGTCTCATGGCCCTTCTCCTTCTGCTTGTGTATTTGCTTTGATTCCCCCCCAACACTCATGGTATAGAGGTTAACAAGAATAGGCAAGGGTATTGTTGGGGCCTTGGTCACAGTGTGAGCAGAGCATGTGACAGTCACCCCAGCAGTACTGTCGTATGAAAATCTTTTTACAATGTTCCGCACTTTCACCCCTATCACCTCTTGAAGCAGTTCATGTCTTGAAGTAGATCCACTTTTCCTTGTCCCGAGACTTCCTCCTTCAAATGGGAGATGTCCCCAGGTTCAGAGCTTCAGACTTGCGGAACACATCAGGTTCACTTCTGCCTTTGCAGCAGAAGCAGTTCTAAGTCCTGCAGGCTGCACACTCACAGAGGTTTCTCCATTCCTACAGTAGTCTTAGTCTCTTTGAATCGTAATGTCCTTGGGCATTTCTGTAAGTGCATCAGCAACAGTCTTGTTTTCCTTATCTGTAGGTTCTAGCAGGGCAGGAAACATCTTCTCAGTGATATCTTAGCCCAGGGTTTTTTGGGTATAGAGACCATGAACTTTAGTGACAAATCTCTGACAAGAACTTTAGGAAATTCAGCCAATTAGCTCACCAAATCTCAGGGTTCAAGGAAACTCTAGCAAGAACCTCCAGTGCTTCTGGGGCTTTTGGTAGAGGAGTAGGGGAAAGACATCAGAGTGTAGATATAGAAAAGGTACCATGCTTATAAGCACCTTTCCTCCATGTCTACAGCACTCTTTATGGTATATCCCCTGGGAACATGTAGAGACCATCTGGTATGATGAGTAATGTCCAGGTTTTGGAGCTGGGTGGCTGAGCTTGGTCAAGCTAGATATTGGCCTGATCTCCCTGTGCCTCAGCTGTCCTGTATATAAAATGGGGACAATAATGATTCCTACCCCATGAGGTTATTGTGGGATGGAATGAATTAATATTCCTAAATTGTTAGAAGATGCTTGGAAGAGAGCCAGTGATCAGTATACAAACACATGTTCCTGGAAAGAGCTTGACAGCATTCGCAAGGGACAGCCCAACGTGTGAATGAATAGCTTCCTCCCACATCGTGCGAGAGACCTCACACAGGTAGCAGGAGCTTCTCATAGTACTACCACCCAATCAAGAACAGCAGCGAGAGGGCTTCCTGGCTTGAGGGTAGAAGTTACAAAAATAGCACAGCTTACTACCATGTGGTGAGTGTTTTCTCCAGGCTACACCTTGCCATGGAATCTAGATGGTTTGATTCAGTCCTTCTAAGTGAGGAAAGATGGTGCTTGGTTTCTGTGGGTGAGAGAGCAGGAATCCAGGGAGATTTCCCTTGACAACACTGTGCAGTTAGTGAGGGATGATGCTAGGGCAAAGCCTGCATTCTCACCCAGCAGATCTGCTGTGTCTATGTATCCATCAAAACAACTGCTGGC
Organism: Dipodomys merriami; assembly: GCF_024711535.1. NCBI lineage: Eukaryota > Metazoa > Chordata > Mammalia > Rodentia > Heteromyidae > Dipodomys > Dipodomys merriami. The sequence goes on from NW_027204604.1 coordinate 4,362,266, forward strand.
CTTAATTTCATTTCTCAAGTGTCATCTCTGAGATGCTGACATTCAGAGGATCAGCTAGCCATGTGCCTTATGGAAATAGCAATGAATGAAAAGTCAGGAGTCCCAGCTTCTGGTCTAGCTCTGCTGCTTACTATACCCACATGGACAAGCATTTACTACTATGAATCCATAAAATGGGGGTTGATTCCTGCCTGCCCTGTCCTATCTCAGCACATACAATGAGAATTGAATGAAGTCATTCACGTTTTTGTTCATCGAGCAATGAACACTTGCTATGCTTTTCATTATTACAAAAGAACTTAGGATAACACTGGTAAAATGTAAGGTAATATTGTTGCTGTGAGTTTGGACCAGGAGAGCTAGCTTTATCAGGGGCCCTGCTGGTCACCATGCAAACCAACATTAAGAATCTTGGGTTGAGACACCAAACCTTACGCTTCAGAGAGCAGCCCTCACCCTTGAGTGCTTCCCTGGCTTCCAGGCTCCTGCTTGCAACTATCATATGAGTAACAGGCAGGGACAGAATTGCTTTAGAATGGAAATGCCAGCGAAGGCAGAATTCACACTGCATCATCTCAACAAAGTGTGTGAGGGGGGTTGGGGGGGGCGATCCTCATGAAGCCATCTCTGTGCCTGCATGCTTCCTCTTAGGTATTTTTAAATGTTTGCAACGATAGAAATTTAGGTCGGCTTTGTATACCTCTGGGGGAAAAATGCATCATTGAAGTAAAGAAAGATTTGAAAGGAAAAGGAATACCAAAAGTCAAATCCAGGATCTATGTTCAGTATATTCAGAAGTATTGAAGCAACCTCATTGGCCTTTCCCAACCCACATTTGTTCTCACTGGTCAGTACCGCATGATGGGCTTGTTATGTATACTGATTCCCCCCTAGGGAAATCTGCTTACATTTTTTGTAAGGGTCTCCTTGGGCCTATGCGGTGGCCAATGTCAACCGTTTTTCACTCTGTCTCTTGGGATAATAGAGGAGAACAACAAGGAACATGGGGGACTGCAGGAGACATACCAGGGCTGAGCAGTTCATTCCTGATATCCAGGAGGGCCTAAGAGATTGGTTTCCATCCAACAGAGGGAACTGTGGAACAGAGCTGAATCATGGGCAACAATCCTGTGCTGATGCCTGGAAGTGGCACAGGGTCCGTGCAATGGTCAGGCAAAGGCAGCAAGCACCAGTTTGGGGTGAGGACCTAAGCTCTTCAGGGTGGATAGCAAATTGAAAAGATCATGGCTGCTCTCAGGGAACTTCCTGCTTATCACCATTGATCCCTAAGTCACCCGTAGACAGGACACACAGACCACCAGTGTTTTATCCTTACATTTAATTAAAAAAACAATAAAAGGTTATCACTAATAAAAGGAAAGAACCAAAGGACAAGGAGTGAGATGGAAGATTTTTCTGGTCGGTAAAGGCCCCCAGAGAAGCAAATTCCTTTGGAAAGAGCCCAGTGTGTGGCATTTCTCATGCTTTCCTTTTTCAAAGGCTGCTTTTGAGAGGGGAGTTTTAACTGAGAGCCTCAGGATGGAGGAGAAGCTATCTTCTCCGCACAGAGTTTCCCCTCCTTTTCCAAAGGGAAGGCAGATTTGGGGAACTGGCACTGCCCCTGCCCAGATGGCAGCCAGCAGCTGGCTCTGGCGCTGGGAAGTTCTCACTCTCGGCTGCTGCTGGCTGCCTGGCCCCTCCCGTCCTCAGAAAACAAGCTTGGCCATTGGAAAGAGAGAGAATGTGAGATCCCAGCCATGCCAGCAGCTCCCCGCCATCCTGACCTGGCTGCTTGAGCTTTGGCGCCCAGGCTAGGAGCAGGAGGGAGAGGCCCCAGCAGTCCTGGCCAGAAGCTTGGGCTCTTCTTCCTGCCTCAGCTGCTGGCTTGGCCCTGCTCAATTGCACAATGGCTCCTGACGTGGATGGGGCTGCAGTAGGAGGGACAAAGGGGATGGAGATTCTCAGACAGCCTGGCCTTGAAGCCGAAGTCTCCAGATGACCAAGCTGGCCCATGGCTGCCCTCTTCTCATAACTGACGTGTGTCCACCTTTCTGTCTCCTCTGCCTGTCTTTATTGTCTTTCTGTTCTCCTTTCCCCCCTCCCTTTTTCTTCTTCCCTCTCCATTGTGCTTTCCCCCAACCTTTCTCTCTTTTCCTTGCCTCTCGCTTTTTCTCCCTTCCTTCCTTCCTTCCTGATTGCGACCTTCTCTCCTCTCCTTTCTCTTCATTCATCTTTCACTCCTCTCTATTTTCCTTCCTGTTTTTACTTCTTCCCCCTCTCTCTCTTCCTTCCTTCTCTTCTTCCTTCCTTTCCTTAGTCATTTAGCGACTACACTTGGTTCTAGTTCTCTAGGTTCTGGGAGCACACAGGCATAATAATACTTACCCTTACTTACTGTGTCACAGTCCAGTAAGACTGCCTGTGTATTAGGATAAGTCTACAACAATCTATGGCAGTAGGGTGAGCTCCATAAAAGCACACACCTTACTGGTAAGGCAGAAGAAAGAAACACTCAGTTTTACTTCTTGGGGGAAAAGTCAGTTGAGGAACCATTTTCTTTTCAGGTTAGTGGCTCACTCTGCTTCTCATGATCCTGAAAAGGAGGTCCAGTGTCTTTAGACTTGGGTGGAAAAAAATGGAAAGTTGGCATTTTGATTCAGTTCTTCCATTCCTGCCTACCCTCAGATTCTGAGGTTTGAATTGCTGATACCTGGGCCAAGTCTTGCTCTGGATTTCTGAGTGGCTTTAAGACTTATAACTCATATACTTTAGTGCACATTGGTAAAGAAAATCTTAATGTATTAACTCTCCATCATGGCCATAATCTACATTCAAGGATGAGAAGGTTGCTTTGGTTTCAATCCTTGGTCCTTTGGCTATATTGTCTTTTTTTTAATTGTGAAAATACTGTATAGAGGAGTTACAATTACATGGGCAAGATAACGAGTTCATTTCTTATCAAGCATTGTTGCCTCCTCTTTGTTTCCCCTTCTCATCCCTTCCCATCCTCCCCCCACCCGATCCTCCCTCCCACACCTCCCCCCCCCACCAAAGTTGTAAAGTTTGTTTTTCAATATAACGACTTGTACATCTCATTTGCAATGGGTCTACCTGTGTCACTAGTTAAACGCTTTGTTTTTTCCCTTCCCCTCCACAAATTATACCAACATCAAATACAGTGAAAGCAGGGGTTATACCGTGGGGGAGGGACATACTAAGCAACATAGAAATCATCTTATAAATATGTTAGAAATGATTGCATGAAAGAAAAAAACCCATTTGAATACTTACCTTGAGGTTCATTCCCCTGGCTGTATTGTCTTTAGGTAAAGGTTCTGACTTGGGAGCACATGATGGACCAAGCTTCTCATCTTACTGCAGCCAGGAAACAAAGAAGGAGGAAGAGGAGAGGCCTAACTTCCTTCCACTAGATCCCTTTTAAAGGTTCCACCACTTCCTGGTAGGACCAGGCTAGCAAACAAGCCTTGAACAGACACACGGGGACTCGGAGAGACTTTCCATATCCAAATTATACCATGTGATGTACACTTGCTTTACCTTGTGATCTTTGGCTGTGGTGATTCTATTTAAACAAGAATTTGGGATTTTAATGAAATATGCTTATTTCCTTCAATAATAGTGTTTTATCAAAAACATACTCTTGGTGTACATTTATTACCCTTTTCTCCTGTGGGAAAGGAGAAAAATATTCTACTTCATCATACCCCTGATTGTGTGTATGTGTGTGTGTGACTTGAAAAGTCTTCTTTGAAGCTGAACACAGCTGTGGTGCCAACTGCAGAGTCTCCAGGAGCCGCTGGGACCTGGGGTTGCCTGCTGCTGTAGCTCTCATCTTGAGACTACATCTTGAAAGCACAGGTGTCCTGTCCTGGAATGTAGGAAGTAGTACAGCTGCTTCGTTGTTATTAGCATCAGCAGCAGTAACATAATTAGTATGTATAGTTAAAGGTGAAGGGCAATCTTTAAGAACATCAAATAATCCTTTTCACAGTTGGAGGCAAGCAGTAGTCTCCGTAGTTGGAGGAGACTGCCTACCTCTCTGTGTGTTTGAGCTAATGAGGAGGTCAAGGGTCCAATGTCATTTAAGATAGTTAGTGACACAACAGAACATGACTGTAGACTATATTCTCATTGTGGCTGGCTTCTGGCAAATGCAATGTGTTGCTATGGCTGCTTATGTGAAACCTTGCTCACAGAAAAACCTATATGCAGGTTGGGGATTTAGCTCAGTGGAAGAGAGCTTGTCTAGCAAGTGCAAATCCTTGAGTTCAGTTCTCAGCAGCAGCAGCAGCACCACCACCACTACCACTAATACTAACACCACCACCTGTATGTAAATATTTCTTGTTGCTTTTATCATAATAGCCTTTGTGCTTGCTATGGGTTTTGTTTAATTAGCTTAGTTTTTAAAAGTTAATACAGTAAAATGAACTTTCTGGGATATCCAAATCTAGGGATTGTGCCAAATGCATAGAGTCATACATTTACTGCCAATTATGACACAGAAAAGTTCCATCACTCCCCTTGTCCCCAAATTTTCTAAGTTATGCTTTAAATTCAATTTTTTATTTTACTTGCAAGATCTATTCTCCAATTTTTGTCTCAGAATATTCTTTTTTTTTTTTTTTTTTTTTTTTTTTTGGTCCAGTCATGGGGCCTGAACTCTGGGCCTGGGCACTGTCCTTCAGCTCTTCACCTCAAGGCTAGAGCTCTACCACTTGAGCCACAGCACCACCTCTGGCTTTTTTCTTTTTGCTTATGTGGTGCTGAGGAATCAAACTCAGGGCCTCATGCATGCAAGGCAAGCGCTCTACCACTGAGCTACCTTCCCAGCCCCTTTCTCATAATATTCTATACATGAAACATAACTTTTCGGATCTGATTTCTTTCACTCAGTAGAATGTGTTGTGATTCATCCTTTCTGTGTATAAACAATGTTTTGTTATTTTATTTTGCTGTGTGTTATTCCACTATATACCCGTATCAGAATATTTGGTTATTTTTGTTCTAGAAGTATTTTGATAAACGATGATAAAACATTTGTTTGTAGAGTTGTATATAACTGTAAGTTTTAAATTTTTCTTTTTAGCTAAATATACAGGAGTAGAATTGTTCCATCATATGGGACATTTGTCTGTTAGCTTGTAAGAAACTACCAAAATGCATCATTTTTCATTCCTACTAGGAATGTATGAAAGCTCCGTTTGTTCCATGTGTTTACACTGAGTATGGTCAAATTTTTAGAAGAATTTTAGCCATCTAAATAGATATGCAGTGGTCTCTCACATTTCAGTTAGCATTTTCTTAAAGACTAATGATATTGGACATTTTTTCATATGCTATTTACTGTCTGTATAACTTCTTTTTTTGAGAGAGAAATAATACTTTGTTATTTGAGTTCACTCAGATATTCATGTAAATAAATTAGTACATTACTTTATGGTTATGTGGAGTACAATATTGTCATTTTAAGTTGATTTGAATTTCAATTGTTGCAAGACAAGTAGACAAAACATTATAAGATACCTATTCATACTTCTTGCAGAGTAAACAGAGGCTCAATATGTTTAGTAATTTGCCCAAGGTTTAAAACGATAGTATCCTGATCTGCACAAGACAGTCCATTTCACCTCACTGGACGCCATATTCATTTTCTACAGTGTGGGATCTCATCTGTGCATTGTTTATTTATTCCCCTAAATGCATGTTTCACTGTTTATATAGTTATCATGTACATATCAATTTTCCTCACATCTTTTCAGTAAATAAAAGCATTTAGCTTTGTCTCATACATTTCTCCCCAAGTTATTTGGTGGAGAGTAGAATTTTGTTGCGTCCAACATCTGTAATTCTGAAGGCTACTTCCCAAAGTAGATGCATATTGCTGCATTGGCATCTTTAGGGAATGAGATCTTCTATGTGGCACAGATATTTCACAAGGGGGTCAACTGTACTCAGCCTTCTGAATAATAAACTTTCAAGGTTTTGTTTTGTTTTGTTTTTTATTGCAAAGATGATTACAGAGGGGTTACAGTTGCATAAGTCAGGTATTGAGTACATTTCTTGAACAGTGTTAGCTTTTCCCTCATTTTCTCCCAGATTTTTCCCTCCCAACCTCCTGGCCCCAAGTGGTTTTCTAACAAAAGCTTTGTGACTTAAAACTATTTTGTTAGATTACCCTTCACTGAGCAAGTACAAAACCCAGAAGAGGTGTTTTAATGGCTGATTCTAAGTGTCTGTATAACTTCTATCAGAAACTATTGCTTTAAATATTTTGCCCAAGCCAACGTCACAAAGATTTTTTTCTTATATTTTGTTCTAGAAATTTGTAATTTTTAGCTTACATTTAGGTCTATGATCTATTTTGAATTAATTTTTGTATGTGTTAATTTTTCTATATGTATATGTTCTCTCCTATTCCCTTTCCCTCTCTGTCTCCTCTCCCCTCCTGTCTTACTTCTTTATTTTCCTTGGTCTTGGGAATGAAATTCATAACTTTGTGAATGATAAGCAAGTGTTTTACCTTGAGCTACACCTCCAGGCCTTTTTTTCATTTGTGTTTACTCAGTCTTTTCTTTTTCTTCTTTTCATATATAAGTATTCAGTGTTCCAGTATCATTTGTCAAAAAAGTATTATCAACTATAAGTGTGTGTGTGTGTGAGAGAGAGAGAGAGAGAGAGAGAGAGAGAGAGAGAGAGAGAGAGAGAGAGAGAGAAAGAGAGAGGGGGGGAGAGAGAGGGGGGAGAGAGAGGGGGGAGAGAGAGGGGGGAGAAAGGGGGGGAGAGAGAGAGACAGAGACAGAGAGAGACAGAGAGACAGAGAGACAGAGAGAGAGACAGAGAGAGAGATGCTGGGCTTTTTAAGAGAGGAATTCCTATGTGAAACTCACCATTTCATACTTGCTTTCTTGCTTTTCTGTGGGATGAATAGTACCCTATGTATTACTATCTGACTAGGTGAAGGAAAAGAAGTTTTGACAAATCTAGATTAGAACTAATTTTGCCATTGATAACTTCACCCCAGGGGAATCTTAGACATTCCAAGACATTCTCTATTTTTTGTATGAGAAAAAAGAGGAGTGGATAATAAAATTTAGGAATACTTTTTGTGTTCCATGTGTGGACTTTCATATGGAAGACGTTTTGATCTTGAAAGAATACAAGTGGGACTCATTAAGAAGCACGGTGAAGATTAAGGGCCATAGCTGGGAGAGGACTGGGGACTTAAAATCAACATCCGGGTATTTGTCTACTTCCTTCTGTATCATTTTGCAGTGAAACTATGGAGAGAGTGAAGGCAGTCATGACAGTAAGAGTGTTGTTAGGCTATAATCTCTATTTCTTATTGTCCCAGTTCTGAGGCTTGAACTTGGGGCCTGGGGCACTATCCTTGAGGGTTTTTTGCTCAAGGCTAACACTCAATTACTTAAGCCACAGCTTCACTTCTGGCTTTTTTGGTGCTTAATTACAGACAAGAATCTCATAGACTTTCTTGCCTGGGCTGGATTTGAACCTGATTCTCAGATCTCAGCTTCCTAAGTAGCTAGGATTATAGGCATGAGCCACCTGTGCCTGGCTCTTTAAGTATAAGCTCTTTAAGAGAAGGCCTATCTCCTTTTATAAGAAAAAGAAACTCTTCTTGTTGCCTCTACAGTAAGAAGTAGTAAAACAGGTCCTCAGCCTTGCTTGTCTATCTTTTATTGCATTAGATCAGATACACAAATACATAGATAATGTATCTAATGCCTGAGTCCTCATCACATTCTGTCGCCCTCTCTTACAAATAGGATTATTGTTTTGCAACTGTGGAATGAAAAGCATGCAAAATGGTGTCTTCATATTGCTTAAGAGCTTTCCACTCATGCCACTCATTTCTAATTTTTCATGGCCTTAAAATCGCCATCTGCTAGGAGAGTAGGAAGGGTACTTGCAAGGCTCATGTGTTGTGCTCTCCAGCTTCAGGCCTGGCTGTCCTGTGTTCCCTACCAGTGAGAAGCATTTTTGTCATACTTGGAAAGGTTTGCAGAGCTGTGTTCACATCTTTTGTGGGTCCATCTTCTGGGGCAGCCAAATTCTCCCACCCTGGAATCTATTCCCCATGGGTGGACACTGACCATATTCACATCAAAAACTCTGGGACATATGTACTGTGATAACAATTGGGTATTTTTAAAACCACCTTTGCGTTATTTTTCTCTATAAATCATTCATACATCTCAAGTCCAACTACTCACACTGGGGACAGCTTTGATTAACCTCCCTCTGCTCCAAGAAGCAACCAGCATCAGTGATTCCTCCTAAAATAGCTTAACCACTTTTTAATACACCAAAAAGACTTTTGCCCATAGCCCTCTGGTCATCTATTTTCCTTAATAGCTTTTATGAGGGACCTTATCAAAAGCTTGCAAAGGAATCCAAGTAAATTATGTTCCTTGGTTCACCTTTACCTACTATTTCATTAACTTTTTCAAAAACAATATGACATAGTTTTCAACATAATTAAAGGGGTTGGGAAAAAGGGAACTTTAACTACCGCTTGACAGTTTCTATGGTTGCTTAGGAGAGCTAGGTCACCGCTCATATTCTGCCTCTGCTTAAGGACACTAATTCATTTCCCAGGCTGTCTGGCGAGGTCAGCCACTAGTTCAAGGTGGAAATGACAAGTTTTTAGGCTTTCAAGTGTGCAGTAAGCTCTCTAGAGAGCGTGAAGGAAGGAAACCACAAGTTTATCTAGGTTTGGCTTGGAAAAAGAGGAAATCATGGGAAGAATAAAGACTAGGGCAGAAAGAGTTGACTCTGTGTTAAGGAAACTACCCACAAGAGAGTCTCAGACATTCCCAAACAGCTCTCCATTTTTTTGTGTGTTTTTTTTTCTTTTGCTTTTTGCATGAGAATAAAAGAGAAGTTGAGAGTAAAACTTAGGAAATCGCCTAGTGTTCCTTGGAAAGTATGCAAGACCAGAAAGCAAGGGCAGACAGATACTAGCGAAACAAGAAAGAAAAAGTTGGAAATTTAAGTAAATCCATACAACTTGTAGCAACAGTACCCTAAATGATAATAATCAAGCCAAGCAGGGTGATACATACCTATAATTTCAGCACTCAGGGGGCTGTGGTAGCAGAATAAGCAGATCAAGTTGGTTGGAATAGCGAGACTCTATCTCAAACAACTAAAAAATGATCATCATTATCATAATTGCAGCTGCATTTATCAACTGTTTCCTTTGTGCAAGTGTGCGCTGGTCATGTACATGTGCTTATCTCATTTAGGCCTACTGACTGGGGATGGTAGATATTATTACCCATATTTATAAATGAGAAAAGTAAAGCACAGAGGTGATCTAGGGAAGATCATCTATTAATAAATTACCACACTGGATAGCAATCTACTTTTAATTTTGAAGTATATAGATTTTCAATTCATAGCTCAACGAGTGGCAAAACTCACCCCAAAGGCAAATGCGTTGGATAAATAAATGTTGTAAGCGATCTAAATGTGAAGTACCAGTTTTCATAAACTAAGTACCATTTGTAACACTTTGAAAAGAGCCAGATACTATATAATTTGTATTAATGACTCAAAGGGGTTTTTCATGGTTGCAAGTCTGAAAGCATCCTTATGAGTCTCCATCCTCACTCACTGGAGAATTTGGAAGTGCCTGTTTACAAAAATCTTGGGCTGACCACATGCTCGTAATGTTGTCTGTGAATGTAGAAAGGAACTAGTAAGGAAAAGCAGAAGAGCTTCCGTTTCTTTCTGGCTTACTTCTTGGTTTCCACTGGCCCAATGCCTATTTTTCCTTATGTCCTAAGAAATGGGCCATTTGTAGTCTTTTCTGCAACATCAGAAAGCCCATCGTAATTGTCCTACATGTTCATGCTCCATGGGAGGTGACAACTAAGTGTCAAGGTACAATTTTGTGTTTAATGGGCATTTAATAACTAGATATTCTTGGAGTGTATGATAGCTGCATGCATGTGTAATAATCAAATCAGGTTACTGAGTATGTCTAACAACTTGAAACCCTCCCCTCAAGCTATTTTGAAATTACGACGTTGCTAACCACAGGTGCCCTACTGTGCAATAGGACATCAGCACATTCTCTTCCTTTCTAACTGTAAACTTGGTACTGATTGGCCATTCTCTCCCTAATTTGTTCTCTCCTTCTCTCTGGCATCTAGGAATGATAATTCTCATCTCTATTTCATGAGATCAGCTTCTTTAAATTTATGCATCTGTGATAGTCTGTGATATTCATTTTAAAAACTATCTTCCTAAGTCCTTCATCTTCACAGATGTGTCAGCCAGCCTTTATGTTCCAAGTGATCATGACACCTTACCTTCTGCTTTGTTAACATTTGTATGTGCATGTGAAACATCTCGTATCTAAGGAGATAGATTGGCATCTGTGGTACCTCTTGCAGGTTAAGCAGCTCAGTTAGGAAGATCCTGGCTACTAATTTGTCAAGACAAAGGCACTTCTGATCAAGAACCGCAGACACTAAGCAACCAGAAAAGCAACTTGGACTTTTCTTCAGTGAATGGATGCACTAATTGGAGAAAATTCAAATGTGCCAAGCTCAGGGAAACAAATCTCTTTGTTTAACAGCAAAACTGGGAACGTGGATAAGAAAGAACAAATACCCCATTTTAGGGAGGAATATGGTCTGAATGGGTGGTCCTCACTAATATCAAATAAAGGCAGAAGCTGGTGGCTTTGAAGACGTGTTCATTCCCAGCCCTGTATGTCCATGAAGTGTACGGTCACTACAAAGGTCTCAGCATGACAGCTGGGCAGAGGTGCAGAGAGCCCGAATAGTGTGGAGAGACAGAGAATGTGGAACTGAGGTCATGTGACCATGTTCCTGTTCTAGTTTCAATACCTTCAAGCATCAGCTGACTTAGATTTATCCATCAGTTACAGTAATTTCTCATTGCAATAATGGCAAGAATGCTTGACATATCTAATTTTGAGAAACATGTAAGATTGTATGTGTAAAATGCTTGACATTAACAAATGATTTATTACTCACTAATTTACTGCTCTATTATCATTCAAAATGCCAAATATAAATTCATATGACAACGATGTGTGTGACTATGTTTTCTACACTTTCTCCACTAATAGTAGGAAAATAAATTTTCTTAGAGAGAAAAGTAGAGACTACACATCCCCCCAACTATACCTACAATGTAAAGGGAAATAATTTTTATAATTTAATAATAACTACAAAGCTTTGTAAAGACCAAGAGTTCAGACACCATTATATATATTTCTATGCAACTGGTTACTACATTTAGGGAATGAGTAGGGTCTTTGGACATGTAATCAGTGGCTGTGTATCATTTAATACATCATTACATGTACCACACTCACCTGAGTAAGAAGTAAAGGGAGTTATATATCTTTTATACTCCATATATGGAGTATACTCTCTTATGGAGAAACAGAGAGGAACCAAATAGGACTTAAAGTTGTCAACTGAAGGCAACACTTTCTCTGACTGACAACAGCCTTTTCTGGGTCTTTCATAGATCCTCTTCTCTTTCCTATCTGTCAGCTTAGACAGACACTGAGTTTCTATGAACCCTCATGATAGTGTGTGAGTGACTTTAGGTTTTGCTTATTATTTCTGAGCGTTTTTGTTTTGTTTTGTTTTATCTTGGTCTTTGTGTCAAGATGGATCTGGTCTATTTCCAATCTCCTCCAGGCTGCTGGTAACAGATAGCAGCTTCATCTTGTCTTTTGGAGGTATTTGCTTAATTTTGCCCCTAGTCCTTGCCATTTGCCTGTGGTCACCGCCAGAGTAGAGTCTGTGTTCTGTGGCCATCTTGTTCTGACTCCAAACCTCTGCATGTCTTCTGTTTTCCCAGTACCATTGGATCCTACCATAGGAACACATGGAAATGTCTAGATTCCATATGGACCAATCACAGGCCTTGGGAAGTCAACAGCTCCATTCCAGGGAACCTAGACCACTATCTCCATCAATAGAACCTATCTGGCAATCGCAGCGTGTTGCTCAGGTTTCTATATAAACATGGATTTCCATAGAACAAAGTACTGAGATTTTCCTTGTTCTGTTCACAGAGAAGATAAAAAAAAAAAACAATCCCCATTCTTTGGGATATTCCCAGGTATGGAAGACAGGGAAAAGTACATATATAAAAAACATTCTGTTTTTCTCTCCTTTCCCATTTCCTCTTTATCCTAGCTCCAGAAAAACTTTCAAACTTTTCCCTGGATAGGGGAGATACCTTTTATGTCATTGTCTAACTCCTCTCAGGTCAGAAAGCCCCCATGATCACCAAAAGTGTTACTTGGCTGACATCAAGAAAACTTTCAGAATGTAGGGATTCCATCTTCTCAATTTAGGTTGCAGGAATATCATTTGTGTGGAGTGCCAGTGGTCCACACCTGTCATCCTAGAGACCTGTGAGGCTGAGGTAGGGAGGTGGATCCTGAGCACTGAAAATAAAAGTTCTGACTTGATGGTGTTGAACAACAACTTCCTTCCTAACTGGTCTCCACTAATCACCTAAAGACAAACACTGAGTCAATAATTGAAGATTCCAAGGAACTGTGATTCTGTCAACCAGTACTTTATTCAGAGTTTGAAATTCATTTAGCAAATGCTGATTGAACTTATTTCTGTGATCTGAGGCACATGTGTAGGCATCTGGCATACTATTAGTGTCCCAGCAAGTGTAGAGGAGTAGAAAAGAAAATTTGAGAAAGAAAAAAAAATACCAGGAAGACTGCATTAGAAAAGCACCCCCCCACACACAATGCATCAAAATCATACAAAAATAGGCATTCATTATTTCCCATTCTTTATTTTCTTCTTTGTGCAAAACATTGGTGATTCATGGAATCTGCTACAAGTCTGTTAATCTGAAAACACAATGATCCCTTAGGGACTAGAAGATTGCCCTTCTTAATTCATAAAATTAACTATGATTTTGTTCAGAATGAATTTGCAACACTAGTGGTAAAATTAATTTATCTTTAATTGTCTTTTTCTCCAGTCTGGCTAGACTCCCTGGAGTTCTTTTCTACCAAGATTGAAGCTGAGACGGTTCTCTTTCTGGGGCTATCTGTGTCCTTTAATCTTTATAATTCATAAAATTACTTTAGAACTTTGAATGATTCTGTCCAACACTGACATGAATTTTTCTCTCTCAGCTTATTTCCCTTTTTGGACTCAAAACAAGAATGGAGATAGAGTCAATGTTTCAGATTTATTTATATCTTTCACAAGTCCTAGAAAAATCATAACTGTGTTTCTAATGCTCAATAAATAACTAGGTGTGTACTGATTCAATACACTCAGAGATAATGCCAAACATAGCTTATGCCTAGGCATAGGCACTGACCATTGAGAATGCATCTACCCACTCAGATTGTCTAAATGACAGCCAATCATATCCTCACAATATTGCACAAAGAGAATATATTATTCCCCACACATAGAGGACGAAACAATCAAGTTTCTAGGAAGTTGGTGGCTGAGCAAAGAGAAGGTCTTAGTTTAGTCAGTCATCAGTGAGGAATTAAACAAATGATACATCCTAATATATGTGGGAAGCTATCAACTTACTGATCCATTTCCTTCCCCTAAGCACACAAGAGGACTTCATTTCCCTCTTTTGGTTTCAGTTTGGTTGGAGCCATGTGGCAGTGTTCTCCCCGACACCCCTAACTTAGGACAGAGGTATATAAACCATTACAGATCCTGCGTGTTTACATTAAATAATGTATCATTTTTATTGTCTTTTCACAACTCAAAGAGGTATTATTATGTCATTTATACAAGTGACACAATTCTCTGGTTCCTTTCCCACTACAATGTACTGGTTTGGATGGTGGGGGAGTGTGACTGTAAGTAATGTCTTTTTGTTTTAACTGGTACTGGAGTTTGAACTTAGGGCCTTGCACTATCACTCAGCTTTCTTGTTTGCTTCACACCCCCACTTCCAACTTTTTGCTGGTTAATTGGAGATAAGAGTCTCATAGGCTTTTCTTCCTGAGCTGGCTTTAAACCACTCCTCAGATCTCAGCCTCCTGAGCAGCAAGGATTACAGGCATGGGCCACTATTGCCTGGCTTTTATTTTTAAAGATAATGGAAGGTAGTATGAACTAGTCACAGCAGTTTGTGCTTCTTGTTAAATGCACATTTGGTTGATTTCTGGTAGGAGTGGACTGATGTCTTCCAGCTGATTGTGCATGTGCAGGGAATCACTCTTAGGGCTGGGATGAGCTGACCTGAGGCCCAGGAGGCAGACTGGACCAGGTGCACTGTTTACTCAGTGTGCCTCAAGGCAGTGCAGCCAGAGTGGGAATGGCAGAAACCAGCTAGAGCGTGGGTAGTTTGGAAGATGAGGGGGTAAAGCCTATAAAAGGGAAAGAAATCACCCAATGTGAAGCCAAGAAGACGAAGAAGACAGGCTAGAGAATGGAAGTGAGATAGGACAAATGGTTCAGAACTAAGCTTTCAAGTAGTGAAGGTGGGCACACTTTACTATGCCCTAACCTTCCATGGCCTGATGTATGGCAGGAAAGTATACTTGTATATTAGCCTCATATGCAAGTACACTAGTACATCTATGACTTTCTTCTCATTTCTAGATGTGGGATATCTCTCAAAGCATTAGCATAGACAGGAGTCTTTTCTTCTAAGTGGTAGTACGAAGGAGACTGCAAACCAGACAAGAGGTTACTTATTGGCTCCCATAACCAAAAATACATCCAGAAAGAACATCATACTCTCTTGGTGATCCATTAGGGATCTTTGATCATGCATCTTTCTAAAATCTGCTTAAATCTACTTAGATTGTCATACATCCTTCATAAAACAGAATTTCCACACCCCTGAGCTCCTCAATCAGCCTTATCAAAGTATACGTCCTGCTCGTAGTACTTTGAGTTCCGATGATCACTTCACTTTTATCTGTTGATCACCTTCAAGGTGGTAGCTGAGCTGGAGAGCTTTATCTTTGCAGCCTACACCTATTCAATATACCCAACTGGATGTTACTGGTGGTTCGTCTGAAAAGCTCAGATCAAACGAAACCTGACCTGCATGACATTGAAACCCATCCAACCCATCAATAATCCCGGGAGTCTACCCCACCCCACCCCCAATTTACAATGTCCCCCTCTTTTTAGAGAAGGGTGGTGGAATTACTTTGCATTGGAATTAATGGTATAAAGAGCTACCTTCTCATCTGGGTAATGCTAATTCATCTCTATCCCTGGTCATTTGCTACCTATTAGAAATATCGTGACAGCCTGCATCTCATTACCATTGCAGCAGGTCCAGCTCCCAAGAAAAACCTTCTAAGGAGGATGAAATGTACGCCAGTGGCATCTAATACCAGGGCATTCACATTCATATTTTTAGCAGCATATATCAGTTGGCCCAACCTTTAGTGTACTGTATGTACTTTTAATAATCTCCATAAAAGCCTGATTTCCAATCCCTAGGCTCAAGCTGACAGTGTAAATAAAATCACCCAAATCCACAGGGTAAGAGAAATGAAAATGACATGGATTAAAATTTGGTCAAACCTCTTTCTTTTTAAAAATTCTGCTTCCCTTCCAATTGGATCACGACCCTCTGTGTGCTCAGCTTAAGACCAGACGGTATGCTTTCACTTTTATTCCTCTCTGCAGCAGGCTTACAGTATTTAGTGAGAGTCTGTAAAGAATGTGTGCTGGGTAGAGAGTTAATACCATAATCCCCCATCGTTGGGGTCAAATGCTGAATAGAGCAAAAGAATTAGAAAACATGCTACATACAATGGCAGGAAAAAATGCATCAGCACGCTGTTTCGTGAACACTAGCATTCATCACGCACAAGAAATGACCATGAGGTAATAGAGTATATAAAGAGAAACGTACTCGAAGTCCAGTATCCACACAGACAACAGAAATTGGAGAAGACTAGAGCAGAGAAGCCTAAATACCCATATATTCTGGAGGCATGTGTCATCATGATTTTTTTTTCATTGCTTCTTTTTATGTACCTACCTGGATTTAGTTCCTAAGTAGCATATTCAGCCACTAAATTGCTTCATGGAATTAAACCTTGGGCTATCTCTTTTCACTCTTCAGCAGTGGGTGTGAATATTGTTCTGGAAGTGCTGTAATACATCTGTCTCTGGAGAGTTCTCTGAATGAACAAGGAGAAATTTGAGGCATCTCAGAAAAAAAGTGTGGAATGGCCACCTTCTATTATACCTTAGGAAAGTCAACCAAAGTCCCCTGGAGTAAGATTATAAGCAAACAAATGACTTTGTATAGAAGTTCTATAAGAAGAAAGGAGTGTGTGTGTGTATGTGTGTATATGTGTGTGTGCATGTGTAAACAGTTTGGTCATACAGTGACAAGCTGAATTTGTTTTCAATAACGTACTTCAAAGTAGTAAGTAGCAGAGATCAACATATATTTGTGTTTATTTTTAAATTTGCATATAGTAAAATTGGGGTATAGAGTTGTGTACTTTTGATAAATGCTTGAGTTGTGTAAGCAGGGTCACATAGTTAATACCCACAACAGTTGTGTCATCTTCAGCAACTCTTGATGATGCTTCTTTGTGATGTTTCTTTGTGGCCCAAACTTCTACCCTGAACTTGAAAATTGACGATCTGGCCTTTGTGCCTATAGATTTTTGTAGGATGACATATAAACAGAATCATATGTTTTTGCATTTTAGGTCTAGCTTCTTTTGGTAAATGTATTTAAGATTAACACATATTACAGTATCAATAGTTTATTATAGTTAAATATCTTATTTATGCAATTCTCAGTTGAACAAAGCAGTTTATGAATGCAACATATCTTGATCAATGTCATCTCTTCTCAATGATCTGTTAAGACCATTTGTTTTCTGACCTTATTGAAATATAACACATGTACAATCAATAAAAATCCTTTCTATGCATATAGCTTGATGAAACTCTTGACTGTTGTGTATATATGCAATGATCATCACAATAAAATGTAGAATATTTTCATCACACTCCAAAAAATTTCCCTTGTTCTCCTTCTCAAATAATGACTGATTTGGCTGTTGTCATACATAGATTAAACTTGTCTTTTCTAGATTTCAACTAAACGGAACCAATTCAACTATGTTGAATTAAATACTAACTGAAGAGACTGAGCAGTGGTTTTTACTTAAAAATTGAAAAACTCATGACAGATGTCATTGGAGATGTAACACTTTCTGCTTGTATACCTTAAGGAGAGTCAAGAGAGTAAGGTAAAAGGAATAAGGGAAGAGATTGTGTGGGGAAGGAAGTATGCATATGTGTGATGTTCTATAACAAATCCTCTAGCCCACTAGATAAATTAATTTGTTATTGCAGATAACTGACAATATACATGTGTGACTAAATGGCTGAACACCAATGGCCTCAAGGAAAAAACTATCAGGAAAATCATTAGTGTTTATAAAGAGCAATCTTTGGTTTACTTAAACAAGACACTTGAAGATGTAAAGATTTTGAGTGCAGTTGGATTCTAATCTGGAAGTATAGGTACACTATAAGTAATTGGGTTATTATCTCTTTCCCATAGGGAAACATTTACTGAATTTACTAAAGAGATCTTATTTAAAGTAAGTATTATTTCAAGCACAAATATTCATATGCCTTTAATTGAGTAATTATCTTATTTACATTTCTATTAGTCCAAAGTAAGACTCTAAGGCCTCTTTCTGGGTTCTCCTTCTTTATCCAGACATAAATGGTAATATTCTTGTTTTCACACTTCACTGTTTTCATGGAGAAATCCTTTATACCTATGATTTGGTAGGAAGGTTTAGTCTTTGTTTCTAATCCAGGTGTTCTCAAGAGTGACAGACTCCTATTTCTAGCTTCCAGTTTAATTTCTCTCCTTATATATCTCACAAATAACTCAAGTTTAAGTTGTCCAACTTTGAGTTCAGTAGCTATTGATCCAAATGGTTCCTCTTCCACAGAATTTTCCAAATGCTTCTATCAGCATTTGTTTCACTTCCTGCTTCCTACACCAGACTGAAGACAAGCAACATGCATCTTTCTTATAGTACCTGACACAGTGTCTGACTTAAGATAGAGATTTATATATATATTTGTGTAGCAAATGATTATACACATGTAAATAGAAATTCATTCTTACACCATCCCCCAAAGTTTATAAATGATTTTAAATGAGCAAGTGGCTAAGATACATGTATAACTATAAGCATTTATTCCCATCCCAAGCACTTGCATGAAATCAAGAGATTAGGTAATATTTTATACAAAGTAATTGGCACACTTTACTTTTCTCCGTATTATTTTTTCTCATTGAAGTCGTACCTTTTCATATCATCAAGGCTGAAAATGTTCTTGGCTTGTTGAATAACTACTTGAGGGGACTCTTTCCTGGTTTACACCAGAAATTCAGTTTGAAGGATTGTGAGGATCTCATTATAGAACTTCGCCCCTTTGCAGCAGTGGACACTAAGAATCAACCGTTCTTTTTTTTTTAATTTAATTTAATTTTATATGTGAACATACTGTACAGAGGAGTTACAATTACATGGGCAGGATAATGCGTACATTTCTTACCGAGCATGGCAGCCTCCTCCTTTGTTTACCCTTCACATCCCTTCCCAGCCTCCCCCTTCCCCCCCAATCCCAATCCTTCTCCTTCCCCGCCCCCCCGCACCGACGTTGTAAAGCTCGTTTTGGACATGACAACTTGTACTTCTCATTGTTGCAACAGGTCTACCTGTATCCTTAAACAACTGGTTTTTCCCCATCTCCTCCACAAGTTATACTGACATGAAATATAGTGAAAGCAGGGGTTATACTGTGGGGGAGGGACATACAAATGCGTTAGAAACACATGCATGAAAGAAAAAAACATTAAAATACACATCTAAGGGTTCATTTTCCTGACATCACATTATCTGACCTTTGACGCTTGACTCCTACATATACTAGATATTACAAATAAGGGAAACCATGGGGCCTATGTTTCTTTGGGCCTGGCTTACTTCACTTAATATAATTTTTTCCAAGTTTTTCCATTTCCTAACAAATAGAGCAATGTCATTCTTTCTGATGGAGGCATAGAATTCCATTGTGTATATATACCACATTTTCTTGATCCATTTATCTACTGAGGGGCATCTGGGTTGGTTCCATATCTTAGCTATGGTAAATAATGCTGTAATAAACATAGTTGTGCTGGTAGCTTTAGTGTGGTCTTGTTTGTAAACATTTGGGTAAATGCCCAAAAGTGGGATTGCTGGGTCATAGGGGAGATCTATGTGAAGTCTTTTGAGGAACCTCCATACTGCTTTCCAAAGTGGTTGAACAAGTTTACATTCCCACCAACAATGAAGTAAGGTTCCTTTCTGTCCACATCCCCTCCAGCATCTGTTGTTGTTAGAGTTCTTGATTTTTGCCGTTCTAACTGGAGTGAGGTGATATCTCAATGTTGTTTTGATTTGCATTTCTTTTATGGCTAGGGATGTTGAACATTTCTTCATGTGTCTATTGGCCATCCTTTCTTCTTCAGAGAAGCTTCTCTTTAAGTCTTTCGCCCACTTATTTATTGGGCAGTTGTTTCTTTGAGGATTTGTTGTTGGGGGGTTTAATTTTTTGAGTTCCAAGTATATTTTAGATATGAGACCCTTGTCCGTTGTATGGCTAGTAAAGATCTTCTCCCAATCCGTGGGCTTTCTATTGATCTTGCTAGCTATGTCATTTGCCCTGCAGAAGCTCTGCAACTTTATGCAATCCCATTTGTCCAACCTTTCTTTGATTTGTTGTGTTTTCGGGTCTCTATTCAGAAAGTTTCGGCCTGAGCCAAGGAGACCTAGGGTTTCTCCTATTCCATCCTGTAATGTTTTCAGAGTGTCTGCTTTGAGTTCAAGGTCTTTGATCCATTTGGAGTTGATTCTGGTGCAGGGTGATATATAAGGATCTAGCTTTAGTTTTCTACATGTAGTTAACCAATTTTGCCAGCACCATTAGAATCAACCGTTCTTAAAGTGTAATTTCTGGGTCAACAGTATCAACATCACCAGAATTTAATAAAAATGCTTACACTACAGTTTAAACATAGGTCCTAGTGCTTGCTAGGCAAGTATTCTGCCACTGAGCTACTCCACAAGACTCCCATTTTGATAGTTATTTTTGAAATGGTTTGACTTTCTGCCTGGTGAGCACCTGGACCATGATCCACTTATTTCAGGCTTTCCATCTTAACTAGGATAACAGCATGTGTCATGATATCTCACCCTCCATTGAGAAGTGGTCTCAAGAACTTTTCTGCCTTGGCTAGCCTTGTACCATTATCTCAGTCTCCAAAGCAGCTAGGATTACAAGTATGAGTCTCTGACACCTTCCTTAATCCTCGGGCTTCACTCACTCATGTTCACATGCTCTAATGTGGATCTTAGCAATCAGATTTAACAAATCTCCCAGATTAAGAATACCATCCTGTACTTTCCAGTGAATGTTCACCTGCTATATAGAATATTTCTGAACTACTTCTTCCTTTAAGTACTCATGTATTCTTACCAGCTCCAAATCATATTCATGTTGAGAAACTTTTTGTATTTAACAATGAGTCTATAGAACTGGGCCTATTGTACACAGAATGTAAGTACAGTATAAAGCAACAGTACTTTTAAAAAAGTTTCTGAGTAGACTTTTCCTTCAAAGAAAAGATGCAGAAGTTGTGTGTGTGTGTGTGTGTGTGTGTGTGTGTGTGTGTGTCTGTCTGTCTGTCTGTCTGTCTGTGTTTGTACCAGATGAGAGAAATTGTATGTGGTTGAATGTAGTTGAAGGTGTCCAGGGGACAGAGTTACACACTTGACTAGGCTCCCTCTTCCTCAGGGACATCTCTAGGGAAAAGTTCGGAGCCTTCTGAGACAGCAGAAAGGGAACTTGATGGGGGTGGAGGGATGGTGATGGGTGCTATAGCCTGTGTCTTTTACCAACAGTTCACTAAGCATCTCTGAGCTGTGTTTTCCTTATTTTAAAATTATAAGCAATAAGTTTTGAAGTTTCTTTTCCATATATATATATATATATATATATATATATATTCTGATAGAAATATGTACTAATTTGAAAACACTCTCTTCCTTAGAATATGTACTATCTTGAAAACACCCTCTTCCTTGGAGACATAAGAACAGATGTTGGCATTGTTGGCATTAATGAGTAAGCAGGGCCAAAATGCTATCACTTCAAGTGCCAAAGAAGAAAAGGGAAGCTTCAGTGAGAGTCATCTGCACATCTACTATGATTTATGTGAGGGTATGTGAAGAACTGAGAGAATAACAAAACACATTGGCCTTCGTGTTCCTGCTTTCTCTGTGTACCTCTACCCTTTATTCTCTTTCCCTTTCATTTCCTCCTCCTTTTCCTGCCAGCCTGTGCCTAGAGTCACTCTTTCCATAGAATACCAACTGTCTTTCATATTGAGCAAGGCCAAAATTTCCAGTGGGCAATGAACTATCCAGGTGCCCTAGATATTCACCTTCCTCTTTACTTTTCATGAGCATCAGTTTTGTACTCCTTCCCACAGACATGGGTGTGTGGACATCACCCTGTTTCCTGTATCCTACTCTTACCCTGCCCCTGGCTAAGGACAGCTCTAAACTGTCTGGCTAGTAGCTGTCAGATTTGAGGTAGGAGAGGAGTCTGAACTGTGCTAGCTCATCCTTGTGCAACAGTAGGCTTGAAGGTGTGATGTGCTCTGTGTGTGTGTGTGTGTGTGTGTGTGTGTGTGTGTGTGTGTGTGTGTGTGTTGGTGTGTGTGTGTGTGTGTGTGTTGCTGTGCAGGGGTGTAACAATGGGAAGAGTCTGAGTAAAGTGGGCTAGATCTTATTCTCTGGTAACTTCACTCCACATAAAACCTTCTACAAAGCTGTCTGGCAAGAATATCCCCTCTGACCTCCATTGTGCAATGGACTGATTCTCAAAAATTCAGAAACTTCTCCGACAGCCACGTTCCCAGGTGCAGCCAAAGTTTTGACTGAGATAGCAGACAATGCTTTAATTAAATTTGCACCCCAAAGTGGACTGGATTGGAAGGAAATATTGACATAAATTTATGCTGTTTTCTGCATTTTATGTTATACTATGATGAGTTTTTTTTTTTTTTTTTTTGCTTTTGTTTTTGTGGGGCTTGAACTCAGGGCCTAGGTACTGTTCCTGAGCTCTTTTGCTTAAGACTAGTGCTCTACCACTTTGAGCCACACCCCCATTTCTGGTTTTCTAGTGGTTAATTGGAGATAAGAGTCTCACGGACTTTCTTGCCTGGGCTAGCTTTGAACTGCCATCCGCAGATCTCAGCCTCCTGAGTAGCTAGGATTCCAGGCATGAGCCTCGGGCACCTGGCAGTTTCTGTTTGCTCTTATCCTTTTGGAAAACTGAAGTATAAGGTTTCTTAATTTGGACAGTGACAGCCTTCTTCATGCCCTTTTCCTCTTCTGCAGTCTCAGCTTCTCTGAGCTCTAAACTCATGGAAATGGGTACAAATCTCACCCTTTCTCTCACATTTCTTTTACCTTCCCCTTTACTTCTCTTTTTCTGTCAATGGACCACACCTAATTAACACTTCAGATCTTCAGTAGTGCGCCACTTTCTTCCTCATTGTTTCCCATGAATCCTCTCATCTCCATTTGCTTCTCCCCATTGAAATTGCCTTGCTAAGGCAATCTTTTCAAGTTGTCATTCATCACATTTGGACTCCCTATAAGAAAAGGACTATTTCCTTCTTTAGTCTCTCATCCGTGGGAGTCCATGACACTCAGCATTTCATTCTACCCAGTTTTCTCTGTCCTGTCTGAGGCCTTCTGTTTTTCTGTGCTATCCGTTCCTTCTCTTAGGTAGCAAGACACCTGTCCAGAGATATAGCCATTACTTCGGTACTGAGAGCTTTTAAACTTATCTCATTAACTCTGCAATTGTTCTCTAGTTGGCTCCACACATCCTTAACTTAGAATGTGTCCATTTCATAAGTATTGCAGAATTAGATATGTTACTATCTTATCTTCTAACCCTGCTCATCTACTTGTTGGATAGCATCATTCAGCCACAGAGTGAGATGTGTCTTAGTCCTGACTATGACTGACTATGCCAATCAGCCAAATCCTCCTAATGCCACATTTGACTTTGCTGTTAACCTCTCCACCAGCCCATTGTCATGATCACTATTTAAATGTAAATGAATTGAGATTCAGTTTCTCAGTCACCTTAGCCACATTCTAAGCGTTCAATATCCCATGTGGCAAATGGTGACCTATTGAACATTGCAGACAAGGAAATTTCCATCCCTGCAGGAAGTTTACTGGAGAGTGGTGTCAAGAACAGCAACATGTCATATCCCTAGCTGCTTCCCCGATGATTCCTACAGATTTCAGATTAAAATCCAGATTCATGAGCTTCTCATGCAAGATCCTGTCCCTGCCCATAGTTCAGAGAATGTTCCATGTGCTGCTGAGAAGAAAGTGTGTTCTGGGTGAAATATTCTGTAGATGTCTGTTAAGTCTATTTGGTCGAATGCAGTTGTTTAGATCTGAGGTTTCTCTGCTGAGTTTTTGCCAGGTTGATCTACCCAGTAGGGAAAGTGGTATGTTAAAGTCCCAAACAATCAATGACTTTGGACCTATGTGTTTGTTTCTTGTATAAATTTGGGTGCTCCAGTATTTGGTGTAGAGCTATTTAGAATTGTTATATCCTCCTGTAGGAGAGATCCCTTTATTAGTTTGTAATGTCCTTCTTTATCTCTTCTCGCTAATTTTAATTTGAAGTCTATTTTATCTGATATTAGAATTGCAGCTCCAGCCTCCTGCCCATAGTTTGAACTTTGTGTCTCACTTGTCTCCACCCAAATGTCTATTGCCATAACATTGCTCTTCCAGTTTTCTCAGAAAGACCGAGTTTCATTTGTCCCGCGTATTCTTCAACCTTGCTTCAAACATGACTTCACCTTTGAAGCTGTTCTTGGCCTTTCTAGGCAGAGTTTAAGCTCACCTGATTACAATTTCCCCTGGCCATTAGTTCTATCAGAACACTTATTCACTCATGAAACAAACTATTCATTTACAGTGGAAGGCTGAACAATGACATCCAAAACCCATGCTGTGTCTGAATTTCCAAAGTCACTGGTTATATCACCTTACATGGAGAAAGGGATTTTGTAGATGTGACTAACAATCTTGGGATGGGATGAGTGACTTGGGTTTTCCAGGTGGGTCTGACTATAGAATCACAAGGGATTCAGGAGGGTCAAAATGAGAGACATAGCAAGAAATTGGAGTGATGCTCTTGAAGATGAAGGAGTGGACCACAGGCCAGCAAAAACAGTCATTGTCTAGAAGGTAGAAAAGAAGTCATAGAAAGACATTCTTCCCTAGGTCTTCTACTGTCCTGCTGAATGTTTTGGACTTCTGACTTCTAGAACTACAGTACAATAATTTTGTTATATAGTTTGTGATCATTTGTTGTAGTAGCCAGCAATAAGAAGTGAGAGCAGTCCTTTCTTCATCTTCAGAGTCTAAGATCCTTAGTGGATGCCTGAAACTATGATATACAAACATGTTTTTTTTCCTATATCCATACATATGATAAAGTTTAACATAAATAACCACAGTCAAAGATTAGCAATAATTACTTGATATCACTCTAGCAACCTCAACACATGACTCATTTTCCTCAGAAAGAACTTTCACCTTTTCTTCTACAGGAAACACATATGGCTTCTCTTTAGGATGTCTTAATTGCCAGCATCATTACTCTCTCACGTAAGGGTCATTATTAAGAAAAAGAGTTACCTATCTACAAGCACTGTAACACTTCAATGGTTCATCCAATAACTGAACTAACTACTTGCTAGATGACTACTAGGTGAGTAGTAATAGACAGTGAATACACTGACAAGGAGGCAATTGATGTCTGAATAGAACTAGATGTCATGAGAGAAGGTCATTCTACTCAGAATGGCGCATATATTAAAAAGTATGAATGATTGGCTTGGGAACATTTCTATTTAATGTTTTGAGGCCATGGTTGACCATAGGTAACTGATACCAAAATTGCAGGTTGGGTACCATTACAGTACATTTACTTTTCTATCTATCATTCTATATGTCTGAATCACATGATTTATGTGCTTTGTTATAGACCTGGTTATGTGCCAAAACTGTGGTAATAAGTAAGACCCAGTATTACTATTGGAAGAGGTATGGTAAGAGAGAAAGGGGGAGCGGGGAAGGGAGGGAGAGAGGAAGAGTCCTGGAAACTCAGAATTCTAAATGTAATCAGGGGCTAGGCCATTAGGATTCTTTATGCCACAGTCTAAAGTTAGAGCTCTGTTCTGTAGAAAATGTAGAATGATTGAAGGATTCTGTATTACCAGTTCATGGTCACATAGCTATCTGACCTATTTGGGGCACGGATCAATGCTGGAGGCTGGGAGACATGTGGGGTGAGTGCAGTTTTCTGGGTGGAAAAGGTGGTAAGAAGAGAGAGTTGTTGTATTTAGGTGGTATTTCAGAAGCAGGATTGATGGGGCTTTGTGATCAGTTAGATACTGTGCACAAGAGGGCAAAATCCAAGATGACTCTGCTCCAAGATGACTCTGCTCCAAGATGACTCCGAGAACAAATGACTCTAAGCTCAGTGCCTGGCACACAGTGGATAAGAAACAATTGTCTTGAATTGAATGGCATGGCAAGAAGACAATGGAGTAGATCATCACTGAGAGGAAAGGATGATGCCAATGAATATGAATAATGGAGGAAAATAAATAGAAGAATAAGTGTGTGTGTGTGTGTGTGTGTGTGTGTGTGTGTGTGTGTGAGTGTGCGCATGTGTGTATGCAGTATGCTGGAAAAAGAGGATGTGAAGCATGCACCCTGTTACCCTCTGTGCTTTCTACTGCTCAATTTAAGCATTTGTTCTTTGAGCCAGAACCATGTTCAGAGAGAGAATTTAGGAAAGTGCCTAACCACCTTATAGATGCCAGGTTTCTCTCAATGGCAGGCTTACCAACTGTTTTGAACTGAAATGGTTTGCACAGGGCAGGGAGAACAAGTGTGTGGGTTAATCTTGAGGACATTGCTAGATCATTCTGGAGTGAGGCGAGTGCCTCTGTTTTCTCTCTCATCGCTATGGATGAAGCTGATCTCTAAACCTGAGAAGGCAATATGCTAGCACCTGCGCATGGGTTTGTGCAGAGAGCTCTTACCCGAGACCCTCTGCAGGGACATGTGGTGGTGAATATTTGCTATATTGAAGAGGCACTTACAATCCCTAGTCCTTGAGTGTCAGCCTGACTCTACCACTCTGAGGGAGAGTTGTGCAGAATTGTCTAGAAAATACCCTGAGGCCTTGTTTCCCACTGACCTTGCTATGCTTCAGATCAACGGTGGTCCTAGTACAATAGAACAAAATCCACACAAACTTTTCTTAATTTGTGTTTCCAGTGAATATTTTTCTAACAGCTTATTAAGTGGAAGATTCTAGACAAACAAAAGAGGAAGCAGTTGTATAGTCTAATTAGTTTGGAAAATCTTGAGTTATACCAATCTTCTTAAGTCTTGAGGAATTTTTATCACCATTTTATTTTTTGTTTCAATGTATTCTATGACTGTCTAGGAGAAAAGCAAAGTGTTTTCATGAACTTATTTATCTCCAGAACTCTATAAATATTGTCTGGAGCAGCATTGCATGCAGTTTGGAATGTGTTGATCCACTTAGCCCATCTTCAAAGTCTCCAATGAATATCAGTTACCAAAGACGGCCTGAAATGGTAATTATGTTTATACTTTTGTTTGGATACTTTCAGTTTGGGTTTGAACTTACCTATACTGAGGAGCTATAAATAAGAGCCATTTCTATCATCAACCAAATCCTATCATAATTGAAACAACTCCCCCCTCTTATTATCTTGCCACCACTTTACAAACATAGAATTTTACTTCTCAGGAACTTTATCAAGTATAATCTCATATGATCCTCCAAACAACTTCAGAAGGAGGAGATAATTAAAATCCATTAGTTGTCCTTGAACTCCTTACATTCCTGCCTTGGACTATAGGTACAAAACTGTGGCTATATGAGTTTCAGAGGTGAGGGAGGTTTTCTTCTGGGGGACTTCTGGATCTTGGGCATGCAGGGGGATGCCCTACCACTAAGCCAAATACTGACCTCAATTAGATTTTAAACCTCAAGAATAATCTTTGGCTTGATAGTCTATCCTTGAAGTTCACTGGGGAATCAGCATCAGCTAACATAATTGTAGGGTAGTCTCCCCTCCTTGGTTCCACAATGGTACTCCATTCTCTTAGCACTAAACCATGGCCTTAACCCTGAGGCATTCGGCAATAACCCCCTGTCCACTCAACACAAGATGGACTTAGAATGGGAGTGGCAAACTTGCTGATCTTTGAATTGTGGTTGGTCATTTTTTCTCTTGAAGAAGAAAACATACTCTTAGCCAGAAGTTGTCTTATTTGGTTCTATAGAAGGCCAGATGTCCATAAGTTTTTTCCATTCTGTTGTAGAATTTTCTATTATTTGTAATCTTTGTGTCCCAGCTCATAATATTTCCTATCTATATTCCTGTCTTCTTCTAAGGTGCTGCTATAGTTTGGATGTTTTTTGTCCTCCAAAAATGTGGCATTATGGGAGGTGATGGGACTTTTATGAGGTCCTTAGGTCACTGAAGGAAGTTCCCTCAAAAGAGATTAAAATATTTCCTCCGTGACCTTGATTAGTTTTCTTGAAAGGATTATAAAAGCCTGAGCCTGGCTCCATCCAAGTGCTCAGATTTTCTGTTTCACAATATGATCTCTGTGTCTTACACACGCACTCCCAACTTTGTCATCTGCAATGAAAGAATGCAACCAAGAAGACTTACCAGAGGCTGTGCAATGCTCTTTGGATTTTTAGCCTTCAGAATGATAAGAACGATACGTGAACGAAGCCTATATTCCTTATAAATTTAACGAGCCACAGGTTATTTCATACAAAAATGAAAAAATGGACTAATGCGAGTGTCTAATTAATTCTGTGGTTCATACCCATACTAATCAATTTCCAAGTGAGTGTTTAACCACAACTTTAGCGTTCTCTTGGGAACTAGCTTTCTCATTTTGGGGAATTGAAGACAATGAGAAAATTTCAAATCTTTCTGTTCTGATTTGCTTCATTCAATTTTTCTTTCTCCACTTGCATTTTACTCTAAGCACTAAGGAGAAATCAAGCCATTCCTTCAACACTTTGTTTATAAATATTCTCATCTTAGAATGTAGTTCATACTATAGCAAAACCTATCCCAATTCTTTACTACTGTTTGCTTTTTTTAAAAAGATAGTCTTCTAGTTTCCAATCTAGGTCTCTCTGGGCCTTTACCATGTTTGTATTTAGCATCTTTTTCTCTACCAACAGTTACTTCAAGACCATCTGTATGCATTTCCTAGCATGCACTACAAGTATCTTGAAATCTGCTCAACACCCAGTTCCAAGGCCACTTACACATTTTCAGGTACTTGTTACAGCAACTGCCTACTTCTGGTGCCAAAATATATACTCGTTTGCTCAAGCTGCCATTACAAAATCCCAGAGTATATGCTTTAAATAATCGTTTTAAATACTTGAAGAAGGAAGGAAGTAGGCAGGGAGAGAGAGTAGGGGAGGGGAGAAAAGGGAGAATGACACTGGTATCTATTCTTAAAAGACCTTAATTTTATCTAGATAAGACTGTACTCTTTTGCTTGGGCACTATCCCTCAGCTCTTAAGCTCAAGGCAAGCACTCTACTGCTTGAGCTAAAGCACCACTTCTGGTTTTCTAGTGGTTTATTAGAGATAAGAGTCTCATGGACTTTCCTGCCCAGGCTGGCCTTGAACCGTGATCCCCAGATCTCAGCCTCCTGAGTAGCTAGGATTACAGTTGTGAGCCACCGGCGCCTGTCTAAGACCTGGCCTTAACCTTCAACATGAATTTCAGCAGGGGGAGGGGCAGAGACATCCTTATTATGGAAAATCATTCTGGTTCTTTTCTTGTTTGTTTGGGCTCTGGAGGTCAGACAGACATGGAGTAAACCAAAGGAGGAAATCTCACAGCTACTCCAAAGGCTAGGAGTTGAGAATAGAATCTACTCCAACTTCTTTTAGACTCTTGTTCTGTTCATTCATTTGTTAAGTTTCTTCATCTACTGGTTTCTTCAGCTATTGAATTAGAATCTATCGATGAGGTCTTCTTTCTGTGATTAACCAAAAGTTTGAAGATTATAAGGGAAATATAGAAAAGAGTTCATTCGGGCTTCCCAAAGAAGAAATGGCACTGTATAATTCCAAGGCAATTATAACCTTCTGGGAGAAAAAATATTCCAGTGGGTTCATTCATATTGGCCACACTTAAGTTTTTCGGTGCCCAGTAATTTTCCCTCTTGCACATTTAGACTTCCAGATCATTAGGTTGAGAGGAGCAAGTACTTCCCTGGAGAAAACACAATCTCTTACCTCCCCTACCCCTACAACCACAGACTCAGGGAATCTCTGAGAATCTCTGGAAGGGATGTAAAAGTCATTTAGCCCAGCTGCCAGGATATTCTCTTGATAAGCAGGCAAGTGGGAATATGAAATAAAAGTGCACTTAATTCCCCATTATTTAGATATAAATTCTTCAGAGACATAGAATCAAAGATGTGCGTGTTTACAGGTGGCGACCGAATGTGTCTCCATATCTTCTCCTTTTTTCCCAGCTAAACAATCACAAAGCATTTCACTGCTCTACAGAGGATGAATTTGAAACTTGTGAAATTACACAAATTGAAGCCACCTTCATCAAACTATGTTGATGCTGCTTTCATTTTCATTCCAGAAACTTCTGGCGATTCCCCATTCAGAAGGGATTCAGTGCGTTTGAAATAGGATGACAGAGGAATTACCCTTCAGCTACATTCCCACTCTCTGCTACTGCCTTAATGACTAGCAATCATGATACAATCACTGAAATGAATTAAATTATTAATTTCAATAGCCCCCCATGGTGCACTTATAAATTCCACCATCTGGGGAACATAAATATGGAGGTCTACATTCTAAACTTGGAGGCATGGTGCTGAGTGCCAAGGGCTGTATCTTTGAAGGCAGTAAAGATTTTTCAAGATACTATATGTGGAACAGCAAGCTGTGCATTTCAGAGAAAGCTCTGTCCCTGAGTCTCTATTAGAGTTCCTATTTATTTAAGGCTCCCATGGGAACCCTACCCTTTCTAACCAGTTCTTACCAATGTAGTAAAACAATGTCGATGACACCAACAACTTAGTTTAGGGAAGATGCACTATGAGAAATCAAAGAAAACTGGCTTGAACTATTTTGTTGCCCACTCCCTCCCTCTCCATTGAATTTTCTCTCACCTGCTCTCTTCTTTCTTAATAGTTTCAAATATGTAAATATCTGTGTTAATAATTATGTGATACTGACACAGTTATTCTTGGGTCTTGACTAGTTTCCAAAATATTTGAGGTATTGTTTGAAAATAAAACTTCCAGTTAATTGTTCTCAGAGCTAAGGGGATGGAAGACTCAAGATGAGTATCTAAGTTGCTCTTATAAAAGAGATTAAACTCTCCTCCCTTATCTAGAACTATTTGACCAGATGTTGGAGTTCCGTGAGACTTCCCTGTTCACCATCTGTGACATCCCCAAGGGCTGATAGGAGAGGAGCACTTCTAAAGAGCATATGTAAATGACTGCTATGGAGTCCTGCAGGGACACGGTAGGCCAGCTTCTTCCTAATGTGGATTATTAACTCAAAGCCAAGTAAGAGCCCAGGCCTCGGAGGGCCACAATACCACAATATCCTAATTCCCACAACAGCTAGATTTCTAATGCATGTGTTCAGTTAAGACATCAAGGAGAAAGGCAGAGTGTTCTGCAGGATGGATAGTTCTAGAATAAAGTGTGGTTATACAGTCCTTGAATTTCTCTGTGTTGTCAGGGCTTTGGTGTAATTGGTGTCTTCATTAACTAATCATGGTGATGACTATTGAACAGCCCAACTGTACCTTCCAAAGCCCCTGAAAGTACACATCTAAGCAGGCAGTTTAATTAGTGCTATAAATTCTTGTAGTTCATGAGTGTAGGGTTCTAGTTGAGACTAAGGTTGTACTACCCTGAACATCCCCCTTCCCAGTGCACTCTTCCTGTACCAGTCGCCTTTGGCTATAAACTGAAAGACATCTCTGGCATGTGAGGGTAGGTGAAAGTGTGTGGGGCTGGAATGCTCTCAGCGACTATCTTGTAGGTGAATTCTCCTTAATTCTTTGAACAGCAATCATCAACATAGCTTGAGATACCATGAGTAGGAGCTTTGGGAATGGGAATGGGAATTTCGTTTCTTTACTGTTTTAGATGTCCTTCATATAACTTAGCAAGATTAGCTTGGTATTAGTTGGGTTAGGACAAGAAAATAAATAGAACCTGTAGTCTCTGTGGATTCAAAGGAAACTTCTGATCTTCATGGCAAAGTCCTTGCCCTTCCTGAATTATAAACTCAAATGGACATAGAATTAGAGGAGCTGTCCCTTTAGGGATTCCCATGGTTCTGAGTTTATTAATGACAATGAAGAACCCAAAATCAGTGATTTATGCAATGTTGTCACAGTTCTCCCCATCCTCTGTGGGAGTTAGTAGACTGGAATAATTACAGACTAAATAGTGATGATAAGGAGGAAATGTACTGTGGTTGGAGTTAGTGGACTGAGAAAACAAATGTTTCCAGTCTCAGGAGAATCTGTTTGCTGTTATAGAGGAATAGGCTAGAAACAAGGAGACCTTTCTCTGATCAGTATTTGGAAAAACTCAAGGTGATAAACACAAAAGACCCTGCAACATTGCTCTCTCTGCTCAGCATCCCACCTGGCCATTAGTGGTGGGCAACGTGGTAGAGATGGGAATCTTAAGCAGTTAACAGTCTGCTCTCAGGCAGGTGCTAGTGATCTTGGAGCAACAAATGTGCCTGTGCATTGGAGTTTGAATTTGCTTCTTACACACACACAGGAGAAAACCACTCCCACAATAGAACTGAGCAATGTCCTGTTTGGAAGCAAGCTGGGGCTGTGGAGCATGAGCCAGTCAGCACAGCAGCTCTTGGCAATTACAAGGCTTCTTTTTCTCCTTGGATCTGGGAACCTGCCCTAAACAACACTTGTGTATTTTCAAGCTAAATCCCTGTGAGGCCCAGGTCAAATAGTCTGCCCAAGGCCACAATGGAAGGCCTGGTTATATGGAGAGCCCAGGAAGCCTAGCTTCCTACCAGAGACAATACTGCTCTCTCACAGTTTCCTTGTATTTCTCTACCCCAGCTACACAGCACTATCTGACATTGCTCCAGGGGTGAATAAAGAGAAAGAAGACAACCTGCATTTCTTTCTGACATAAAAACATATGGCTTCATTAAGGGTGGGGTGGGGTAAGGGCCAGGAGGAGGGTGTTCTAGAAGATGCAAAAATACTCTGGTTATGCCTTCAAGGACAAGTAGTATAAGAGAGACATTTTCTCACCCGTTGGGCCATAACCAAACAGCCTTCACCCCAGGAGGAGAGAGTGTCTGCCTGAGTTTAGAAGGCCACTTCTGAATCCATTCAGCACTTCCTGTTCAAGGGGAATTCCTTATCCTGGCCACATACTTCCAGGTGAATTTTTCTTGATAATAAGATTTGATGGCAACTTAATTGACCTCTGAGGCCATTGGATAGAGAAACAATAAAGCTTTGTAGAGAATCGTTTAAGGAGATCTATAAAAATCTAGAGGCTTTACAATGTGATCCCTTATGATATGCCCTCTGAAAGGCATGTATAACTTGGCTGACATTGAGATAAGATCATGATAGAGCTCACCTAGCTACCCAAGCCCTTCATTTTTCCATTCAGATACTTCACAAACTTTATATGAGAGAAGCATCCTCAGACCATGCCTGCTGAGGGGATTTGGAGTATGTCCTATGAGGCTGAGGATTCTGTACCATTTTCAAGCAAGTGCAACACACAATTTTTACCAGGATGGAGTGAGGCACTTAGGAGACTCAAGTGTTTTGAACTCATCCACTCAAATGTAGCCATCTCTAGCCCCAGGACCCAGATCTTTTAGTATAGTGCTCTACCACTGAGCACTGACTACAGATGCTGGTGGTCAGGGTTCAGACTGTAAACTCATCGTTGAGGGCAGAGCCCAACTCAGGGACCATTTTGATCTATTTTTTCCTCACTGCCCCAGAACCTTGCTCAAATTTGGCTTGCGTTACAGTGTAGGCATAGGGCTCACGTCAGAAGACCCGCAGTCTCTTCCTAAGGAGCTCTGGCAGCTGGAGAGTAAGAGATTGTAGTGAAAAGAAAGAAACGTGTTCTCTTAAAAACTGTAACAGACTTGGTTAAAGCTTTCACAGGACAACAGGGGACCTGGGCCTAAAGGAAGAGCTTTATCACCATGAGCCTGTTGGCTCAAGATTCATCAATGTCTAGGTAGCTGCCTAGAAGTAGAAAAAGTGTACTGCATGTACAAAGGTGTAGTGCAAATTTGAGACTTAAGGTTGGGACATGGATGCTTTCTGGCAGCAGGACTGTCCTCACTCTCAAGGTCTGAATCCCTACAGTGGTGCTAGCCGAGGAGACAACAGCCACAAGATAATATTCACCCCAGGAGAGGCCTCTCAGAATTGTCAAAACATGGCCGCTAAGCATGACTGTGAGGCAGCATTATGCCAAAATAAATTGGATTAAAAACATTTCCCCAACTGTTCACATATTTGCACATTGGTAAAGACTGAACAGCCAAGTGACTGATGTGTTTTGTTTTCATTTTAAATTTTCAAGTGAATTTTATGATGTGTATCACATAAACACTTAGTAATTCTAGAATTTAGATCAATCCATCTTAGAAACAAGAGACTTAAAGTCAGCAAACAAAATTACTTAATAAATTGAAGACTCCCTATCAGAAAGTCCTGAGGGTCTTGTTTAACTCTGGCTCCTCAGGCTTGTTTTCACCTCTTCAGTTTGATTTCTGGGAATAGGAAGCTGAAGTAGGACATGTCCTATGCTGGGTACCAAGTGAGGAGGAGAAGGTAACATTTGTAGGTGTCTGGGAATAGAGATGTTTGTGAGGTAGAAATGTCAGCTTCTCACTTGTCATAGACCCATTATTCAGACAGAACCCCTCTACTCAGCCTATGAAATGTCATCAGTGTACAGATCACAGAAGCTTAGAGGTCTCTTGGAGAGACCTAAGAAAGATTGGGTTTATTTCTGCCAAGGCCCTGATTCTTTACAGTGTGAACGACCAAAGTTTCAAATGCTGAAAACTCAAGGTTTCAGTCCACAGACAGAGCGTCCTCTGCTGCTGCTCACTACATATTATATTCAGATATATGTTTGCCCTTCAAAGGTTCCTACCTTGGAAAGCTCAGGCCTCGTTGTAATTGTCTTGAGAGGTGGTGGAATCTTTCAGAGGTGAGAAGTTAATCAATAATGAAGGCACCACCTTCATGAATAGATTGGTGTCACTCCTGAGAGCCTAGGTTGGATCTCTCCAGGCTGGCTTGGGTTTTATAGGAGTGAGTTAGTTCTCGTGAGAATAAGTGAGGTCTCATGACACTAGGCCAGTTATCACAAGAGTACCTTGTGAGAAAGCAGATCATAATGCCTTTTGTTTCTGCCTCACACACATGCTCTCTTGCACAGACATGCTTCCCCTTTGGCTTCTCTGTCATGTTGACATGTAGTAGGAAGGCCCTCGCTAGAAGCTGAGCAGATTCTGCCATCCTGTTTATGTACTTTCCTGTTTTTAGGATCTGTGACTGAACGGAACATCTTTCCTTTATCACTCATTCAGTTTGGGGTGTCTTGTCATAGTAATCCAAATTGAACTAAGAATCTTTGAGGCTGGTGTTAGTTGAAGTAGAGGTTGGGTGATCCCTAGGGCTGCTCCTATGGGTTCTTTGTGGGTCATTCACAGTCACCATCTATGGGTGAGCTTTCCACTTCTGGAATCAACATCTCAGGTAATCTAGTTGTAAAGAGGAAAAGTTTATTTTGCCTCAAAGTTTTGGAGTTTCTAGTTCATGACTGACCTCATTGCTTTTGAGTCTCTGCTGAGGGAGTGTATCAAGGGAAAGGGGAGCCTGTGGTGGGGGTGGGGCATAGCCCCTCCCTCCATGGCTAGGACAGGAAAAAGGAAGAGGAAGTGGCTGAGACGACATTAGCCCCTCAAGGATCCCCAATGACCAGAAGACCTCTTTCTAGGCCACACTACCTCCCAAGACTGAAAGCTACAGAGCAAGTCTTTTAACAAATGAGCCTTTAAGGAGTATTATAACGCTCCATGGCAAGTGCTTCTTGGCTCCACTTTGTTACTTTCTCAGGTTTCCCAAATTTCACGTAAGGTTGCTGTCCCATAATTCCTTCCTTTTCCCTTTACTACTTTGGTTTTGGTTTTTGGTGTTACTGGGATTGTCTCATGTTTGCTTAGGACATGCTTCTAGACCTTTGTGCTAGTTAGTTATTTTTCAGAGTCTACTGCCTTGTGTTTACTGCCTTTTCCCATGAGCTGAGATTAAAAACATAAGCCACCATGCCCAGCTCATTCTTGCTAACCTTTTTTGCTCAGTGTTGAATTATAATCTTCCCATCTCCACCTCCCAAGTTGCTAGGATTATAGGTACAAGCAACCTCACTCTGGTCCCATTTCCTTTTTTATATATACTGCTCTTGCATCTATATAAATTGTTCTTTGGGTTTCACATTTTTACTCCGCAAAGTCAAAACTACTCTGCTTACTAAGTTTTGCAAGACTCAGAATGGCCCACCCACCACAACTAGAATAGTTGACTGGTACCTGCTTAACTAACCCATCTTCTCTGGAGGATTTTGTTCATACCAGCTGAAGACAGGGTTTGTATATAAGAGAAATGGAATAACTGTCTGCCCTAAAAATAAGAGCTCCTTAAGGAGTACATCTTCCTTCCCTGTTGGTTGGATACATACCTGGTTCTTATTGAACACTGGCTGATAAACAGGGACTGACACTTTCTTAGTCAAACTAGCAACACAATCCAATTTATATCTCAGGAGCTGAGGGTATGTTCACATTCATGTTTAGCACCCTCTACTCAACCTAGAAATATCCTATGCATTGAAAAACTTGTCAACATTTGTATGAGACTGTGAATTATTAGTTGTCACCTCTAATTGTTCCAATCTGGAAATTCTCGCTCCCTGCTTTGCTCAGTGTAGCTCTGACTACACTGCAAATGTGCTTCATTTCTGAAGACTGATAGATCCTATTTGGTTTGTAGTCTCTTTGGCTCATATCAAGGGTCCTTTTTAAGGATGTTTAAAATTTTATTGTAAAGGTGATGTACAGAGGGGTTACCGTTACATGAGTCAGGTAATGAGTACATTTTCTTTTGAACAGAGTCATCCCCACTTTAATTCTGTCCCAATTTTTCCCCTCCAGACTTCCCTTCACACCAAATTTTATAGTTCATTTCCTACATAGTGTCTAGTGGGTTTCACTGTCTCCTTTTCCTCCCCAAATCAGATAAACTTATATACAAGACAAAGGGTACAGAACAAAACAGCAACAGAAGGTAATAAACCAAAGAAAAAAGGAAAGAAGAAGAACAAAAAGAACCACAAGCAATACAATAAAAAACCTCTGACTTCCATTTCTTGGAGTTCATTTTGATAAGCATCATTTTTTTCTGATCACAATGATAGTATTTGTTTAACATGTAGCACTTCAGAACTATTAGAAATAAGGAAGACAATTAAGAGTATAACTTTAAGCATGAGCATATTTTTTTAAAGCATGGCATATTGTTTCATTGTTCATTCCAATCTTTTCATTACAAGTTAAATACCTTTACCTTTCCTCCTCACGAAGACTAGGAGAGGTAAAATGCCCTTGGTTTCTCTTGGGACTTTGACTCTTAACATCCCAAAGTATATAGCTCAAAACATCACTTTGCCTTCTTATCTCTTACCACAAATGCATGGCTTTCTCAGATTAAAGCATAGAGTATATGCACATTTAAACTGGCCCAAATAGAGTTTACCATAGCAGTCTAAACTAACACAATAATCAGTCTTTTGTAACAGAGCTTAAAGAAATAGCCAACGGGAAATGATTTTCTTTATACAGACCTATTATCCCATTACACCTTATCGAAGAAATAAAAATCATTGAAGGAGAAAATAACAAATAAGATACAGATGTGCTTTTGTTTTGAACATTCTAGAATGATCTTCTTATCCTTGCACCTAAAAAGTCTTTTACTGGTTGCCAAGAGAGAAATCAAAGCTTCCCAAGTGTTGCCAGTCTTGGAATACTAGGGGTACGTAGAAGGCACAGCAAACTCATCAAGACACTGATGTGTGAGGACATGTCACTGAACACTAATGGACTAAATTCACACATGTCATCTAGGGTGCTGAGGAGAGCTGAAGGAAACAAGACCCAAGAAGAAAGAACAAAAGCAGGAACTATCCAGATTTCAGTGCACTGCTGAAACAGGGAAACTAATGGAAGTGAAGTAATCAAGAATACTGAACATACTAAATCCTTCTCAGTATGTTGGTGGTGATAAGCATCATTTTATATGATCATATGCGCATATGCACATAGCTTTTTGAACCCTTGCAATCCTCTCCTAAGAATATCCTCCTTTGGTCTCACTGTGTGAATGTTTAGACTGTTGTTTAATTAATCATATCCAGGTGTATTTGTCTTTTACTGTCCATTGAGTCTACTTGTAGGTTTATGGGCACATTCTAATGATCACAAATGAGAGAAACTATGAACTCTATGTGTCTTTGGGTCTGGCTTGCTTTGCTTAGTATAACTTTTTCATCTGGCTTGCTTTGCTTAGTATAGCTTTTTCCAACTCTTTCCATGTCCTTAGGAAGGGGGTGATGCTATTCTTTCCGATGGAAGCATTGAATTCCATTATATATATACCACATTTTCTTGCTCCACTAATCCACTGTCACTGGTCCTTAGCCACCATATATATGCCCATCCTTCTGAAACTCCAGGATAAAGCTCAAATTTAGCCATGAATAATTTAGAGTTTTAGAGTTTATAGCAAAAATAATGACCTGTAAATTCAACATATATATATATATATATATACACACACACATGCACACATATACAATTCCTAAACAATTATATACACACAAATATATATATATATATATATATATATATATATATATATCAACACAAATTGTACAAATGGATACATTTTAGAATATGGAAGTTTGTGAACATTAAAGAACTTGTATAATATCATAGAATAACAAGAGTCAGTTCCTTTGTAAGAAACAGGGTGGAAATGTCTACCACAGGCCCTTCAGCAGGAACTCCAAAGAAGTGTTCTGCTTCATGGCAGGGCTTCAAAGATCAGGACCAGCTATGTGGAATGGATCCAAAGAGAGAACAACGAATGAGGAGCAGAGCTGCAAAACATTCCATGTAACCTTGACCTGAGCTTCTAGTGGCCAAGATTCCCAGAGGGAATCCAACCTATGCCTCCTGGGGTGGGATACCTCAAAAATTCCTCACCTCACAAGCTGGCAAACCACATTAACAATGATTCTTGATAAACTGAGCCATGGAAGGAAGGGAAGATTTTTCAGAATCGCTTGCGGGTGTTCATGCGAGGATTATTTGAGTGGTAGATGAGCATTCTTTTCTTAACAAACTAGCAGTGGTAGGTGAAGAGGTGACTTCCCTCTTTGATTCTGTGTTCATAATTGGGCTGTCTGTCAGAGAAGTGGTGAGAAAACAATACTAATGAGGTCAGAGGTTCAATGCCCACATAGGTCAACTAGCATTGCTCTGTTCTTTGGCCAAAAGTCTCTATTCTCTGTGTCCATTTACTGTGGTGGCCACAGAAACTGTGAATGATAGAAGGAACATAAATGTCTCTTTGTCTCTCTGTCTCTATCTCTGTCTTTGTGTCTGTTCTATCTCTCTCTGGTCCTGCCTTTCCTACTGTAGAAAAAAATTTCAAGTTCATGTCTTTTGGTCAGCAAAGTTATCTTCAGTGTTGAAGGACTAGCCACTAAGAAACTCAAAAATACAGGTACAATGCCCCCATGATGTCAGGAAGGTTGAAGCTATAGGATCAGTTCTGGCAACAAGAACATTTGTTTTTTTCATTGAGAATGGGAAGCACTAAAATTAATTATTGATCATGGCCAGTGTTCAATTTCTTATTAGCCAAAGATAACATTTTCTAGACATTGGTATAAAGACTAAAATAGATTGGCATGAATCTCAACTATATGTTAAAGTTAATATATAGTAAAGAACTTTTGAACAATAGTTTTCTCAGTCTTAACAATAAGCATAGACCTGCAACTGCCACTACCATCAAGGTATAGAGCTGTTCTCTTACACCCAAACTTCCCCTCACACAGCATCTTTGGAGTCAAACCAATATCCCATCACTATGGCAACCATCCCTTTTTGAGAATGTCATACAATATGTTATCATTTGAGACTGACTTCCATCACTCAGAGACATGTCTTGGAGATACATCTGTTTTTGTGTGTATTAACAGTTCATTCCCTTGCATTGTTCAATAGTATTCCATGACTCATATTCCATTATCCAGATTTGTTGGATGTATTTGAATTGTTTCCAGTTTTTGAAGGTTATGAATGATTCTCTAAATATTCACACACCAGCTTTTATGTGATCTTAAGTTTTCAGTTCTCTAGGGAAAATACCTCAGAGTGTGTGCTGTAGTATTGTGGTAAATATACGCTTAAATCTTTAAGGAACGGACAAACTTCTCCACTGGGGATGTACAATTTTTCATTCCAACAGCAAGGTGTGGGATTCTAGTTACTCCTCACTTTTGCTAGCTCTTTTTTGTGCCATTACTTTTTATTACCTTAACCATGTGGTGAGTGGTATTGACTGTGCTTGATTTTGTGTTTGCCTAATTCCTATTTGGAACCTTTTTTTTCATTTCCTTATTTTTCCAATCATGCATCCTCTTTGGTGAAATGTTCAAATATTTTGCTCATCTACTCTTACTATTGAACTAAAAAGTTATTTGTATACTCAAGGGACCAGGCTTATGCCAAGTTTATGATGTGCCAATATTTTCTCTCAATCTGTAGCTTTTCTTTTTATTTTCTTAATCATAGAATTTCTCTACTTACTGGGGCTTGAAACTAGGGTCTTGTGTTACTAGGCAAGAACTCTTGCATTTAAGCCATACCCTCAGCCCTGGTCTTTTTTCTTTTTCTTTTTCCACAGAGTCTTGCTAACTTATCCCAGGCTACTTCAAATTTGGGTTTATCCTGATTCTGTATCCCCTTGTAATAGTTGGGATTACAGGTGTGTCTAGCGCATTCAGCCAATCATAGTTTTGAAAGGTTGAATGAGTTTACACAGTAACTTCTCTGCAAATAAAATGGTATATATATATATATATATATATATATATATATATATATATATATATATACATACATATACTAATTGGGAGATGCCACGTAGAAGATATTGACTTGGGACAAATCTGGGTTTGAATTCTTTTAATTTCAACATCTTTTCAATATAGATAATAATGGTACCACATACAATTGCTATGGGGATTAAATATGATAACCCACATGGAGATAATGGCTCGGCGCCAGCACAGTTAAAATGTCCAATAAATGTAAAGATTATATTCATGTTATAGTATTCACTTTCCATTCCAAGCCCTTGCCTAAGCCTGTCCCTCTGCTTGGATTGTTCTATCTTCCCTCACCCCAAACTTCTCCTTGACTCTAATCACTTCATGGCTGCCGGTGGCAATTCCTGCTCACAGAGGACCACCTCCAGTGTAGACCAGCACCACTCCATAGTGTTCTCATTGCCCTGGGCCACCTTTAATAAACTTCCATCACACTGTTTGAAAAGTTAGTAAGCTGTGAGCAACTCCAGAACAGAGTGATGCTTTCAATCACCTGAGATAATCTCAATCTACTTGATGAATTAATCCATGTCTGCCTGCATGAATGAATGAATAGATATATGAATGAATGGTGGAATGCATTTATCTCAGGCTTTGTCGGGATTCCAAATGGCCATTTTCTCTGAGCGTTGCTTGCTGCATGCAGTCACTTCAAGACAGCCTTCAACATCGTCAATGTTGTTTACGTCAGTCTGTGACTTGCACCAGGACCCTCACACATTGCATCTTTGACAAGTTGGATGCCAAACGGAGAAACTTGAATGCTTTGCATCTATTTACTTTTACCACATGCCATAAAAATTAAAAATACATTGTACCACAAGTGCCGTATTTAGTGTCTCACTTTAATTACATTCAAGTGTGTTGCTAAATAGTCTTGAGAAAACCTTAATGACCAGCTGTTCTACCCTTTTCCCATATGTCAGAAATGGTTTCTGAAATCACATTCTGGGACAGTAAGGTTGTATAATTAGACACTGTATAGTTAACACTTCTAGATTTTCCCTTTAAACTGTGGACCCTTTACACTAACATATTGTGTGATCGTGCCAGTTTGGCGCAATACAATTAAATGATGTGCCAACAGCAGAAGAGATATGCTAACTCCATCAGACATGGTATGATTGCATCATTATCTTCTCATATCTTTTTCATCATTAGGGTTCTGTGTGTGTGTGTGTGTGTGTGTGTGTGTGTGTGTGTGTGTGTGTGTGTGTGTGTTATGCAATATTCAGCACGTATGGCTAACAAATAAGCTTAGTAGAGAGGGCTGTAAATTTTTAATATTCCCTCCATAATGCCATTTATCTCATTAGAATTAGATGTGAGAGTGGCTTTTTTTTCATTCTTGCAAACAAAGAACTACCACACAAATGCACAGTAACCATTTAAGGAAACAAAATAAGCTAAAATTCCCTGTGGTTATAAGAGAAGACCATATTTTATAATGCCTCTTTGGGGGGAAATAGGGATATTTATCTATCCCCAAACTGGATTTAAGAGATAAAGGAAGTTAAATTTAGACAAACAACTAATTGCTGTAAAAAGTAAGTCATGAGCTGCTTGCAATTACTTGACTCTGAGCTTAATGAGTTGTTTTGGAACCAGAGTAATATTTTGTTTGATTAAATTCACCCAATTCCTTGATTTGGGAATATTGGCAGGGATTGAAATAGAAATATAAAATAAGGAATGGAGAAAATTCTACCAAATAGCTAATATTCTTTTATTCTTTCTCTTTTTCTTTCCCAAAGAAAATGTTCTTGATGTCCCTAAATCACAAGTCAAAAATGTAACTGATTTCTCATCAAAATTACCAATATAAATACAGCACCCAGTTCACAGCTGGGCTTTCTTGAGTCCTAAAGCATCAAAATTCATTTGAAAAAAGCTACAAGAAAGCCTTACTCTTCTGATAAGACCAATTTACAGCATTTTTCTCTTCTTTGATTGAATTTCCAGTAACTTATTTAGATGTAAGCCATGACGGCTGTAATCACATTTTAAATCTTGCTTTGTATCCTTGGTTATAATGTTATTCAATTAATATTCAGAATAATGGGAGTGATGTGCTGTTTTGAAAAGGACTTGAATACAATCCAATGCTTTGGGAAACTGACTCTCCAGAGAGTTAATCAGCATTTGAAACTTGCATTAATAAAAATCTGATCTTCCACCATGCAGCATGCATAATACTTTCTGTTTTTAAACATTTTAGCTAAATAATACACCATCCGTTCTTCTTATTTTTAAAGGAAAAATTGATTCTATGCTGCCTCTTACACAGAATTAGAGACTTACGGTTTAAAGATATAAGTATGATCTTTTAGTTAGTATATGTACCTGTGTGTTTATTACTCAATACAAAACAGAGTACAACTTGATATTTAACATTTCTGTTTGCTTCTCCAACTTATACTCAAAAAGTTTTTAATCTTTCTCAGTCTTTTCACAGCTCAGTGATCCAAAACTCATATATCTGAGAAAAAGGACTGATACTTATTTAAATAATAAAATATGACCCTCCTAATAAGTTCTTTTCCCACAAGTGCTCTATAGCAAGTGTTCTATGATTTTATAAATTGTAAAAATAAGCACAAATAAGTCAAAGACATTTGCACATAAATACGAGTTTGGGTTCTTAATTTAAAATAAATTGACAAGACAGAAAATGATCTGGTAAGGGTGGGCCAAGTACTGTTTGTTTTACAGCTAAATAGGATGGAATAGAAACAGAAAGGTGATTGTGAAAACAAATTAGAAAAACAAAATTACTGGTCTTTCCTAGTGGAGGAATTCTTTTATGACCAGAAATCAAGGTAAGCAAAGAGAGTGCCCTTTCCACTCTCCTGAGGCAGATTCGAAGGCTCTGAAGCCCAGGTCTGGTGACTTCTTCTCTTCTGGGACCAAGGCTGGCCCTGCAAGGGAAACATTATGATCCTTCTCTGTTGTCAGGCTAAAACAGTTATCATCCTGGAGTAAACACTTGTCGCTGTCAGGAAACATCTAGAAATACTACCAAAAGACTCCATGGTATACTGCCTTTGGAATGTGCCCACCCATCTGCCACAGGAGAGCTACTTTCTGCAAGAGAGCCCTGCCCTTCTGGCCCACCTTGCAAACGATGGGGACCCTACCTTGAGAAGTAACATCTTTCATTCTTGAAATCTATCCTAAGATGGAAC
Organism: Dipodomys merriami; assembly: GCF_024711535.1. Classification (NCBI taxonomy): domain Eukaryota; kingdom Metazoa; phylum Chordata; class Mammalia; order Rodentia; family Heteromyidae; genus Dipodomys; species Dipodomys merriami. The sequence continues at coordinate 4,406,025 of NW_027204604.1, forward strand.
CTTCTGAAGTGCAAAGCGGGTAACCAAGTTCTTCCAAGAAGATTGTTACAAAGGAGCAAGCCTGGCCCTGCTCATCTTTCTTGTCTCAGCTCCTATCCAAGATTTGACATCCTTTGTCCCAACACTTCTTCCCACGATCCGAAGCTCACTAATATGTCTTTACTCGACCTCAGCTAATGAACTTCCAAAACTGTAGTTTCAATACTTTCTCCTTAGAAGTTAGTGGCCTCTGGCTTTTTATGGTAGTAACATAATACTGACTAATACATTATTCAAGTATTGAAAATAGTTCTGTCTGTGTGTTCATCACCCTTGCTCTGCATCATTGTATTTGCACATGACAACAGGTGAGGCAGGTAGGTAGTCGAGCTGGGTACCAGGCCTGGGTAGTTTCCCCAATAATATTTTTGATAAGTGACTATCAATAAATCAGCAACATGAGAGTGCTTAGATTGAAGATACAACTAGAACTGACACAAAAACAATACATCACAGGCATCTTCTTAGGCCCTGGACATGTGCCCAACCTCATTCTAACTTAGAAAAAAATGGAAATGCCACTGATTGTAAGTATGAAATCTCAAAAACAATTTCTAAGTGTCAAATGATGCATGCTTTGGTCTGCAAAATTGTGGTCATATTATGCTTGCGTGGGATGTGCAGGAAAAAAAATCAGCTCATCATGAGAAATGGTGCAGATGGTATATTTGGCATCACCAGCCTGCGTAGATCAGAGATGCATTTATTTACATGACTTTGTTTGCATTGTGACCATTTATCTGGGCCTTTGCTCACATTTAACCTTTTAAAGGGTCAAGAGGGAGTGAACCATTTTGCCCTTGGGATTGGATGGCATGAGTCCCCATTAGAGGAGGGAGAGATGTTTGCATTTCTTCTACCTGAAAAATACGCATTTCTTACAGCATCCTAAAACATTTGGTTATGTTATCTCGTGGGTCCAGGAGGAGTGTGGAGTGTGCCAAATTTAAGAGCCATTGCCAAATGCCATAGTCTGCATTATGTAGACAGAGCACGCCAGAGGATCTGGCGCTAACTAGTTGTAGATTCAGCTCTTGTCTCAGAAGCAAAGAATCCCTGTTAGTCATTTTCAATTGGGATCATGCTGCTTGCCTTTGGATGTGAGATGTCTTTGTGTCAGTACAAAGATGCTGGTCTGTGGGCACTGCTGATTGACCATCGTGACGGACCTCTTTAAGGTAGGGAATTTGAGCTCTGAAAGCTACACCAATAGTCTCAGACCCTTCGGGGATATGAGATGCTAAAAAGAAAAAGAAAAGAAAAGAAAAGAAAAATAGCATGGTGCCTTCAAGAAACACGTTAGAAAGCTTGGTTCTAGACCTGAGCGTGTTACCACCTGGGCTGCTGCATGGAGCTCTCATCTGGAAAATGGACACAAGTTCCTTTATCTCTCTGAGCTGTGGTTCTTCATCTGCCATTAGCCATGATCATAACGTGGTTATGACAAGTTTACTCTTATCAGGGTGGTTTTGTTTTAGCATTATAGGTGCTGGAAATCATCAAGAATCACATATTAATTTTCTTTGGAGGTGGGTCTTTGGGAAGTAGTGAGGATGATATGAGGTCATGAGGTCATGAAGGTGGTGCACTATGGTTTTGCATCAGTGGCTTGTAGAGGAAGGATCCAAGCTAACTCACTTGCTCTGTCTTGACATGTGATGCCCCACACCACATCTAGACTTAGCCAAGGTCCACCCCAAAGAAGACCCTTACCAGATGCAGCCCCTTGGTCTTGGATCTCTACAACTATGAACTGAACCATTCCTATTCTTTATACTTTACCCAGGCTGTGCTAGTCAGTTCTACAAGAAAACATAATAAGAAGCTAAATGTGGTGGTGCTTATCTATAACATCAGCTACTTGGTAGAAATAGGAGAATCCAAGGTTTTAGACCAGCCTGAGCAAAGATGGTGAGATTATGTGTCTAAACCAAAATGAAAAGATCTCGGGGTATAGCCCAAATGGTAAAATGCTTGCCTAGCATACATAAAGCCTTGGATTCAATCTCTAGCACAAAACAAAACTAAAATGAAATTAAGACACACCAAGAGAATTTGTGCCAAGCATTTTACCTGGTAACTGGCTCAAAGAAAGCTCTTAGAAGACACTTATTATTTACTTCTGCATTGTCATGATCATCATTTAGGATACATGTATCTTGCTCAGTGTACATGGTGACTGAGAAAATCACACAAAATAATGATGTCACAGTGTTCTGTGAAGATGCAGAACTTGGTGGATGTGAAGAACGATTATTACAGAAGGCCAGGAAGAGTAATTGCTTGCAGAGCCTGTGAGATAAACTTCATCTCAACTTGATGTAGGCCTTTGGTCAAGAGTCTCCAAACATTTGAACTGACCAACTATAGTTAGCCATGGGTCTGATGGTGTGAGACATCAATGAAGAAGGGAGCTGATATCCTTGTGAGAACATTCTTGAGCAGAACCAGGCTAGGCCCAGATGCAGCATGGACTGTGTCTACTGCTGGCTGTTAGGGTCATCACTGGATGTCTCCTAACAGCAGCATCTAGATAGAGCAATTTTCTGGTTTACTTGGCCTGTTATCCTGATGGTTTCATTCACTAGGCATGTATTGCTTTCTGCTGTTGCCCAGGTTAGTACAAAGAGGGGCTAAGCTTTGGACAGGTTGGGCGAATTTGTCTTCTTCTGCTTATAATATAAAAAGAAGGAAAGAATCATGTGTGACCTTGAAAATAATGAGAGAGGGTATAGATATTTTCCACTCATTTTATAAGCCTATTGTGTTATTTTTATAAGCACATTGCTTCATGAGGAAAGACTCCTGTGAAGTGCTTTCTATTAGGTTTTCATGAAGAGTCTTAAATTCAATTGAAAGAAAAAAATAAGATGCTCAAAGTGACATCTAAATAATCATGACAATAGTTTCCGAAACTCATGTATCACCTGTCCCACAGTGAGGAGGCTCAAATGTGCCTAGAATACTGCCAGAAACTCCAGTGTCAATTCAGGAAAAGTAAGATTAATTAACATTAATGGCTCATTTTCCCCCCAGCTCACTTATCTAGTTCTAGACACTCGGTAGGTATGCAATAAAAATATTAAGACTAATGTAAAACCAATAGAGAGTATTTACTAAACATTAGAGGCCAGAACTTGTTACAAGTCCTATCTAACCATTGGCATATCTTATCTTCAATGGTTTGGTAGTTAACATTATCAACTGCTTTAGAGGTGAAGAAGCGTAGCCTTGGAGAACCTAAGTAGCTTGTTCAAGGTCACATAGCTAGAGGTGGTGGAGCTTGAAACCTAGCTCAGGCCATTAAAATCATGAGCCTGAATTACAGTGTCACCTTTAAAAAGAAACAAAAGACTAAATTTAGGTAGGTATTCACTTACAGAGTTTCTTTAGCTCTGAATTTTGATTCTTGGTTCAACCTTTTCATTTTGTTTAGTAAGCTAGTAAGACTTGGGTGAATCAAGTAGTTTGTAGCATAAGAGCACTTTGAAATTGGTTTGAATTCATGAGGAGAAGGAAGGAAGGAAGGAAGGAAGGAAGGAAGGAAGGAAGGAAGGAAGGAAGGAAGGAAGGAAGGAAGAAAGGAAGGAAGGAAGGAAGAAAGGAAGGAAGGAAGGGAAAGGAAAGGAAGGAAGGGAGGAAAGGGAAGGAGGGAAGGAAGGGAGGAGGGAAGACTAAAGAGAAATGGGGAAGGAGGGAGAGATGAAAAGGAAAGAGAATAGAGAAGAGAGATCATAAAAGAGTAGGAGACAGATAGGAAAAGAATGATATTAAACAATTTTGGTGGTATAGTAGGTGTGTGTGTGTGTGTGTGTGTGTGTGCTCACATACAACATAGACAGTAAGGATAAGAATGAAAGCATTTTTCTATTATCATTTCCTATATTTTCTTTTTTAATTCTTCCTGCTTCTTCAGAGACTGCTCTTCTCAGAAAAGTGTCAGTCACTTAATAATTCTAGCCACCATATCCTAAATATAGCCGGAGGGGAGTAGAATCAACAACAACAACAAATAAATAAAAAAAAACAAAAACTGATGGCTGTAATCCTAAATACTTAAATACTCAGGACACTGCGATCTACATGTTTCTTGAAGAAAAGGTAAATGTTATGTCAAGGAGATGTAAATGAAGCCATAGGTATCATTGAAAAAAAAAAAAGCATAACAGCAAACCCTAAAAGAAAACCCATGGAAGCACCAATTTCTTCTTTCAGCTTCAGTAAGTCCTCAATGAAAGGGAGCTAGGACTGTTATGTGGTAGGAAATGAATCAGGCATTTTAGATCACTCTGACTCTTTCAGAAACTGACTGTCCTCATTTTAAAGATGAAGGAGCATTTGAAGCTCAAAGAGAGAGAGAACCATCTATATGTCACACCTTGTACATAGGGAGGCTGAGGTCCAAACAGACATCTCTCTGTTTACCAATTCCTCAGGAGCTGATAGATTTGAGAAGATCATGAGTCATTTTGACTCCACTGGTTTTTGATGAGTGGTGGATTCATAGAATTCCATGAGGTAGCTAGAGGCCATTTCTTGGTTAGCTATATCGTGCCACCCATCTGCAAGTTCAAAGAAAGTCAGTGTGAGGCAGAGGCAGAAGCTGATGGTAACTCCCATAAACTTGCTGGCAGAGCATGAACAAACGGATCTCCCCTTTGACCACTGTCCTGAAACCCTTATGGTCCCAGAATGGATGGTAAAGATGTCACGATTAAAAAATGTGAAAGTATGGAGGAATACATAGGGAGCTGCTCATACTTTTTCTTCTTCCTTTACACCACGATGTACCCAGTAAAGTACAATCATTGGACAAGCCACAATCATTGCATCAAGCACTGTAAGAAGCGCTGGCAATACTAACTGAATAGATGTATAGTGAATAGAGTAAGCAGGGTAGGCTTTCTGCTCCTCATTCTCTGTGTGCCATCCTTAGAAACACAAATTCTAGTGTTAATTTTTATGCTTCTAATACTCATTACAGTGCTTAGAAAGGGTTTTGGATAAGGAAATAACTAGCAGAAGGACATTCATATGTTTTTTGCACTACAATAAGTGGACAAACAGCCCTAGAAACAGACATGTCCATTAAAGATGCTATGATGTAATTCTACACAAAAGTACCAAAAAAAGGACCAGTTCTGAGTTGTAAGTATTGTTAAAAGAAAAAAAAGAGATTGAATGAAGGAACATTGTATAGATAAACAGATGGTGACTTGTTAGCAAATTGGGAGGGAAGATGATATAATAGGAGGTATTTTTGTAGGTAGGAAAAAGTTGAATAAAGATATGATCCTAGAGACCTGGGTTAGCAATATGAATGACAGAGATGTGACTGGTAGAAATTTGGTGGTAGAAAGTCTAGGAAAGCAAACCAGTCCACCCTACTAAGGAGTAAACTTTATGTCAAGGGCAATGGAGAACTCTTAGAGAGTTTCAAACACAAAAGCAATTTGAATAGAGCTACTTCTTTTTTTCTTAAGAACTCGTCTCATTTGATGCTTGGTATTCAGAAATGTTTGATAAGGTCAAGATCAGAGCAGACACGTTTTTCTTTTTTAAGGACAGGGAACAGCAACTGCATGTGGAAAAACCCAGAGGTCATAAAGAGGTTGTTTCATGAGAAGATTTTCAGAACGGAGAGGGGATACGTAGAGTTCTAGAAATGATGAGAATCAGTGAGGCAGTGAGAGGGGAGAGGAGGGGAGGGGGAAAGGGAGGGAGAAAGAGAAAAGGAGAGGGAAAGAGAGAAAAGAGGAGAGGTGAGGGGGAATAGAAGAAGGGGATGGGGAAAGGGACAGGAAAAGGAGAGAGGGAGGGAGAGAGAAGGGGAAAGGGGAGGGGAGAAGGGGAAGGGAGAAGGGGAAGGGGAAAGGGAGAGGGAGAAGCAGAAGGAAGAAAAAGAAGATAAAAGAAGAAAGAGGGAGAGAAGGAAAGCAACGATGTGGGAAGTCAGAACAGAAAAACCAAACAATACAAAACACCAGAAGCTGTTCAAGGAAGGGGCTGGGATGCTTTCCAGTTTGGCTTGGCTGACAGGAGTTAGATTTTATGCCACTCACAGCAGTAGAAATAAAGTCAAAGCATGTATGTATGGAGGTTGGTTCGAGAAGGGGAATTCCACACACTTTGTATTGGGGTGCTCATAGAATCCCCAGTTGAAAGTAGACAGTGATCAATTTAAGAGTGACTCTAAGACATTGGAGTCAGCAGGATCTGAGTGAAGGAAGTTTGAGGACAGAACTAAGTCCCTCAGGACAATCTCATTCAGTATATTTTGAAACCAAAATCACACCACAATGTGGGCTAGAGGAAGGGTATCAACTCTTACAAAGCAACTTTCACAAAACTTTTACAAAAAGCACTGGGCTTCTAAATTTTTGACTAGGAAAGAGAAAAATAAAGTAGTAAGAAGCTGTAGAGATTTCAATCTCAAGGGAAGGCTTAAAGGAATTTCAAGCTTCCAAGCGAACACAGAGGAGGGGATTGGAAATACGGTGGAAACAAATACAGATGATGAACAGGACGGAATGGAAAGTGACAGTCATAATTCCAAACCAGCCCCGGTTAAAAAGTTCAAGAGACTTATCTCCAATGAACTTCCAAAAAGTCAAAAGTGGAGCTCAAGTGCAAGAGTGCTAGCCTTGAGCAAAAAAGCTCAGGTATGTCCAGGCCCTGAGTTCAATCCTTACGAATGCACCAAAACCAATAAGCAAAAATCACAACCAAAAAACAAGACAAAACAACAACAACAACAACAAAAAGCAGTAAGGAGGAGAATAAATTGGGAAGAAGACTCCAGAATTAGATTCAAGGAGACTTCTCACCTGCTAACTTTTTCTAAGTAAAATAAGAAGTAAGTTTTTTGACTGAAAAAGAGGGTTGTTGGTGGAAATGGAGTGAAAACAATTGGTGATGGGGTGGAATAGTAATGTTTGGAATTGGAACAGGAATACATACAGTTGAGAACTGGAGAGGGAGATTTAGTAGGAGCCCATGCAGTTCCATAGTTCCTTGAGAGAAAGTATATTTCTGATGGTCAGAAAAGAATAGAAGCATCTGACGTACATGAAATCAGCAAAAATACATATTCTATTCTAGAAACATAAGGCATATTCTATTAATAACATATCCACAAAGGTTTTATATCAACATTAAAAACGAAGAAGAGGGCTGGGATGGTGGTTCAGTGGTAGAGCGCTCCCCTAGTGTGCATGAAGCCCTGGGTTCGATTCCTCAGTACCACATACACAGAAAAAAAGCCAGAAGTGGTGCTGTGGCTCAAGTGGTAGAGTGCCAGCCTGGAGCAAAAGAAGCTCAGGGACAACACCCAGACCCTGGGTTCAAGCCCCAGGACTGGCAAAAAAAAGAAAACATTGTGTGACCCTCACCCTAATTTCTCACTATTTCTCTCCCTGCAGACATTGGAAAACATGGATATTAACTCAGATTGCTTTGTAAGGAATGGAGATTAAGACACATTTCTATTTCCTGCCTCATCTCATAATCAATCACATCTGGATTAGAACATTACAACATTAAAAACTATAAAATGGTCAAAATAATCAAAGAAAATATTAGTTTATTTGTCTATAAGCATATACATTATCCAGGTGTGAAAAATGTAATGCAAGCATTTAAGACTTTATACAAATCTGAAACCTCTTCAGTTTAGATATGTCATAAACAGAATTAGGTGACAATAATAAAGAAGAAAACACTTGAAATGTCTTTGCCAAAAGTAGGACAACATAAAAAAGAACATAGGCTAATAGGTTGATGTAAATTTATAAATATATAATGAAACACTTATAAATCAATAAAAATTAGAAAGTCAAAAAGGACTAAGAATTGAATGAGCAATCTACAAGAAAGAAATAGAAATGATCCAAAATTATGAAAATATGTTCTGATTCACAAAAGCCAAGAAACTTCAAACAAATACAATGGTTTATTATTTCCTCTTAATGTATTTGCTAAGATTAAGACCAAAGGCAATAACAAAAATTGAAGTGAGTATTGTGATGTTATTGCAAAACCAGGGTGAGGTTCATTGATCTACATATTAGTAAGTTTTAAGAATGGCTTTTCTTTTGGTGGTATTGGGGTTTTAACTCAGAGCCTTGTGCTTGCTAAGCAGGTCACATGTCCACACAATAGAATATTACTCCACAATAAAAAAGAATATATTCAAAAGGAACAAAAAGACTTACTAGCTGGGGGCTGGTGGCTCACGCCTGTAATCCTAGCTGAGGCTGAGATCTGAGGATCATGGTTCAAAGCCATCCTGGGCATGAAAAGCCATGTAACTCTTTCTTTTAAAATTTTTATTGTGAAAATACTGTACAGAGGGGTTACAGTTGCATGAGCAAGGTAATGAGTACATTTCTGATCCAACATTGTTGCCTCCTCCTTTGTTTTTCCCTTACCATCTCTTCCCTTCCACAATGAAACTCTTATCTCCAATAAACCACCAGAAAACTCAAAGTGGCACTGTGGCTCAAGTGGTAGAACACTAGCTTTAAGCTGAAGAGCTGAGGGACAGTGCTCAGGCCCAGAGTTCAAGCCCCATGACCAACACCCCCCACCAAAAAAAAACTTACTATACTTATCAATGTGGGTGAATCTAAATCTAAAAGTAAACATGCTAAGTGAAAAAAGGTACAATGAAATGCATACTATACAATTATATTTATAAAAAATTCCAGAAAAGGGGCTGGGAAGGTGGCTCAGTGGTAGAGCGCTTGCCTTGCATGCCTGAGGCCCTGAGTTCGATTCCCCAGCACCACATAAGCAAAAAGAAAAAAAGCTGGAAGTAGTGCTGTGGCTCAAGTGGTAGAGTGTTAGCCTTGAGCTGAAGAGCTGAGGGACAGCGCCCAGGCCCAGAGTTCAAGCCCCACAACCGGACCCCCCAAAAAAAATTCCAGAAAAAGTGCAAGCTAATCTGTAGCTGCAGAAAGCAGATCAGAAGTTGCCAATGGGAAGATGGGTACCATGGAATTTGGGGGGAATTATGAACTTGTTTTCTGGCTTAAATATAGTAAGGTTTTTACCTGTATGTATGTATGTATGTATGTATGTATATATATATATATATATATATATATATATATATATATATATATTTCCCAAAAGCCATTCAATCATATGCTGTAAATGGTTATCATTAATATATAAGTTATATATCATCCAAGTTAACAAAAAATTAGTTTCTTCTTGTAGTCCTTGCTGAGTGAAGTTTACCCAATTATTCGGTCACTCCTTTGCTTATTTTGCCTATTGAATGTTGTATTATTATAATAAACTTAGGATCATGGATATAATTGCTGCTGGGGGCAGAGGAGGCAGAGACAGAGTAGATAGAGAGGGGGAAGGGGAAAGGAAGAGGAAGAAGAAGTGGGAGAGGAAGATGGAAAGGAGAGGGACAGAGAGAGAGAGAGAATATTTTCAAATGCTACAATTTTTGATGGAAAGTCTGGAATAATCTGGGACAGACACTAAGAAGTTTGAGGTTGCCCCATGAGAGTCTGAAGTAGCCATGTCTGATAATCATCAATGTTCCTGCAAGGTACGGAGGGTTTACAGAGAGGATCCCAGATGGTAGTTGAGGAACATGAGGTATAGAAACCAAGTAAGACATGAATGAAGAATTTGAGAAAAAATGCAAGAGACAAACAAGGAGGGGGTAGAACATTCCAGTCTGAAGGCACCCTTTCTGAGCTGACAATCATTTTTTTGGCTCAGTCTCTCTTACAATGCGCATGAAGGGCAATGATGCTTCTGATCACTGCTTATCGCCCTCACCCCAGGTCCACAGCCATCTAGACAATGTGGAGAGATGCTGAAATGGAGGTGCTTGTACCCTGATTACGATAGGTCTTCGTCTGGTTTGGGTAGGTATCTAAGCTGGCTTCTTTTCAGCTTATTGAGGTGCAGTACTTGTAGTAATTGTGCTGTAGACAGTCCCTATTAAGCAACCTTTGGAGCTTTCCCTTGCTAAAAGCATTCTGGTAGTCTGCATATAATGTGTTCATTAAGGATCCTTTGCTTTCCACTGACAGTAAACACGAGTCTTGCTAAGGAGAATTCCATGTGCATGCTAAGTGGGAGGTGAGGTTGAACTATTGCTCGGAAGATCTATGTCAAGCAAATTTTACTATAATGACCTTGGTCTGTATCATCACTCTTACATAATGGTATTGCAGGGACATGACTTTTTTCAAGAAGAAGACTTAGAATGTGTGACATAATAATACCATGATTAATCCTACCTAACACTCACTATAGAGTCAAGAGGTACCAATTCACAAATTGCCATAAGTACTGTAAAATTACACATCAGCGAGCCTCCATCTTAAAATATATACTGTTAAAAATAATACCTAAAGAAGAATACTTGCATCACTAGACCCTATATATGTAGGACAACAACAGATTATACACAGGGTCCATTTCTAATATTTCATTTTGGGATTTCAGATCTTAAACAGGGGTTGCTGATATTCATTTTTGCATTATCATTGAGACTACTGAAAGAAACTCTCCTGCCTTATTTTATTCCTACTTCTTAAAAGTAGATGGAAAATTTATATATGGTTTTGCCAAGTAATACTTTCCAAATATTGGTAATGATCTCTATACAATCACTGCACACTTAATTAACTTTAATTGCCAATCTAGCAGAGAAAGGCAACTTTACTATTTGTTGATGTTTTTGGTTTTGATCATGGTTGTAGCAGAACAGAGAAAAATTGGCTGTGGAAAAGAGTAATTAGCCAGCTAATTAGTTAAAGTTTGTTTATATTCTTAGATGGGGGGCATTTATAGGTTTTATCTTAAATGTCCTATTTTCTTTGAAGATATTAGGACCCACAAAAGGATAATGAGGCAAGAGAGCAGAGAGGTGGTATGTGATCAGGGACACCACTAGGTAGGGAGTCCAACAGAGCTGACTTTAATCCTGCCTGGGCTTTGTCTTCTAATTTAAGCTAAGAGATTGGAAGCATCCAAATTGACAGGAATTATGGTGGGAAGAATGGTCCTAGAGGTTCCGAGAGGCATCAGATCCAAGACGCATAGACATATATGCATGCATACATATATGTATTTGGTATATATATGATACATATATGGAACATATAATATATATGGATTGTATATATATATATTTTTTGTCGGTCATGGGGCTTGAACTCTGGGCCTGGGCGCTGTCCCTCAGCTCTTCAGCTCAAGGTGAGCGCTCTACCACTTGAGCTACAGCACCACTTCCGGTTTTCTGGTGATTTATTGGAGATAGGAGTCTCACGGTCTCTCCTGCCCGGGCTGGCTTTGAACAGTGATCCTCAGATCTCAGCCTCCTGAGTGGCTAGGATTACAGGCGTGAGCCACCAGCGTGGATTGTATATTTTTATATATGGAAACTATACATGGAAGCTTGAACAATACTGTTCCAAAGGTTGTATGTCCAAACTTCACAACAGCTCTGTGAGAGAGGCAGTATTGTTACCCTTGTTTCTCAGAAGAGACAACTGAGGTAAAGGTAATAAATTGGCCCATGCATATTCACACCAGCTAGAAATTTGCAGAACAAGAACTTGTACCAATTTTTCTTCTGAGAAGACTGTCTTTTGCTCATTAGCCCATTTCTTAATTGGGTTGCTGGTTTTTGAAAGTTTGATTTCTTTATGGTCTCTATATTCTGGATATCAGGCCATCATCTAATGTTTATCTGGCAAAATTCTTCTGTAAGCTGTCTTTTTTTTTTTAACCTTGTCAGCTATGACTTTTGCTGCACAGAAACTTTTTAGTTTCATGCAGTCCCAGTTATCAATTCTTTATTTGACTGGCTGTGCTTTTGGACTTTAATCAGAGAGTTTCTACCTGTGCCCAGAAGCCCTAATGTGTTGCCTAATCTTTCCTGTAATAATTTCATGTTTTCAGGTCTTATATTGAAGTCTCGGATCCATTTTAAATTGATGCTGTTATAAGGTGATATATAAGGATCTAGTTTCAGTTTTCTGCTTGTAGAGATCTAGTTTTACCAAGAAACCAAAACACCATTGAGATTGCACCTCACCCCAGTTAGAATGACCATTTTCAAGAAAATAAATGATAACAGATGTTAGTGAGGACTCAGCCAAAAGAGAACCATGATAAATTTGGTGTGAATGTAAATTTGTTCTGCCAGTATGAAAAGCAGTGTGTGGCATGATTCACCAAGGTATGGAATCAGCCACTTGACGCTCAGGGGGAGGGGGAAGGACTGGGTGCAGAGGGTCACTTGATGCTGAGGGAATCACGTGACATGGACATGGAGGGTTGCATGACAGGGTCACTTTATTCGAAAGTCACGTGATGGGGGTCATGTGCTGGGGGAGGACTCCAACCTGATGTTCTTCAATGGACAAATGGATGGAGAAAATGTCCTATAGTTACAAAATGGAATTTTACTTGTGCATTAGAAAGGATGATATTGTACTGTTTGTAAATAAATGTAAAGGTCTGGAAAAATTATGTTAAGTGAAGGAAGTCAAGTTTAGAAAAACAAAGGATGCATATTTTCCTTACTTTAGAAGCTAGAATTGGCTTATTCACATGTAAGTATATAAGTTGGGTGGTATGCAGGTTTATACAAATACAGTATATTCAGGGGAGATCTCAAAATAGTGTACTTCCTTAGAAATGCAAAATCAAAGTTCAGTGAAATAAAATACCAGATAGTAGATAAAGTAGTGGAATAGGGTCCAGGGGAGAGGGATAGATGAATGAAGAGGAGAAAAACAAGACAATGTGACAAGAATCCAGTATCCATTCTATAAAGTGAAGAAGAATGAAGGAAAGGGTGAACAGGGGAGGGATGGGTGGGAACATTGAAAGGGGTGACATTGATCAAGACATAATCATAAACTGCTTTGTTAAATGGCAACTCCTTTGTACAATTCCTTAGAGGTAACAATTTTAAAATACATGTAAAAATTTGTGTATGGCAACATGGACCAAAATTTTTTTAGATGCATTGTGACCAGATAATCTGCAATGTCAGAAGTTGGCTAGCTCAGTGTTTGGAGTAAAATAGTTGCCCAGTAGGTGCTCAGAAAGTATAGATAGTATTTTTATTTGGATGTCATAGTAGACAAAAAGCTAATTGTTTACATAATTTAAGGCCTTGTTAACAACAATAATAGCAGTATAGGCAGGATATTAATTAATGAATAGGCTATTCACTTTCTCTGACAGTCAATATAGCAAACATTGGATCTTATTCAGCAAATCAAGATTCCACAGGGCTAGGTGTTCAAAGTCATGTGGCTGAGGTGGTAAAGAAGGTGAGAACAGGACACACACACACACACACACACACACACACACACACACACGCCCCCCCCCCCAACTCGACTCATGCAAGGATGGGACCTTGGCTCTTTGGTCTGCCCTCATCATTGTCAAGCAACCAGTTAACTCTAGAGTAGAAGTGGAGAGATTCAAACATGGAGACAACAAGCAATCAATCACCGGGCTGAGAGCTTACAATCAATGTTGGAAATATTAAGAAATTCTAGATGGTGACTTGTTTGCTTGCACATCCCAACTTTCCAGCTTTTCTGTTAAAGGGCTTTGATATATGATCAAGTGCCAAGGCTTGGTCAGTTGATCTTGCTGTTTGGGGAAGAGAAGGTGCTGGTCAGAAGCCCTCCCTGCAGAAGTTGAAGTCTCTCTGTCTCTATTTGTGCATGGATGCCAGTACTGGGACCTGAACTCAGAGCTTGGATACTGTCTCTTAACTTATTGTTTCATGGACTTTCATGCTGAGGTTGACTTTGCACCTTGATCTTCATATCACAACCTCCAGGGTATCTAGGATTACAGGCATGAGCCACTCTCCCAGCTCTCTGGCTCTTTTTCTTAAAATATGGGAGTTTGGTGTCACTAGTGTGCCTGTGCAGCTGGAGTAGAAGACGGTAAGGCTAGAACCTTACTTCATGTTTTACTTTCTGTGAGGTACACCTTGTTAAGACCAGTTTTCAAAGAACCCTACTTAATGGTATATTTGTTTAAGGAACTCAACCAAATGTATACTATTTTCCTTTGCATGAATCACTTCCCTTGTTGAATCTGATATTTGAGAAATCATCACTACATAAAGAAGACCTCTGACTTCTCAAGCAAATTGTCATTTGATTTTATTTCTTTGCCTTTTTAACATTTTTGTCTCTTGCTTGTAAGTTGGGGCCAACAGCATCAGGGCTTACATGGTTAATATTAGCAAACGAAAGCAAATAATCACCTTCTAGTACTTCTTTCAGCATATTCTAATTTTTTAATGGAGAAAATGCATTCTTAAATTAACTATGCATAATAAGGAATACTAATAATAAGAATAAAGTGGAATCTGTGAGAATGAATCGAGTGGTGTAAGCAAAATGCATTTGATTTGCTAAGGATAAAAGCTGGCTTGAATCAGGAAGAATCAGTGGAAAAAAAGAAAAGCTTTATAATGTTCATAAATTGTCCATAATTGTATGGATTTTAAATATAAAAGTTGGCAGTGGCAAAAGCTAAAAGCCATTAGGAGAGATACTATTGTGAAATACACCAGGCGCAGCAAGTCACAATCTTATGAAAAAAAAAAAAAAAAAGAACCAACCTAGCTAGAGTTTTCTAAAATTTTGATAATCATACTTGAGACTTGTCTTGATGTTTACCACAAAGCTTGTATTGTTCAGCATAGCATGGCCTAATGCATATACGAATCATATTTGAAAAGAGCTACTAATTAACATGAATAGTCTTCTTCCATGAAGGTCGTTTATTGCAAAGTTCTTTTCTCTTCTGCTTCTTTTTTTCCTTTCTGGCTGAATATTGCTAAAGGAGCCCTCAACAGCAGCCATTAATTTAAGAGACTCGTCTGTTTTCTCCCTGACATCAGGTCATAGATTTTAGAGTCTTTTTCTTATGCCAAGAAGTCATAAAAATAATACTTAAAAGTGATAGGATTAGAAGAAGGAAGAGGGAACAGAAACTAATCTTTCTCTCCAGCAGGACTCCTCACCCTCCAATCCATGTTCTAACGTTGGTCCTTCTTTCAACTTCTTGTTAAGCTAATTATGTTGCTGCCATTATTAAACCATTGTGTCAGATGGGGTTGATAGGCAGGGGGAGTCCTTTGAAAACTATATGAGTTAATAACTTTCTAGAATCCATTGGAAGGGTCTCTGGGAAAAGCACTTGGAGATTCAGTATTAACTATTCTGCTCTGTGGGAACTTTGAGAACCTCCCATTATTTCAAATTGAGGTCCAGTAGGTTTTGTGGTTCAGATGTTTCAAGAAACATAACTACAGCTAGGCATGGTAGTACCAATCTGTGATTTCAGTACTCAGGAAGCTGAGGAAAGAGGGGCAAAAGTTCCAGGCCAATGTGGCCTTCACAGCAAGTTTGAGGCAGGCTGAGGCTACATTATGATACCGTATCTCAACAAACAAAAATAAACGGCAAAATAGCAATTATAAAAGAAACTCCCTCAGAATGAAGGAGTTCCAAAAATGTGTTGGAAAATGGTATTACTTTATGACAAAAAGTCTCTTAGCTAATATCTGCAGCTCGGACACTCTTTCTGAATGGTTGATTTTATGTGTGTACTCGGCTGGACTTTGCTGACCAGTTGTTTGATCAAACCCTAGTCTAGATGCTTTTGTGAAGCTGTTTTATGGTGTGATTGACATTTCAATCAGTAGGCACAGAAAAAAGCAGATTGCCCTCTATAGAGTGGGTGGCCCTTTCAATCAGTTGGAAGACTTAAGAGCAAAGCCTGAGGTTTCCTGAAGTAAAGATTTTCAGCCTAGAAAACATAACATGAAAACACTTTCTGCATTCCCCGCCTACTGCTGTCAGATTCAAGACTGCAGAATATCCAAACTCTTTGCCTAAAATTCCAGCTTGCTGGTGTTCTCTACAGGCTTTTGTCAAACCCCAAAATTGTATAAACCAAGCTCTTAAAATCAATTAATCATTCAAATCCTTCCATTCAGAGGATCTGTTTAGATGGAGACTCCTGACTAATCTTACACATCATCTAAGTAAAATGGGTAATAGGCTTCTGGTAAACATATTTTTCTAGCTACTTGGCCTCTAAAATAGACCTGGATTTGGAGCCAAGTTTCGGATTAGAAAATGTAATGATGTAATAATGCCAGGTAACACATTTGATAAATGTGTCCTGCGTTACCCAGCTTTCTATTAATATGACAAATACCTGAGATACATTCAGCTTAAAAAGAGGAAAGGTTCATTTGAACTCACAGTTTTCTATTATGATTGATCTCAGTTATAACTGATCAGCCCTGTTGCTTTGGGCTTGTGGTGAAGTAGCATATTGTTGAAAAGTGTGTGTCAGAGCAAACCATCCCCTTTTTGGCAGTCAAGAAAAAAAAAGAAAGAGGAGACATGACCCATGTCCCACAATCCCCTTCGAGGACATGTCCTCAATGACTTATATACCCTTCCATGAAGCTCCAGTTCTTAAAGATTCCAATAGTACCCAGATAAGAGCCTTTAGGAAGACACTCCAGATCCAAACTATTGTTACTGGTCAATCTGGTTAGAAAATATCCCTGAGAATTTGTACACGGCATACATTTTTCAATGTCTGCAGTCTGTGCAAATGTGGAGTAGCTATTTTTGGCATCAACTCTCTCATCCCAGCAAGGGTTGGCTTTAGGAAGTATCAAGCTGACATCTTCACACTGAATTTGTGATGTACATATTTTTATATTATTTTAAGTTTCCAACCATGTACAAGTTGAGATAAAATAAAAGGCATCTAATTATCCCTTTAGATTGGTCCTCACCCCACAGATGGCCTGCCAGTTTGCCAGTAAAAGGGCATAAATATGGGGGTAGAAGAGAGGCAGCCCCTGAGATATTACATTTGCTGTCTTCCTGGTTCTCTCATTAATGGAGTCAATGTACTGGGTACTGGTGGCTCATGCCTATAATCCTAGTTATTCAGGAGGCTGAGATCTGAGAACTATCACAGTTCAAAGACAGCCCAGGCAGGAAAGGCTGTGAGACTCTTTTTTGTTTTGGGTTGTTGTTTTTTTTTGGTTGGTCGTGGGGCCTGAACTCTGGGCCTGGGTGCTATCCCTCATCTCTTCAGCTCAAGTCTAGCACTCTACCACTTGAGTCACAGCTCCCACTTCTGGCTTTTTCTGCTTATATGGTGCTGAGGAATTGAATCCAGGGCCTCATGCATGCAAGGAGAGCACTCTACCACTGAGCAACCTTCCCAGCCTGGCTGTGAGACTTTTATCTCAGTTAACTACCAAAAAGCTAGCAGTGGAGCTGTGGTTCAAGTGGTATAGTGTTAGCCTTCAGCAAAAAAATCTCAGTACCCAGGCCCTTGAGTTCAAGCCCCAAGATACACACATACACACACACACACACACACACACACACACACACACACACTTAATGTATAATTTATTCCATACAAAGTACTCTGTTTTGTACCTGTGTTTTATGGGATGCTTCCTTGGAGATCACAGTCTTTTGGGGTAATGCTTATAATATAAGCAAAATGAAATTCAATTTGGAAGCTAGAATTAGTTTATAAACATGTAAGTAAACACTTTGTGTAGTATGCAAGTATACACAAATGTATTAATTGAAGCTTCAGGGGAGAACAGTGTTAACAAAACAAGCATCAGAAAATGGGTACTTGAAAAGCATGGGAGGTCAAGGGGCAAGGGGTAGACAATTAAAGAGGGACAATGCAGTAAAAAAGTCAATACATATCCTACAAAATTAAGAAAAGTGAGGGATAGGTTAGGCGGGATTAGTGAGAAGGTTGAAAGAGAGGTAAGATGCATTGTATTTATCAACTGCTTTGTTGATGGATGAGTAAAATTCCACTGTGTATATATGCCACATTTTTTCAATCCATTTGTCCACTGAGGGGCATGTAGGCTGATTCTATACCTTGGCTATGGTGAATAGTGCTGCAATAAATATGGTTGTACTGGTGACTTTACTGTACTCTGGTTCGTAATCTTTTGGGTAAATGCCAAGTTCAATGGGAAAAATACGTGAAGAAAAGTAAATCAGGACCAGAGACATAAAGGATACATGTATTCCCTCATATGTGGAAGCTAGATTTAGCTTGGAAATTTATAAGTAAATGTGCTGGGTGATATGCAAGTGTAAACAAATATATTAACTAAAATAAGGTGGATTCAAAGGAGATCTCAAATAGCATCATTACTTAGAAAGGCAAAATCAAAGTTCAGCAAAATAAAACACCAGAAAATAGGTATTCAAAAGGAGTGAGATGGGTCAAGCAGAAAGAAGTATGTGAATAAACAGGAGAAGAGGAGGAAAATGCAGTCAAGAGTCCATTTAAGAAAAATGAGGGAGGACTGGGTAGGGGAGGGAGGGGAGAGAATGTTGAAAGGGGTGACATTGATCAAGACAGATTGTATTCATAAACAGCTTTGGTTATCAACTCCTTTGTAAAACTACTGAAAGATAATAAAAGTATTTTTAAAGACAAACATAAAAAAACAGAATGAGATTAAAACTATCAAAACGAGATTGTGAGTAACTCTAAGCTATGGAGTGATCATGTCAACCCCAGTGATTGGGAGAGACTGGACCCCTTGACTTAGATGGGGAAGGGGGAAATTTTGGCCCCAGGTAAGGTGAAGAGAGGGCTTGTGAAGATGCAGGTAAGCAAAGCAATGGGGAAAGAACATGAAGGTAGAAGTGGTCAGAGGACACAGGCTAGTTTGCCTTGTATTCTGCTCACCTTTGATGCGGTGGAGATTGTGGTGAGAAGAGTAGACAGGACACAAAGCAGAAGGACTGATGTTTAAAGGGACTTGAGTTGGAAGACATTGGAGAGTCCTGGAAAGCCTTTGCCTAAAGAGGTGCTTGTTTTATAAACCTTTTTTCACTGTCCCAAACAT
Source organism: Dipodomys merriami (assembly GCF_024711535.1). Classification (NCBI taxonomy): domain Eukaryota; kingdom Metazoa; phylum Chordata; class Mammalia; order Rodentia; family Heteromyidae; genus Dipodomys; species Dipodomys merriami. The sequence goes on from NW_027204604.1 coordinate 4,425,025, forward strand.
CTTCACTGGAAAAGTCTGATTTTATCATTAAGAAACCAGTTCCATAGACGTTGGACCATTTCCTCTCCAAATGGAAGCTTGCCCGGGTGCAGGAACATGTCTGGGAGGAATAAACCCGACATGGGCTGCAAAGAAGTGAGGAGCCGACTCAAAGGAATAGTAGCAAGGATGCTGTGGTGTGTTTCCTTTTTGGGATGTTTAATTCTTTATGGTTTGCTTGGCTGTCAGAACAGTTCATGTTTTCATGTGTGAACATCCATGGTGATCATCCTTAAGACAAAAATTCTGATGGTGGGTCCCTGGATGCCCTTGTTCAGAGCAGATGTTGTGATCAGAGCGGAGCTTTTGGTTTTCACTCTTGAGATGCTGTAAATTGCATTAAGAAGCATCTTGCTTCCCACTGCAGGCTGTATATACAAGTTACTATGGCCACATGGGAGGGAAGAAGTTGAAATGGAACCAAATGACCTACAGCTTATCCAAGTGGACCCATCTTGTCTGTTGATAGCAATCACTCACACACAGCTCTTGAGACAGTCAGAAAAGACAAATTCAATTCCACAAGAGGAAAGAGAGAGAGAGAGAGAGAGAGAGAGAGAGAGAGAGAGAGAGAGAGAGAGAGAGAGAGAGAGACAGACAGACAGACAGACAGACAGACAGACAGACAGACAGACAGACAGACAGACAGGCAGGCAGGCAGGCAGGCAGGCAGGCAGGCAGGCAGGCAGGCAGGCAGGCTGGTGGAGAGACAGAGACAGAGAGAGACAAAGAATATATACACAGAAACTTCAACACTATTTTTCCCATTAGGGCACCATTCAAAAGAGACAGAGGCAGCAAGAGGAAGCCCAAAGCCTGTACCTTCACTTAGAGAACTGCAGGGGTCTTAAGATGTAGATTCTGTGTTGAAAGCAGTGTCCTCTTAGTGGGAAAGGTGTTCCCCATCTCCTGCTTCTCCAACAGGGTGAGATCACCTACCCAGCCTCTCTGTTATACTGCCATTTCCCCTCCTTGAACTCTTCCCCAGGCTGCAGTCTGTACATTCCAACTTGTTGTTTGGGCTCTGCTGGAAGCAACTTAAGTCTGGATGGCAGGGTGAAAATTGGATAAACAGTCACACTGACTCTGGGGAGAATTTTTTTATGCAAACATCTGTTTCTTGAATTTGGCCATGGCAAGATCTAGGAAAAAGGAGGATGGCAATGAATGGAATCAAACCAGGAAGATACAGTCCTACCTTTCCCCCCTCCCACGCACCATTATCTCTTTCTCTCTCTTTCTCTTTCTGTTTCAAGCTTATAAAGCCTGTCTCCTTCTAGCAACAGAATTCTGTTTAAGTTTCCTGGGATAATACGTCACTCTGATGACAGTCGGAAAATACCTCTAACCTCCCCAAACTAAAACCCATATACACTATTTTTACTATGTCACATCTACTGTACAACATGGGGGAGTTTCGGTGTAATATTTCCAGAGCTGTGTATAATATAATATGCTTAGTTAATATCCTCCCCTCTATTATTCTTTCCTATTCCTTGTCCCCTTTATTTGATAATTCTTGCCATTTTTAAAAGTTAGTTTCACTATAACTTTCTCATATACTAACTTTACTCCCCTTCACTCTTGCTCTCTTACAACTCAAACTTACTACTGGTTCTCTTCTTCCCATGGTCTTTTCGTGTCTTTTTTTACAAAAAGATCTTAGCTTCTGACCATGAAACAAAATATGCAGTATTTGTCTTTTCGAGACTGCCTTATTTCACATAACCTGTTGCTGTCCTGTTCCGTATATTTCCCTGTGAATATCATTTTGCTCTTCTTTATGGCTGACTTGCTCTCCATAAAGTGTATATACCATGTTTTCCTTAAGCATTCATGTATTGGTGGACACCTATGCTGATTCCATAACTTGGCTGTTGTGCTGCACTAAACCTAGATATACAGGTGTCTCTGTTGTGCACAGATTTATATTTTAATAGGTATCAACACAAGAGTGGTACAGCTAGATCTACTCTCTTGACTCATAGATGAGACAGTACTTGATTTCCTAGCCAGAGCAAGAATGCAAGATAAATAAAAGGATACAAATAGGAAAGGAAGAAGTCAAATTATCCCTGTTACAGAAGAAGAGACCTGTGAGTGATTTTTCTCACACTTTGTCTTTGATAGAAATGCCATGCTTGTGAGTGAAATAGGAACTTAGAAACAAGCTGAGTAGAGCAATCAGTCAATATTTAGGAGTCATTTAGTATATGTCTGGCAGTAGGCAATATACTAAAGTATATTAGCAAGTGTAGATGAGTACTTGTGTGTATAAAGCTTAAAATTTTGATAGGAAGATTTACAAGGTGAAACATAATAAAAGATGGTCTGTGGTTTGGCACAAAATTTCAAAGTCCTGGGGTTGGGAAGGTGGCTCAGTGGTAGAGCGCTTGCCTTGCATGCCTGAGGCCCTGGGTTCGATTCCTCAGCACCACATAAGCAAAAAGAAAAAAGCCGGAAGCGCTGTGGCTCAAGTGGTAGAGCGCTAGCCTTGAGCTGAAGAGCTGAGGGACAGCGCCAAGGTCCAGAGTTCAGGCCCCACAACCGGACCCAAAAAATAAATAAATAAATAAAAATTTCAAAGTCCTTACATCAAGAACGGAAATTACCTAGCCAGGTGCTGGTGACTCGCGCCTGTAATTGAGCTACTCAGGAGAGCTGAGATTCAGAGGATTGTGGTTCAAAACATCTCAAGCAGAAAAGTCATTGAGATTCCATCTCCAATTAGCCAGAAAGGTGGACAGGAGGTATGTCTCAGCCAGATGGGAGCAAGCAAGCTGAGTGAGATCTGTGAGTGAGTCCTGGGTTTAGGCACTCACACAAGACGTTTTAGATTATGAACAGAAGTTCTCTACTCACATAAAGAGAGTGTCATGCCATCAAGTAATAAAATCTTGTGGCCAAGGATTGCTGTTTTCTAGTTTTTAAAATAAATTTCTTCAAGCATAATGGCTCCTCTAGTTAGGATACTAAATTTTTTTTCTTTTCTTTCTTTTTTTTTTAATTGTAAAGATACTATACAGAGGGTTACAGTTACATGAGTGAGGTAATGAGTACACTTCCTCTTGAACATTGTTACCCCCTCCATTGTTTTCCCCCTACCATCCCCTCCCTCCCTCCCTTCCCCGAGGTTTTTTTTTTTGATTGTGATTAAGTGATTACATAATTTCTGGAAATTCACAGTATTTGCAATAATGATGCTCATTTAAAGTCACAAGTTCATTCTAACTTTCCTGGAACAAATTGTCTATCACAGTCTGTAATATATAACGGTGCTCACATGTTATATACCATATATGTGATCAGCAGCATGGGGATATTTGGTAGTGGTTCAACCAGATGAGTGGGAGTTCTTTGTTTCTTAAGTCCTGTTAGTTTTGTCATATCACCTAACATTTTGGATTTATCATCCACTTATCAGGGAGACCATGTACTGTTTGTCTCTTCGTTCTTGGCTTACCTCGCTCAACATGATTCCTTCTAGCTCCATCCATTTCCCTGCAAATGCCATTATTTTGTCATTTCTAATGGCTGCATAATATTCCATTGTGTATAGATACCACAATTTTTGGATCCATTCATCTGTGGTGGGGCATCTAGGTTGTTTCTATATCCTAGCTATTGTGAACAGTGCTGCAATAAACATGGAGGTGCACGTGTCCTTGTATATTGGTTCCTGTTGTTCAGGGTAGATGCCTAGAAGTGGTATGACTGGGTCGTAAGGGAGGTCAATCTTTAGCTTTCTAAGGACCCTCCAGACTGCTTTCCAAAGTGGTTGTATAAGTGTACATTCCCACCAGCAGTGTAATAGCGTTCCTCGTTCTCCACATCCCCTCCAGCATTTGTCGTTGGCTGATTTGTGGATGTGGGACATTCTGACTGGGGTAAGGTGGTAGGATACTAAATTTTTGAACAACAAGCCTGTATGAACCTATTTTAAGAAAATAATATTTCATCTCAAGTGTAAACTGTGTAGATTGTTGCAGATACCTGATTATTCAGAGAACTGATTTGTTGAAGCAAAACTTAACAGATACATGATGTGTTCCAAGCACATACAAATGTGCACTCACATGCACACACGGACGCTGTCTACACACATGTGTGCCCACAGCTGTGAAGACACAAACCAGCACAGGGTGAGGTGTTGTGTCACTACTTTGCTGTTAAAGATTGAATTCTGGTCTACTTTTCTCCCTCCTATTTTTCAGCTGTCAGTGGACAGTTTATCAGCTTTGTCTTTGGATATAATCATGAGCAGGGACCAGTCCTGAAAGACAGTACCAAAAGAAATTATTAAATCATGTTTCCCTTTGTGTAGCTCCTGTTTTGCCTCTGAAGAGAGTATTCGTCCATGAAGAGATGCGAAATTAGGAGGTATGCCAGATGGGCAATTAATGTGATTTTAAATTTTCATATAGAGTGAACTGAGTTAAAGCTCGGATTTTTCAAAACAGCAACAACAGCAACAACAAAAACAAAACAAAAACAAGGCCTTCTTTTGCTCCCTTCAGATGCAGACAGCATCTTGTATTGAGGATTACTCTTTTTGGATTACTCTTTTCCAAGCAGTGTTGACGGCTTTCTTCCATTTCCTTCACTTGTAAATGGCCAATTGAAAGAAGATAATTGAAGACTGGGCTGTGTGAGTGCTAGAGCAAAGACGATGGTGAGTAGAAAGGGAGCCAGGCTCCCTGCGAGGGGCTGCTCAGATCATTACCGGATGGTAATTTCCAGGATACCAAACAAGCCCTAAGTGCCGCTCGCATGCTTCTCAGTTGAAACTTAACTGTTCTCTGCATTCTTAGGTGAGGAGAGACTCTAAAGGCTGCACTTTCTGATTGCATACTTTAGCAACAGGGTGAGAGCTTCAGATACATTGTTGCCCACTGGATTAGAGGCTGGCATCTCCTCGGGGAAGCAGCAAGTCCCCAGAAGTATGGGAAGGCAGTTATCATTCTTCTCCCTGCCAACTGGAAAGTGAAGTAGGAAAGGAGGAAGAAGGGGAGAAAGCTCGAGAGGAGGAAGAAGAGTAAAAAGAGAAGGAGGAAAGGGGAGAAGGATAAGAAGAGGGAGGATCTTGAGATAAAGGAGAAAGAAGAAGGAGGAGAAAGAGGAAAAGGTGGAAGAGGAGAGATAAGAGGAGTAAGAAGGGGAAGGAGAGAAAGAGGAAGAGGAAGAGATGGAGGAAAGAAAGACTTAGAAGGGGAGGAAGAGACAGAGAGAAGGAGGAGAAGACGGAGGAGAAACATTATACAGAGGAGAAGGAAAAACGAAAGAAGATGAGGAGAAAGAGTTGGAGGGGGAGAAAAAGGAGAAAGAGAAAGAAAAGGAAGAGAAGGTGGAGGAGGAAGAGGAAGAAATGCGTTCATAGCCTGCCCCTGCTGATGCCCATGGTAGTTCCTTACACTTTTAATTGTCATATGTATGTTTTTGTTGGTTTCACATAAAGATTCTTCTACACAAAGTTCTGATGATCTTTGCTGAGTTTCTCATTCAAAAACACCATTTGGAATTTGTTTGTAATTGCATTACATTTACAAAATAATTTGGAGAAAATGGACCTCTTGGTTGACTGCCAACCTGAGGGTGTAGGTATGTCTGCAGTCACTCTGGTTGATTTTTGTTTTTTCCTGTTCCTTAAGTTTTTCACAGTATTTTTTTTACAAAACCCTTTAGCTTTTACTTTGTGGTTAAGGTGACTTCAAGAAGAAAAAGGGCTTTCTCAGGCGACACACACAGTAGATCTAGCTCCTTCTCTTGCCTGCCATACTCGACAGAGTCATTGGGGACATCATTAAAATATTTAAATCAGATGATGCCACTTTTCTCCCTAAGACGTCTCACGGCTTTTATTATCTTTGCCAAAATCCAAACATGTCTCATGCCCCACAGGGTTCCCCTTGGCCTATTTCTTGTTCACCTCTTGGACTTCATTTCCCAAACTTAGTGAAAAGTTATGAAGCTGCAGATCTCGGAACTGGTCTTGGCCTCTCTAATATCCCAGCCAGTCAGTCGGTCCTTATCTAGACACACTAGTCCTTATCTAGACACAGCAGTGCTTGCCTGGACACACCAGTTTTCAGCTGCTACCTGTCTCTAGGAGCTTCTGCTCCAGATGTTTATGCAGCCAGCTCCTCTCGTCAGGTAGACACCAGTCTCAATTTTATTGAACTTGGATTTGAGGAGGGCTTTTCCCACCCTCAGTATGAAGTGGCTGTCATGTAACCAATCCCTTCCCATTATCTGTCCTTTTGTTTTAGTAGACATTAGGTATACCTAGTATTTTCTTATTTCTTTACTTTCCATTTCCTCTTCCCTAACCAATTCAGAACATGCATGTAAGGAACACATGGACAGCACCAGATGATTAGGAGCTGTTCCAGTGCACAGTACAGGAGATACTCAGTCCTTCTCTTTAGAAAGCTTGCTCTTTGGAGGTAGTGATGCTCTGTTTATATCCTGTTCAGTTTTAGGAAACTGCTTTATTGTGGGGGGAGTGGGGGATGTGGGCATGTGCGCACACACACATGTGTGTGTTCATGTGTGTGTGTGTGTGTGTGTGTGTGTGTGTGTGTGTGTGTGTGACAGAGTGAGAGAAGAGAGTGAGTTCACAGCTAGATAGAAGGGAATCCTTTAAAAATTAACTTTTTTCAGCTGAAAACAAAAACAATTTTTTTCTTAGTTTGGTGACCAAGCATCTCAAAACAAGAGCCATGTTCCTCCCAAAGTCTCCTGGGAGGAGTCCTTCCTTGCTTTATCTCTCTTCTAGCATCTTTGGCATTGTGGCTACATAGTTGGTCTGTCTCTCCTTAGAAATGAACTATTAACATATTTTAGTCAGTTGCCAGTGGCACATGCCTGTAATCCTAGCTACTCATGAGGCAGAGAGCTGCAGATAGCAGTTCAAAGCCAGAAAAGTTGAAGAGATTCTATATCCAGTTAACCAGAAAAAAAGCAAAGAGCCTGACTCAAGATGGGGCTCAAGTGGTATAGCATTGGCCATAAGCAAACAAGCCAAGTGCAAGGCTCTGAGTTCAAGCCCCATTATGGCACACACACACACACACACACACACACACACACACACACACACACACACACACACACACACGTCTTAGCCATTAAGGATTTGTCTTAATTGTTACAAATATGTTTGTTGTTAAGGATATCTTGAACCTGTGATGTTTTTTGAAGGATTCACTATTCATAACCTAGACACTCTGGAGAAGCACCCAGGTGAATAAATAAATCATCCGTGAAGCAGAATGCCTTGGGCAAGAGAGAAGGCTTATAAAATCCTAACAAGGCAATGAACTTGAAGAATGCTGGTGACAACTCCTGCAAGAGCCAAGTTATGACACCGGTGTAGGCTCAGCCTATCCTGGCACTGTGGTAAACATTCTTTGCTTTTCCATACTAAACCATGATGGGCCCAATTGTGTTGTATGGGGATTCATTTTTTAGTTAATGTGAACATAATATTATATGAAATTAACATTTTCTACTTGAAAGAGGGATTGATCATTTCAGCACTTTAGAAGCAAACTCAGAGAATAAATTATTCTTTCTTCAATAAATCTCACACCAAAAAACCCTCCCACAAACAATCATAAGATATGTTATAAAAATACCTACAACAAGAGTTAATCTAAAAGATGCCTCTCACACACAGCCCTGGGCTGCTGAGCCTGAACCCCTCCAGCCTCTGAGAGAAAATGAAATCCTGGATGCCTAGCAGTTGAATGCGGGGGTCGTGGACTATAGTGATTCCCAAAGTACATTTTTTTTAGCCGAGTGCTGGCTGAACATGGCAGAGTAGCCATCTTGCCTCTTTGAATCCTATACTGGTTATTGAGTTTCCATCTATGTTAATTTTATATTTCAAAGGCCTTGGAGTCTCCTCTGAAGTAGCCTGATGCCATGTTGAATCAGTGTGTAAATTGCAGAGCAGGAAGGAGAGTACAGAGAACAAAAGATACGGAAGGAAACCGCAGGGACAGCATGGAGGGGATATTGCCTGCAAACTTCACCGTGACTGGAGTCTTTTGGAAGCCTAGGGAACATTACCTAATAATCGGATCCCAGATTTGTGGATGAGGATAATCTGAAATGGTCAGTACCCAGAGGGGTAATGAAGGTACAACAATGCTGTGTAACTGAAGGCTGTGTAACAACCTGTTTGTTTGGCACCGAGGAATCACAGTGTTGCAACCAACCCCAGCCCAGAATGTCATTTCTCAAAGTTTAAGACCATCACCATGAAAGTGTCATCAACACTTTCATTGGAGTATCTGGAATTGCTGGCTAAACATTAAATGCTCAGAAATGCTCTGCTAGGACTCCATCACCGACAGGAAACAAGGTAATGATTTGTCCCTCTGGGCTTCTGGGAATCTGCAGCACAGCTCTGGATTATGTCTGTTAGCCTTCCTTCTACTCTTTGGAGAAATGTGTCTCAAGAAGGCCAGAGAGCCACACCTCCATGTCGGTCGGAGGCCCCTCTTCTCCCAACCTCCTTACCCTAACATCCCTTTCTTGATTCTGATACTTCCACTATCGTTCTGTCATGGGTGCTAATTAAGATTCTCAGGGAGGGGAGGTCTATGAGAAAGCTTCAGTTTATAGCAGACTATAGACTGAAGAACTATAGAGTCCTGTCTAGGCTCAATTTTCTAAAAGACTATCTATTCTTTCATAAACATAACTTAAGAGGTGTAAAATAGAGTTAAAAAATAAGTGGTTTTTTAAAGTATTGCTTTTTAACAAATTCCATAAAATCAGTTTCTATGCCAATGTTTGATCCATGGTCTAAGTCTCTGTTTAATCTTTGATAGTTACAGCTCAGAGCCCGCCATGGCAATGTGTGGATGGAATCTGAACATGTGAAGGGAGAATTTCTGCATGGGAACTTCCTGGTTTAGGGCAGTGGATTCCTCTGCTTAGATCAGACTAGAGAGGATGATTCAGCGATATAACAGCGGGAGGGAAGATATGGATCAACTGTGTCTATCCAAATATGGCTGATGTAAGTGGTTAAATCCAGGGTGAAGAGGGTAAATGTAGGCCAGGAAAGAGAAAGGAAATCTCAAGGTGGGCTTTCAGGGTTCTATTCTGTGGATTGGGCTAGAAATATGACTTCTGGTCCTAGAATAAGGTCCTCAGCAGGGCAAACAAATAGCATGAAACCTTCTCTATACTAACGAGATTGTGCTTAGCAGACTCTGGTCCAAGATAAGCTACATAGTACATATATTCACCATATTTCAGAGCTACTCAAGCACCAGAATCTTGCTTAGTAGATGTAGGGCCCAGGCAATTTTTGACTCAGACTAAGAATCAGCTGTGAGAAGAGAGACTGAATAAATGGTTCTACTTCATATTCAGAATCTATAAGAGTAGGTCAAATTCAAATCCACGGAGTAAAACCACTGCTTTTCTGTAGCCTAGGAACATAAGCCAGAACCTGAATCTAGAAATCATTTGTTGGTCCATTTGCAAGATGTGGCTTTGGGAGATGTGAAGGAAGCCCAGCTGGAACCATCTCAGCTCATGTTTGCACCAGGACCCAATTTTAAGCTGTACTTTATTAACTTTGTATTGAATGTCTACTCTGTTCCATAGATTGAACAGGTTCTTGAATTCTTTGGCCCTAAAAATTTATTAGGATGGTTTGTTATTTTAATTTCAGAGATTAGAAGATAGAAAACCATCATTGATACAAGATAAATTATTGGAATAGTAATTATTTTTAGAATACAAATGTTTGTTTCCTATTGCTACTGTAACAAATTATCACAATCCTAGCATCTAAAATAGAGGTGTTGGAAAACCTGGTTTACTCTGGAGACTGCATTGGCCAATTCTCTGCCTGGCCTTAATTGGCTTCTAAAGGTTACCAGTACTCCATGGCTTGTGGCCTCTTCCTTAATCCCTCTAACCTCTTTCTTCCATTGTCACATCTACTGTTGATCACTGTCTTTCTTATAAGACCCAGTGACCAGATTGGGCCCACCTTAAAAATCCCACCTACCTCAAGATTCATGATCAAATCTGCAAAGTCTCTTTTAGCCCCTAGAGTAACATCTTCAGAGTTTGGAAAGATTAGGAAATAAAATCAATTTCTGTCTTGTTTTGTTGCCTTGAGTTAAGGTTTTACCATGTAGCCTGCCCTAGCCTTGAACTCATTATTTTTCTTCCTGAGTCTCCTGAGTGCTGAGGTTATGGGCATGAACCATCACACCCAACTTTATAAATTACTTTTTTAAAAAAGTTGTTTCGATTGTACTGGGGATTGAACTTGGAGCCTCTGGCTTGCTAGGCACTCTACCAATGAACCATGTCTCTAGCTCCTGTTTTCTTTTCTTTTTTGGTGGTGGCAGGGGCGGGGGGACATTGAACATTACTCTGTCTTCCTTAGGTGAGCATGGAAGCGAGGGCTTTGAGTTAGGGACAAAAGGCAGCCATATAAAAGGGAGAATGTTAACTTTTGCTGAGGTTGGTATGGAGCAGGGCAGGGAGCAGAGGCAGGAGTCCCCAGTTCCTACAAGAATTTCAGTGGAAAATGGCTGTGGAGACTCCAAAGTCCCCAGGAAACAGCATCTCTAAGTTTCCTGGAGCAGTAGAACCAGGACAGATGGCAGGAGCAACTCTGGGCAACATCATTCTTGTGTAGCTAAAGAAGTAGCCACAAAGGCAATGACCATGATAGAGTAGAGCCCGCTAGCTTTCTAGTCCCACAGAACAGATTCTTGGTTGACTGACCTCATGGAACATACAGTGGAGAAAGCTATCTCCCCAATGACAACAGATCCAATATCAATTTGGGCCGACCAGAGGATTTTCAAACAAGATTCAATATCATTGATTGAGTTTCAAAAACACACTTGTGCTTGGGAAGTCACACTTCTAGGCATGATAAACTTCTTGTTGAGATCACAAGAGGAGACAGGCAGGTAAGGGCAGAGTTTTCTACCAACAAGCTCAAGTCTATAGAGTGGGATTAGCAACAAAAGGGTATTTCACTCCCGCATGGTGCTTCCTCAAGATCTAAACCTCAACCAAACAACCCACTGGTTATTCAGATTCCTTTCATGGCAGATATTATCTGAATAACAATAACCATGTTAATAAGTATATTCAGCAGAGAAGGGGGAGAAAAAAGGTGGTAGGGTATTCCCAAGAGGAAAATTAATTTCTTTTTATAATCTGCCATAGTTTATTTCACATATTCATGACCCGCCCAGTATGTTTTTTTTTTCTTTATGACGAGCCATAAAAATGACAAAATACATTAGCCAAGTTCTTCGTTTCTGCTAAAATGACCATATTCAAAAATAATAACAGAGACTTGTATCAGCAATGCAAAAGATGCATGAAGTAATTGGGGCTTAATTTGTACACAAACTGTCAAGGCAGTTTTCCTCACGGCCTGCATCTTCTGAATTCATTAGTCTCTAATTACGGCCAGTGGGGACCAGCAGTTAGAAGGTTAAAGAGGTTCTGACAGGCCTAATCATTGCTCAGGAAGCTGAAAATGTATGCAAAGTCTCGGCAGATGGGGTGAGAGCGGCTTCTGCCAAGTGATAACTGTTATTCCTTTGCACCTCCAAAGCTGTCATCCTAATAGGCACATTTTAAATTTATTAATGCTCTAGTTACAATGCATACACAGTCTCTAATGGTATGTCATTCTGAGTATATAAACTGAGCAATTAACACGTATTACCTGGTAATGGTAAAATTATTTGTTGCCTGTTTGATTTGTGTGTGTGTGTGTGTGTGTGTGTGTGTGTGTGTGTGTGTGTGTGTGTGTGTGTGTGTGTGTGTGTGTGTGTGTGTAGGGGGGAAAGATCTCTTTATTCTGGTAAAAACTGTCCCAGGAAAAGCTTTCCTTTGTTAAAATGGCCTGAGAGTCACATTGTAGAATGGATTTCATTCTGTTCTTTTAATATAACAAACCCATCTACTTGTCTTCACCCCTGTTTTCCTCAATAGTTCAATCTATTACAGGTTTCTAACCTGTCACCTCAGACTTTGATTAGGGAAAAACAGAATGACTCAGTTGAGATGCCTATTTAGACTTTTGGAAGGAGAAAGAGAGCTCCAAGCTTGTATGACCAGGCTCTTTAAAGAGAGAATCTATCCAGGGTCCTGTGACTTCATGCTAACTAATGAAAGTAGAGCTATAGATTTACTTTACAGTCCCAGATCCACAGTCATCAATCTCATGGCCTTCTTTGGTGGCCTCCCTGATTTTCATTTTGATTGCTTTAAAGCTAACTAATCACCAGCAAGAAATGGCTAAAAAAAAAATGAGGTCTCTTGTCTTTCCTGTGACTGTTGATATGACTTGGGAAGGGTCTTTAATTAAATACAGCATTTAGTATAACAATGTTTTGCATGTAGAGTGCAGCAGAAATGGAGACAGCCAGAATGGATAGCACTTAAACTATAGGCTTGGGGCCCACACGATTCAAAAGCATCCCCATAGCATTATGAGGTGTTTATCTCAGCAACAGAGCAATTATCTGTCCAGTGACTAACTACCAGTCTAGGCACCCAATAGCCCATTATGGTTAATTGATTTACACTGTATGGGAGTTATGTAACAATAGCACTAAAAAACATCTTGGAGACTTTGTTAATTAAAAACTATGATTACATTTCCATCGTAGGTAACTTGTTTAAGATTTTTATACCATGCAGAAAAGGCATCAGATTATTTAGGTAATGAGTTTTCTTTGACAAGGACCAAATAACTCATCCATGTGCTTTTATAGGAGGCTGGAGGAATAGCCCTGGTTGCTTAGTCAGTACAAACTGTGTAGCCTCAAGTAAGTGTCTTCATTTCTCTGACTTTTAATTCTGTCATCCTCAAGGTGAGAAGTTGTCTTTGTAACTGCTAAGATCTCTTTCACACCAACAGGAGACAGTCTTATGAATTCTAGTGCTGGGTAGTAGCAAAGCGTTGTTCAGTTGCTTCAGAGCCCTACTACTTAGGGGCAGGTCAGGCTCTTTATCTCATTTTCCCTTTTCAATGTGGACGTTGAAACTGCTTTGTGATCATTCTGTTTATTTATAACTTTTTTTTCTATATGTGCACGGTAGATTTTTCTGGCCCCTTGCTGGAGTTTTGCTGAATGAGATAGCTGTTCATTTTTAGAGATTTTAAAAGTAACTTCATACTTTAATGGGAAATCCAGGGAGGAGAGTCTAGACATGCCTGTGGTGGATGCCAGCTTGCTTGATATGATGTGGTACAGTGGAGAGAAGGGATGCTATTGGGTTCTATGACCTGGGAGTATCTCAGGCCCCTCAAGTGGTCTCCCCTAAGCAAGACTACCCTCTTCATCTCTTATCCACTATCTGACCACTAGCAGCCCTTATTTCCCTGGATGTGGAGTGAAAATTTTAGAGGGTTGAATGCTCTCTGAGGTCTGTTCATCAATGGCATTTGATGAATAAGGAATTTCCTAGAAATGAAAGCTTTTGAAGTCAAATGGCGTTTAGAGGAATCAGCAGGTAGAGAGAGAAAGTGGGACCCTGTATGCCATTTGTGAGAGAAAAGTTTGCCCAAGGAAAGCCTTCTTTTGTAGATGTCAGGTTTTGGTATCAGCCACGGCTTATACTATCGTAAAGGGGAAAGAGAAGCTCAGATGATTGGTTCCAGTGAACCACTGTCCTATCTACTTGGGAATCATGAGGCCACATTCTTATACACACCATCTGACTGGCTTAAACTCTCCTAGAGGTGACACTGGAGGTCACTCAGTATGAGAGTGTGGGCAGGAGGGACCACTCAGCCTCCCAGGAACCGGCCTGTCACATTAACGCTATCCATGTTGTAAAGTAGGTTGCAATGGATCGACCACCTACAGCCAAGGCAGAGAAGCTCATTCAAAAGTGGGCCTGAGAACTTGCATTTTATTTTTTCTGAGATAAGGTCTTCCTGAATACCCAAGCTGATCCTCCTTCTTGAGCCTCCTCAGTGCTGAAAGTACAGGCCTATGCTACCATGTCAACCTTAAGCCTGCATTTTAAAACAACTGAGCTAAGCTAGGTAGTCCTTTTGCTTAACTGAAGCTAGAGAACCAAGGCTCTTAGAAAGCAGAGCCTAGTATGTTCTGCCCTCCGAGAACAGAGCTATTCATAGTCCACTCTGTGTAGTTGACTGACTACAAGTCTACTCTGTGGTGAGGATTGAGTACTGGGTGCAGAGTTTCCACGTATTGGAACTTTCCAGAAGCAAAGCCATCAACTACAGGTCAAGGTTGATACAGGCAATCCCAGTTCTGCCTACAGATGCCACTTGCCCAGCATAAATGGGTTTCCATAACAGGAAGATGATGGTTTTTGTTGGTTTGAGTCACTTTTACCTATGGCCTTCGCTGTCAGAATTCCACGGGCTTTGATTGTAGAGATTCCATAACATGGGAGGCACCAAGAAAAGCCATTCCTAATGCTTTGCATCTACATCTGTACTGTTTTCCAGGTATGTCCATTGTCGTACATGCTGAAGTCCACAGGCCATTGCACTTTCCAAGAACTGCATTAACTCCCCAAACCAGAAAAGAAAATGAGGCCTTCACAGAATGCAAATCCATTAGCAGAGTTTCCAGATTTCTTGTTGGAGAATGACAGCTAGCAGCACTGTAGTGTAGCCATGGAGTAGAATCTGTAGCCATGGAGTAGAATCTGGGCCCAATCTGCCTAAATTCAAATTCTGGTAATACCCTGTATTTATGTAACTATGAAACTGTGCTCATTTCATCCGAAACTCAGTTTCCATATCAAGATAAAAAATAACAGTATTTCCATTTCAGGGTTGTCCTAAGGATTAAATGAGTTAATAAATAAGTTTGAGGTTCTTGGAATGGTGATCAGGAAAATCAAGTGTTCATTAATGTTAGCCATATTTATTTCTGGTCATTTAAGGGCAGGGTCTGTGGGGGGGGGTGATCTGTGCAGGGGCAATCATCAGCCATATGGTATGGCAGAGGCTGGGTTACTGAGAGGTCCACTCTGGGAAATCTATTGATATTGGGCTGAGTGCCTCTGGCGAGGGACCTCAAGCTTAGAAGTGCTCTTTGTACGTTTATTTTTTTCTTTTATTTAGTTACTTAATGGGGCTGGAACTCTGGACAGGTGCACTGCCCTTGAGCTTTTTCTGCTCAAGACTGGTACTCTACTACGTGAGACACAGCTCTATTTCCAGCTTTTTGGGTGGTTAATTAGATATAAGACCCTCATAGTCTGTCCTGCCTAGGCTGGATTCGAATCATGATCCGCAGATCTCAGCTTTGCTGAGTAGCTATGACAGAGTCACTAGTATCTGACCCTGTAGAAGGTTTAATGCTCTACTTCTACTGCCTTAAAGTTGTTAAGGATTTCTGACAAGGAACTTTACATCTTCACTTTGTACTAGACTCATAAATTATGTAGCTGGTCACATCTACATGGGTTGTTGTGGCGAAAAGTTAAGTTCTATGCAGTACTGAATTAAAAATAAACCACCCTCATATTATCTTGTCAAAAAAGGCCAGTTGTTCCCTAAAGAAAAATCTGATAACTGGGCTAAGATAAATATTTTATGAATACCTGTATGGAACCAGTGATTACTCCTTTGTCTTAAGTGATGCCATTTAATATGAATAATATTGCACATTTCTGTTTGTTTCAAAAACTTTGAATTATCTAGGCAACATTAAAGCCAATGGGAGTTGGAATGGTTTTTTGACAATACGTAGGATTGTGCCAGGGCTTCAAGCTTACTGTTCATGTGCACCACCATTGAAGCTATGCCCTCCATTCTTTTTCCTTCAGTTTGGTTTTGATATAGGATCTCACAAACTCTTGAGCATTAACAAAAAAGAAAGCATACGTGATATGATTTACCTGGCTATGAATCAATTGTAGATTTGATCTCCATATTCGAGAAATAGAAACCTGAAGGACTGTCTGTAGTAGTTTGCTCTCACCAAAAAGTGCACTGTAGGAATTGAAACATCTAAAAGAAGGGCAGACACACCAATCTCCCTGCTGCTGACTGCAACACACCTGCAGAAATGCTATGGGAAAAGGTATAGTCACCTCCACCATTGTTACTTAGGTGTCAAAATTCACTCAATACGATTTCTGGGCCTTCACAAATCATAAGTTTGGGTTTTAGGGTGTAAGTGGACTCACTAATATATGGAGATGGCCTAGATGAAAGGAAATAGTTTTCAAATTTATTTTTATTATCTTTAAATAGTTGCACAAATGGGTTTCAATCCAACAGATTAATTTATGCCTACAATATATCTAAAGGAAAGTTTTCAAAGAGGCTCACTGACAAAGTTCAGGCCACCAGCTCCAGCCAGTTTATCCAAAGTCCTTTCTTGAAACTGTCAATTCACATCTTAAGGAGATTTCTGTCATATTTAAAGGTTAGAATAAAAAAGAATAAAATCAGGTTGTCTGCGAGGAAATGGAGACAACCGGAGGTCATGCTAAATGAAATAAGCCAGACTCAGAAAGACAAATGTGGCGTGTTCTTTCTCATATGTGGAATTGGAATCTTTTGAGAGTAGAAGGAAAGGACACCACTGGCAGGGGAGAAGGAGAACAAGATGACAACAAGGGGGGCGAATATAGTCAAAGTACAAAAATACCATGAACTCTGATATCTCATACAATGTTTATGCACTAACAACAAAAAGGAAAATTTCAAGAGCAGGAGGCAGAGGAGATTTTACTACAGGCAATGGGTTATCTGTTGGACACAATTTGTTCTACTTCTAATGTACATTCTTTCTTTCTCCCAGGGCAGATTTAAGGCAAGAGTTGTTTTTCTTTCTTTTTCCTCTGTCTGCCTGTCTGTCTGTCTGTCTCTCTCTCTGTCTCTCTGTCTCTGTCTGTCTGTCTGTCTGTCTGTCTGTCTGTCTGTCTGTCCTGTCCTGTCTGTCTGTCTGTCCTGTCCTGTCCTGTCCTGTCCTGTCCTGTCTGTCTGTCTGTCTGTCTCTCTTTAGGATGTAGGCAGAATTACTTTCATCTAGAGGTCCCTGCATCTTGCTAGAGACACTTTGGTGTTCCCGAATACCCCTGTGCTGCTCCCAAAGTATGAGGAAAATGGATAATGATTGGGAAGAAGTTGGGCATGGGAAGGGCAGGCACCTTCTTTCCCTGTTGGAGCTGTCTGCCAGGAGGTTTTGTGAAGATCACATGGATTTAATGCCAAGTCTCAGGAAGGCCCTCCTGATGTATCCTTCAGTTGCCCCCTTTCTACTATTCATCAGTGTCTGCTAATTAGAAAATCAACTCTTATTTATACCAACAGTTGCCAACACCCCCACCCAAGACAGCTAAATGAGGAGGATAGATGAGCCAGTCTTATTAAAAATGATTTAAAATTTATCAGTTCCTATTTATGTTCCTTTTATGTCCCAATCTTCTACAGATTTAACGAGTCCAGATGAGAAGGTTTTGAGGTATAGCAATTTATCCCTTGAGTAACACAAAACTTGATTATACTTGAGTAATATTCATGACCCTAGCAGCAGAGATGACAACAAGGGCTAACATTGCCAAGCATTTGTGCTGTGCAAGGCACAGTACTCACCACTGTGCATACATTATCTCATTTAATCCTCACAAAACACCCGTGGAAGTAAATGTTGTTGTCTTCATTTGTGTATAAGGAAACTAAAGTTCAGAACGTTTAAGAATTAAGAGTTAACACAGGTGACGTTATATAGGCCTCTATTTTCTATCCTAGGTTTTCTTAGTCTGATATTTCTTGGTGCATGGCCCTTGAACCAGGGAAATCAGAAAACTCTAGGGATCTTCAACTTCCTGGGTCTTGCCTTCAACTAAGGGAATCAGAATCTCTGGGAGTGTAACCCTGGAGTCTGCACTTGAAACACATTCCCCAAGATACTCCTATGCACTCTAAAGTTTGAGAATCACTGTCTGGCCTCTGAGATGTTTAAAACATAGCAAGGTTATTGGGTGTGAGAGTGTGTTGTTAACTTGGAGGGCTGTAATTGACTTCCTTCTAGTGGACCAGTGGGGAAAAGTGGAGGCAGAGACTTGCGTTTTAGTCCTTGATTGGGTTTATATAATTTATTTAACCTCTCTTGGCCTCTAGTTTTTCATTTGTAAACCAGGAAGTCTATTCCTTTTTAAAAAATTTTTTTTCTTTTCCAGATGGTTGTGAAGATTGAAGGAGAGATCAGAGTAGAATGAAATTTAAAATGTAGAAAGTATTCTGTAACTCTATGGCCTATTAACCACAGGTTTGCCCAGGACTAGGGAGCAGAAACAGCAATCTGCATTATGCTGGCTCCTTGAAAAGATGCAGAGGAAATGCGATAAGCAGCAAATCCTCCTAGGGCCTGGGCATCTTTGAATTAGTACAATTTGTTAGGAAAGAGCATTTCCCCTAGGACTTAGAGGAATTGTTTCCTTCTAAGCCAAGAGTGTACACTGTCTTTCTGCTGCTGGCCTTCGTTTACCTACTTGTGTCATATAAGACTCAGGGCTGCTCTCTGCCACAACTTGTCCCCTATGAGAAGGTAGAAGATTAGCACCTGCCCTTCCCTGGTCACACCCTCTATCACCACCAAGTCTCCATCAGTGTGATTGAATGTTCTGTATGTGCCAGGATTAGTATGGCTATGGATTGGATAAGGGTGCCTCAAAGAACTATATGTTGAAAGTTTGTTATCCAGACTGTGGTATCATTGGGAGATAGTGTTACCTTTAAGAGGTGTGGCCTAGTTGGGGACCTCAGACCCTTCCTGTTTCTCTCTCTCCCTTCCTGGCCTCTATGAGGTGAATAGATCTCCTCTAACAACATATGCTGTCACAGGCCCCAAAATAGCAGGCCAGAAGAACACGAATGGAGACCTCTAAATTGATTGTCAACTGAAGCCTTTTCTGTTTTAAAATTGCTGAAATAAGGTAAACCTGACTACATACATATGTATTCTTTTATTTAATCCTCATGGCCGTGCTGTGAAATCAACACTTCAGTTATCACTGTTTTATAGGCGAGGAAGCAGGCATCGGGAGTTTAATCTGCGTGAGCTTGTGAGTAGTGAAAGTCAGGACTCAGTTCTTCTCTCCTCCAAAAAGCTCTCAGGAAAGGCTGTGAATAGCGCTGTGCCTGGAAGTGTAAGAAGCGTTATGCTATTCTAAGGCCTCGGAAGGAGTGTCCATATTTGAAAGCAATCTCTTCCTTTCCCTGGCCCTCTACAATGTGGCCTAAGTTATTCAATTAGGAAGGGAAATAATTGGCAGTGCAGAACGCCTCTAGCAGTGGTAATTACCTCCAGTGCCTTGTTGGAATAGTCAAGCTACATTTCAGTTTATGCTGTAAAACCTTAATTATAATATAAACAGCTGCCCTTCAGCCCTGCAGGGCAGCCTTCCCCCTCCCTGCCCCGCTCTGCCTTCGTTCTCTGGTCTGGAATGGTACTCCCTCATGAGTGGTCAGGAAGGTTCAGGAGTGGGAAGGTACTTTGGGGTAAAGGGGAGCTGATTCCAGTATGTGCAGAGAGGCTTAAGAGGCTAAACTCAAGGGAGCCTCTGTCAGATAGCTATCTTCAAATAAGGAAGCCATAGGCAGCAGCTCCATCTCAGTACCAAACACAGTAGAGTCTCAGGGGCAAAAGTCTCTAGAAGTGAGCTGTCAGCACCATTCTGCTTGGATGGGGTTTGGCAGAATATTATGTGGTTTCTAGGTAATTATCTCTTTTCATCCGCTCCCTGTGAGGGATAATAGCTTTTCCTTCTGAAATCAGGCTCCATGATTGAAATGGAGACCTACAGAGTACAGGTAGGGCCTATACACCAGGTAGTATACTAGACATTGTCACAAGCATTTCCCCCATCAAGACTTCCTAGCACCTGCATATCTGGGACAATAACAGCTCAGTCCACTTGGTTGTTGGGGAAAATATGCCTTTGAAAGTTTAATGGAAGATGAGGTTTGAAATGCAAACCACTCTGTGAAACACTTGGGCTCAGGTTCAGGTAGTTTGTAGATAATAGACAGTTTTACTCACAATGGAGTCAAAGGAAAGATTTGTTACCATCAGGTATCCAAGAAGATCCAAGAACGGGATGGTGATGAAGACGAAGAATCAATAATAGCTAAAGATACTGATTGCTGGGTTCACAAATCTGCCTATTAATGTTGGCTCTGACCTTCTCCAAGGTGCAGCAGATATGGGAGCTGATGACTAGATTTAGAATCTATAAAGAAAAGACCAGGAGTCAGAGTAGTGGAGTGGGGTCATCTGATGGTTGGGATGGTCAATAATATGGTTTCCTCCACTCATGTTCTCATTGATTATTATGGGAAAGATGGACAATGTGGGCTTCTGGGTGATTCTCAAAACTGAGGAAGTATCCTAGTCCCCGGAGAGCAAGAAAAAAATCATTAGACAATCTTTTTGAAAGTTGTTTCCTCCTTTATTTAATTTGATTTCTGTGTGTTTTATAATGTGTTTTATAAATGTGCTTGATATGCAAATTAGGACATTTATCTAATTTGCCGCATATAGCTATGTCATGTACATAAATATATGATGCATATATTCATGGCCAAAATTTTTGAAGCCAATTGGGCGACATGCTGTTATGATCCCATGAATTTCTCGTAAATAAAAAAAAGCAAACAAACCATGCTTGAGGGATGGTAATTCATTTTGATGCCTTGGAGTGATAGTAATTATTTCTCATGGAATATCTATGATTCTGATCTCCCTATCCATCTTGTAGAAACAAGGTGACACAGAGACACACAGAAACTCTGGTGCTGAACTCCCTGGAACATACTGACACTGACCTACCTGGATTCCACACTTGCTCTGTTACTCGAGCCATGTGTCATGGGGTAAGTTATTCAGCTCATGTTTGGTAGATGAGTCTACATCCCTGTAGTGGGGATGGTCAAATGAGTTAATACATGTATAGTGGCTATAATAATATTTGAACCTGAGTACCCAGACAGTAAATGCTAGTTAAGTGGAATTTTACTAAGAAATGGATCTTCGAGGAATGGAGGGGACAGCTGACATTTACCTCCTAGTTGAATGATGCTAAAGTCTCTATCTTGGGACCTAAAGTAAAATGGTTCCAAGTTCTTATCACAATAGTTGGATATGGGAAGGTATGTCTGCTTCTGTTTCTAAGAATCTTCAATTCCAACCTCCTAAATGCATCCTCTATATTTCCCCAACTGGAGCAGGGAACTGGACATTGGCAAACTTCCCTTTCAATGCAAAGATTCTCAGCAAGCTGGCCTCATGGCCTTCATTCTAGCAAGTGTGTTCTTCCATCTTGCTGTGGTCCTCCAGTGTTCTGAGTTTTTCAAGCCCTCTTTGCTCCCAGGAGAGATTCTACAGTCTTGGAGAGATGAAGATAAGGCCTATAAGGGTCTTGCATTAAGGAAAGTTATGCTGAGGACTTGGAAAGCAAAGGAAGAACTTCTGCTGGACAGGGTCTACATGGCTAGATGATGACTTAGTTGTTACCACACCTTCCCACTGGTTTTCCTTCACAGTTCTTGGGCACAACATCCACTTGTTCTGACTCTATAAATTCTAAAAGCATGTTGTCTTTTCCATAAAGATTTGAAAGTGTCTTGTGAAGTTTCAGTGACTTTGTAACACCCAGGTTACATTAACCCAAGCTTTCTCTTCCAATAGCAGATGCTGTAAGCAATTGAAGGCCCATCTAATCTTTCAAGAGCTTTTGGGGGGTAGGGGAAGAAATATTGATCATGATGGGAAGAAGTTATCTTACTATAAACTTTCCACAGAGAATGGCCAGCTCCACCTGACTCCCAGGCTTTGGCATTCTTACCTGCCCTCTTTCAGCATCAATGATTGCTCCTCCTCTACTTCCCTTTTCCTGAGGAAAAAGGGAAGAGTTTTCTGAGGGCTGAGGGTTTTTTTTCTCCTTTTTATATTAGAAGTGGTCAGAGACTAACAATAAGTAAAATATCCAGCAAAAAAGGGAAACTTGCAATGTTCCAAGATACTTTAAATGGTGCACTTGAAATGCATTAGGATAGAAATTGAAGTCCTTGAGTGGATTTTTAAAAAATATTCTTTTTATTTCACGTTAACCTGAGTTCAACTTTCTCTTTTCTATTCATTTCCCAAAGGATGATGCACACATTGCTCAGTAGTGGAGAGACTGAGCTGGGCCAGCTTCATCTGTGAATTCTCTCTTGGTAGATGATGAACTGAGGCTACTTCTCTCCAGAGACAATCAAAATAACACTGTGGAAATCTCTGGCCAAAATAAAAATGAATTGCTTCCATGGTTATAAAGTCTTTTTGTGTGTCACTTTTTCTGATTCCAGTGATCTAGTTACAGGTTTACAAGTCTGGGTGGAACCATATTCAGTTAAATGAAGATAAAGGGTCACTTTTCTATATGAGCAGAAAACACCCAAGGATGGTAGGAAAATCCTATGTATTAGAAGACTCATAAAAGCCAATTCCTAAAGTAAAAAGACTATTTCCCTCCAGAGTTACCACATGCCTTTCCTTTTGAGTTCATTTATATTTCAAAGCCAATTTGCCCAGGAATAAATCTCTTTAGCACACTTAACTAACACCTGGAGATATGTCCCAGGGGAACCAATGTCCTAAACGAACTGTCTCAACAAAGGATTTGACAATAGCATTGTTGATTCTGGAAATTTCACCTTCACGAAAAAAAAAATCATGAATAGAATGCTGGGGAACATACAACACATGGAATTTAAGAATCTACCAAATCAAGTCCAAACTCCTAAAAAGAAGGTTTGGGTGTTAACTAAATATATAGCAAAAGAAAGGAGCAGACTTGTGTAGTCCTGAAGTTTAGAATTGGTCCATTTACCCTAATTAAATAAACCCAGCTGGCTGTTAGACTTGGGTTTGTGGTAATTTCTTCCCATCCATCTAAAAAAGGACATGCAATCTTCTCCCTCTTTGCTTCCTCTTCCCTCCCTCCCTCCGTCCCTCCCTCCCTCCCTCCCTCCCTTCCTTCCTTCCTTCCTTCCTTCCTTCCTTCCTTCCTTCCTTCCTTCCTTCCTTCCTTCCTCTCTTCTTTCTTGCCTGCCTGCATGCCTGCCTGCCTTCTTGTAAAAAAATTTCTTGGGATCACCAAGGTAGCCCCACGAAAGTTAAAATTAAGCTTCAAAGATTGTTTTTAGTTTTTATTCACTTGTATCACCTTATCTTAAAAGGAAGGTAATGTTTATTAAATACTTTTCTTGAGATGTGATTAACATACAATAAACCTATCTAACTGATAAAATTGTTTGGAGTCACAAATTCACTGCAATTAAATAAAGGAACGGGTACCAAAATGTCTTATACAACGCTCAGTATTATCCATAAATTTAAATATGGCTTGGCTGCTGATAGTAGCTTTGTTTACAAATCTTCCTTTCCTATAGAATAGCCTAAAATCCAAAGCTGAAAAATGGTGAGGCTCTGTTGCTCATCGACTGCAATGCTGTCTCTCCCCCACTCCCCAACTTGTCAGAGGAACCTGGATGAGATACAATGATCCCTGTTCAGAATTCCCTTATGCTGCTATATTTCTGCCCATCAGGTCCCTGCCTCTCCTTCAAGATGAAAAGCCAGCTGTCCCCAAGGGATCTTTCTGATGACTCTTACTAGCTATTAATTTCTTTAACCAATGCTATGTTGCTCAGTTCCATCACTGTAACAAAATACTCAAGATAAATGATTTACAAGGAAAGAAAGTTGTTTGGGCTCAAGGTTTCAACAATCTCAGTGAAGAGTCTGCTGGACTATTTCTTTTAGGGCCAAAACAAGTCAATACATCATGGTAGGATGGCCTGGTGAACGAAGCGGCTTGCTTCATGACAGAGAAAGAGGAGGGGCCTGGGTCCTAATATCTATGTCAATGTCCTAATGACCTAACTTCCTCTCATTAAGCTTCAATATCTTAAAGGTTTCTCCACTTCTCACAATGCTGAAGACTAGGAACAAACTTTCAACACATAGGTCTCTGGGGAACATTTCAGTTCCAAACCATAGCAGGTGGCTTATTTCATCATGCTATATTGATTCTAAGATATTTGTCACATTCTATTTTGCACCACTTATCATAACTAGCTCCGTCCTTTCTTGTAATTTTGATAAACATTCATTGAGCATACATAATACCTGAGCAGTGAGCTAGAGATGAGAGGGGCTGGGTAGCGATACAGAGATGAATGGCATAGTGTTTGCACTGCAAAGGCTCATAGCTTGGAAAGGAGCCTGAGGTTGCAGGCTTTACCATGTTCAACTCCATCTCTAACATTGTCTCCAATGTCCCATGCATAGTAGAGACAGATGTTAAATAAAATCAAAGAGTATTAAAGGTGAAAAAATATCGGACTGTTGAGTACAATTGCTGTATAAAAGAGAAAATGAAGTCTTGAGCAAGAAAAAGAATATATCCAGGGTTACCAGCAATTCAAGAAGTTATAAGTAGATGGTTATAAATAATGAAAATATAAGTAGAGTGCTATAAATAACCAAGGTGGAAGGTTAAGCAAAGGCACTGTTGATGTGGTGGTGGTGATAGAGGGTATTATTTTTCCTCTAAAATCCAAAATTGTCTTTGGTGACAAGAAGTCCCCCCTCCTTTTTTTGCACTTCTCAGAGACTTTGGGAAGTGGCCCCTGGCACTGTCTTCTGCCCTTTTCAGAGCCCATGATGTTGGAATTTGTATATGTAAAATTCTTTATTCTTTTCTTGTTTGTTTTTTGGTCTCATTTGGCTTTGTTGCTCAGGGCTGGCTCTCTACCACTTGAGCCACAGCTCCACATCTGCCTTTTTGGTGTTGAACTGGAACTAAGAGTCATTTTGATTTAGCTTTGATCTGTGATTAAAGCCCTTTTTACCCATGGAAGTAAATGCTATATCCTATGAAGTGTCCTGTGACTTTACAAGAACCTGGGCTCAAATTCTAGACCAGTTACTGGCCAACTTAATGCTTTGAAAGGAAAGACTTAGCATTCCTTGTTTGTTAAATAAGGATGGTAATAGTTATGTGGTAGCACTATTATGAGGTTTACATTATTGATAAACCAAATTAATGTATGAAAAAAAAGCAAAGTGAGTGAGTGTTGGTGGCAGTGGGGATAGTGGTGTTGGTGGTAGAAGTAGATATCATAATTCAAATCTACCCACAACTTACTATTAGCTTTCTGCTAATGCTGTTTGGATCCTCAAAAGCAGTCCTTTGTGAATTTACCCATTGGATATATCGGAAAGAAATTTATGCCATTATACTTTCTAGATCTCCTTTCTCATCAGCATTAGATCTGTCTTTAACCACACAGCAAAGAATAAGTGGTGCTCTTATAATTTTAATAATGTTGATGCCTCCTTTTTATCCTACATGTGTTCTTCTGCTGCTCCTTTACCCCAGGAACAAGTTCTCTCAGTTACTGGCCACATCTTTTCACTGAATCCTTGAGTCAGCTGCCAGTGTTGCTGGCTTGTTGTTGTTTTTTTTATATTAGTCATGCTTCACACACCCTCCGTGCTTATTTACTGCTTTAGGCAGCAACTTGTTTGATTGCATGGTGCCTCTTTTCTCCATCAGCCAAACCATCCATGGTTTCTCAATTTCAGAATCAAATGAGACAGGATGAAAATGCTGGTTTTCGAGGCAGAGAAGAGACAGATTAACTATAGTGTAGTCATTTCTCTCTCAAATCAATACTCACAACATAAGTATATTCTACATAAGCTATCAGCAAAAAATTTAAAAGTTATTCACAATCTACTTTTATTAAAGGAAATAGACAAGATATGTGAGTGTACGACTAATATGAACTGGTTAAGAAAATTAGTTTTAGTGACTGTACTTGGGTAAACAAAGATTCAGATTTATCTTGTCTTGCCCTTTCCATTGACTGCATTGTTGTACCCTGGTCTTCTGTTATTTTGTTATTGAAATTTCCCAATTATCTTCTGAAACGTCAACAAATAAAAAAAATCATATTACAATGAGTATACTTTTGATATTGAAAATATTGCACTTACATATCACTACTTGAAAATAATTTATTTGTGAAGGAATATATGGCAAATTTTGCTGTACTAGAATATTTAGTTTAGCACTTGCATAATTAAAGCTGAAAGATTTCACTGATCATCTACTTCATGCCAACTCTACATTAGACATTCCGGAATAGAACTTCTTAATCTGGATCCGTGAAATCTTGGGAGGTCTATAAGTAAATGTTGGAGAGGTGTAGAATTTAGCAGCTATAAATGTATAGTTCTTTTGCTGAAGGAGCAAGCCTGCTACCTCCAGAAGCACTGTTGTCAGTATTAAGTGATCATGTAGGAAAAGGTTTAAGGAACAGTGAGTGTAGTATAGCTGTGGCTCAAAGTGATAGAGCCCTAGCCTTGAGCAAAAAAGCTCATATACAGCACCAAGGCCCTGAGTTCAAGCCCCAGGACTAGCACGTGTGTGTGTGCGCACACACACACACACACACACACACACACGATTAACCATGGGGTTGAAAGCATGGTTCAGTTGGTAGGGCACTAGCCAATGACTGAAACCATCAGGTACTAATGAGTTTGAGTCCCAGCCTCAGACCTAAAAAAAAAAAAGAAAAGAAAGAAAAACAAAGAAAAGAAATGGTGAGTGGTACACAAAATATGCTTTAAGATGAAGATGTTGCCAATCATTACTGTTTTTCTACCAGAAAAGAGGTAAGTCAAGGGCAAATTTCTGGTCCCAAGAAATAACTCCAAAGTTATTCAGTTCTTCCAATTGTTGTTATTATCTTATTATTAAATACGTTGTTTGAGGAGGAACTCACTCAGATCCTGGAGAAATAGAGCATCCAAATCTTCTCGACGCCTCATTATAAAAATTCCTCTCCCTATTTCTCCTCTGCCACTTGCATTTTGTCCTTCCTACTGTGTTCACACATATGCCCCAAATCCTTCACCTTGTGCATTCCGCCCCCCCCCCCCACCCCGCTTTGCTTCTCTCATTCCTTCTCAGTTCCTTTCCTCTGCCCTTGGCTACAAACCTGCTCTGTAATTCACAACAGAGCAGCTGTCGTTGGCTGGGAGAAGCAGGCTCCTTGGTTTTAAACAGTCCCAGAACAAGGCAATGACTTTGGTCTCCGGCCTCCTCAATAGACTGCACAACAAAGCTGTTGGTGAAAGAAGGTGTCTCCTAAGAAGTTCACATTACGGCCCATGGTGAAAGAAAATGGTGATATTGTTACAGCTGCCAGTTTCTTCCCATTGTCTTCCTTGTCAAAAACATGCCCCCTCCAAAGGGCTGGGATGCGTTTCAGTACAATTTGAGAATGTTCAGTAACCCAATATTATCTCCGTTTCCCTCCTTGTTTCATGTTACTTTCTGATCCTTGAGTTCTCCCAAGTTCACAGCGGTCCATGACATCTCCGTGACTCGCTAACTTTCCCATTATACTTCCAGTCAATGGGAGGACAATAGATTGTGTTATTCTGTATTTTGCTACCCTGTCACTCAGTGTTTTTATCTCCGTTGATACCCTGGTACCAGACACAGAAACCAAAGTAGGTTGTCTTGTCTTCAGCGAATCTTGAATGCCTTTTGTTCAAGAGAGGCGTTTTGTATTCATCAGTCAACTGAGGACTCATCCTGAAGAAGGCCTCAGTCAGCACACAGCCCAAGTGAAAAGGGGATACTCAGGCCGTGAAATATTCATAGCCAAAGGTACCTCCGCGTTCACCTTTTGGCCTCATGAGCCTGAAAGGATCCCCCAGTGGTAAGTGGCAAATCTTGCCAGTATAACATTTCCTGGATGAAATTATGTGAGTGCCTCCTATCCACTTTTGATATGAAAGCTATTCACACAGGCCCGTTTATCTTCCTACTCCATCTGCCAACTGACCGTGTCAAACATCTGTAATAGAAAGTCCACAGGTGAAGTGATACTGATCCAAGTTTTACCCAATTTCTTCCCCCACTTCTTCAAAAGAGGTAATAGTCTTTCTCCCCTCCCCGATTCACTGCATCTTTAAATGTCTCTCTCCTGGTGCTGAAAGGATAGTCTAGAGGCCAAATTAAATGGCATGTTGATTGTCTTTCTGAAGAATAAAAATCTTAACGGATCAATAAAATCAAGTGCAGACAGAAAGCAATGGGAGAATATAATGGCTGTTAATTTGATGCCATCAGTTGATGGCCACTAAATGTCAAATTCATCTAAGTCAACCAAAGCCATAGCAATACACAGGGGTAGAATGGAAAGAGGTGAAATGGAGAGGAAAAAGACAAAAAAAAATCACTTAAAAATGTTAACATATAGCCGGGCGCCAGTGACTCATGCCTGTAATCCTAGCTACTCAGGAGGCTGAGATCTGAGGATCACAGT
Organism: Dipodomys merriami; assembly: GCF_024711535.1. NCBI lineage: Eukaryota > Metazoa > Chordata > Mammalia > Rodentia > Heteromyidae > Dipodomys > Dipodomys merriami. The sequence continues at coordinate 4,453,475 of NW_027204604.1, forward strand.
TCAAAGCCAGCCAGGGCAGCAAAGTCCGTGAGACTCTTATCTCCAATAAACCACTAGAAAACTGGAAGTGGCGCTGTGGCTCAAGCTGTAGAGCGCTTGCCTTGAGCTGAAGAGCTGAGGGACAGTGCCCAAGTACAGAGTTCAAGCCCCACAACCGACAAAAAAAAAATGTTAACATATAATAACTGTACAAAATAATGGATTTCATTATGACATTTTCATATATACATATATATATAGAATCTCCAATTCCATACATTTTTCTGCAAATGACATGGTGTTATCCTTCTTTGTAGTTGAATAAAATGTCTTTGTGTATGAATACCATATTTTCTTTATCTATTCATAAGTCAGTAGGCACCTAGGCTGATTGCACCATTTGGCTATTGTGAATAGTGTTGTGATAAATATAAGCATGCAGATAGATATCTCTACTGTGGACTGACTTTGATTCCAGGAGTAGTCTAACTGAGTCATATGGTAGTTCTACTTCTAGAGTTTTTGAGGAAACACCATACTGATTTCCATAATGGCTGAATGAATTTACATTCTCACCAATAATGAATAGGGTTTCTTTTTCCCTGCATCACTGCATTTGTTGTTTCTTGTTTTTCTGAGAAGTGTTTCTTTAAAAAAATTTTTTTTCAATGACACTGTGGATTAAACCCAGAGCCTTGGACATGGCAGACACATACCCTACCTTCAAGCTCCATCTCCACTCCTTACACATCAGTTTCAGTAAGATTTATTCCTTCAGAGTTACTGATAAAATAATAATGGGATGCTCATAATTCCAAGATTTACAACAAACTATTCTCTTTTAATTTGGGGTAGCCTCTCTCTTTATGTTGATCTAGATTTCAATGACCAGAAGGACTATTTAAAAAAGGAAGTAGGAAATAAAGTCTATGTTCATCCCTGGTAAGGATGGGGTGACTACCTTTTTTTTTTTTTTGTCGGTAGTGGGGCCTGAACTCTGGGCCTGCGTGTTGTCCCTCAGCTCTTCAGTGCAAGGCTACTACTTGAGCACAGCGCCACTTCAGGCTTTTTTTTCTGCTTATGTGGTGCTGAGGAATTGAACCCAGGGCCTCATGCAAGCAAGGCAAGCGCTCTACCACTAAGCCACCTTCCCAGCCCTGTGTGGTAACTACCTTTATTTTGTGCCCATTACACACCAGGTATAGAGCATCTCATATATTTTTTAAAGGGAAGATTAAAAAATAGAGACCAAGACTCATGGTCCTAGATTTAACTTTAGTGTGCATTTCATCAATCACTACTGCCTAGAGAATAACTAAAGTAGACTGGCCAAGTCCATATTCAACAAGTTAGCATTCACAGGCATGAGGCACTGGAACCTGGTTATCAAATCCTTTTTGAAAGGTGTTAATGCTAGCTTCTTTGGAGAATGAGATCTGAGGATTGCAGTTCAAAGCTATCCCTGGAAGGAGATTCTTATCTCCAACTAACTACTAAAATGCCAGAAATGGAGTTATGGCTGAAATGGTAGAGTACTAGCCTTCAGTATAAACAGCCAAGGGACAATGCCTCAATAATGGCACACGAAAAATGGGGGGCAGGAGGATTGTTACAAATTGCCTGTGCCTATGCTAATGAGAAGTTTTTAGATGAAAAATAGAAAAGAGAATGTAACTGAAAGTCTTTCATAGATCCTGCTTACTACTTATGTTAAGAACATCTCTGGGATGATTCCTATTCTCAGAAGGATCAAACAAACAAAAGCCTGTACTTGAAATAGCAACTTCTATCCTGAATATAGACTAGAAAGAACCATAATAGGAAAGCTGTGAATTTTTGTCCCTCTGAGTTTCCATAGACATGTTCTTGGATTCTGAGTCTGTGAATCTCAGAATGCATGAAGGCTGTAGAGGATTACAAAGTGGTTGACTTTGCTGGAAAATCTAGATACTAATTTCCTATTAAGCACCTAGACATCTCTGGAGAGATGTCTAATGAATAAATAAAATACAAATAAATCTTCATATTCAAACCTGTGTGCCCAAGGGAGACAGTCTCTTGGAATTCAGAATCAAAATGCTCATGATGTTGAGCTAGACCCATCGAGAAGATGAGGCTCATCAGTACCCAGGCTCCCAATGCCTACTAGAAGCAAATCTGGCCCCAAAGAAAGCAAATAATTAAGCAAGTCATTAGGAAGCCTATAAAACTACGGATATGCAGTTACGCCCTTCACTTCAAAAGGTGATCAAAAAGGCAACAAAGGAAACAGCAATGGAAACAGTGAATTTGCATGACACCCAAGGACCTCCTGGATGGAAGTTCATCTTACAAACATCTGTAGTCCCCGAAAGTTTCCCCACTTGCTTAGTCTGTGCTCTTAGAAGGCACACATAGTTCAGCTGTCACTGAGGTCTGCTTGGTCTCAAACCTATGTCAGGGCTGGAGGTGAATAGGGCAGACCAGGAGTATGTAGGCATGGGAGTCCTAGAGTTTGTCCCTTGCCCTGAGCTGGAACAAAACTGTGAAGTCTGCTTCTCCATTTCCTTCCTCAGGGCCCTTCCAACTTTCATGCCCAGTGACCTCAAATTGCCCAGGGTCTTGTTTGGGTATAGAAGGAAAATATATGAAACTCACAGTCATGTGTTAATGAGCCAAATATCCTGTCCAGACTCATTTGAAATTTCAACAATTCTTCACAAAGAGAGCAGTGATTAATGGTGGGGTTTCTGGTTCAGTGCCCCCTGGGTGGGGGGCAAAGTTGCGGACAAACCTGTCTTTTCTGTCCTCAGCTTATATTTCCTCCTCAGGGAAAGGTAAGGCCGTTCCTCTCTGTCTTAATGTAATGTACACCCAAAGCTACAAGTTGTTGCCAAATTCTTTTGGCTTCCAAGCTGCAGACTTTAAATGGACTTTCCTGGCTCGCCTAAAACATATGGGTCCCAGAGCATCCTCCTCTTTCTTCCAATTCTACTCCAGCCCCAAATGGTTCAGAGATAGTGGGGAAAAACAGAGAGAGAGAGAGAGTGTTTGAAATGCCAATAATGGAGAATTAATTTAGCTAGGGTAGGGTTTACTCTAAGTATCCATTTGGGAAAGTCGTCTGAATATTTTCATTAATTCTACCTTCACTCCATCCGCCTTCCTGCCATCAACGGGTACAGTTTTTCATTTTTATAAGACCTGTGTTCTTTTACTAAATTTATTTATCTAGCAGAGCCCTGATGTGATGTAATTTTGAGAAAGGACAACACTGAGTTGGTATAATTATTTCTTAATATTTAAAAGCTCCCTTGGTTAATGTGTTTTCGGAGACAAGCTGTTAAATCATTAGGGATGGTGTTTTGCGGCCTTTTTCTAAGCAGCAGCTAATGCTGACTTGAGCTGTTGGGCCTGAAGACCACACCGGATGATCTCCCCATTAGCATGCTGGTAATGAGATGGCCACTGCCTAACAGGTCTTATTACCAGACTTGTACTTGATGGATGTGTGATAATTGAAATTTTTATTTGAAAAAGAAAAGTAAGGGAAGTTTCCCTGTGAAACTTTATGGTGTGCTGTAAGAGCTGGGGGAATAAAAAACAAAGGAGAGAAAAGGAAAAGTCTGGAATCTAGACTCCACAGACAACTCCTGGGCTCTTTCAGAGGTGCCCATTCATTGTGAGCAAGTCGATGGTAATATGGAAGAAGTTCAGGGTAGAAAGATAGGATGGAAAGGAAGGTTCCAGAGAAGAAAATCAAAGGTGAGGCCTGGTAGACACAGTGAGAGGAGTTTCACCTCCATTTAGGAATACCTTTTTAAACAGATAGGTATCCCCAGCAGCTCAGGATAATCTAACAAGACGCTAGAGACTAGATGGCTTGGATAGCTTCCATTTTTTTCTCTGAAAGTTCTGGAGACAGGGATATCAATACAATCAGGCTCTGCTACCTGGCTGTGCCTCTTGGGCAAAAAGAAGTTCCAGTGTCTTCATTTTCTTTTTTTTTTGATCGGTTGTGGGGCCTGAACTCTGGGCTTGGGCGCTGTCCCTGCACTCTTCAGCTCAAGGCTAGCGCTCTACCCCTTGAGCCACAGTACCACTTCTGGTTTTCTAGTGGTTTATTGGAGATGAGAGTCTCACAGACTTTCCTGCCTGAGCTGGCTTTGAACCGCTATCCTCAGATCTCAGCCTTCTGAATAGCTAGGATTACAGGCGTGAGCCACCAGTGCCTGGCTATCTTCCTTTTCATATAGGGCACTAATTCTGTCCAACAGGCCTCATCCTTTTGACCTCTTCTAAATCCACTTACCTGGCAAAGACCCATCTCCTAATACTATCTAATTAGGGGTTATGATTTCAACATAGAAATCTGACAGAAAGGGAGGACAAAGACATTCAGTTCTAGGGCAATGAGAATCCCATTATGCTGGTAGTAGCACAGATATTAAAGGACATTGCTCGCCTGTATGAAAACAGTCTAATGAATCCACTGGAAACTGTGAAAGGAAGGTAGAGGTGGAGGTTAAGAAAGAACAATAAAGGAGGTGAATTTGAGTAAAGTACATGCTATCTCTACATGGAAATATTACAATAAAACCTCTTTGTACAGTTAAGGTATACTAGTCAAACTTTCAAAAAGACAAACAAGAGCAAAAATCCACCCCAAAACCCCAAGAGGCAAGAAGACCCTTGACAGCTCTTGGAGAAGCAATTTATATATTGACTAAGATCTTGGGATAGCTGGCTTTCAAGCCATCTTCCTCTGACATTATTCCCTTAGTATTCTATGATTCAACAAGGAAATGGAAAAAATAGGAGCCAAGGATTCATATTGAGTCATCGATAAAAGGTGGGCTACCCTAGATGTTGTGTCAGGTCTGACAAGTCTGTTGATGGGAATGACCATGTGCTATGAAAGTAGGAGCATAATTTCACATCTCTAAATCACAGCCTCCGTGTGCTATCCCATGTGTGCGTATCTAGGTTTCTCTGAGCAACAACAAATTCTCCTAGTGGACTCCTGTAGATGAAGAATGGAAGAACCACCAGGCTAGAAACAACACTATCCCAAGGAGAAGCATCATTGGTCTAGTCTTAGTAGACATTAAATATTTTCATATTCTTCCTTCTTTTTTTCTTAATATAGGAACATCACAAATTGCCTCAACTATTCAGTTCCTATGAAGTTGTCAACTGATGTTAACTCTGGTTACATTTTTTGTCCTGGTTTAGCGTATTTTTTTCTAGTCCTGGGGTTTGAACTGTTTGTGCTCAAGGCTAGGGCTCTACCACTTAAGCCACAGCACCACTTTTGGCTTTTTCTGAGTAGTTTATTGGAGATAAGAGTCTCACAGACCTTTCTTCCCTGGGCTGGCTTTGAACCGTGATCCTCAGATCTCAGCCTCCTGAATAACTAGGATTACAGGCATGAGTCATGGGCACCTGGCTTAGCATATCATTTTAATTCAAGGTGAATCAGACTAGTGATAGTAGACCTCAGACATGATAGTTTCATGGCAGGCATGTTGAAAGATTTCTGAAAAAGGAGATAAGTGCTTCCCAGAATGCTCTTTAGCTTCTGGATTTTGGGATTCTGGTAGCCTCTACCACACCCTTACACTGTATCTTCCTTATCCCAAGCACAGAGACTTCTGCTGAGCTGGATTTCTCTTCCTCACTCAGCTTCTCTCTGTTAGAATTGCTGTCATTTTGCTGTCTAGTGACATCTTTAATGCATCACAATCTGCATAGACTGGTGACAGTGACACACTTTTGATATACTTCCAAGAGGTCAGACGACATGCAAGAGAAAAAGAAGCCAGCCTCACTTTTTTTTTTAAAGAGATAGACACATGCACACATGCAACAAGTGTTTAAATTTTTGATTTATCTTCTCTTTATCTCATCTCAGAGACCTAAGTATAACTCTTATTTCCAAACAGTGTTTAAATTGCAGGCCAATTTGTACATCTACTCCTTGAGATGGTACACACATGTTACAAATTAAACATACAAAAATATATAGGAAGAAAGGAAATAAAATGAAACTAGACAGAACTTGCTTTGAAAGCAAGAAGGAAGTAGCCCAGGTATGGAGACACATGCTGAGCATTTGAAGCCTATCATTATGCAAGACAGCCTTCCTGAGCTGGGCTTCTGGAAAGGGAATAGAATAACCTGGAGAGAAGAGGTGGCTGGTTAAAGGCCAAATGACTAAGATCTATCTGACCAAAAAGAAAGAGTATGCAGAAAACAATTTCCCATTAGAATGTCTACCCCTAATTCACTTTCTAAACATGGCTGAAGCATGTGACATGAATGAAGAGGCCACCTGTGTTCCATGTCATTCATGGAATTGCTGAATTGTTAGTTTATTGAATTGTTAGTTTAGTTTGCAGCACCATGCTGCTGTTCCCTTGACAGTGCTATAAATATAAAGAAGAACCTGCTGTTCCTTTCTAGTTTCTTTTAACCCCCCTCCCTCTTCTCTCTCATAGATAGTGGAGTTTGAACTAAAGACTTTGCAGTTACTAGGCAGACATTCTACCACTAGGGCCATGCCTCCAGCCCTTTTGGCTCTAGTTATTTTGAGACAGTGTCTTCTTTTTTCTTCAGGCCAGTCTGGACCATGATCCTCCTATTTATACTCCCTTGTATGGCTAGGATGATGGCCAAATGATACTGGTTCCTGCTTTTATCCAGTTGAGATAGAGTCCTCATAAACTTTCTGCTCAGCCTGGCCTTGAACAATGATCCTCCCAATCTCATTCTCTAGAGTAGCAAGGATTACAGAAATAGGCCATAAGTGCCCAGCTCTTCCTAGCATTTCTAAGAAACACAAATAAGCAACTGTGTAGGAAAGGTGAGCTGTGTGCTGACTGGAGGGAGAATGGTCCTAATGGAATTAGGTATACCAGTCAAGAGTCAAAGAAACACTGAATAAATCTCAGTCCTTTTAAACTGCCACTATTCTACATATTTCTAAAACCATACTCTACTGTAGGAAAAATACACATAGAAAAAAAATGCTAGGAGACAAAATCTATTGCTGCTTTGTAAGTTTAAATATAGGCGATGTTAAGTTATTTGATGCTAGAGTTTCTTCTTAGTAGTAAGAATTCCCCAAATTATTGATAATAAAAAAAAGCCTTCTCAATAGAGTCACATCTCATCTCCCAGATAGCAGATCGATATCTCATTCTGAGGGTATAGTTTTATGTTGAGAAAGTTTTTTGACACTTGTTAGATGCAAATCTTTTATAATGGTGATCTAAGAAAAGAAGAAATTTACATATGCCAATAGTAATGTGATACTTTCCCTCAAAAGATCTTAAAGACATTCCTTGGTTATTTTCTTTTTCTTTTTCTTTTTGTTTGTCGGTCGTGGGGCTTGAACTCTGGGGCTGGGCGCTGTCCCTGAGCTCTTTAACTCAAAGCTAGCACTCTACCACTTGAGCCACAGTGCCACTTCTGGTTTTCTGGTGGTTAATTAGAGATGAGTCTCATGGACTTTCCTGCCAGGGTTGGCTTTGAACCATGATCCTCAGATCTCGGCCTCTTGAGTAGCTAGGATGTGAGCTAGGTTTAAGCCACTGGCCACCCATCTTCCTTAGTTATTTTCTAACCCTTGGTTTAAAAGGAAGATAGACTCTCAGGTCCATCTCATTCACTAATTTCTTCATTCATTCACTCATTCATTCATCCATTCACTGAACAATTCTCAGTCTCCAATACTGGATACACAAAGGTAAGTGAGATCTGACCTTATATCTCTTCTCAGCACTGGTCAGTTTCCTCCTTTTCCTTCCATTCACCATCTCTCCATGTAGCATCCTATGCCTCCTTTCTTCCCCAAACATTCCCTTGCTCTCAGGATTTTGTCCTGGCTCTTTCTGCTTTCCAAAAGGCTCTCTTCTCACAAGTCTCTGCACTTAGACTTCTCCTGCCAGTCTTGCTCAGTCTCACCTTCTCAGTGCAGCCTAGTCCAGCTCCTCCCCTGGGACCTCTGATTCTGCTTACTCTGTTCTAGCATGTGTTCTATAGTGCTCATCATCTAGGATGCAATGTAATTAACTTTATTATTTTCAATTGGCAGCTGCCTTCCTCACTGAAAATATAAGCTCCTCCGGTTTTATAAGCTTCCTCAGTTTCATTCACTGATACAGTCCTAAGAGTTTATAACAGCATTTGTGGCCATAGAAGATGTTCAGTAAATAGTGATTGGATCAATAAGTGGGACACATAGGTCCTGTGCTGATGGAGATAGGTGTAGGATCATACCAAGTAGATGGAACTTCCATTATTTGAAAGTTTTTATTCTATAAATAGAATCTCAAAATGATCTCATAATTTTAGATAATGTCCCAAATAGTTGATCTTAAAAGCCAAGTACTCAGGATAATTCACGAGATTTGGAAGTATCCTTAAACTTCAGACACAATGCCCTTCACGCTCTACCCATGTCACTACCCAAGGCCTGGAAGATCTGAGCTTGACCCAGACACACAATTACGGTCTATTTATAATCCTAATATCTGGAAGACCTAAGTCAGGAGGCAGTGAGTTGAGTCTAAAAATGTCAGGATGCTACCTACTCAAAGGTTCCAATTAAATAGGGCAAAGTTCACCCTTGGCTTGAAGATCATTTTTTCTTTGCATGTGGACAAGGACACTTATGAGGTGCTTCTGTCCATTCATTCTGAGTCAACAGAGTCATATGCCATATTCTAAATGCCAAGAGGACTCTGAGAAAGAATCATTGCCCAAAGGAAGCCTCTGCCCTCATCTGTTTACTGTTAAAGCTTCTGCTTATACAAGTTCTGTGATCACCCTTGCCACCAGATTATGCAAATGGGAATGATTTTGAATGGGATTTTGACTAAAACCAGTCTACGTCTCATTGTTTTTCCTTAAGACTGTGTCTTGAATCCAGAAATGGCTATTCACACCTTGAGCTACCTACAGGATACTGGTCAAAACTCAATCTGGACTCTACTTGGACTTCTAATATCTAATTTTTATCCTCAGTACTCAAGAAGAGAGGGTAGTGGGTGAAGGTTCTTATTCCATATATGGAAATAGTTATGCATTGTGAGGAACAACAAGCTCAATATTTCCTTTACCTTCATGCTTACAGAATGATTATAATTCATCTTGTGTGTGTATGTAGAATTTAAAAAATACAAGTAGCAGGCTTTAAGCAAATTAGAATAATTAATATGGGTTTTGAACTTCTGCCAGGAGTGGGCTAGAAACCCAGTTTTTCCTATTTGCCTTGTTGTATTTATCCATTTCCAAACATTAGAAGATCCATCTATCAGATTCTGTGTAAATCCAACACACAGATAATTTGTAGGAAAAAAAAAAGCCTTCTTTCAAAATGTTCAGCGTTTTTTCTGATCTCGTCGCTTTTCTAATTTTCTAATCACATAACCTTGAAGTCAAAAGACACAGCCTGTGATAATCTGTGTACACTATCTTCATTATTATCACAGACATTTCTGGAAAAAATAAAAAGAAAACACATACACACACACACACACACACACACACAAACACACACACAAACCCCTTTTCCATCCCACACGCATTCAAAGCTGCCTTTAAAGTCCCACTTTAGTCACAGTTCAATCAGATCCACATTAGGCCTACTCATCAGACAGAAAAGTGTTCATGAGCATAAGGGAGATATTGACTTTAAAAATTTACTGGCGAGGCGTTCAGAGCCTGCAGGAATGTCAAAACTCCAACCTGCATTTTGATGTTTTTGCCTCCGGTTAGTCTTGACTGACATGCTTGGAGCACTTTGGTCTGTGCTCTGGCATCCATTAACTGTCCTTGACTCAATGTTATCCAGGCCGTTATGGGCAGCTCAGTGCCTAATGGTTTCAGTGGATTAGATGCCCCAAGGTGTAAGGAAAACTCACGCCTGGTTTTAAGGGATCACATTGGCTATTCTTGGCTTCATTAGGGGGGCATTGTTTGATCCTAAATAATGAGAGCCTGTTAATTATTATTCTGATAATTGGGCCTCATGTGGGAGCATGGCAGGCAGGCAGGAGGTGTTTTAAAAGGAAGCAAGTTTGGAAAAGGAGAAAGAAATGTCAAGGTTGAGGTGTCTTTGAGAGGAGTTTGTTTATATGCAAAGCATTTTCACCTAAGTGGGGACTTGGTGCTGGACGGAGGGGAGAGAAGAGAGCCGGGGCGAGCACAGGTCTATACTTACTTCAGCTAGAGTAGATTACAAAATTACTACCTAGAGCAAACAATTCAGAAAAGCTCACCCATACCATGATCGAACCTGTAATTCCAGGTGAAGAGATTGGGAATTGGTTTCTCTTGGAAGAGATATGTATCATATGAAGACTGGGGGGAATCTGAGTTTATCCCATCAGCTTTCTGGCCACTTTATTTTCTTTGTAGACTCTTGTTGAGTTGTGTGTGTGTGTGTGTGTGTGTGTGTGTGTGTGTGTGTGTGTGTGTGTGTGTGTGTGTGTGTGTGTGTGTGTGTGTGTGTGTGTGTGTGTGTATGGCTGTGTCTGTGTGATTTCTCTCCTCCTTTATAACCTCTCCTCCTTTATAACCTGCTAGCCGAATCCATTATGGCTGTGACAGTAAGCCTTGTGCATAGTCAGCCACAGGGGTGTCTGAACATCAGGATGATCTGAGATGGCAGAGGGTAAATGACCTCTGAGGGGAAGGCAGTTGGAGGGAGTTGTGCTTGAGTCAATGAGCCTTGGGGATCTTGTGAAAATCATGCCCCTTCTGACTATCCACAAGTTGAAAAGACTTTATACTATCAAAACTGGACGTGGACTCTTTTACCTTCATGAGTTCTGTATTACACTCTATTCATTTTCAACTACTTATTATGCCACCTATGTGATTATGAGAACAAAACTCCTGGAATTTTTGCAGCCACAGGACACTGTGTCTTCCCCGAAAGTCCAAATAAGAGCCCACAGTGTTTCCATCCACTTAAAGGAATGATCAGGCTTAAGCAAATGTCTGCGTTTGAAATGAAAAAGGAGAGTTTAGGGAAGGCAAACTTGCATTTGAAGCTTTGAGGGGGGCTTTTGTCAGACTTACTTATACTTCAGGTAGAGCAGACCAGCTGAGATGAGAGCTGGCCTGCCTGTAGACCAGGTGACAGTGACCGACAGGAAGAGAAGAAATAGAGAGAAGGCCCATACTCGTTTTGAGTTCCAGTTCTATGTTCATCTGACTTTGCTTGCTTCTAAATCTCACTCTTCCAATTAAACTGGAGAGACTATCAAAAGTACATGTTCAAAACGGTTGAATACCCTGGAGTTTTGGACTTGCCTGAGCCTTCTTCATACAGCTCTGTGATTCTCTTTTGTAGGTACGAATGTTCTTTGAGATGCACCATGGGCTGTAGAGCAGGAGGAAAGGGTGGGAGGGCCCGGGGCACAGTATTGGGGAATTGAAGAGTTAGTGGCCAAAACAGATGATCTTGTCTGTGATCTCTCAACTGTTCCTAACAGCTTCAATGCATCTCATAGGTTCACCCAAATGGCAGTACACTTCACTAGAACATGGCATACTGAATGCAGAGTTATTAGGCTATACAGCCATCTTGGATCCTGTTCACAGGGAAGGATAAAAGCCAGGGTTGGCCAACAGTCCAGTAGTTAATGCCAACAATGAAGAGCAGAGTAGACCTGACTTTACCACCATTCATAAGGTAACCTTGAGCTTGGTCTGATTCCTCATTTGTGTGATGGGGTTAAGCTTTGCAGCGATATTCTGAAGTCAGAGAAAGCTCCTAACTATAAAGCAATTTGTAAAAGTGAAATACTACGCAAACTTATGGTAATGTTATCATTTCCAGATAAATTAGGACAGCTCTAACACTATGCCTTCCTCCATCTCTACCTTGCACCTTTCATCTTTTGTAATCCTAACCTTTATATTACTGAGTGAATCAGATCCTATTGAAATAGAAATAAAGACATAAGAAAAATTTCCTTTTGGAAGTCATACTCAGGTTGTTGAGATATAGTAAGTACTTTGCTCTGTGGTCTACCTGCATGTGTCTGTTAAATGTAATAAAGATCATTGAAGCCAGTGTTTTGCTGGTGCCTGAAACATATTTAATTTGTTGGGGAAAACAATGTGTGTGACTTGTATGCCCAGGATTTCCCCTTTATAGGAGAGGAGCACATGGTTGGATATCTCTAAATCTTACGAAGATTTTCAAATAGTCCTCCCCGTCTTCTTTACTTCTTAGAATGTCAAGTTCTTGCTTTTCATTTAGATATTTTTTCTTATTCTTATTTCTTGAGAAGTTGCTTCAGGCTTCTGGGAAGGAAAATGAACCAAGCATTCCTGGAATGATTGGAGAGTGTGGCCTTGACTAAATTTTCTCGGCTGAAGGGTCTTGATATTTTTTCATTTGTTTTCTGTCTTTGTGTGAATAGATAATTGGTACCTTTATAAGATAGTTCATTACTTCATAATTATTACAGAATCTACAGTCTGTCTTGGGAGAGGTCACTATTTTTTAAATTAGACATACATCATCAAGGGTCACGGATCAGAGACACACCTGGATGAAGCGATTATTTAAAAGAAGGAATAAAGCTTTATTTATCTCCAGAGCCATCCTCCAAACAATCTCAAACAGGTGATTTTTCTCAGGTTTACCAGTATATAGTGACATCATCTTATGGCTTGACATTCACTAGGGGATATGACCACCAAGGTCCTTCGTGCCTTTGAACTTGGACAAAGAGTTCCACTTCAGTGACAGTGACTCAGAAGCCCATCTTTACAGCTGCTCTGTTCTCCGGATGGCAGGGCATTGGTGTTTCATAGATGAATATGAACCCTGGATAGTGGACATTAGAACAAAATGCTTTTTTTCTGTTCCACCTCTCCTTCTCCCTCTCAAAATAGCTATAAAATACTTCCTTCTGCTTTTTATCTAAGGTGACCTTGACAAAGCTTTGAGATTGAGCATTTCCTATCAGGCACCAAATATCTGTAACCCAAAATGCCATACTCTGTACTGACTACAGTGGTCCTTTGGACGAAGATCTATGTCTTTCCCATCGTGCCTTTGCTCAGGCTCCCTAGGTCCTGGGCATGAATGATAAAGTTGTAAATATTATCAATCACAGGCTTTTTCAAGGAAAGTAGATCCAACTGATCAAGTGGCCAAAAGGGTAGATTAAAAGCTAAAGTTAATATTTATAATTAGGCATCTGAGCTAATAGGAATCAAGTTAAGCAGTTGGGAATTATAGTAGCTATCCACATCTCTACCTTTTAACCACCTGTTGGTTGTCAGGAAATTATCTGAGGTGACTCTAGAATGCTGGGTCAAGTCATCCCTTCTCAGAAGCCCTCTTCCTCTGCTCTGCATTGTATACCAAAGAAAGAGATTAGATGTGATTTAAAGAAGGACTTTCAGGTTATTGTGCTTGGATTACACATACCATCAAGTACTTCTTTCAGTACAGATAATTGAAACGTATTAATTGAAGAGAAAATATTTTTCTGGCCTTGAAACACTTCCATTTTAAGAGACACACTTAGCAAAAGCCTATCTAAACATTTGATTCTTTCTGAAGTTTACAGTGGAGAACAGCGTGAAAAGATAATGTGAATAGCATTTGGCACATTTGTGACAATATTTTTCTGAATTGTTTTCTCATTTTTCTTGTCGCTATTTTCTTGTCACCATTTCTAACAAGTCGTTGGTCACATTGAACTAGCAAATAGACTCAAGAGAAAAATCTTACCATCTCAAGTGAGGGATGTGACTCGAAGTTTGGCTTTCCAAGCTTTTCTGTGACTTTCTGTGCAAGTTTGTGTAGGATTAGGAAAGGCTGGACAGAAACATGGCTCTGTGCTCTGATGGAGACACCAGAGATACTACTCAAGACAGATCTCCTGTGTATATAGCCCCTGAAAGTTTATAAAGCAGCTCAGGCTACTTCAAAATAGGCTATCTGAACAAGATAGACACAGCCTTAGCCCTTTCAAGCTCTTGCTATCTAGAAGAGAAGAAGGACATAATTAATAATTGGCAGACAACTGAAAGGAAAACATACACAATCACTATTGATTAAATTCAAGCCATTTTTTTCCTTCAGATAAATTAGTCCTGCTGAAATCCACTGCTGGACACTATTTTAAATCATTTCCATTGGCTCTTACATTTTTGTTTTATTTTATGTTTTTCCTTAGCATACATTAATACTATGAGTTTCTTTATGATAATTTTAAAGATATATACATTATATTTTGAAAAAATTCAGCACAAAAAGGGATCTTCATACACTGTTGGTAAAACTAACCATATACTATGATACTCAAAAATGCCTTATGATCCATGCATACCACTCTCGGGCATACATCTGAAGTATAAATCAATATATAAGAGAGATACCTGAATACCTATGCTTATTGTAGCTCTATTGACAATAGTCAAGCTGTGGAATCAATTAAAGTAAGTCAAAGTAGCAAAAAAAAACCATGAAAAGATAAAGAATATATATGCCACACACGTGAATATATAAATGAAGTTTTCCTTGGATGTAAAGATAAATGAAATTATGTCATTTGCAGGTAAGTAGATGGAATTGGAAATCATCCTGTTGAGCAAGGTAAGTCAAGTTCAAAAAGCCATCACGTCCTTCTTCCTCCCTATGGTAAGGACCAAGTAATAGTCTTGAAGGAGACTAAACAAATCTCAGGCTCCTAGTCTTCTGTAGAAGCATGCCAACTATCTCTACTAACTTTCTATCTCCCAGAAGTTGTTCAAGAGGCAGAAGATTTTTTTCTACTGCCTACAAAAGAACTGTGTGTGTGTGTGTGTGTGCATGCTTAAGTCATTCATTTTTATGTCTTATAAGGAAAGCAAAAGGCTTAGAGATTGTCCATACTAACAATACATTCCAAATTGATTACCTGACTTGTCTAGTAGAGACCAAAGTACCAAGTTCAAAGGATTTTTTAGCAGGTTGATCTGAGGGTCATGCCCAGGAGTGTTGAGGTTATTTATTGCATGAACCATCTGTGAGGCATCACATAAGTAGTCAGAATTACTCTTTCTTAAGTGTGTGCTCCCACTTGGCAAGGTTGACTCTGAAGTTTCCTATGGCTCTCACTTCCATCCCAACTTCTGTGTGGAACTGATAAATATGTGCACAGAAGTTGGGGAGAGAGTCAGAGGAAGGTATGGAATTTCTGTGGTTTTCTTTGGGGGTTGCCTTTCTATTTTCATACCTAGAAGAAATGTATAATAGGAAATGGGTCGAGTTTCCTTAGAAGGCCATCGAAGTACATGATAAGCAATAGTTCATAAGACCAGTTGATAAAGAAAAATTTTAGGCTAGGTTTACTGTACCACCAGAGAACCAAAATCATTTGGTTTTTGGTGATATACACTTTGTGACTGCTTAGAAAACTTCCCTTGTGGGGCTGGGAAGGTGGCTCAGTGGTAGAGCACTTGCCTTGCATGCATGAGGCCCTGGGTTTGATTCCTCAGCACCATATAAGCAAAAAGAAAAAAGCCTGAAGTGGCACTGTGGCTCAAGTGGTAGAGCGCTAGCCTTGAGCTGAAGAGCTGAGGGATAGCACCCAGGCCCAGAGTTCAGGCCCCACAACCTGACCCAAAAAAAAGAAAAAAGAAAAGAAAACTTCCCTTGTCTAGGCTAGTTACACTTAGATTTCCCCAACAAATTCAGCATTGTGGGAAGGAAAGTTTGGTGGCCATGACAGATCATTTGAGTGTTCTAGACCAATGCAATCACTTTTTATCTCATTTCTGTGTTGTGATCCGTATGATGCTGGTCATTCAATATAAGACAAAAAAAACCAAGATGTTGTCTTTTTTCAGAGTGGACTCTTCAATCTGGTGGCCCCTTATAAATAGCTTCTCTGTTTCCACTATTACACATAATAAGAATCAGATACAGGACTGTAAGACACTCAAACTATGTCTTCGATCCCTTCTTGATTCTCCTCTTTAGCTGAGTTTTCTTCTACTCGTGTTCTTGCCTCCACTTCCTCATCATTGTCTATTTCTTGACCCTACAAGACAACCCTAATTCAAGCTAAAGCTTAGTTGGAAATGTCTGCTTATGTTCCATATAAGTACAAGTTTTTTGAGTTTATATCAGTTTCTCCATAAACCCTTTCTATCCAGGATCTCATCCACTAATAGGTGCAATTTTTCTCTTCATTTGCTGGCTTTTAAATGTTAGGAAGTTTATAAATGCATATTTATAAATTCCTCCAGTAAATCCTGTCTTCTTTAGCTACTTTGCTGTCAAGGAGTTCCCTAGTCATCTTTGAATCCTATCCTTCCCTCATGCCCTTAAATCCAGAAATAAGTATTATCAATTCCACTTTAAAATATATCTTACATATGGTCAATCTTTATGAACTCCAAAAAGTCAAGGAAGACTGTGCATTGACCTTTCTCTCTTGACCAAGATGTTGTCTGGCCTCCTCTCTCTCTTTCCATTAAGATTTCTAAGAGTTCGCTAAAATGTCACCTCTTCAAAGAGCTTTCCTTGTTCACCTATCCCTACCCCCTTCTATCTCTCCATGCAGCAGTATTCATTTTTGTGATATCTTTCACTGTCTTTTCTAAGTACTCACTTTAAGTTTTTCTCTAATAGTTTCTACCGTCCCTAATAAAAATGCAAGCCTTAGGTTAGGAATTTAACCATTTACTAGCTACAACATGAACTGACGTAGAATAGATGTTCATTAATACATCTGAAGGAATAATTTACAATAAACAGCAAAGAAACAAATCAACAGAAATTTAGTAACTTACCCCAAATTACTCAGCCTGAAAGTGGTGAAGACAGGGCTGGGCTCCTTGTCAGTCTGAATCTTAAGTCATCACCTGTCCAAGCTTTGTTCGTTTTCCTCTCCATCAAATCTCTCCCCTCCTTATGTCCTTCCATCCTGGTTTCTCAAGAAATTAAAGACTAAGGCAATTCTCTTTAAAGTAAATTCCTTAGTTCTAATAGGACTATAGACTACATTGAAAGGATGTCCAAGGATGGTTGTATGATTACCTTCAAAATGAACCCCTAATTCTAATGAGAACTCTGCTCAGTAAGGAGGGAGACTTGAAGAGATATTTTAGAGGTCTGTGCACACAAGGACCATAAAACTATGAAGTATATTATTTCTTCATATCCACACTGGGAAACAGATTCATCCATACAAAGGCTGTCATCCATCCACACATGCATCAAAATAAACAATTGACAACAACATTTCTTACGTGTTTCCTCCTTGCTTGTCTTTCAGATAACCTTTCAAGTTAGTGGGTAAAACTGTATTTCTCCTTATTATCACTATACAAAAGAAGAAACACAGTCTTGAAACAGCTTGATGACTTTGTCCAAGGATGCCTGGCCAGTATGAAGCAAAATCCGAGGTGATGCTTGTGTCCCAAGTCCTCACCAGACAATCTCTACTTACGGTGTGGTGACAGAAATGTCCCTTTGTGTGTGGCAACACTAACATAAGGAAATGTCTGCATTTATATTAATAAGATGGAATAACTACTAAATAAAGCAGAGGGAAATAACCATTTTAACCCAAATAGGATAGTTGTGTTATCAGTTTATTATAGGCTAGAATGCCCATGTTACAGTTAAAACAAAATAAAAATTAGAAATCTTACTTTATTCCAATTCTAGTTTTCCTCACCAACATGTTCTTCCTTCTTCTCTTTCTTCCTCCCTCCTTTATACTCTTCTTTTCCATATCCTTCTTTATCTTTCTTTCTTTCCTTCTTCTTTTTTTTCCATCCCTCCCTCCCTCCATCTCTCCCTCCCTCCCCTCCTTCCTTCCTTCTTTCCTTCCTAGTTCAGATTGCTGGACTAGAGTAAAGAATAGACATATTTAATTGGCTCAAAATTTCTCAGTCTGATTCCCTAGAGAATGATCCTTACTGCTCTTTGCCTATCCAATGGAGTTCCTATATCAAAGAAGTACAGAAATTCTTGTTAAAGGAATAATGAGTTCCAATGTTATTAAGTATCTGCTGTAGACCATAGTGTATGATGATGACTACTTATTATGTCATTCACATCTCAAAACACAATGTGAGGTATTATGCTCATTTTACAGTAAGGAAAATAATTTGCCCAAAGTTTTTTAGCTAGTGAGTTTTGAAAGTAGGTTATAGCTGGGTCTGGTAGTTTATGCCTATAATACTGGTCTTTTAGGAAGCTGAGATTTGAGGATCATGGTTCGAAGTTAGCCTGGCAGGAAAACTTGTGAGGCTCTTATCTCCAATTAACTGTCAAGACAGCTGAACATGGAGCTGTGACTCAAGTGATACAGTGCTGGCCTTTGGTACACAAGCTCAGGGACAGTGCCCAAGCCCAGAGTTCAAGTAAGAGCAGCACACGCATGCACACACACACACACACACACACACACACACACACACACACACACACACACACACACACACACACACACACACACACACACACACACACACGGGGGGAGGAGGTTCCTAAATCCATGGATAATTCAATAGCTCATTTAAAGCCCTCTATCAGGTATTAAAAATGCATGCATGTATATCTCTCCATCCGGTGAAGGCATTATTCCTTTGGATAGATCCCTCTTTCTTAAGCCATCCCTCCAGGCTGTCACTAGCTTTTTATTAGAGTTGGCATGAGATAAAACTAGGTATATGATGTATTATATTTCCAAGGTGCTCTTTATCTTTGGGACTAGAGACTTCATGGTTTTTGTTTATGGTTCAGACTCTTGTTTTGTAGAATCATCACAGCCTCAGTGATATCAAGAGCAGACTCACTGAGAACTCCAAGGATGCTCTCTCCCTCTGCATACCAAACTAGTCCATCCTGCAGACCTGTACCCAGGACAGCCCCTGTACTCCCCCCTGACCATAAGTGACCACTAGACTCATGGGTAATCATTAGCATGGTGAACTTCATATAACCACCTGTGCCCAGGACTTTTGATGCAACCCCTGACAATACTGTGTAATAAAGCAGTTAAGTATGGGCCATGAGGTCATAAAAGAGAGAAATGAATCATCAGATGTGTTTGTCTTCTTTCAACTATATTAGATTACACTATTAAAGAAAATTCTTGCATTTGATAGTATGATAACAGGTGTAGCAGCTTCATTTTTTGTTTTTGTGTTTGTTTGTGTTTTTACATATTTGTCAGTGGGTAAGATAGTTCCGGGGCTTGAACTCAGGGCCTTGCTACTACTTGAGCCATAGTCTCAGCTCTTTTTGCAATTTGGTTTTCAAATGGGAGTCTCATGCTCTTCCCCAAAGCATCCTCAGACAACAATCTTTCAGCCTTCATATATCTACTCAGTAGCTTGGATTAGAGGTGTGCATTGCCACCTTTAATTTATTTATTTTAGTTGATTTGTTTTTAAGAATTCTTACTATCCCCAAGCTTGTCAAGGATCATTTAGTATCTCTAAGCATGAAAGGACTTGGAGAAGGATAGGAGAGACTTGTGGCTAACCGTATTACACTTCTGTGCTTGTCTACTACATAAGAAAACAGAGCTCTGAAGAAGGAAGAAAGTTGATAGAGTTACGCTGACTTGGGAGAGAGTGTTCTCCATCTTTGGAGAGCAATGCTCAGCCCACTCCATATTGAGAAGAACCATCCACTTAACACTCTCCAGTTTCCATCTGTGGGCCAGCCATGGACACATGGGTTGTGTGTGTGTGTGTGTGTGTGTGTGTGTGTGTGTGTGCGCACACACACACGCGCGCGTGCTACCATCACTTGTTCTTGGTCCAACTCTATCATGTGTGTCTCATCTCAGAGAAGCAATTAGAAGTCTTCTGATTTTCAGAAGCATTATTTGTAATGCTTGTAATGGTTGATCGCTACCCTCTTTGGAAATCAGAATCCATGGGAGAGGGTTTAAATACACAGGTACCTACAGGACACCCTCTGACTGGTGTGTTCAGAAATATTTGACCTAAAACTTGGGAGTGGAGGGTGGAACATTCATATTTTTACTGTGGTTCTTGGGGGAAAAATGAAAATCACTGAATTGGGAGACCCCTAATGTCCCTTGTGGCACTGACCAATTTCATGTTCGAAATAGATCTGAGGCTCCTGACAGATTGTGGGATAAATCAGGTCATTACATCCATTGACCCAGCTTTAATATATTCAACTGGAAGGTCTTCTCAGGTCCCATGGGCTTAGTTAGTAAGCTCAGAGATGCTAGTCCTTCAACAAAAGAAGAGCATGAAGCAAGCTCTCTTCCTTGGAATTTGCAGTGTGTGGCTATCGATCGGCATCAGGTAGGTGCTTGAAGTAAGAGGAAGTCAGGGAAAGTGAGTTGGTAACAGCCAGAACTTTCTACAATAACTAGGCCTTGCTTATGGCTTAAAGACATTCTCCCCTCCCCCCAGGACCCCCTCCCAACTGGTCCTAACCACGAAAGGGAATTTCTCATCAAAACTTAAAACTAGAATTCAAAAGGAACAATAGAATTGAATTTGATTTGTTTAATTCTGAAATCAAGGTCACTAGAAAGTACTCCAGCTCTTATTTGTGATATTTTTTTGGCAACATCTTTCTTTCCATTTGATGGTCCTGTCATCCACAGAACTATGTATGTTACTGATCCTGCCTGTATTCAAAGCTGTTATTAAGTGGACTCTTTTAGATTTTAGAGAAATGATAATGGTTCCAAAGATGACAGAAAGTGGCAGCTGGTGACAAAAAAAACCCTTGATAAGACGACAACAGTAAATCAAACTACCGCCACTTTTTCGTTTTATGTTTGTTAATACCACCTTGCCTTTTGAAGTTTAAAGCAAGGTTCAAAAAAGCCAGGTGCTAAATCATAATATTAAAGCAAGGAAGGAGCTCCATGAAAGCGAGGAGATCTGAGGGGGGAAGCAGCAAACACAGCTTTCAACTGCCTTTTGTCGGCTTTTCTGCAGATGTCACCAGTGGTTCTCAGCAGAGGGTTCGGCTTGTAGCAGCGCCTCTGGCTGATTCCCGCACTGTGTTTCAAGTGTCAATCAAAAAGGAAGGACGCAGCTTAGGTCCTGGTCATTGTCCTGTGAAAAGAGCCAAGCATTTAACATTGATTTAGCTTCCTCAATATACAAAGATAGAGCCAGCTTTGTGCATCGAAAAGGGCCTTTGGCAAGGTTGCTTGTAGAGCAATTGCATCGAATCCGATGCGCCTTGGTGTAGCTGTCAGACTGTGGTGTCGGGAGCCCTCTGAAAAGTTATTGGGGACTCAGTGAGCAAATCAGGAAGAAAGAACACGTTCCCTAGAAGAGTGGTGCTGCTGGTAGTGAAGGCTTGCTGCTATCTTGTGGTCTTGACAAGCATTTTAAACGATGGTAATGATAAAAGTAATAATAATAATAGTAATTGTATAGACAGAGCTCTTGAAGGAGTGAATTAGAGTAAGCTAGGAAGGAAGTCAGAGAAGAGCCAAGAACACAGATTGGTATTTAATTTAGTGTTCCTCTAACTCCAACTCCGTTGTGTGTGTCCCATGCAGTCTTTAGTGCTGCAAGTTGAGACTTGTTTCCTATTGCACCTTACTTACTTAGTTATGTTTCTGTTTCCTGGGAACAGACACGAGTTTGGCCAGATTAAGGGAGAAAACAATGGCGGCAAATCATGACTTTAACTAAGTGACTTTGCTGCTTTTGTGTGGAATTATTATTTTTTCTTCAGCCTACTTTTTGCTTTTCTTCCTCTTTTTATCCCTCTTCTTCCTCTTCTCCTATTTCTTCAGAGCTCCATTTTCTTACATAATAAAGAATCACAGAATACCCTTCTCAATTGCTTATTCTGGGCTAATAGCAGATGATGTTATACAGACAATCCCCAATTTATAATTGGAGGTTCAATGTAACAATTTTTCCGCATTATGATGTTACAGAAGTAATATTCATTCCATAGAAATGATACCTCAAGTAGAATGTAGTCTATAATCATATCAACTAGGAGGCTGAGGCAGGAGAATCAGGAGTTTGAGGAGACTCTTTCAAAACAACAAAAGTGAGAGAAAGGAAAGAAGAGAGAAAAAGGAAGGAAGGAAGGAAGGAAGGAAGGAAGGAAGAAAGAAAGAAAGAAAGAAAGAAAGAAAGAAAGAAAGAAAGAAAGAAAGAAAGAAAAGAAAGA
The DNA here is from genome assembly GCF_024711535.1 of Dipodomys merriami. Taxonomy (NCBI): domain Eukaryota; kingdom Metazoa; phylum Chordata; class Mammalia; order Rodentia; family Heteromyidae; genus Dipodomys; species Dipodomys merriami. The sequence goes on from NW_027204604.1 coordinate 4,475,610, forward strand.
AAGAAAGAAAGAAAGAAAGAAAGAAAGAAAGAAAGAAAGAAAGAAAGAAAGAAAGAAAGAAAGGAGGGAGGGAGGGAGGGAAGGAAGGAAGGAAGAAAGGAAGGAAGGAAGAGAAAGAAATGAGGGATTGAAAAGGGAGGGAGGGAGGGAGGAAAAAAGGAAAGAGGGAAAGAAGAGAGGAAAAGGAGGGAGAGAGAGGTAGAGGAAAATGCAGTATGATACTTTCTTATAAAGCCAGGCAAGAGCTATGTGATCACCAGGATGAACAACCTATACCCTGCAGAGCAAAATGTGGCTGAGCTATGATGTTGAGTAAGTTAAGTGTACCAAGTGCATTTTCAACCTATAGAGTTTTATGATGAGTTTATCACAATGCAATCCCCTCAATGCATATTTTCAAACCTTTTCTTCCTCATCTCTAGCAAACAGGTTCCCCTGAATCATGCTTACTAAATATGGGTCTTAGGAGATCAGGTGTGAGTTAGTCTAACAGTGACGGCCAATGCTTCCTGAGTTCCATGAGCTCTGCTACACTTCTGAATGTTCTTCAGTTTCTCTAGGGTTCTTCCACGAGTCTGAGCCCTCAAGAATGTGTGTCACTTGTGCCTTGATGTCTTAGTAATTGGGGTACCAGGTCTATTCATGCTGTACCTTCAGGAAATGTATATTAAGATGGTGAAACCCTAAAATAGAAGCAATTTCTACTCCTGAGTGAAGATAAGCTATGCCAAAGAAGTCACTATGAGCCAGAAATAAACTTTGGTTGCATTAAACCAGTGAACTACACATTCTCACTCATCATGCTGGATATCCCCAGTTTGCTAGAAAAAATCCTGATCATGTGCTCCTCAAAAAAGGGTAGTTCTGAAATCTTGGCTAGCCATAGAGCTTTTTCCAACAGCTGCTCTAACCTGAGTAAATACAGCAAGATGATAAATGGAAACACAACACAAAATGGCTCATTTTTCCATGTAGCCAAAGTTCTGAGTCCTCAACAATGGATCATCTGTCATATGAAGGGGCCACCTCTTCTTTTATGTCAGCCCACATCTCCAGTTCCCTTGCCAAATTGTCCTCTAGCTGCACCTGCCTGCCTCTGCCTTGACTAAGAGTTAACTAAATCATCTTCCACTCTCACTCTTGAGGCCAGATTACTGAGTGTGATGTAGGAACTGTAAATCAATCTCAGTGATGAGCAACACTGCTGAGCTGGGGTCTCCGGACCCTGCTGCCTCACGATGTCACTTGGCAATTCCATGGCATGTCTTTAAGTACCTTCTTCTCTATCCTCTTGGCATATCCAATTACAATTCACAGACACATTTTAAAAAAAGATCAACTGACATACTTTCCCTAAAACTTCCGTTCCTACTCCACAAGCTTTTCTCTGTCTCTCTCCCTTGCCTCAAAAGACTCTTCCTTTCATCCAAGAATCATCCATACACCCAACTGTGCTACCACTTTTTATTTCTGAAAATGTCTGTCTTCAATGGCTCTACCTCTTTGTCTCTGTATGCTTTTGGACAAAGAGGTCCATATTCCCATTGTCATTTTCTCATTCCCCAGCTCTTTCTTGGTCCACTACAATCTGCCTTCTGACTTTTCTAAACTGCTTTGGCAAAGGCTACAAGGACCTCCATGCTACTTCACTAGTAACATTTAGATCTTCATCTTGCCTACCTATGTTCATATTAAGTGGTACCATTTTACATTGTCTTCTCTTCCCTTTCTCCAAATGTGGATTCCATGTTGCTGCTTTCCTGTCTTCCCACTCATCCCTGGCTTCCTTTGTTAATCTTACTTTGTAGCTTGCTAGTCCCTTAGACACCATGGATCCCCTTAATGCCATCTCTCAAAGCCCAATTGTAACCTTATTCATTACCAGCTTGTGGTTTTTGGAATAGTCTTCATTGTATTGGTTAGAGTGAAGGGGATGACTTGGTTGAAAAACTCAGAATTGCCCATAAAAATAAAAAAATCTTCTTGGCCCAGATTGTGACTCTGCAATAGAGTTCCATCTCCCCCAGTGTACAGCTTTGCAAACAGTCTGTCTCAGATGGCACATGGGCTAGACCTCCACATTTTACAGTATTAGCCTCTGTTCAGAGCTTCTATATGTGAAGATTTTTAGATTTATAGCATCTCTTGTACAGTATGGTGATTATAGAAGTAGAATGTGAAGTTAAACTGTTTCTTGCCAGAATGCATTTTAAAATGCACCTCTTCACAAATGCACTTTCGGACTCCAATACATACCGAGAAATAAGGCAGCCAGGCAATTCTATATGCTACAAAGCTATATAAATCTTACTGCTCTATTGAAAAAAGGTGCATTTCAGAAAATTATCCTGCTTGGTTCTGTGGTTTTGTATCTCTCTGCTTGTAATTAATGTCAGTTACTAATTTTATATGTGAATTATTTTATTCTAAATTTGCTGAGACAGGGAGCATATTATGTTTTTATTATATTTCTAATATTCCTAATAACTTCTTTCCTAGACAGCCACATAGACATGTACCTACATTCACCCTAAGGTATCATACTAAAGGCACTGGATGTATGTCCTCATTCTTTTACTTCTCATTATAGATACTCAGCATTACAATAAAGATGATCTGATGCATTACCTTTGAAACAAAGGAAGTATGTCAGTTCCATGTAGTCTTAAACATGCACACACATGCCTTGTCTACCCTTTGACTAGAATTGCTTGCTCATCTGGTATACCAAGTCATCAACTTAATCTAACTGTTTTCAAGTGGTTACCCTAGGTCTGAACTCAAACTTATTTTGTGACTTTCTCCCAACTTTTTAACCATTATGCCAACTCAGCTTTGATTCTTGTTCTGTGATTCACTCTCAATCATTAACCTAGCTTTTAAAACCATCACAGACAAGAGAGACAACAAGTCTATAGTCTGGTAAAGGTGAATCCATGGAGCATTAAGAAAGAAGCAAGGGAAAGTTCCATGAATTCATGGATAAGCTAAAGCAAATATCATGACATGCGAATCTGTTTACCTAGACTGGTTTGTCATCTCTGAACATGAGGGACTCAGCAGGCAGCAACGGGAGCGAGATTTGCTCAGAGATATGAGTCATCTGTATATTGAATTTGAGACTTACGGAGTCCTAATGCCCTTTCCAACCAAATGATATTATGTTCTAAAGATTTACCTCCATGTAGTCAGCTACTATAGCTTTTTAAGATACCCAGGGCAACAGTGGAATAAGAATCTGGTTCAACGGAAGTGGCGCTGTAGCTCAAGTGGTAGAGCGCTCGCCTTGAGCTGAAGAGCTAAGGGACAATGCCCAGGCCCAGAGTTCAAGCCCCACGACCGACAAAAAAAAAAAAAAAAAAAAAGAATCTGGTTCAACTACTTCTATGACAAGTTCCCATCCCTAGGTTGTACTTACAAAAGGGGGGATATTTACTGTTCTTTCATTAGCAACTGATCTTGTCCTTTCTCTCTCCTATACCCCTTTCTCAGATCCTCAGAATTTCTCACATGCTTAAGGCAGGGGCTCTAAAATCCCAAGAAATGATAAATTAAGAAGAAAAAGGAAGCCACCCTTCTCTTGATCCTTCCCGATACTCAAGCCAAACATCAGAGTGCTTAGGAAAGTGTCGGAGCTGTGGTATCCCTTAGGAAGGAAGACTAGTGAGACAGCCAGGCAGGCAGCTGCCTGCCATGTGCATCTCAGGCATTACAGAGGAAATCTAATCCTTGGTGTCCTTCATCCTGGCAAAGGACTCATTGCTCAAAAGACACCAAGGTACAGCGAAGGGACCATGGAGTCTGTGCCTTTGTCTCTCTGTCTCTGTCTGTCTCTCTGCCTCTGTCTCTGTCTCTGTCTCTGTCTCTGTCTCTGTCTCTGTCTCTGTCTCTGTCTCTGTCTCTGTCTCTCTCTCTCTCTCTCTCTCTCTCTCTCTCTCTCTCTCTCTCTCTCTCTCTCTCTCTCTGCTTTGTCTGGACTGTGCTTCTTGCTGCTTACTGAATTCACTCCAGTCCCCTGATACATATGTGTCTGATGCCATAAGGTTTCTTCCACAACAATGTTTGTACAAATTTGTTACCCTAATGAGCAAAAAATGAGAAGACACAGAAAGGAAAAAGTAGATATGATCACATAATTGAAGTCAGTAAATTCTAAAAAACCAAAATCTGCCTCTAATATTTTGGTTGCATCCAGTCTTTAGTCTTGTGAGGAATAATGAGGGAAATTTACATGGAGGTCAAGAATATAAAGAGAGGAGAAAGGAGGTAAGGGCCTTTCAGTTACAAGCTATTACATGTAAGCTCTGTTCATACATCCCAAGACCTGGCAATCAGAACTTGGTGTAATCGAGCAGGATTTATTGCACGTTAATCACAGCAGTCAAAGCTGTTATAGAAGTATGCATACTAGCTGATCCAGATAAAATAGCCACTAGGGAAGTGGACAGATCAAACATTTTCATTTTGGTTCCATTTGGCCTTTGCTATACCAATATTTGTCTAGGAAATTCTCTTGGTAATTCATTGACGACTCTCTCTTTCTACCTCTGCAAATCAACTAAAAGTGAAGATCGTGAAGTAGTTTCTCATAGTTTATCAAGAAGACAGCTGGGGCACACTGTGGGAATGGGATCTGGGTTTAGACTGACTACCAAAGAGAAAACTGTGGCTGACATACCCACAAGCTGAATAGCTTGGGGCAATTGACCACTGTCCATCTGAGCTTCCTGAGCTGGAGGATGAAGATGGGGGCAGCCACGGTATCTATCTTAAGATGCAGTTGTGAGGGTTAAGTTAGATAATTTATGTAAAGCGCTCAGAAATGTACTTAGCACATTCCAGTAATCATTAAACATCGCCAGTGTCATTCTTTATATTGTCTTCAAGTAAAAATATTAAACTGTCCATAGCTGAGTACTTTATGTGGGAGATTAAGTAAACCCTATGAAAGAGTAATCCATAACAAAATTATAAAATAAGGTTACTATATAAAGTGTGGGAGAATAGAAAAACCAGAAAATTAAATTCACCTGTAATCTCACTGCCTAGAGAGAGCTCATGCTAATACTAGGGCATATATTATTTAAGATGTACGATTTGCGTTTATATACATGCAAAGGTGAACATTTATATTTATAAACTGTTCTACTGGATACACACAAATGCATATATGTGTGTGTATGTCTAGGCATACATACATACATACACATACACACATTCATATATATATATATATATATATATATATGTATTTTCTTTAATTTTGGCAGTATTGCAGCTTGAGCATAGGATAGATGCTCTACCACTAGAACCACACTCCTAACACTGATTAGTTTTGGTTATTTTTCAGATAAAAATCTCACAGGCTGACCCAGGCTGGCCTCAAAATGTGATCCTCCTATTATTTCTCTTGAGTAACTAAGATCACAGACATACACTACCATGCATGACTTTCTGTTTTTGTTGAGATGGGGTCTAGTCAACTTTTTGCCAAAGCTTATTTGAAAATGAAAGTAAGTTATCAGGGAGGGTAACAATGTTCTCTTGTCTACGAGCAAGTTGGTATAGACCCCCAACTAAATCTTCCAGCTGGGAAAACCACCTTATGCAAGAGGAGAAGGAAGAGAAGGAGAAGAACATAGATTTCTAGAGCCAAAAATTGGAGAAGTAGGACTCAGAAATCAGTAGTCTACTTGCAGTGTTCATGGATGTCCTGCTTTTATATCCTTTTGGATAAGTCTTGGCCGTTTTGGTATCTGGTAGGGTCACTGTCCCCCTCATCCCAAGGAGATAGGTATCTCTCCAGGGTTATCAGGGCATTGTGTCCACCAGGGCTACTCTCTCTGTCAGCTAGAATCTTCAAGAAGAAGGAGTGTTGTTCTCACCAAACCACTGTCTCTCTCTATCTTCCTGGTTGTTCTCTTTTTCAGCTTCTCCCTCAATATTCCTTGTCATCTTTAATCCCTGGGTCCATCTTTGTTTCAACAGAAGCACTTCTGTATTCCATCTTTATTTTCCATAGGAACATAAACCTTGGCTACCATAGCATCCCCTGGACCAAGTACAACAGGCTTTTTTCCTACTGTTCATTGTCTATCTGTGGGTAAATACATATTTAATCCATCCCAAACCCTTTCTGCTCTTCACTTCTTTCTAATGACTTTGGGACAAGTGTCTTTAGTCATCAATTAACATGCTCTGAGGAAATGCAAACTAATTTTAATCTTTACCCAAACAAAGCATAAAAGGAAAGGGAGCATTGCCAGGAAACACATTCACGAAATATTCCACAGTTAATTACAAATGATTTTTAATGCCTGTGACTTTTGTGACTTAGTACAATGAACATGAACTCTCTTGCCTGTGGAAAGCTGTTCATACTTGGGGTTCACAATGTCTTTAGTGTGTGCTTGTAAGAGGTAACCTAAAAGATGATGTTGCTGGGCCCTATGAACTAACTAAATGCCCCTAACTTGGTCTCTGTGTCCTTTAATCTGGACTGTTCTCTGCTTCAGTCCCTTGTAATCACCTTGCATTCCAAGAAAGAGAAATGGTACTAATCATGTGTGGAAGGCTAGCTGCCCCTCAAACAGGTAATACCTTCTTATTATCATCTTAAAGAAAACAACAATAAGTCCAGATCATACACACCAAGAAACTTATTCTTGTTCTTATTCCAGCAGTAAAGTATCTTAAAAAAATTCTCTGAAACTTTTTCAAGGACAGAGACTGAGATAATGGCCAGGGAGGCCATACACTTGCAATTTGAAGCTGTTTTAACTATGCATACCTTTAATACCCTCTGCCCTTAATTCTCCCAACTTAATCTAAAGCCAATGGCTGAAGATGTACTGAAGGGCTGTTGTCCTATAGCTGCTATGTAATAAATCTCCTTTCTCTCCTTTCTCTTCATTATGTCTCTTTATTTGGCATATGAAAGCAAATGGCCAGACCCAGTTTGGGATTCCTGGAGTTTAGTCCTAGGGTCTCAAAACCTGGATTCATACTCTGCTTTTCTAGGTTTCTGTTCACCTGTCTGTGCTACCTTAGGCAGAGCATCCTAGGAGCCTCCTTCTGGGCCTTTCTCACAGCCCTGGCTTCTACAATCAGAAAGTTGTATGGATGAGGAAGTCGTGCCAGCCCTTCACTCCCAAACGCTCCTCTTTCCAAGTAGAAAAACTGACGCTGTGCTCAGTTCACCACAGCCAAAGCTATAAAATATTATGATTTTTCACTAGGATAACTTGCTGACAGGACAGTGAATTGCTTCTACAAGAGGAGACCCGCAACATCACTCCCCAGGACTCGGTTAAGTGAGGAAGGGAGGGAGAGATTAGAATACCAAAACATTTGTGTCTGGAGACATAATGTGCATAAAGAAGATACGACATGACAGAAAATGGAGCAAGCCACACTAGAATGAGCAGTGGCTTAGAAATATTTTACCCAAGAGAGGGACTTAGGGTGTCATCCCTGAAAAGTTGGTGCAATGGTTTTCCGGGTCTACTTGCGCATCTAGATGGCACCCTTCTGTTTAAATAAGGTAACTATTGCTGTGAAAGTATTTTTAAAATACTTAATATCCTCCATCTGATGACCTGAAATAAAGGAGATGTGAGGGGTGGGGTGGGGTGGGAAATTTTCTTTCCATGCTTCTGGAAGACCCTGACTAATTCAGTTTGGCAGTAGGATGAGTTCATAAGAGGGAAAGGGAACTGAGGGGGTATGGGGTGCAAAGGAAAAGAACACAGAGCATTGCTGTTGCTACTCTGAAAGTTGGCATGCCAAGTCTAGAAGAGTAGTGGATTATATGATAGGTCTGGGATACAATGTTAAATAAGAGAATATTTTCTTCAGGACCTAACGCGGCCATCACAGTGAGGAAGATCACGGTGGTGTCAGGGTGGAAAAAAGAGTGGCCTGCAGTTCTGTCTCGCATGTGCCTTTCACTTCCCAAGCCCTTCTCCTTATACTCTCATTTGGGTCTCCAATCCAGCTGACAAGGGTCTCCATTGATGTGTCCATTTCACAGATCAGGAAGTGCTTTGTTAAATGGCAATTCCTTTGTACAACTACTTAAAGAGAATTTTAAGAAAAGAAAGAAAAAGCCACTGCGTAGCTTGGAGACTCAAGAAGGAAGCAGGGAAGTGTCTCCAGCTCCATGCAAGCCAGGTGAATCAGAAGCCTCCTGTCTGTCTGATTCTGGCCGCTCAGGTCCCAGGAAGGATGCTTTGCAGTTAGATGCTGTGTGCCTCAGAGCAATCCTGCAGAGAGGCTCAGGGACAGCGGGTACCTCGCAGGAGAATTGAAGGGGAAACACTTTGGAGGACACAGTCTATAGAGGGGCAGTTCAGCGGTGGCAACAAAAGTTACCCATCGGCAAAAACAGCTGGGGAGCCATCTGTCTGGGAGAAGCCTGCTGCCCATATCGTGACCCCCCTTCCTGCATCTGTGAGAGGCCTGGCTGCTGACGGGGGAGGCGGTTTATAGCACAGAGAACAGAAGGAAACCAGTTGGCCCTTGGATAACCTTGGCCTCATTAGCATTGAACCAAAGCCCACAGTGCTATTGACTTCTAGTAAATATCCACCCATCAAGAAGATGTCCCCGAGCCCTGCCTCGGGGGTGTTCAGACACCGGCCCCAACCTCCTTGCTCCTCATCCCAGCTTTGTGATCCAGAGGGACTGTCTGACTGTCTTCCCCGCCCATTCCACCCACCATGCCAAGCTCAGGGGCCTCTCTGTCTTCCTAGGAAGGGACAATGGAAGGGGCTGGGGGTGGGGGGTGCACTAACCGCGTGGTCTCCTCTCTGAAAGTCTCCCATTCTCTCCCTCCAAAGGGCCAAACAAATAAACCCTAGAAAGGCGGCTCAGCACGTGAAGAGTATGCAATTGTATTCCCAACTGCTTTGAAAAACTTTTTATTTTTGCACAGCAAATGACACATTATCTTTCTCGGGGTCAGGAAATAATGCAGTTGGATTCTTGCGACGTTGTGTGAGTTAATGTTTCTATTTGCCATTGTGTCCTGTGCAAAGAAAGGCAGCCGGTCACCTGGGGTTAAGCACAACACAGAATCCACCAGAAGTGCTTTGATAGCATTGGACAGTATTGTGCAGGCGATGTCCCCCTCCTTGGCCGTGCTGCATAATGGGCTTCGGAGTACTAAGGAGATAAACGATAACTATCTGTCCTTCAAGAGTCAGGGGTACAGCTCTCCAGAAAACCGCATTCATCATTTGCACGAACTTAAGGACTTCGATTTTTTAATAGTAATTGAAATATATAATTCAATAGAATTGTCACTGTAATATCATAATTGCCAAGGAAATTGAGCCACAAAGAAATCCTGTAAATTGTAACTTACCTTTATTAGAATGTGTGGCACTACGTTTTCTCATCAAGTAAGACCCCTCGCAGTCTTCCCTTCCCATCTTTTGAATGCTCCCCTCCGTGCCCTCTGCCCTCTTGAACAATGTCTTTGCTTCTTCTGAGGTCGCCCATGGGTGTAGGTAACCTCTCTTAAAATGCTTATCATTGCAAAGTGTTTACAATAATTGCTCTGGTGAAGGCTTCTTAAGATTGGGCTATTCTCTTTATTATCAAATGTCGGCTTCCTCACAGTTTACCCAGCGCATTCGCTTTGCTTTTGTGGGTACAAGTAATGTGAAGGTGTTTTGTATAATTAAAGGGCTGGCTAAATTAAATATAAGTCATTGCTACTGAGAATACACGTTGTTCTTCAATGAAACAGTCTTTTTTTTTGGAGGACATATTATAAGACCACTGACCCAAGTCCAGGACTTGCTTAGGAATAAAACAAGAAAACATGTCACTCTGCTCAGGAAGCCATGCTTTAGGAGCACCTGAATTATTGTTGCCATTGTTATTGATTACTGATAGGCAATAATCACTGTACCTCCTATTCTTGTGGAAAGGCATAACCTACTCCATTGTTATCCCACCCCCACCAACACTATCACTGAGCCTGAAATTGGGCTTTTAGAGCAAAGGCCCAAACTCCACACTTGCCCCCATATATCAATTAAAGAGACATGGAGAAGGGCAGAGAAAGAAGATTTATTGCTTGGTAGCCATGGGAAAACAGCATTTCTGGGCATCTTCAAGGTTTTTCCAGGGTGTAGACATTGGCTTCAGGGTAAATAGGAAGAATTAGAGGTAGAGAGTGAGGAAAGTATACATAGTTAAAACAATCCCAAATCACAGGTGTGTAGTCTGGTTGACCATTAGCTCAGTCTTTGTCTCTGGAGGAATTCTGGGAAAGTTGTTATCACTTTATTACTAAGAGCACTACAAGAGCCAGGTGGTCCCCTGGGTTTGGGGCTATTTTCTTTAAGATGATAAGAAGAAAGCATTTCCTGTTTGAAGGGCAGTTTGCCTTCTACACAAGATGTTCATCGGTGAATTTTCTCTTTCCTCTTAGAAACCAAGGTGATTACAAAAGGACTGCAACAGAGAATAGCTCAGATCAAAGGGCACCGATGCAAAGTTGGAGGGGGGAGGCTTTTAGTTAATTCACAGGCCTTACGCAAGAGCATTTTTGGTTTGCTGCTTACAAGCCCTTCCGTCATCCCATGGATAAATGAGGGTCTTCCCCCACCCCCACCCCCGTACCTTGTTGGGTTACTCTGATAGTGAAAGGGAAGGAGTTTGTAACAATGAAACATGAATTTTAAGTACTATACTAGTGTGAGTCTCACTTCTGCCTGGCATGTCATTAAACCCTTTCGATGGAAAACAACAACAACAACAAAAATGGAGAATGACAACCAGGACATCATCACATTCAGAATTGTCCCTGGTTAAGTCATGGCACCTAAATTTTCCAACCACACAGAATCAAAGTCTGTGACATGCACTATCTTAACCCAATTCCAGCATCTAAAAAGGATGACTGCTTGTGGTTGGTCCAGGAGCTTGCTGGACTGAAAACAAGGATTTCGCTCCAAGTTTAGATCCAAATCACCAGAACCACATTCAATGACACTTAATGAACAAGACATTCCATTTCCTACGTCCTCAGTTTTTTCTTATGTATAAAATGAGAAGAAATGGTCAGAATCATGAACTTTCAAAAGCACATCCTAACTGAGCTTTGGTGTTCAAATAATGGATCTCACCCCAATAGATAAAGCACCCAACTTGGTGGCCCATGATCCCTGCTAGTGGATCTTGAGACCCATCTTTAAGAACCACATGGCAGCCGGGCGCTGGTGGCTCACGCCTGTAATCCTAGCTACTCAGGAGGCTGAGATCTGAGGATCGCGGTTCAAAGCCAGCCCGGGCAGGAGAGACCGTGAGACTCCTATCTCCAATAAACCACCAGAAAACCGGAAGTGGCGCTGTAGCTCAAGTGGTAGAGCGCTCGCCTTGAGCTGAAGAGCTGAGGGACAGCGCCCAGGCCCAGAGTTCAAGCCCCACGACCGACAAAAAAAAAAAAAAAAAAAAAAAAAAGAACCACATGGCAGAGCTAGAAAGCACAGACCTTTGACACACTCCTGAACCTCACTTCTCTATCTAAAAAGCATAATATATGAGAGTATTTTGTATTTTCCTTTATTAATGCCTTGCTCATAAGACAGCACTCATTTATTTTTTAAAAATATTGTCGGAAGGGATGTCATTGATCAAGATGCAATGTACTCATAAATGGACATGTCGAATCAAAACTCCTCTGTACAACTGCTTAGGGATAATTAAAAAATAATGAAACTGGCAAAAATAGTATTAACATTTTATCAGTGTATGCTATCAAATATTTGTCTGCTTCTATTTGGGGACAGCATAAAAATATCCTATCATAATATTCATGACACCCCATCATTTTCTCTTCTTCTCTTTCTTTAACTTTCTTCACTATCTTTACTTTCATTTTTGACTCTTCCCACAAGGAAGTCCCCCACTGCACTGATACTCTCTAGTGTAAGTCCAAACAAAAGCAATTAATAATCTCTTCTCCCTTGCTATGATAGCAACTTGTCTCGAATTCTTCAAACAAAATAATTTCCCAACAAAATGCTGAAATAAGGACACAGGTTGACCCATTGTCACAATGAGATATACAAGACATCATGGTGAAAATGATCTTTACAACTTGGGGGGGGGGTGGAGGGAGGAGTTGGGGAGGTGGGGAGAGAAGGTAGGGGAAAAAGAAAGGAAGAGGTAACAATGCTTGGTAGGAAATGTATTCATTACCTTACTCATGTAACTGTAACCCTTCTGTACAATATTTTTACAATAAAAAATATAATTTTTCCCCAGATTAAGTTGTGCTTTTGAATGGGAAGGAAAGACAGGAAAGTGAGACTCTGGACATACTTGTCATTGAGATCTCCTTCTGCCTTGGTCTCTCTCTTCCTCACCCCCCCCATCTTTCCCTCCCCCCCCCATCTTTCTTACCCAGTTGTACTTCCCTTTTAGATTTCTGTTCCAAGCCCTGTGTACAGCCTCTACACTGTTAGAAGTGCTACACGCAGAACCATTCCCTTGAAAGTATTTTACAAATGCAGATTCCAGGGCTCTCAGTCCCATACCTGCTGCATCACGATTCTATCTCTATTGAGTCAAGATCTTGGAGACTTGAGTTCAAGAAAGTACCCCACTCCTAACGTGATATGTATCTTTTCTAAATTCCAAAAACCTTTCCCAGAAATCCTGTCCCCCATTTCCCAGTCTCCCTCTTCTCGGCTTCTTCCCCCTCAGTTTCTATCCTAATTACTAGCTAACTGGTGGATGTCACTGCTACTTAAATGCGCTCCCACTCTGGATCCCTAATCATGCCCATTGTGCTCCTCAAAGCTAAGTCAAGAATTGCTGCCTTTTTATCTCCCTCTCTCTCTATATTGTAGAAGGAAGCAGGTCCCTGCGGCTTTTGTTGTCCCTACTTCTGGGCTGAGCTCCATTTGCTGGTGAACAGGGCTTCTCTTTGCTCCCCCTCCTCTAAATACTGTAACATTCAGCATCCTTTCATGTCGGTGCTTTTAAAGTAAATCTTTGGACAATTAAAGATACGAAATGGCTAAATAGAGTTCTGCAGGCGTTGTTCTCTCCTTTTTAAAGGTTTAATCACACTTAATGGCTCTCTTCAAAACTTGAATTTTCCATTTTGGTGTTTTGACTCCATTGAAAGAGTTTACTAATATTCTTTCAAAAGTATTCTCTGCTCAAATGAGCTATTCAATAAAGTTTTATGCCATGCTATAGGATTTGCACTAAATGGAAAATAATTTAAAGGGAGATCAGAATAGGGGGTGGAGGGGGTGGGTGCCATTGGGCTCTAGAGGTTTTGTTAGCTCAACTCTAATCATCAGTATAGAGAGTGTAAAAAGTTGGTGTGAAAGAACAAGAATTATGTAGATATAAGGTACAGTTTCAAATGCAATTTCGATGCCTTCCTTTCCTTGAAGATAGTTTATTGCTCAGCTTCATGATTCTATAAATAGGAACCACTAGTTTCATTCTTCCATCCCTTTCTTCTCCTTCTCTTCCTTTCCCTATTTTTTTTTCCTGAAGAATAGTAGACCAATCATCTGAAACAGTATATATTGAACAAACGGCCCTGACTCTTCTCAACCTTGGTCTTGCTAAGATACATATGTTGTAATTTGTCACCATCAAGAACAGGAAGCTGGATAACAAGTTGGACAAGAAATGCAATTATTACCTTACTTATGTAACTGTAACCCCTCTGTACATTATCTGGACAATTTAAAAAATGTAGTAAAAAAAAAAAAAAGAACAGGACATTGGCTGGACACTGAGTACCCCTTGTCATGCTCACAGTCCCAATAATAGAATTTGCCACTTGAAAGATAAATTATTGGGATATAAAAGCTAGTATTGAGTAACAGCATCTTTATTAACCCAAAGCTGTTTAGTAGTCTCATTGATATAGACAGACAGACAGACAGACAGACAGATAGATAGATAGACAGACAGATATATAAAGAAAAGGTTGATAGATTGGTGATTGATTGATGATAGACAAAACACAAATGAGATATGCTGTATTATATAGCTGTATTATATAGCTATGATCAAAGGGGGATTACTTTCCCTCTGCGACCCTCTATGAGTTTTCATTCTTTCTTCCTGTAAGTAACCTTTAAGCACTCACAAGAGGCTTGTCAGTATGCTAAGTATGAAGACAAGTTAAAGAGAATTTTGACTTGACCTTGAAGAGTTTAACATCTGTCCACAGAAACAAATATGATTCAGTTGTTGTCATTTACTAATGGTGTGATCTCTGGGAAGGCATCAGACAACTCTGACAATCTGTGTTTTGTCCATGAAGAGGCTTGCTGAGATGATGTGGATGGTGATATGCAAAACTGAAGGTGGCAGAGGAATAAATTTGGAGGGCATGGGGAGACATGGGGAGACACAGTATGATTTAGAAACATAGGAATAGAAATGGTGGATGGAATCATTGGAGCTGGGCCACCAAGTGGCTATGAAAACATGAAGGAGACCAAAACATTTCAGCTGTGAAAACTAGGCTTCTGGTAGAATCCATAGAAACAAGGAAATGCAGAGGGGAAGCCATTTCAGGTAAATATATAACCAAATTGTTTTGAGTTATTTTGAAGTGATAGTAGAACATCCATGCAGAAATGTCTAGTAGGCTGGGGGAAATGTGCGCATAGAAGGGACCTCATGTGACATTCCTGTCATTTTCCCAGAGGAGAGATTTAAGCAGAGACATCCCCTGAAGACGCTGGAAGAATTTCTCTCCCAGTCTCATTCTTTCCTTTCTGGAAGGGATGGAGGAAACTAGTCAGGAAGCAAAGGAACGTTATGGTGCTAGTTACCATTTGTAGGCCAGCTCTGCGCATCGCACTCCATAGAGGAGACATGAGGACCCTGAAGGGGTTACAACCTACTGACTGCCTGGTGGAGTCCAGGGAACCAGGAAAACAGCTTTGACTGTGGACTGAGATCTAGTGTTATCCAGGGTCTACTTGCTGTAATGGACCAAGGGAAGGCAAGGGGAAGGGGGCAGGGGTAAGAGGAGCCCTCTGCATTTCTACCCTGCAGGGAGTATTTGTGAAAGGGAATCTACTTCTGACTGGTCTCTCAGAAAGGAAGCAAGTGACAGGTGGAGGCAAGGGTGACTTTCACAAAACTGGAGCAAGGAGCAAGATCCCACCGTGGATTGTCTAGAGCCCTGAAAGAGAAGCAAGGCTGTGTGAACCTGAGGCTTGATGTGGGTCTCCTGTGCTTTCTTGCTCCTGTGTGTGACCCTGAGAGGAGCCATGCTCTAGTGGGCAGCTGGGAGTTGCACTCAAAACTTTGCATTGGATCCCCAACTCCCCCCACCCAACAGTGTCACCATAAAGCAATCAGAAGTGGTGACACAGAAGCAGCACTGGACATCAGGGTCAGCTCAGATGGTACCACAGAAGCAGAAGTTCGGAGTTGGCCAGGGATCCTAAGCTACTGTAGGAAGTGATCGAGGAGGTCATTAATATCTCTTCTTGAATTTCATCTCAATTTTTATTTATTTTCTTGCCCTTCAGACTCCAATAGCAGACATGTACACAACAAGAGAGTTCAATGGGGCAGAGAAGCCAGCTGAAGAGGGACCATGAATGCTTGGGCAGGCAGATCCCCAGGCCAGAGAGGAGTGGGGCAAAGACAAGTCATGTTAGAAATAAATCTTGCTGACAGAGCTGATTGCCTCTGGGCCAGCATTCTTGGATGTCAGAGGTTCAGCCTCTAAAAAAGCTCTCTCTCCCCCACTCTGCCAAAGTCTTCACTTCCTGGAAAAATCGTCTCTCTCCCTCTCTGCGTGTTTCCTTCAACTCTCAGCAAGACTTGAATGAGCCCATGAAGGCGATAAACCTGCTACTTCGCTGGGGCTGTTTATTTCCAGTCGACAAATATTGTGCCAATGTTCACTTCAATTAGGAGACACATTTGACAATCTGACTACTCCATCTGATGCCTCAAGGGCAAATCCAGCTCTTGCAGAAAGGGATGGGGCCAATAACGGATCCCTATGAATAAAATATACGGAGAAGGAACATTTGGAGCAGTTTGGGGAAACCACCTTCTGCAGCAAGGAGACAAAATGTGTACAGGAAAATAATTCACATAAATAAAGCATGGGGCGCAAACCAGAGGAGGAGGCCTGGGAATTCAGAGTAGAGAGGAATGATACCTGCTTCCTGTCACCTGCTTAGGGTGGTGAATTAAGCATTCTCAAGTGTTAAAGACGTTTGTAACCAGGCAGAAAGCCTTAGCACATGAGTTAAACCCACTAAGAATCTTACTGATTTATTCCAGGTTTTTAAAAAATCATCTTTGCATGGGACAAAGGGGGAACGAAAACAGAAGTGATTCTCACTATGTTGAAAATGAACTATACATCTTGTGGGGGAGAGGGGTCAGGAGGGAAAAACTGAGAGAAAACAAGGGAAGAGGTGACAATGTTCAAAAAGAAACCCACTTATTACCTGACTTATGTAACTGTAACCCCTCTCTACATCACCTTTACAAAACAATAAAAAATAATAATCCTAGCAACCAGAAGTTTCCATAGATGTCTCAATTTAATTCATCTTGAGTAATTCTCTTTCTTTATTATCATAAAAACAATTGGGTAATCTGTTGAGCACTTCAAACCTCTATTTATTTTGCCAGGACTGGGATTTTTACTCAAGGCCTTGAGCTTGCTAAACAGGTATTTTATTGTTTGCCTTCATTCCTTTTTGCTTTACTTTTTTAAAAAGAGGATTTCTTTTCTTTTTTCTTTTATCTTTCTTTTCTTTTCTTTTTTTTTGTCAGTCGTGGGGCTTGAACTCTGGGCCTGGATGCTGTCCTTGAGCTGAAAAGCTAGTGCTCTGCTACTTGAGCCACAGTGTCACTTATGGTTTTCTGGTGGTTAATTGGAGATAAGAATCTCAGGGACTTTACTGCCCAGGCTGGCTTTGAATTATGATCCTCAAATCTCAGCCTCCGGAGTAGCTAAGAGTACAGATGTCAGCCATTGGAGCCATGCTTTCTTACAGAATCTTGAGTTTTGCCTGGCCTGGACTCACACTGTGATCCTTCTACCTATGTCTCCATGTAGCTGTGATGACAGATGGTGACTTGCCAACATGATTTCCTGGGCTGGTTTTGAATCCTGGTCCTTCTAATCTATACCTCCCACGTAGATGGGATTACAGGCAGGAGACATGGCACACTCAGACTCAGATCCCCCTCCTACCTCTTTTTTGTCAGTCGTGGAGCTTGAACTCTGGGCCTGGTGTTGTACCTGAGCTCTTCAGCTCAAGGCTAGCACTCTATCACTTGAGCCACAGCACCACTTCCAATTTTCTGGTGATTAATTGTAGATAAGAGTCTCACTGACTTTCCTGCTTGGGCTGGTTTTGACCTGTGATCTTCAGATCTCAGCCTCCTGAGTAGTTAGGATTACAAGTGTGAGCCACCAACACCCAAGATTGCCCCCCCTTTATCCAGTCTTTTAGGTTTTGACAGGAAGAAGTCAAGGACTAGTGGAGCTCTTCCTGTTCAGCACTGAGTTGGCCAGTGTTATTTTCTTCCTGGCAATCAAAGACTTGGGACATGAAGGACATTTTTAATTGGCACTGGGCATGTACTAGCAGTTGACTGGACTCCTGGGTCCCTATCAGAAAGTGGAATGTCAGCTCTTTCCTCATCTTCCAAGAGTCTTCTGGGAATAAAGCCGGATGATAAGAGTGGAAGGAAGTGAAAGTGTGATAGAAATGAAAGGGTTCTTGGTATTTGGTTCCTGTTTTCCAAGCTGACCTGGTCAGCACAATGAACTCCTAGAGTCAGCTTTGTCATTGAGATCAGAAAACAAAAAACTAACTTTGCCTTTAGGTCAATGCCACTCTGACCCTACATGCAGGGTGTACATTTTTGTGCCTTTCTCATTAGTCAAGCCTGGTCTATTCTAAATACCAATATGTATATTTGCTTTCAAAAGGACCAGGCTTCTATATAACATTAATAACAACTGGCTCATTTTATATTTTCGTATTATTGACAGGTAT
The DNA here is from genome assembly GCF_024711535.1 of Dipodomys merriami. Lineage (NCBI taxonomy): Eukaryota > Metazoa > Chordata > Mammalia > Rodentia > Heteromyidae > Dipodomys > Dipodomys merriami. The sequence goes on from NW_027204604.1 coordinate 4,493,654, forward strand.
TTTCTAAATTTTTGGAGGGCATTTTAAAATTTATACCTGAGGAGCTGGGAAGGTGGCTCAGTGGTAGAGCGCTTGCCTTGCATGCATGAGGCCCTGGGTTCAATTCCTCAGCACCACATAAGCAGAAAAAGCCACAAAAAGCTGGAAGTGGTGCTATGGCTCAAGTGGTAGAGTGCTAGCCTTGAGCTGAAAAGCTGAGGGACAGTGCCCAGGCCCAGAGTTCAGGCCCCATGACTGACAAAAATAAATAAATAAATAAATAAAATTTATACATAAGATATATAAATGTATAAATGCTCAAAGGACAGCATATCTGCCTAGCAAGCTCAAGGACCTGGGTTCAACCTTCTCATACAGCTAAAAATAGTAATAAAAGAAGAAGAAAAAACTATCAAAGATTTCTTTTCATTTAAAAGACAAAAGAATCTCTCAGGAATGACCATGGCTACCACTATTTGTCTTACTTTACTTAAAAATATATCAATTGCTAGTAGGAAATGATTATAGTACCGTTTAATTGAAATTGAATTTATTATCAGAGCTCTTGGGTTTGCACCAGGACTTGATAGATTTCTAGTAGTCACTCAGTTTTCTCATCAGCAGACAGGAGGGTAAACAGAATCGGTCCATTGAGTCATTTGGGACTTCAATGAGGACACAAAGGCAGAGGAGTGCACAGAAACAATTGTTGTGTCCACCAATCCTAGAATTACATGGAAAGTGTGTGGACAGTCCAGCCGTCATGGTAGCCTTTAAATAAACATGATGGAAGAGGAAAATGATTATGTAAGACTTACTAGAGCAAAGATGATTGTAAGTTTAGGAGTTCTTTTCCATCTGATCCTGCCCATCTGTACAGCCCAAGAATATGAGACATTGTGAAAACTCTACCTTCCTACTCTGGTTTACATCTAAAGTTTGTCAAGAGAGAAATTGCCCCAGATATTGGCTGTCATGGTCATATGTGCAACATTTTCCCGCACCAAATTCATCTGGCTGTGCTTTTGAGCTAAACAACATGAATCCTCGGACATCATAAATTGTCATTTCTCTGCCCATCCAGAGAACAGAAATTCATGACTTGATCTCAATCAAACAGTGTAAAAACCCAAACAAAAATACATCTGGTCAGACAAACCGGATGCCAGGTTTTTGCTCGATGAGAAGGGAAATAGCTCAACCCTGGCCCTTGAAATGAAGGCTTTATCTCAACAACAACAAAAAACTGCTCATGGAACCTTAACAGTGTCACTGAGAACAGCTTCCCTTGTAATATTCAACATAAAGTCGATATGGAGCTCATTTTGTTCAGTGCTTTGTGACCTGGAAAACATTTTGTTAGAGCCTTAAAAAAAAAAAAAAAAAGATTAGCCCATGTTCTTTTACCACCCTCCCCCCAAAGCGACAATCAACATTTTCTGTTCCTTTAGCCTAGGTGAACCACAGCCAGAGATCTGGGGACAAGAAAGGAAGGAAGGAAGAAAGAAAGAAAGAAAGAAAGAAAGAAAGAAAGAAAGAAAGAAAGAAAGAAAGAAAGAAAGAAAGAAAGAAAGAAAGAAAGAAAGAAAAGAAAAGAAAGAAAGAAAGAAAGAAAGAAAGAAAGAAAGAAAGAAAGAAAGAAAGAAAGAAAGAAAGAAAGAGAAAGAGGATTGACAATTTCCTTACACAGTTAACAAGTCATTCAAATTCTGCCCAGTCTTAGTGCTGGTATTAAGGAAATAAAAAAAGTAGAGTCAGAAGAGAAAAAAATAAATGTTGATCATTTGGGGGGCTAATATCTAGGCCCCAAATAGATTGCAGAGCAAGCAATAACAAAATATGATTTGCTGTTAAATTCAGTCAAATGATCCATGAAGTTAGTTACTGATGCTAAAGTTTGTCATCATACACATTTTTTTTCTTAAATGAAGTAAAGTTATCTTGTGTTATAAGGAATCATGCAATATATATACATATATCTGTGTGTCTATCTATCTATCTATCTTAGATCTGACTTTGAATTCAAAAGCAAAGGTTACATGAGCTAAGCCCCAACCAAACCAAAAGAGATCTATGATTCTCAGCTCATAGTCCTCGCTCCTTCTGCTCCCTAATTCTTCTCTCCAAGGCTGACCTGGAGGGTGGATATCTCTGGGTAGGGACCAGCAGCCAGGATATATGGAAATGCTCCTTAATTGTGTCCCAGCCATTATTCCATCATGGAGGCTTTTAAGGTAATTTATTAATATTCCCTTTAACCAGTGTAAATGAAGCAATGTGCTATGAGTTTTGTGGTGTGGTGTGGAGTATGTGTGTGTGTGTGTGTGTGTGTGTGTGTGTGTGTGTGTGAGAGAGAGAGAGAGAGAGAGAGAGAGAGAGAGAGAGAGAGAGAGAGAGAGAAAGAGAGAGAGAGAGAGATTTTTTTCCGGAGTTATTTATTTGATAATGATATTAAATATTAGAAACTCTAACAGCTGGTATGTTTATTCTGACTTGAGTGTATTAACCTCTTTAGCTGCCCCCCCTTTTTTCCCCCAGAAAAAGGCTTCAGCACCACAGATTTGACTGTCAGCTGTGGTGCCTGGCGGCCCCTCCGATTGGCGTTTTGACAGAATCTAAAGTCCACAGCAGCAAGTAAACATGGATGGCACTACAGTGAGTGGGGGGGGGGGAAGGGTCTAAGAGCAAATGATGACTTGAGGCACCTGCAGCTGCCTGCACCCAAATCAAAGTCAAAGCTGCATTCACTGGGATGGAAAAACACCGAATTTACTGGCTCTGTGCTAGGTGAGCAAGAAGGAGAGGAAATAATGGAAGGCAAGGAGGAGAAGTTAGAGCCCTGAGCACTGGCATCTTGCCCACTGACAATATCCACAGAGCTAAAGTATTTTGGGGGGGAGGGGACCTCTGGGTCCTTAGGGCCATTGTCTGCCACATGGTGGATATGGATTGGCAGTGACATTGGGCTGGGAGGTCAGTGGATGAAGGGTAAGCCTGGGAAGAACTGGCCACTGAGTGGCAACGGGTCTAATGGATGAACATTATTGTTTACTTACAAGATGGCTCTGGCTCCAGAGCTCTTTTACTGGCTTTGTAACCTTGAGGAAATCATTTAATCTCTTGGTTTCAGTTTCCTCATCTGGAACATGGGAATAAATAATCTATGATCTAGGTGGGTCATAAATCAAGTAAAACACTAAAATGGATGAGACACAGAGAATAAAGACTTGCCAGTTTGCTGTCTTTTCCCTGGACCTATAAGAATTACCTCTGCTCTTCTGCTGTGAATGCCTCCCCACAGAGAATTTGAGATCCTGAGGAGTTCTCGGTCTTATAAAGCTTGCTTTTCTTCTTCTTCTTCCCTTTGTGGAAGCTCCAACATGTTCTTCTGCCCTCAGGGAAGCTCCTCTGGGCCTGAGTGTTCTAGAATGATGACACGGGGAAAAGAAATAGTGATACAAAATAGTAATCAAGTTCACTGTTAAGATTTTCCCCTTGACCAGGATGCATTCTCTTCTTCACCACCCTGGAAACTTGGGGCCTGCAGTGTGAAATGGGAGCATCTCAATACTCAATACTTTATAGACTGACAGTAGGGCTCAGAGGTTGGGTAGAGAGGCCCATCCTCTACCTATCTTCAATTTTCCCTCTTCAGATCCCTCTAGCTAAGTCAAGACCACTGAATAACAAAAATACACAATATACTGATTCAAATTAAAGCCATCATTTGCATTTTGGCAGTCACCTTTCCTTTCCACACGAATTAACCCATTATTCAAAAGGAGTGACTTTCTCTCCCTCCTTCCATCCTTCCCTACAACCCTCTTCCATCTCTCTGTTACTGGGGATTGAACTCATGGATTTGCATATACCAAGTAAGCTCCCTACCACTGAGACACACTCCCAGACTTCTGGGTTATTTTGGTGTTGCCATAGGGCCTTGCAAACTTTTCACTGGCTGGTCTCAAACTACCTTGCTATTGACTCCTACCTCCAGAGTAACTGTGATTACAAGTATATGCTACCCTCTCCAACCAGGTTGATTTTTTTAACAGTGAAATTTGTAATTATTAGCTGTTCCTGAAGGAAGTGTCTAGGAGAAGAGGACATAGAGTTCTCTTTTGCTTTTCGTGCCATCCATATCAATAAGAATCGATGTGTGAGATTAACATAAATCCAAGTTAAGTATTAGCAAAATATAACAGTAAGGCAACATTTGGTAAAGTTTTAATGGAGCATAGCCACACACACACACATACACACACACACACACACACACACACACACACACACACACACTTATTTATTTATTTTTACATATTACCTATGAGTGATTTTAACTCTACAGCAGAAACGGTGAATGGCTGGGACAGACACTGTATGGCACAGAAAGCCTAACTACTTCATCCTGTGGTTCTTTAAAAAATGATTTCCTGACCCTAAGATAAATGAACATGTGGCTTAGACTGTAGTTTGGAGATCTGAGTATGATCCAATCAGAACCTGCTTTTGATCTATCAAAGGGTATTTCATCTGGAAGTTAGAAGCATGAAATGAGTCCTCTGTTCTTGTATTTCCAAAAAAATAATATTAATGTTATTGTAAAGTAAAGGCTTTTCTATATATTATCTAATCTGAAATCCCACAATTACTGAATGGGGTAGATATTACCCTACTGCTCTGTGAAATTCAATAATTTGTCCTATCTCTCATAATTAGTAAAGAGTAGAGCTGGAATTTGAACCCATGATTATACTCTTCACAGCACAGAATGTCAGTAAATACCATGTCTAGATCATTCATAAATACTAGGCATTGTGTCATGTGACTTCCTTACATTTTTCTTCTCCTTAACTCCTAAACCAATTCCCAGAGTGGGTGCCTAATGCCCTACTGCCTGTATAGATTCCATAGCCTTTACACGGGATGCCCAAGCAACAGAACCATAGTGATCACCATCGTCCATCCTTCAGCTCTTGAAGGGAAACAGCTGTGCCTCTCTTCCTCACAGTTCATTCTGCTCCCCTCTGAGGAGCGCATCTGCTCTGCATGCCTCTCCCTCCAGGCTGGGGAGAGCTTAGACTCGACTCTATTCCTTGCACAGCAGAGCAGCTCGATCTCTCCGGCAGAGTGGCAGGTGGTGGAGGGACCCAGGATGTCTAATTTGGGAGATAAGAATGACAGAATGGACCAAAGCATGGTTTGGCTAAAAAGAAGAGAGAAGTGTGGTTTCTCAGCTGTTAGCGTGCTCTGGCTCAGGAAGGGAATCAACACTGGTGTTTCCAGCTTTCAGCTTCCCAGTACATTAGAGCCATGGGTCACAGAAGCACTACTTCAGGCAACTACCCCTGCAACATGGCACACTCTCTGCGCAGGCTCTACCATTCCCAGTCCATCCCAACTGCCAAGAATATTTTATTATCTCTCCAATGACTCTGGTGTCAACTCATTATACCACCACCGGCACTTTGGGCCAGATGCACTGTGATAATCTATTGTCTGTGTGGAGAATTCATGGGGGAGAGCTGCGGAACCTGCCACCTCTGACTTCCTCCAAGAACTTCTGAATGCCCAGTTCCACCACAGCGCCAAGTAGAAAAACAAAGAACTCGTAAGGAGTGGCTGCAGTACTTTGTGGTTTGTGTTCATAATTATTTGGTTCCTGCTACTTTAGTTCCTACTTCAGTTCTCTGATTTTCCATTCTGAATACCTTCTATGATACTTATAGGTAGTTGGCTATCTTTGGTCTAAAGATCAAGAGTCAGATCTGAGAAACTGATATTAACATAAAGCCTAAAAACCATGGCCTTGGGGACTGATTGATATTCAAAGTTTTGAAGTGTGGGGGAGAGACATTCTGTCATATGTGGGTATAAGCACAGATGGGAACAGCTTTAGTCCTGTCTCTTCCACTTCTGAGCCCCTAGACCTGAATACGCAATTGTCAATGAAATAACCTCCCCCTAGGTGTTCTGGAGGTAGTTTCTACTGAACAGGTTCAAAGGAGAGAGACTTCTCCTGCACTGGTCTCCTCCAAGTTGGCAACACAGGTGTGACCTTGGACTTTCTCTCTTTGGTCCTTATATCCACGTCCATTCCCAGGGCCCTGGCCTAGGTCCTGTCATTTTTCTCAGACTCTCACAATAGCCTCCACACATCCCTTCCAGCTTGTATTAAATTATGGCCAAGCAAGAATAAACAGAGATAAAGATGTCAATCAAGAAAATGAGTCAACAGAGAGAAGGATACTGCCAAAAAAGAATTGAAAACAAAGATTTGCCTTCAGATTAGCGATAAAATGGCTCTTTGAAAACTAACCACTGTTGAAAGAAAAAAAAAAAAAGCTCAAAGATAGAAAAGTTTGAAGGAGTACTGGTTTGGGGCTAGAAATCTTGCTGAGTACTGGCTGGCTATACTATGGTTTCTTGTGGTCATGACTGACAACTGCTACCTGGTATATATTGATTGGCAGGTTGTCCCTAACTAAGTAAACCAGAACCCGGAAACAGGCACTTGGATTTGATGATGTATGATTGCCAGATTTTAAAAGATATCAACTATGACTACAAAGGCTTTTTCATTTGACACATATCTTACTCAGTGTTTGTTTCATATTTAGGAAAATGAGGCAGGTTCTTCCTCCCTCCCTCCCTCTCTCTCTCCTTCTTTTACTCTCCCTCTCTCCCTCCCTCCCTCCCCCTCTCTCCAGGAAAAAATTTTGAAGCTAGATAAGGAAACGACTGTGGGGACTTTCCTCTCTCAATTTCCAATGTTCCTTCAGTATCAGATCAAGTCACTCACCTTTTACCATATTTTCTTGTATCACAATGCCATGATGACTCCCAACAGCCAGTCTGGGGACACCATCTGGGTTCTCTTCTGAAGTTGTCCCTGGATAAAGAAGGTAGAAGCTGAAAATGTTGTTGACAGTGGCTTGCCACCATACTCATCTTGCTAAAATGCTGTGCAAAATAGGAAGAGCTAGGAGATGAAGGAGCTGGCCATGGTTCTGGAGCAGGTAGGGCTCCTGGTACCCTGAAGTTCCTTTATAGTTGTGAGAAGGCTAAAACATAAATTGGATTTGTCTCTGCCACAGATTCTAATCCATAGAAAGCTGGCCATGGATGAAGACCTCAGAGCAGAAGGACCACCTACCCAAGGACATGGGCTCCCTTGTTTGTGTACCTCCTTTGGTTAATCCCCCCTCACTTGGGGTTCTTGTATGCCTGTATTCGTCTACCTGTTCTAGAGCCAGACATCTATTCACTTTTCCTATCTCAATCCAAGGGTCTCCTCCCTGGTCCACCCAAGGGAGAGTTCCTTTGTTCTTCTACCTACGCCATGCCTTCATCTGTCTTGCCACCAACAACACATGCAGAATTTCAGCTGGGATTCTGACTCCTGCCTAGATCACCTGTCATTTGAGAATGTGTGCTTGTATCTCTAACATTTTTCATCAGGCTCAGTGTGTAGCTACAACTTCCTTCTGGTTAATCAATACATTGAATATTTGTAGTTTGCTAAGGGAGAAAAAAACATCTAGAAAATCCTCCAGGCTGTCCAGCCTGGTGAACATTTTCATAGCTAATACTACATGGGTTCTGATCCTGTCTCTGGACAATAAACTAAGATTATTGCTTAATGGCATGTTCAAAGACAGATCTCTAACCCAGCGTGTTTTCAGTGTGCTTGTCAGAAGGAAAAAGGGTGATGGCTAGGCTGAGACTGGTGTTCAACATCAACCTAAAGACTGACCTCCCACCTAAGATGAACAGTAAAGACCATACTGTCATTAGGTAAATAGACTTGGCTCCAGTACTACCCGAGTTGGCCTTTATAACAAAGCACTATTATTGGTTTAATATTTAATCATGCTTCTAGAAGAGCAAACAAATGTTTCTTGGAAAACCTGAGACCAATAGAAATATTCAACATCCATCCTTGGAATTACTTCTATTTCTATCAATAAGTACAGAGACTCGAGTTCTCTATTACTATAGGAAAACCAGAGAAATGTGATTAGCAGCTTCAGGACTATTGTGGATATAGTGACATAGGATACAAAATTATTGAGAGCATATTTTGAATAACTCCCAGTGGATCCATACTTTGTCTTACATTAGCCCTCACAAATATATTTCTTCATATCTTCATTGATTTGAAGTGTGTCTAGACATAGGGTCAAAAGGGAAAGGAACCTCTCTAGAAATACCATGGTGCTTTGGGGGATGAATCTTTCAGGTTAGCTGAAGGAAAAAGTTGAGATTAAAGGCCTGGCTGGGAAGAGAGACAAGAGAAGAAGGGCATGAAGGTCAGCTATTTCTATCCTTGGTCCCATAGTCCCATGAATGTCCATCTGTGAGCACTTCCAATGTCTCTGAGGCCTTATTTTGCTTTTCTACTAGGCAGTGAAGAACTAAAATGGATCTAGGCATCTTTGTAACTCGGATGGCTCCTTATACATCATAGATGGTCAAATAATAATTTCAGAATTAATTGAAATATGCACGAACTCATGACAATACTCCAAAAAGTTTGCAACATGGACCATAAAATAACTAAGTGCTACTGTCTTCTTCGGCACTTGCAATACGATCCTCCTCTCTCTTTGTTCTGAACTGCCATGACACCAGCAGCATGGACACCTCCCTCTGGCTCCTATTTATGGTCCCCTTTTGAATATGCCCCTCGCTCCCTGATTCCCTTTTCTACATAGCTATAAAGTCCTTGAGTGCAGAAAAGTAGAGATTTCTATTTCTCCTCTATCTAGCATAGGTCTGGGAACCTGGCAAATATTCTATACACTAGCTAGTTTTCTGCTTATTACTATGTTAAAACTATCCAAACACACCAGATCCTTAATACACCCCTATTCTTTTGCTAAGTGATGCTCCAACTTCCTCATTTCCTTTTTAGGGAAAACTTTCAAAGTAATTTCTATATTATTAACAGGTTTTCTCCCCTCATTTTCTCCTAACCCCAATCCAGAAGAACATTAGCACTACTACTACCTGTGAAACTGCTCATGTGTAAGTCACCAGCAATTTCCACATTGCTAAAAAAGAATAACATGGTAGTCCTCATCAATCTTAACTTGTCTACACCACCAGCTGATGATAATATACATCTTTCTTGGATCCAAGAACTCCACATCCCATTGCAACAATGAGATGTACAAGTCATTATGTTGAAAATGAACTTTACAACTTTGGTGGTGGGGGGGGGATTGGGTGGGGGATGGAGGGAGAATGGGAAGGGATGGGAAGAGGAAACAAAGGAGGAGGCTACAATGCCTGATAAGAAATGTACTCATTATCTTGCCCATGTAATCGTAACCCTTCTGTACAGTATTTTCACAATAAAAAACATTAAAAAAAAAAAAGAAGTCCACAAATTCCTACTTTACAGATTTCCCCTTTCTCATTTCCCCTTCACTAGCTCTTCTCTCACCACCAAAGCTCATTGTTCTAGGAGGCTCAGGATTCTGTTTTCTTCTCTAGCTACTTAAATATCATGTATATGCAAAAAAATTCTCAAATATATATTTGAAGTTCAGACATCTCTCCAGAAACTTAGACTTATATCTCTCATTGCATAGACACTTCAGACTCTATGTACTTAGAACTAAAAGGTCTTCTCCAGAAAACTCTTCTCTGCATTGAAAGAAACTCAATTGTCTCAGTTAAATATGCCTCAAGTCTCAGCCATCAGGCCATGGGCTCCCTCTCCATACTATATTTGAAAATTGACTATTTCTTCACCTTCACCTCAGCCATCCCACCCTAAGTCTCCCTTATTTTTCTCCTCCTCACACCCGTTTCCTTGCTCTCTTATCTTTTCTTCTCAACATAACTACTGAAGTGTCTTTCAGAAAATCAAAGTCTTTCTAGTGCTTTAACTTGCATTTTTTTCAAAATTCAGAATAAAAACTGAAGATCTTATAGTGACCCACAATATCCTACAGAGTTTAGACATGCAGGACCTTTTAGACGTTTACCTATGACTCACCTTCGGCCACCCACTCTGATTCAGTCAACCTGGTCTCTTCAGTGTCCCCCCAAATAGACCAGATGCTTCCCCAGCTTAACACCATTGTCCTAAGTAGCTCCTGGAGGCCTGAGTTTTGGAGGCCCACAGCACAACATCCTTCACCTGTCCACAGTCTCTATCCAAGGATTCCTTCCTCCAAAACACATTTCAGAATGTTCTACTTTGCTTCTCAATTTCTCCTTCTTAATTCTGCCTCCCAGCTCCTGTACTACCCATCTTCTTATAACCTACGAGGAATTGCTTATTTATTGTTCTTATTATTTACCATCTATCTTGCCCAGTAGAATATGAACTTTACCCAAGCAGAGATCTGTATCTGCTTTGTTCATGGAGCAATCTAAGCTCCTGACACATAAGAAGTTCTCAATTAACTGTTTGTTGAATACATTCACAGTTCAGTAGGCAATCACTTAGAGCCAAGTATACAGAATAAGGTACCAGGGTGGTCTTTCTAAATCAAGAAATCTAGTGTGCACAGAGTCCAGGGTACTGGAGAGAAGGAGGATTAATCATTTACCCACATGCCCCACTCCTGGTGATGGTGTAAATAGAGATTTAACCTGAACATCCTTCAAAGCAGAGAGCCTTCCCAGGAGAAAAGTGTTGACAAAGTGCAGGAGGACAGGAGATGCTAAGGACAAGACTTTGATTTGCAAGATCACAGTTTATGGGAAGAGCAGGTTGGGGTCCTCCCCTCATCCTGGAACTGGCCCCCTTTGTCCTTCCTCTTCCATCCATGCCTCACAGCGACACCCTGCAATCAATCCTCTTCCCCTGGGGGACAGAGGTGGGGCTTGATGCTCAGAAGAGATCAGTAACACAAGCCAAGGATGCTGAGATCAATGCCAGTGTGTGAAACCCAAATTCTCAGCATTCGCATCCTCCAGCGGCATTTTCCTCTGCCGTGTTGGGACTCCAGGAGCTGGAGACTTTGTCCCTTCTAAATTGAAAGTGTTTTATTTTATTTTTTTTAAGTCACAGTAGTGGGCTTCAGAACTGCAAACCAGAGAGGCGTTTTGATTTCACAAACAATCCCCAGAGGAAACCATATCAAGCCCTACATTTTTCTTCTTTAACCAAGGGACCCATAGTGTCATCTCAAAACTCTCCTTCCCCTAGGGCTCCTCATCCCTTACACACACATACACACACACACACACACACACACACACACACACACACACACACACACACACGAGTCAAACAATTGTCTCCCATTGAATTAACTTAAATAGGAAACAAAATCAGTTCCTTCAACCTATTTTTTGACTCTGCCAGAATGGGAGGGGAGGGGAACTGTACTTAAAGAAGAGTTTTAATGACCTTACCTGCTTAGTGCTACAAACACCAGAGGATCTTATTAGCTGCAGAATCTCTTTTGTGTTCACATCTGTGGAGGCAGGGACACCACTGCCAGTGTGTTTGTGTTTGGACAGGGCTGTGGTGAGAGACACCTTGAAGTGCCTCATACTAACATCACAGGGTCCAGATCTGCTTATCTGGGTCAGCAGAGAGCCTACTCCCCACAGGCAGCCAAGAATGTCTGGGTAAATTGAGTATTTGTGAAGAACTGCATATTTGCTCCTGTGCTTTTATAAAGCCTCCACATTGACTAACGGCGTACTTACTTTCCCTTCCCTACAAAGAAATCTGTCTGGAAAGGAGTTAGGGTCCATCTTGAGCCTGGGCCTGATGAGCTAGAACATATTACTGCTCACCCTTTCCTTGCCTGGTTTTTAGATGTATCATCTGATAAATGAAGGGATGTTCTGGAACATTCTTTACTTTTGGAGAACATAGACTCCTGAGATGTCAGAGCTGGCAGAGATAATAGAAGTGACCTTCAGTCAGCTTTATGCCGTTATAACATCATACTTGAGACTGGGTAATTTATGAAGAACAGAGATTTTTTTTGTTACAGTTCTGTAAACTAGGCTGTTCAAGGGCTGGGGGCCTGCTTGCTGCATTACAATGGGGCACATTGTATCACATGGTGAAAAAAGAATAGCGTGCCCAAGCTCAGGTCTCTTCCCATTCTTGCTTTTCTAATCCCATAAATGGGCCACTACTCTCATGACCTCATCTAACTGCACTGACTTCCTAAAGTTCATACCTCCAAACACCAACAAATTTGGAGGTCGAGTTTCCAACACTTACAGGGGATCCATTCTTTGAATGTATAGCAGAAGTCAGTCCATACCTACTCTTCACTCCAATTTTCACAAAAATAAGCCAGGGACTAAAGACAAAAACCTATATAGCTAATTGAGAGAGGAGCTGAGCCTACTGAGAGAAGCGCAGTGCTTCAGAAGTTCAAGTCAGGAAGATGCATGGGAAGCAACATTTTGGAGGCGTAGTTTAAAACTGCCCTTATGTAGCAGTTGTACTGGCTTTTACCTAAGTTGCATGAAAGGCCTTGCTAAAAAGAGGCTGACAAAATTTGCAATGAATACCGAAGATGCTCTTTCCTCAAGAAACCTTTTTGGCCCACCATAGAGTCCAGAAATTCATATTCCTAACATTGAATCCACCACTCCTGACTGCCTTTCCAGGAACGGTATAGAGAAACAGCCATCAGAATCTCTCTAGAGATTCCCTAGTGCTGTGGGCACAGGCTCCACCTAGACTCTACACAGGCTGTATGACTTTCTCTCCCCTTCTAACATGTAAGCTTCTGCTGGCCCTTCAAACTGTCAAGCTTGAAGAATAAATATCATTGAGTCAGTCTTGCTCAGAAATTTTAAAATCTTTAGCCCATTCCAGATTTGCACAAACATGGAGAATTGTTTTTATAGCTGGTTCTCACTAGACCCTTCAGGACCCTTTCTGGACAAGTAGTTCTTCAAGCTCCATGGGTCAGCCCCCATAGGCTGCATTGGATGAGTTCACTACACAGAACTTACTTTATGGGAAGAGCTCTAGGTGGGTCTGACAGCTTTTCTTAAACCTGTAGAGCCTGTTCCTACATACATGGTGAACAAGATAAGCCATCAAAGGAAATTAGTGCTACCTGAGTATCAGTGAGAGCTCAGAAGTTCCTACCTTAGAGATAAGAGATTTAGGATCTTGATAACCAAACCAAAGGCATTTATTACCACTGTTTTGTACAGCTAAAATGTTCTTCCCCCTCCTCTTGCCCTCAAGAGTGCCATTTATTTGAAAAGGATCTACATTTTTTCAATGACGTTTTACAGGAGACAAATCCTATGTAATAATATTCAATGTACACATGTGAAAATGAATCTTGGTAAATTGAGGGGATCGGTAGAGTTGGGGGAGGTGGAGGAAAATGATGAAAGGGGTGGAAAATGATGAAAGGGGTGATCTTGATTAAGAAGCATTGTGCTCAGAAATAACTTGTTGAATTGAAACCTCTTTGTACAACTAAGGAAGGGAAGAAGGGAGGAAAGGATGGGAGGAAAGGGAGGAAGGAAGGAAGGAAAGAAGGAAGGAAGGAAGAAAGGAAGGAAGAGATACCTAAATCAAATAAGTTGTATACTCTGTCCCTCTCAGACCACATTAACTGATCATAGGAGAAACAATTTGAAAAGTGTTTTTGATGGACTATGTGAATTAGCTACAATTCCTCCAACTTTGTATGTGGGCCCTTTGATGTAAGCTATTCTCTGGGATCATCTTGGTCACCAGGAAGATTGATAAGCATCTTGTATGGAAGGCAAATTGCCCCTCAAACAGACAATATATTCTTCTTATCATCTTAAAGGAAACATCCAGAAACTTGGGAGACCATCTTGTTCTGTTTCTGTGAAAGTTATAAATTGATAACAATTCTCTGGAACTCCTCCAAGGACAAAGACTGAGATAATGGCCAAACATGCCCTATCTGTGACTTCAAAGTATTTTCATTATCCATACCGTTCTCATTCCCTGCCCCCCAAGTTCCCAATTTAACCTGAAGTCAATACCTATACCCCCCCCCAAACAGCTGAAGATGTAGTAAAATGCTGTCTTCTCATGACTGGCATGTAATAAATCTCCTCTCTCTGCTCTTCACCATAGAGGCAAGTAGCCAGACCTAGCTTAAGACTCCTGGACTTTGGGCCTGGAGTTTAAAAACACTGTTTCAATCAAAGCCATGAATCTTGGATGAACATCAAAAGCATCTGTACTCATCTGTACTCATCAGAATCAGAATTTCTTTCACAATTGGTGCTTATAAAACTATAGACAAGTCCTGGGGTTTTTTTTTTAGTGTGAACTATGCACCATTTCAGGCGTGTGTGTGTGTGTGTGTGTGTGTGTGTGTGTGTGTGTGTGTGTGTGTGTGTGTGTGAGAGAGAGAGAGAGAGAGACAGACAGACAGACAGACAGACAGACAGACAGAGAGACAGAGACAGAGAGACAGAGACAGAGAGAGACAGAGAGAGACAGAGAGAGACAGAGACGGAGAGAGAGAGAGGAAGAGGGAGAAAGGGAGAGAGGGAGAGAGGGAGAGAGAGAGACAGATAGAGACAGAGATAGAGATAGAAAGACAAAGAGAGAGAAATCTAGTAGGAGAAAGTCCTAATATTGGTTTTGAGTTTGTGTGTCCTTAGCACAACTAATATGACCAATAGGATATCCAAAGGAAAAGGTTCCTAGAGGCAATTTGGATTGTTTATTCCTAGCTTTCAATTTCATAAGTTCCCCTAGTTTGTAAATTTCCCTATTGTTATCATCTGTAGTCAGCTTATTGCCTTTATTTCTACTTTCTTCATTTATATTCCAGTTGAGAATTTTTTCCAGTTGGTCTCTGGATCTGTTTGTCACCTGTCCCCAGGACCAATTCCTTTCTTTCTTGGATCCCACATTTTTCCTTTTCTTTGTTTAACTGCTTTCATTTGCTGGCATATTGTCTTTTGTTTTTATCCTGTAAAACAGCATGAGGAGCACACTTTTGAACCCTGAGTAGCTCATAAAAATTATTTCTAGCACTATTGCAATGCTTTGTCTGACTATTGAAATCTAGCCTCATATAATAGAGTCTGGATTTTGAAGATACTGCTCTTCTTTCTAACTTTCAATATTTCAGACAAAAATATGCCAATATGAATTTTATTCCTGTTTTTTGTTTCCTCTGGAAGGTTCTACTATCTTCTCTTTGATCTTTGTGCTCTAAAATTTTACACATCATGTCTGATTGAGACCCTTCTGTCTCATTATGCATGGTACTTGGTGTTTTTTTCTAAGAATCAAACAAATTCTCTTACTAATTCTTTGATAAAGTCCCATTTCTATTCTCACTAATTTGTACTTCAGTAATCCTATTAACAGATGGTAGATATCTTGAATTAATACTCATAGTCTCTTCTATTTCTTCTATCTTAAAAAAATCTTTACAGGGGTATTTCTACATCTCGATCTATTGAACTTCCTATAAAGGTTTTCATTTTAACAACCATAATTTTACATTCCAAGATCTCTCTTATTCTTTGTTCATTTCTCTCTGTATTATTTTTTTCTTACTTTTAGAAGTGCACATTTTCCATATTTCTGAATATATTTAATCATCTTGGAATTGCTCTTCTGTTCCCTGAAATACAATATCCACAGGTATGACACAGGCTCCCTCTGCCTCTTCTTCCAGGCTGATTGCCTTCTCACAGCTCATCCTCTGTTCTGTGGCTTTCTTATACTCTGTTTCTTCAACTGCCATTCCTACATTTCTCTTCCAACCTCACGGTGGAAACTCTTGTCTATTTTAGTTTCTCCCTCCCATTATTTTTATTCATGTAGGTTTATACCTGTTTTAATACGACCTCATGGAGTCATGGAGAACATTCATCTATAGTCATTATAGTATAAGTTTTTACCTAGAGTTTTAAAACAGCTCTGCAAAATACTATCCAACCCAATAATATACTCCAACTCTGCACATGGCTATCTGACTTCTTTTATACCTGAATATATATTTTTTTGTTTGTTTTTTGTCGGTCCTGGGGCTTGAACTCTGGGCCTGGGTGCTGTCCCTCAGCTCTTCATCTCAAGGCTAATGCTCTACTGGCTAATGCTCTACTACTTGAGCCACAGCGCCACTTCTGGTTTTCTGGTAGTTTATTGGAGATGAGTCTCCCGGAGTTTTCCTGCCTGGGCTGGCTTTGAACCACAGATCTTGAGATCTCAGCCTCCTGAGTAGCTAGGATTACAGGTGTGAGCCACCAGCGCCCAGCCTGAATATGTTTTAACTAAAACATAGCTTTAACTAAAACTGAAATTCCAGAGCTATACTGACTAGTGTGCCTGTAGGGATAGCATAAAACTGTCCAGAACTTCAGGGAAGCAAGGACCTGTTACAAAGTTCTTCCAAGTAATCTTAGACAAACAGCTTCACACCTCTGGAGACAGAGACTTACCATTCTATTTCCAACACCCTAGGTTCAGTCTTGGGTTAATGAGGAAATAGGTAGTCAAACAAAAAGTAAGACCTATTTGCTAGTTAATCTAAACTCTATGGTGTCAAGTTAACTGAAATCAGCCTAGCTGGCCAGATAAGGAACTAAGCTATTACCTGAATCATCTTCTTGCCTGTAGGTGTAACATTGCTACTAAGGATGATTGGCTTATAGGCCAGAGTTGACTAGTGCAGGTAGAGTTGTACTGACTAGTAAATCAGGCCACTTTATGTAACACATTGTGAAACTGCCACTCTGCTCATCCACATCAACTCTGCTTTGTACTTTTCACCAGTTGCAAAACTTTGCCTATACTCAGTGTTGATGAACTCTGTCTCTAGGAGGTTAAACACTAGCTTGTGTTTAATGCCAACAGGTTTGGAATGTTCTTGTCATGGAATTGGAAATTTACACGTGTCCCATTTTCTTTTGAAACAAAATGCAACTCTATCTGGTTTTTGTTTGTTTGTTTGTTTTTTGTTGGTCATGGGGCCTGAACTCTGGGCCTGGGCACTGTCCCTTAGCTCTTCAGCTCAACGCTAGCACTCTGCCACTTGAGCCATCATAGCACCACTTCCTGCTTTTCTACTTATGTGGTGCTGAGGAATCCAACCCAGGGCCTCATACATGCAAGGCAAGCACTCTACCATTAAGCCACCTTCTCAGTCCCTGATAATTGTGTGTGTGTGTGTGTGTGTGTGTGTGTGTGTGTGCTGGTCCTGGGGCTTGAACTCAGGGCCTGGGCACTATTCTTCAGCTTCTTTTGTGTAAGGCTTGTGCTCTACTGCTTGAGCCACAGCACCACTTCCTCTACCTGTTTTAAAGTACTTAAATTACCTTTTATTAACTAACCAATTAAAAAAAATGCTATCCAGTTAAGTACATTCTTGACCCACCTTAGATATTCCCATAAATGATTAAAAACATACTATGGGAAACAATCTTCTCTTTAAAAACAATACCCCCCCCCCAAAAAAAAATGGCGAACAATCAAAAAGCCAGGCATTGGCGGCTCATTCTTCCAATCATAGCTACTCAGCAGATGAAGATATGAGGATCAAGTCTTGAAACTAACCTAGAAAGAAAAGTCCACAAGACCTTATATCTAACTAACTAGCCAAAATTGCTAGATTAGAGGTATGGATCAAGTGGTAGAATACCAGCCACAAGTAAAATAGCTGAGCAAGAGTACAAGGCCCTAATATCAAAAGAAAAAAAAAAACAAGGAAAGAAAAGATAAAAGAAAAACAACCAACAACAGCATCAAAAACCGTAATCCTCCTTTTCTATCTTAGCATCAACTCCATGTTGTGCTTGAAACAGTCAGCTAAACCATACTCAAGTAGAAGAGCTCTCTCTGGCTTATAAAGAGCCGTATTTTCTAACTCCTTTACAGACCTTGGTTTTTCACAGTGAGTTCAAATTGTAGATTCATCAACCTTTGGCCATGAAAAGCAGACATCACATAGTTCCAAAGGATTATCACAGAGCAGCTTAATGATCTCTGGATGAGACCTTGTTGTTTTCCCTTGTATCCCTCCTAAAGCCAGTCCAAGAGAGATTAAAGAAGGTCTAGGGTCTGCGTAGGGTGGCCAGTTGTCCCAGTTTTCCTGAGAGTGAAGTGTTGCCTGGTATGTGCAACTTCAAGTACTTCAGCTCAGATGATCCTGGGATAGCTAGGATGATTGGTACTCTACTGAAGATTACCAGATTCAGCTGGTTTGAAGATGAATTCCAATTAGATCAGAGTAAGCAGAGTGACCCCCAGTGACCTACAATCTACTAGTATCCTTGTCTTTATGGGACCCATGGCTTCCCTCTAACAATAAAAGATAATAATTGTACTCGTGATTACCATATATTATGGAAGAGTATATGTTAGAGACTAGAGCTAGAGCTCTTCTTGAAGGGATGAAGCGATAAATAATGTGGACAGGCCACATGGCAACGAACTTGCATGGCCACCATATTCCAACCAATAAAAAGCAAGAGTTCACAGTCATAGAGCATCAGGGAAATGAATTTGGCCAACAATCTGAATGGACTAGGAAACAGATCCTTCCCCAGCAGAGTCTTTTGATGCGAACACAGCCAGGCTGAAAACCTGTTCGTATGATTTGAATATCCCCACCAATACTCATGTTGAAATGTAATCCCCCTGTGATGTAAGCCAAGTATAGAATTTGGAAGTGGGGCCTTTCAGAGGTAACAAAGACTAAATGAGGTTATATGTGTGAGGCCCTAATTCTATGGGATATGGATTTACAAAAAGAAGAAAAGGAATCTGAGCTAGGAAATGGAATCTTACAGTGTGATACCCTGCACTACACTGGGACTTTATAGAGTCTCTTAAACAAGAAGAACATCAGCAGATATAAATACATAATCTGAAACTCCCTAGTCTTCAGATCTACAAAGCAAAAAACATATTGTATTCGCAAAGTACTCAGTCTGTAGTATTCAGTTATAGCAACAAACATGGACTAAGACACTTCCTGATTTAGGGGCTGTCAATGCCAAGGTAAAGTAGCCCCCAGGGGCAAATAGTGATTTTTTTTTTTACTTTGCAAACTTCTACATGTATGAGAACCAAGCCAGAGGACCAAGTCAAGTTAGGCCTGGACTTGGCACCCATGAGAACAGATAACAAGTGTACAGTTTTAAACAGCTGTCTTTGTGACAATTTGTAATGCTACAACAGAGAGCTAATACAAAGTGTTTTCAAGAGTTTTGGTAGACCTGTGCTAGCTTGTTCAGGAAAGGGTTAACACCCTTGCTCTGTGAAGTGGTCTGCTCTTCACACTCCTGTTAGGGCAGTGACACAAGTCAACAACCTTGATGCCAACCTCTGGCCTTGGTTCTCTATACCCTGAGCCTGGTCCTCCAGCCCTCCTTAGTGCTCTATAGAGAAATTAAACAGGATCTGCGACTGTCTTGGCACACATAAAGATTCTCAAAATACAAGAGATGCAAGGTTTTAAAAGCAGGTCATTCCTGACCAGAATCACTCTTCTTGTGCAGCAGTGACCAGCCTTCATTTAAAGTTACACTTGCTTTGAGCTCACTTTTAACACCTGACTTTTGCCAAGTCAGGAGTTAAATTTTTTTTAAAAGGATCCTTTTTCTTCCCTTCTGCCTCTTTTCTTCCTTCCCTCCCTCCCTTTCCTCCTCCCTCCTCATCTGCACTCATTTCTCTTGTTCAGAGAAGATGATAAAAGGATTAGAACATGCAGCATTGTACCAAATTGGCCTAATGGAAATGAGGGCCCAGCTACTAGAAATGTAGGTAGGACATAAAATAGGATAATTGACAGTTTTTACATTGCAGGCCAACCTCAGAGTTCCTTTGTTTGACTGGCCTGACCCCCATCTCAGTGTGATAGATTATCCATTTTAGAACTTAGCTAGAGAAACAGAAGGAGAGTCGCCTATAAGCTTGATATGCTCCCCTGTGGTGGCGGTAGCCCCTTACTGCCATACATCTTAAAGTGAACACCTCTAGGCAATTAACTTGGTTTGAGATTAGTTATAGTATCAAGAGTTGCCTGAATACTCTAAGCTTATGAGCAACACTGCCAGCACCTTGGCAATTGGAGGGGATGGGAAAGCATTGTCCCAGGAAAGCATGTACAGAGACTTCTCTTTTATTAAAGAACTACCTGACTTCTCCATTGTGGGGCAGCTGGTACCATAACCAGTAGGAACAAAATAGCTTCATAGCTGTGACTTAGGGGCTGTTAATGCCAAGGTAAAGTAGCCCAGGGGGGCAAATAGTGTTTTTTTTTACTTTGTAAACTATTATATGTATGAATACCCTCCATCAATCTAAAGATTGAAATGAACATGATAGTGTATTAATCATACTGTCTGCCTGCCCACTCATCCTTTTCCTTTTTTGTGTGTGTTCTTTTAATTCATTCTCTCATTCCCCACCCCCCCCCCGTCATTTTTATTGTGAGAATACCATACAGAGGAGTCACAATTACATGGGCAAGAAAAACGAGTACATTTTTTTTTTGGGGGGGGGGTCCGGTCGTGGGCCTGAACTCTGGGTCTGGGCGCTGTCCCTCAGCTCTTCAGCTCAAGGCTAGCACTCTACCACTTGAGCCACAGCGCCACTTCCGGCTTTTTTTCTTTTTGCTTATATGGTGCTGAGGAATCGAACCCAGGGCCTCATGCATTCAAGGCAAGCTCTCTACCACTGAGCTACCTTCCCAGCCCCACGAGTACAATTCTTATCAAGCATTGTTGCCTCCTCTTTGTTTCCCCTTCCCATCCCTTCCAATACTCCCCCAACTCCCCTCACCCGATCCCCCCCCCAAAGTTGTAAAGTTCGTTTTTTGACATAACAACTTGTACATCTTATTGTTGCAATGGGTCCACATGTATCCCTAGATAAACGATTTTTTTTTGCCCTTCCCCTCAACAAATTATACCAATATCAAATACAGTGAAAGCAGGGATTATACCGTTGGGGAGGGACATACAAAGCAACATAGAAATTATCTTATAAATATGTTGGAAACAGTTGCATGAAAGAAAAAAAAAACATTTGAATATTTATCTTGGGGTTCATTCCCCTAACATCAACTTATCTGACCTTTTCTGCTTGACTCAGACTTATACTAGTTATTGTAAATAAGGGAAACCATGGGACCTATGTTTCTTTGGGCCTGGCTTACTTAATGGCAATACTTACCTATCAATATTCCAACCTCATTCTTCAAGGAAATAGAAGAGGCAATCCAAAAATTCATATGGAACAATAAAAGACTCTGAATAGCAAAAATGATCCTTAATAGAAATAACAGTGTTGGAAGAATATCAATACCAAATTTCAAACTCTACTACGAAGCCATAGTAATCAAAACAGCTTGGTACTGGCACAAGAACAGACCTCAGGACCAATGGAATAGAATTGAAAACCCAGAAATGAACCTAAAGACCTATAGCCATCTAATCCTCGATAAGGAAGCTAAAAAAATAGAATGAAAGACAGCCTCTTCAGTAAATGGTGCTGGCAAAATTCGTTAACTACTTGTAGAAAACTAAAGCTAGATCCCTATATATCACCCTGTACCAGAATCAACTCCAAATGGATCAAAGACCTTAGACTCAAAGCAGACACAGAAAACATTATAGGATGGAATAGGAGAAACCCTAGGTCTCCTTGGCACAGGCCTAAATTATCTTAAAACAATATAATACCCAGGAATATTTTTGTAGGTATGTTAGGGTTTTGTATTTTTTCTGTGTTTTGTTTTTGTTTTTGTTTTTGTGGTCATGGGGCTTGAATTCTGGGCCTGGGTGCTGTCCCTCAGCTCTTCAGCTCAAGGCTAGCACTCTATCATTTGAGCCACAGAGCCACTTCCGGGTTATGTGTTTTTTTTACATAGCTGTATAAAATAGATAATTTCTGCACAGCCTTAGTAAGATTTTTCTCTCCCTATCTTATACATACAGAAGCGCGTACACAGTCTCATCAGTTAACCTGCTCTGGCAGCTAGATGGGATCTGGAAAATTATTTTGGCCTTGTAACACATTAGTACAAGCAAAGAATAGAACATGAGCCATTTTTCTACATATTCTACTACCTGCCACTCTCTTATAGACATACTGCAACTTGCACAAACTGTGGACTAGATGGTATCAAAGGAGACAAAGTTTGTGCACCAATCAGTGGGACTATTTCTTGGTGTTAATGGAGGACAGTGGGAGCAGCCCAGACACTGGATTTTCAGTAGAATATGCCAAGGGCTGTGATCATCTGCTCAGCTCCCTCTTTCTTCTTGAGCTCCTTGAAAATGGTACACATGGTAGCTTCTGTAGAGAATTATAAGTCAGCAAGGATCAGTTTTTCACATACTATAACCTGGCCTGTATATAAATAACTGACAGTCATTTTTTGTCTCTGTGTGTTCCCTTTTCCATTAAGAAGACGCATTTCTTCAAAGCTGTTTGCTATTTTAAGGCCTTGGACCTTTCCAGCACTTGCATAGGGTTGCTGTGAGCCTTGACTTATTTACAGAGATGTTGAGTTGAGATAAGGCTACTTAATAATCCACCAGCTCTTGCTAAACACAATTCCTTTCCATGTCCCAGAAAAAGCCAAGAGCAAGCGTTCTCAGAAAGAAGACTGTGATGCTGCTGTGTTATTCTCGAGATGGATGCCCAAGCTGTGATTTAAACACAGTGGTTTTTGATGAGTAGATTTTTGGTCAACAGCTAAATAGTTTCAAAGGCTAAAATTTAAGACATGAAAAGTGGCCCAAAAGAGAGATATGGCCAAGTTGTTATCCATATAATAATCTTGCAAGATCAATAATTGAGACCTTCAAATCAGTACAGATATTATGAAAAACAGAATGGAGATCTTAACAAAATGAAAAATGGAACGACTATATTACACAGTATTCCTACTGCAAGGTACATTACCAGAAGAAATGAAATCAGTGTGTGTAAAGACATTTGCATCTCCATGTTTACTGCAGCTATGTTAGAAATAGCCAACACACAGAATCAAGCTAAGTGTCCATCAATGAATGAATAGACAAAACATGCTAGATTTACTCAATGGACTACTATCCAGGAATGAAGCTGGAAGACATGTGTTAGATTAAATAAGTTAGGCACATGATCTCATTTATATAGAGTATAAAAAAGTTGAACTCAAGCCGGGTATGGGTGGCTCACACCTATAATCCTAGCTACTCAGGAGGCTGAGAGCTGAGAAATGCAGTTCAAAGCCAGCCGGGGCAGGAAAGTCCGTGAAACTCTTATCTCCAATAAACTACCAGAAAACCGGAAGTGGCACTATGGCTCAAGCAGTAGAGTGCTCGCCTTAAGCTGAAGAGCACAGGAACAGTGCGAAGTCCAGAGTTCAAGCCCACAACCAAAAAAAAAAAGTTGAACTCAGAAGTAGAGGGTAGGGTGAGGAAGGAGAAATGGGGAGATGAAAATGACACTGTAATCTCCATATTACAGAGAAGGAAATTACTTGTGTGTGGCAGAACCAGTATTTGGATTCAGATCCTGGAATCATTCATGACACACACACACATCCACTTCTCCCAGTATCCCATAATTCCACAGGGGAGAAGAGATAGCAATGCTTTGCCATTAGCCCTTATGGTTGCTTGAGGCCCCAAATCAATTCAAATGTCAAATATGTATTAGGTTCTTCCTGCAAGGTAAGTTATGGCCTGCTTTGAAGAAGGTCCTCGTCTAAATATTTAGAGTAGAAACATCAATCAGATAACCGACATTGACAGTAATCAACATGGTAAAGGAGTTGCCCTTCCTATCTTAGCCACACACACACACACACACACACACACACACATTCAAACTAAATCCTTCTGTACATTTTAATCTTCAAATCCACACTTGGATTCACTGCATGAAACAAAGTTGATAAATGGAGAAAATGCTGGTCTCTCTTTTTCCCCTACTTTGAGATAGGTCAATGGGTAAAAATATAGTAGCACTTTTACTTAAGAAAAGAAACATGAGCAATTCTAAACAAAAGATGTGTGTGTGTGTGTATTGTGTGTGTGTGTGTGTGTGTGTGTGTGTGTGTGTGCGCTGGTGCTTAGACTTGAACTCAGGGCATTTGTGCCATCACTTAGCTTTCTTGCTCAAGGCTGGTGATCTACAACTTGAGCCATGGCTCCACTTCTGACTCTTGATAGTTGATTGGACATGAGTGTCGTAGACTTTTCTCCCCAAGCAGGCTTTGAGTTGCAATCCTCAGATCTCAGCAACCTGAGTAGCTAGAATTACAAGCATGAGCCACCAGAGCCTGGCTTAAATATATTTGATATTTTAGGAGAAATTTTCCCATTCACTATTTAAAAAACCAAACAATTAAGAAGGAAAAAAACTATCTCTTACTCTTCCACCTTCAAAAGACAAGGTGACCCCTTTCTGTTTATTGTCACAAAAATTTTCTAAACACACAAGCATAAACACACTATTGTACTCCAGATACTCTCTTGTAACTTGCTTTTCTCATACTACATTATAGATTTCTTGCCATGCAAGTGTATATAAATGTCATGTACTTTACACAAGACTTTACATGCATTATACATCCATTATTTTCCATGCATTTCCCACTGTTGACTCTATCAGGATTTAGTTAATTGCTCCTGGTAGGTTATTTTCAATTGTTTATCATTATTAAGGTTATGTTACTGAATGTTCATGTTCATTCATCTTCATGCAATGATCTGATTATTTCCTTAGGGTGTATTTCCAGACGTGGAAGAGCTGAGTTAAAAACTATGCAAATATGTTGAGGACTTTTGCTCTCTGGAAAGTCAGTAGTTTCTTGCATTATCACCTGGGCAAGAAGGTATCTGCTCCCCACACTTCTGCAGCAAGCAGTGAAGACTTTAAGACAACGGTGAGAGGAGAGAAATCATTAGGACTAAATGTGGCATATAATCCCAGTTATTGATTTTGGATAGATGGGGTCCTGCTATACTGTGGAGTTCAGCCTGCTCCGTACAGGGAGTCATTGCCTGGAGCCAGGATGGTATGAATGCCAAACATCTCTTTTGGTTTGAGAATTCTGGGAAACTACTGATTTTTCAGGAAGCCCCATAGTTGTTTAATAGAGCAAAATCATGGCAAATAGGAGCATCTTGGCCAGCTGAAGCCCAGAAAGCTTTTTTGGGGGGGGCATCAGAACACAATAAACTATGCCGTATTTGGAAAGCCAGGTACAATGTACCAGCATGTAAGGAGACCTAAGCAGATTGATGCACTAACCCTAGCAGACCATGGGAGTGAGTTAAAGTTACTAACACTTGTTTTGTGCTATAGAAGGGAAATGTTTCAAGATGTTAAGCACTCAGACTTGGAATGTGGATGGTGGATGGGATAAAGACTGTCCTGCTCCCTTCTGGAAATGTCTACCATCACACTGACCTTTCCCTGTTTCCCTAGGGAGCCAGAGGATCAATGTGAGAACACTACAAGTTCCAGGATCTCTGGCACTGGAGTTATTTATTACTGTGGAAACCTAAGTTGTCTTTTACCTCTCCCTCACACTCCTTGGCATATTTACTGATCTCCTCATACTCTATACTGACCTTTGCCCAATGATTTAGAGTGTACGCTCCCTATGCACTATGGTTCAACATGGTCTGCTGATGGGGGAAAAATCCTGTCGTAGCTGGGTAATGATGGCTTACTCTTGTAATCTCAGCTATTCAAGAGGCTGAGATCCAGAAGATTATAGTTTGAAGCCAGCCTAGGACAAAATATCAGAGACTCCATCTCCAAAATAACCAGGAAAATGTTGGGTTGGAGGTGTGGCTCAAGTGTAGAACGCCAGCAGAGCAGGCCAAGCAGGTGCATGGCTCTAAGTTCAAAACAGTGCAAAACAAAACAAACACCAAAAACCTGTTTTGAGGAAACAGGAAGAAACCCAGGTTCCAGTTCTTTCTGTTACTCAGGGTTTTTTTTTTTCTTTTCTTTGTGCCAGCCTTGTAACTTTATGAACCCTGAGTTAACTTAGTTTATGACCACAGAGATTGGATTGTTGTGGGAAAGGACAAGAATGAGGAGAGAGGATCGACACACCTGCAGGTCTCTCAGTTGTCATCATTCTCTCTTTCACCTCATCCTCCATTTCCCCCCAAGTTGTTTCCTGATTTAGGAAGGAAGTCCTGCTTTTTCCTAGCAAAGCCAAGGATGAAGCATTTGTGTTGCCTACTGATGTTTGACAGCTCCACCACATCTCTTCCTCTTACATCCTAATTTATAGATGAAGAAACTGAGGCACGGAACAGCGAAGATGCCATGGCATAAGTTATATGAGCTATGTAGAGTTTGTAGAATGGACCTGATGCAGAGCAAAGACCATCCATACTAGCTTGTGTTTGCTATTTGTTATTCTTTTTTTGGGGGGGGGTCCGGTTGTGGGGCCTGAACTCTGGGCCTGGGCGCTGTCCCTCAGCTCTTCAGCTCAAGGCTAGCACTCTACCACTTGAGCCACAGCGCCACTTCCGGCTTTTTTCTTATGTGGTGCTGAGAAATCGAACCCAGGGCCTCAGGCATGCAAGGCAAGCACTCTACCACTGAGCCACCTTCCCAGCCCTGCTATTTGTTATTCTTATTTCCACCACAGAGAGCTCAGTGAGATGGCTACTTAATGTACCCCGGGCTGTGTTTGACACTTAGAAAGGACACATAAATGATGACTGCTTTTATTAATAGCTTAACCTGGGGCTTGGGCTGTTTCATACAAACAGTACATTGTTCACAAATAGAAAGTCCCAAGACTCTTCTAATACTCTTGTCCCAGGCTGAAGATTTCTTTATAGGGATTTATCTTCACTCTTTCCCTTCCTGTTCCTTATTTCTGCCCAGTATTTCATTTCTTACCACCTTATTTTCCCATTTCCCTCCTCTGAGCTCCTGGGATGGCCACACTGGCTCCTACTTTGCATACAGCCACATCATTGGCTCCTTCTCCCTGGTGACTTTCTTCCCTTTGTCTCCAAGCTCAGAGTCTGCTGCACGTGTTCCCTGAAGGTCAGGCTCAGGACTTTGATAGCAGTTTAGCCCCTGCAGTCTGAAAACAATTACTGATCTCATTGCCACACTTCCATTCGCCCCCTTCTTTTCCTCCTCCTCCCTACAACTTTCTTTGCTGAAAATCACCAGTGGTTTGTTTTCATCGTTTTGTTTTGTTTTTGTTCGGTTTGGATTTTGTTATTCTAAATACCAACTGAATTGTAGTTTTAACAGAATGCTTAAAGACATAAGGGACTAGAAAATCTGTTTTGATGTCTTTGTCCTCTAGAAATCCATGTGCATTTCTGCCCTGGTCCTCTCTGTTTCTTTTTGTAAACACACCATGACAAAGAATTACTTCAGCATTGTTGGCAGTACCTCCCTAGTCTGTCAATAAATCATTCCTGTGGCTTCTCAGCAGTCAGTTCCTTCACAGACCCACTTACCAGGTGCTGGTCAAACTGCAATTATTCCTTACCTTTTTATCTGAAACTTATTGGAGTCCTTCCATAGTCTTGTTTTGCTTTACTTCTCAGTGTCTTTTGTAACTGATATTGAATGTGGGCTCTCCCTTACTTTTGCTAGCATGTGCATATGTAACTTTTTCTTGTCTCAACTCAGAAGTCACAGTCCCTAGTTAGTGTAGTTATGGTTCAAGATGTATGGGAAATTGGTTCCAGGTCTTCTTCCTCTTCCCACCTGCTCCCCCAATCCTAAAATTGGGAGAGACTCAAGTCCTGGGTGTACAATGGTGGTGAATGTGCATGTAACTTGTGTACCTCCTCCACATGCTTTAAGTCATATCTAGGTTACTTAGAACTCCAACTGTGATGTGTATTCTATGTGCATAACTGTTGTACTATATTGTTTAGAAAATAATGACAAGAAAAATCTGTGTGTTCAGTATAGAAGCAGAGTTTTATTTATACATACATGTACATGCATAGACACACATACATATATATGCATATATATATGAATACATATAGTTATTATGCATGTGATATATGTGTACACACACACACATACACACACATGATCTGTGATTAGTTGAATCTCCAAATGCAGAGCCCACCGGTACCGAGGATCAATTGTATTGGCATGCAGAGTCTCCTGACCTGCAGGTTAAAGTGGTGTTCAAAATATTAGACCCAGTTACAGTTAACCATCAATTACACAAGTGTAGATTTTGTGGGTAGTGGTTAATCTCAGGCTGGCTCCTCTAATACTTGCTAAATAGGACTAGATATTTGTCACATTCAATAAACAAGGGATTGCTGTTAAGAATTTAAAGAATTTTTAGAAAAACAAACAAGGTAAAGATCCCCACAAAGTAGAAAAATAGACAAAGAATACAACCCAGAGCCCTTTAGATATAGAAATCAAATATGTTCATGTTGCCCAGTTATCCACCAATGTTGGGTTTTTAACCTAAACTTTGGTCATCACATGGTGGAAACACCTGTACCCTGGCTATATAAGGTCCTCAAAATCACTTAGTTTATGACAGGCAGATTTGCATGCTTCTCTTTGGTTTCTGTCAACTGCCTGCATCTTTTCTGCATATATTGAAAGTTCTGTATGTCCTGTCCTGTGAGTGATGTTATAAACATCCAAATGGCCCTTGATAGGAAAAAGCTTCCCCACCCAAACAAGAAGAAAACAATTATCTGTTTTGAGACAAAATAGGAGGGAGATGAGGATGTTGAAGCAGTGCCCACGAAGGGAAGGCAAAAGGAAGTCTAGATGCCCAGCTTCTTGATCAAGTGTCCCTCAAGAGAGAATAGAATATCTTTGTCTTCACCCATTTTATGTCACTATAACTGAATATTCTAGACTGGATGATCATATTGGACAGAAATATATCTGGCTAGAATGTATTTGGTTTGGGAGGCTGTAAAATCTAAGATCAAGAAGCTTTACCTAATAGAGGCCTTCTTGTTATACCATCCCGTAACAGAAGGACAAAGAGAGAGGAAAGAGAGCAACAGATTCAATTTGTATCTCTGGGTCCTTTTATAATCATTCATCCATTTGCATGAGCCCTGGTGACCTCAATGCCTCCCACCAGGCTCCACTGCCAAACACTGCTGCACCAGGGACCAAGTTTCCAACACATGCTTTTTGTGGGGAGGGTAGGGGGGGCACATTCAAACTGTAGCTGCTTTTGAGAAAGCAAACACTTTGAAGAAGGGCTTCCCTTGTGCTTCTTTTCTGCTTGTTGTCAAGAGAGTGCCAGGAGGGTGTACATGCTAACGCTCCCTGCAACAGATGCTTCAAGACGACTTAATTGTAATTGGGACAGCCAGTGAAAACTTCCTGGAAACTGTTGTAAAATATCTCACACTGCTGTCAAAGAATGTGTTGTTGGGCTCGTGCCCAGTGTTTTCCTCATCGCTGTGGACAGACTGCAAGAGTTCACTCCTTGTATTGAAGTAATGAGTTACAATTGTGGGGAAATTTTATGTTGCAGAATTTTGCATGTTTTAATGTGTTGGCAGTCATTTATGGGAAATAAAATGTATTAGTCCTCTGGTAAGATGTTAAGCTGGAGGCTTGAACTGAACCCTAGAAAACCAACTTGTGCCTCCAGCTATAACAGTGACATATACTCTTTTAGACAGCTATACATGATGCTAAGGGTACCTAGGACTCTGATCCAGTGAGTTGATTTAGAGAAAGTCACATAATTTCTCTGAGCCTTGGTTTTGTTTGTATGTGTAAGAATGACACTCTTACTAGGCCTGATGGCTTACATCTCTCTTCCCAGCTATTCAGGAGGCTGAGATCAAGCAGATTGCACTTCACAGCCAGTCTGAAAGAAAAAGTCCATGAAAGCCCATTTCAACAGCAAAACAAAACAATGAGTAGAGTGACTCATGCCCATCCTCCCAGCTATGTTAAGAAGCATAAGTAAAAAGATCAGGGTCCTGAACTAATGTGGGAAGAGAGAGCAAAATGAAGCAGAGCAAAATAGGTTGGAGTCATGGCTCAAGCAGTGGAGACCTTCCTAGCAAGCAGGAAGTACTGAGTTCAATACCACTACGAATAAGAAAAAAAAAATTGTATCCTTTTTACTGTTAGAAGAAAAAGACCAGGCACAATGTGTGTGACATATAGTCAGCCATCAGTCAGTGTGACCCATCAATGTGAAGACTTGTTAGTGACAAGATCAATAGAACTGTCAGGCTTCCATCCACGAGGATGACTGTGCTGTCATCTCTCAAGTCACAGATGAGCACCTTGGACTGTCTCTTCACCTATATCCTTCATTGGCTACAAGCCAGACCTGGCCTGACTCACAGAGCCTATTGTGATCCTTTGCTTGTATTGATGAGACAAATGAGCAGGGTGGGGAGAAAAAGAGCAGATCTGTGCAGTGGACAAAGAAAGCAGAGTTAAGAAACTCAACAAAGGAACAGTTTCTGGTTTTATGTTTCCCCCTGCACCCGGCTGTCACTCCTCAATGTAACCACTCCCTCTCAGGGTCATTCAGTCAGTCCTGCCTAGATGTAGGCGTAGGAGGCATGATGCTCCTTTTCTCCCAACCCTCTTTCCGTTTCCTCCAACACCTTTCTGATTATTCAGCATCTTGTATCTATTTTCTTATTGATTCCACTTACTCTCTGTCTTCTGCAACCAGAATATCCAGACCCCGGAGATGTGGATTTGTGTCTGTTTAATTCACTGCTGTATCCTCATCATCACCATCATCTACACAGGGCCTCAGCGCAGCATAAAGGTATTTAATATGTCTTCTTGAATGATTTGAATATAACTCAGTAGAGTAAAATCTAGCCTTGTCCAAAGGTACTGTTATAGGCTGAATTATATGCTCCATATTCACACCTTGGAGTCCTAACTCCTAGTACCTCAGAACATGACTATACTTGGAGATAGAGGTCTTTAAAGAGGAAATTAAGGTAAAATGGCACCCTCAGGATGGGCTTTAAATGGATATAACTGGTATTCTAATGGTCAGGACATGCCCAGAGAGCAGGAAGATTTGGGAAGATTGAGCCACAGAAAGGTAAGAAAAGAAGCCTCGGACAAAACCATCCTTGCAGACACCTTGATCTCGGTCTCTGGCCTTCAGCACTGAGAGACAATAAACTTCTGTCATTGAAGCCACCCCATCTCTGAAGCTTTGTTATAGTAACTTTGGGAGCCAGGTGTCCATAACCAAACTAAGTCTGGATTTTATTCATTTGCAGCTTTAATACTTCAATAGTCTACTCTAGACACAGAGACAGAACCCTCTTACAAAGCTGAGCAAGTGTCCTGGCGGGCTGGGAATTGAAGAGTTTTTCAGAGGACTCAGTCTCAGCCCTGGCAGAGTCTACATGTGCCCTAGATCTCATCATTTGTGTCCACTACCTCTGATAGGCAGGACAGACACTCCTACAGCCTCTCTGGGCCCCTAAGAGGTCTCATGCAGAGTTGTCTATTACACAGATAGTATCTTCTGTTCATTCTGGGTCTTACTAATTGGAAAAATGAGATGATAGCCATGGAATTTTCCAGTCAGGTGACATCAGCCATGCTGCTGCTGATTTCTGTGTGCTGGGCTCTGGGGTAGCAGGGGGTGGGGGTGGGGCACAGAAAGGATGCATCTGAGCTCAGTCCCTTGGAGAAACCTAGAGTCTAAGATTGAATAACTTGAAACAAACACATTGGAGGCAGGATCTAGTCATCTCTATCCCCAACTTTGGGTAAACAGAGGCTACAGTACTTCAGAGCAGAGAGATAAGACTGAGAGTTGGAGTAGAGGAGAAGAGGCCAGGAACCAAATCTCCAGTAACTGTGGTCTTAGGACTTGTACTGTAACATCGCAATCCTGGGACCAATAGTGGGATGGGAAGATGGGTAGGGCATTCCAACTCTAGAAAACAGCAGAAATTAATGTTTAGAGAAGCTTGAGCATGGGGTGGGTTTGTTAGTGAAGGTTTGGGAAATAGCAGGAAGTGGTAGAGTGGCTCAAGTGGTAGAGAACTAGCCTTAAGTAAAAGAAGCTCAGGGGCAACACCCAGGCCCTGAGTTCAAGCCCTAGAGCCAGCAAAGGAGGAAGAGGAGGAGGAAGAGGAGAAGGAAGAGGAAGAGGAGGAGGAGGAGGAGGAAATAAAAAGAAATAGGACAATCATCATACCTGCACTATGGTCCAGAAGGAAATAAGCCCAGCATGTGACCTGGTTCCATCGCTTTGCTTTCAATGGCAGGTCTTGGTCTAAACTTTCACATGGACTCCTGGTGGGTTAGAAGACCACATGGAGCTGCCTCTTCCAGCCCTGGTTTTATGTAGACCCAAGACACACCTGAAACCTAGAAGCAAGGGATTAGGGCATGAGAGTTAGAAGGTTTTTATATCAGACAGTGAGCTAAGGAAAGCTACTAAATCACTTACACTAGGTCTTTACAGGTAAGGCACAAGCCTTTGAACCCTCGGTGTATGTGTGTGTTGCGGGGGGGGGGGGGGGGAGGGGGAGACAGACAGACAGACCAAGACAGAATTCCAAGACAGAATTCCAAGAGATGCTCCCAACATGAACTTAGAAACTGTACTAACTCTCCCAGCTTGATGGGAACTCTTCTCTGGGGCATGCATTGTGTGCGTGATTTTGAGATGCTAAGATACATGGCTGCTCTTAGTATGGAAAGGCCACATTAAGCAACATGGCAAAAGAAAAAGTGCAGGAAGCCGAGCTGAATTTTAATATTTGTCTACAATGCTTGACTATGCTTGACTTTCAGTACCTGTTGCCTTTCCTCGCCTCCCTGTGCGCACACAGGTCTAGCAGAGCAGTCGCCATCTCTATGACCCCATCTCCGAGTCTTCTGTACCTGTAACGAGTTTCCTGACATTTTTATTCTTTATTGCTATGCAGGACAATCAAAAACATGACTTTATTTGAGTTACTGCCTCCTTCTTTCTAACTGTAATCAAGCTGTAAGATATGCATTAGAATTCTAATCAAAAGCCTTTGGAACTTAAAAACAAAACTCCCTTAAGCCAATTTTTTCAACGTCAAGAAAAATTTGTGATGAGCCTGCAGGCTATGCTCTGTTGAGAGCTTCAATTCTACTGATAGATGATGTTGTTGGTTCTCGAACACTCTCTGGCTTCTCTTAATTGACTGGATTTGGCTCCCTTCCTGGAATCAGCTCCTTGGTAGCATTTGACTACATAGATTGTTCTGCATAGTGAAAGGAAGGTGCGAATTTACATGACTGAGCAATGCTCTCCTCATTTCTGCCCACTTTGTTTTTACCTGAGCAACATAGGAGGAAATTAGATCCTCCTCCCCCTGTAATTCTTAGACCTACTGCATATGAGACCACCTTTTTTCCTAAAACATAAATTTACTTCTTTTCCTTGCAGTATGACACTTCTCAAGCATTTGCTTTTCTCAACTCTTCTAGGGATTTATAAAGATTTCTAAATGAATGGGGACAGGTGGAATAAGAGAGGGAAAAAAAAGACATAGAAGAAAGAAAAGAGAAAGGAAAAACATAAGAGCAAGGAAAAACAAATGAGAGAGACAGACAGACAGAAATGAACCCTTCTAATACAAAGCTACATCTCTCAACACTCATTATAAGAAATCAATTAGCTTTTTACTTTCATGCATTTTGGTTTCCCACAGAAGGTTTAGGATCATAGCCATAGATATTTATTTCCCCAACTATCATTCTGACTATCTACCCAAGAATGTTTGATCACAGATAATGGCAGCGTTAGTAAATACGGGAACCTGAATATGAAAATACCCTCAGCTAGCCCAGGAAATACCTCTCTTCAGATAGACTGAATAGAACTTCTAGTAACTTGGTCTTCTATGTTTAACTCAACCTTTAATGATTCATGATGTTTACCTAGATTGCCCCGATTCTTACCAGATTGATATTTCTATGTTCTCAGATTTTACTCTTGACAGGAAATATCCATGTTTAAAGAAAATATTTATTTATTTGGTTTCATCAGCCATCAATGTGACCAAAGCGATTGATGGACAGACTCTATAGTCTCCTAATCTCATGGTGAAAGAAGGCATTAGGAACTTCTTAGACATCCAGCCTGTGTCCTCATAACAATACTTCCCAATGGCTGGTGTCTTTCCCAATTAGTCAGCTTTTATGGTAATAAGATTTAGATTCTAGAAGGAACTGGAGAGATTTTCATGTTTCCCACAGTGTAGGACTTTTTCGAGGGGCCTTTGTATGACCAGGAACTTTCTGAAAGACACCAAAGTGTCTCAACTTCACAAGACCAGGAAATTATTTCTTATATATTTCTCTCTTTTTTTTTTGTCTGTTGTAGGGTTTGAACTCGGGGCTTGGGTAATGTCCCTAAGCTTCTTTGTGTTCAAGACTAATGCTCTACCACTTGAGTCACAGCCCACTTCCAGTTTTTGAGTGGTTAATTGGAGAGAAGAGTCTCACAGGGACTTTTCTGCCCAGGCTGGCTTTGAACTGCAATCCTCAGATCTCAGCCTTCCAAATAGCTAGGCTTCCAGGCATGAACCACTGATACCTGGCTATCTCATATGTTTTCTTATCTGTACAAAAGGACACTTTATTAATCTTGCATACTTGTGGATACTGAGTAAAAGCCCAGTTATGAGGAGTAGGCGAGCACCAGTCTCCTCACCACATGGTAGCAGCTGCTGGCTTGGGTGACTTGAGCTCTTCTACCTTTCTGCCGTGATTACCTGCTTGTGTAACAAAGGGTTTCCAAAGGCCCTTACAACAGAAATTTTAAGTGCATCTTAAATAGAGAGCTAGGTAATTAAGCTCATTAACAGAAAATAATTTGCTCAGCTTGCTAAAGGTCAGTGCCTGTAGAGTGCAAGAGGCAAAGGAGAGGAGCTAGACTCAGAATAGGGAAGAGGCAGACTGTGCCTGTCATAGCCACCCTTTGGTAGGCACTACAGAGAACCCGTGGGGGTCAGAAGATGCAGTGGGCATCTCCAGTGAGGAAATTGTGGTAGCTAAGCAGCTTCTGGGCCATCTAGACACAGGACTACTTACCAAGGAAAACAGAGCTACTGTTAGTCTTGGGGGAACCTCCTGTACAAACAGAATCTGGTCTCCAAGCTCTGTTTCCAGATACCCAAACTGGCCCTGAAATAATTCATGAATATCGATTGGGCATCTACTCTTTACTGCGCTGCAACAGCTGTCAGGAAATAAAGTGCAATTCAAACGCTTCACTTTCTGCCTTCGAGGAACAGAGGTTTACCATACTCATAAAGTCCCACTCTTAAAGTCTCCAATAGTTACCCGGATTTAAAACATCACATAAAATCTTTTGTTTAGTTATTGAACTTTGACCTCAGTCCACCTTTCTAAACTCTTCTCCGGACAACACTTTAGTCAACTAACATACTTTCCAACCCATCAAGTTGGTAGGCTGTTTTAAGTCTCATTACCTGTACACAACTTCTTGCTTTGTCAATGTCTCTCGGTCCTTCAAAGCCCATCTCAAAGTTACTTTTTCTTTGTAGCCCCAATGACATCCTTAAGTCCTGTGTTTCTAGAGCCCTTAGCATGAGATTCTATTGTACCATTCATCATACTATGTAGTTACAGCAACCACCATAGGCTGAGAGCTCCTTGAAGTTAAGACCAGGTCTTTTCCATTTTCATGTCAATGGCACTTATACCTAGGACAGAGCTGGAACCAGCCTCCATGTCTCACTGTTCCTTGGGCCTTGCAGCCGACTAGTCAGCTTCACATATCACCTTTATCCTTCAGGGAATCGCTTTCCTACAACCTGCAGTTAACACAAGGAAAACACTTGAGATGGGGAGATGGCTTCATAAGCCTTCTTTTCAGCCCTTTCATTCTGAGCCCGTGAACTTTGGTTTCTATCTTATCTCTACCATAATTAATTCATCCTGGCGGAAAAAAATGACCTAGTCTTTCTAGTCTGCCTCAGTTTTGCCGTAAGTTAAAAAGACATCCACAAAAACTTCACGTCTTTTCCATAAAAACATTAACTATTAAGAAAACATTTCTTTATTATCTATTAAACTCCTGCCATATAAAACACAATGTGATGCTTCATTTGAAGGGTAAAGATGTAAAAGACATAATTCCAGCTCCACAGTAATTTAGCATCAGATAGAAAAAGAAATGCACTCTCTAATAGCAAGAATACAACTTAAAATGTGTTAAGGGCTGTAAGAGAAGTACAAATTATAAGCTGTGCAAGTGTGAAGAAGGGAATTGTGTAAGTGTTGTTTGCATCTTTTGTTATATTTTAGAAAGTGAGATTTTCAAAGTGTCAAATTATTTTTAAGTAATTTGCCATAAGATTCTGCTAAGAACAGGGAGAGACTTCAATTCCCACGAGCCCTGAAACTGTTGAAGGAGATGGTCTAGGAAGGGTTTCAATTAAGGCTTCATGAGAGCATGATAAATATTCATCAGGCTGAATTTTTGAGAGATTGAGCATTCTGGAACAAGCTGTCTTCAGGAACATCAGAATATACCTCTTTCCGGACACTGGTAGCTCACGACTATAATCCTAGCTACTCAGGAGGCTGAGATCTGAGGATCGAAGTTCAAAGCCAGCTGGGGCAGGAATGTCTATGAAACTTTTATCTCCAATAAACCACTCAAAAAACCAGAAGTGGCACAGTGGCTCAAGTGGTAAAGCTCTAGCCTTGAGCTGAAAAGCTGAGGGACAGCGCCCAGGCCCAGAGTTCAAGCTCCATGATGGACTCTCCCCAACCCCCCCAAAAAGAATGTACCTCTTAGAAATAGACAAAGAGCCCAGAACTCTTTGCCCTCAGAAACTAGCCAGCTGTGGTCTTCAGCACCACCCAAGTAGGTAATCACAGCTTGAGGATTAAAGCATTCCCCAGGGGCAAGCTATAGGATACTAGAGATTATATGGATATGATATATACTATGTATTATGTATAATATGTTTATATTTAAAATATACATTATAGCACATATACTTATATGTGCTATATACTTATACTTATATGATAGTATAATGATATGATAGATATGATTATATACTTATATGATAGATAGATAGATAGATAGATAGATAGATAGATAGATAGATAGATAGATAGATAGATAGATAGATATCCACCACATTTGGCAAACACCTCCTTGAACAAATAAATGCCTATGTTACAGAACTTCTCAGTCTCCTAAATACTTATATGTTTTAGAAATTTCAAGAAAGAAAATAAAAAGCAGCACTTTCCAAGCCCATGAGATTATATCTGATCTGTTACCAAAGCAACTTACACTACATGTAGTAAATAAGAATATGAGGGAGAAAGAGAAGGAATCTGACTCCAGCAGTTCATGTCATATAAATGTGTATATTTATGGAATTTAATTGTTGGAGAGGGGCAGGGAGGGGGTGGCCACGGCCACTCTCTGTCTGTACATAACTGCTTCACTGGGAAAGAGACAAAGGACTCACCAGGAGAATGAATGACTGATTTTCAGATCTCAAATGTCTTTCGGGCTTTATTATATTTTACCTTCTTACAAATGCCAGCAATGAACAAAACAGATGATGGGCTAATCTTTCTGGTCCAATTGCATTACTGGAACCAGCCTGGCTTTGAACAATTCAAAAATAATACACACTGCTCAGATTTTGCCTCATAGGGGAAGATAGCTTTGTTTATAACACGCTATGAGAATTTCCAAACAGGTAGGATCTAAACCATGCTCTGGGGACCCAATTGTTATTTCATTCTGTTGTCTTCTCAGTTACCTAAGGACCTAGACATTAGATGGTGTTGTGTTTGGAACGTTAACCATCTTAACCATCTCCCCCATTCAACTGACTCGTGGAGAGAACCTTCTGGAACTCAGTAGTTCTCCAGTGGGATAGAAACATAGCCTGGCCATCTTATCTTAAAGATAAGCTGATGTGCAAGCACTTAGATTTGCCTCTGATTCTTCCCTATATTAGAGACAGGAAGTTCCTCATAAATTTAAAAACTAAAAAAAAAATTTAAGACACCAAACACACTCCTTTTAACTTCTTTCCAGTTGTCAATGCTCTGACCTGACGGCCTACCTTCCCTTTCCCAGTCTTGCCTCTTAGGTTGCCTCCAACATCCACTCCTTAGCCATGGCATTTTCTTCTTTCTTTAGGGCCAAGCTCTGAACAAACATTTGCCCCACCCATTTGTGTTTCCAGCACTTGCTGACTTTGAGAGACTTCTATATGAACCACTCCCCAATCAGCCTGCAGACTGCATTCCCTCCCACCAACATCAATACAACACTGCCGTTAGCCCCACTTGAGAGGGCTGATTGACAGACCACCTGTGAATGGCTGCACTGTTGGCCTTCTCTACCCCCACCAGCCTCTGTATCTTTATCTCCAGGTTGAATGGTAGAGCACAGGAAATACTCTCCAAAGAAATCAAGCCAATCTACCTAGAAGGGCCTGGAGTTCCCAGGGTGGAAGATGATGCCCTAGAATAGGGCTTTCCTTGTTTTGGCATTGGTCAGAGGATGGATTCAAATTTCTGAGAGAAATGGTTTGAGCCTACACTTCCACAGTGTACAATATACCCCAAAGGGAAACCCACAATATCTCATGAGACAGGGGCTAGAAATGGCGGAGGAAACCTACCCAAACCATCTATATTAATCAATCGAGGGCTTCATTCTCAATGTAAATGGCAGCCAAGGATCCATAGACATTGAGGGGGAGAAAAAGAATAAAAGGGAAGTAGTATAAAAAAGTTACCTAACTCAGCATTTTCTTCTTCCTCCAAGAA
This sequence comes from Dipodomys merriami, assembly GCF_024711535.1. Taxonomy (NCBI): domain Eukaryota; kingdom Metazoa; phylum Chordata; class Mammalia; order Rodentia; family Heteromyidae; genus Dipodomys; species Dipodomys merriami. The sequence continues at coordinate 4,532,376 of NW_027204604.1, forward strand.
TATTTTTAATTTAGCAAATTATACTGTGGTGAGAAAAGCAATCACAACAGTAGATGCTTATTGTTTTAAGCTCTGTTCTAAGATGTTCTGAAATGTACACACATTTACTAAATTTTACCCTGCTCTACTTGGTGGATATAAGTAACCTATCTATTCTTCCTGGTGTATTTACATAAAATTCAGTAACTTTTGCTGGGCACTGGTGGCTCATATTTGTAATCCTAACTACTCAGGAGACTGAGATCTAAGAATCACAGCTCAAAGCCAGCCCAGGTAGGAAAATTTGTGAGACTCTTACCCCCCAATTAACCACCAAAATACCAGAAGTTATGCTGTGGCTCAGGTGGTAGTGGGCTAGTCTTGAGCAAAACTTGCTCAGAGACTCAAACTCTGAATTCAAGCCACAGGAAAACCTTCCCACCTCCACACAAATTAAATAATTTGCATAAGGTGGTGGAAATAGCAAATTGAGAGTAGGCCAGTACCTGAGGCTGTTGGATTGTGCAATCCATGGTCTTAACACTGTCCCCACACTGCGTGGCAGAGAATAGATATTCTGAAATATGTGTGTCTAGTCTGGTCAAAGCACTTTAAATAGCAGAAAGCAGAAGTTAAGAAAAATAAAACAGCCCCACACCAGTGGCTCACGCCTGGAGCTCACGCCTGTATTTTTAGCTACTCAGGAGGCTGAGATTTGAGAACTGCAGTTCGAAGCCAACCCAGGCAGAAAAGTGAGACTCTTATCTCCAATTAACCACTCAAAAGCCAGAAGTGGTGCTATGACTCAAGTGGTAGAACACTAGCCTTGAGCACAAAGCTCAAGGACAGTGCCCAGGCCCTGAGTTCAAGCCCCACAACTGAAAAAAAGAAAGAAAAGGAAAGAAAAAAGAAAGCAGAGAATTATGAGAGAACTGAGTAGAGGCACACCTCAGGACACAATAGAGAAAGTAGCTTGTGGAAAGTAAGGAGTGCAGGTGGAAATGCAAAATATGCGTCTAATTTGACATAATTAATAAGGGCTCTAAGAGGAAATTGTTCTGGTGGTGGAAGACTATTTGGTAGACTCAGAGACACAGAGAAAGATGGGCTAGAAGCAATTCTCCCATGCAGAGATTATCTGCACAAAGTAACCTGACTTGATGGTGCCAGAGAAAACCATGAGCTGTGAAAACAAACTACTTTGAATGGCTTATATAACATATTCCCACAGAAAATTAATGTTTCCCAAGGAAAATGCAAATGCAAACTAGCTGCAAATACATACTTGTCTGAAAATAACCATATCTCTAGAAATTAAAAGCAATTAATGAAGCTATTGTGTCCAGGAAGATAGGCAGAAGTATAAGAACTTAGGGATTAAAAAGTGATAGAGCAATGGGGAGAGATAAAACAGGAGCTTGCTGAATTAGGTTGGTCCATATGGAACTCTATATATCAAAAGGAATCAAATACTATTGCGTATGGTTTAATTCCTTTAACAATAGAAGAAAAACAATAAATAATCAATCATTATATAAGTGGTAATCAAATCGTAATGTAGATAAAAATTAAATTGTAAAAGCATCAAAAACTCTGTAATGCACCTGTAATTCTAGCTGCTAAGGAAGTTGAAATCTGAGGATTATGGTTCACAGCCAGCCCATGCAAGTAAGTCTGAGAGACTCTTATAACTAATTTACCATCAATAAGCCAAGTGGAGATGTAGCTTTTGCAGTACAGTACCATCTATGAGCAAGAGCTCAAGCTAAGCAAGAGCTCAAGGCTCTAAGTTCAAGCCAGAAAAAAGTTATCTTCATTGTGAAAGTTATAAGACAAAAATAGGATAATAATAAAAGAAATGAACAATTAAATAGAAATTAAAAGCAAATAATAAATAAATGATACATATGGATAAATACAAAATAAATTATACATTCAATAGTTATAATTCCCCTACCAGAAACAAAAAAGAACAGAACATGAAACATGAAACAAGGAAAAAAAATATTTGAGGATAAAAATTGGCATTTTTCCTGAAATATAAAGAGATTTGGATCTATATGCATAAAGATAATTAGGAAGCTAAGAATATTCAACACTGAGTTATTGTAAACTTTCTGGAGATTGATACTACTTTAGTTACCAAAATAAAATGAACAAGTCACTTTTAAGTGGGATAAAAATAGAAATAGCTCCATATTTCCCCACGATAATATCTAATGCTGGAAGATAATGAAGCAATATTTCAAAGACCTGCAGAACAAGAAGTTATACTTCAAAAGTTTTAGACCCAGCTAAACTGCATATATACATAATTGTAAGCAGGCAAAAACTCAAGAAGCAGTATTTAAATTAGCTGTTCTTAGAGAACCACTAAAATGATAACTGAATACAGTTGGCAACAAATAAATTATATGCTGTGGTCATGAAACATTTACTTATGTAATCAAGATAAAAAAAATCAAAAATAAGAATTACAAGAAAAAACAAAACTACAAACTATTGGTCTAGTAAGGCAGAAATGATCCAACTGATGTCATTAAAAGAGGGAAAGAATATGCAAGCAGGCTACAAATTCCCACTTTGGAGCCAAAAACAATTATAGAAAGGTAAATACTAAAAAGAGAATAGTGATTAGTAACTGGTAAAGGAGGAGAACAAATGCTAGAGCAGAAGAGAATATATATTAATCTGTTCATCTCTTATAGTGAATAAAATAATAAAGGATCAGAGGTATTATTCAAAGTTTTAAGGTAATCACTATAGTATAACATACTTTCCTAGATATCAGAGGAGCAGAAAACAGAATCAAATTGATTAGCTTTAAAGTCAAATATTTTAAAATATATGTAAGATGACTGAAATTAAAATGGTATAGTAGAATAAAAACTAATCATGTGTATCAAATTAAAATAAGTGTGCTTTATTTATCAATTGAAAGAACAAATTTCAGACATGATAATAGTACAAAACCCAACATTATACATCAAATGAACGCAGACAAAAAAAAAAAAAAAAAAAAGAAAGATGTTCAGAAAAGGTAGAATTGGTCCAAAAATAATAAGATTAAAACAAAGACTGAAAATTTAGGCTAACTGATGAGATTAATAACATATTAAATCCATAGACTTCACAACTCATTTATGTTTCATAATTCCTTTACAAAAGCCACTAACTATCCACATAAGTAACACGAGTTTTTTGTTGTTGTTGTTTTTGGGGGGTCAGGTTGTGGGGCCTGAACTCTGGGCCTGGCGGCTGTCCCTCAGCTCTTCAGCTCAAGGCTAGTGCTCTACCACTTGAGCCACAGTACCACTTCCAGCTTTTTTTCTTTTTGCTTATGTGGTGCTGAGGAATCGAACCCAGGGCCTCATGCATGCAAGGCAAGCGCTCTACCACTGAACCACCTTCCCAGCCCAACACGGTTTATTTTGAAAGGATGGTTTGCACTAGTATCTCTTTGACTTCCCTTTGAGTTAAAAGAATAACTTGCTGTCTTCTGATCTTCATTATCTACTGATAATGGCAGTCTGTAAACCAAACTTCCTGCCATCTAAACTCCTCATGTCATTTCCTAAATCAGATATGGAAATGATGCTTTGATTCTTATTTATCCAGGTAGGGCGGACAGTCCACTCTCAGCACGAAGCAACTATAGAAAACAGAGGGTCAACCTTCTGCACCCCTTTTAAGATTAAAAGGGACCAAAGTTATTACAGAGGAAATGGAGCAACATACATAGATAAGACAGGTAAATTATATTATTTTCAACAAATAGCCAAAGGGCTATTTGAAACTAAGACATAAACTGAAACAACAACAATCTGTGACTATTAGGACTGGCTGTCTATCCTGCCAATAGGCCAACTAATCAAACCGAGACCCCTTCACTCACCTGAGTGCTTCTTGCTCACACTCCACCACCAGTGCCAGTGTCTGAATCATGAAAACTTGTTGCTCTAAACAATGGATGACATCCTTGGATAAGGCAATAGAAAAGAAATCTATTGGAAGAATACCAGAATACTCTGAGAAATGGTGGAAGTTGAAGGCATAGAACAAAGGACAAAATCCAAGGGCAATCAGACCTGGCCAGGACCTAGCAGGTGCCACAGTAATTAGATGCTTTTTATGGTGTTATTAGTCTTTGTCTGCATTCTCACTACTGTCACAAATAACCAAATTGTTCCTTTTTGTATCATTTCACCAAGACAAAACTCCTTGAATTTGTCCAAATGGCCTATGTTTGGTCACGTGCCCCTGTTTTACTGTTGGGGTGCTAAGTAAAAACACACTGACCCTGTCAAGCCTCCAGGTGGGAACACTAAGCATCCACAGAGTTTTGAATTATCCTGGAATGCTAAAGTGTATGTAGAACAACATATTAAAAAAAAAATCTACAGAGAGAGAAAAAGCATTGTTTTGCCAACAGTAAAATAAAAGATAATTTAAAACTCCAAATGTTACATGAGAAAACCATGGTCCAGTATGACATCTAAAATAGACAAATGCTGTTTGCTTTTTGGCTTTCTGACTCAAACTTTGAATAAACCCTAGAAAACTGAATACTACTATGCATCATAATGTACAGGCAACAAACCAAAAATATAATATTACTAAGATATATATGAGGTCCAGGGAGGGGATGAAAGTAAAGAGGACTGGAGCAGTGTTACCTTTTTTAAGCTTACCCAAAAGCCAAGAAATACTCTTACATGGATCTATCAGGGCATAAAATTTTAAGCACACTATTATATTCATGAACAAAAGCAAGAGGACAAGGAAGAAAGAAAATGTGACAAAAGTTGAGAAATCAAAAACCAGACATGTAAGCACATTAATAATATATATGGAAGAAATCAGAAGAACCAATGAAAAGTAGAAATGGGATAGAGGGCCAGGGAGAAGAGTTAGCTCTAATATTGGTACTGCTCTGCTTTGATCAACATAGGCACTGTCCCAAGAGATAACCACTCTTTTTTTTTTTGGGGGGGGAGTCGGGTCATGGGGCCTGAACTCTGGGCCTGGGCACTGTCCTTCAGCTCTTCAGCTCAAGGCTAGCGCTCTACCACTTGAGCCACAGGGCCACTTCTGGCTTTTTTCTTTTTGCTTATGTGGTGCTGAGGAATTGAACCCAGGGCCTCATGCATGCAAGACAAGTGCTCTACCACTGAGCCACCTTCCCAGTCCCAAAGATAACCACTCTTACTAGCTCAAGTCCCAGCCCTCCACTGAGACTCAAATGAGGTACCTTAGTTATAATAGAATACCACAGGCCAAGTAACTTGTAATATTTATTTCTCAAGGTTTGGGAATCTGGACAATCCAAAATCAAGGAGCTAGCATCTAGAAAGAACTATCTTTTTTTTTTTTTAATTATTTTCTTGTAAAGATGCTATACAGAGAGGTTACAGTTACATCAGTAAGGTAATGAGACCATTTCTTGTTGGGCATTGTTACCCCCTCCTTTGTTTTGGGAGAGGACCATCTTCCTGCATCATCCCATAGGAGAAGGCAGAAGGGCAAAGAGAGCACTTAAACACATGATCCAGGGATAGGAGCCAAGTTCACTGCTACATATGGAACTCACTCCCACCACCACTGAACCCACTCCCTCCATAATGACATTCTCCCATCTGTGAACACGGCTCTTATGGAGCCTCATCACTCCTTCAGGATTCTATCTCTGCTCCTTTGCATTGGGGCTAAGTTTCCAGCATCTGCATTGGAAGACATTTAAACAAGAGTACAAAGGTACAAATTCTGGAAACTTCACAAAGAGGGGTAGACTGAATGATAGAGAAGACAGGTATCTTAAGAGCCTCCCTCCCCCCAAATCAAAATCCACAGTCTCCTGATTTATACTTAATTCAGTACTGAGGGCCCCTGTCCCTCCCATAGGCAAGGATCCCAGTGTTAAGTCAGAGGTACCCAGTCCATCCTGTTGAATTTCTTACTGTGAGATTGTAATGCTTACAGTGTCCTTGACACACTTGTTTGGGTCCTTTTGAGGCTAAGGTCAGACAGACTCAAAATTTCTGGTAAAAATTGTATTGTATTAGTCTACACAATAATTACAAAATTGGCTGGAAAATTAGGGATGTTATGTAAATTGAAATTGAACTTTATGAAAATTGAGCAGGTCCTTGAAGGATGCCACCCCAGCTAGATTAGCATCGTTTGAGAAGGTGTTGAAAATACTGCTTCCTGAGCCCCTTGTTGGCATTCTGATTTTGTGGGTTCCAGAGGAAGACCAGTCATCTGCATTCTTAGTAACTCCCTGTGGTAACTAGGATGTGCAGCCAGGTACAGGAGTTCTTGATATATAACATACTAGCATTTAAGTTGTTTAAAATCAACCTTGAGAGATAACTGTAGCTTCCCCTGAATGAAGCAATTTATGCTTCATACTTAGACCTTGTTCTGAATGCATGTGATGTGTGTGTATGCATGTGTATGTGGTGGACATGCGTGTGTTATTTCCTCTTCACCCTTTGTTAGGGGAGAAGCTATATGATTATTGTGGAGGTGAAGGTACAAGCAACACAGAATCTGTCTTCTAATGTTATTTATTTAATAGTGTTAACAGTGGGATATGGTAGCATGTGCTTGTAATCTCAACACACAGAAGGCTGAGGAAGGAGGATTATTCATGGTGCCATGAAGAAATAACAGCTACTCTTTCCCATTCCTAAGACATTTCCAAGATGTCATTGTGTTCTGTGCCCACTGTAGGGAGATTGTGTGACTTTATCAGACCTTGTCTACTAAGCTAATTCTCACCTCAAGTAGGTGAATCACGCAAGTGATTCAAGTAGTGTCATTCATCCACACTGAGTGTGGGCTATGTGGCTAGCAGACATTCTGATTTTTTCATTTTTATTTTACATCTTTTATTATCTTTTCTATATATGTTTTATTGCAAAATTACTGTACAGAGGGGTTACAGTTTCATGAATAAGGTAAGAGTACATTTCCTATGGAGCATTGTTACTTCCTCCTTTGTTTTTCCTCTACCATCCCTTTTCTCCCACCTCCCCAACTCCTCCTTCCGCCCCCCCAAGTTGTAAAGTTCGTTTCGACATAGTGTCTTGTACAATGGCTCAACCTGTATCCTTATTTTAGCATTTTGTTATTTCCCTTCCCCTCCCCAAGTTAGAAAAATGTATATACAAGATGCATGACACCAACATCAAATACAGTGAAAAAAGGGGTTATACCATGGAAGAACATACAAGAGAAACAAAAAAAGTACATTTTAAATGCATTAAAAATAATAGCAAGAAAGAAAAAAGCCCACTTGAGTCCCTATCTGGGGGTTCATTTCACTTAACATCATCTTATATAGTCATATGTACATAGCTTTTGACCTTTTCTGCTTGTTTTAGACATTATACTAGTTATTGCAAATAAGGGAAACCAGGGACCTATGTTTCTTTGAGTCTGGCTTACTTCACTTAATATAATTTTTCCAAGTCTTCCCATTTCCATTTCCTAACAAATGGGGCAATATCATTCTTTCTGATGGAGGCACAACAGACTAGGATCTCATATCTAAAATATACTTAGAACTCAGAAAACTAAAGTCCCCAAAGAAATCCTCAAAGAAACAACTGCCTGATAAACAGGTGGGCTAAAGACTTAAAGAGAAACTTCACTGAAGAGGAAATAAGGATGGCCAATAGACACATGAAGAAATGCTCAACCTGTCTGGCCATAAAAGAAATACAAATCAAAACAACACTGAGACTCCATCTCACCCCAGTTAGAATGGCTAAAATCAAGAAATCTAATAACAACAAATGCTGGAGGGGATGTGGACAGAAGGGAACCTTACTTCATTGTTGGTGGGAGTGTAAACTTGTTCAACCACTTTGGAAAGCAATATGGAGGTTCCTCAAAAGACTCCACATAGAGCTCCCCTATGACCCAGCAATCCCACTTTTGGGCGTTTATCCAAGTGATCACAAACAAGACCATACTAAAGTTACCAGCACAACTATGTTTATTGCAGCATTATTTACCATAGCTAAGATATGGAACCAACCCAGATGCCCCTCAGTAGATGAGTGGATCAAGAACATGTGGTGTATATACACAATGGAATTCTAGCAGGCATTCTTAAAGACATCAGAAGTATAGCAGTGAACAAACCCTTATGCAGTGCACACTGGGGGGAGGGGGAGGACTCACCTCCTCTGTTACCTCCTAGGGGGAGTCAGCTGCCATGTCTCTGAACTACCTTTGTGCCTCCATTAAGCCATTATCACACAGGTGTCAAGGTGATGTCTGCTTCCCCAGCAGACTGTGAGATTCTCCACAGGGGAAACTGCTTTTTTGCTTTTCCTGCCTCCCTTATACCTGGAACACAGCAGATGCTCAGTAAGCACCTGGTGAACATATAAATGGTGAGGAAAAAGGTGCAGAAGACTGCTGAGGTTTTTTCATCATTTATTCTCTTTATTCTCCCTCCTTATCACTGACAAAATTAATGTTGTTCAAGGAATCTCTCCTCTTCCACATGGACAGGTGTTGCTCTGATGCAAAAGAAAAATCATTCAAATGATACAAAATTCATACTACAAGTATTACAAGCGACAGATCCTATAAGCTATTGTGGTAGCATATATCTGCAGTCCTACTCAGGAGTCAGCAGAAGGAGGACTGGGGTTGGAGACCTGCCTGGAGAAAGTTAGCTCAAAACTCTATCTGAATAGCAAAATAAAAGAAAAAGGACTTGGTGGAGGAGAGGAGAGGCGAGGAGAGCAAGGGGGAAGAATAGGAGAGATGAAATGAAACAAGAGGAGGTGAGACAGAGAAGGAAAGGGGCACGGAAAGTCAGGGAGAGGAGAGGGAGAAAGAGAAGGAAAGAGGGAGGAGAGAAAGGGAAAGGAAGAGGGACTGTTCGATTAGGCCGTGTGAAAGGGATTAAGGCCTGGGAGGACCCCAACATACCTCGTGGAGAAGCTGTTGAGTCTTATCTTACGGTGATAAAACACATAGTCAAACAGTTCCCAGCCAAGTCCCACTACATCAGTCCTGTGTTCCCAGTGTCTATAGAATGCAAAGGAAAAGAAACACTGGGTAAGAGTCAGAAAGTTGGCATCCCTTTTATTTCTTGCAGCCCCAGGCAGGTTATACAGGAACGAGATAAGCTCAAACCAAAGGTAGCTCCTCTGAAAACAGAGATGGGAAGAAAAGCATGGCTTTGCTAGGAGAGGGGCTTTTCTGTCTGTCTGTCTCAGATCTGAAGAGATTAAGAATCCAATGACTTGAAACCTTTCAGGGTGAAAAAGCAGAGCCCTGTATCCTTAGATATAGTCAGGGGGGAGTACATACAGGCAGAGGCAGAGGCCTGCGATGGAACAGCAGATAAGATGGAAGCCAACTCTAATCCTGTTCCCTCCTCTCCCAGTACCTCCTGTGAAGCATTCTCCAGTAGACAAAGGAGACACTCATGCTTATTGTGAAGATGCTGGCTGGGAAAAATCAGATTATGGGGAGTATCACCCAGCCAAGCTATTGTTTCCAACTGCCTCAAGGCAGAGACCACTGAATGGAGGGCAGGAGCTAGGGACAGCACCCATAGGCCAGATGGAAGAATTCACAGACTCAAGGATTTTATCTCGACAAGATCTTTTGCCCCATGGAATTGACTGGACACAAATACATTAGAAACAAGACTACTTTGTCAAAGAAATATATTGACGGTGTAACACATCACCCAGACAATCCCCCTCCCCAAACAAAAACACGTCAATAGCAACTGGGCTGCTAACATTTCTATCGATTCACCCCCAAAAAGTATCTTCTCAGTGTCCTTCTCTGATTTGGTTTAAAAGACAAACAGACAATAGAGATCTTCCAAAGAGGGGGACCAGGGACTGCCACATGCCACTGGTCTGTTTCTCAGCCAGGGCTATAGGGATGTGATTTCTGTTGTATGGTTCAATAACTACTTGGTGTTGTTTTTCATTCTTCTGTTTTCTGGGCTCAGTTGTTCTGTTCCTTACTCAACCATCACTGACTGTTAAGTCTTCTATGCTAAGAACATACCCTTAGTGAGGTAAGTCCCCACCTTGGAGGAACGTATAGTTCAAAGAAGCAGTGCTGTACTCAGGAGATAAAGCCAACGCTCAGTGTGGGATGAGGGAGAAAGGGGTATAAATCTGGCTTTTTCGTTAATGTGATTTCATTTCATGAGCTGAGCCTGGAGGATGAGCAAAGGAGGTAGATAGGGCGAGGATCAAGAGCAGATGAGAAAGTGCCTCCATGGTACTCTTAGAAAGCCTCTTCTGCCTGACAAGCTAGGCTGAGGTATGTCCATGGCGTTCTATTATTATAACAAGTATCTGAGGTAAATCAGCTTTTGCAAAGATTTGTAAAAGTATATGTTAGTGGTACAGGGGGTCTCCGTGGTGACATTTTCATGCATGCACACAGTATATATTGATCAAACCCTTCCCCTCTCACCCTTCATCTCCTTTCCCTTCTTAAAATGAAAGCTGGGTTCTGGTGGCTCAGGCTTATCATCCTTAGCTTGTCAGAAGATGGAGATCTGAGGATCTCAGCTTGAACCCAGCCAGGGCAGGAAACTCTGTGAGACTCTTATCTTAACAACCAAAAAGCCAGAAGTGGAGCTGTGACTCAAATGGTGGGAGTACTAGCCTTGAATGGAAAAAGCTAATGCAAGCAAGGCTTGAATTCAGAGCCTGGGCACTGAGTTCAAGCCTTGGTACCAGCACAAAAAGAGTCAAACAGCTGTTTCAGCAAGTTTCATTGTTCTGTTTTCAAACAGTACCTTGACCATATTCACCACCCTCCCACTAATACCCTCAGTAGGACCTTTGAACGCAGGGCCTACCCACTGTCCCTGAGCCTTTTAGCTCAAGTCTACCATTCTACTTCTTGAGCTACCGCTCCACATCCAGCTTTTTGGTGGTTAATTGAGATAGATCAGAATTTCACAGACAATCTCACTGGGCTAGCTTCAAACCACAATCCTCAGATCTCAGCCTCCTGAGTAACTAAGATTACAGGTGAGCCACTGGCACCCTGCTCTGTCATTCATTTTTTAAAGTGTATTTTAATTATTCAAAGGGCACACTCATATACTGTACTTTGATCAGATTAACTTCCTCTATTGCTCTTTTTCTCCATCCCTTACTCCTTTTATAATTCACCTTAATAAAAATGCTTTTCTTTTTGTCACAGTGTTAAAAGTTTCAATCCATTCCATGGCAGTTCCTCCTGTTACTCTCCTCTCACCAGCTGGGAAGCAAGAACAGGAGAGGTAAAACCTGCATCCCAAGTACCCTTCATGAACACACCCCCAGTAACCTAAACCCTCCCTGTAGGCCCCGCCTCTTAAAGGTTCTACTGTCTACCAACAGTGACAAACGACTAAGCATTTAATTAAACTTTTGGGTTTTTGGAGGGCATTCTGAATTCTAATCTCAGTAGAACACAAAAATGGAGAAAGCTGAGGCAATTGGCATAATCTGGTCCTGAACACTCCACTGATTTGCCTTTATTGGCATGTCCTTAAATCCTTATCAGCCCCGTAAATTTGATCCATACCCACACCAACCCAGGAACTAACGCCTCAGGGAAGTGAAAGCAAATCTGTAAACGTCAAGTCCTGTTTTTATACTGCATGCCCTTGAGGCTTCCTGCCCCTTCAGGAAAGTTCTACAGCTAGAAGGTCAGTCCCTCCAGCTGGTGGAAGATCCTTTCTCTGATAAAGACTTGTATTCTGATAAGCTCATTTCCTCACTCCTTGGAGTGAAATAGCTGTGAAAAGTTCCTTCCAGTGTACAGCTTTCCATATCATCCAGATTAACATCTTCTCTCCACACAAACCAGAAGAAAATAGGACTTCCCTAGGGCCATTTTGTTCTCAGGATTTTTCTTTTTCCATCATTAGAACTTGGAGAAATTTAATGTGGGCTCCTGAGTCAAACACTGCTGTTTCAAAGGTACTTTGGAGGCAGAGTTACTTCTCTGAGATGGTGATTTCAACTAAAAGGAAGTAGTAATCCTTGAAAAACTGGCCATCCAGATAGCAGAAGTTTCTAAAAGATGAAACCTAATAGAATATCCTGCCTGAAATATTTATAAAAATCTGCTTTAAAGGCACTTACCAATACACGAAGGAGTCCCTTCGCACAAATGCATAATGTACGATTGCAGAGAGGCCTCTTTACCAAGGCCCCAAGGTCTCCCAGGAGGAGTTTGCTTCAGATGGCAAAACAAAGTATGAAGGAAGATAAGAGGACCCACATCCACATCCACTGAAGTATTTGTATTTAGAGCATTGCATTAGAAAGAGAAATCTCTTTGTTCTGTCTTTATTGGAGGCTTTCAATTAAACAGGAGTCCACCAGTTTCAGATAGACTTCACAGAGGGCAGGGCACCTCAAGCTGGTGAGCTCAGGGGTGGCCCTGAACCTGAGGTCTCCTTAGGACCTCTGTCCCAAGGAATGCAAGGGGAGATGTCACTGCTTCCTAGAGGTTTTGGATTCTATTGGTGAGAATAGGGAATAGGTAGTTCTTGGAGTAGGGGGGAGGGGGCTTTAGAGAAAGAAGAGGGTTTCTCTTCCCACTCTCATTTGCACTTTTGATCATGTCCTCCAAAAGATGAGGAAAAGACTGTCAAGGAGCAGCTAGCAGGATTATAGAGAACCCAGAAACTGGGGACATCTTAGATATTCCCAAATGCAGAAAGCCCTTTCTATGCCCTTTGGTTAGCTGACAGATAGTGCCCACTCTGTCTGCTGGCCCATGTAATGCAGCATTATTGCATCATCTCCTTCTCCCCCAAACAATGTGATATACATACTTTACAACACTGTGATTAGAACTCAGGGCCTAGCACTGAGTTCTACCACTTGAGTCACAGCCCCTAGCACTGTTTAAAAGTTTTATGCTTTAGCTATTTAGGGGATTGGGTCTTCAGTTTTACACTCCGGGTGGTCCTCTGACTGAGTCCTCTTGTCTCTGCCTCTTGATCCTAGGAACATGTCTCCATGCTGGATTTATTGTTTGTGATGGGGTCTCACTAACTTTGGGAGGCCTGGGCTGGCCTTGAAACACAATCCTCCTGATCTCTGTCTCCCTACTGGCTGGGAGTATAGACATGAATTGTTATGCCCAATCCTTAGCTTCTCAATTTCCTGGCTGAGAAAGCTGAGGCTTATGGTGATTATGAAATTCATTTTTTTAAGTGAGATAACTAGCAATTCCCCACTGCCTGTTTTCAAAGCCTATGATCTAAGCACTCCCTGAAAAGGGAATCAGTCCACCTTCATCCCAACTCTAGGAAAGCAAGGTGGAAAACTCTGATTGGCTAGTCCATGAATGTGGAACCATATCACAGGAAAGGTCTCCCAGACCAGCAGCCATGTGCTAGTAAGAGGTGGCACTTTCTGGAGGAAACTGAAAGGGATGCAGTCTGGTTCTCTGCCTCAGGAAAATGGTCTGGTAGGTTAAAAAAGAGAGAGAAAGAGAGAAAGAGGGAGATAGATTGAGAGAGAGACAGAGACAGAGACAGAGACAGAGAGAGAGAGAGAGAGAGAGAGAGAGAGAGAGAGAGAGAGAGAGAGAGAGAGAGAGAGAGAGAGAGAGTCAATTGCTTAGAAAACAAACAAAAAGAAAAATATTTCCCCACATTGTGGAGAGAAACAAAAGAGAAGAAATAGATGCCTCTGAGAGGTCTGCTTGCCTGGTTAGAGAGACAAGATAAATATTCAGGGTGGATTATCCAGGAGGTTTTTAAAGCAAAAAGCAAGAGCCATTCCCTCCATTCACCAGGAAGGAAGCAAAGTACACCAGGGCTGACTGTGAGGAGGGGCAGGCTGGGAGATGTCTTGAGGGATGGGTGCTTGGCAGTGGGGAGCTGAAGCAGGAGAGGGAAGGCAGGGCCCTTTGGGAAAGTAATCAGAAACCAGCTGGTTCCCACGCTATGGACGTGGAAAGATTAGAGAATCAGAGAGAGATTAAGGAGAGGCGGGAGTGAGGAAGAAGTTGGAGTGGGCTTATAAAATGAAAGTCATGATATGGGATATAGTTTATGACATCTGGGAGCCTGAGGACCACATCCCAGGTAGGATAAAGCCAAGACGGCTCTAGATGACCTTGAGACCTGGGAGGAGGAAGGGGGAGGGGCTAGAGCCTCTCCCACCACAGCCTCCTCCTCCAGCCTTCCTAAAGGGTGGGAGCTGGAAAAACATTTCTTAGAGTCTTTCTCTGGGAGAATCTGGGAAAAAAAAAAAAAAAAAGGAGAAGCTAATAAGCTAATTAAGTGAAAATTGAGGAAGTTAGGGCCCATACAGTGGCTGAGAGTAATCCAGAAAGGCTCATCAATCATCATAAACCAACCTGGGGCTTACTCAGCATCTTCCCTCCACTCCTCCCTCATCGCAAGGGTGTGTGGGATACACTGTGTGAGTCTGAGGCCACTGCTCAGAGTTACAAGAGGAGGTAGGGAGTCAGAACTGAAAACAGCAATTAGGAGCATGATCCAGCCCAAAGATATCTCTCCTCTCCTCTCCCCTCCCTACCTCTCCTCTCCTCTCCCCTCCCCTCCCCTCCTCTCCTCTTCCTTCCCCTTTGATGCCAGGTTCAGACTTTCTCTTCTCATCCTCCACACAAAATGATTTAATAAACAACTCTGTCCTCAGGGCATTTCCAAATTCTCTAAGTGAAGTTCATCCAGGTGGATAGGTGAGTGGCCAGGAATCTAAAGAGGGCAAGTCTACCAGAACTTGCCTTTGAACTACACTGACCTTGGTTTCCAACTCAAGGGTTCTTTCTCATTTGGAACCAACAAGGAGCTAAAGCCACTACACATTCCCCACATGGGTATGCAAAAGCTGTTCTAGCCACCAAACAACACTGCACATGGGCTGGAGAAATGTGTGGGTCTCTTTTTGGGGACAGTGTCCTGAGCTGATCTCACTCTCTGTTTGCCCTTTCTCTCTTTGGAGAGGGCTGGCAGGTGGTTGAAACTGAGAGGCTGGAGTGAGCAATTGTGGCTAAGATGGAAGTACAGCCTTTCCATAGCAGCTTCTGCCCTGGGGTGCTGCTTGAGCTACCTTGTAAATGGAAGATGGAGAAGATGCCTCGGGTCTTCTGCCCTTTCCCCAGAGGACACACCTTCTGTTCCCTGGTGATTGGATGCCCACCTAATGATGAACTCTAGTGACAAATTTGCATAAAATCGCTGTAGCATCTGCATATTTCTTCCTGTCGACATCCACCATGCTCCTAAAGCAAAGGGTTCAGACAATGGATGGGAACATACAAATGATGAAGTCAACAATTATTCTGATGTAGTTTTCTGTTTAACAAACCCACCTAAGGTGCTTAGATGTCTGACACTAATCTGAGTAATCTTTAAATTACAATAGTATTTTGTAATTTCAAAAGGATCTTGGTATACATCTCCTTATTTGATATTCAGAATAAACCTGCAGGTAATCTATTTTATTGGCTTGAAGTTTTGTCTTGACCATAGATTTCTGAAAAAGTGAGTTTCAAGAAAAGAGATTTACCCTGAGAATTCATCTTGTGGCATAGACACAAGTACCAGGTATTCTGATTCCAAAGGAAATGCTTTTACCACTGCACAGACAGGAGAAAACGACAAGGTGAGCACAGTGCTCATCTTCAACCTGCTGATAACAAAGTAAGAAAAAGACTAAACTATGTAGCACTGACAGCATTTTACTCCAGGGTAACAAATCAACAGATTATACAAAGGGAATGTAGAAGCACAGATTTTTTTTTTTAAGTTGTAGATTCAAAGGAGTAGATTAATCATGGCTTTGTTTTTTGATACAAATGACAGGAGCCCTATACGAACTAAACTGGCATTGGAGAAATGGCTGAAACTGACTTCAGAAACTGCAAAATCCAGTAACTTGAACAATGCCTTTAAGATTGCCTTGTCTCTTGGCTTTGTGTTGTCTCTTGAACAGCTTTATTTTCAGGCAGCCATTCTATATGATGGATCCAATTACTCATGTTTCTGTTCCACAGATTTATAAATCTGGGGGTGGAGGTAGGGGATGGGGAATCTCTTCCATAAGACTCCAGACAAAATTAACAATTGCATCTCATTTGTGTTAGCTTTTCTCTGGACCAATCATTATGACCAAAGGCCCCAAGAATACTCTGACTAGAGTATCAGTTAGCTTCTATTGGCTAGCTCTGGTTAGGTATTTTTCCACAAAGCCAATGGATATATTTTAGTTCAATCAAAATCACCTGAGTTGAGGGGGTAGGACTGGAACAGTGTTCTAACCCTTAGGAATGAAAGTGTTGGGCAGGCAAAAAACAGTCATAGGGGCCCGAGTTGGAGGTGGAACTCTGGAGAGTTCCCTAGGCTGGTGTTTCTGCAATGTGAACAGCAAGGAAGCACTGGGAAGGGAGCTGCAAAGACCTTGTTCTAATTCCAGCTCTTTTTGCAACTGGCTGATGTGACTTTGAACAAGTAAGTCATTGAGACTCTCTGGGCCTTAGTTCCTCAAATGGAACCTGGAGTAATCATTTAAATAATAGTAATAACAAAAGCTCCCCAGGTTGCCGTGAGGATCGTGATCTGATCCACTTGGATGAGATCATAGACAGGGAAACCTTTTGAAATGCTAAGTGTAAAAGATTTATAAATATCAGAGTGTATTTGAGGCAAGGGACTAGCATCAGAGGAGACTTGAAACAGGAGTCAGGAGGGTGTGTTCAGGGAATAGTAAGCAGATTGGACTATTGTGGGTGGGGGGAGAAGCCAGCATAATAAATACAAAAGCAAATGCACAGTCACCCCACCAACATCAAGGCTAATGTGTAGCCAGTCTTCAGAGATGGGGTTTGCTTTCTTTGGAGGATGCTTGGGAAGAGGGATTTATTAGAGCTATAAGTTGTTGCCTGGCAAAGTGACCCTGGGAACTCCAATTACTCCACATATAGCCAGTTTTCCCAGATGAGTGGAACATGGACTGTCTCTCAATGTTTAGTTTCTGGGAGGCCCCCACCCCTGCCCCCAAAGAAATCACAGCAACAGGTGGAGAATGGAGCACTGGGGAAGGCCAGGCCAAGGTGCCAGGAGGGTGGAGCAGGGAGATGAAGAGGATAAGAAAGTAGCAGGTGGAACCCGGACAGGTAGCCTCTCCTCTGTAACTAGCTCTGATTAAAGAGAATCACTCATGTTTACTAACCAGTATATTGGCTGGACCTTCCAAGTCCAAATTTAGGCCAAGGTAGATTACTAGGCTCATACCTGCAGGGCTTCTCCTTGAGGGTGGGTGATGGGCTGGCCAGGGGCAAGAAGAGAAATGTATTTTCCGTGCTCTGTATTTTGTGGCTAGTTCTAGCCAGAGTCTCATGGAATAGACTTCCTATAACAGTTTCAGAAGTCTGTTCTACTTCTAAACATCCTTGGGACAAATACAGGCAAATGAAGAGCTATGCCCATGCAGAGAAACAGCAGTAGGAGATCCTCTGAGGTTCTGTTATTTGATTGTTTGAACAGACACAAATCTGGACTTCTACAATGCCAGGCAGACTCCAGAGAGAAATAAGAATGATGAAGATCAATACCTTCATCACTTCATTACTTCATAAATATTACTTCGCAAATATCTTTATTGCTTGTTTGGAACACTGAGTTTACAAAGGAAATGCCGAAGAATTTATGTTATGTTGATACAACAATGTGAGTTTTCTTACAACATCGGCAGACAGGTTTCATCACAGAAGCAGTTCAGGAAGTCTGTGCATCTCATTCAAAATTTCAGTTGTTACATGAGAGAGCCAAGATTAGAAAGGGATTTTTTTGGACTCCCAGGTTTGGTGCTGTGTTCAGCCCAGATTGGCCCTGTCCTGGAAAGCCTGTTTGGGCTCCTCCAGATGGCTAGAGGAGCTGTAGAATAGTGAATGGGTCCAGGTAAGGAGTCTGCGAAGGTGGGGGTGGGGGGGAGGGAGGGCGGTCACTAAAAACCTGTATGTATCTGCCAGTCCTCAATTGCTCCAGGACTGGTTCCATGCAAGTTTATCATCTACAGGCTGGAGGTGGTACTATATGGCTCCCCCTACAGTGAGGCATTGGTACTGCAGAATGAGTGTGCAAGGTCTTTCAAGAGTTCCCTATACTGTCCTTGTAGGTGAGCCACTCTGCCTCCTTGGTCCTTAACAGTGGATGCTCCCCCAGCCCCAAACCAGAGGGTGGAGACACATAGTCTCCATCTGGGCTGTCTCCACTTAGGAACCTTTATGGACTGTCTGACTCTGTCCTGGGCAAACTGCCCAGGGGCAGATTTGCTGGAAGGATGAGCTGCAGAGGGAAGAGCAGCTCCACAGGTGAGCAAAAGAGACAGCCAGCTCAGAGCCTTTAAAATGTAAAGTGCTCTCCTGAGAGTGCGCTGAGACCTGATTTGTGAGAGATCAAAGTGGGAAAAGCATCGCTTCTCCAGAATCAAAGGCTCCTTGCTTTCAGGAACAGACAGCAAAGATTCCCCCTGCCAGAAGAGCCAAGCATAACAAAGAAGAGCGGCTGCCGCCCTCCCCCAGGCCAGGATGGGGGCCTGGCTGTGTTTGCAAACATCTGCACCTGGGCTACACCTGCCAGGCGAGGACTGACCTGGAATATGTGAAGTGCACCTGCTCTTTTGACTTTCCATCTTTCATCCGTGCTTGGGGTGGGTTCCACAGAAGCTTACATACCCCTTCTTACCTCCTGCTTGTGGCTTGGCCAGAGCATGTGGCAGGCAAGGGCAGCTACCAGTTCCAGCACTGGAGTCATGCTCTCTACAACCTTGGTCAAGTCCCTAGCTTGGCTAGGTTTGCTCAACATTACTGTGGATTCAAATCTTTGGTCCTTTTCATTCTCAGGAAGCTGGGGCTTAGGCAAGACAGTGAGTGAGGACTTAGAAATGAAACATTCATGTGGCTTTGACTGGAAAGTATAGAAAAAGAGAGAGAAAAGCCCAAATTCTCCACAGCACTCAGTTACAATCATATATATATATACATATATATGCATATATATGTATATTCATCAATAATCTTAAGGTCTAGCTGGGCACTGGTTGCTCATGCCTATAATCCTAGCTATTCAGGAGGCTGAGACCTGAGGATAGAGGTTCAAAGCCTGCCCAGTCAGGAACATCTGAAAGATTCTTAATCCAATTAACCACCCAAAACCAGAAGTGGAGCTGTGGCTCAAGTATTAGGGTGTCAGCCTTCAGCAAAGAAAACAAAGGGACTGTGCCCAGGCACTGAGTTCACGCCCTGGTATGAGAACAAAGAAAAAAAAGGGAAGGGAAGGGAGGGGAAAAGTTTTGAGGGCTGTGAACGTAGCTCTGGTAGAACC
Organism: Dipodomys merriami; assembly: GCF_024711535.1. Taxonomy (NCBI): domain Eukaryota; kingdom Metazoa; phylum Chordata; class Mammalia; order Rodentia; family Heteromyidae; genus Dipodomys; species Dipodomys merriami. Next base: position 4,551,724 of record NW_027204604.1, read on the forward strand.
CTTGTCTGGAGTGCATAGGTCCTGGGTTCTATCCTCAGCATGGCAAAAGGAAGGAGGGGAGAAGTAGAACGAGAAAGGAAGGGACAGAAATTGGAAGTTAGTGTCTATGATGCAGCTTGGCTTTCCACCCCAATTCCCATCTGTAAGGGCAACTCTAACCACAACTCTCCTTATTCTAGTCTCAAATGCTGATGCTTGCTGATCTTCAGGTGGACGGCATCCTCTCTTGATTCTGCAAGCCTTTGGTTATACTCACACTCACTGTCTCTGGGTAGTCATTCCTTTCAGCATGTGATCATGCCCTGCCTATCCTCTTCTATAAAATAAGCAAATAAAGGTCTTCTCTTGTCCATCTTTGGCCATGCATGACATCTTTGTTTTCCTTCCTTTATCATTTCTTGAAAGACTTGTCTCTATTCTGGCTCCCTCCCCCCCCCCCTCTCTCTGTCCCTTTGCCAGTTGGGGCTTGAACTCAGGGCCTGGGCACTGTCCCTAAGCTTCTTTTGCTCCAGGCTAGAACTCTACCACTTGAGCCACAGCATCACTTCCACATAAACTTCTGTTTATGTGGTACTGAGGAATCGACCCCAGGGCTTCATGCATGCTAGGCAAGCACTCTACCACTAAGCCACCTTCCCAGCCCCTCTCTTTCTTATTCTTAAACTATTTTCATTCTGCCCATAACCTTCACTGTTCTACTGAAAGTTTTCTTGACAAAGTCACTGGAAATTTTTTAATTGTCAATTCAAATCTTTGTCATGTAGGACTTCTTTACAGACATGCATGCAGAAAATACTATTCTACTGCTTCAGAAATTTTATATTCCTCCACCCTGGTGATATGTCTGACTTATTACTCCTCCATCTCTCTTTTCCTCGCCCATAAAATATAAGACATTCTAGAGGTTTTCCCTCATTTCTTTTCTTTTCCTCCTCTATTTACCTTGAATATTTCAATTCCCACATAGAAATTAATAACCTCAAATAACTATTTCTAGCCTCAAACTTTCCCATGAACTTCACACTTGTATAATAAACAGTGAACTAGATATTTTATCTGGATGGGCCACTCAACTTCTCCAATACTAAACTCATCACTGCATCCCCCGATGTGTTTTCCAGCCATTTCCACTCAGAATTGCCAGCAACTTCCACCTATGCAGTCACCATGCCAAAAACCTAAGAATTACCCTCACTCCCCCCCCAAGCAAACCAAATCCTGTCAGTTGTAGCTTTTTAAAAAATCTTCAAAATCTGTCCCATCTTCTACATCTTGCTTACCCCACAGCTCTTGTTTAGGTCCTTAATCCCTTTTCCATAGAAACTGGAACTATTTCCCAGCTGATCGCTCTGCTTCTGACCTTGTCCCTCTCAAAATCCATCCTCCACAGAGCTATCAGATGGAAAAATCCATTTAAAACACAGGGCTGACTTTGCCATGCAGTTCTCTAGATGAGGTCTTTGATTTTCTTAGGAGGTCCCCTGTCAGGTTCCTGCTGCCCTCCAAGATGGCTTGCCTGCATGTACGATCTTAGTCTCTCATTTCTTATAGCTTTCTGCCTTGTACTTCCATGGGCCTTTGTTCATTCTAACTTCCCTATCTAGAGATTAGGAGTTGGATATTTAAAACAATGCCATAAAGGTGGGGTACTGGTGGCTCCTGTCTATAATCCTAGCTACTCAGGAGGCTGAGATCTGAGGATCATGGTTTGAAGCCAGCCTGGGCAGGGAAATCTGTGAGACTCTTATGTCCAGAAGACTAGAAGGAGCTGTGGCTCAAAGTGGTAGAGAGCTAGCCTTCAGCACAAAAGCTCAGAGACAGTGCCTAGACTCTGAGTTCAAGCCCCACAACTGACAAAAAAAAAAAGCCAGAGAAAGTTTGAAGATTGTTTCTATTAGGGAAAACTCAGGGGCCTGTCCAAATTCCAGGTCATATATTTCTCTTCTTTCCCTCTACCCTCTTCTTCAAAGTAGAATTTTCATTCTCTGAGACAGTGTTTCTTAACTCATAACACTCAACCATGTGGTATAGAGAAAGAGAGATGTCTGACACACAAGAAATGTCTTTGGAGGACTTAACTACATAGGGTGCCTGTCAGCTTGCAGCTGCTCTAAACACTGTCATGGAGCTGAAAGATACTACCCATAGAGATACTCCACATAGAGACTTGTGGAGATTATGTTACTGTCTGCATGATTGGACAAAATAACTAATGCTGAATAAGTGTATCCACCTTGAGCTCTTTCCTCTCTTTACAGGCAGAGGTGGGAGGCTGGGTTTGGGATTCAAAGTCCTGCAAAGAACTGGTGTCCAGGGGAAAATAGGGAAGTAGAAAAGGGAGAGAGGGGCAAGGAATTTTAAATTGGCATGGTCCATAAATGTATTATTCATTACTTGAGCAAGAATTTATCCCAAATTTAGTATGCATTACTCACTCAATGTTGAAGATACATTAGTGAATGAGAAAGATAAAAGGTTTACAAACACAAGTTGAAAATTCAAGTTATTTCCAAATACTTTTTAACGTATACTTTTGAGACTGGATTATAGATAGATAAAATTAGAATTTGGGAGAAGGGCTGCCTAGAATTCTGACTTAAGGTGCGGTAACCTCCCGAGCACAAATTAGAATGATCACTTTAGGCTGGCACTGAGCATATAATTTCATAGAAATCTCTAGATGCTGGATTTAGGCAAATGTAGATCCAGGATAAGCCACCATGGTTCTGGAGAATATTAGAGAGTAGGAAATATATAACCGTGCGTTAGTTACTTGGAGTCATGTCCTAATCCCTTATTCTGAGTTGGAAAGATTACTCCTTCTTCTCTTCATTCTAGTGGAATGAGCCAAGAGTACCTAAGTCAAGTCTTTGGGGAAGACAAATTCATATTCTTGTTCCTTGCTTTTGCAAGGAACCTCCTAGACTTTCTGCTGCTGGTGATTCAATCAGGGCTGAATGAGGAGAATTTGTCAACCAGTAAATAAAAGACAGATGAATAGTAATCAGATTAGAGAGAAACTACCAAGGAATTTAGAAGACATGGGTGACAAGGGTTTGAATGTACAACTGGATATGAGGAATATCCCTGACAGATGAATGGGAACTTTATACAACATTGGTTAAGGGGTGGGGAGGATTGGGGGGGGGCAGGGGGAGGATGGGAAGGGATGGGAAGGGGAAACAAAAGGAGGAGGCTACAATGCTTGATAAGAAATGTACTCATTATCTTGCCCATGTAATTGTAACCCCTCTGTACAGTATTTTCACAATAAAAAAAAATTTTTTAATGAAAAAAATTAATGCCAGAGAATAAGTCCCCAATTGAGATCAGGAACTTCTATAGTTTGAATAATGGACCTCCAAGGCTTGGACTTCAGCCTATGATGTTATTGGAAGACTGTTTTGTTTTTTTTGTTTTGTTTTTGTTTTTTGTCTGGGTCCGGTCATGGGGCCTGAACTCTGGGCCTGGGCACTGTCCCACAGCTCTTCAGCTCAAGGCTAGCGCTCTACCACTTGAGCCACAGCACCACTTCCGGCTTTTTTCTTTTTGCTTATGTGGTGCTGAGGAATCAAACCCAGGGCCTCGTGCATGCAAGGCAAGTGCTCTACCACTGAGCCACCTTCCCAGCCCTGTTATTGGAAGATTGTAGAGCCTTTAACAGCTGGTGCCTAGTGAGAAATCTTAGTGGTTATGATGGGGGGAGGAGGTGTTCTTGAAGGGAATATTAAAATCACAGCCTCTTCTCTTTCTTTTACTTCTAACCAAGATGGGATCAGCTTCTTCTACCATGTGTTCCTGCTTTTGTGTTCTACCTCATGATAGCCCTAAAAGCAATGTATCAGCTGACCTATGGACTGCAGCCTCAAAAACTGTAAGCTATGTAGGCCTTTCCTCTTTTTAAGTTGGTTATCTCAAGTACTTTGTGAGAGTAGTGGAAAGCTGACCAACACAAGCACCATAATAAACATTACTGACCCAGATTCTAAGGCCAGAATATGTACTCCATGACCACAGCTAGAAGTTCAAAGGGAGAACAAGATTCCTAGTACAAAGAGCAATGACATGCCTATGTTATATAGTTTCAGAATGCCCTGGAAATGCTTCTCTCTCATAGTCTATAGCTCCATCAGAATACCCTCTACATTTAGTTGCTTTGCTTCTTTTTTCCAAAATGATCTCTGCTGATGTATGCTGCATAGCACTTTTTCACTGGTCTCTCTGTGGTATAGGTCTAATGTGCTGTTCTTTTCTAAGAACTTTCAAAGACCCTTTAGCTTTTAGGTAAAATTCTAAGTCCACTAAGCCTATGACAAACATGGTTCCTGACTGGACTCCCATCTTCTTCTCTAGTCTGTCTTCCATTTTTATTTTCTTTCTTGTACTCATACTGGGGCTTGAACTCAGGATCTGGGTGCTGCCCCTGAGTTTTTTCATTTAAGGCTGGTGTCCTACCAACTGAGGCATAGCTCCGCTTCCAACTTTTGCTAATCGGAGAATAAGAGTCCCTTGTGTTTTCCTGCCCAAGCTGGCTTCGAATTGCAATCCTCAGATCTCAGCCTCTTGAATAGCTAGGATTATAGGCATGAGCCTCCTGTATCCATGTTACCTTTTGCTTTTCTTTTACCTGAACACTTTCTCCAACTATGCCAAATACATGTAATTCCCTGAATAGAACATGCAGGTTTAGGCCCCTATGCCTTTAAGCATGTTTTCTTTTTCTAGCATTTTCCTGCTTATATAAAATCTCAGCTTCAGGATCCTTCTTTGCTTTCCTAGATCGTGTATTCTGGGTCCCCAGAACTCTGAGCACTTGTCACTCGCTACTCTGATTACTACCATTCTGTCTCTTGTAGACTAAGAGTATTACAGCCCTTGGGGGAATGACAGTCATTCACCTCAGTGTCCCCAGAGTTCAGAGGGTGACAGTCATAGAAAGTGCTCTACAGATATCTGACAATAAGTTTTTTTTCTAAGGAACAGTGAGGAAAGAAAGAACTTGCCTTATATGGGATGTGAGGTTCTCACATCGGAGTAGGAGAGGGAAGAGAGTATTTTGTTGTATGGTTGAGTTGAAGGTGGAGGTTTAATTTGGCGATACAAGATCACACATTCTCCCATCCCACTGACCCACAGGGGACCTCAGTCAGCTGTTCACACAATCCAAAGTCACCTCCTCACGGTCCAACTTTCTGTCTTCCTTTGTCCTTTGAGAATGAGGGCAATGGGGCTTGACCTGTGTGAAGCTACCCTTAAAAGTGGAACTTAAAAATCATCCTATGTCAATTCTCCTTCCATACACCCCATTCCACCCTACCTTGCACCAACCAGTTCATGTCTCTGTGATCAGGTTTGAAAGCACATCAATGAAGTGTCCTCCGACCTGAGCTGATCCTTTTGCTAATACAAAGTGGCAGCTTTTAAATAGGGTAGCCTCCGATTGTCACTTTCAATCACAGGCTCTGTGGAGGGAGACTTAGAAGGACTTAATCGTCTTAAGAAAACAAACAGAGGCCACTGCCTAACAGCAGCATGCTGACAGATAGACAGATAAGAGACAGGACGGAAGCTGGCATGCCCAAGATCCTTCCTGTAATCCAGACTGTGCTATTCCAGCACTTATAGATCAGCCCCTTGCGAGTGAAACTGACAACTCGACATGTCCCTCATCCTTTCCAATTAGCATCTAGCTCCTGTTCTCTTCCTCTTGCTGTCTGCCTCCCTGTGTGCATCTGGCCCTTTTAATGGCACAAAGGATCTGCTGCAATTCCCTACCCAGTTCTCCCTCTTCATCACTGCTGACCTCAGACCATTAAAATTCAGAATGTGACAGCTGAGGAGAGAGAGATGTAGTTCACAAAAGTCTACTTCTAGCATCCTTAAGTTATAGATGGAGAAAGAAGTTCAGCCTTCATTTCATAAGCTAGAGTTGAACCAAGATCTGCCAGTTATTAGCCCAGATCTCTCCACTACACCACTGCCTCTCATCTGCCTGTTCAGTAGCATCTCCCAAAGATCTAAAAACAAAAACAAACAGAACAACAACAGCATCAGATGAAGACTTGCAGCAGCTGCCACCTGCTAAGGAGTCAGAGATCAGGAGGATCACGGAATCATGGTTTTAGATCAGCCAGGCAAAGTTAGTGAGGCAACCCTCCAAATCTCAACCAATGAGTTAGGTATGGATGGTAGCATATGCCTGTCATCCTAGCTATGTACTGGGCATAAATAAGAGGATTATAGTCTAAAATGGCTGAGGGCAAAAGTTTGAGACCCTGCTCAAAAAAAAAAAGGCAAGAGACATAGCCCCAATACTGAACTCAAGACAGTGAGTTCAAACCCCAATATCAATCAATCAATCAATAAATAAATATCTCTTATTTACACCCTATCTCCAGAGTTCTGATTCCGTTGTTTTCGGGGGAGTCCTAGGAACTGCTAGATTTTGGAATTCTAACTTGGCAGTAATTTGGACCCAGAGTTCAGTGCAATTGGATTAAGTCCAATGGCTTTTTTGCTTCTACCTCAGCCTCTGTCCAGATCTGCCAGGTATGTGTATATGCTCTGCAGGTAAGGGGAAATGTAAGTAGGAAGAAGAAGGCTGAAAAAATGTAAAATAATTCCAAAAGTGGACCTGTTGATCAAACCAAAGATCCCTTACACACAATTCTTAATTTCTTTTGAAGAAGTTTCCCATTTTGTTCAAATTCATGCTGTGAATCTTTTTTATTATATTTTTTGCACGGAACTTGGTACTGTGTGTTAGCAATTTGTATGGGAGTTATGTATAATACAGACAAGAGGAAACTGGCTCTTGATTTCTGGGACAACAGATGGCACAAGAAACACATGTAAAATAACTTAAAACCTTTTCAAAGAAACAAGCTTCTAAGACTTTCAGACATACCAGCCACTGGGATCAGAACACAGCTGGCCAGAAGAGGTAGCTCATTTGCCTCAGGTTCTGATTACAGAAGGCACTCCATAAATGCTTGATGTGTAGACTGAACCTCTGAGGTTAAAGGTGAGGGACATCCAGAAATCAAAAACAGCCACAAAGATGGGCACTGGTGACTCACACCTGTAACGCTAGCTACTTAAGAAACTAAGATGCAATAACTGGCCTTTGCAGAAAACAGTCCACTCTACCTCTAATTAACCAGCAAAAATCTGGGTTGGAGGCATGACTCAAGTGGCAGAGTTCCAGCAGAGTAAGCAAGCTGAGCAAGCATTAAGATCCCTTAGTTCAAACCCCAGTACTTCCCCAATAAAGAGTCAAATAGAATGAGGAAATAGTGAATTAGCCCATCTGTGAGGTTTGACTCACCAGAGTAGCAAGACATGTGCCCTGAATAACCTCTCATGCCTGGCTGATCATAAGACTTGCCTGAGGGTTTTAAAAATACAGATCCACTGTGTCAAAATCTCCAAGGCTGGTTCCTGGGAATCTGCATTATTTTTTTATAACTTTCCCCCAGGCAATTCTGATGATCAATCAAGTTTGATCATTTTTGCTCGAGGGAGTCTTAAACCTACACTTTATTCACCATATAGTGAAGTGATTTCCATTTCTACTGAAAATCTGACTAAACTATTTTTAGTCATGCTGTGACAACCTACTAGCTATGCCGCTTTAGCAAATCACCATACCTTTCGGAGTCTGTTTCATCACTTGTGAATGCTGCACAAAGTAGTTCTAATCTGGGTAAACTATTAGCACAAACTCGAGCACAAAGTGAACCCTTGGTAATCAGTAGCCATTGCTATTTAAGTGTTCTTCAGCATTGGAAAATGAGTACCAGAAGCATGGCATCCAGGGAGTTTGCAGCTGGGCTCTTCCTTGTCTAGATATGACCAGTTCAGGATAGACACCAGAGAACTGTTGGGAGGACTTTTGCTTTATGAACTATTGCCCAGTATCAAGATAACAAGGCAAAGTGCCATGATCTTACACTCTTACAACCCATTGGCCTTTATTCCTGCTTTATCCATTGTGTGATCTGGCAAGCTCTTGAGTTTCCAGGTTTCAGGGTACTCTCTTTGCAAATAAGTATATAATAGCTTATGCCTTGTCATCTTCATGAGGAATCTAGGAAGATGAAAAACATACCAAGGCCCAGATTCACCTTGTTGAAACTGGTAGATGCTGAATGTTGATAACTGTCTAGGCCCATTTTCTAAGTGGCTTATACATATTATCTAATAGACTCTTTGGCATTAAAAGCAGGATCTATTTTATACCCATTTTCTAGTTAGGAAAGTAAGGCTTAGAGAAGGCAAGTAACTCAAAAAAAATCTCATAGCTGGAGCAGGTGGAGCCAGCATGGTGTCATTGTAATCCATTCCAGTTTGACAAACATTTATATTCCCTATCTAATTCAGTCCTCCCATTGGCCACGAGGGTTGAATACTTTCTTCCATGTTAAAATGTCAGAATTGAACCCAGTTTTTGAAGCTGAGGCATGAGTCTTTCCATTCTCAGGCTGTTTTTCTCTCGGCAAGACTTAAAATCTGAACGTAAAGGAAAGGCTCATGCATACAAGTGTGTCTTCAAGAGTCTGATTCTCATCAAACCAACCTTTATATATTTAGCATTGTACTCGCAATATAAAATAATAATAATAATGGCCAATTAAGCAACATTGTAATTAATTAAAGTGCCTCTTCGTTCATGCCTCTTTTTCATTCATTCGTCTTGGTAGGTTTTACCCGTTTGTTTGTTTTTGTGTCAGTACAGGGGATTAAACTCAGGGCCTGGACACTGTCCTTCAGCTTGTTCCCCCTTTAGGCTGATACGCTACCACTTGAGCTACACCTCCACATCCAGCTTTCTGCTGGTTATTTGGAGAGAAGAGTATCAGGAACTCTCCTGCCTTGCCCGGCTTCCAACCAGACTTTCAGATCTCAGCCTCCTGAGTAGCCAGGATTACATGTGTGAGCCACCAGCAGCTCAGATGTGCCTGTATTTAAGAAAATATGCTATATAAGAATCCAGAGAGACAATATAGCAATATATTGAGGGTGCGCATTCTTATATTATGGAGGACTTGTTTTACTTTTCTTTTTAATCTTCTTTTTCTAAATCAGTTTCTTTTTCTTTCATTAACTGACAAGAGAGACTGGAATGGGAGGAGAAAAGCAGAAAAGTTTACATGTTAGCGAAATGACAATCCAGAATGCTTCTAAATAATCCCAAGATTTGTTAAAAACACAGGATCAGGTTTATCCACGGGAAATAAAATCATCTACAATTTCTCAGGCACAGGGCTCAGGCAAATAGAGTTGAAGCTTCTTGACATTGGAGTTCCAACGAACACTTAAAGGGCTGTATTTGTGAGAAACCATGTGAGCTGTGGACCATTTACTATCCCTCATGTGCTGAATGCTGCCTTTGGAGTCCCAGTCTGTCTCTCTTGGTCTAGAGATCTGTTTTACAGGAACCTGAACACCTGCCAAAGCCTTCGCTGCTATAAGCAGGTGAGCTGAGGAGCCCTTGATTTATGTCAAGCCATCCTGGGGGCAGAGCTGCCTCATGAAAGAACTGTCAGAACTGATCAATGAATAAATGAAGTCACTGACCAAGGGGACAGATCACTCCGTTCCTTTTGAGGGACTTTGTAATGAGAATATCCCTAAGATCCATCTCAGGGAATGATGCTATTAACATAAACCCTCTTCGTATACTTTCCTTGGTGCTCAGGAAAGTAAAGGAGGATGTGAGGCAAGGGATCTTTTTTTAAATGTGATTGGGAAGGAAGATATATATTCACCCCTCAGAATAACACAGGTTTGAGATGTGTTCAGGGACCTTTTGAAGTGGTGAGTCCCTAGTCTGCATGGGAAAAGACTAGACATGTTGCACAGATACTCATTTGTCAACTTCCTGTGTGACTGGGCTCAAAATGGCTGTGTAAATAACTCAGCCAGGGAGGATGGCAGAGCAAAGTGCTGGCAGTTATTGTGCTATGAAATATGCATTAATTGCATTAAGCATTCAGTCTGAAACTCAGCAGTGAGGCCCCTTTATTTATTTATTTATTTATTTTTGTCAGCTCTTCGAGTGCATAGACAGAGAGACCAAGATGCAATGGTAATGAACTTCTGTATGGACCCTAGTGCTGTATATCCCACCCTGACCTTCTCCTGAGTTGTAGCCGGTGTGGCCTGGGGCCTGCTCAGCAGCACAGTGCTAATGAGGCCAGGGCCACCGGGTCTCACTCTCTAGGTGCCTCACCTCTGCTCTGTTCCCTGTTCCCTAGGCACCACCGCCATGTCTTGAATCTCAGCCAGCTGTCTCTCTTACGTGTGTTGGTTGCCAAGGCTCAGAGTATGAAGATGAAGCCTCAACAGTCTTCCCCCACCAGCGAAAAAGTGACCGCTCTATCAAGAAAAGCATGTTCAATTGGATTTATGATTGTAATTGAAATCCCAGGGAATACTTTATGAACAGATCCTTCCATGTCAAGGGGTAAGACCTACATGTGTCAAGATGCCTTTGGGAAGTACTGGAAAGAGAGAAACAGAGATAGGAAGACACAGAGAGGGAGAGTTTTATCTAGTGTGTAGTAGTGCCAGAGGTGTAGAGCCTTAAGATGTGAAGTACCTATGGTTTTCATATTTCCAGAAAATCCAGTACAGTATTACTAGTAGGGACTTCATGGAGTCCCGGACTAACCTTCCAAGGTCAAAGTTCATGGTTCCTCCATTCTTAATCCATGTGATAACCAAGCTGCCTGGCAGGTCTCCTGCTTTTGCCTTCTGTGTCTTCCTGCCACAGATGACACAAGTCCAACCACAGAGTGCCAAGAGCTTCCATCTAGGTAGCAGAGGACAACTGGAGCTTTAGCACTAGAAGTGCCATCTTGCAGGAAAATACGTCAGGGGTAACCACACACAGTCTTTTGGTCACAGCCCCTCTACTGGGTCGGCTGTAGATGACCTCGTCTGCATCTTTGCTTCTAGGAATATTTCCAAGTACACACCTAACATCACCATCTTCATAATCCACTCTATAACTTTTCACTTTGGCTTCTCTGCCTCCATTATGCTTTTGTAATTCATTTTCCTTATGCTTCCCTTTGTAGAAGAATATTCACTAGATCACCATCTAGGGGGACGGTCCATGAACCAGGCAGCCTGCCCACAAGGAACTCACAGTCCATGGCGCTTCCAACACAGTGTAGGAAAACTCCATATAAATGCTAAGCTCCAAGAGCTAAGAGAGAAAATGCTCAAAGGCAGATCAGAAACTTAGGACTAGGAAATTTTCTGAGAAATGATATAACATTCTGAATATTCAGCAGATTCATTCATAGGGCTGAATTTCTGTTAGATCTCAGGATGTCATTACTTGTTTTTCCCCAACAGACTTGCCAACATAGCACCAAAGGAATCTTTCCTGTTCATATTGTTGAACTTTACTAGAAAATAGAAATTCATAATTCTATTTTAAAGAAAGATACATTATCTTAATGAAACTATATATGATTATATTTGGTGTAGAATATACACATATATATCTACACGTATACAGACATTTGTGTATAAAAATATATAGATAGGGCTGGAAAGGTGGCTCAGTGGTAGAGTGCTTGCCTTGCATGCCTGAGACCCTGGGTTCGATTCCTCAGTACTGCATAAACAGAAAAAGCTGGAAGTGGCACTGTGGCTCAAGTGGTAGAGTGCTTGCCTTGAGCTAAAGAGCTGAGGGACAGCGCCCAGGCCCAGAGTTCAACCCCAACAACCCACCAAAAAAAAAAAAAAGACAAAAACAAAAATATATACATAGATATCTAGATATAGATATCTAGAAAGATCTATCTGGATAGATAAGATAAATATCTATAGATATAGATATATGTCTATGTAGATATATATTGATATAGATGATGTAGATATAGATAGATTTATATATATACACACACATAGGGGGTATTCTATCCTATCCTATTGCTATTCATTCTATTCACATATTGGTATATAATTTTTCAAAATTGGTGTGAAAATTAATATGAGATGAAATGGTATAAAAACAAAGAGATTCTACTACACATACTGTTTTATAACTCTTAATTTTAACTACAGGCTATATCGTCACACATCTGTGTCAACATGTTTATGAACACACAATCCACTATATCACCTTTAATGATTGTACACACTTTACTATATAACTGTGCCTTTGTTTGTTTAACCAATCTCTGATTGTTAGACAACTAGATTGTTCCTCATTTGTAAGAACAAGAAATAATATAGCAATAGGTATCATTAGGAAATACTAGAATGCCTATTTTGCTAATTTTTTGATAAAAATTTTAGGATGGATTATTTTTAAACTATATTGACTTTGTATTTACAATGAGAATTGGAACAAGATAGGTCAGTACAGTTTGTTTCCTATTAAATGAACTCGTAACTTGTGTTTGTGGTATAAAAATCACAGAATATCATTTTCATGCTGAGAATATAAATTTGAAATAACATTCTTGGTAATTAAAAATGTAATGCATAAACCCAAATCACATAATGTATTTATTAAGTTATGTCTGTGCTGTGGAGTATTAACATTAAAGAGGATGCATACTTAGAGGTGTGTAAAAAAATATTTATTTGTACAGTTACCCAATTGTAACAGATGGACAAAAGTCCTAACTGGGCATTTCTGGGACAAAAGATGGACATAGTATAAGACATTCGATACATATTGATCTTGTATTTTATTTTAAAAAGTCATTCTTCTCTCTATATTTTGCTAGCCAATATGTTTTTTTCAAGTTGTAATATCTAGAATTATCAAAGGAATTTCTCTAAGTAAATACCAATTTACATGATTGCCCAACACATAAAAGCAGAGAAATAAATCCAACAGTGACAAGCAGCAGAGGAACCCCCACAAGCAGCCTGCTCTTGCAGCAAAATAGTTAAGCTGTCTTTTCTAGCTCACTCTATCAGAGTTATTACTGCTTATTTATAAAGGCACCCAGCAACAGCTGTTCACCTGGCCCAACAAGCTCTCCAAAGAAAGATTCCCATTCGCTGATTAGAGACACACGTGAGCTGGTTCTTAGAGGGAATTGTCTTGTTTCCTGGTAGAGAACCTTCAGTCAGAGATAGGAAGAGATCTGTGGAGGAGAAGCTTGTCTCCCTCATTTCCCAGAGCTCCTCGGGCCCTCCCCTGCCTTGTTTCATCTAGGTGTTCAACAGAGCAGGTTTCTCCTGATAATGCTCATCCATATTTCAGAGGCACCAAGCCTGGAAGCCAAGACGGCTGTAAGGCTTGTGTCACTATTGAGAAAAATACAACAGGTAGAAAAATAAAGCTCTGCGAAATCACAACAGAGAGAAAAATAAGAGGAAGTCTAGAAGTATACAGATAGGGCTCCTAATAGTCTTACAAATTTTCATACATGTATATATATATATATATATAGGTACTTATTTATGTATACGTATTCAGAGTATGTCTGTTTCTTTTTCACTGCAAGAAGTAGTAGGCCATTGAGCAAGGAACATGTGAGGTGGAGTTTGTAAAATTCCCAAGTGTAATCCTGACTCAGAGGGCTCCAGGAGAATAAATGGTATGAACTTGGTACATGTGTTTTTACCTAAGTCTCAGTTTGATCATCTGAAAAATGGTAATAAAACATGTAAGTCTATGGGCTTTTGTTATTGTTGATACTGGTGGAGGTTTTTTTTTCCTTTTCTTTTTCTTTTTTAGGAGAGCAAAAAGGGGAGCCCAGAAAGATAGGGAGGAAGGTTGAACAAATGCAATCATTGTATTCAGTGCACACTCTGGAATATGAACTATATAACTTATGTACAGGGACGGGAGAGGGAAAGTAGAGGAAAGTGAAGGAATGGATGCTATTGTCCAAAAAAGAAATGCACTTATTGCCTGATTTATGAAATAATAATCCTTCTGTACAACACCTTAATAATAATAAAATTATATATATTTTTAAAAGACATGATTCTTGGGAGTTGATAAATAAAACATTTAATAAGTACTGAACAGCATTCTCCTCTGTGCCTTTCATCCTTTGAGATACCAGGTAGCTCATTTGCTGTCTGAGATGATAGTTCTAGAGGACAGAGACAATGCGCTTTCACCTTAGAACCCCATTCCTGAGAGTGACGATGAGTAAGACATCCATCAATGCACCTACAATCACATGCAGAATACATGTCATTTATAAAACTGTAGGATGACATTAACATTTTGTATTACTACTAGAACGTGCAATGCAAATTAGCAAACAAGCATTTGCAGTAGTATATTAAAAGTTTCTGCATGAATACATTCATAATATGGGCATTTTCATTTAACTCTTTTTCACTTGACCATACAATGATATCTTTCCACATTGGTATGCATCAATCTTCCTTGTTTTTTGTATTGGCTACAGGCTATTTTATAATGTAAGTTAAAGGACCATACATTTATTTAAGAGAGTAGGTGCAGAGAGATCGGCTCTCTCTCTCTCTCTCTCTCTCTCTCTCTCTCTCTCTCTCTCTCTCTCTCTCTCTCTCTCTCTCTCTCTCTCTCTCTCTCTCACACACACACACACACACACACACACACACTGCTATTTTAAGAAAGCACGGCTGTGTTAACATTTGACCAGGGGTCAGATGGGGCTCCCTTATTACAAGACTCTGCTGAGATTGAATGTCCTTGCTTCCCAGGATGTACCAGACAACTAGGTGTAGGTCAGAAAAAGCACAGGGTTTTCTTGTGGGGTGGGGTGACTGCTGTCCCTGTTCCAGGCTGGCACATCTTACTCCAAAGGAACAGGAGGCTGATTGGTCAGAAATTGAGAGTCCCAGGCTAAGGGTTTTACACTGTGGGAAATCTTGAGGCAGGGGATCAGGGCCGTGCTTTAGAAAAGTCAATTTGTTGCTAGTGAATTGGGTAGAGCAGAAACAGAGACAGAAAGAGAGAGCAAGGAGATTTAAGAAATTGGGACTGTCATCCACGTAGGAGGTGAGGAAGGTTCCTTGAAGATGGAGGGGAAGAGCAGATAGGGCATCATTGAAAGGAATCACCAGCATGCAGATGTGTAAATAGGTAAGGGACACAGAATGATAGATAGCTCTCGGAGGGAAAAAGCAGCAGCTGATGGCTCACACCTGTCACCAGAGCTACTTGGGAGGCTGAGATCTGAGGATCGAGGTTCAAAGCTAGCCCAGGCAGGAAAGATAAGAGTCTCATGGAAACTTATCTCCAGTTAACCACCAGAACACCAGAAGTGGAGCTATAGCTCAAAGTGGTAGAGTGCTAGGCCTTGAACACAAAAGCTCAGGGACATTGTTCAGGCCCTGAGCTCAAGCCCCACACCAATAGAAAGAAGAAGAAAAAAAGCCAAAGTCATACTGGGAAGAAAGGGAGGGATGAAAAAGTGGAATCTCAAAAGAGATCTGGGAACTCTAAATTCACTCTATTATTTATCTTATTTATACTAGCAAATGCCTCGCAAATTTCACCAAATTTTTGCTCACTTTACTATGAACTTTTTAGGATCTAAATGATAGTTATAGATATGTATACATATATGTATGTACATATATGCATATATGTATGTATATATATACATATATATATATTTATATATATATATATATATATATATATATATATATAGTCAGAATCTTAGGATGAAGAGTATGACATTTCATGAACTCAGAGTCTACTAAATTTAGAACTGGTGATCTTTCTACCTGGGCAAAAGTTTACTTTTAGTTAAGCAAACTTATGTATCCTAAACTAGTATTCTCTAAGTTTAAGTACTATTAAGATAAATTGGTCATATTTAAGAGCATGAAATAGTTTCTCATCACCTCTACCACCACAATATAAAATGGTAATTCAATGTGCTATGCGAATCTCTCATGGGTTTTTTTGTTTGTTTGTTTGTTTCATTCAAGGAGGCCCTTTCAATTCTAAACAGGACTTGGTCTGTGCACTTATGTGCTCTCAAAAGTCATAAAACTGCATTTCTTAAATTCCTCCCCCATGTCTGACTTCTTCCTAATTCAGACTGACCTTTGCCATATATCACTGTACAGAAATCCCCCATGGGGTTAGTTACCATGGCACGATGCTAGTCATCTGAAAGGCGAGGTCAGTGTCTCTTTGTAAGGTCTGCTCACACTGAAAGGGGCCATTGGAGGCCTGACAAGGAGGTTCATCCAGTCTGTTCCACTCCACAGATTCCCAGGCAAGACGATCCCAGCACTGAGCAGATTCTACTGCTTTTTCACTCCTCTGTACCTGAGCTCCTGACACCAGACCCTGCTCTCTGCTATAGGACATCGTGGCTCAGGCTCACCCTGTTCATGCACCCGTAATTGGGTCAGTGCTGTGGTTATCGACTTATTTGTAATTTCAAAAAGGCTGCGTGTCTGGGAAAAGATTTCCTATTTGCTAAGCTAGAAAAAAGCAGGGCAGCCAAAGCTCTGAGGTCTGGAAGCAGGGATACAATTAACCAACAGCCTGGAGGCTTCGATCACACATAAAGAATTTCCTTACAACGAACATAGTTCCAGGCTGACTCAAAGCAACTAGGGAAGACAGGGGAAATCCCTGCTCCTCAGTTCAAACTGTAGACCACAGCCTCACTTCCCAGGGCTTGTCTCCAGAGGCAAAATGACCTCTGAAGTCTAACTGCAGGACTCAAGGCTGTGCTTATTTGCACATTGAATGCATATGCCACAGGACCATAATTGATGACAAGGATTTTTCCCAACCCATTACTTCATTTCACTGCCCCATTGTGTACACTGGGGAGAAGGATGCTGCTTTCTCTGTGGTTACTTACCCCTGATGCTTAGGCATAGATAGGTAGAAAGATCAGTGTGCAATAGAAGAAAGAGAAATGAAAGGATAAATGCTATAAACTAGAACTAGTAGACCCAGTACTCATTCCACTCTCTAACTGCTTTTTAGCTTGAATTTATCATTATATGCTCATTTATTGAGTTTATTATTATATGTATTGAATATTGAGTTTATCATTATATGCTTCCCAGACTCTTTCAAATGAGTAATCTGGAATCTTCCACAGTGTTATCCAGAGAGCTTAGTACCCAACAGGTACTCAATAAATAAGTTAAATTGGACTCACGTGACAAAGTGGCTTTTCCAGACAGACCTTGTTCTTCTAAACGGGAGCCTTGGGGATGGGTTTGTGGGTGGCTGCCTTTCCTTCCACATTCCACACCCTGCCCAGTGGCCTGGCCTTGGAGGGGTGTCCACATGAGTTCACTGGCATGATAATGCCTAAGGCTTTGGGCATGACATTCTTCACATTCTCTAAGGATCCTGGCTTACATTTAATTTTCAGTCCTTTCTCAATGTGTTTTCTGCCTCACTCTCCCTGAATTATCTAATCACATCCTTTACACATTCATTTCACAATAAAGTTGCCTACTGGACAGAGGGTGGTTTTAGGGGGTCTCCCTGTAGCCAGGCTGATAGGTCTAAACTAATGTTAGGCCTGCCTGTGATTCCAGGTCACCAGGAGAATACCTAGAGGCCACCATACCTGAGTCAGCTTCTCCACCCAGTCAAGACACACACCCCACTGTAGGGAGAAAGCAGGTTTCCCATGAGAAATTTTCCCTGAGGGCCTGGCTCCTTCATAACTTAACCTTAAAGAAATAAAGCAAAGGCTTAATTGGTGGGATATTATCAGGATGGCCTGACTGAGGTTAGATAAACAACTTCCCTTTTCCCTATCATTTTCTTTTTTTAAAATTTGATTGACCTGAAGGTATTTATTTCCGACTGGTATTGGGAGCAATATGCATTTATTGGCACATATACTCCCTTTGTCTAGATATACATATACATACATATATATATATATATATATATGTAATAGTTGTTTGGGGAATAAATACTGAGAGCTTTATCATAACAAGTTGAAACTTGAACATTTATGCCAGTGAGCAATCAGAAAGCCCCAAATAAAAGGGAAAAAGAATGGAGTTATTTGTTCTTATTTGAAGTCAAATGCTGCAGTACTTTGCCTTTTGTTCATCTGTGCTATATTTTTACCTGACGATAATCAAGTTCTAAGAAAGTATTCTTTGGAATCTTGGAGTCATAGAAAAGAGTCTGAGAAACAGAAATTAGTAAGTTGGTGACTTGAACCACTGTGCTTTCTTCATTGGAAGGGATTCTGGTGGGGCAGCCAGGGTGCCTGGTACCTAGCAAACCCCATCAGGTTCACAGGATTGGAGAAGGGTTTAAATAATTCAGACTCCCTCCCCACAGCCCACCTCAACCTCAGCCCTGCCCCTCTAAAAGGATATCAGCTGAATGAGCAGGTCTTCTGATGACAAATTAGTTCTCTGATGTCTAAAGCTAGGAACACACACACACACACACACACACACACACACACACACACACACACACACACACACACACACACACACACACACACACACACACACACACACAGAATCAGGCTTAGCCTCAGCAGACAAAAGCAATGAGAATTGGTAGGTGGGAAGAGAGGCTGGGGATGAGAGAAATCTTAGCAGATGTTTCCTCTGCTTTCCTTGGTCAAACACTACTCACCATTCCCTTTTACAACTCTGAGCTAATTACCTCTGACTTTTCCATGGTCCCTCTATTTATGTAATCTGGAATAACGTTTTATTTTTTTTTTATTGCTCCAGAAGCTGGTGCCAAAGACATTAAAATTTTATCTGCCCCTGCATTAGGATTCATCCTTCCCAAGTCTATAGCTTGTAACTGTGGAGAATCTGTTCTGCCTCCAGATTGTTTGTCCCCATTACCCCGTTTGCTATTGCGCCGAACTGGACAATCCAATTACCTGCCTGTCTTCAATGAGCACCTAAGAGTCTGAGTGCCCTGCTTCCTGAAGAGCCTTGTCTCTGCCCCTACCAAGCAGCTCTCTCACCTCCTACCTATGGTCCTTCCCTTGCTTTTCAGGAGAGAGTTGGTGGATAGGTATGTCCAACTCAATTTCCTTACCATTTCCCCATTCACCTGCTACCCCAGATCTCAGCATCAGCAACACAACCCATTCCCAGACTCCTCCACAGGAGTTTGTGGAAGTCACTTCACATAGCAAATGTGATGGAAGGGCCCCTCAAACTCTCTCTTCTTAAGTAGCTACACCAGTGACAACTTCTTTAAATGATAGGAAATATAAACAAACCAAAAAATTCTAGAAGGATTGTTCTTAATTATTCTGACAAGCATGTAGGCTATTCTTTTCCTCTCCACCCTTTGGCTTCCCTCCCCTACTGAGTGAATTGGATTGTCCCAATCCAAAATGGCCTCCTGAGCCTTCACTTCCAACCAGCACAACCCAACATGGTGGAGAGGCTTCAGTAAGTGGTTGGGGTGTGGAACCATTGGTTACTTGAGCATGTCTACCAACAGGTATAAGGACTGGGGCAGGGCCAGGGTCCATAGACAATAATTCAATCATCTGTGGGCCTCTCCAACATGGCATACATAATGGCTAGCATTCGACAGGCTTCCAATAATTGTTTATGAAAGGAAAATAGGAAGGAAGGAGAAAAAATATTTAGAAGGTAGGTATAAGGCCCTAAACACACCCAGAGACAGTACTCATCATTTACTATGGGGTTTTTATTGGCCCCCTCCTTTTGATTTCCAAATTCTCTTCTCTTAAATTTCTGTTTTATGTTATTCACATGAGTTTGTAGAACTGGATTTTCTAGTATTTTGTTTTGTTTGTTTTTATTTTCCAGTCTTAATTTCTAAGTTTCCTGTGAAGGTATGATCTTGTTATTCTTCAGTATTTCTTTGACTTTATTTAGAAAAATGTATGTCACTTTCTTGTTCTCCCATTTTCCCAAGAGTTCCAATACACACAAAAAAATTAATTCTTTTTAGCCACATCTATCTCCTTTTTTCTAATAAATTACCATTCCCATGTCTTGGCCATCTAACAGTCTCCTTCAATAGCTCCTATCTTCTATATGTACTTATCATTTTCCCCATTATTTATCTTAAACTTTCCTGTAATCTCCTTTTCCTTTGCTACCTTTGCCTTTCTTATCTCTTTTTTTACACTCTCTGGACTTTGCTCCATAATCCTCCCTCGCTTCCTCTGTGCCTGATGCTTAATGCCTCCTATGCACCTCTTTCTTCTGATTACTTCCCCCCAACCCCCTCCCTGCCGCTTTGTTCATCTACATTGTACATTCTCTTATTGCCAGGACTCTATGCAGGATGACCCCTAGGTTTATGCTAATTTATATTTGAATTCTTTCCAATCCCAACCACCCTCTTGCATTTCTTCCCTGACTTCAGTCTACAATAGTTTCACCTGACCCTCTGATGCTCTGCAGGCAGGCAGGCCCAGCCTCTTCATGGTTTCAGAGAGTGACAATGAACTCTGCTTCTAGTTTCAGCTGCATTAGTTGCCTTCACAAAGTCATGTGAGGTAGAAAAGAAAGTGCTGTCCTCTTCCCAGAAACCTATAAGGAAGTGATCCTTGTAAACAGTTAGGAAAGAAGTTCTCTTCCACTGTCATTATCTAACCATATGTCGTCCAGCAGCAAACATTTACAAAGCAAACTACAGAACCAGATTCCCTTTTCCTGAGCTGCCTCCAGAGCCCCTCATTGTTTGGAACCCACAGAGGTGCTTGAGGGGGGTACAGGCCTTGGGGTCCAGATTCAGGGCCAGGGACACCCCAAACCTGGCTTTGCTACTAATTACCTGGAAAAACAAAGCATCTTCTTTTCTCTAGTCCTCATTCTGCCTTCCAACCTTGGCTTTCCACATCTGTAAAAAAATGTAAAGTTTAATAATTCTGGGCCCTGACTATGACTCTGTGGTGTCTCCTCTGTAGAAATTTTCTCTCAGTTGCTCACACCATAAATCCATCCTCATACCTCCTTGGGGGTCTCCCTCCCATTTCATCCTTACCCTGTGCTGTCATGATTTGTAGTAGACAGAGCCTCTTTTCTCTTCTTCTGGTGAGTAACCTGAGGTAGAGGACTAAGAAGGCAGGGAGCAGAAGTGGTGAGGGGAGCCCGGGAGCTCTCTGCTGGGTCCTCGGGTGTATGACTTGGTCTCACCGTGTTCCTGTTTCATGTCTGCAAAAAGTGTCTAAGTCAGAAGCTTTCTAGGAAGAGTTGGGTAAATTAATCCTCATAAAGCATTAGAATAATACCTTGTGGGAAGTCAATATTGTATTTTAGGTGTTTCCAAAGGTTAACCTAAATGACTGAATTCTAACGAATCAGTTTAAAGAAACGGCAAACAAAGCAGTTTAAGAAGTCAGGGAATATCTGAGTTTTTCCCTAAAAATGCTACAGAAAGGCTGCCTTCCCCAAAATGCTTACATACTGGTCCTACAGGAACTCAGATATCAGAATTTTTATTCTACCTGTATTATTTTATGTCAAAACCTCAGTTTCCATTGAACTAGTCAATACTTTTTCTTTATCTTGAGTGTAATACGTAAAGAATGTTTCACAGTGGGTCCTCTAAAGTGAGTGTTCTCAACTAGAAAACGTGTATGATCTCAGAGTCTCTTTCTTTTCAGTTATGAATACAACTTGTAACCAACCATGAGTTGACCTAGTTTTAAATTTCTCTCTGACACTAGAGAACATGAGATGTACCTTCTCTAGCATATTACCTTGGCCAAGAGACACAATCAGAGATGTTTTAGACGCCCTTCTCCACAGGTAAGGAGTTGATCCATAAGTGAGATACCTAGAAATAATATAATGCTCAGGACTCTAAGATGCTAGGCTGTGATATTTGCACACAGAGGGAAGGCTATATAACTGTTAGTGTCTGATGTGACTGTCTAGATTTTTGTTGTTGTTGTTGTTATTTTGGGTCCGGTCGTGGGGCCTGAACTCTGGGCCTAGACGCTGTCCCTCAGCTCTTCAGCTCAAGGCTAGCACTCTACCACTTGAGCCACCGTGTCACTTCCGGCTTTTTTCTTTTTGCTTATGTGGTGCTGAGGCAAGCACTCTACCGCTGAGCCACCTTCCCAGCCCTGTGACTGTCTAGATTTAAGGAACACTTTGGCACTACCAGAAACAACTCACATTAACTTGGTAAGGCTAAGAGACCTGGAGAGTTTGTTGAAGATTTTGCCCCTTTGAGTGGACATGGTTGTAACTTCCTGTTAAAATGAGGTGGATGAGAATATCACTCGTAGCATGAAGTTACCTTAACTTTCAAGTACTGTCCTTCCAATATCTTCATATTCATGTCTGGAAACTTGAGGGCTGAAAAATTAGGAAGAGCAGTGTTGTTATTTAAGGAAATAATAATGGGAAAGATCAGAGAGCTGCAAAGACTGGAGAAGCATTTTTTTAAGGCTCATCATTATTAGAAAGATGCTTTTTTTAAAATATTAAACATAAATCTTTAATTCTCCTCTTGCCATCCAGTCTGTTTCTGCAAACATCTGGATAAAGGACTCACATCAAATCCATGGTGCTTTGAGACATTCCTGGAGCGTGGATGTTCTTGAGATTATGCTTTTGGATTACTTGAATAGAAATAATAAATACTTTCAGTACTTAAGGCTCTAATGCGGTGGTTGGATTTGGATTTTTGTTTCATTTTAGTAAAAGGTGGAGATTCAAAGTCAGCTCCTTATCCAGAAGGATATATTGGATGTGAATATAGTTTATTGCTTTCTGACCTACATTTCTCTCTCTCTCTCTCTCTCTCTCTCTCTCTCTCTCTCTCTCTCTCTCTCTCTCTCTCTCTCTCTCTCTTTTCATTCTCTCTCTCTCTCTCTTTTCATCATTTGAAAAGTTGCTTGACAAGTTGAAAGTCTGTAGCCCAGCAGTCCTAAACATCTGTCTTCAAGGAAGCACAGTACTTCAGATTTTCATGTGATGATCAAACATGGCTTAACCTTCTAGGGCTAAATGGGAAAGGGGGGTGGTCTGAAATATACTTGAGAGACAGAGAGCGGGGAAGGGGGGAGAGAGAAAAAATAGTTGGAAGTGTCAGAAGCTTAACCCTACAGTCAGCTTGGGGTCATGAAGACAGCCTTCCTCTGAGAGACAAGTCTTCTCTAGTCTGTTTCTGGCTGTGTTGCAATTTACCCATCTGTACAATGGGGGCTTCGGACTGTACTCACTTTGCAAGAATGTAAAGTCAATGGGCCATGCAGACATGGTCTCCATCCCTGATTTTACTAACAATGAACTGTGGAATTATGAGATTCTATGCTATCATTAAAACTTAATTTCCTGAACAGAATGGTGTTCAAAGTTCCCGTTGGCATTTCTGTTAGAATGTTAGCATGTGATTCAACATGTCCAAACATTCTGTGATTCAAAATTGTCAAAAGGAAACTCAGAATCACAGATTACACTTTTGTGCCAGCTTAAGGTAACTGTGAATTAAAATAAGTAAGTCCACACTCTCAGTTGGTCCAAGTCAATAGGAAGAAAACCAAGCGTTATAAGCATGAACAAAATCAGCAGAGTTCTTGTTCTTTCAAAGGTTACAAGTCAGGGGAGACAGAGATGAGTCAAATATTCAAACAGATAAGAGATTCTATCACAAGAGAAGTTGAAGTGACAATAAAGAAGAGGTCATAAGGAGAAAATGTTCAATGTGAACAAGAGACTTCATAGCAACCTTATCCTTAAATTAAGTCAACACGAACTTAAAAGCAACTACAAAAAAATTAAGTGCCAGAATTTTTTAGCTACATATATCCTGAAATTCCAGAATGTGCCACATGGAACATATTCCATAATGTATGGTGGTCTCCTAGAGTTCTAGAAGGATCTTCCAAAGGTTCTGTCTGATTCAATCTCATTTCTGTTTATCCATTCATTTCCACTCCCCTACAGCTAGGAACCAAACATCTTGCGAGGTACTGGGGCTGGTGGAGCAATTCTTGTTGACTTACCCTTTGCTGCATGACAAGTTATATCAGAGCTCATGACTTACTGATTTCCATGCCTCTTCTGGGAGCTGCCTGGCTGAGTCCCTGGCTGCATTTACTTGTAGAACCAACTTCACTCATATCTGGTGCCTGGTAAACTCTTCAGTGTCTGGGAACCTCTTCTCTCCATGACCAGGCACATAGGTACAGGCCAGTCGAACTCTCCTACATGGTGGTTTCAGGACAGCATTTGAAGGAGACAAGGACAGTGCTGCCTAGCTTGGGAAGTCACACAATATCATGTCTACTGTATTTGCTGCTTAAACAAATCATCACAGCTATCCCAGATTCGAGGTGGGGAGACAGGTTCCACTCTAAGGAGTGCACACATCAACAAAGAGGAATTAGCACCCATGTTTTACAGAGTAAAAACCATTATGATAAAAAGTGTGGGTTGGAACCAAAGAGCTCTGGGGTGCATACTGTACTCACTGAATCAGTCCTGCACCAGCTAAGATCCTCGACCTTTGTGCCCCTATCACTTCATCTGTAAAAGGAGGATACAGGCCTAAAGAAGTTCACATTTGGAAAGCCCTTAAGAGAGTGCCAGAGCCACGCACCAATGGCACATGTCTATAATTTCAGCCACTCAGAAGGCTGAGATCTGAGGACTGCAGTTCAAAGCCAGTCTGAGCAAGAAACCCCATAAAACACTTACCTCCAATTAACCAACCCCAAACCAGAAATGGAGTTATGGCGCAAGTGATATGAAGCCACCCTTGAGCAAAAAAGTGAAGAGTGGGCTGGAAGGTGGCTCAGTGGTAGAGTGCTTGCCTTGCATGCATGAGGCCCTGGGCTCGATTCCTCAGCACCACATAAGCAGAAAAAGCCGGAAGTGTTGCTATGGCTCAAGTGGTAGAGCACTAGCCTTGAGCTGAAGAGCAGAGGGACAGCACCCAGGCCCAGAGTTCAGGCCCCATGACTGACAAAACAAACAAACAAACAAAAAACTAAGAGCCAATGTCCAGGCCTTGAGTTCAAACCCCATTACTTGAGCCTCTCCCACAAAAAGACAGTGCTAGGTTTGTAGTAAGTACTGAAAAGAGGTTAGCGATTATGTTAGTGATTATGATTGTTATTATTAACCCAACCTAACAGACATTCATCAATAAATTGCACACAGAGATTTAATTAGAATTAAATATTTATAAATTAATATCATAAAATTAATTAGGAGAGGTGCTAATGTATGCTAATAGTTAGCATATATTAAAATTAATTAGTGTAAGAACAAATACTACAGGAGAACTGGGGAAAGTTCTCTGACAAGTGTCTGTGAACTGAGCCCTGGAAATGCCACATGCAAGACTCTGGAAGCCTACAAAGCTGAACATGGAATCTGTGTGTTCCTTCACGTCCTGTGCACTTGCTAAAAAAAAAAAAGGAATATGATTAGTCCCATGGTTTGCAGCCTTTCCTTGAATGCGCAAGTAAGGCCATGAGGGAAACAACAGATAGAGCAGAATAGCTCTGGCCGTTGGGATCAGTCTGACTACTCCCCAAATCTTTACATGCTACCTGCTGGGCAGATGAGCATGTGTCTCCACCTCTCTGAATCTCACTCTCCTTATCTGTGCCTTATGTTGAGGGAGTTTATGAACAAAATGTCAATAGAAGCCGGGCACTGGTGGCTCACGCCTGTAATCCTAGCTGAGGAGGCTGAGATCTGAGGATCGTGGTTCAAAGCCAGCCCGGGCAGGAAAGACTGTGAGACTCCTATCTCCAATAAACCACCAGAAAACTGGAAGTGGCGCTGTAGCTCAAGTGGTAGAGCGCTCGCCTTGAGCTGAAGAGCTGAGGGACAGCGTCCAGGCCCAGAGTTCAAGCCCCAGGACCAACAAAAAAAAATGTCAATAGACCAGAAACTCAGAGCAGACCCTGGTGGGCATATATCCCAGTGTGCACTGAAGTTTGAGGCCTGGCCCTCAGGATTAAATCGTGTACCATATTTGAAGGACCTGCAAGGGTTCCCAACCAGTGGAGCTAATAAACAGTTGCTCTGTTACCACTGTTTGTGGTTGGAGTTCCTTTTTGCTCCTCAGTTCCTCTGTGGGGCTGTCTGGGGACCATATCTCTCCTCTCTCCTAAGCCCCATCACTGGAGACAGCCTGACTCCTCCTGACAGCTAAGGACTGCTTGCTTAATGGGGGACTGTCCAGGAGAGTAATCTCCTTGGGATGGCTCCAGATGGGTCACCCTGGTCAGCCCTGTGGTGAGATGGGCTTAAAATTGAAGGGTTTTAAGGGGCTGGGGCTTCCTTTCCTGAGGGAGAGAAGTCTTCTTTTCGCTTTGCCCTCCTGGAAAGCCTCCCTCTGAGAGATGCTCAGCTTCAGGACTATATCCAGCCTTTCTCTCCCTTTGCCCTGTTTTATTTTTCTCTCTCTCTCCTGCTCCCCTCTGTTTTTTTTTTTAACATGCAAGTTGCCATGAAAATTTTGTTAATGAAATATTTGCTCAGAAGTCTGCTCTGGGCAAGGCTGATAACCTATCTGTGTTTGAGTTTGGCTTCCCATAGTCTAAATACTCATCTTCTGTCTGTTTAGCTTATTGATTGGTTTGGCAGGAAAAGAAGCCTTGTCATCAGTGACCAAGGTCAAACTAAACAGAAGGGGAAAGGGGAGGGGAGGAGAAGATGAGCTGGTGGGCTCAGGAGGCAAGAGAGACTTGTCCACGTTTCCTTGAAGAGACAGAAGCCCGCTCCAAATCATCCCCTCCAGGCCCAGATTTCAGCTCAGCTTCTGCTGGCCAAAAAGCCACCCTTGGCAGAGGGGTCCTGGACCTGGTTGGTGACTTAAGTGCAAATGCAGGAAGGTGAGAGGCTGGCAGATGGTATAATCTTAGAGGAGGTTGCTGGATCTGCCTGGGTGAGCATGTTAGGGAAAGTGAGCTAGAGTAGCTTGTGCCTCAATGAACAGTGCTAAGTGACTTTTCAGGATTTCCTTGCTGACGGCTTTACTGAAGCCTGTTTTAACTCTACTAAGGGTGACCACTTAGTAAAGGTAGGACAGTAATTCAATTAAAAATAAAGCCTTGCCCAGGTGCTATTTGCAGCACAAACATATGACCCCCATCCCTGTCGACTCCGAGCATGTTTGACACTGTTGGGATCTAAAAGACCACCTAATGCTTTACTTCTTCCAGGTCATCTGACTGCATGTCTAAGTCAGCTCGGTGTGAGCATGATTCATATTTTATCATATTTACCAGGACTCTCCTTCATTTGCTGACTCTGTAGGTAAGTGAGTGCAGCCTCCACTCATTGAGTCAGATCTGAATTCTGGAAATAAAATCAATTGGCATAGTACATTCTAGAAGACTACTTTCTCAAGACTTAAACAAATCTATACTGTTGGATATTGCAGCTACATGTTCAAGTGAGTAGACCGCAGCAATAAAGCCTTATTCCACCCACAATGTAACACGGGCAGCTGGGCTCACTCACTAACCAGAAGCTCTAGCTTCAAAGCATTATGCAGACTATAATAGATGAAAGCACATTATTCTAAAAGTGTGTGTGTGTGTGTGTGTGTGTGTGTGTGTGTGTGTGCATGTTTGCATGCATGTGTGTGCATGTTTGCATGCATGTGTGTGCTGATACTGGTGCCTGGATAATTTCCCTTAGCTTTTTCACTTGAGGCTAATGCTCTACCACTTGAGCCACAGCTCTACTTCTGGCTTTCTGCTGGTTTATTGGAGATAAGAGTGTAATGGACTTTTCCTGACCAGGCTAGCTTCACACCCCGATCCTCAGATGTCTTCCTCCTGAAGAGCTAGGATTACAGGGGTGAGCCATCACATCCAGCTTTAGAGTCATTTTTCATATCCAGATTAACTGCAACCACATGTGCTGAGGCAGATTTGGTGCCTTTCCCAAGATCCCTGATAATCCCTAGCACGGTACACAGAGGTGGAGGGAGAGGAGAAGGCTGTTTCCTTCATGCTCCTTTGTCCTCATGAGTAGATGGTTAGTTATTAACTACAATCTGCCTCTCACAGTGGTCTCACCTCTTGTTTGCTCCAGGTAGCCCAAGTATGGAGTCCAACTTCTCCTCTAATTACATTTCTAGTTCAGACCTAGACTGACAGGAAGGAACTTATAGGATCGTACAGAAGAGCAATCAAATTTGAGAATTCAATGTCTGAAAAGTCACCAGGCATTTTCCACTAGTTGTGATCCTGGCTGTGGCTTTCCACCATCTCACCAGCCACACCTTTGTCTCCACACCATATGTCCCATGGTTTCTCACAAAATCCAAGTGCTAGCCCCAGGCTGCACATTCCAAATTATCCTCACTTTGATAAACTGAGAATTTATTATTTTTGGTCACAACTCACTGAAGTGACCCCAGAGCCTGGTTTCTCACAGCATATGAACCTCTCCAAACTAGTCAAGGGATGAACATGTCCTTTAGGTCACTGCCTCTTTCTAAAAGTTTCCCACACAAGTCATAAGAATTCTAGGGTGCTCTAAAATACTCACAACTTTCCATGTTAAAGCATATGCCTTACAGGCTCGAAGCTAATGTATGAAATACAAAGTGATTTCTTAAAACTCCATCTGCAAATACTGCTGTGCCTCTGTCTTTCAAGTTATCATTGCTGAAGAATGACTGAGAGGGCTATGACAACCTCAGGCCCAGAAATGACACCCAGAGTGTGGCCTAATTTCTCTGCAGAGGCTGGAACAGCATGTCGGGCACCTGCAGGCTTGGTGATGATAAGTCGGTGCTGCTGTTGACATATGAAGCTTCAGTGGCCCAGCCAAACTGATCAAATATAAACCCAATTTCCCATTTGCAGGGTTGGGTGGGCTAACAAATTGTATCAGAGGTTTTGCATTGAAGCCTTTAAGAAAACGGAGCGGTTATAAGCCTATGACTCCCTGCCCCCTCTCTCTGTCTCTAACAATTTATCATCACACAATCCAGGCAGAGTACAGACCTGACCCAGGATGAGTAGAAGACATCAGGGGGTCCAATACAACACCACCAAGAGCAGCAGTGACAGTAATTGTGCACAGATTTTGAGGACTCTGTCTTTGGTCCAGATATTTTAAATACACTGTTTCACTTAATTTTCACTGGCCCTAAAAGGTAAATAGAGGTATTCTCACTGAATGTCAGAAGAGGCTTATAAAGTATTTATCAATTGATTGTTTTTACTTGTACTGGGTTTTGTTTTTTAAGAGTCTCCTGCTTATTCAAAATATACCTTGATAGTCACAGCTCTGGGAATATAATTGGTAAGGAGGCAAGAAACAACAATAACAAAAAGTGCTGACACACACAATGCTCTGCCTTCTTTCTGTTCATCCTTTTCTGTATTATGTTTTCTACACCTAAATCAGGAAGAAGAGAGAATAGACCCAATAGAAAGCCCATTATTAGGCCTACTCTACAACTCTCTTAGATTGCTCTTGTGTAAGCTATAGGCAATGGCTGTGTATGTGTGTGTGTGTGTGCGTGCGCACGTGTGCACATGTGTGCACGCACAAATGCTAGGCAGTATTGGGGCTTGAACTCAGGGCCTCATACTCTTGCTTTTTTGCTCAATACTGACGCTCTATTACTTGAGCCACACCTCCACTTCTAGCTGTTTGCTGTTTACTTGGAAAAAGGAGTTTCTTAGATTTGTATGTCCAGGTTGGCTTTGAACTGCAATCCTCAGAGCTCAGTCTCTTAAATAATCACAATTCTGAAATAAGGCATAGTATTTATGGAAATTTAGTGTTTGATAGGTTAAACATATGGAAGTACACAACTAATGGCACCGGAGAAAAATGGCAGCATATTTGGGGAAAATACTGAGCTACATACCTACCAGACACATTTCACAAAAATACATTCTGATGGATCAAAGGTTTAATTTTAAGTAAGCAAACTTACGAACGTGATTCAAAATAAGTAAATGGTAAGTTTGAAGTCAAAAAGCTTATCCTAAGGTAAGCACTGGTAGCTCAAGTTTATAATCCTAGCTAGTCATGAGGTAAAAACTGAGGATTGTGGTTTTAAGCCATCTCAGGGAGAAAAGCCCAGGAGACTATCTGTAATCAAGCAGCAAAGAAGCTGGATTGGAGATGTGGCTCAAGTAGTAGAGTCCCAGCTGTAAGTAGAAAAAGCTAAGTGAGAGCTTGAGGACCTGAGTTTAAGCTCTCGTATGGGCACAAAAAAAACTACCACCTCCACAAAAAAATCGCTTCCCTAATTAAAACAATTGAAGTGTACTACAAGCAGAAGACAAAGAAACATGAACAAATTTGATTAATTTATCAAACATGAACACTTCATTCAAATGACCCAATAAACTCAGTCACATCCCTATTGGTGCATGCTTATACCAAATCTGAATTAACACATGGAAGACTTTGATAACTAGGCTAACAAATAGACCTCTTCCTCAGGTCCCTGAACTACCATATGGTGGAATACACATGGGAGAGATGAATGAGTAATGTTGTAAGAGACAATAAAACTGCTATTCATAGCCCCAATCTAGAGAAGGCAATTGAAACGTTCTAAATCTAACCATTGATTGACCACTAATGCAAAATTATCAATAGTATTTGTATGGTTCAAGAAAGGTCCAAAGGCTTTTAATATAACATTCAAAATATCAAGATTACAATCTGAAATTTACTCAATATTAAAGAACCACGAAATTTTTTACTTATGTAGAAAAAGACATTGGACACCTACCAAGGGATGACAATGATATTGGATTATCTAAAAGCAATTGTAAAAATACTTTAAAAAGCAAAATAAACTCTGAAATGATCAAAGAGAATACAGTACAGCAAAAAAGATTAAAAACTAAATGGATTTTTAACTGAATAACAAAAACGGAAATTTTAAATGAACTAAGTGGATGTATTAGCAGATTGCAGACATCAGAAGGGTCAATGAGCTTGGAGTTGGATCAGCATAAATATTCCTATATTAACAAAAGGAAAAGAGATTGAGAAACCCAACTGGACCACAATAAAGCATCCAGTATTTGTGGTTTTAGAGTCCTGATAGGGAATAAGAAAAAAGAAAGCATTTAATCTTTTTAAAGAAAAAAAAACTAGAAATATTCCAATTTTGACAAAAGGCAGAAGCCTACATGCTCAAGAAGTTTAGTGACTCCCAATACAATTAAGTTAAAGAAACTCACACCCAAAACAAGCATAATGAAACTTTTAACATTTATTTGAAAGATAAATAGTTAACAAAAGAGGACACTTGAAAGTGACAAAAAATAAAACAAAATAAGACTTTACCTAAGAGAATAGTAATTCTAATTGCTACATGTTTCTCCTCAGAAATCATGGAAGTCTGAAGGAAGAGGTGTCACAATTTCAAAGCACTGAAATTAAAAAATGGTCAGTCATTAATTTGATATCCAGCAAAAATATCTTTCAGGAATGTGAGTGAAGACACTCAAATGAAAGAAACTAGATTTTGTAGCTCATGGACATGCTCTAAAAACACAGAAAAAGAAAGTCCTGTTGATAGAGAAATTGTATCACAGAGTACCTTGGACAGATTACAGAGGAAAGATTACCAAAAGAAAAAATATCTACAGATAAACACAAAACATTATTCTCCTGAGTTATTTAAAATATGACAGCTGAAAGCAATATCATAAAGTGTCCATCAATTTGCAGTTAACATAATGTATATACATTTCATATAGATACAACAAAGAACAGTGGCTTTCCACATGACATGAAAAATTACAGATATATCATCTTATTACAATAATGACTAAAAATATATTTAGGAAAACACACTGAAATCTACAATAGAAAATTTAATGTGAAATTCTGAAAAACAAATTCAGATTATCTTAAAAGAGGACAGAGAATGGAATAGATGAACAACAAAAAAAAAAAAACAGAGGGAATTGTAGAATTAATCAACTAAAAGAATGCCAGAATGGAGTTCTTTGTAAATGATCCAACACTATACTGTCTACAACAAACTCACTGTAAATATAGGTTAAAAGTAAAAGAACTGAGTAAAGATGTCATGCAACACAAATCAATGAGAAATTAAAAATGGTTTACTAGTTACATAGTAACTAGCTATCTATTAACTGTAGCTAAAAACTAGCTAGTTGTTGCTACTTAGCAAATTACCCCCAAAATACTATGATTCAAGAATATCTGCATATCAATTATTTTACTATTGCTCTGAATAGGGAATTCTGCTATAATTCTGCTGGACTTTCTGCTTCATGGTCTTACTCAAGGTTGTTTATTATTAAGGTATTTCCCTATGAGGTCTTATCTAAACCCATGATTAAGGGGAATCCATTTTCAAATATCCAGGAGAAAATTACACAAAGGCATAAATAATGACCAGCTGAGGATCATACTGGGAGGGCATTTTAGAGTCTGCCTACTACAAATGATTATATTCATATCAGTCAAGGCAGATGTCAGGGCAAAGGGAGCTCTCAGAGTTAAAAAAGGAACATTACGTACTACTATGTATGTGCTACTATATGTCACTTCAAAAAAATGATATAACAAACCTATGTATGTGTAACAGCAGAGTCCCAAAAACACATGAGCCAAAATTAACAGAAGTGAGACAAGAAGTTTATAAATTAGTAATTATAGTTGCAACTTCAACATTCCTCTTTCAGTAGCAGAACTAGTAGACAGAAAAGCAACAAAGATAGGAAAACCAGCAGAAAAAAATAGATTTTCTATCTTTACCAAGATAGATACATTTTATGGTCATAAAACAAAAATTACTACATTTAAAAGAATGAAAATAATAAAAGTATATGTTTTTATACTGTAATAGAATTACGTTAGAAATCGGTAATAAAAAGGTAACCTTAAAAATCTTAAAACATGTAGAAATGGAAAACAAATCTACAGGTCAAGAAGGAAGTTTCAGTGGAAGTGTCTTGAAAAGAAAAGTAAAAAATACAAAACTCTGTAGGACACGTCTGAAACAATGACTAATGGGAAAATCATAGCACTGAAATGCCTAGAATGGAAACAGAAAATGATCTTAAGTAAGGTTCCACTTGAGGAAAATAGAAAAATGAAAAAATAATAAACACTAATCAAGCAGAAAGTAAATGGTCCTACGGGTATATATCACTGAAACTAAAAAACAAAAATGAGAAATCGCTACAAACCTCACAGATGTTAAAAGACACAGGCTGACTAGAACCCTCACATAATAGTCTAACAATGGAGATTAGCCAAAAACTACTGAGATACACTTGGAATTAAGTAGATAACCAAAGTAACCCACCAGCCACTAAAAAAATATTAAAATTATAATTTAAAAGTTTCCAGAAAAGAATCTCCAGGTCCAAATGGGATTTACCAAACATTTGAAGAAGTAACACTTATTAGGGACACTATCAGGCAGAAAATAGAAGATGTCTCAAGTCATTTTAAATGTCAATGTTATGACAATACCCAACCATAAAATGACAGTACCAAAACAAACAAACAAATGAAAACCAACAGATCAATATTTCTCATGAGAACAGGTGGAAAATATCCTTAAGAAGATATTGACAACTGGAACATAAAAAGAATAATTTATCAAAACAAAGTAGCGTTTATCCCAGGATAAATTCAATAAGCAAAAGTCAACTTATTAACCACTGAAGAAAAAAAATCATGTTAGTTTATCAATACATCTAGGAAAGTGTTGTATAAGAGGGAACATCCATCCTTTATAAGAACCCTCAGGTAAAAGGAGAAAGTCAACGTAATTATGTGTCTCTACAAAGAGCAATAGGAAGAAAAAAAAAAGCCAAACACCTTCAGCTATTATCATAGTTAATGGTAAAATAGCCTTCTCCTGCCTTTTTTGCCTACCCAGTACTGCCAATGTGATTCTTCCCTAAGACAATTTCTGTAATTATAAATCTAGGGTATTTGTTCTCAATACTATCATGCAGCATCATACTGGAAGTCTTATTTAGTGCACTAACTCAAGAAGAAGTAGAAGGCATGCAGATTTTTTTCTTGAACTTAATTGGGCTATTTTTATTAATATCACAAATGATACTATTATGATATTTGCTTTTTATTTTCAGGCAGCATTGATTTAGGCTCCTACATCAGTCACATTACAGATGTCACAAAAGGCAGCATTTGTATTCTTTGTGGCAAACAAAACCAACAGCTATACTTGTCTTAATTTAGGAGCAAAGTGTTTTTGCTTTTCTTTCCCTCTTAAAAGCATTCTTTTTTAATACATTTTTATTGTAAAAATACTGTACAGAGTGGTTTCAACTGCCTGATAAACAAGTGGGATAAAGACTTAAAGAGAAACATCTCTGAAGAGGAAATAAGAATAGCCAATAGAGATATGAAGAAATGCTCAACCTCCCTAGCTATAAAAGAAATGCAAATCAAAAAAACATTGAGATTCCACCTCACCCCAGTTAGAATGGCTATAATCAAGAAATCTAATAACAACAGCTGCTGGAAGGGAGGTGGCCAGAAGGGAACCCTGAGGTATTGTTGGTGGGAGTGTAAACGTGTTCAACAACTTTGGAAAGTAGTATGGAGGCTCCTCAAAAGACTCCACATAGAGCTCTTCTATGACCCAGCAGTCCTACTTTTGGGCATTTACCCAAATGATCACAAACAAGACCATACTAAAGTTACCAGCACAACTATGTTTATTGCAGCATTATTTATGCCTTCATCATAAAGAATGGCATTGTCCCATTTGCTAGATGTAAAGACTTGGAAAAAATTATATTCAGTGAAGTAAGCCAGGCCCAAAGAAACATAGGTCCTATGGATTCCCTTATTTGCAACAACTAGTATATGTCTGGGACAAGCAGAAAAGGTCAAAAGCTATGTACATATGACCAGATATGAATGAACCCCAAGTTAGAGCCCCATGTGGTTTTTTTCTTTCTTGCTATTGTTCCTAACGTATTTATAATGTACCATGTGATTTTTTTGTTTCTTTGTATGTTCCTCCCCCATGATATAACCCCTGTTGTCACTGTATTTGATTCCAGTATCCTGCATCTTTTATATACAATTTTTCTAGTTTGGGGAGGGGAGGGGAAATAACAAAATGCTGAAATAAGAATACAGGTTGACCCATTGTAACAATGAGATGTACAAGACACTATGTTGAAAATGAACGCTACAACTTTGCTGGGGGAGGGAGGAGGAAGTTGTTGGGGAGGTGAGGAGGAAAGGGATGGTGGGGGAAAACCAAAGAAGGGGGTAACAATGCTCACTAGGAAATGAACTCATTACCTTGCTCATGTAACTGTAACCCCTATGCACAGTATCTTCACAATAAAAATATATTTCAATCAAGAGCATCTATATGTTGTATGCTGTAAAAGAAATCAAAGAGATTCTAAGTAAATAGATGATGTTAATTAATAGAAGTTTCAGCCCATAGAAGATATCCGCTCTCCATATACTAATCTATAATTGTTTCATTTTATTTACACATGGTCTTAATATGTAGCTCAGTCTTGTCTGGAATTCACTACATGGCATAGGCTAGCCTTGAACTCAAGATTATCCTTCCTTAGTCTCTTGAGTGCTGGAATTGCATACATGAACATGAATTATGATGCCCAGATATAGTCTGTAGATACAAGGTAATACCAGTCAAAATCTTAGCAGCCCTCTGTGAAGAATTTGATATGCAGATGCAACCGCATACAGAAAGAGGGCCCAAAATGGTCAAAACAACTTTGAAAAGAATAAAGTTGGAGAAATCTATCTACATGATATGAAAGCTTACTATAAAGTTACAATATTTATAACAGTAAAATGAAAGACAAATAGATCAATGAAATATAATGGAATCTGAAAATAGACTCATAAAATACAACCATTGAATCTTTGAGAAAGGTGCAAAAGCAATTTAATAAAGAAGAGATGGTCTTTCCAACAAATGGCTTTATGCCAACTTGTCACTCATATGTAAAGTAAATTCTGCCCTGAACTAAAACCTTAAACAAAATTTAACCAAGAATAGATCATAGTCTAAAAGTAAAATGCAAAACTATAAAACTTCTGTAAGAAAGCACAATAGAAAACTTTATTACTTTTACTGTGTGAAAAGTTTGTAGACATGAAGCTACATGCCCATGGCTCATACCACCTACAATCCTTGCTTTTTGGGTTGCTGAGATCAAAGGATATGATCTGAAGCCAGACCAGGCAGAAAAGTCCACAGATTCCATCTCTAATGAGACAGCAAAATTGGAGGTGGAACACTAGCTTAGCAAGTAACCCAAATGAGTCTGAGGCTCCGAATTCAGGTGTTGGCACTGGCATATGGAAATAAAACAGAGAAGTTCTTAGACATGAAACCAAACCATGATCCTAAAATGAAAAATGGATCTCTATGGGCTTATCAAAATTAAAAATGTTTGCTCTGAGAATGAAATGACCAACTATGAACTGAGAGAAAGCATTTACAAATTACACTTCCAAAAAAGACTTGTATCCATAATATATAAAGAATACTCAGAAACCACCAGGTGCCAGTGGCTCACACCTGTAATCCTAGCTACTCAGGAGGCTGAGATCTGAGGATTATGGTTCAAAGCCAGCTTGGGCAGGAAAGTCTGTGAGACTCATCTCCAATAAACCATTCAGAAAACCAGAATTGGTGCTGTGGCTGAAGTGGTAGAACACTAGCTTTGCGCTGAAGAGCTGAGGGACAGCACCCAGGCCCAGAGTTCAAGTCGAGGGTATAGCTCCATGATACATCTCCTGTTGAAACTGTGCAATGACCTGTGTTGATCCCCAGTTCCAAAAAGCAAACCAAAAATATCCCCTCAAATCTCAGTTTCAACAATCAGAAATTGTTTTTTTATTGGGGAGAGAAAAGATTTAAAGTGGCATATCAACCAAAAAGATACAAGGATAGCAAATAAAACATGACGTGCATTATTAGCTACTAAGGAAATGCCAAATTAAAAGCATAATGATACCATTTTAGGACATCAACATAAAAGACCTTGGGATTACTAAACACTAGCTAGAATGAATATTAAGTACTGAAACTCTGACGCATTCCAGAAAGGAATGAAAAACAGTGCAGCTAACCTAGAAAACAACTTAGCAGTTTCTTATTGTTAAATGGTCCCTTATCACATAGCCCAGTAAGCACATCTAGAGAAGTGAAAAATGTATGTACACATAAAAAATTCTCTGGGGCTCCTTAGAGCAGCTCTGTTCAGAATAAGCCCCAAATTACAAACAACCCAAATGCAAATGGATAAGAAAACAAGGTTATGACCACATGGTAGCATATTACTTAGTAATAATAAAGAACTCTTGATATTATACATGAACTCTCATGAGTCTTGAAAACATTATGCTGACTAATATGAACCAGGCTCAGAAGGCCACATTCCATATCATTTTGCATGACATCCTCAAAATGATGACGCTGTACTGTTACAGAATGAATCAGTGCTTGCCAGATGTTAGGAACAGAGACTATCTTCATTTTGCATATATTAGAATTCATAGACTATACATAATAAAAAGCCAATTTCATTCTATAATAGTTCTAAAAATAGAGTTTTCATTTTTAAAAGTCAGACTAACTTGTATTCTTTAAAATGTTTTTAAAATAAAAGAGCAACAATGAGGTCTCGTTTGTTTTTTATACAGACGTGGTTAGCAAACAGTATAGTTAATAATATCCTTTATTACATTGGCTGTGGTGATTTATGCCTTTAATCTCACCTACTCAGGAGGTAGACAGGAACTCAGATGTTCCATGATCAGGTTCACACACACAGCTCACACTCTTGGAGAACTAACTCAAGATCCTTTCCAGGGATAGTACATCCAATGACCTTAAGACCTCCCACTAGACTTCACCCCTTAAAGATACCATCACCTCAACAGTACCTCTTGATGTCCAAACCTCCAACGCGCACATCTTTGGGGGACAAACTGCATCCAACTGTGTTGATAAATATTATTTATACCTACTATAGAAAATATATAAATATGCATTATATATTTAATATATAATATACATTATATAAAATATACACATATATGCATTTTATACATTTTATATAATAATTATATATAATAAGTACATGGATTAATATGCATTATAAAATATATAAAATGCTTTAAATATTATATAAAAATATATATTCTATATAGAATATATATTCCATATAGAATAAATAAATATAGAATATATAGGATACATATTCTATATAATGCAATAAATATAATTGTATAGATCGTGCATATTATATTATATATAATTACATATAATATGTAATAAAATGTAACACAGCTGGAAGGCCCGTTGTTGAAGACAAGTGAGCTGATATCTGAGCTACTATCACCACGGATGGAGCTCTGTGATCACGCACGGGGCTTGGCAAGTCCCAGAATAGGATCCTTCCAATCTTACTGGGGGCACCCACCTCTTCCCAAGTCCCAGAAACCCCAGTGCCAGGTACAATACAATCTTGATCAGATCCAATCTAGAGGAGGTGATTATATCACTCCCAATGGAAGAAGTGGGCAAGAACTGCTGGAAAGTCAGCTCTCAAAGGGAGAAACTATCTACAATTGATTGCACTTGCTGTGGCTACCCACAGAGTAAATATTCTAATCATGGTCAAAGTAAATTGAGAAGTGGTGCACAAAGGTGACCCTTCCAAGTCACTGTGAATCAGGAGCAGCCAGTGCGAGGAGGATCCAGCGCCACCCTGGAAGCCCCCTCAGATCTTCTCATCCTAACTACCCTGATCGACCATTTCTGAAAGGCTGGTACCAAACTTACCTCTCTAGAAAGTGTCTGTCAATCACCTCAGACCCTTAGAAGGCTCTTCACTGTTTATAAGATGGATTGGACTGCAATTTCTCTTCTTCAATTATCTCAGCTTCTTCATATCTTACGCATATACTCTGCCAATTGCTTTCACATCATCTTATTTCTTTTCTGTTGTTCCTAATTTCCTCAACTGGATTAAGCTCCATTTATTTGGACAAAAACCATTTCACACATACTCCTGGATCTTTTTCTCACCAGGCACAGTGCTGGGCACATGAGTACTTATCATACAAGTAGTGTCATGCACTTGCTCTTGAATACTCATGCCAGGCCTAAGTACCCATCTGGAGATTTAGTCACTAGGCTTGGTGACTGCAGCACAAATGCCTGCCTTGGCTATTTCATTTGCCTGTCCTATCTCTGGCATTTAGCCAATGGTTTTGGTTCTACCTTTAACCCCTTCCCCATCTGTAATGAAATCTCATGAAATCACATCCCATTCTGTTGCCTCTTCTCTACTGTCACTGCTTAATTTAAGGATAGTTTTGAGTTCCTGTTCACTGTTTCTGCACTGTTGATTGGATCCCCTGGACATCTTGGGTGGAGGGATAGAAGGATGGACAGATGGAAGGATGGAAGGATGAATAGATGGATGGATGGATAGATGGATGGATGGATGGATGGATGGGAGGACAGATGGATGGGAGGACAGATGGATGCATGGATCTATGATGTACAAATTAGCTTGCTGTACTCCAAGTTCATCAGCCTTACTAGCTAAGAATTGCTACCTTCTATGCCCTGATTTTTTCACTCCCTCTCTCTCTGCTGAATTCTTACCAATCCTCTGAGCCCCAAATCTACTCTTACTTTATTTGAAAACTTAAAAAATACATTTATTGATTACTTACTAACAATAAAATTTGGGGGGGGGGCTGAGTTTGAATTCAGGGCCTCACATTTGCCAGGCAGGTGTTTGTACTGCTGAATTACACCTCAGCCCATTTTTGTGTTGTTATTTTTTAAACAGTCTTGCTTCTTGCCTGAGGCCTGAGCATGTGCATAACACACAATCCACCTGCTTTACCTTTCTATTCTAGCTAGAATAATACCACCACCAAGTATAGCTCCCTGACAACTTTTCTGCTCTGGCATGACCTCAAACTGCGATCCTCTCTATTTCAGTCTCTTAGTAGCTAGGATAACAGGAACCACTCATTATAGGCATACTTCAAATCACAAGTTATTAATGAAAAACTATTTTGTAATTCTTCAACTCAATGTGATAGCTAGTGTTTCCAAATCTCTGAAACACCTGGAATCAGTTCCTTTTGCTGTATTGTTGTCATAGACCTGCACTAATCTTTTTATGAACTTGTCTTTGCCCTCATAACCCATTAGACTAGAAGCTCATAATAGTGACTTTTTATACATCTCTACCTTTCTTTCTATTTCTGCATCCCTCAAGGGCAGGGTTTGGTGGCTAGTAAGGCTCAGTGGGTATTTCTGCTTTGACTGGGTTCACTAAATTGAATTAAATGGCTAGATAAAGACTGTCTGAATGAAACTGTGAGTACATGCTCTGCAAATCTCCCCACAGTGCCCAGTTCCTGGTTCTTTACAGAATAGACCTTCCGTCTGTGCTGTTGACAGACTGATTGATGTGTTTGAAAACGAAGCGAGATTCCTGGTGAGTGAGAGGTTTTCATTTGCTCAATATGTTTTGGCTTCCAATCCTCCAATAGCCACGCTTGAGGTTTCAAAACCGGTACTGCTGTGAGTTGCCTTCCTTCTGGAGTCAGGCTGCCACAGAGCAGAGACCCGGGGAATCAAATGCTCCTGAGTGGATCGATGGAGCCATCTCTGAAGACAGGAGATTCCAAAGGCTTTCCTGGACTGCCCATAGGATGGGCCTTATTATTCACTTCCTCTGTGAAGCTGAACTGCTGTCTGGCCTCATACAGTTGAAATATTTTCCTAAACCCATGCTGTGGTTTTGTAGGCCACAAGTACTTCCTAAAAGCCAAGTCAATTTGAGAAATGAGGGAGGCCCTTGTGGTTTGTGGTTTTAGAAGGCGTTTCCTCTGACATGAAGCTGTGGGGAGAACCAGAAATACACAGCTTGGGATGTTCAGAGGTGACTCTCCAGTCCTCTCCTATCTAGTAGCAAGACCCACTCCCCTTGCCACTACATTGAGTGTTTGTCACGTACTCTGAGGAGGGGATACCCAAAGACATGTATGTAGTTGACTTTAGAGCTGTTGGCTCTGGAATTGGGGGTCAAGAAAAGATGGTTGAGGATGGCCAAGTGGTGGGTGAACTGTGGGCTAGCTGAGTGGGCACTGGGCAGAATTAGAAACAGAAGCAGAGATGACCAATGTGTCATCAAAATGGAGTCTAGTCTGTAGATGTCTTCTGTGGATGATTATCTATCATCTCCTCCCAGAGGGGAGATGGGCCACTGCAGTGTCCCTTCCAAAGAGGATACTTGATCCTGTACTGTGGGAATCGTGCCTCCAGTGACAGAGACCCATGGCGCCCACCACGGCAAAAATAGGTAACTGTGTCATCTCAAGTCCAATAATGTTGGGGGTTGCTTTTCCTGAGTTCTTAGATGTCTATAAAAACACATAAAAGAGGAGAAGCACTGCCAACACTCTGGAGCCATTGCAAGGACCCTGTCCTGCTGGTAGGAGAAGTGGAGAAGGTGAGACAGGTAAGAACTCTGGGGAATGGAAGGCGAAGCCTTGAAGCACAGAGGAGAGCCATTGGGCCTAAACACGACGAGACACACAGTTCTGCTGGGGGACAGCCTCCAAGGTCACTGTCAATCAACCTGTTCAAAGAAATACAGGTCAGATTAGGCATGGCAGCACACATCTATAATCCTAAACCCTCAGGAGGATGGTTCTGATTTTTTTTTTCCTCAAAGAAAGGGAAGGGAAAGGAAACAGGGCAGGGCAGGAGAAGAAGAAATGGGAGGAGAGGGGATGGTAGGGGAAGGGAGAAGAAGGGAGGTGAAAAAAAAAACCCTACCAGGTCAAGATCTTGTAACCAGGGCCTGGACCTGTGACGTTACCCATGGAAGTGTGTTCAGAAAGGCCTTATGCATGGTTGAATGCTCTCCTGCTGTCATCTTGAAAGTTATTTTTTAAGTAAGGATCCCCGCATTTTCAGCGTGCCCTAGCTGTACACCCGAGGTGGCTGGTTCTGCTCGCAACTACTCCCTTGGAAACACAAAAATCCCGTGAACAGAAGTCAGTCCAACCCCACCGTTCCCTCCTCATCACAAGTGTTATTTCCTTGGCTCCATATTTACACATCCAGGACTATGTGAAGAAATGTCTTTAACGCTGAACACTTTAATTCAACCTCAGTCACTAAGCCTCTTTTGAAGTGACTTAGGTGTCATGTGATTCCTCCTATTATTAGCACAGGCCTAGCTGTCCCCAACCCCCAAACTTTTGCTTCCCTTGGCCTTGTGTGTGTGTGTGTGTGTGTGTGTGTGTGTGTGTGTGTGTGTGTATGTGAGTGTCTTAGCAAAAAAGTGTCCATGACCTCTTCGCCTCGCGAATACTTGGCACAGCTCCCTGTTTCTCAGCCATCTCTATTGTTATAGCCCAGAATGACACTGGCTTCTCCGTGGATTGCTGACATTTCTGACTTTTGGTGGAGGAATGCCATTAATCAATCGCTGCATCTGTTTTGGAAAAATTAAATAGCTCAAGTCAAGGCAAACACAGTAAATAATCCTTCAACAACCCAGGGCAGTAGTGGGGATAGCAAAGGCAGGGTTGTATCTTCTCATTATTTGAAATGCATTTAATCTGCAGCCAGGTCCTCCTTACCCAGAACTGGGTGGACACAGAAAGAAGAGATCAAAACTCCTTTAAAATGTGGGGCCTAAACTAGATATTCATAGTGGGTTTGAGCTATTCAGGATGCTTACTGGAGAATGGCTTGACCATCAGGAAGTCTGTAAAATGGTTCTTCCCTGAGGTTTAAGACTAATAGAAGCATCCACCCTCTAATTTGATAAGCATGTCTCAGTATTGTAAGTAGAGGCCATAATGATCATGGTCAAGTACATCTAAACCCTAAATGAGACCAAGTTAGACTGTCTTTCTTACTGGGCCACGTCGTGGCTCCATTTCTTATCTGCAAACTAATATCTTCATAATTCCCTCAGGGTTACTGGAGGAACATGAATTAGCACCCACATGGTGGGTGAAAGATGGTGCAAATCCTTTGACATTCCTTCCATTGAGAGGTGAGACTTCCCATGGCTTCATCTGGATTAAAGCTCTTACTAGTAGAACCAGGAAGTTGGCACAAAAGTCCAGTTCTGTGCCTAACCTTCAAGAGAGTCAGCAGTTTACATTGCAGTTTCTTGGAGTTCTGAGCCAAGAAGCCCTTAGCTCATTGGAGAGG
Source organism: Dipodomys merriami (assembly GCF_024711535.1). NCBI lineage: Eukaryota > Metazoa > Chordata > Mammalia > Rodentia > Heteromyidae > Dipodomys > Dipodomys merriami. Next base: position 4,594,877 of record NW_027204604.1, read on the forward strand.
CCACACCAGAGTGAGACCACAGGGAGGATGAAGAGACTGTCCAACTGAACCCTGCTGGGGCACCAGCTGTGGACCCCAGAGCCCAGTACAACTACCAGTTGAATACTCCTGAATGACTGGCTAATATAATGTGAAGCCAAGGCATTGCCTTCAAGAGCCCTGCTCAGATTTCTCACTCCTAACACTGGAATGTTGTGTTATCAGCTCTCTACTGTGTTGACAAAATGCCTGGGTTAAATTACTTAAAGGGGAAAAAAAGTGTTTTATTGATTTTTAATTTAATTTGTTTGTTTGAGATATGATCTTGCTATGGAGTCTAGGCTGGCCTGGAACTTACCATCCTTCTGAGTGCTGGAATTACAGGTTTGTGTCATTCATGCCCAGCAGAAAAGAATATAGTGATTCGGTTTCAAATGTTCCATCCCATGGTTACTTGGCCTGTGGCCAGGCAGGACATCATTGTAGAGCGGTGTGATGGAGCACAGCTGCTTATCTATGATGACTGAGATGGAAAAATGACAGGAGGAGGCCAGGTCCCCAATATCCCCTTCACAGTCACACCCCAAGGACATAACTTCCTCCCATTAGGCCCCACCTCTTCACCATCCTACCACCTTCCAACAGCACCACAAGATGGTGGCAATGCCTTTAGCATATGGGCCTCTGGAGGATGTTTGAGATCCAGACCATAACAAATTACAATAAAACACTGCCTTTAAGGTACTGAGTTCCAAAGTCGCCCTACATATATGGAACAATTTACACATTTCTATCTAAGAAACCTATACATAACAGGACAGCACCTGGAACAGAGGAGGCTCTTTCATATTCTATGGTTATACTAGGTGGATTAGATTTACTAAATGTCTTAGAACACTAGAAACTGCCTCTAAAACTCCACAACCCTAGACTCATTGAAGTTGAACTCATGCGTTGTACTGCTTCGCTCTGTATTGCCTCTTCTGTTTCCTAGCCTGGCACCTCTGATTCATACTTTATATTACTGCCTTTTTATGCATTAGGGTATATATAGTTTATCTAGGTTTTGTTTTTTTTTTTGGGTCCGGTTGTGGGGCCTGAACTCTGGGCCTGGGCGCTGTCCCTCAGCTCTTCAGCTCAAGGCTAGCGCTCTACCACTTGAGCCACAGTGCCACTTCCGGCTTTTTGCTTATGCGGTGCTGAGGAATCGAACCCAGGGCCTCATGCATGCAAGGCAAGCACTCTACCACTGGGCCACCTTCCCAGCCCCTATCTAGGTTTTTTTTTAAATATACATTCTGCCTCCACAATCTGGACCAGACTAAGTTCAGGAAATTCAGTTACAGAATCTCTTAGTCGTTTATCTGAAGACCAACTTTATTTCTTCTGGTATTAGAAAGACTTATTTTATCGCAACACCCTCTCCTGCTCACCATGGCTTAAGTATTTTAATAAATCCAAATACTATTTTTGATGTTGCATTTCTCATACATGGCCAGGTAATTTGGTTAGGAAATGTTAAAAGTCTGCGATGTTGAATGGCTCTAGGAGCGTTTTCTTTAATTTTAAAAAGAGATGCTTATGAGAAAATAGGCCTTTATCTCTCTCCAGGTGTTAGTATGTTAGTACATGATGCTTGAAACTACTGTAGCCATCTTGTGATCATGAAGGGATTAACCTAATATAATGAGTAAGAATGGTAGAAGAGAGAAAATGAAAGAATCTAAACTTCTTCATACATTCAGATCTCTTTCTATAACAGAAAATCAATTGTTGTTTAAGCCATATTTTTAATCATGCTTTCTCTTACTAGTGGCCACAGCACCTTATTACCCATTTGTAACCCTTAACTCTTTTCTATGCACAAGCTACCTGTAGCTCCATTAATGTATTACCCAGTATTCTGTGATTATACAGTTGCCTCTTCTGGTCAGGTATCTATTGAGACTTATTGGTATTTGCCCTACCTGTAGACAGTCAGTGAGACAAACTTTTGTGACCTCAGCAAACTCGCCCCAGAGTTTATCATTAGAGAAACACTATGCTTCAGCCATTTTTAGGCACTCTCCCCTCTCAGGGTTTAACCTTGGAGAAGTGCCTCTTGATCCTTTGTACTCCTTGGCCTCTCTTTCCACTAACACCAGTAGTCTCAGAATACAATCTCATTTTGAGAGTAACCCAAATGAAATATCATGAAGAAGGTTGCAGAAAGGCCACATGACTCATTCTAAAACCAAAAATCATATAAACATCATTACAATGATTACAAGAGCGCCTTACCTTCGCATAATCATGTCACCATTAGCTGCTTATACCCTATCCCAGGACACCCTCTCTCAAAGTGAAATTGTCCCCTTATATTAAGGAGAGCTTGCTAAAACTCACTCACCCAGCAAACAACAAAGGCACACTTTGAACCTTGGTGGCTGAGCCCTGAACCTGAGTTCTTCAAATTTTGCTCCCTGAAATTCCCTTCCTGAGCAGTCTGTATGAGCCATAGTGTTTTTGTTGTTGTTGTTGTTGTTGTTGTTGTTGTGGGTCTGGTCTTGGGGCCTGAACTCTGGGCTTGGACGCTGTCCCTCAGCTCTTCAGCCCAAGGCTAGCACTCTATCACCTGAGCCACAGCACCACTTCCAGCTTTTTTCTTTTTGCTTATGTGGTGCTGAGGAATTGAACCCAGGGCCTCAGGCATGCAAGGCAAGCACTCTACCACTGAGCCACCTCCCCAGCCCCAGCCATAGTGTTTTTATGCAAAGGATTCCATTCAGTGTTCTTAAAGGAACTGTGGGCCAACTGTCCAGATATTATTCATGCTGTTAATTAAATACAAGTGATACTGGGGTCATTATAGACCTTTTTCTTTCCCAGTCTCCAATTTACTGTTTTTAAAACCCATTTCAAATAAGAAAATACTTCTGGGAAGGGAAAATAACCTAATATAACTGAATTGGGTAACCTTTTTTTTCTTTAGTGCTACAGGGGGGAAAAAAATTAAGTTGGCCCAGTGTTTCATGGTGGCATGTTGATGAAATGTCATGAATGAATTGTGAGATGAATGAATGAAATATTTCAAAGTGGAAAAATAAATCACGAGGAAGAACCAATTCCCCAAAGAAACAAGGCTGCTGATACCAATTCCCTAATTCCCAGCCCCTCTCACATTTGTCATTCTGAGGAGTCTCCACTGTCAATGCCTCTTTTATGGAGACACAGAGCTTGAACAATACAAGAAATCTCCTTCTTTAGAGTATCTTTCTGCTTCCATCCTGGACATTAGCATGGTAGAATGTCTTTATTCCAGTGAACCAAGTGGTCAGTAATAGTCAATGGCCATTCAAAGGTCCCTGGGAAGAGGTGACAGAGCAGATACCACCCAAAGATCATATTGAAGGTGCCACTAGACTATGCTCTAATCTCTCACTATAGGACGAGTTTTTGTTCAGCATTCTTTTTAAAAGTAACATCTCAATAAGTATCTAAAATATACTATTTATGCTTTTATAAGTCATTCATAAAAAGCTTTTAATACTTAACTACTTGACAGATGAATAGCTTTTGTCCCTAATACAGATGGACACAGGTAGAACCATTCTAAGCATAGAGAAGACACTCACATGTGTATCGTGTGTGTGTGTGTGTGTGTGTGTGTGTGTGTGTGTGTGTGTGTGCATGTGTGTGGTGGTACTAGAGCTTGAAATCAGGCCTGGCAGCTGTCCCTGAGCTTTTTTGCTCAAGTCTGGTACTCTACCACTTGAGCCACAGCTCTGCTTCTAGCATTTTGATGGTTAATTGTCTGGTTCTGGCCTCAAACATTGATCTGAAGATCTCAGCCTTTTAATAGTTAGGATTATAGGTGAGCCACTCAGTTTTCTGTCAGTATGACAAAACACTTGAGATCAGGAGTGAGAAGGACAGACATTTATTTTGGCATCATGGTTTCAGAGATCCATGGTCATTTGGCCCTGTTGCTTGGGGCAGAAAGCAGCATATTACATCATGGTAGAGGAAGCATGATCATCTAATGAAAGCTAGGAAACACAGAGAGAGACAGACAAAGACAGACAGACTGTCAGACACAGAGACAGAGAGACTAGGGTCCCTAAATCCCCTTCAGGAGCATGCCCCAGTCATCTAAAGATTTCCCATAGCCTTAGCTTCCTAAAAGTTTCCCTACCTCCCGATGGCGTCACAGGAAACATTCCAGATCCAACTGTAAGATCCAGGTGGACAGTCCTCCGTCCATTTCCACATCCAGCCCACACCTCCTCCTCCTCTCCTATCTGCAGTGTCAGTTGCATGCACTAGGTTAACACTGACTCCCATGCTGGCTGGTGTCTGGCCACAGGACCCAGTAGAACATGCTTGTTGTCCCTTTGGAGGTGATGACACCCCACACGCTCTTCACAGAAGGGAAATGCAGCAGCATCCAGTGACCCCATGTGACACAGCCCTGGGCAGACCCCATAGGTGAGGATAACTTTGCATCAGCCTGTCAGATTACATTAGGCCCTGGGGTCTAGGCTAGAGAAACAGACATGAAATAGCAATACTAACCAAAGTTGCCTTTGCTGAGGGCCTGAGAGTGTGCCAGCCCATCACAGTTGATTGGCATGTGATGGGTGTTCTGCAGGGAACACTGGGCCGCCGGCCTCCTCACTGAAGAGGACACTGTGGCCCACAGAGGTTGGCAACATCTCTGTGGCTATGCCAGAGACTCAACTCCACAACCTATCCCAGTGCCGCTGTGCTGTCACAGGTAGCCACTTCCTGCCCTGGGTGTCTGCTTTGTGCTTTAACTGTTTTGTGGCTTCATTGTCATTTTCAGATAAAGGCTCTGGGTTATAAATTTCCTAAGACTATTGATCAGTCAGGCGTTCAGAACCTTCCATGAGGCTTCACCTTCCCAGTGACTCCTCTCTACGCCACGCATACCTCTCATAGACCCAGCTTCCAGGTCTCTATCCTGCTGCCCTCCCGGCTACCCCTCCTTTATACTAATGTGTCCATAAAAAGGCACATCACAGCTCAGCCCCCAATAGGCCTCCGTCTTCCTCCAGCTTTCCTCCTCTGCCCCATCAAGCCCGGCTTTTTGTACCTTCTTCATGCTCTGTGCATTCACACCTTCCTGCTTCCAATGCTCCTTTTCGTGGGAGTATGAACTCCTTAAAAGCTGAGGGCCAAGCCTGGCATGTGTGCATGTGCTTTCTCCAGCGTGTGCTGCCCCCGCCCCAGCCTGCAGCCAGCTGTGGGGAGTGAGTCACTCCCTGAACCTCCTGACCATCCAGGATTTCCTCACTTTGGATATAGAACTAGATTTAGCCAACCAACTGACGAGCACTCCTTTCAGAAATCATTTTGTCTACCCCCTCCTTCCCCAGAACTGTCACCAAGGTGGCATGTCTCCGTCTGCCATCACCCCATATAGAAAATTGCTCTCAAGTCCCCATGGAGACTGGCTGGGCCATCTCAAAGGGAGGCAGACTGGCTGGGTCGTCTGGACGCAGTGTACAATCTCACAGGGACACATTCTGTCTTTGCAGAGGCTCAGCTGGCTCCCCAAACCCCCAACCATCTCCTGTACCAAGGCCCCCAGATGGCATGTTCTGTGGAACACGTGGGGGATAGAGGGAGGCACTGGGGAGGGAGGAGTACCGCCTAAGGGCCGCATGCCACTAAATCCCTTGTCCTTCTGTCCTGGCCCTTGTGCAAGATGTCTTGCTCTTAACAGGCATCCCGGTTGCAAACGCAAACCTTGGCCACGTCCAGCTTGTGAGTGCCGCAGGCGTGTTGGGCTGAGCAAGTTGCCTTCTTCTCTCTAATCAAGCCTTCCTTCCTTCCTCTCTCGGGCTGAATTGGAAAGCTCTTGAAAGGTAGCAGATTGTGAGCACCGAAGGCTGGTGTCTTCTGTTTATCCACAGAACGAGGACATTGGCCAATGCAAGAGGCCTGTACTGTTCCTTCCATGTGCTGCTGGCTCAGCAACCCCCACCGAAGCAGGCGCCTGAGCTCTCGGAAGTGCCAGTCCCTCCCCAGGACAGCCTCCTACTCCCCATGCTATTTCAGAAGAAGCAGAAGGTGCATTCTCTCCCAGACAGTGGTCCGTCCTCACACCATAGCCTGAGATGAGCTTTGACCTATTGGAGGAAGGTAACATGCGTAGGGCACAGCTAGTGATTGTGTTAATGCAATCGAACATTTCAATGCATCACACACATCCGACTGGCATTTCCATGCTTTTGTTACCCACAGGCACAAAATGATGTAAGCTACATCTCCTTCTGCGGATCACATACCCATTTCAGGTTTCTGAAATTTAGAAGAACCAAGTTATGCTCCTGACCCAGGCTCTGGACTTCTAAGGAGGGTGAGACATGTCTTCCAAGGTGATCAGCCCTCTCCCTTTGCCACTTTTTGAAAGGAAACACCTGCTAAGAGCAAGGCATAATGACAAGGATAGAGGAGGCCAATAAATGGGCAGGAGACTTCCACCCTCCAGGAGTATGAAATGGGAATAAAGCTGACCCAAAGCAGGCGAACCTGAATACAATATTCAAAGCATTTCATAGTGTGGTGGAGGGTATTGTCAATTCTCACCATGAACGAGACCCCCAGAGTCTTGTTTTTTTGTGTTTTTTTTTTCTAGTCAGGGAGCTTGACTCAGGGCCTGGGCATGATCCCTGAGCTTCTTTTGCTCAAGGCTAGCGCTCTACCACTTGAGCCACAGTGTCACTTTCAGCTTTTTCTGTTTATGTGGTACTGAGGAATCAAACCCAGAGCTTCATTCATTGTAGGCAAGCACTCTACCACTAAGCCACCTTCCCACTAAGTCACATTCCCAGCCCTGAGCTTTGACCAAAAGCAGAATGATTGCTTCAGTTCCCCTAAATGGGGACTCCTTGGGGGTCCACGCTCCGTAAAGACCACAGTGATGCCCAGGACAGCTTCATTAGCTTTGGGGAGTCTTTCCTGCTCTAGTTATCCTCATCTTGACACCCTTCCAAGAGCAACTGGAATGAGGCCCAGCATGGTTAAACGTAGAGACAGGAGGATCACCAGTTTGAGGCCAGCCTGAACAACATGGCACGATTCTGTGTCAAAACAAGCAAATGCACAACTAGAATGAGCTAAGGAAGACCAGGCCTGACATTACTTTGCTCTGTGATTTGGAGCAAGCCTCTTTACCTCTCTAGGTGGCTATATAGGAGACTGTATAAGCACGGCCATACCAGAAGATGGCTTTGGGACTTGGTAGACTTGTCTAGAAAGAATGGAGATTAGACAGAATCTCTCTTTTTTTCCCCATACTATGGAAAGTTCTTTCCTACTCCCCCAGCCTCAGCAAACACATTTCCCTCACTAGCTGGAACATTTATTCCCTGTATCTAAAAAACTGCTTGTGGTCACTGGGTGGAACACAAAGAATTTGGGGCACAGATAATGAATGAGTGGCCAAGCCACATTGTCCTTCCAGACGGTGTGGCTGATGAGAGGACAGTATCACCCAGGCAGTCAATCTCCGATCTGACAGGAGCCACCTCACTACTGCCTGCTCCACCCAGATGATCATATTCCAGAACCTCATGAACCAGAAGCACATGGTTCCACCTATAGCCCACATTGGCAGGAAGAGGTCCTCCACCTTTAAGTTCACCTCTCAGAGAGTTTTGTCCTAAGGAAGTAAAAGTGAACAGGTGTATGTTGGCCAAAATACTGGCCACCATCCATTAATAAAGTATGAATAAATTATATCAGTTCCAAGAGAAGAGTTAATGTTTCATGAAATTGACAAGTGTCTGGAGTCTGGGGTTCACCATTTTTCTTTTCAAATTGTTTCCCATGTTTTTGCCCTACTTCGTTCTAAGCACTATATAACTGCTTCCAGGACCCTTAAGGTCTTATCCTGATCCTAACCTTTCTCAAGCATAAAAACTGACCCATGCTAAGAGAGGGACAGGGGCCAGTGAGGGCTACCTTTTCATGGTAGACAGCAAGATCAACCTAACAGGGGTCATGAGTCAGGCACAGTGATGGTAGAATTATCTCAGAAGTTATTCCACCCAGGGGCTGCTAATTCTACTTACTAATTTCCGCCATTCATAATAAGGACTGGCCAGGGAAAATGTGATGCTATCTCAATTAATTCTATCCAGTGAATGTCTCCTTGCGTGTTTGAAGAGAAGGAGCTGAGAGAAAGTCTGAGATAGAAATGAATCATCGATGCAATACCCCAAGATAGAATATAGCATGCTGGTGCAACCCATTAGGCCAGCTACTTGGGAGGCAAAGATTAGGAGAACTGAAGTTTGAGACCAGCCTTACCTGGACAAAAAGTTAGAAACCTTCATCTCAACAAACAACTCAGGAACCATGGCTCGTGTTTATCTCAGCTACACAGGAGACATAGAAGGATCACAGTCCAAGGCCAGCCCTGGGCAAAACTCAAGACCCTACCTGAAAAAAATAACTAAAGCAAAAACAAAACCAAAAACAGGCTGGGGAGTATGGTTCAAGTGGTAGCCAGCAGAAAGCCCTTAATTCAAATCCTAGTACCCAGAAGAGGAGGAGGACGATGACGAAGAAGAGGACAAGGAGGAGGAGGAGGAGGAGGAGGAGGAGGAGGAGGAGGAGGAGGAGGAGGAGGAGGACTACAATGAGGGGGAAGGATGAGATGGAACCATCAATCCAGAGGAAAGGTACATTAATTTTGTTCTATTTTGAAGACTAGCAGAAAGTACACTTATATCTATTCTCTAAAGGAGAAACTAAAGGTTACTTTAACTAAATCCACTATCCTCATTGAAACCCAAGTATTTAAGGTGGCATTACACCTGACTTCACAAAGAACTTTGGACTTATACTGAGACTGCAATTACTTGAAGAAGTGACTGTATTTTGCTAAGATCAGACAGTAATGACTTAACCACAAGCTCTACACTTGTGAAACACTTTACAGTTTGACTAGCAATTTTACATTTTCCAGATTACCTTTTCTATAATCCCTTGAGCAAGCTACATTGGGCCAGCTGTTAATCCCTCCACTTTACTGATGAGAATCATGAAAAGACTGGTTGAAGGATCCTCTGCTACCCCCCTTCCCCCCAGCCACTGAAGCTTCCCTTGTATTTCCCATCTCAGTCTTTAGCCTTCAGCCCTCACCTCAATGTCGTGGGACCTCAAATTTCTCAGTAGCTTCAATTCAACTCACACAACTCATCTTGAACTTGGCAGGGACCAGAGCAATTGATTACAGAGATGTGAGACACACAGGTTCCCCTGGAAGCAGGATGCAGATGTGGAAAATACACATGACAAGTAGTTCTTAAATTTGAGGTGCACCAGAACCCCTGGAAGGGTTAAACAAACAAACAAACACACACACACACACACACACACACACACACACACACACACACACACACACACACTTCCACTTTCCAGAGTTTTTGATACACAGAGCCCAAATATTAAGATTTCTAGCAAGTTCACAGGTACTCTGGATACTTCTGGTTCAGAGACCACATTTGGGACTAGGGGTTTTCTAGCTTAGCTGAAAAATACCATAAGGACAGAAGGCGTACCTTCCCTCCTCCCCTGCAACGTGTGTCTGGTTTGTCCAACAGAGGTCTACCGTGTTTGGTCACGTGTTTCCTGCTTCATCACAAATTACCTCAGCCCCTCTGTTGTTGAAATTCCCCAAAAGGAAGGGGGTGCTGTGAATCTGTGGACCCTTTCTTCCCTATCATCTTTCTACCTCATGGTCATGGGGCCCATCCACAAGTTTAGGGCGCCATCTTGATGTCTCTAGTCATACATTTTCACTTTTTGCTACAGGTTCTGAGAAACATCAAAGACTTTTTTGTAGAACAAAAATGAGCATTGCTCTTGCTTCAGTAGTAACTTTGCTAAGCAGCAACTTTAAATAGCAAATCCAACAAAGATCCCCAATCTTCATGTACAATGTGAAATATACATCAGGACATGTAAGGTTCTGAGAATTCCTGCAAGGTGTAAGCCAGGTTCAACTGCTTCACGTAGTTCTTCCCAATTTTACATGACTATACATGTCTTCTCTGGATAAAATTGCTTTCAGAATAAATACATGCTGATTATACAAATTAGGAAATCCTGCTAAGATGGGACTTGGAATGTCTTTTAGAGTTGTCTGGACAAATTCTAGTTTTCATTTTGCTTCTCTATCACCCCTCCTTTGTCCTGTAAAAATCACAGTACAAAGCGGAGCAAGGTATACAGTTTTTTTTTGTTTTTTGTTTTTGTTTTGCGGGGGAGGGTTGCAGCTAGAGCTGAAGGAGAGGAAGAAGAACTTTCTCTGGAATGTCCCAAGCAGGTGGGTGAATCTTTCTTTCCTAGAAAAGCGATCATGTGAAGGCAGAGAGAATGCAACAGAAGGACACATGGAGCTCAGGAAAGAAAGCAAGATGGAGAGGAAGCATCCCCTCTGGTTTTACACCAAGGGGCTGAGAAAGAATCAGGAAAGAACCTGTTCCCAACAGAGCTTGCACTGCTGTTGGGGACCATGGCTCAGATTTACCCACAAAGACACTTTGAAAGAATTGTAGTATCAGCCACCCTCTGCTCCCCATCCACATAACCGAAGAAGAGGTTTATCACAAACAGGAAGTGCTTCACACATTCAGATGTCACTTATGTCACTGGGTACCCAGCAAATGGGTTGGAGAACAGGAAGGGAATTTAGTCACTCCCTGCCGGCAAGTGCAGGTGACTTCAGCTGACTCGATTTGCTGAATCCTTGCACAAACAAGTATGTCCCACTGGAGTCAACTGGTCCTGGAAGAGCGATGCTTCCTTACCTGAATGGCTCACATGTGGAATCAGTCGACATGTGTAATGTATTGTTTTCCTGCCATCCAGGATGAAGGAAGCACTTAAACAAATACTACCCTGGGGAGTGTGTTCCAGACCATAATCACCTTCCACGATAGGAATAAACTTCAAGGTCACAAGCCACATTATATTTTCCTGAGGGAGAAAGGCTGAATCATTATATAGGAAGCCCTAAGATGACAGAGGTCAGGAAACGAGTGGACTGTATTTCCTCTGTGGAGCACATCTTGCATTCCTGATGGTCAGGGCTTCCGCTAAGTTCCCTCCTCACCCCAGTGAGCAGACAACTCGTCCCCCTGGCTGCCTTTGAGGACTCTTCTCCACCTTGAGCATCCGTAGGGATGGGAACCTCAGCTTTCCATTTGCCAATGATCACTTTCCATCCTCAGCCTGCCATCTTTCCTTCGAGCCATCAAATGGCTTTGCCTTCAATTTTACAAAGGCAAAAACTGGAAAAGACAATGCATCAAATAGAAAAACTGGTACATAAATAATGGAACCACCATGTTTAACCTCACCATAACTCAGGAATAAAATGCTATTTTCTGCTTATTCCAGGAACAATGACACTGACATTAAAGTGCTCAGTGCGAGCAAAGGTGTAGTTGTTTTATGTTTTAGTTTGTTGAAAGATATAGCTAATGAGAATGTGAAATCTTACTGGAACTTAACTAAAGAGACGCTTATTGTATGCATGGAGTCATGGGTGTATTTTTTACTAACTTGGAAATACGTTCACAACAGATCTAGTTCTTAACAAAGTGATAAAATGGCACACGCAGAACAATCTTAAGAGTGTGTGTGTGTGTGCACGTGTGTTCACGTGTGTATGTGCACCTGAATGCACGTATAGAAAAGCATATGGAAGGATATACTCCAAAAATTTGCTTCTAGTTTCTTTGGATTTATCCTTAAAGGGTGTTCCTTCCCCAGCCACAATTGTCAGGCCTCATTCTGGCCCTGTTCAACTTCACTCCCCAGGACAAGGTCCTTCTGGTATACACTCTAGTGTCTAACACTCTGGAATGCCTCACAAATCCAATGTTCTCTAGACCGGTTTTAGAGCTACACAGCCTCTTCCAAGGTCCTTCTTCTTTGGGTTCACATGTGTGCCCCAGACACAAGGAGTAGTCAAGTGGGGGATGCTTCAAGAGGTGCAAATGGACTTGTACATAGAGTGGGACACACAAGCCCCCTCATGGCATGGGGTTCTGTTATGCCGGCATGCTGATAAGGATGCAGGAGACCAAGGTATGAGAAAGGAGGTGACCAAAAGCCATGGGGCTTCTAAGTTATCCCTTCTGACATTGTCACACTCTGCTACAGAACTATAAGGAATGCCAAAGCTCCAAATTTGAACTTGGCCTTTCAGATGGTCACAAAGGTAAGGATGTAGCACTTTGGTTGGCTGGTTTTATAACTTCTAAACATTTAGATGTGTGGTATGTAGACCTTTTTACGCTTATCTGAGACTACATAAACACTAAGGTCATATCTGCTTTGGATAGTAGAATGTGGCAGGACTTAATTGTCTCTCTACTCTTACTTAATCGTCTCTCTACTCTTACTTCCTTTCTCTCTTTCTTCCCCTCCTGTCTCCTTTCTCTCTTCTCATCTATGTTATTTTTTGCTATATACTAGCAAATTAGCATTTTTGCTTCAGTAATGCTACATACAAGAATCTAGGGTCAAAAACAACAAAAGATTAGAAGCGCTGACAAGTATTGTTATACCTAGAAGTGAAAATAACCTAATCCTAAACACCAAAGAAATAGTCAAATGAGTTATGGTTTATCTGTATCACCTCTGGATAAACACATTTAAATTATACAAATAAAATCATCTTCAGCTAATAAAAAGTGATATAAAAATCAAAGTCTAAATTTACAAAAGTAGTATGATCATTCTACAATTAGAAGACAAATGGAAATGTGTACATAGGAAAAAGAAACCCAGCAAAGCGTTTTCTGCCATTACTTCTGTCTGGCAAAATTTGAGATGAGGATTAATGACTTTTTCATTGTTACTATTTTTTTATAACAATCGGGGATTCTTTTTAAAATCAGGAAGAGTTTGTTTAAAGTCTAAACCTTCTTGTTGATTCATCCAGTTCCCATAAGGAAGGATGACCCTGTTGGACTTTAGTAACACCTACAAATGATCCTGGTGCCGCTGTGAAATCCTGCTGCCCAGGTGCCATTACCCTTCAGCCTCTTGTCATGTGTATGTTCTCTAAAGTAGACCTGGAAGCTCCATCCTAACCTGGAAGCCACCTCTATCTGATGGGGCCTTGAGGAGGATGGCTCCCAGGGGAATCCACAGGTGCTCTTACAACAGCCAAGCAGCCCACCTACCTTCATGCTGGGACCCAGAGGGTAGGGTCCCATAGGTCCCTCTGGGAACTGCAAAGGTCCCACTTCACTTAGTACATCTTGACCACTTCCCTTGCAGGGCCCTACCACACAAATAATATCCTTCTCACTCACTTCTGGGACAAGATCTGATCACCACACACACAGACACACACACACACACACACACACACACACACACACACATATACACACACACACACACACACACACACACACACACACACACACACACACACACACAAAGACAGAGTCACTCTTTATAAACAAAGAAGTGGACAATTCAGCCCAGGGAAATTTTCTGGAGGCAGAATGTCCAATAATCTGACTTCTAACTGCTGACAATGGCTGGGGACAGAACCAAGAGACAAATGAAATCATGACAATCCCCACAGGGCTCTCAACCAAGCCACTCAAGATCCCTGAGGGAAAAAAAACAATGAAGAAGAGCCCATTGCACACACATGCCTGCGTGTGCATGCACACACACACACACACACACACACACACACACACACACTCACAAAGTACCAGAAAATTAAAACCAGAAGAAAATTCAGGAAAGCCTAGCCACTTCTTAGTCAAACTAGAAATATGCAAATAATGCCGGGGAGTGCCAACCTCCAGCCTGGTGCGGACACCTCTAAAAGCTGAGAGGAAGCAGAGGGCTGCCTGCTTTGTTGCTATTGTCATCATTTTACAAACCTTTCTGCACATCCTCAATGCTTCTGTGGTGTGTGCACTGCCTCCTGCGTTTCTCCCAAATCATTGTAGAGAGTTGACTGAAGGTAGCAGAAAGCTATCAGTGGTCCTGTGTGTAAACCATAGGGAGGCAGCCTGCGAGACCCTGAATATGGTGAGTTAGTTGTAAATTCTGGAATACAGACCCCCGAGATATTGATCTCTCCCAGTAAGACCATGTGTCTTAACCATTCTAGCCTTTCATGTCTTCCTCTGTAAAACAAGAAAGATTACTTGAAATTTCCAAATCCTTGCTTACTATAAGACTATATAATTCTCTGGTTCTCCATCCTATTTTCTTTCTAAATCAAAGGGTGGTTTTCCTCTTTGTGATAGTATTTCCACACCCTAGGACTCTTACTGAAATTGTATTTGTTTCTAAGTTTACCAGTAAAGCCCCTCATTTGATGCTTTTTGTCCCCTTCAAATTAGTTTTGTCTTCCCAATAAGTTCCTTGGAGGTAAAATGCAGAGGAGGACATCTCTTCTGTTCTATGGTTCTTTCAATGCTGAACATGTGGGGGAGTGTATAGTGGGTGCTCAGGATACAGGAAGACTCACGGAGCTGAGCAGATGATCACCTTAGATACTCTTAGTGGATAAAGCCTAATTTCCACGCACAGAACCTGGTAGATCCTGCTCTCATTTCTCTCCTCTGAAACAGAGACCATCATACCCTCTTTTATTGCTGTCTCCTGAGATTTCGGGGGAAGGGGTGGTTTGAATGAAATTATACACAAAGTACTCATGACTATGTCAACTAGGGAATAAGGGTTCAGTTGCATTGGCTCTTGTTTAGTCATCATTATTATCATAAGAATTTCTTTTCTTTCACATACAGATCTTAAAACCATAATCCCCATCATAAGAAGAAAAGTTGGTCCAAAACACTCCTTTGATCGTTCAGATGTCTCCAAGAGGCTCTTACAGGCTCTCCCTTCACCATGTGGCTTGACCTCGAGCTGCGGCCCGAGCTCCCACAGGGTAAGAACAGCTTGGCTTGCTGCCTTGAAACTTATTGGCACAATAAGAGATAATGATTTCCCTGTCCACACTCCCTCAGAGCAGTGATTGTTTAAGTATTTCCCTTATTCCTCCTTTACCAGAAAACAATACTTTCTAGAAATCAGCTGAGGAAGACAGCAATAGCAACTTCAAACACACAGCTTTCTCACAGCCCTGACTTGGCAAGGAAGTCTGTTTGGAGCAGATCGCTTCAGACCCAGGAACAGAATGTGACAAAATAAGTCCCTGTGGACCGATGTCAGCACCAGACAGTTGGCAGGTTTGGGTCCATCAGCGCCAGCAATAAGAGATTGGTTTCCTCAATTGAGGTCCCATTTGGACCCTATTTGCCAACCCCAGAAGGTCAGAAGCTTATATTATAAAAATAAAGACTGTTTTCTCTTCCATTCACCCTCCTTTACCTTCCCTATTTCTTCTCCATCCCTTGGGAAATGTGTGCCTTTATGGGATCTGTCCTCTGCCCCTCTTTTGTGAGCATACCAAGCAAAGATTCATTTAATTTTCAGTGACGGTGTCTGTCAATAAATTGCCTTTGGTCTGTCTTGGAAGGGGCCCTGCCACTCTCCTCTCTGAGCAGATATTCGTGTATGGGAAGCATTTCTCATTACCTGTTTTGACCTCTTATGCAAACCTTTTTTTTTTCATCCTTTCCTTGGGCTTTTCTTATCATGGTGTTCACTCCTCAACCTCATTCTCTAATCGGCAGCACCCTACTCCACACCTGACCGCGCCTCCCTTGCCTCTGTCCTCTGCTATGACCTTGATTACATCTACTCAATCACTAGAGCCTCTGAAATTTCAATTATTACCCTTGTTCTCACCAAACCCAACACTTCAGCAATTTTGTCTCTAAAGGTCCCAATGTTGTCTTGGATAGGAGGGTCTATCTATTGGATCCTATATGACATAAGAAAGCAACGGACCCCCATTCTTCACTCCCTGAGTGTTGATTTGTGGAATATCTCCAACCTACGAGCACTGTTGTAGATAAACAAGACAGACATGATCTCTGTTCCTCTGGTTTTACAACTGAGTCAACTGGGAAGAAATACCTGATAAGCAATAAGGGTTGGTCAGTCCAGAGAATCCACACCATTAGGAAAAGCTCACAGAGGCTCCATTATTGAAGTCTTTGAGAATCACACAAACACCAACCACACCACCAACACGGCCAGATACACATGAGGTATTCGCTTGAGGTAGTACACATTTCAATATAAGATCACAGGATAGGGCTGGGAAAGTGGCTCAGTGGTAGAGCGCTTACCTTGCATGCATGAGGCCCTGGGTTCGATTCCTCAGCACCACATAAGCAAAAGGAAAAAAGCCGGAAGTGGCACTGTGGCTCAAGTGGTAGAGCGCTAGCCTTGAGCTGAAGAGCTGAGGGACAATGCCCATGCCCAGAGTTCAGGCCTCATGACCAGACCCCCCCCCCAAAAAAAAGATCACAGGACATTCCTTTCAATAATGTTGTGTCAACAAAGCCAGATTTTCAGCAGTTTCTTTGATAAGAAGAAATTCCCCCTGAAAGTCAACGCCGTATCCTGGTTGATTCTCAAGTTTGAGAGAGTATTAACAGTGTCTAAGAATTCTGTCCAATCCACAAATCGTTTAGGAAGAAAGTTAAAACACTCTATTCTTTTCCATTTGGGAGACTTTAGGGAATAATATCTTACCCCAATGTTTAATGCCAACCATCGAATCAGATAACTATTAGGGAGAAGGGTTTCCTTGAAGCTCCATGAAAATATTGCTGGAAGGTCACCCTAACAGAGATAGCTTGGCAATCCCTGATTGAAACTGAGACCTGAAAGAAAAGAATATTTTTTTAGTTATGCTATGGAAAAGGAAATAAAGAAACCTATCCCAGCCCAAGTAACCGGATAGCCAAAGATGAACAAACAAAAGAAAATAGGGTGAGCTGGAGAATTGTATTGTGCATATTTATTTCTTGCTTTTCATAGAAAGCCAAATTTTTTTAAATCTTTAAGTAGCTGTATAGCTGAATGTATAGGTGTACATTCAACTGCTGTTGTACAGGTGTACATTCAACCTGTTGGTTTGTAAGGGCAATTCCTCTTGATCCATATCATCCCTTTCATCTTTCTCTCCCTCTCTCCCAGATCTACCCCTCCCCTCTACTTTTCTAGTTTCATAAGATATGCAGTGAATATGATGACTGCATTTTCCTTTCTTACACCCAATCATTCACACACTTGCACACCTGTGCCCCTTCCCTAAGACCCTACTCCATCAGCTTTCCTCTTATTTTTCAGGCCTCCAAAGCCTGGGAGAAAGCTGAACAGAGAAAAGTCAAGACCAAAAGATTTCACAAGACTACTGGAGCAGGACCAAGCAGATGGTGACCCTATGGTGCCAATAGCAGGCAAGAGTGAGGGGCATCAGCAAGCCACCTGGCAGGTCTGCAGAGCAGCAGGTAAAAGAGAGCCAGCCAGAGAAAAGACTAGATTTCAAAGACAGAACTCCAGTCCCTGGAAGGAACTGAGGCTCTGAGCAGGAAGCCAGGTAGGGACACAGTTCCCAGAAATGGGGCACCGGGCGGGGAGTGGATGACAAAGAACAAGGTAGGAAGCCAGTTACCAGAAGAGGCAGGCGGCGGAGCGAGGGGACCAGCTGAGAAAAAGCAGTCTATTTATAACAGGGGAACATCAGAAACAACTTTAATGTCCACAAGTAGGATATCAGTAAATAAACTGTGGTGGCATTACACTAGGATATACTGTGCAGCAGGAAATGAAAGTTCTACAAGACTGTGACACCAAGAGAACTTTCCTTACTTGTGTACATGGTTAAGTTAGATCCACAAATGGCAAGCTAATTTGTAAAATAAAACACCTACTTGACATAGATAGTTTGAAACTACAAAGAAAGAAAAAAGAAAAAGAAAATTGGGGGAGGGAAAGAGCCTAGTAAGATATACAACCAAATATCTGACTCGGTAGAATATAAATGATTCTCTATTTTTTTCTATTTCTGTTCTTTTTACCAGTTTTCTACATTAAAAAAGGTACCACCTGGGCTTCCTTAATGAAAAAAGAAACAAAAATAAAAGCCATTTATAATCATTTCTTTTCTCAAAGCAGACCAAAGTCATA
This sequence comes from Dipodomys merriami, assembly GCF_024711535.1. Classification (NCBI taxonomy): domain Eukaryota; kingdom Metazoa; phylum Chordata; class Mammalia; order Rodentia; family Heteromyidae; genus Dipodomys; species Dipodomys merriami. Next base: position 4,612,973 of record NW_027204604.1, read on the forward strand.
GAAAAAAAATTCATCTCCCTAAATAGCATGATTCTCTGCAAACATAGATAGTCAATAATTAGAGTATGGAAGACGGGATACAGGGATTTTAGCTATAACATCAAGGCCATCTTGGAATGAGGGAGGCTTGAAATAGACCTGTAACCCAGCTACCCACTGCTGTGACCTCTTTTCGTGGCTCTCCATCCTTGTTAGCTGCTATATCTTCCTTCGGGTACAGTGACTTCTCAAGGTCCTGTGAAGCCCTGCGTGTTAGGGGAGGGTCACCAAGAAGCTAGGCCAGAAACGGCTACAGAAACATCAGGACAGCACTATCCTGGCTAATGCCAGAGTGCTGAGTTGGGGGCCAGCAGCACTGATTCTGAACACTGACCCTGTCTCAAGCCGGCCATGTGACTTTAGACAGTCCACACTTCAATTTATCTCTTTATAAAGTAAAGGAGAGTAATAATGCCTGCCTTAGTGGGTCTTTGTGAGGCTTAAATGAAGTAAGCCTGCCTGTGTGTGTGTGTGTGTGTGTGTGTGTGTGTGTGTGTGTGTGTGTGTGTGTGTGAGAGAGAGAGAGAGAGAGAGAGAGAGAGAGAGAGAGAGAGAGAGAGAGAGAGAGAGAGAGAGAGAGAGATTTGAGATATTTATTATTACCTGCTAGGCGGCGGTTCTGCTAATACAAGACATGATACATCTTTACACATCAAGCCTCTGCGCTTGGAAGACTCTCATATTAACAGTGATTAACTCTCCATGGGGAGAATGCAAATTAGCACTTCTTACTGTTTCCATTAGGGAAATTCTAAAGGACGAACTCCTAGATTCCAAAGTTACAAAACAGCTAGAGGAAACCAGTGACAAAGACCTCTTGCGACTTTCTTCTGCTAGCCAATTTCTGCCTAAGATATTCACATGTCTGTCTCTGCTTTCCAAAAACCCTAACTTTTTATCTGCTTCTGAAAACCCTGAATCTGGCCCCCTGCCAGAGCATCAGGAATGCCTCAGTCTTGCTGTGTGTATTATCCTTGCTTTATAATTCCCTTCCACCTTGGAATGTACTTCACCCGGAAGTGCTTCACAGGCAGGATACCACTTTGTTCTCCCTCCCAGCCTGTGCCAGGAATCTTTCTCAGGTTTTCTTTTGGTGTTTGGCTTTTGGTTTTATTATAAAGCTGGTTAGCCAATAATTGGGGCCATCCCATGCCTTTCTAGCTTTGTTAGTCAGTTTTCTGTTACTGTGACAAAACACTTGAGATTAAATAGCTGAAAATGAAGAAAAACTGATCCGGGCTCCTGATTTCAGACATATGGGTCAGCTGGCTGTGTTGTTCTTGGGCCTGTGGTGAGACAGAATATCATGGTGGGGAGAGAATGGTAGAACAAAGCAGCTGATCTCATGTGGCCAGGAAGCAAAGAGAAAAACAGTAAGAGGTGAGGGTCCCAATAATTCTTCAACGGCAAGTCTGAATGCTGAATTTTCTTCACTAGGCTCCATCTCCTAATGGCTCCATGATCTCCTTGTAATGCCGCAGGCTGGGGCAGGTGTGGGAATGGGGTATGTCAAGATTTCAACACATAGATTAAATCCATAGTTAAGATCCAAACCATTAACACCGCTTTTTTTTCATTCATGGAGTAATTACTATGTACCAGCTATAACATATGGGATGCGCTTATCAAATAAAAGCAATCTTCTCAAAGAGATACACCTCATAGTGGTTATCTTTAAAGTCTAGAAACTCAAGTCAAAGTGAACCTCTGGTGAACCTCTTGCTAGTGAAGAGCACTGAGACTGGCTGGAGTTTAAAAATCATCCTGGTGATCTTAAGACAGGAGCAAGTGGGATGATCTTTTGCTTTTCCATCTCATTCCTTCAATCACTGTAGAGAAGAAAGAACAGGCAAAAAAGACAGGCTCAAATGTTCCAGGGAAATAGCACAGAGAGAAGTTCCAGTTCTCTGTCTCTCTGTCTCTCCAATCACCATGGACATGAGTAGAAAAGTTATTTGTAAAATTACTAAAAGAACCATGATGCTTCCCAGGTCTCCGATATTTTCTTCCCTATCCCCTTAAATTCCGCATTTGAATCAAGCAGCTTCACAATTGGTACAAGTGACAGATTTGATGGGAGGGGGGGAATAATGCAAAAACAGCCAGCTAGAACAGATTTTTCTGTGATTGAAGATGGCAATAATAAGACAAAAGACAGATTTTTGCCTTCAAGAAACTCTCTCTTCATTGCAGCCAAAGCAACACAAAATTTAAGGCAAACATTCCATTATTTTCTCCACACTGTTTGGAAATACAGAAAAAGAAAATCTTGCCATGAATGCTTTTTCTGTGTTTTTCCCCCCTTGTCTGGTTCTACCAGAATTGACACTTTTTTTTTCTACCCTCTAACGTTAGCAAATGACTAAGTATGCTTCTTCTGGAGCTAGGAATAGAGGAGAGACCCGGCAGAGAGAAGAACTTGGGTGGAGAGATAGTCTGAAGGAAATCATGGAGCTGCTAAGAAAACAAGGTCCTTTCAACCAGAAGTCTTCACAGCGTTAGTCTTTTTTAATATGATGAAAATATTATCTGCCTTATTGATCACCAGCTCCCAGTGTAGAACAGATCTGTTTATAACAAGGGCAATGAGTGATTATAAATATGCAAAACAGAAACACACTGTTCTCATATCCTAGTTGATATGCAGACAGAGCAAGTGCTGCACTGTACATTTTGATCATGTGACATCTGGGAAATCACAACACTCTCAAACATCACTAGGTTCTAATTGTAAGATATAGTTGCTTTGAAGGGTGGAAGGATTGAAGCCCTAAATTAATTTTTCCTGGGAGAGTTCTGATCTTTCTAATTTTTCCCTTTTCCTCACTGTTAATGGCTAAAGCTAAATGGGAACATACACCCATTTTAGAGCTTGAGAAACTGAGGCCCTAAGGGGCAGTAACTTTCCCCCAAGGTCACATCAATACCAATAGCATAGCTAAGATTATAACTCCTTTGTTCAATGCTCTGGTTAGGTGAGTGCAAAGCTATTTTCATTTTGGGATGGACCAAGGGACTTGGTACAGGGGACTCTGATTTAATAACCAAGATTATAGCCCCTCAATGATAGTCGCAGTTACCCACCGAAGTGCTGTTGGAGAAGGTGATATTCACAGCGCCCATTTCTAGGGAATATGCAAGACAGATCATGAGGATATAGGCAATTCTGAAGGTCAAAGGTAACCCTTCTTCTGGTCCTTATTCTAAAACTTACATTCTAAAAGTTTTGGTTTTGTTGTATTTCTCCCCAGGCATCTTCCGACAGACCATATGACCCCATGCTTTTTGCTTTGTGTTTTTTTTTAATGATCGTTAGCTTGAGTGGATGCCTTCTCAGAAACTATTCAGTCTCAAAGTCAAGCAAGTGTCCCTTTAATTTTGTTCTCATACACTTGACCATAAACCTGGCTGCATCCTGTCCTTTCTGCATTGTGCATTTCATAGGTTGTTCCATGAATATCCTTCCTGACTACCAATGAAGTAAATGAGTTCTTCAAGGCAGCGTAACCCTAGACTTCTCCGTATTTAACACATCCAGATTCAAAAACCCAAGAACGCCTCATCTTCACATGTCAACGCTGTACCTGTCACAAGGTTTGGGTCTAACTGACCACATGAGTCGCTTGGATACCAAGACTCTCTTACGTTTGATTCCCTTCCTGTCTCCAAGAAAAACTGAAATAGGTTTTCCTGCTAAACCGAGCATGGATATTTCCATGTCTAGCTTTCTTTTCTCACATCATCTTCTCTTGCTCCTCTGAAAGACTCTCTTGAAGACCTGGCCTGTGGTCCAGCTTTACTTCCTCCTACAGTGGCTGATGAGGCCCAAACCTGTGAATGCCTCACTTTGCCCTCAGCTCTGACCCAAATGTCTCTATGTCTTTGTGAGAATATCAACTAAATATGTACATATGAGCTTTGAATTTTCTTAACCAGAAGAAAATATGGTTCAGTATTTATCTATCTTAACTATATGAAGAGACAAGGACTCTGTACAAAGGGAAAAAAACAAATTGTTTAAATAGAGATACAGGTTGACCCATTGCAACAAAGAAATTCTTCCCAGCCTCTAAATCAATCATTCCTTCTAAATACTGCTCTGGGCTTCCCTTCGAGAAACGCCTTTGTCTATGCCATCACGGTAACTCTGTCCTTCTGGCAACCCCAGCTGGCAAGGACAGGATGGGAACACGCTCTGATCTTATTATGTATTTGGGAAGTGGGTATTGGGGTTTGAACCCAGTGTCCCAGGCTTGCTAGGCAGGCAGTCTTACCACTGAGCCAAACCTTCAGCACTAATGGGCACATTGATTATGTAAAGTAATGAGCAATTCTCTCATTGTTTTATTCAGGATATTTCTCAATATTTGACCTCACAAGGGTGAAGAGTATGCCTTCTGCTGTTGGAATACTGCTGAGGTGGAGAAATACTTAAATAACAAACAGAAAGCCAGGCATAGTGATGCATACTTGTAATCCTAGCACAAGAGATGAAGTCAAGAAGATGGAAAGTTCAAGACCAGCCTGAGCTATGGCATAGTAAGACCCTGTTCAACCCCCCCCAAAAAAAAACCAAAAATTATCATTCTTATTATAACTATAATCATAAGAGAAATGAAAGATAAGAGGCCAAATGAGGAGGAAAAAAAGAATTAAATGTATTTTAATTCGTCCAAAGAAAGGTTTGCAAAACTGGCTGTCAAACAACTGTCAATACTAACCATGAAAATAAAGTAAAAGATTGAGTGAGGACTGGTGGGAAGTCCCAGCTAATGAGTAGCAGGGGGCGCTCAACCAAGGGCAAGTAGATGTAGATGCATTGTGTATGGTGAAAAGTTCACTCTTCTGCCATGACAGTCAAGTTCCTGGAAAGCTCATTCTTTCTTCATTATTCTCACTGCCTTCTGTATCTTCTGCCGTCTCTTCCCCAGTGGAACCATGATTTCAAGGTCCATAGGGAAACAGACCATTAAAGATGGTGGATAACCACCTCCTGCTAAGTAGCTGTCCATGAAGCTGCCAAGAAGAAAACCTCACCTAGAGATGGGTTCCTCAGAGGTACCACCCCAGAGCGCTACCAAAGGGGGACAGAAAGTTCTTTACCCCTTGTCTCATTTGTCCTAACCCCCTTTGTCCTCTTCTCAGAGCTGATATTAACTGGCAAGGCTTAGAAATTTCTTTGGTGATACTGTCTTCATTCTCTGAGAAAGTGATCCCATTCCAATACCTACCAATTTTTTTTCCTATTTGTGATTCAAGTAATCTTAAATTCTCTGGCCTTTATAATTAATTTATCCTCTACAATTACTCTACTTCTACTTTTTTCTTAGTATTTAAGAATTAAAACCAAACAAAAGAAAAAACACTACTAATATATAACTTTTTTTTTTAAAGAACTGGGCATTCTCTCATTTAGCTGAGTCTCCAGAAGCCACTAAAATACAAGAATCGTTTGTAGGCCAATGCACAGTTCCAATTATTATTAGGTTATAACTTATAACCTATTAAAATTGTGGGTGCATGCATGCATGCATGCAGCATGCGTGTATATATGTGCTGGAGATAAAAATTCAGGACCTGAACTATGGTACGTAAGCACTATACCTCTGGGACACATCCTCAGCCTGAAATTGCCATTTTGCTGGATCAAAAATGGCCAAATATTGAGAATACCACATGGTTCAATGTCACACCATAAGTTGGGTTCAACTTCAGCCTCACTCTGCTTTCTCAGGTAAAGATACTATGTGTACATCCTGCAGAAAGTTGGCAGAACTTCTTCATGGTAACCCAAGCAAGGCATAAATTGGGTGCCTCATAACAAAGCCATTGGAAAGCAGCCCCAGAAGGTGAGTATGGTGGCAAACATCTCTAATCCCAGCACTTGAGAGGCTGAGGCAGGAGGATCATGAGCTCTAAGCCACACTGGGCTGTAGAGCAAATGTCTGCCCTAAAGAAAGGGAAAAGAACAAAGACAAAGAAAAGGGGGGAAAATAGCTGAAGAGAATGAGAAGATGGATAGTCTGCATTCTGGCCATCTGTGGTCAGGAAGGGGATACCTGCGGGCCTGTCTGGCCCTTTCTCCCGCCTGCCCTTTGCAGAGGAAACGTGTTTGTAATGTCATCTCACTACAACAATGAGCAGAAATGGACAAGAGGCTGTTTCATCACCTTTCCTCTGCCCGGTGTCTGGTGGGGACTGAAGAGCAAGCATCAACTGTGTTTTGGAGGATACAAAAGGAAGTCAGTGTCATTAACCCAAATTGGGTCACTCACTCTGGGGTACAACAGTTGGAGGTGGAACTTTCAGCAGGAAAGGAAAGCGAGTTCTTTGACCCATGGGCTGTGTCTGGATCTGCGAGGCCATATGTGTGCACTTGCGTCTCTGTGTCCGACTCAGATAATGGTGGGGTTGCTTTACTCTGAATGTCAACACAAAACAGAGGAAGAGTCTGGGACTGGTGTTTGTGAGCATCGTTGTAGCCTCAGAATGGAGCCTGATTTTATTTGTATAAACAGGAAATTTTTCTTTTCACAGCTTAAGGTAGGAAATAAAGTATTGTTCTGCAATGGCTCTCTTCCTTCTATTTGATGTGTCTCATGCATCACCCGCAACCCCCAGGGACCAAAAGGACCATGTTCATTCTCCCAAAACATCCAACCCCAGGCCAGACTTCTGTGAACAATAGGCGTCCCTTTGATACCTCCCAACCCTCCACCTACTTTCTATGGCAGCACTTTCTCTGTCTGCATTTCCCACCAAGAGTACTGCATCCCATTGGGTCTGTGCCCTCTTATATTGCTTTAAGAACTAAATGCTCACATCTGTCTATAAGGGTTATACCTGGAACAGCATCCAGCACATGTTAAGCACTATATAAATGTTAGCCTGTAGGTCTATAGGAGAGGATTGAATGGTAGATTTCTGTTATGAAGATGGTGTGGTCCAACCAATCACTACTTAAGGGACTTTGATTAAAAGTCGGTGGTGAATTACCACGTAAATTCTAGGAGCTCCTCACATCAGCTCTATGAACTATGCTGACACTAAATGCCATGGGAAGATTCTCCATCAGAAAGGAAGAACTTGCCACCACAGCTAGATTTCAGGGAGTGCTGCAGGCAGAAAGAACACAAATCTAGGCTAATGAGTACAAGAAAGCCCTGAGATTTGAATTGATGGGTAAATACCTCTACCACCACAGTCCAAAAGTCCAAAAGTAGGGGAATGTTAAGGATCAACAGGCCAAGGAAAGAACTTGGGTTGGAAGCAGAGACTGGGCCACCTGACCCATCTCAAGGCCATCACCAGACACTCTACCTGGCACCTGGTAACTCAGGTCCCAGGTGTTTCGTATCACCCAGTTCCTTGTTTGAAGCCTGGCAAGTGGGAAGAAAGGAGAGAGCCACGAAGCCAGTGGATTCAGAGCCTAGAGCCACAGAAGGATGGTGGCCTTCCTCTCATCTGTCTCCCTCTTTTAAGTTGGAGTCTCTTCCTTCACTTTGCTAATAATGTAAAGTATCAGCTAAAAATTGCAATGCATGCATTTCATTTGAGTTTTATTGCCCTAACAGACAGCATTAGATTACAAAAGAGGACATTTTTCTTCTCAGTTTTAGCTTATTCTGATGATTTATGATTAGATACAGCAAGAGTTCATAAACTTCCCTGACCTGCTGACAGTTTTTACAGGCTCCCAGATTTATTTCCATCTCAAACTTAACAGCTTTCATGTGACTGATATTCCCAGCGTTTCAGTGTGGCCCGGCCAGGAGCTGAGAGAGCGCCTCTAATCTCCATGTTACTAATTTAAATGAAGTCTTGGTCTGTTGTTTAAAAAAGACATCAGTCATCCCGGGGAGGTTTACAGATCCTCTTGTAATGTAATGTCAGCCCCTTCTGAGATATGAGGTTTATAAAGCCTCAGGATGTTGAGTGTTGGCAGACATGCCAAGGTCACCGTGGATGGCAATAGGGAGGGGGAGAGAAGAGAATGTACTTCAGACAAGGAGCAAAGAATTTCAAAGAAAGCGTGTCCTCCTGGGGGGACAGGGATGAGCTATGACCGCAAAAGCAGCAGCCTGGGTGCTGTCTATGGGGAACAACATAGAATAAGGTAGAGTCCTATATTGATGGTGGGACCTCTTTATCCTGGCTTAGCTTACCCTTTCTCCCCTCCTGAGGTTGAAAGGCCCTAGAAACCACAGCCCTGACCCCTTATCTGAGGATCTGGTTGCCCATTCTATATTGTGGGCCCTTGTAGGGAGATCTAGAAGAGCATTCTTTTAGTCCAGCTTTGGGAGGTCTCCAGAGGCAGCCAGAGGGAAGTAGGGCTCCATCCATGCAGAATTGCTGGCTGTGCCGGGGATATTTTCACATATTCACATACAAAGGTCTGAAGGTCACTTGTAATCAGATCTCCAGACTAGCCAGTAGTGGCTTTTGTGTTATTTAGAGATCAGATAAGAAAGGACAAGTAGCAGTAAGTTCTGGCTCACTAGGCCAGTGGATTGAGGACTTCGTGGGAAGCTGAGGAGAATGTGGCATAGTGCTTTACCAGATACTCTCCACTCAGGGAGAAGGCCAAGCACTGGGTTAGAGCTGAACATCCTGTCTCAGCAGAGAAGATTCAGCACCCTTAGCTCGTCTCCCAGTACACCATGGAACAACACTGGCTAAGTAACACTACCATTCCTACCTATCATTGCTGAGTACTAAGCATATGCAGGCTCTGGGAATGGGCTCAATCAAACTTCACAGTCATTGAAAATAGAAGAAGCAGTGCACTGGTGGCTGATGCCTATAATCCTAGTTTACTCAGGAAGCTGAGATTTGAAGATTTGAAGAGCAGACAAATGGAAAGATTCTCATTTCTGATTAACTAGTAAAAAGCCAGAAGTGAGGCATGACTCAAGTGGTAGATCACTAGCTGTGAGCAAAACAGCTGAGTGAGAGCTCTAGGCCAAGTTCAAGCCCCAATACAGTAAACTCACAGAAAGAGAGACAGAGACAGAGAGACAGAGAGAGACAGAGAGACAGAGAGAGACAGAGAGAGGCAGAGAGACAGAGAGAGACAGAGAGACAGAGAGACAGAGAGAGACAGAGACAGAGAGAGACAGAGACAGAGAGACAGAGAGACAGAGAGAGAGAGGAAGAAGGGAGACAGGGGAGACACTGAGGGACAAAGAAAAAGAATGAGAGAGTAAAAGAGAAAAAGAAAGAAAAAGGAAAGAAAGAAGGAAAAGAGAGAAAGGGAGAAAGGGAGGAAGGAAGGAAGGAAGGAAGGAAGGAAGGAAGGAAGGAAGGAAGGAAGGAAGGAAGGAAGAGAAGTCAGTGTTATTATTGCCATTGTACAGACAAGAAGACAGGCTCAGAGTACTTGGGTATCAGCCCCAGGTTACCCAGCTGGTAAGTACAAAGTGCAGTCACTCAATCTCAGATTCAGCTCTAATTCTAAAGCCCTGATTCTCACCCAGGGCACCTATTACTGATTAATAAAGAATACCCACCACATCTATAAAGTTCAAGAACCCAGACAGCTGAGACATTTTCCTTTTGTCCTGGAGAAAGACTGAGAAATAACAAGTTTATGCCACTATTTCCAAAAGTGTGCTTTGAGGTCAATCACAATTACCACCCAGAGCTGGGCTGTGGTTTCCTGATGGGGCCCGCCCCCTTATCTCCATATTCGAATGTGCCTTAGACAGTCCTTGCACACAAAACACTTGAGAGCCATTTATCTTTTCCAAGTATGCGATTGGTGTCCTGGAGGAATTAAGCAGCCAGGAAAATTAGGCAATTTCCAAATTTTCTTCTCAAAACTGTAGTCTCTCTGTTTGCTTGACACAAATTCCTAGAACGTAGTTATTAGGAAAAAGTAAGAATAAATAAACATACATTTCAAAGTCACTTCAGAAAGAGTTGGAAATAATCCACCACTCAGCATCATTTGTCTCCGTATCCGGGGCATCCATAGATAATGGTGATGTAGAAACAGCTGGCCCAGCCAGATGTTGGCATTTGTTAACTGCAGCCATTTCCCTGTTAAAATACCAGATGTCCCTATTTCAGGGGATTTTTGTCTGAAAAATCTGGTGAACTGCATAGCACAGTTTTTCAAAGTGTGTTCTATGGACCACCAGTGCCCCAAAACTCTAGGGGACCTTGTTAAAGATAGAATTTCCAAAGCTTTACCCTGACTACTGAGTCATAGACTATATGAATAGGGCCCTGGAATCTGTAACAAGCTCCATGGATTATTGTTGCACACGCTTACATTTGGGACATATACCTGGCAAAGGCGATAAGAAGGACTCAGTCATCCTACTCAGAGGGACAGAAACAGGCCCTACAGGTTGAGTCTTTATACGTTGCTGCTTAGGGAGTTGAAAATGGTTCTATTTTGAAAAGCAGCTTGACAGTTTCTTATCAAATGAAACAAACACTTACTATACAACCCAGTGATTGCACGCTGAGATATTTACCCGAGAGAAATGAAAACATGTTCACACAAAGACTTGTGCCCAACTGTTTATGACAGCTTTATTCATGGCCAGCTGCAGGCTGAAACAAACCACAGTCCATGACAGGTGACTAAATGAACGCAGGTGAACACCCATACATTGGAATACTACTCAGTAATCAAAACAAACTAATAATGTACATGACAAGAAAGTGGAGTCTCAAGAGCCATATTCCAATGAGGGGAGAAAACCACTCAGATGCAAAAAAAAAGTCTGAATCCTTGTGATTTCTTTAAAAGAAATTTAGAAGCTCAAGCCAATCTCTGGGGACAAAAGGTAGGTCACCCTGAAAGCTGAGGTCATGGTGGGCAGAGACTGCAAAGGAGCTTGACCTTGTGGTAATCAGGCAAGTGATGACATTCATCAAGCCTCAACAAACTGCACCGTTAAAATGGGTGCATTTTATTGAATCTAATTGCTAGCTCAGTAAAATTGAGGCTGGTGCTGGTAGCTTATACTTCTTCCAAGCCAGCCTGGGCAGACAAGTTCAAGAGACATTTATGTCCAATTAACCATCAAAATGCCAGAAGTGGAGACGTGACTCAATTGGTAGAGCACCAGCCTTGAGAGGAAAAGCAAAGTGAGAGTGTAAAAGCCTTCAAGCCCCAGTTACTGGCACACGTGAAAATTTACCTACATATATATATATATAAACACATATTTAAATATACGAATAAAATATTCCATGAAGCCCCATCATTTAGTAGCTATATGACTCTAGCCTAATTACTTAACTTCACTATTCCATTTTCTACTCCCCAATCCCGAATAGTTTCCCACATTTCATATGTATCTCACCCCAAAAGCTCCCTTTTCTGCCTTCAAAAGCTAGAAGCCCCGTGAATAAAAAAAAAAAAACCTGTTTATTTCTCAATAAACAGGTGTCACAGAAAAAAAAAGTTTATGTCAACTTTTGAATGTTCTTGATGTTTTACATGCATATTCACTGTCAACAATGTGATTCCGGCTGACAAAGTGTAGGAAACAGGTCGTGTATGGTCAGTAAGGATCTTCGATGTTTGGGCAAAACAGCAGACTGAGGCTGTCTTGGGGTTTCATTTCTGTTTAACAAGAGGATTTCAAAGCTACTGGAGAACAGAGCTGAGCTTGGAGAGTCTACAGCTCACACATCCTATGGACAATGACATGACAGAGAAACCAAGCTCCTCACCCCCAATCACTCAGATGGGTAAACACCTTCTGTGAGGAATGGGGGTTCCCTTACCTTTCAGTACTACTTTATAATTACAGCACTTTCATTCATGTGTTCAATACATTTTCATTTAGCACATACTTTTCATATGCAATGGGCATCCATTGGATATTCAAAAATGAATTGTATTTTTTTTAAGTATCTTGTCCTCCAAAGGCTCAAAGTTTGTTAGGAACATAAGATACATAAGAAAACAGTAAAGGGTTTTTTGTTTGTTTGTTAGTTTTTGATACAGGGTCTCACTATGTGTTCCAGGCTGGCCTAGAACTCTGTGTCCTCCTGCTTCACTCAGCCGCCTGAGTGCTGGGACAACAGGCATGTCCCACTACACTCAGCTGAAAAGCAATCTTTGTTTAGTGCAGTGCTGTGTGGGAGAAGGGTCAGAAGACTCCCTAGCAAATACATTTCAGCTCCATGGGGAATAATAATTAGGAGAAAAGGGAAAGAAGCACTCGAAAACAGAGGTGGCACATGCACAGGACAGAAGCTTGTGGAATAATAATAATAATAACGTGGAAGAATGCAGAAATTTGGTGGCGAGGGTTAAGACAGAAGTAAACAGCAGGAAGGGAAGAGCCTTGTATGATATAGACATGAGATGGGTCTCCATCTCAACATGCTGTAGACACTGGCCCTTAAAATGTCCACTTGATGGGGACCACCTCCCTTGGAGATGCCTGGGCCAATGGCTGACTGGACTGCAGCTGTAGAGCCCTCCCCCTTACCTAGGGGCAGGGCAGCCTTGAGTGGTGAGTTCAACTTCAGAGTGCCTGCCCTCAGTGCCCACTGGGGGCAGTGTTGCTCACGCAGCCCATGAGACCTATAAGCTGTCACTCTTCCTGGTGTTCAAGGGCAATACTTGGGAGCTGGTGGTGGGCAGGTCCTATAGACACAAGATGCTTGTCAATGAACACCTTCATTTCATTCATCCTCCAGCTAGCTCACCAGATAGCCCAGCACCAAGTATGGGAAATAGGGGCTCCCCACTCAGGGAAAGACCTGCAGTTAGACTTGACAAGTATTGTGGCAGTGTTCCTCTCAGAAGTAAAATAGAGATCCCTGACCCCCCATTCCCAAGATCAGCTGCTCAGGTATCACAGGAGCCAATGCTCAGACAAGTGGGAAGGAGGGAGGAAAGGAGAGAAGGAAGGAGGGAGGGAAAATATTAAAATTTTTGTCCTTCCTTCCTTCTTATATTGGACACATACTTCCTCAGTGAGGCTAACCCAGACCTTCTGGGTTGCAATTCTAGGACATTGAAATTGTGGCCTAAGTATTTAAAACTCCACCATTAGAGTTGCTCACTCCTGTAATGCTAGCTATTTGGTAGCCTGAGACTGAAAGGTTTGGAATTTGAGGCCAGTCTGTTCAGGGCAAAAGAAGTTTTTGAGACCTAATCTCAAAAGTAATCAGCAAAAGACAAGATGAGAAGCTTGGTTCAAGTAGTAAAGTGCCAGGCTATTAGGCATGAGACCCTGAGTCCAAACCCCAGTGCTAAAATAGAGATTCATTAGAGATTCATTTCTTTGACTCTTGTCTGTCTAAAATGAAAATGCTCTTAGGAAAGAGAAGCAATTTACATTTCCAGGTATTTTTTTCATAGACTAGATAAGCTGAGAAGGCCATAAACTGCTAAATTGAAAGGCAAGAGAGAAAAAGAGAAGAGAGCATTAAAAGAGATGGAAGAAAGAAAAGGTAGGAGAATGCAGTCATAATATTCATTGTACATATGTGAAAATAGAACTAGGAAAATTGAAGGGTGGGTGGGATTGGGAGAGGCAGGGAAGATGATGAAAAGGGGTGGCATTAATTAAAATGCATTATACTTAGAAATGTGTTGAACCAAAACCCCCTTGTACACTACTTAAATAAGGAGAGAGAGAGAGAGAGAGAGAGAGAGAGAGAGAGAGAGAGAGAGAGAGAGAGAGAGAGAGAGATATGAAAGCAGCCAGGAACCAGTGACTCATATCTGTAATCTGAGATCTGAGGATTGCAGTTCAAGTCCATGAAACACTTATCTCCATTGAACCACCAAAAAGCCAGAAGTAGAGCTGAGGCTCAAGTAGTAGAGAATCATCATTGAGGAAAAACCTGAGAGATAGTGCCTAGGCCCTGAGTTCAAGCCTCAGTACCAGCACAGAGGGAGAAGAGGGGTAATAAAATAAAAACATCAAGGGGTGGAGAAAGGCCTCCAGGGGATCTGCTAGTACTACCAACAACAACCTATCTGCCCAATGATCTTGCTCCTGGTGGCAGGCCAATTTATCCTGTCTCTGCCACCTGCATACTGAGCTCAGCATTTTGGCAAAGACTGTCTAAGGCATAGGTTTCTCTTCCTAACTGGTGCCCTTACCCTCTACTGGATAATAGAACAGTTCTAGGGCCACAAGGTCAGGGCTGGGCAGTCCATCTGCCTGTCTATCCACCCACTCATCACCATCATTGCTAGGACCTCTAACCTCCTTTGAGTTCCCCAAACAGAACATTCTGAGATGAAGATGTCTGTAGCAAACTAGAATTTGGAGCACAGAACCTGGCATCTGAGGAACCCCCATACAATCTGTTGTTTAGATGCTTTGGTTTTCAAGAACAAAGGCTCCCCTGCCCCCCTCCCCCGCACCTCCCCAGTCCCTTTAAAGGGCACCACGGTGGAGGGATAGAAGCCCATCTTGATATCATTGCTGATATGCATAGGCTTCAGCCATCCGTCACTGGGTTTTGTTCCAGGAAAGAGCAATATTCTTTGACAAATAAGCCATTTGCTGAGCAGTTTAACTGACACTGCAGAGTGACACTACACAACCAATGTGCCTGTTTCCTGCTTTTTCTTTTTTTTTTTTTTTCATGAAGAAACAGCAAATGCCCCAGATAAAGACAGCAGGTCCCACGTGACTTCTGAAACAAATGCCCAGCCTGTGTAAACAGAACCTCAGGAAGAGGCTGGGCCTGGTTGCTCACTCCAGTTAAGGGAGTCCCAATCAAGCCCTATCTTTTCCCATACACCCTCAGAATAAGAAAACAGCCTTCCTCCCAGATCCTCAAGGGTTTTCTTAACCTCCCATCCTTCATGGATTATCTCCTTGTGATACCCACCCCCCCACACACACACACAGCCCCCACCTCTCAGCTCTGGGCTATGGTGGCCTGCTTTAATACAGGGTGTTCCCGGGAGGCAGATGTTTCTAACAGGAGAAAGAAAAGGTCTGTTTCTCATTGATGGAACCCTAGCCTGTGTCATAGAACTTCAAAGATGGGAGGCCAGATTGGGCAGGCAACATCAAACAGCTCCTAACTGGTGCTGAGTAAACTTTGTATTCTGACATACAAGTTCTTATCTATTCCTTTCCAGACTTGAGAGCAGGAGGCTGCATCTAACCAAATCACATTGTTTTTCCTCACAGCTGCCAACTTGGAAAAATATCAGGGCACAAAGGGACCATTAAATAAAAAAAAAGGAAAGAGGGAAAGAGAAAGAGACACATACACAGAGAGAGACATGTTTTTGTTAGTTCCTAAGCAACACAATATTGCCAAGATTTGGGTTCCTGGAAAAACAAGGAGACATTCACTACACTTCCTATTGAGGTTGCTGCTTAATCCCAATCTTTATCATGTTATAAAGAGATGAACAGAATAAACTTGGGCAAAGCCTGGGTCTTAGTATCCCCTCTTCTATGATAAAAAGTCACTTTTTAAAGAGGCCAAATTAATGCCTTAAGTATATCTAAATGCAAACAATGAAACTATTTCCTGGTATTTAAAAAAAAAAGCTAAATCCATTTAGTTTTCAAGTTGTTTAAAAGAATTACATCCACTTTGAATTACCTGCTTTTTCCATTATTTGGAAAAAAAATAAAATTTTAAAATGTGTTTCATTTCAGTGGAACAGAGATGTAATAACTTCTTGCCAGCCGGGCAGCCAAAGAACATCAGTAGGACTGTCTTTCTAGAAAAGTCTATGTGCTGCTCCCCTCACATGGGTTTCTTTCAAAGCCTGGGGGTTATTTCCTCTGAGGAATCTTCATACATCTATCATGGAGAGGGAGGAGGAGCCCTAGAAGGAAATTGGTTATAAGCCTGGGCTTTCCCTCCTGCACGGGCAACACGTTTATTTAATCAGCAATCCTTCTGAGGGCCTTGTGTGTGGGATCTTCTCAGCCAGGAAATCACAGTTCCAGCTTTGCCTGTCTCAGAGCTCAGCCTCAGCATGCTGGTAGAAGCACACAGCTGTGCCTGCCCATCCTATCCCTCTACCTTGACGTGCTCTGCTGCATGGCCCAGCTCCTTCCCAATTTCCTCTTGATTCTCTGCATCCCCCAAAGATGGATAGTACTCACATAGAGAGTAACCAGGAGACTTCTGGGACCAGTGCAATGGCAGGCTCTGCTCTGGGGACTTCCGGTACCCTTCTAGTCTCAAGCCTGTAGGAACCAGCAGGTCTGACATCACCTGGAAGCTTGTTAGGAATGCAGCATCCCAGGCCCTGCCTCAGAATCTAAATCTTCATCTTAACAAGATCTAACCAGGAGACTGAGATGCCCTGCCCACATGCTTCAATCTGGAGGTTCTAGGGAGGATTTGAAGTGACACCCATGTCTCAAAAATGCCCCCCAACAATTCCTGGGTGTAAAGGCCAGCAGTGTAGTGCTCACAAGCATCAGCCTGGAATCAGACTCCTGGAGTCAGATCACCACTGTAATTCTGGCTTCTTCAATGACTAGCACATTGCTGTGATCTGGTGAGCAATGAGTTAGAGTATGCAAGAACCATCAGGGGACCCCATCAGTACTAAGACTTCTCAAGGAACCTGGCTGCAGCTGAGGCTACGTCTCAAACCACACAATTCTGCCCTGCCTTTCTCTTTGCTTTGGAGGCTGGTTGAAAATGCTGTTTTCCTCTGACTCCTCTACCCCATTTCTTCTGCCTCTTATCACACTAAAACCCACTACCGTTCTTCCCTCTCCCAGATATCAGCTTCCCAAAGCCAGGACTGACATTGCTGTCTCTGTGTCCCCATCACAAGCTGGCCCCATTCCCAATTGGAGAAGATACCTTATAAACACACTGGTTGAGCCAAATCGAAGTCATTCTCAGAAATTCCTTTAAATGTCACTCAAAAGAAGTCCTCCATTGTACAAGTGGAGGCAGGGAAGAGCAGGTATTTCTATTTAATATTAGTCTATAAAGGCCACATCATTACAGGCAAAAGTAAGCAGAATATTGAAGCAATTCATCTGTTCGGTGAAGCAATTATTAGACCAAAAACCTATAATTGGAAGACACATAAGCATTTAAAGACTAATTTATTTAGCATATTCTGCTGTCAAGCCTGATAGTGTTAATTATGAGAGTATGACATTATTTTAACTTTGGTTTCTGACAGAGTTATTCTGTAGTCCCTTTCCCTCTTTGGTGTTTTAATAAAAGAAGATCATTTTGGTCCACCCATTTTCATTAGGCTGGTCTTATGGTGACAAGAAAGAGTGGGTCAGGAACAGTGGTGAAGGGTTTATTCCCTCCAAAGTGGCAGGGGGTGGGGCTTAGATTGTTCAGATTCATTAGATAATTTCTTACCCTTCTGCACCATTTGCCCTGGGTCAATACATTCTTGACTTGCTGGATAAAAGTGGACAACTGCCCCATATGACTCACGGGCCAGATGATACTCACCCAATGATCCCCAAGGTCTCATTTTAATTATAGAGGCCAATGAAAAGTTCCTCACTGGCAAAGAATCAGGGATTTCCCTGGGAGGGGGAGGCATTCTGGTAGAAAATGGCCTTCTCTCCAGGACATAGACTGCTATGTCTCCACAACTCCTAAGCCAAATGAATTTGTCTTTGGGAACCATGAGAAAATTGGGTCTCCTCTTCAGTCCAGGCACAGATACATAACAAGGGCAGAATCAAGAGCCACTTAGTGCTAATCTCAGTAGCAATGAAGAGAGAAGCACCCAACCCTTTCCTGTGGGTCTGAATTGAAAGAATTGAAGACATTCTTTTTGTGTGTGTTCCTACTATGTGCACCTAGTACATCATACCATATTTCTTCATACACCATGTCTTTTAAGGCTTATAGTAACACTGAGAAGAATTGTGAGCTTTCTTCTGAGCAGATGAGAAAACTGAAATGCAGGGTAGTAATTCCTTACTCAGCCCTGACCAAAAACAATCTATTCAATTGATTTTAGTAACTTCTTCCAAATCATTGTGTGAATGATCAGCTTCCTGAACTTCCCTCACAACCTTGCCTTGGGCTATGTGCTACATTTTCATTAGTTTTCCTCAAGCAGGACCTCTAACAGGTGAGCAGTGTTACTGCCACTTCTCATTCCATAATCTCCTACTCAAAACCATACAAGCTATCTCCTAGGTATCCAGTAATGAACCTACTTGCTTTCCAAGAGAACCCACTTCCTGGCTCTTTGCATTTCTTGATCAAAAAGTAGGATGACTTTGATTAACTCCTTGAGACTGTGTGTTTTTATAATGTCTTTGTAACCCTGAACAACACTTAAACAATGCCTCAAACTCACCTCTGGTTCCCAGTACCTGTTTATTGAATGATTAAATGAGTCAATGCTGCTGAAAGCCATTCAGATAGTAATTCGGTGATTCTACCTTGACCACAAATGATCTATTTAATTGATTTTAGTGACTCCACAGTAGCTGTTATATTACCTCAGGGCAAAATTACTCATTTCTTGCATCTAAGACCTAGTAATTTATATGCTGAACATGTAATAATCTATTATATCAAATACCCACTCCTAGTTAAAAAAAAAATAGCTTGCTGCCGAGCATAACAGCCATGAATACACAAAATAAGTCCAGGTGACTTATGAGTTTACACAAAAGAGCTTCTGTTCTGGATGCAGCTGTTTCAGAAAAACACAGCTAAGGGTATAGAAGGAAGCGAACTAGGTAAATATTAGGAGAGGCCTTTAAAAGCAGCCTTGATCACTGGATTCTAAGGATGTATGTGTTAAGCAAGGATGTCCTAATAATGCTTAATATTGATACAACATTTACAATTCAACAGACGGGCAATGGGAAGGCTGTTTTTCTGAAGATGAGCAAGTAGAAACATGCAAGGCTTCAGACCAAGCAGCAAGGCACCAAAAAGCAAGGAGCAAAGACCCTAGCATCAGAATGCTGGGGGGCCTTCATGAGGGTCTGGAAAGAGCATGGACAAGGAAAACTGTCTCTCTAAGAGCAACATCCTTGTTCAGCCCTCAACAAACATACAGTGGAAAAATCTGTTAAGAAGAGGAAAAGAAGAAGGGAGTTGGGTGTGAGTCCCCTTCCTCAAATATCTCAGGCAACTGCAACAGGGGACAGGTCTGCTACTCCCCACTGGTTATGGTTGTTGGCAAGGCTGAGGAAGCTTGTAGAAATTGCCTTAAAAAAAAAACTTTCCTCCTTGACTTACAACTCCACAAGTTGGTACTTACATAAAGAGCACATGTAGTCACATAGGAAAAGCCCTGACTTTAGAGACAAACCCATTTAGTTCCAATCCAAAGTATCATTTTTCAAAACCATGTGATATTGAGCAGGTGACTTACTTTTTGCAGAGCTTTTGTTTCCTGTTCTTTAGGATGGGCATAATATTGTGTACTCTTAGAATTGGGCTTTATAATACAATAGAAACAAAGAATCTAACTAAATACCTGGCACAGCAAACATACTCTATGGATCTTAGTCTCCTCATCTGTTGCTCTCATTCTCTGTCCCTCTAAGCTGCTCTATCTCCTCTTGTAAGTGCAAGTTAAGGACATCTGGGAAGTACCTGGTATGGTTCTACTTCATTCCATATGTCCTCAAAATGAATCTGCATCTTCTTCCTCTTCCTACCAGAAAATCCCCCTTTCCTTTCATCTGTGGGGAAATCTGGACACCAGAGAATCATCTAACCTCTCATTGAAAGGACTCGTGCTTATCTGGCTGATGTTACCCCAGAGTGACCTTTGGCATGATTAATATGCTAGCTGGTCCAGAATTCTCCCAAACAGTAGTTGTCCCATGTCACTGGAAACACTTCATCCCAGCAAACCAGGGCAACTGGTCAACCCTAACTATGTTCAAGTCAGCTTCACAGTCAGACAGAAAGCTTATCACTGCTCAGATTTGCAAATAAGAGCAAGTGACTTCAATAACACAGTTAAAACTCAGTATGAGACACAGGGATCATAAGCTGCAGTGGCTGAGTATTCTTATCAGGGAACAGAAGGTCATTTGGAAGTGGTCCCACATGGGATATCTATATTCCTCCCAGCCAGTTCGCAGGCTGGACATGAAAGGCAATGGGAGAAATCCAAAAGGCACTTGTCTCTTACAAAGAACACTCGGAGCACTTCAAGCCTTGATTCTGAATGAGAAGATAGCAAATGCCCCCTGGAAGTGAGGTTGTTACAGGACTAACTTACTGCCGTCGATGACCTATCTAGGCAGAGTCATCTTCCTGGCCAGGAGTAGATTTCTCTACCCTGGCTATACAAAAGAACAAAAGCCCAGATGTTGAAATCATTCAGACATTGGGGAATCCCAATGCTGCCAGGCTTACTGGCTTGTAAGACCTAAAGAGGCTGCTAACCCCTCTGCTCCTGGATTTCCTGTGAGAATAGTCTATAGTCTATTCAATTCCATTCATAGGACTGTTGTGAAAAATTGATAAAATAATCCGTGTGATATGTCTAACGCAGCTTTCATTTCCGGTATTATGAAAGATCAGATTACTTGAAGACCCTCCCAATATGAAACACCTAGAAAATGCTGAATACATTATGATGAATACTCTTATAAGCCTAGCAATAACTGGCTTTATAAGAAAGTGAAGGAAATTTCCAGAGACCAAAACAAAGGGAAAAGTTAAAGCCAGAGTAGAAACCCTGAGCTGACACTGCAGCTGTCTGTGGGAGGGCTGCCAGATTTAGTAATAATGCAGGGGCTTGAGTGTAAATGTCTACATGATGCAAAGAAGTTAAATGCAATTTTCCCTGACCTTCCACATAAAGAAAAAGCCTTGGAGTGCTACTTTAGTTGTAGGGTAAAATAATCAAGCCATATTGAGGCTAATGGTCCAGGAGCTTAGCTGTCAGATGAGGAAAAAAAAATGATCTCTGGTAATTCATGATAGCGCAAGCTGGACTTCTTAACTTAACATAAGATGTGACTATGGTTCATGACCCTGGTGTGCCTAGTAAAGATAACATATTTTTCGGGAAGGACATAACTTTCCTCAAAGTGGGAGAGTCCTCCATGTAAATGCTTAGTCACCAAAGTGATTACCCAGACTTTTGAAGATGCACCAAAGAAATAATCCAAAGAGCAAAGAATTAGCAGACAGAGCAAACTGCAGAAGAATATTAACTCCTGAGAGTCTTTATATATACTACCAGAATTAAGCTAAGTCATAAGTACCTTTAAAGTGATAGCCACATTAAAATATCAAAAGACAAAATGCAATTTAATGAAAATTATTCTAGGCAATGAATTAAATAGCATTTCTGGAAATTTTAAAAATACTGTAATAGACTAACCAGTAGACTAGACACAGCTGAAGAGAAAGTTAGTAAACTGAAAAATGGATCTGAGAATGAAAAATTAGAAAGACAGCCAAATTACTACTTTAAATAGAAGACAATTTGCAACATAAAAAATAAATATGGAAGACTAGCTAAGATATAAGGACAACAGGATAAGAAATTTCAGCACGGCTTTAATGAGAATGACACCAGAAGAGAAGAAAGGCAATATTCAAACAAAAAGGACTACGTTTTGAGCATTGAAAAACTTGTGAGAACTGAATGCAATAAGTTAATTTATATCTCAACACATTGTAGTAAAAATGCAGAACACAAAAATGAACAAAATATATTAAAACAAAGCCACAGAGTGCACTACTTCTTAAAAAAAACTATTATAATTTTTAAATTACAAAGCAGAGTTGACAGAATTTTGTGGCAAATACCTATCTAATTACTAGGTTCTACCAGCAGCATTTTAATGTATGAGCTGTGTCATATATATCTATAATATAGATCTAGGTATAACTAAATCTAGATTATAGAGCTAGGTATAGCTAAATCTAGATTATAGGTATTGATGTAGATGTATCCCTCTATCCATATCCTGATTCATTCATCAATCTGAAAATTTTAAATTATTTCTATTTTATTTTGGGGAGTTGTGTGTGAATGTCTCTCTGTGTGTATACACTGAAGTAAAGAACAGACATTTCTGTGCTTCCCCATAAATTCCCTAATTCAGCAAGTCCAGTGAAAATGCAGTGGTATCTTATTGTGATTTTCATTTGTATTTCTCTGATGACTATTGGTGTTGAACACATTTGTGTAAACTTGGCCAGCTGTATATCTTCAAAAAATGCCTATTTGAACCTGTTACTGATGACACCATTTTTGTACAGCAACAAAATAAAGCAGGAAACAACAGAATAATGTTTCATCAGTCAGAGTCCAATCAAGAGATTAAAACCATGTTAGTCATTTGAGCAGGAACATTTTAATATAATAAATTATTAACTAACACAAAGTTGTCAGGCAAAGCAAAGTCTAGCAGGTAGAAAAACCACACAAACTATTACCTGTAGGATGAGAGGAATGTGAATTAAAAAGGAAATTAAAATCTCAGAGGCAGAGCTGAATTCAGATCTCAAAGGAGATGGCACCCTGTCCATGAGAACAAGAACTGTTATGGTGATGAAGAAACTGGTCACCACTGACTCCCGAGAGTCATTCCCACCCCCTAGTGTGGTAAAAAGAAACTGATTAGAGGAAGTCACAAATGAGCAATGACCACTAGATTATGCCCTGCTCACTATTGAATTAGGTAACAGAACAGGAAGTTTGTTTTATCTTGTTTTTATCTAGCCTTAGAATGTCCCTCTAGTGCCCTCTATTGGCAGGGCCTAATACTGAGCCATCTGTTAAAAAATGTGTAGAATATATAATTAAAAGAATGTATAGAGTTCAGGTTTAAACTATGACAAACAGGGTCACTTTTCAGGAATGAAGTAAGTAAATTAATAACATCTTAAAGCTGTTCAGAAAAAAATGTACCTTTGAATGTAGAATTCTATACCCAGTTAACCTATCATTTAAAAGTGAAGGCACAATAATGAATAAAAATAAGGGTTCTTGTTTGTCTTACTTTACATCCTATATGGAAAAAAATTAGTATGTAGGTAAGCTAGCACTTTTTTAGACAATCAAAACCTGAGAATTTACAACCAGATTCTCCTTGTAAGACCTACTTACAGTACTACTAATAAGGAAAATTAAATTTGGGAACAAAAATAAAAATGCAAGAAAAATTAACCAAAATAATTGGTAACCAATGGGCAAATAAATGATAGGCAGAAAAAAAGGATAAACTTAGTAATAAACATAAAAGACATTGTTCAGCAATAATGATAAAAATGGTTAATTTGAAATGTAAAGAAAATGCAATTAAAATATGGATAGCCATATTGGAGACAGGAAAGAATTATCATAACTAAAATGTTTCAGACTTGTTGTATTTTAGTAATGTGAATTTAGAGCAAGGCTGAACTACTTAATCCAGAAAACAATATGACTATCACTTTTTTTTTTTTTTTTGGTTGGTCGTGGGGCTTGAACTCTGGGCCTGGGCGCTGTCCCTCAGCAATTCAGCTCGAGGCTAGTGCCCTCCCACTTGAGCCACAATGCCACTTCCTGTTTTCTGGTGGTTTATTGGAGATAAGAGTCTCACAGACTTCCTTCCCAGGCTGGCTTTGAACTGTGATCCTCAGATTTCAGCCTCCTGGGTAGCTAGGATTACAAGTGTGAGCCACCAGCACACAACATGACAATCACTTTCTAAGTCAGGTGTTATGGTTTCATCTAAGGAATGAAAGTAGAATGGACAACCTTAAAATAAATAGAACAAAGAAAAGAGAATAAAGATAGTTGGTTCAGCTCAAAATAAAGTAGTAATGAAGAGAAAAATGGAGATTTTTTCATCATAGATTAGAATTAGAAACTAAATCTAAATTTACCAGTAATTCCAATAAATATAAATAAAATACCTTCACAAAAAAGACAGATTTTTATCACCTTTTTAAAATTCAGCTATGTAATCTATACAAAGAAATAACTAAAATATAAATTACTAGAAATAGTAAGAGTAATAAATGGAAGCAAGGTGGGCTGGGAAGGTGGCTCAGTGGTAGAGCACTTGCCTTGCATTCATGAGGCCCTGGGTTCGATTCCTCAGCACCACATAAGCGAAAAGAAAAAAGCCGGAAGTGGCGCGGTGGCTCAAGTGGTAGAGTGTTAGCCTTGAGCTGAAGAGCTGAAGGACAGCGCTCAGGCCCAGAGTTCAGGCCCCACGACCGGACCCCCCCCCTCAAAAAAATAAATGGAAGCAAAGACAGTCTAAGTCAGTATCTACTAATAAAAAGCTAGAGGTACCAGTGGCTCATGCCTGTAATCCCAGCTACTCAGAAGGCTGAGATCTGAGGATTATGGTTCAAAGCTAGCCTAGGCAAAAAAGTCTGTGAGACTTTTATCTCAGGCAAAAGCTATGCAGAAAAAGCTGAAAGTGTTGCTGTGGATCAAGTGGTAGAGTACTAGTTCTGAGCAAAAAGAAGCTCAGGGACAGATCCCAGGCTCAGAGTTCATAGCCCCAGGACCAGCAAAAAACAAAAACAAAAACAAAAAAACTGGTTCCACCATACTGATAGTATATGCTAGACCTCAAGAAATGTGAAATTCTTAAAGGACACCATGTTGAAAACAAACTTTACAATGTTGTGGTTGGTGGAGGAGTTGGGGAGGTTGTGAGAGAAGGGATGGTAGGGGAAAAACAAAGGAGGAGGAGGTAACAATGCTCGATAGGAAATGTACTATGTACTCATGTAGCTGTAATTCCTCTGTACAGTATTTTTATAATAGATATATATATATAATATAAAGAAAAGAAAAGAAAAAAGAGACTCATCTGTACGAAGACCTAGAAGTGAAATCTGGGACTGCCTTGGGGCAAACAGACTAACACCAGTCCTACCTGTAGAATTTTGCCTTCTGGATGTCTTATGCAATCCAGATCTGGTTTTCCTAATGTAAAAGAGGGAAATATGAATAAATAACGTAGATTCAATTTCCTTCAAAAAAAGAAATGTTAAATTCTTTATTTGCAAAGATATATATTGACAAAAAGAACAATTCACTAGAAAAACAAGACAACTACAATGTCTATGCATAGGATATCAAAGTTTTAAATATAAAAAAAATAATAAACTTTCATTGAGAAACTGACAAAGCCATCACCATGATGAGAAATGATAACATAATAATGCTTTCTTCAAAGCAACAATCAGGCAGAAAGAAAAATTGGCAAACATATTGACCACTCAACAACACAGTTAATAAACTCAATATATATAGAGAACTACTCAGTTCAATTTCATATTGTTTTTGAAGACATATAAAATAGAATTTGGTGGCATGCTAGACTGCAAAAATACCCTGGGGTTGTACCTCCAACAACTGACTTCCAAGAACTTCAAAGTACTTTCACTTGAAAAGGGCAGGCGCATCAAGTAGAAAGTCTCCTTACCACTGTTCCAAAGCACAAAATAACAACCCTAAGCTTGAATTTGGCTGTCTATTCTTGGACATATTTGGAGAATAAGAGTCCTACTCACTTGGACTAGAGCATATTAATAAGCCAATAAGGGGACCCTATAGACAAAAATATTTCCACATTTGTCCAGATTCTGCTCTCCCCCTCTAAAAAGAAAAAGGGATCACTGAATCTAGAAAGTAGATAAAAGTGAACCCTTCATAGAGAACATGAACTCAGTGCAGCCATGGGGGAGGGAAGGGAGACAAATCTCCAAACTCCATCATTCCCTTGCTCTGAGCATTTGATACCCCACAAGAGCATCCCTGAACAATGACAGAACAATCTCCCCCACCTAAATTTATCAGGCTGAAAACCGAATTTATCAGTCTTGCTCTGGTGACATGGGTGAATGCAACTTTAGTTTTCCTGAGCATACATTGTTTATGAGCATCATTGTTAAGAAAGGACAAAAAACTTAAATCTAGCCAGGCACCAGTGGCTCACACCTGTAATGCTAGCTACTCAGAAAGCAAGATCTGGGGATCACGGTTCAAAGCCAGCATGGACAGGAAAGTCTGTGAGACTCTTATCTCCAATTAACCACCAGAAAAACCAGGGGTGGCACTGTGGCTCAAGTGGTAGAGCGCTAGCCTTGAGGTGAAGAGCTGAGGGACAGTGCCCAGGCCCAGAGTTCAAGACCCATGACCAACAAAAACAAAAACAAAAAACTTAAATCTTACAGTGGTTTGTAGTTTTCCAAAGAATCACTGTACATAAACAATGTATGGTATATCTGGGGTACAAATTTTAATTAGGAGCCAAAATATCTGAGGCATTATCCCCTCCTAAAGGAGATAATATTAGGGCATGGCAATGGGGGGGAAGATACATCTAACCTAAGATACATCTAACCGGCCACCTAACCTAATCACATGCCTCTTTGCTTAGTTTTAGAATTTAAACTTTTTCATTTTGGTTGGCATGCATTAGTTACACCTAATATTGAGTTTCTTTTTTTAATTTTTATTTTTTATTGTGAAAATACCGTACAGAGGGGTTACAATTACATGGGCAAGGTAATGAGTACATTTCTTATCAAGCATTGCTGCCTCCTCCTTTGTTTCCCCTTCCCATCCCTTCCCATCTCTGCCAACCCACTCCCCCTCCCCCCACGCCAAAGTTGTAAAGTTCATTTTCTTTTTTTTTTTATTTTTTTATTGTAAAGATACTATACAGAGGGTTACAGTTAGAGCATTGTTACCCCCTCCATTGTTTTCCCCCTACCATCCCCTCCCTCCCTCCCTCCCTTCCCCAAGGCTCTTTTTTTTTTTTTTTTTTTTTTGATTGTGATTAAGTGATTACTTAATTTCTGGTAATTCACAGTATTGTGGAATAATGATGCTCGTTTAAAGTCACAAGTTCATTCTAACTTTCCTGGAGCAAATTGTCTATCACAGTCTGTAATATATAACGGTGCTCACATGTTATATACCATATATGTGATCAGCAGCATGGGGATATTTGGTAGTGGTTCAACCAGATGAGTGGGAGTTCGTAAAGTTCATTTTCGACATAACATCTTGTACATCTCATTGGTGCAATGGGTCCACCTGTATCCCTATTTAAACAATTTGTTTTATATTTCAACACAGATTTTGAACATTCACTGATTAAACCAAGGCCATTAACATTTCTATCTTCTCATCCTTTCTTTATGCTTAGAGCTGTCAATCTCCTCTCTTCCAGCCCTTCATAAATAATAATAGTTTATTGTAAACTCTAGTCAGTTCCAGCTTTTAAATATCCAGAAAAGGCCTCACTCATCTTGATGAAGGGCCACGGACTCTAATTCTCAATTTTCCAATCAACCTCTCAAGACACATTTCTTTGCCACTTTCTGTACCTCTGCTGTTCAAAATGGTGGCCATCACCACATTGTTCCTCCTGGGTCACTTCTGCTGCCATACATGTAGCTTGGTATGTCAATAATTTAAGGCCTCTAAAAGCTTTGAACCTGGGACATTCCTCAAAGGTGTTCACAGTTAGCAATCTGAAGAGTTGAGATACTACCTCTCTCCCCAAGACTAAAAATAGACTCCTTTCTTTTTTAAGGTGAGCAGCCTTAGCTCAGTGCTCTTCATTTAACATAAATTGGCCCTGAGTTCAAGCCCACATACACACACACACACACACACACACACACACACACACAATTTACACAGAAAATTAAAACTACTTTCAGCTCACAGTGTCCACCTGAATTATTGAATTTCTGGCCACATGGTCCCTTCCATGTTCAAAGCCAATAATAATAATAAAAACTTCTTACTGTCCAATGTCTGCCAAAATTTTAATCTCTCTGAAATCTCTGTCTCTGCTCCTAGGCCTAAACTTAAAGGAGCATATGTATAATTCAAGCCCACGTGCTCAGTTACCTTATATTCAGGTCAATTGACTTGAGACACAATTTTATTATTTATTTATTATTTATATGATTTACATAATTTATATATTTACATATTTATCTAATTTATACTTATTACTGTTTATTATTAAAGGAAGCGATAATATTTTAGGATATAATCTTAAATTATTTTCATCCAATTATGTTTACATTTTAATGTTGAAAAATTCATGATATGTAGAAGAGGCTTCTGTTATATTTCTATCAGACTGTATTGTCTATATGCCCAAATAATGTACTGAGATCCTGAGCTCCAAGACAGAAGTTGTTGTTTAGCAGCTCAAGAGCCAACCGTATATATCCTATGGATGCTTTGTTTAAACAGCACAGAGTCCTGATTTTACTATTATTCAAAGCTCTTAGGTGGGGCATTATCTCTCAGAGAGCCACAGTCACCAGCGCTTTTCACTTGGCCCATTTACATAGGTATGTGACTTATCTGGATTCTGGGATCATTTACAACATTTACACGCCATTGTGCTTACATGCTTTTGTCCAGCATCTGGAAAGAGTCTACTGCAGCAAGCCTACCGAAGGACAGCTGTCAGTCCCATGTTCAAATTTGCATGGCTCACAAGAGGTCTACAAGCCACAGAACATGAAAGCCCTACTGGGCAGTGTGGGGGCCATGAAGATTTGGATCCACACCAAGCTCCGACACTGACTCAGTGGGCAAGTCAGGTGCCCTCTGCGGGTCCTGCTTCCTCTGAAGATTTGAACTGGATTGATTGTCTGGCTAAGTCATTCAGGAAAGGCTGCATGGAAGAGTAGGACTTGAAGACACTTGCTTCCCTACCCTTTGTACAGTTTGAACATCCCAAATAGGAAAAGCTGGTAGAAGAAGAACCTCTGCTGTCAAGGTGTTTCTTTTTTAGATTTTGGACTTATTGGCAGTTATATGACATATCCTGGGATGGCACCCAAATGCAAACACACAATTCACGTATGTGTCCTATACGTCTTCTCCACATAGTGAGAAGCTAATTTCATATGGTATTTTTACCGCACCTGTGCTTTGACTATGACCTGTCATGCTTTCCTTCCACCTGTTTGCTTCAGCTACAGAAGGGGCCTACCGTGAGAGTGGCTATGGCACATCTTTGCAGATAACAGGAGCTGGCAGATGTTTTTTAATTAAAGAAATTCAGGTGATGAAAAAGATGTCATGGGTAGAGAGAGAAAGAACTTGCCAGCCTCAAGTCCCTGTTCACTCACTCAGCCCCCAGCTTGGAGCATCTGTCTCTGGATTCTACAAAATGCCATTGTCAGGAGAGGAGGCAAGGGAGAAGCAGATGTAGCAGATGCTGCCAGCTCTTGATTATCTACCATTTGGGGTACAGGGCCAAACCCTGAATGATCTACATCCTTAGAGGACACAAAGCAACCATATAGACAAATGTTTTAACTTCTGTGTGTGTGTGTGTGTGTGTGTGTGTGTGTGTGTGTATGCTAATAATGGAGCTTGAACTCACACAGTCTGGTTTCTGTGGCTTAGCTTTTTCACTCAAGGCTGGTACTCTACCATATAAGCCACACCTTCAGTTCTGGCTTTTGGGTGGTTAATTGGCGATTATAGTCTCACAGACTTCCTGTCCAGGCTGGCTTTGAACTGCAGTCCTCAGATCTCAGCCTCCTGCATAACCAGGATTACAGGCGTGAGCCCCTGGCACCCTGCCTTAACTTCCTTCTTTGAGAAGGTACATATCGGAGCTTTGTGGCTTTGAGCCTTCTCTTTGCCTTTTTCTTTCCCTTTCTTTTTGGTTACTTTCAGCAAGGATACTGATGCACAGGTTGAGTTCACACAGTCTGAACATCTGAAATCCAAAATGCTTCAAAATCTGAAACTGTTTGAGCACAAGTGGAAAATTCCACACCTGATCCCATGTGAAAGGTCACAGTCAGAGCACAAGTGTAGTAAAAATACCAATAAATTATCTTCATACTGCAAGGAGAAGATGTATAGGAAACATACATAAAAGCTCTGTTTAGATTTGGATGCCATCCTAGGATATGTCATGATATAGATGCAAATAAGTCTGAAATCTGAAAAACCTTGACATCAGAAACTCCTCGGCTACCAAGGTTTTCACATATGGGGTGCTCAAGCTGTACAGAAGACAGGGACACAAGGGTCTTCATGTCCTACTCTTCCATGCAACCTTCTCTGATTGATTTAGCCAAACAATCCAATTCCAATTTTCAGAGGGAACTTGGCTGCCCTCCACCTGCATCTTTCCCTTTTCATAAAGGAAGCAGGACCTGAAGAGGGCACCTAATTTGCCCATTGAGTGATTGTCAGAGCTTGGTATGAAACCAGGTCTTCTGCTTCCTGAGCCATGCAAATTAACATGGGACTGACATCTGTCCTTTGGTAGGCTTGCTGTGGTAGACTCTTTCCATATGCCCAACAAAGCAGATGAGGCTTGAAGAAGGATAGAGAAGGGACAAGAAACAAGATTCCCAACTTATGTGTGTACATGCATATGGGTACATGAATGTGTATGTGTGTGTGTAACACACAAGGCTACTGATGGTAGAGCTCTCTTCCTTTTCTTTCTTTCTTTTTTCTTTTTTTTTTTTTGCTGGGCCCAAGGCTTGAACTCAGGGCCTGGGTACTATCCCTGAGCTTTTTTTCCTCAATGCTAGAGCGCTGCCACTTGAGTCTCAGCTCCACTTGTGAATTTTTGGTGGTTAACTAGAGAAAAGAGTCTCATAGACATTCTTTCTCAGGGTTGACTTTGAATCATGAGCTTCAGATCTCAGCCTCGGTGTAGCTACCATTACAGGTGTGAGCTACTGGTGCCTAGCTTACCTTCCCTCCTTTTCTCCTTCCTTCCTAAGCCATTTCCTGTACAGCTTTCCACCTTTGTGGACACTCCAGGCCACACACCCTAGTTCCAAACACATGTGCAAACAGTGGCACTGGGCAAGCCTGTAGGACTGGTGTGGGCACAGAGCATCTTCTCTGCTCTCTGTAGACTTGATTCTGGACATGGGCAAAGCCAGCCCTGTAAACTCAGAGAACTCCAGGTGTTTGCATTCAGAACACGATCTGGAGTATGAGGATGGAGAGGTATGAGATCAGAGCAGCACACATCGAATCCCATGCTTTCTTCACCTTGTATGGAGGGGAAAAGTGAGAAGGAGATTAAAGCAGGGGGCTAGAAATGCAGGGTAACATGAGGTCTCATCCTTGTACCCCCACTGCAGGGCCTCCTAATAGATGGGGTCTGCCTCCTGCCTAGTTCCCATGTACCCTGTAAACATGCTCATCATCCCCACTATCCATCCATCCCTGTCCTACCTAGTTAAACCGGCAACAAAGCTGGTCCTTCAAATCTGAACTGAATGCATAAAAGGCAGGGATTGGCATCTTTGTCTTGGGGTTAGCCTGACGGTTGCCAGAGAACACAGGCACATAGCACATACTCTACCATAACTCAGTCTGACCATTGAAAATAACCAATAGCCTTTAAAATAACGCTTATTCGGTAAAGCATGTAGATTTTTTTTCAGTTGTGGGGCTTGAACTCAGTCTGACCATTGAAAATAACCAATAGCCTTTAAAATAACGCTTATTCGGTAAAGCATGTAGATTTTTTTTCAGTTGTGGGGCTTGAACTCAGGGCCTGGACACACTGTCTCTGAGCTCTTTTGATCAAGGCTAGCGCTCTATTACTTTGAGCCACAGTTCCATTTGCAGTTTTCTGGTGGTTAATTGGAGATAAGAGTCTCGTGGGGATGGGAAGAGGAAACAAAGAGGCAACAATGCTTGATAAGAAATGTACTTGTTATCTTGCCCATGTAATTGTAACTCCTCTGTACGGTATTCTCACAATTTAAAAAAAAAAAAAAAAAAAAAAAAGAGTCTCACGAGTGCTTTTTTGCCCAGGCTGGCTTCAAAGTGCTGTCCTCAGATCTCAGCTTCCTGCGTAACTATGATTACAGGCCTAGCTAATGTAAATGTTTTTAGACAGTGGTTTTTAGCAGTCCTTGGGATAAACCTCTAAATCTGCAGCCAGAAAACCACTTTCCTCTAGAGCAGCCTTAGCCATTGTCAGGCAAGGCTATCTGCCTACGCCCTTTTTTTCTTCGTATTTGCCTTCTTCTGTGTTTCATCCAGGCACACAGCTCTTCCTTCTCTGTAGTAGCAAAGACGAACCTGATCCCTTCTGCATAAATCTCAACAGATCTTGTTCCTTAACTTATTCAATGGTATATGATAGCTAGTACAATGTGACTAGCATCAGCTTATTACATAAGAGATAGTAAATTATTTATTATTGACATTATCATTTCATTTCACTTTGCATTAAGAGGTGATAAAGTAAAAATGAGTGGAGGTAAGTCTCCTTCTCTACACATTTGTCCACCTTTATTCAACCTGCTCTCAGTCTCTTCCCTTTCCTCCCCTCCAATTTAGGGGCAAGATGAAGAGAATCGGAAAACGGTATCTAGTGTGCTCTTTCCTTAGAAATATGAATTTGATTAAGGATGAAATAGTTGCCCTAAAAGTAACAACTGAAATGTTTAATGGGTCTTTTGACTATAAGATCTTGTTGAACATTCTCATTATCTTCTGACAGCATCTTAAATAATGTCACAAGCAATACAGACTTCCTACAGTGCCAGGCAGTGGCTCTGATCTTTGAACAAGACTTAGTTCTGAGAAGCAAATTGAAGAACAAGCATCTTCGGACCTTCTGGCCACTGTGGTAAAGAAACCCATAACCAACCTTCCCACAAATCCTTATGCTGAAGGTATAGAGGAAAGGGAATCAGAGAAACAAGTTCAGGAGAAACAAACTGTGGTTGAGCAGAAAGAAATAGTGGATTTTACCAAGTACAATGAGCATGTATAAAATCCAAAATGTAGCATCTTTTTAGCTTGCTAAATATAGGTAGGAGTAGCCACGCTTCGGAGTAACCAGCAGAGCAACTCAATTTATTGACGAAAGACCAATACAGAAGCATCACTGTTTGAAATTAGTAATCAGGCTACTGTTTGTGAACAGAAACTAACAGCTATGAGTCATCGGTCTATCCCCAGAGGTTTGCAGCATTCAGGGTGCTCTGGTGTGTCCATTCTCGACACAAGGAAATAATATTTCCTGGCTTTTCCCCAGACTGCTCTTGCTAGCAAATATTACTGAAAGCCTGGCTGGCTTCTAGGAGAAGGCAGGACATCAGGGTTGAGCTCTCAGTTCATTTTGATTCTTCAATGATATTCTAACAGCTGTAACACTCTTAACTATCTTTTCTTTGTCCTAGCCATTTGAAATGACCTTGGGAAGACTGTCCAGGTCAACTTCCCTTAACACAATTTCCTCTGCAATTGACATCTCATTTTTTGTTTGTTTCTTTGTTTGTCTGTTTTTGTGCCAGTCCTGGGGCTTGAATTTGGGACCTGAGTGCCATTCCTGAGATTATTTTTTTCAAGGCTAGTGCTCTATCACTTAAGCCATAGCATCACTTCTGGCTTTTTCTAAGCAGTTTATTGGAGATAAAGGTCTCACAGACTTTCTTGCCTGGGCTGGCTTCAAACTGCCATCCTCAGATCTCAGGCACCTGAGTAATTAGGATTACAAGCATGAGCCACTAGGGCCCAGCTTGTTTATTATTTTGTTTTAGAAACAGGGTCTTTCTCTGTAGCCAAAGCTGGCTTCACACATAAGATCCTCCTGCCTCCACTTTCTGAGTGCTGGGATTACATCACTAGCTCAGATTTTTGTGATGATAGCTTTCTTCTATGAACAGATGTGATTGTGAGTAACCATCATGGATAAAATAGCATTTCCTGACCCCAAAGCTCCCCTTTATATGGTGTGAAGACATGGTAAGAAAGCATGACCACAGAAAGCACTGGCGGGGAACTCTGTCTACATTTTTACTTGGTTTATTTTTCCCTGTGGCCACACCATACTTGGCAATCTTATTCTATAATGGTGAGGAAAGAGGACCTATGACAATTAATCATAAGCTTGACTGGGGGGCTGGGAAGGTAGCTCAGTGGCAGAGTACTTGCCTTGCATGCATGAGGCTCTGGGTTCAATCCTCAGCACCACATAAGCAGAAAAAGCTGGAAGTGGTGCTATGGCTCAAGAGGTAGAGCACTAACCTTGATCTGAGGAGCTGAGGGACAGTGCCCAGGCCCAGAGTTCAGGCCCCATGACTGACAAAAAAAATCTGACTGGGGAAAAGACAAAATTTTAGCTCTGAGATAGATTGGTGGATTGCCTGATGGACCACTGAATTATGAAAGAAAAGATCCTCAAGCCCAAGTTTCACTTGTTGCTGTGGCCACCATGGTATGAATGTACATTGGATTGTTGATGCTAATTTATCAGGGCTGTCTAGGCTGCCATGTTGGAAACCAGAGGGGCAGATTTTGTGGAAAACAAGCAGCATCCACATTGGGCATTACAAAAAGGAGAAATAAAAACTTGTGCTGGGTAAAACCCCAGAGGTTTTGATTCCTGTGCTGCTGGAGTTCAGCCTGATCTGTCCTCATTGCTACCCCTAAGCTTCAGCCACCAGTTCATGTTCACTGATGCATGCTGAACTGTCTCACTTAACAGGAAACCCAGGAATCATATGATGCTAACCCTGTTGTGGGGAATGAATTCAGATTTGAGGGTTTTTTCCAATCTAAACACTATTTGAGTCAAGATTACACTGCTCTTTTTCCTCCTCCTCCTCCTCCTCCTCCTCCTCCTCCTCCTCCTCCTCCTCCTCCTCCTCCTCCTCCTCCTCCTCCTCCTCCTCCTCCTCCTCCTCCTCCTCCTCCTCCTCCTCCTCCTCCTCCTCCTCCTCCTCCTCCTCCTCCTCCTCCTCCTCCTCCTCCTCCTCCTCCTCCTCCTCCTCCTCCTCCTCCTCCTCCTCCTCCTCTTCCTCCATGTTTCCTGGGGACTGTGTTTTTAGGGAAGAGCAAAGGTGGCTGCCATCCACCATTTTGGAAAGTCAGGAGGTTTCAGAGATAGAGGCCTAAATGAAGGACAAGCGTATTAACAAATCTAGCTGTCCACAAGTCAAGGCTAATGTTAACCAAGGCAAGCATTACGGAGATTCCATCAAGATGTCCTGTTATTTATTTAACTTTTCCATTTTCATTTTTTATTTGGGTAAGATAATTGCTTATGATAAGCCTCGGGTGTGAAGATCTGGTGCATACAGAGTGAGGGGTGAGCTTCCTTCCCAGTCTCTAGCTATACTGGGAAAAGCAATTGTTGTATTAACGTATTATCTCAATTAGTGTCCTTTAGCCATCTTCCTCAGAATGGAGGGCTTCTCCAAAGTGAATAGTGTGCTCTTATCAACCAAGGAAAAAGCCTGTCGGGAAAATAATGTATTTAACTGCTAGAGGAAAGGTCTCTTATGAGTAGATTTCATGAGGAACAGCAACAATGAAAAAAAAATGGGTTTCTTCCCTCGGGGTCTGATGCTGAAATCTTATTTGTATATTTTGCTTTATAACATGTATATTTATGGCTCCCATTGCTTCTGCCAGAGACACTTGGTCTTTGGTGCTGCCATCCCAATACAGATCTTCAATAAGTAAGGCATACAACTTTAGCACACAATTAGAGTCATTTCAATGAAAGGCAGTGGTGACTTTCAGTCTCCTGTGTGCCTTCTCTCTGGATGTCCCCCATACCCTCTCTGTTCTGTCCAGGACAACTCAGGAGTGTAAGTAGAAGCAAACCTGGCCTTTGCTGAAGCTGGTGATGGTATGGGACATATTCAGGGGTTTCACAGTCCAACAGTTAACACTGCCCTGTGTAAGATATCCCCACAAGTAACAGTGATATTGCTGTTCTTTTTGTTTGTTTGTTTCTCAGATGAGAAAACTTTCTGAGGAGGGTGGTATATTCCTATAATCCCAGCACATAGGAGGTAGAGTTAGGAGGATCTTGACTTCAGTGCCAATCTGAGTGACATAATGTAACCCTGTCTCAGACAAAGAAGAAAAGTAAGTTACATAAGAAAACTCAGGATCAAAATGAATGTGACTGGGCCAGAGTCACTCTGAAGCTGCTACTAAAACCCACAGAGCTGGGTGCCAATGGCTCATGCCTGTAATTCTAGCTACTCAGGAGACTGAGACCTGAGGACCAAAGTTTGAAGACAGCTCAGGCAGGAAATTCTGTGTCACACTTATCTCCAATTAAACCATAACAAAAACTGGAAATGGAGCTATGGCTCAATTAGTAGAGCACTAGCCTTCAGCACAAAAGCTCAAGGACAGGGCCTAGGCCTTGAGTTCAAGTCCCAGGACTGGCACATGCATGTGTGTGCCCCTACACACACACACACACACACACACACACACACACACACACACACACACACACAGAGGGAAAAGGAAGTTGTGAGCAGTAATTTCCTTCCCTAAGTGGCCTGCCTACTGAAGAAACAGTAAAATTAAACCCTTGCCACTTTCCAGTCCCTTGTGGACAAACAAGAAAACAATTGTTTTTAGTACTCCATCAGGTTCTTTCTGAAGATAATTATTGGTCTCAGGAAAGGACACTACCAAAAAAAAAAGCAAACAAAGAATTAAATATCAAAAGGATCCTACCTGGTGCAAAAAGTTTTTCTTGGCCAGTCTGGTCCAAAATGATTTTCTCTCCTTTCTGAAGGGTGTTGCCCCTTCCTTAACCAATTAAGGCTCAGCTCCAACCAAAGGATTTCTTAATACGCCCCTCCTTACTTTCTCCAGCACCACCCCACACGGATAGTTACTCAGTCTGCTATGGTTTGGATAAAGTGTTCTCCAAGGGCCCACTTGTTAAAGGATTGTTCTCCAGCATGGAGCCTTTGAGAAGTAGGGGAAGCTTTAAGAGGCGGGGCCTAGTGGAAGGTCTTAGGTCATTGGGGTGTGGCCTTAGTGGGGGATTTTAGAAGGCTGGCCTATCTTTCTCTTTGCTTGCTAGCTGCTGAGATGTGAGCGAGCTGCTGCTTCCGGCTACATGTTCCTGCTGTGATATGCTTCCTCACCACAGGCCCAGAAACAAAACCAGGGGCTGAAACCTCCAAAACTATCGGCCCAAACAAACATATTCTCTTTCTTTCTCTTTCTTTCTTCTCTCTTCTTTCTTTCTTTCTTTCTTTCTTTCTTTCTTTCTTTCTTTCTTTCTTTCTTTCTCTTTCTTTCTTTCTTTCTTTCTTTCTTTCTCTCTCTCTCTCTTTCTCTCTTTCTCTCTTTCTCTCTTTCTCTCTTTCTTTTTCCCTTTGCACCAGTCCTTGGGCTTGAATTCAGGGCCTTCATACCATCCCTGAGCTTTTTGCTCAAGACTAGCAATCTACCACTTGAACCACAGCTCCATTTCTGGCTTTTTTTTTTTTTTTGGTACTTAATTAGATATTAAGAATCTCATGGACTTTCTTGCCCAGGCTGGCTAGGATTACAGGTATAAGCCACCAGCACCCAGCTGATGAGTGTTTCTATCTACCTATTTCTACTTCCTCCTCTCTTCTTTTCCTCTGCTTTTCTCCTTTTCTTTTTCTTTGTCTTTCCCTACCCTGTCCTCCTTTCCTTCAAGTAAGTGTACATTGAAGTGTTTGTTGGATATGCTGCAGGTGACCAGCCAATATCTACCAGACAATTATGCAGTGCGACAGGGTAGAAAAGCCTCCATTAATCATACCAGTGCTGTCTGCTGTCTGGAAGCTTAGCAGCTCTGTGAGAACCTCACAGCCCTGAGCTTGGATGCAGTTCTGAGGTAAAGGAAAAAGGAGCGGCAAAGGAGTCTGACGTTCTATGGTAACTTATCCAGAATGATCTAAAATATCCTAGCTGGATTCAATGGAATGGAGGATAAGTCAATTCTCTATTCGCTTGCTCCACATTGTCCATAAGGAGAAAAGGATTGTTTCCTCTAATCATCTTTCTTGTTTGTTTGTTTTGTTTTGTTTTGGTATTATCCTTTAGTAGTTGTTCAAAGGGCTTTCAATTCAACCTGTCATTTTGTGAGTAAAATGCATCTTGCTTTGATGGTCTTTGTGAATTGAAAAGACCTTCGCTTGTCCTGCCTGCTTTAGATTTGACATGGATGACAGCAGAAAGCTAAGGTTAAGGACTTGGTAGAGTGCCGGCCCCGCAAGTGTGAGGCCCTGAGTTCAAACTCTAGTCCCATCAAAAGTTAAATAAATAAAGCCAGAATGCTGGACTTTAACCTTCTGAAGACCTTCCCAATCTCAGTTATTAGTCATCATCTTAGCCTGAATACTCCCTTCCTGCCCCAATCCCACCTTCACTAGCAATCTGGAAGCCAGCAGTGAGATCTCCTCCCACATAGCTTTGAAACCTCCAGCTAGCCAATCCTGCCCTGCTTCCATCTTGCTGAGTTGAATTCTTCTCACCTCCCATTGCCTCTCTGGCTGTTTAGCATCAGGTCACCATTCACAAAGGTCTGTGTAGTGGCCTTCTGAGCAGACTTCATAGCCTGGCCTGCTGTTTCTCCACTGCTGCTGTCTCAGAGACGCCACTACACGTTTCCTCTGCTCCCCAAGTCTCTAGCTCACCACTACCCCATAGCCAAGCCCAGACTCTTTCCTCAAGACTAACAACATCTTTCACAAAATCTCCAGATCCATTATGTGCCACTTTCTAGTTCCCCTGACAACAGCCACGTGAGTTACTACTTATGGTTCTTCCCTTGCCTTTCCTGTGCCTGTCTCTAGTAATGTCCTCTGAACTCTGATCAGCTGACTCTTGCTTCTGCCCTGCTGTCCCTGACCCCTCACTCTCCTCAAGCAAGAGCTCTATTTGCTAACTCCTGCTTTACCATAGTGTGCATGCAAGTGGCTTGCTTATCCCCTTCACTCCCTGATATTTGAGGGACCTATGCTCTATTACAAATTGCCTAGAAAGTAATGTTAATTATTAACTGGCTCACACCTGTAAACCTAGATACTCAGGAGGCTGAGAACTTGGGATCACAGTTCATAGCCAGCTTAGGCAGGAAAGTCTAAGAGACTCTTACCTCCAATTAACCACCCAAAGCCAGAAGTACATCTGTGACTCAAGTGATTGAGTACCAGACTTGAGCAAATTGCTAAGGGACAGCACCCAGGCCCTGAGTTGAAGCCCCAGTACTAGAAAAAATAATATCTGTTGTGTTGTACATTATCAAGGAAGCTATATGCTTCGGATACATTATTAAAATTGTACAGTTTCCTAACTCTACCATACATGTTTGTCCCACTGCTACAAATACATTTTGAGACACAAGAGTGAAGGCTACATGATTTACCTTCCTTGTCTTCTCTGTAGTCCATGGTGCATGACAGTCTCTGATTCAAGCAGAAACTTCACTCATCAAGAAGATGCAATGTCCCACAGAAAGACTTCAACACTGGAACTACAATAAATTACTTTTCCTCAACTATTAAAGGAGGAAAACAAGGTGTCAGAAAGAAACACAGTCTTGAAGTTGAAGATCAAACAATCTCAGGACCAATTGCTTGAGGTTCAGGAGCCATACATAATGCTTTGCCCCCTGAGGATCCCTGCTCTACCTGAAACTCATGCTCAGGCTGCAGCACATGTTCATATGGAAGCTTTCCAGAACTGTCTGCTCCTTCCAGTTTATGTCATCTACGCACAAAGCACTGACTGCATTGCTTGTATGCTAGTCATGCAACTTGACAAATATAGATTTTTACTTTCTGCACAGCTCTCTTCCATAAGCACAACACTCTCTGAGCACATGCCTCATGCTCCAGGTAACCCCATATTCTCCAGGGCTATGAATGAACACATTTTGTGTGCTAATATCTGGAGCTTGAACTCAGGTCCTGAGTGCTGTCTCTTTGTTTCTTTACTCAAGGCTGGCACTCTACCACTTGAGCCACATTTCTACTTCCAGCTTTTTGCTGGTTAATTAGAGAGAAGGTATCTCATAGACGTTTCTGCCTGGACTGTCTTCGAATGATGATCCTAGGATCTAAGCCTCTTGAATAACCAGGATGACATATACCAACTACCAAGTCAGTTAGCTTTATGC
The DNA here is from genome assembly GCF_024711535.1 of Dipodomys merriami. Taxonomy (NCBI): domain Eukaryota; kingdom Metazoa; phylum Chordata; class Mammalia; order Rodentia; family Heteromyidae; genus Dipodomys; species Dipodomys merriami. The sequence goes on from NW_027204604.1 coordinate 4,652,830, forward strand.
CCACTTTCTTACTGCACAAACTGAGATTTAGATCTCCTCAGGATTTAGACCCTGATCATTTTGCCCAAAGGAACTGAGAAATCGAATAAATCCAATCCAGGGGAACTGTTTCGTGATGATATCGTTGCCCCAGCCATGTCCTTCACTACAGATGGCTATGCATGTTATGCAAAACAATACTTAATTCTTGCTTTAATGTGTTATTACTTGTTCCAAATAACAGCACAGCAATCTGTCCCTGGTGCGTATCTGCTTTTCATCTCACTCTGTGGGGACACTACAGGCAGAATGGAGAGGCCCATCTGGTTCAGACCCATAGGAAGTAGCCCCCCAGTCCCAAACCTTACTTACTCTCCAACTGGAACGGCTGGTGGAAAAGGAACTGCTGTGCTTTGGGTCAGGCAACCTGAGGGGCAGCGACAGCATCAACCACAGAGAGAAATGTTAATTTCTCTAATTGGTGGGGAGTGTCTATCATTTCAGAATACGCTTACTTTTCTGCAAGGAAACCAGGCCAAATTCATTCAACTGTTTACAACATCACTGTGCGTTTGTGAGATGAAAGTTTTATCTGCGCTCAACACGGTGAAAAGCTGGTCACTGACTTCCAGTGGGGGACCTGTCGCTATGTAGCTGGATGGATTTCCAGGACTGACTTGAGTTCCAAAGCTGACAGTTCTCCCCAAGAGAGGAACAAAGGGAAGCAGACTTCCTTCATGTAGCCTGCAGGCTGTAGCCTACAGGCTGGAAGAGGAGCCTGTCGGGGTAGCCAGGCATTCCTTGTGTGTCTTCAGTTACTCAGCACTGCGATAGGTAATGTATATGGAGGTGAGAGGTCCAAGGGCTGAGTTCTGGTTATACACCTCAACTTTCGGTCACTTCATCTGTACAGTGGGAATAATAATGCTTGCTCTATCTCCATCTAGGACTTGTAGTATAGGTAAAAATAGTCAGCAATATGCTTAGGGAAGCAGAGGTCAGGAGAATTGCAGTTTAAGGCTACCAGAGGCCAAAAGCTAATAAGACTCCGTCTCAACCAATATGGCAGCAATGGTGGTGGTACATGCAATCCCATGTAGACAAGATATAGGTAAGAGTCTGAAACCAGTCTTAGACAAAAATACAAGACCCCAGCTGTCAAGTAACTAAAGCAAATAGAGGCTGGGACTCAAGTGGCAGAGGGTTAACTTAGCAAGCAAAAGGCCCTGAGTTCAAACTCCGTTGTCCAACTGCTTAACAATAATACAATAAATAAATTAATTAAACAAATGAAGAAATAAATAAAACCCCAGTATTGGGTTTTAACTAATTAAATTAATTAATAAATCATAATTATTGCTATTATAGATCCACTATTGTCCATAATATAGTATCCTCTTTATTTCCTTTCTCACTCTTACCAAAATTTGTATTCTATTGATTGCTTCTTTGATTGAGGTCTATCTTCCCCTGTAGATTGCAAACTCTCTAAAGACAGGTAGTACTCAGCCTCATTCTATTTGCCAATGAGAGAGATTTCTCATACAAAGAAGAAGGGAGACTATTCTAGAATAGTCTTAAGAAAAATAAACCTGCAAATCGAAAGAGATGCCAGGCCCAGAATTTATTCTGCAAACTTGTTAAGGAACTGTCATTTCCTTCCCTCTCACATATCTCAACACATCTACATTTGTTAGACACCCCCCCACACTGTACCAAAGAATCAAGGATTTCCCTAAAGGAATAAATTCATTCTTGGCAAGTACCTGGAAAGGAGCCAACAGTCCCTGCTAATAGATTCCTGCAGGGATAAGCTCTAGGGACTTAACAATCCCCTAAAGTGGGTATGATTCCACCTTCTTAGAATCCATGTTCATCCACCCCAATCAGAGGCTCACCCCCTGCCATCAGGGTAACCCCCAACCTCATTATCCTTCTTCTCTAGCAAGGAGCGCAGCCAGCATCCAAGTTCATGTGGGCTTTACACAAAACTGGAGCCTCACTTGCAAATCTGAACATCACAAGTAGTAAGAAGATACTTTCACGTGGGAAAGCCTGGGAAGCTCTGGGAAGTAAATACCACCCCCAAATACTGCAGCCAGTTTGCACACAAATTCCTATGTCTGCATTGCCTGTTGGCCTAGAATTCTGGGTGACTGCCGCTGAGCCACGGAGCCTTCTGTAGCCCTGAGTGTATGGCTGCTCAGGAGGCTGAGGTCAGAGGATCACGGTTCAAATCCAACCTGGGTAGAAAAGTCTGTGAGACTATTATCTCCAACTAATCAGCAACAGGTCAGAAGTGGAGGTGTGTCTCAAGTGGTAGAACCCCAGACTTATGCAAAAAAAAAAGTCAAATGAGAGCTCAAGCCCCAGTAGTAGCACGAAACAAAAACAAAGGTGTAGCTGACTTGAAGCTCTAGCTCAGACTCCTGATACATGAGGGAAAATCAGGATCATTTTTAAGGACTTCTACGCCAAACACCACAATATGTCTCACTGAAGCCTCACAACATACCTGTGACATCAGTATTATCAGCCTAGCTTTGTTTGCTGGTAAACTGAGGCTCCATTAGTTGTTTCACATACACTGAATGTATGTGAACATTAAGGTGACAACTAGAGTTTCACCTCTCAACCTGAACCCCCTTCCAATTATGCAAACCAGCCTCATGGCAGGAGACGGAGGCCCAAGTGGGGCATGTCTAGGAGGAAATGCTGGCTTAATTGGTTAAGTATACTTTCTGTCACACAACACACCACCACATCAAGCTCACTGCATGGCTACTCACTCTCAGACCATATGCCTTTCCTCAGGTCGTCTGTGAGTAGTATTTTCCTTCACTAATTTATTCAGCCTTTGTTGAAGATTAACTATACACCAGGCATTACCTAAGGCACTAGGGGCCAAGCCAGACATAGACCTCTGCACTCCTGCAGCTTGTAGCCCTCATCATAATTTGAAATGGTTTTGCTCACTCATTATTGGCTGGTTATCTGCCCCTCATCCCCACCCACCCACCCACTGAAGGTATACATAGCATCATAGAAGGCACGCCATCTTGCCACCACGGTCCCTCCAATGCCTAAGTCCCATTCAGTATGACTTAACATTGCCTCCAAGCTGTGGGGATCGCCTCCCCAACTTTTTTAGACTTTTTCTCTTTACAGATATAGTTGCGCCCCCCTCCGCCCTCCCTCCAAGTTCATTTACTCAGGTTTATACAGTATAAACAGATTTGATGGGTGGCAACACCCTGTATTGTTCTGATAACCCTGAACTCGAAGGGAATGTTCGGAACTATCTGCCACATTCTTTGGCTTCATCGTACATATGCTTCCAGTAGATGCCTCCCAAAGAACACAGATCGAAAAACCATGTCGCAGGCATTGACAAGTGAAGTGAACAGAACTGATTGCCTTTCTCTGCACCCATTCCCACTGCTCTTGCAGGCTAATGGGCCTTAGCATTTTGCTAGTTTGGTGTTGATTTTGGTTTTTCTTTTAGAAACAGGATCTTACTAAGTAGCCCAAACTGGCATTGAACTCACCGGCCTAGCTCAGCCACCTGAAAAATCACAGCTTTGTTCTTGTTTTGCCCTGCCTAAGCATCTAGGCACTTCTGATCTTCCTGTCCCCAGTTCTTAAAGGAGAGGTAGGAGTGGCCTAAGGGAATATTCATTCTTGATTGGTTCAGAAATAAGCATATGTTCCCATCCTAGCCAAGAGGCATATTCCCCTGGACTCAAAGAGAACCTCAGGAAGTGCTGATCTCTATGGATTTCTGGGAATGGCTGTGAGTGGCTACTTGGGATTGGTAGAGCCATTGGGTGATCAGCTCGGGATGAAGTCAGCACCAAGAACAGCTGAACAGAACTATGAAGGGAAAAAAAAGCCCTAGTTCCTCAAAGACATTCCTGTACCATAAATCAATAACCTCTTAGTCATATACTCAGTGGATTATGTTTTAATAAGAGAAAACTCCTGTGGAGGTGAAGGTCAGAGGAAGGTAATCTGCAAAGATACCATGCTGGGAAGACACAGGGGACACACAGAGGAACTCCCAGACCCTCACCAAATGTGATAAAGGCATTACTTTTGACTTAAATGAGGTGGGAGTTCCTTGGCTTTCTCCTTTCCAAGGATAAAAGCCTTATCACACTGCTTTCCATATTCCTCTGGCTACTAGAAAGCACACTCTCAACCTGTTACTGAATCCTATTGGTTGTGATTGTCAATATTTATTTTCTTCTCCTTCTCCTTCTCCTCCTCCCTCTTCTTCTTCCTCCTCCTCTCTCCTCCTCCTCCTCCTCCTCCTCCTCCTCCTCCTCCTCCTCCTCCTCCTCCTCCTCCTCCTCCTCCTCCTTCTCCTCCTCCTCCTCCTCCTCCTCCTCCTCCTCCTCCTCCTCCTCCTCCTCCTCCTCCTCTTCCTCCTCTTCCTCATTTTTTGGCTCAGTAAGATTTTCTACTTTTCTTCTACCCTGTTAACCATATTACACATGGCCATGGCTACTTGAAATTCTTGCTGAAAAGAGATGAGGTATAAATAAATGAGCTGATTGCACAGCCATGGGACCAGTGTCTAAAAAAGGAATTAATAAAATGAACCTCCAGATGGAGCCTGCCAGCCTAAGCTGATCGGCTTTCTCAAAGCAAAGTGCACAAATCCCTGGGATGTCAAGCCCCTGGGTAGTTTCCAGGGTCATGAGGATGTGTGGATACTCCTGAGAACTCTACACTGTGCTGATGTACTGTATCCTCAGTGTGAACTCAGCCTCCAGATGAACCATGCCTGGGACTACAGTGCTGAACATGAATGAGAGGAAAACTTATCAACAATGACTACACTTAGTTGAGGGTAAACCAAGGCAGGTGAAGGCTTCCAGAATGAAGTGGGACTTTATATGAGCCTTCTGTTTTCTGAAGTATCAGATGGTAAGGATATTGTGTGGTACTTACATATGCTTTTTACTCCTAGCATAGTGCCTGGTACATGCTAGTTACTCAATAAATTATTTCTCTCTTAACATTAGTCTTTGTTGTTGTTGTTTTTCAATTTTTGAGGCATAGAAGGCCTGGGCACTGGATGGACCCTACCACTAGACAGCTCTGTGATTTACACACAGCCAGAAAGAGGTAGGTTGTCACCCTATATGCATCTGAACACAAGTTCCTCTTGCTGCCATGTTTAGGCAGCCTTTTGCTCTAGCTAGAAGTTAAAAGAAGCTTTCTTTTCCCTCCTCAGTTAAATGAGAGTTAACATCTATTGAGGATTATGAAGATTAAATGAATAACCATATATTAAGTGTCTAAAATACTCCCTCATACACACACACATTAAATGTTAGTGTCTTGAATAAGGCGCAGTGGTTTTGCACCTATAGAGTGAGTTTAATGTCAGATACTCACCAGTCCACCTCTGGTTTCAGAGCCTTCACTCATGATGGACATAGCTAGTAGATCTCCACAATCTCATTCTCTCCCACTGTGTATAGTCAGCTTTAAAATCTTTTCCAGGACAATACTCCACATAGTCACAGCCAGATTTCCAAATTTAACACAAGAATTGACATCTATCTGGAATCCTGGAAAGAGAACATCTTAAAGACAATGTGATTCTCACAAAGTACCTAAGACAAGGTAGGCACATGATAGGAAATGGAAGAAGTCTGCCTTTCTGAGATGTTCAGTGCCATTCCAGGTCCTCTGCTTGATTGACAGGTCCTCTCTCAACACATGGCTTTGAGACTTTGCTATTCCTCAGCTTCCCCTGGGGACAACGGCTGGACTATTTTCTCCCTCTGCAGCATAATTGCAGTGATAAAATGGTGTGTGGCTAATTGCCGGGTAGGCCACAAACAGAGCAACCCCACATGTAATTTCAGACTGGCAGAGACTGTAAATTATTCAACATGATAACCAAAAGACTACAGCAACATAAGTGGAAAGAATGTGACAGGGAAACAAGAAGCTGGCTTTTCAAGGGAGGAGAGAAGTCCAAAAATCCTTGCATGGAAGTGAAGATTGTACTTTGACCACTGAGTCCAGCCCTAGAAAGGTCTGTGCGTTTCCATTTCCAGGAACTTCAGTTTCCTGTGAGATTAATAAACTGCCCCCCAGAAAGTCATGGGTATTTATATCCTGGAGAGAAAGGAATTGCCAGGATGAGGAAAATCTACAAATAATACAAAATAGTAAGTATCAGATTAATTAAAATCACCAGGTGATGGAGTCTTCAGACAGCCAGAGCCTCGGGACCTTTTATCTTGTTAATGACCCTACTATTCTCTAAGCTACTTAGAAGTCATTCTTCCTCCTTTTGCTTCTCAATCCTAGTGAAGGACCATTGTCACTGCACTCACACCATCCTGGCAGCCCCTGGTCCCCTGGTTCCTCAAGAAACACAGGTCACCGCACATTTCTACTCACAGCTTCATTGCCGATCAAGTGAAGCCAGAGCTTCCTGGCCACATATTTCTGGTCTAGTGTAATACACGCTCGGCCCACCCACCACTTCCCTCCACTCAAACAGGCCTTGAGCTATTGCTGGAACACATTCTTCCCCTTGGATTCCTCACCTACACAGCCATCTTCATAGACTCATTGACCAGGCCTGGACAGTTCCTTCAAGATGCTCGCACAGATGAATTCTTACCTCTTGAGTTCCAAGTCAGGAACTCAGGCAATGGGAAACGGTTATACATCTGCCTCTGGAAGTCTGCAAGAAGCCAGCCCCTAACACCAAGCAGACTCCTTGAACCCCATGGGCCTGGTCTGGTGGCAATGGGACTCTTAGTCTGTTACCTGGGGTGTGATAGGAAAGTGCTGGCAGAAGGATCATTGGAGGGGGGAAAAAAATCTCTTCTGCTACCATCATCAGTGGTGTACCTTAACTGCCCCAATTTCCTTTAAGATCATTAATGTCAAAGCCACAAATTTCAAATAGATTCTAAGAGATTTGTTCCCCCAAAGAACTAATCCTCCAGTCCCCTTCCCATCCCCTTTAATGTCTGTGCTCTAAAGCCAAGGTGAGGAGAGCTTTGCTAACACATCCTCAGCTGGAAATCAAAGCCTCACCACCTTCTCTTCAGGCACCTCCAGAATAGGTCTGCTTTGGCCTCTCCCCACCCCTTCTGCCCATCTGCTGGGATGGCATGGTGCCTGCTCACAAGTTGGTTGGAGCCCATGGAGGTGCCAGGCAACAATGTGTTTTGATGGGCAGCCTGCAGAAGGTGGCAATTGCCATCTCTTGTGAGTGAAGGCCATAAGCAGTGCCAGCCTTGGCATGCCAGGTCTCTGTACACTTGTTCACACCTGTTGACTCTCCAGTGCCAAGAAAAGCGTACTTGAACTGGGGACAAGGGAGGTGGGAAAGGTTACACTCAGAGTTCCAGCCTCTTTGGGTTTCCTTGGAAAGTAAAGGTAGCCATGGAAATTCTGTCAGTCAGACTCTGAACCAAACCCTGATCCCATACCGGGTTGCTATGTAGCTCTATGTCTCAGTAGTCCTGTGTTCACGTTCAGGAAGAGGGGGACCCAGCTGGGAGGTTACAGTACAAGTCAACACAGATCCAATCCTCCTCCCCAATCCAGAGAAAAGAGGTCAAGCCAGGCTGGGTTGAACCCCAGTAAGATATATCCTAGTTCCCTGGAGAGTTATTTCCTCCTTTATCCACCTGTCCTGGAGATCTACTTCATTCTTAACTGGACCTGAGGACAGATGCAGAGACAGACAGGCTAGCTTTATAGTGTATCCCACCATCCTGATGAGTGGACCTTGAGCACATTACTGACCTTACCTGTACCTCAGGCTCCTCATCTCTAAAAGGAAGGTAACTACATCTTGCTTCTTGGATTATTATAAGCAAAATGAGACTACATGGATATCAAATGGCCCAGAAGCCATCTGACACAGTTTCTAATCATATCAAACTCACCTGTCCTTCCTCGCCCCATCCTGCTTTCCTTTATCCTCATTTCCAAGTAGGAAAAGCATTTGGAGAAGCAAATGGTATTATAGATAAGAATATTGTTTCTCACCTGTGTAAGGACACTGGGGACTCGGAGGGAAAGGATGAGGTTGAAATAGGAGGAGAGACCTCTTCAATCTCTACATCCCCATATCGATCAATGCCTCCTTCCATAGTGATTTTTGCTCTCAACTCCGTCCCACCTCACCTCACTGATATCTCCCTACTCTTTTATTCCAACTCCCCCACAACAGCTGCTCAGAAAAAATAAAACGTAGTGGGAAGCACATACTGAATTACTACCACCCAAGTGTCCAATCTATAGACAAAATGGTCCTGTGTCAACCCCTCAATACTCTCTTGTTCATTATTCTGCAGTACCTGCAAAGGGTCATTGGTGATACCACAGGGCAGAGTGAGGATGATACAAAATAAGCTCTACACTCCCCTTTGGTCTAGATCCAAGATGCAGACAAGAGCTCAGATAATTCTTTTTTTTTTCTTTTTCTTTTTTTGCCAGTCCTCAGGGCCTGGGCGCTGTCCCTGAGCTTCTTTTGCTCAAGGCTAGCACTCTCCCACTTGAGCCACAGTGCCACTTTTGGCTTTTTCTGTTTCTGTGGTGCTGAGGACTCAAACCCAGGACTTCATGCATGTTAGGCAAGCACTCTACCACGAAGCCACCTTCCCAGCCCTGAGCTCATATAATTCTAAGCAAGCCAGATTAGGCTGGAGCTCCAGTGAAGATATAAGCAAATACTTCCGGGACAATGCAGTGCCTTCCTCCTTGACCTCCACAATTGGCCAGTGCTTATGCATTGATTTCATCAGTCAGGCCTATCTATAGCCACGAGGCCCTTGAAAGTAGGATCCACATGCATTCCAGCAAGGAGCCATACTCAGAGACGCACTTAATGACCCTGAGAGCCTCCTGGCTGTATGAGAGGACACAAGAAGCTCAGGCCGGTAGCCCTCTGTTCCTGCTGGTTTATAGAGAACATGTAATGGTGACCCAGTAGTAGCTTTTCAGGTTCTATGATGTACTTAGTGTCATGTGTAGTACTATAACCTTAAGTCTCAAGGGTCTGTGGATCCTTTCCATAGCCGAAAGCCTAAGACACAATTTAGATACGCCAGAGATAATTTGGAACCTCTGAATGAGGTACGTGAAGAAGAAAAAAGAACACGAGGATATATTATAAGAAAATGAACAGGCAAAAAAAATCCTGCAGATTTCCTCAGGTGTTAGGGAAAGAGGAGATTTTGGATTGGCTGAGGGTTAAAACGTAGGGAAGGAAGCCAGGGAATTGGAGGAGGAAATTCTTATAGGACCTACAGCTGGATCTCAGAACCATCAATGGAGTTTGGACTTAAGGGTTTAGTACAAAGAGTACTTAACTACAGTACATGAGATAGGTCTTCCAAAACCCAAAGAAAACTCCAGCTTTCAGGTCCATAGGAGAGTCAGGGGAACATTAACCTATTAGAAACAAATCAGTTCAATTCACCTCACTTGTATATATTCCTACTGAAGATCTCCTGCTAGGGATCTACGGTGAGCTAAACACACACCAATTCAAGATGAAGAAAAGCTGTGGAATCCAGATGCTTGTGTTCAAGAGCTAGAACTGCACCAGGAATCTGAGTGAACCTAAACAACTCACTCATATAAGCTAAGTTTCCCTACGTGTTAAATGGAATCAGAGTAATTAACAATCCTTTACATGGTGTTTGGGAAAACTAAATTCAGTTTTCCTTGCAAGAGCTTAGCATGTGTCTAGAGCACAAGCTCAGTATTTTTGTTTCTGTGTGTCATTGTTTTGCTTCCAATAATCATTGGTCTTTACTGTTAGTTTCCAAGTATAGTGGAGGAATCAATTATAGGTATATAAAATGCCATTGCAGACTATGATAGGCACCTCTGACTGAAGTCATATACACCATGACTTGAAATCTCTTACAGTGCTTGGGGGTGAAAGCCTGGTGTCTGATCTACCTAGGGAGATCAGAAAGGGTGTCTTGGAGCTGAGAGTTAAGGGCTACTTAGGTGTTAACCCAACAAGAAGGTGTGAAGGTCAGGACAAAAGCAATTGTCCCAGGCAGAGGACTTTTCCCTGACACGGCAGCAAGCTGATTTCAAGGGATTGTCGGTGGCCTCCCCTGCTCCCTAAAAGAGCACAAAACTAACAGGGAGTCAGAAAAGGCTGCTGAACTATGGTCCTCAGCACGTCAGAAGGAGGTTGAGGAAAGACCAGGGAGAACCACCTTTTCTGTCCACAAAGAAGGCTGAAGGCTGCCTGAGATGCACCACAAAGCTCCACCAGGATCTGGATCTTGAAAGCCACCCGATTGCCAGCGAAGCCCAGGCATGCTGCCATACCCAAGAAAAACACAGATCTGCCTACTTCCCTCCCTGTTCCTTGCCATCACCCATGAAGCAGATCCCCTAGCCTGCCTTAGGCCAGTGAGCTCCACAATGCTTCCTCTGCTATCTGATAGGGTCACAGGAATCCCACCAACCAGGTGTCCCCTTTCCCCAGAGCCACAGCCAATTCCAACCCAGACCAGTGGTTCAAGTCTCTGACCCAACAGATTCTTTTCCCTGCCTTCTGAGAGAAGGATAATGACCTAAGCAGAACTTGAGCTGCCTTCAAAGATTATCTCCCTTATTAAATATGCCCAGTGGAGAAATATGGACTTCAGAGCCTTCAAGACTAAAGTGCAGAAGTGGCGCTGTGGCTCAAGCGGTAGAGCGCTCGCCTTGAGCTGAAGAGCTGAGGGACAGCACCCAGGCCCAGAGTTCAAGTCCCACGACCAACCAAAAAAAAAAAGACTAAAGTGCCTACCCCATTTCCACCATCTGAGGCGCTTTGCAACTAGAAAGATGGAGTTGCCCATTCGCTGGCTGGGAACAAGAAAATGTATACAAATGAAGCCAGGAGTTCCTGGTTTTAGGTCCAGTAGATAGGCATCTCCAGATAGCAAGTAAGATATGAATGTAGAACCCGGAGTTCAGAAAGAGGCCCCAGCTGAGGATAGACTTGTGTATTTTAAGCCAGGAGACTTCAACTAGTTCATTAGAGACTGGGATGGATGAAGAAAAAGATGTCCCAAGACTGAGCCTTCTGACCCTCCATAGTTAGAAGTCAGAGAGCAAAGAGAAATCCAAGAAGAAAATGAAAAGGAAGCAGCAAGCATGGGAGGAGAATGGTTGTAGGGAAGCAATCTGTCGCAGATGTGGAGCTGCTGCTTGAGAGAGAAGAGGACTAAGGACTGGCCCTGAACACCTGGCCATTGCTTTGATAAAAGCATCCTATTTGGGGGAATGATCTAATAGAGTGGATTCCAGAGAAAGACAAGAGGACAGAAGGCAGAAACAGTGGGCATGAGTGCCTTCTATAGGGAATAGCACCGCCAGTGGAGGAAAAGGAAGAATGGGGTCATCCGGAAGGGAGATGCAGGGTTCAAGGAGGCTCTAGTTCCTTCCTTCCTTCCTTCCTTTGTTCCTTCTTGCCTTCCTTCCTTCTTGCCTTCCTTCCTTCTTTCCTTCCTTCTTTCCTTTCTTTTTTTAAAATAGGATATATTATAGCATGTTTGATCAGGGCCAAAAAAAAAAACTAATCCAAGAAAGAAGAGACATTGAAGAATTAAAAGAGAATGTCTCCAGGAGTGAGAGCCTCAAACAATCACTGCAAGCGGGATCAGCAGGTATTGGGGGTGCCTTTCCAAACCTGGCAGATCTGCCCTTTCAAAAGCAGCAGAGGACCCAGATTCCCCCGAAAGCAAGCAGATGGAAAAGTGTGATTAAAGTCTTACTTATTTCAAGATTTTTTTCTCAGTGTCATGAATGACTTCCATCTCTGACCCACCCCCTCTTATTTTCATTATTTTCTCAGTGAAGCAAATTTATCCCCAGAGAGACCACAGGGGTGTTGGAAGGGAGAAAGATCCTAGCACATGTGATCTTGTTGACTAAAAAAGAAGGAGGGGGCTGGGGTGATGTATGTGGTCGATAGAAATGTTGGGGAGCTCCAAGGGGCCTGCTGAGTGGGGCCCATCATAATTGAGAGTGAGGTGATTGACGGTTGATGTGTTTCTCCCTCTGGGTTCATCTGTTTGGGTGAAGCATGGGAAGGGATCGAGCTAAATTTAACTAGGTTAGGATTTTTCCAGGCAGGCAAAATAGAGGTGGTTAGAATAAAGAAGTAAGAGGTGTCTGTGGTCCAAGAATGAAATCTACTGGAAAGAACAGGACTTAGACATAGCCCTGACACAGCAACTCAACACCCAGGTTTCAGTCCTGAGTTTGGATCTGTGCACCCCAGAGTCACCTCTGCTGAAGTGACTGAGCCTCAGTTTCCTCAGAGGACAGTTCTGAGGGGGTGGGTCAGAGATGGAAGTCATTCATGACACTGAGAAAAAAAATCTTGAAAATATTGTTTCAGCCCAGTTTAGGCCACTATTGATCCCTATGAACAAGCAGACCACCATTCTAAATTATCCTTCATTGCCCACCTGCTCTTGCTCTTGTTTTATTGCCTGTTGGTTTTGTGGGGGGAGGACAGTGGTTATGAATTGAATTTGTTGAGAAAGAAAAGAAGAAGGAATCAAAGGAGGTAAAGAAAATGAGCCAGGTATCAGTGCCTCATGCCTATACTCCCAGCTACTCAGGAGCCTGAGCTCTAAGGAAAGCAGATTGAAGCCAGCCCAAGCAGGGAAAGTCTATGAGACTCTTATCTTCAATTAACCACAAAAAGTCAGAAGTGGAGCTATGGGTCAAGAAGTAACCTTAAGTGAAAATGCTAAGAGACAGAACACAGGCCCTGAATTCAAACACCAATTCTGGCACATGTGTGTGCGTGCACACACACACACACACACACACACACACACATACACACACCACAAATAAGATGAGACCAAGTCTGTGTGTCTTCCCTTTGTCTGTGCAAGAGTGGCTCAGGGAACATTATTAGGAGGGAGAAAGAAGAGGATGACATCGGGAGTAGAGGTGCAGCAATGTGACAGAACCCAACAAAAACCATAGCGCCCATCATCAGGTGTAGGGGAGGGGGAAGGGGTCCTGGGTATAAACCGTTCACAGACACTCACTGTAATGTCATTCTCACATGCGCACTTAAGAGGTAGAAGCGGTGTGACCTCCCATCATTGTCACCGCTCATCAACTCAGTGTTCTTCTCTCCCTTCTCATGAGGAAACTGTCTTAGCTCATAGTTTCACAAGGATCTGAGAAGACACTCCCTACGTAAAAGTGGACTTTGTGCGGTCATTGCTATCATCATTGTCCTCAGCTCACTTGCATCAAGTACCGTCATCTCTGCCTCTGGTGGTTTACCGTGTGTTCACTCTTTCGATCTGCTAGGGGGAAAAAAAAATTGGTGACTGTGGAAATTATTTCAGTCAGTCCCATTCACAGATTTCTAAATAACTGACTAGAGGCAGGGGAGAGGATTTGGCTGGGGGGAGGGGTGGTCGCGAGTACCACGCAGCTGCTTTGGCTGTGAAAATTTAACCTCAAGCAGCCTAAACATTCATTTTACAATGTACACTGCTGATTACTTAATTATGTCTAAAATATAAGTCAGACACACTACAAACCCCAGGGAGTAAATTACACAGATCTATGAAGCCACATCTATGCAGTCATTTCAGTCTCTCACATTTCTGAATTATCTTTTCCCCCCAGTGAATTTGTTAAAAAAAAAAAAATCCTCTCTCTGTTCTTGCAAAAAAAAAAAGTATGGTTCTGGCAAACAAATGATGGCTTTCTCAGTTCTAGATGGCTGGTGTAGAAGAGTCCATACTCACCCCAGCATCCTGGGCCCCACACCAACAGGTTCTTATCTTTGTGTCTATTTGAACTAGGAGATCTACATATGCTTGATCTCAGCATGAACCTCCGTATGACCTGATTTTGTTACCATGGTCACCAATTAGAGGAGTCCTGTTGACTACAGAACAACAGTGGAAGGATTCCTAGTAAGTTCTCGGATGGAATAATAGATTTTGTGAGCATACACTTTATAGGTCATTTTCCCTCATTTGTTTGCCCCCAAGGTCTACCACCCTTTCTGTGTGGAGAACTCAGGTACTAAATAAAATGCAGAGAAAATGCTTCCTGCAGCCAGTAAATCAAATGTCCTTGCATAAAAGGGATGGATGGGCTGGGAAGCCTCTCCTCTCTTGGATCCTCTAGGATAGAATGTAGATCTCACACGCAATTACCTGCTCTCCTCAATCCTGCATCACCCTCTCCTAGATTACCTCCCCTCTTCCCCTGGCCTTGCCGGAGTACCTGTATTTGAAAAGATGCCATGGAAAATATGTTTCCTTCCATATCAGAAATCAAGTGCCATCGCTTTCTTACCATTTGTGTGTTTACAATGGTAGGAAATCCTACCATTGTAGGATTTCCATGTCTTTTAAGGATTTTTCTTTGCAGTTACCCATTGGCCATTTGGTACAAGGAACCTAGCTTTTGCTCTTCACTCCAGCTTTCCTCTTCTCTCCTGCTTGCCCTCCTCCTTCTTGTTTTCACTCCCTGGCTAGATCTCTCTTTTTATATTATTAAGTAGTTGTACAAAGAAGTTTCAATTCCGTATGTCGGGTTATGAGCACAATGCATCTTGGTCAATGCCACCCTTTCCATCATTCCGTCTCTCCCATTCTCCCCCTCCCATCCCTAACTCTCAAGTTATATAGTTCAATTTTTACATTGGACTATATGTACATTGAATATAATTAGTTAACTTGTGCACTCTTCTTGCTTTTCTTTCCTTCCTTTTTGTTTTGCTTTTGTTTTTGTTTTGTTTTGAGACAAGTCCTCACTGTGAATCCTTGGCTGGCCTCAAACTCTGTCTCAGCCTCCTTGGTGCCAGAACCACAGTTACAAGCTACCATAGTCACCCTTCAAAGTACCATTTCATCTTTCAACGTGCCTTCCTCGCTGAGCTTAATTATTTCTAGCTTTTGGTTTAAAGTGAGAGACTAGCAACTCTCCCCTCTTAAGTAAACACTTGGAAGTCCTTGCAGAGGACTTGTTAACTGGCCTAATTTCATGATTACTACTTCAGAAGAAAGGAAGCTGGAGGAGACAGAGACAGGGAATGGTTACTGAGAGCACGTCAGAAGGGGAGAGGGGTGTCCTCTAGAGGTATGAGCTTCATGGTCAGGTGGTTGACAGTTGAGCTTCTGTAGTTTATAAAGACAGAACAACTCTTTTTCCAATAATGGGCATAAAGATTCTGCTCCATGGTAAATGGTGTACAGGTGCGCCTCATTACAAGTAAACACTACATAAGGAAATCTGTTCTCTTACCTACTTAGATAATTTGTCCAATCAAGGAATCAGTACTAAAGTCAGCCAACCCTAATCCTGCTGGAACTCCAGCAGTTAGCACCACTTAAATGTCTACTAATGGGCCAAAGCAGTTGTTAATGGCTAATAAGCTGGCCATTAACAGCATCTTAAGTAGTCGGCTGGGGGAGTTGGGGATTCTAGTTACAGTGGCTGAGGATGAGCTGAGTCCCCTCAGGTGGTAAAAGATCATAAGTCAGGGCAAGAATGTGTTCCCTTAGAGGTTGGTTTACTTGGCTCTGTGTGTGCAGGAACAATCTTTCAAGTTTTCAAAGGACCTCTCCCTTTATGAAGACAGTCATGCTTGCTAAAATTCCCTGCCGGGTTCCTCCTTGCAGCATTTAGATGCTGGTTTATAAACCAAGGCTCGCTTCCAGTGAGACAAGAAGCAGAGAAACTCTTAAGTGGAGTCTTCAAACATTGTCCTTAACAATCAATCTGAAGGGAAGATGGAGCCCACTACAACTATAATACGAATAAATGGTGCCAAACTCAACCAGGTAAAAGTGCCAATGAAGCCAGGGTAACTTAACAATGAGCTATGGCTGTCGTGATCAATAATCAAGGCACTGCCTACTCATATAAAAACTAACTGTGCACATAGAGAATGGTATTCCAGCCACAGATTACACTGGAAAACAAATGAGTGAAACTCCATGCCTTTGGGGAGCTTATGTGTATGGAGAGACTGAAAAGAAACAAAACAAGTAGAGTATATAAAATATTAGAAGACAACCCCTGCCCAGAAAAAGATAGAGCAAGGCAAGCGCATCAGAACTGTGGGAATGAAAATGTTGGAGGGATGGGACAGCTCTGATGAAAAAGATAACATTTGAGCAATGGCTGGCCCAAAGTCAGAGCATGAGCCAGGAGAAGAGCCAGGCGTGGGAGACAGCCAATGCTAAGGCCCTGAATCAGGAAACTATCTCATCTAAGGAAAGGTAAGAAGGTTTACATAGAGAAAGGAGAGTAAAAGACAAAGGGATAAGAGAAATCTGGATTTTGTGAGCTTTAAGAGATATTATAGAGACTTTGGGCTTTCGTCCAAGAAGAGTAAAGCTGTGACAAGATCCTAAACAGTGGCATGAAAGAATTTCATCCCTACTTTGAAAGTCTCCCCAATTCCTCCAGGAAATCCTAAAATGAGGCATAAAAATTGGTTTCCCCATGGTACCCTTCTTATCCAAAAAACAAAACAAAACAAACCCCAGTTGTCTCCCCACCTCCAATGCCAGGCTGATTCTTCATGCACCTCTACAGCCGGCCGCAGCAAGCCAGGGCAGAGCCACAGAGGTGTGGCCTCTGAGAGCCCATTCTCCTGGCCACACACCAGCACACATTCTCACAGCCTTTCTGGACAGCAGTATCTCCAGGTTTTGGTGCTTTGTCCCATTCTAGTTCCTAAAAATTCCTGGTGGATTTGTTCCTTCAAATTCAAGATTGTTCTTGTTAATGTCATCTCATTTCAAGACTCCATTTTTCCATGGGCACATCAGTCCTTTGACATATAGTTATATGACTTTAAAATCTGCTTTCTCATCTCTTTCTCCTGTAGGTTTATCTTATTTTGGAAACTCTTCTGGTAGAAAGGAATATAACCTCTGCCTCCAGTCCTGAGCATTAAGAAGTAAATATTGTAAATACTCCATTGGTATTGGCTAAACTGATATATGTTAATTTTCTGACCAAAAGCCCTGGGTTACATATGGAAGTAAAAGGCACATCCCACTACACACACAGAAAACCATGTACTATTTTTGATAGGTAGGCATCATCCAACAATCATGGAGTATACTTAAGTATGACAATTAAACATTACAAACTCTGGCTCCTATGATTCAGAAACTAAATAGAGTCACATTGTAGGATAGTTTCCTAGGGAGGAAAAAAAAGAAGAGTTCAACTGGACACAATGAAGGATAAACAGAGTCCCAAAAGACAGAGAGCCATAATGTTCCCTTAAAAGAAGAGGAATAAACTGGTGGTCATAATTTGCATTGCTCGGTAATTACAAAGCTGTGTTAGTCAGTTCTCTATCACCATGACAAAATACCTGATAGAAACAACTTCAAAAGAGGAGAGGTTTATTTTTGTACAATGTTTTTGACCATTCAGTCCATGATTGGCCATCCCACTGCTTTTGAACCTGTGGTAAGGCAGAAGATCACAACAGAAGCATGTGGCAAAGGAAGCTGGTCACTTCACGTTACTGAAGAACTAAAAAGGAAGTCAAATATACCTCATGTATATGCCTAACTTCCTCCCATTAGGCTCCACCTCTTAAAGGTCCCCCCACCTCCCAATAGCACTGGAGGCTGGTGACACCTTAACACTTGGACCTTTGAAGAGACACTTATGAAACCCATAATAAAAAGGTAGCCTATTGAGGTCTATAAATAAGCAAGTAAGTCCTACATGAAATTTCACAGCATTAAATCAGCGAGTGTAGAATACACAGTGCATAAACTTTATCATTATTCTACCAACAATAAAAGCAAATTACAAGGTACTTACCTCTATCTGATGAACTTAAATGGCAAAGAGAAAAAGGTCTAATTTTTAGATAGAAGTCAGCATTTGGGGATACTGAAAGATACGTTGTAGGTATTGAGGGTGTAGGGATTTGTACTAGGAATTACCATATGAAGGAAATGAAGGAAAACATGTTGGTGGGCAGGTGCCTAGGGAAACAATAGAGCACAAGGGGGCAACTCCTGGGTTTCTGTGCATTATACCAAAAGAACATAACGATGGTGTTGAGTGTTACCTTATCAATCAGTGCTCCAGTAAATAAATTAGCACTCTATTAGAAGCAGGAACTCAAGAAATCATTGGGAAACAATAGAGTTGTGATAATCATATCTGCCCAGATGGAAAAGAGACACTAGATAGCATGCTATTTGATAACTATATAAAACAACAAACTTGTTGACATTGAATATGTCCCATCAATGAAAAGAATTTTAGAGCATGTGCTTCCATAAGAAAAAGACTCCAATAAACGTACTAAAAGAATAGAAAATGGCTGGTGGAATCCTGAAGTGCTGGTATAAACCATATCTAAAAGATGAAAATGATTTTCACATACCAGTATTAAAGCTTTTAATACTTAGATAAGGTCTGCTACCAGTAAGAACACTGTGAAATTTCATGCATCAAGGTACTACTTACCCTCTAAAACCTAAGAACTGGTAGTTATTAGGTTGATTTTGTGTGTGTGTGTGTGTGTGTGTGTGTGAGAGAGAGAGAGAGAGAGAGAGAGAGAGAGAGAGAGAGAGAGAGAGAGAGAGAGAGAGAGAGAGAGAGAGAGAGAGAGAGAGAGAGAGAGACCCTGCTTAGGTTTTGAGTTCAAGGAAGTCAGTTCTGTTCAGAATAATATGGCCATAGATGCAGTATCGATGTGTGGCTCTGTTAATTGAGCCTAAATCGTTGCTAAGAAACTACAGTTGTATGAAGCATAGACATTAGAGTTGTACAACAGATACCTTCTAGGCAAAGCTGGAATAAATTAAATCACATCTACAAGCAGGTTGTTTTCACTGAGTAGTAATTATTTTGAAAAGTGAAACTATTCACTAATTTCCCTTAACATGTGGAAATGGGTTTTCACTTATTGTGTTTTCTTAATATAGTTTACTCATTTTATGGGTTCTAATTCCTCCAAAGACAAAGGGATAAACTGTCTTTGCTTAAAGATAAAACAGTATTTCTAAAGATGGCCATAGACAGACACTGAGTCACTGGTTTTCTACTTTCATCACTTTAAGTCTTAACTAGATTTGGCCATCAGCAGTGTTACTATAGCATGATCTAGGTACAGGTTTGCCTCAGACTATACTGGTGACCTGATCGCTACATACATCTCGCTGTCAAATGTTCCAAGTGATGTGATAAGTCACATGGCAATCCTCTATATAACTGGTTCCAAAGAACTAGACACATCACATTGGGAAAACAATTAGAAGTGGTGTTTTATACATTGTTCAGATCACCTCCAAGGACTGAGATCACAGATTTGGGGAGGATTTACTAAATTTAGTTAGTTATCTCTTAGAATCCTGGGGGACTGGTTCCTTGGGATCTTTACAGGTTCCAAAATCCAGGGATATGCAAGTTCTTTGTAGAAAATGGGCAAGTATTTGCAGGTAACTTAATCATACTCGCATCTCCGGATTACTTATAAGACCTTTTACAAGATTATATGTATGTTTTACTCTGTTAGAAAACAATGAGAAAACCCTACAGATTTAGCACAGATAGAACCTTTATTTTACTTTAAATATAACAAGTACATTTCTTTGTTGTACAGTGTCACCTCTTCCTTTGCTTTCCCGCAGTTTCCTCCTACCATCCCTGTCCATAAGTTACAGAGATCTCATTTTCCACATGGTATATACTGAATAGAATGCTTGAATTTATTCACTCTCCTCCCCCCACCCACCCCCCCAAAAAAAACAAAAACAGAACTGTTAAAAAAAAATATGCTGGAGCTGGGCACCTGTGGCTCATGTCTATAATCCTACCTACTCCGAAAGCTAACAGCTGAGAATCATGGTTCAAAGCCAGCTCAGGCAGACAGATTCATCATACTCTTATCTCCAGTTAATCAGCAAAAGGCAAGAAGTGGAGAGATGGCTCAAATGATGGAGCATCAGTCTTGAGCAAAAAAGCCAAGCAAGAGCATTAGGCCTGAGTTCAAGCCCCAGTATTGTAAATTTGCTAAGTGACCATTTTCAATTCCAAACTAAAAATCCTACTCTCATCTCCCTCTTTCTACTATTTACCTCTTTTTGTCAGTGGGCAGAAGTAGCCACAGTGTATGTAGTATCCATAGTTTATTAACTGAGATCATTCAGGAATGATTAAGTCTCCTAAGTACACTTTCAATAATGCAAAAGGTCCTAGTAGACTCAATCATTTCGTCAGCACATGATTCCTCACTATTAACAAAGACCTGTACTTGGAAATGTGTCCTGTGTCTCATAGGTAGAAACTGAGGCCTCTGGGAAGTAGAAAAGTTCCCTAGGAAAGAATACAACTTAGCAAAGTCAAGTTCTGCCCAGGAACTCACAAACCCCTTTCCCAATACACACACACACACACACACACACACACACACACACACACACACACACACAGGTTGAGCAGAAAAATCTTCAAAAGAGACTCAAATTCATTTCATTTTATAAATGTCCTATTCTCTGGCTCTTTACTTTCTTTTTCTGTGCTGAATTGGTAATGGAGCTAATAAAGGTTCAAGATTGCACTTTCTAGGGGCCAAATTTTTCTTTTTCTCTATGTCATGCTTTTTTATTCAGAAAATAATTTTCTGTGCATTGTTTTCACAAAAGCTTTCTGACACCCCCAAATAATGCTGAGAAATTGGCTTTTATTTTGAACAGGCTCTTTCAATGCACACTGTATCTTTCAGTCTATCTATTATATTAATCCAAGCCTTAATGATACAATGGGTAAAAACAGTGTACGGATGTGTATAAATGAAAATTTTAATAGATTTCCCTCTTAATGTAATAGAATTGGCAGGAGGCATTGGGAACCGGAGCGAAAGTAGTCACTCAAGCATTGTGTTTACATGATATTTAAATACAAGTGCTGGGGTATAAGTACAGCTAAGTACACCTGAAAGGGAGGGTGCTTTCTAATCATTGTTTCTGCAATTGACAGTTGTTTACACAACAGCAGCCCATTCGCTGCTGATTTGAATAATAAACATGCTTAAATACCAGCTGGATAATAGAAGGATAATTGAAACATAGTTTAAAGCTCTGATTTACAGGCATTGTAGCAACACTTTTATTTGCTGTACAATGCCACACTTCTGTGCAATCTCTGAAACAAAAAAAAAAAATTGAAGCATTGTTTCAAACATTGGGGTCTATTAAACTTGATTAATTCAACACAGGGTGTGTACCCATAGCTCAAGCCATGCCAGGGGATACTTGAGATAGCTATTGTGCAATGTGTTTTATTAAAACACTTGAAAGCTAGAATAGAGTCATTCAGAAAGCTCACAGTGCATTGTGTCCTCTGGGACCCTGAGCAGTAGACTAGACCACAGGTACTGGTTGCAAAACCTGACCACATCTCTTCAGTTTTGTGATTCACAGGTGAAAGACAAGAGGGTTAACCCCAATGATCTCTGATTATGGGATTATACAAAGATTCAAAACTCTCTCATGGCTTCTTCCCCAGTTCCCTTTTTACCCTTTTTCATGTTACCAATATTTGTTCAGGCCATTTCTTCCTCTTACCTGTGTTTCTAACCTGAGTTTCTGCTCCCAGGGCCTTCCTGTTTCAAGCAGCTCATCCTATATCTTACCACAGGGATGACTTTTTAGGAACTCCAGGGTAGGTGGGCTGCCTGTTCAAGCAGTTACTTGCCACTCAAGTTCTCTGATTTGAAGATCTTAAAATGGGATTGGAACTGTTCATTTGGAATGGATCATACTTCAAGAGGGAGGGGAGGATTGTTCAAGGTAGCCAAATTAGCAGGAGCCTAATTTACCAGCTAGAATGCTGATGTGTTCACTGATTTATCTACTTGCTATAGCAGATATATCTTCCAGGATAATTTACATTGGTCATTCCTAACCCTCTCTCTTTGGAAAGATTACCTCAGAGGAGCAAATTAGGTGTCAAGAGAGTTGCTTAATGAACATAAAGTAAGAGCAAAGGGAATGGAATGGATTGCCACTTTCCTGTCCAGGAAAACCACGACCTAAAAGTAATAGCATCCAGGCACCAAGCCAGACATCTATTATCTCTAATTCTTTTTAAATCCCCCAGGAATTAAATTACTATTTCCTTTTAAATATAAGGGACTGATCCAAGGCCACATAGTTGTTGAGTTATAGCACCACAGTCACACTATAGTATTTGCTAACTAGTTTTTAATTATATTGGTGACCAATTGTAATTACTAGACAAAGACACATTGATATTCACCCATCTGTCTCTGTCTTTGATTCTGTCTCTGTGTCTGTGTCTCTCTCTGTCTCTGTCAGTCTGTCTGCTTCCCCCTCTCTTTTTCTCTTTCTCTTTCTCTGTCTCTGTCTCTGTCTCTCTCTGTATCTCTGTCTCTCTGTCTGTCTGTCTGTCTCTCTCTCTTTCTCCTTCCTGGATTAGGTTGAGTAATAATAGACAGATGTTTATCACCTGCATTAGTTCATTATATCTGACAGGGGCTGTTAGACCTAGGGATGCTCCAGAGATACTGAGTACGTGGCTGAGGGAGAGATTAAACAAATTGTTACTTGACACCAGACAAGTCTGAGAATTTAGCTACTTATGTGGTAAGAGTTTAGACAACCGTTTGAGCTCTAATCCATTAAAAAGTGGTGTTGTTCCTACAAAAGCTTATCTCATCTGGTATGAGTGGCTCACTAAAATATAGTTTCCATCACAACTATGCCCTAAGATTAAGGATTTCATCTGTACAAATGTGAAATCCATTCCCTTCATCTTCTCACCTATCTAAGACCAGGAGATCTATTTTCAAAAAGAAAGACATCAGGGCCAAGAATCTCTATCTGTTGATCATGGTGCCATCTGGCCCTCACAGTTCTTTCTGGAGAATTCTCCTAGTCACAAACACTGTTTCACCCTGACTGCTCCCTCTGCTCCAGCTGAGTTGGTCACCTGATTAAAAACAACAGATGCAGAGGTCAACCAAAAACCTAATTGCACAGTCTGCCATAGAAGAGGAGCTGGGTCTCTGTCTCCATCTCTGTCATTCTTTCTCTCTGTCTCTGTCTCTCTCTGTCTCTTTCTGTCTCTCTCTCTGTCTTTCTCTCCCTCTATCCTTTTCCTCTCTCTCTTAAAATCAGACACTTGATAGTGAAAGCAGAAATAAAAATGGGCATAAAAAGAGAAAACAGAGGTGGAATCAGAGCCATGAGAATTCAAAACTAGTATAGTAATATAGAAGTTGGAACTATGAGTTAGGGAAATCTGAACAGCAGTACAGTGAAGTGGTCAAGAACATGAACTCTGGGGTCAAATGGCCTGGGTCTGATCCCAGTTTCTTCTAGGTGATTTCCTGGGCTGGCTACTCTGCCTCTAACAGTTGCCTGGCACATGGAAACATTGAGTATGACTGTTGACTATTCAGTGTATCAGCCAGCTTTCGCAGTCTGCTGCATGTATTAACTCCATTCATTCTCACACACACCCCATCAACATTGTTATCATCCCCAATCTACGCAGCAGGAACCTAAGGCACCAGTTGCAGGTGTAAGAAAGAGCAAGTCTGACAGCTGTGATGTTCTGTGAGCAGGAAAAGAATTAATTCACTGAAGTTTGATGTGGTGATTAGGCTATCTCCTTTCCCCATTGTATGGTCCAGGTTAAAAAGTAACTGAATGAATGAAGGAGAATTAATGCTATACTATGGGTAACATTAAATGGGGGACAGCTGCCTACTGGAAAGGAAGCCATTCCAGAGCTTGTCCTGCCCAAATATCCAGAGATCTATTGCCCCGTTCATTCTACAAATGCACATTCACAGATGGCTGGACACTTAAAGAAAATATATCAAAATGTAAAAGAAAGTTCAAGATAACCAGCAATACCTATGAAGAAAAAAAAAACAGGTAAATGTAGAAGGAATAAAAATTTTAAATGCCTTATCTAACATATTAAGAATAAAAGAAATTATTTTTTAAGAAAAACAAAGAGAAAGACTATAGGAATGAGCATGGACATATATGATAGAAAAATCTAGAAAAAATTTAAATATAAGGGAAAGGATATAAAATATCAAAGAAAAACATAAATAGAAACCAAATAGTTTTGACATCTATTTAACATAAGCCTCAGAGAAATAATATAATAAATATTCTTGTACTGAAGAACACAGTTTTGATACAAGGGTCCATTGTGGATAATGTAACGAAAACAAGGAGAATTGTTAAATGTGAGATTTTAGCTTTACAGTGATTAATAAAAGATTCTAGAAGTTTTCTCAGGGTAAAAAAAATGCAAAAACAAAGAAAGGAGAATAAAGTGGGCATCAATTCCTAAGAGTAATGCTATAGGATAGAAAATAAATGAGGACTAATTGGGGTTATAGCTCAATGGTAGAACCTGTTCTTAGAATGCACAAGGTTGTGGTCTTCAGAATTGAAAAAAATGATAAACAAGCAATTACACCTTTAAAAATTCTGGGGAAAACTAATATCTAGTTTGACTGTTAAGTGTGTCATTTTCAGACATGCAAAGACAGTGAAAGTCAATCTCTCACACCCTACATTAGGAAGTTACTTGAAGATGTGCTCCAACAAACAAAAGAGCAACACATGGAAAGTGAGAAGCCTGGCTGTCTGAAAACATTGGCTCTAAGATAGAAGGAAACTAAATACCAGCGTAACAGCTATGCCACAGACTTAGCAAATAATCAGCCTGGATATAACAGTAAGACAGAAATGAACTCTCATGTTTATAAGTTGGAAACATTTTAAGGATAAGCTTAAGGCAAAAAGTGTAGGAGTGAGAAAAAGGTGGTGATAAACTAAAAGAAAAATATCTATTTAAGAAAGGAGATATAGTTATGGATGAGTACTTGACTATGTGTGCTAGGGCTGTTTCTGTTACTGCACTATTACTTAACAGACCCATTTCCCTTTTTGTTTCCCCATGTTTTCACAAAAATATAACAAAACAATTGTCATACCAGTAATATTTGTGTACCTGGCCTTTTCCACAGAATAATATTATATAGATACTTTTCTAGGTATAAGCATTGTTCTAAATCATTCCATTTAACAAGTTCACAGAGTCCGCATACATCACAATATATGCACACATTCCCTTTTTTTTGACCATTCAGACTGTTCCTAGATTTCCGTAATTGAAGTAATACTACTTGAATACGTTGTATGTATTCTTGTGCAGTGACACAATTACATCTATGGAATAGATTCAATAAGTGATATGATTAGAATAAAAATACATCTTTGTGGGGCTGGGAAGTTGGCTCAGTGGTAGAGCACTTGCCTTGCATGCCTGAGGCCCTGGGTTCGATTCCTCAGCACCACATAAGCAAAAAAGAAAAATGCCGGAAGTGGCGCTGTGGCTTAAGTGGTAGAGTGCTAGCTTTGAGCTGAAGAGTTGAGGGACAGCGCCCAGGCCCAGAGTTCAGGCCCCACGACAGGACCCAAAAAAATTTTTTTTTAAAAAATACATCTTTGTATAATTTTAACAGACACTTTTGGATTATTTTCTTGAAGATTTTTATCAGCTCATAACACCAGAGCTTGTAAGAATCAAGTGCCCATATAGTTTCATTAAACCCAGAATGTTATCAATTTTTGTTTCTTTTTCATTCTCTTGAATGAAGAGTGGTGATTACTATCTTAATTTGTATAAATGGAGTTTGAAAAGCCCCAGTGTCTAGATAAAGATGGACAATGTTTCGGTATTATATGTGATAAATACATGTTACCAGATACGATGGTGCACACCTGTAATCTCTGCACAAAGGAGGATCAAGAATTCAAGGCCTGCCAACGATGCATAGCAAGACCCTTCCTTAAAAAAAAATCTATTTAAGATAGACTTCAGTCAGGGTTTTTGGTGATATAAATATTTTTAATTAATGCATTTACTGATTTTTTAAAAAACATAATTTTAATGCAATAAAATCTACTCACTTTTTTTCTCTTAAAAGTCCCCAAAGTCCCCAATAAGTACCCAAACATTAGCTGGACAAG
This sequence comes from Dipodomys merriami, assembly GCF_024711535.1. NCBI lineage: Eukaryota > Metazoa > Chordata > Mammalia > Rodentia > Heteromyidae > Dipodomys > Dipodomys merriami. Next base: position 4,678,881 of record NW_027204604.1, read on the forward strand.
GTGATTTAAACTTACAGTTTCAACACTTGGAAGGCAAGTGCTTCTTGCTATGTAGCCCATGCTATACACACACGCGCACACAAACACACACACACACACACACACACACACACACACACATACACACACACACACACACACACACACACACACAAAATCAAATACATGAAAATGTACCAAAACATAAATGAACACAGGAGTTCATGTCCTCTGACCTCACACCAGAGGTTCTGTCAGCACTCAATGTGTGATGATTGCATATGTCTTTTATGTAAGCCATTGATCCATCTGGTGATTTGATTTGTGAAGTCAATTGTGAGAATCTATTTTTTTCTTGAAATGACAATCCAGTTTTGGGTTTTTTTTTTTTGTCAGTCATGGGGCCTGAACTCTGGGCCTGGGCACTGTCCCCCAACTCTTCAGCTCAAGGCTAGTGCTCTACCACTGAGCCACAACCACTTCTAGCTTTTTCTGCTTATGTGGTGCTGAGGAATTGAACCCAGGGCCTCACTCATGCAAGACAAGCATTTTACCACTGAGCCACCTTCCCAGCCCGACAATCCAGTTTTTAAAACACTTTTTACACAAGTGTCTCAAAATGAGTTAAGATGTCAATTTACCAATTCAGTTATTGAAACTTTACAGTACATTTTAATTTTGTAGGCCAAACCTACCTAGTTTTATTCTTTTCCTCCCCCCAAATTCCAAACTGTTATCTCATATTTAATCATTAAGTTAACTTTACAATCATTTCATTACATCTTGATGGTAAAGTTTTATTGAAATTCAATGATATACTATTGATTTCTTGATTATTGATTCTTTCTACTTACTTGGTTTTCTTGTAACACTTACTTGTAACTACTTATTTGGTTTTCTTGTAACACTTCACAGATTTCTTTCAGTCAAGTCATTCCTAGATATTTCATAATTTTTGTTATTATTGATAGAGCTATTCTATTTTCTGTGGTTGATATAAAAATTAATCATTTTATTTGTTTTTTGTGCCATCATCTTTCTGAATTTCTTCCTTTGTTCTAAATGTTTTTGACTATGGTAGTTTTAGATATATAATCATATCTTGTGAAAATAATTGCAACTCTCTTCAGTCCACTCTGGTTCTATATCTATAGTTCTTCATCTTGCTTTTTGTTTTGTCTGTGATTGGAGAACAACTACAAAATAAAAGTAGGGAAAAAGCATTATATTTTCAGGAAGCTTCTTCAAGTACAGCAGCAGTCTTCAGCTGGCAAAGGAAACACATTTCTATTCTCAAAAGTCTTTCTTGATAGCTATTTAAAACGATTCTCTTTTTCCCTCTGAACTATTGTGAATACATATACTAAGATCTCCTAGTATGGAAAAAAAGCTCTTTCCATTTTTAAATGTAATTAGAATGTTGTATTTGCTAAGTACATCTTTTACTTGTTTTTTTATGATCATCAGAGCATATCCTTCTTCTCTATAACCCTTCAATGGTGGGGTCTTTAGGGTATGAGATGCTTCCACAATCCCTCAGATGTTATAAGATGAGAAAGAATGAAGAGCAATAGGAGGAAAGAATATATCAGTTCCCCTAATAGCTACATTCTACGCTGGTCCTCATACACATTTGAATCTCAGACATTTGGGGATGGGGAGACCATGAAATGCCTTCTTATTGTCATGCTGTCATGTGGCCAATATGGTCTTCATCTTTATTTGTACAGTTACTTTTATCACTAGTATAACTTTGTTTTAAATGTTGGCACTTGGTTATCTGCTACTCTTTTTAATATTCATAATATTTAATATTCATAAATATTTCAGTCACTCTCTAATGAGAGCCATATCAGAATGTATCCACCAGGCTCTATTTTAAACAAACACATCATTTTGATCCAAAATTCTTTAGGCAGAACTTGAAAACACTAGAAAGCATATGCACAACCAACTTGAAAACAATAGAAAGTGTAAGGATCATGACTTCTTAATTTACATCCATCTCATTTCTGATTCCATATATATAGAGAAAACCCAAACTCATAAGCCTCTGAAAACTAGAAATTCCTATACAAGGTACAACTATACCTAAGTTCATATCTGAAGTTCCCTAAACAAACCCTTTATAAAAAGAGCAATGATTCATTCCTAAGGAACTACACTGAAAATGTCCCTTTTGCATTTTCAGATTCTATATGACTCCATTACTTTGCTCTTCTGACATTCACAACCACCAACATCCAACCCCCAACTTTACCCAACTTTACCCAACCCCCATGAGTCCTACTGTGTCAGCCTGGGGTCTTGTGAAGACACTGGCCACAAGGTGGTTTACCAGAGAAAAAGCCACACAGCATTACAAGGACACGGATGTTTTAGAAAAAAATATATATATGTGTGTGTGTATGTGTGTGTGTGTGTATATATATATATATATATATATATATATATATATATATATATATATATATATATGGATAAACATTTTCAGGAATCATTCCTAGCCAGTTTCTAAAGGGAGAAAGAGGTCATGTGCAAGAGAGATAGTAAGCAGAGGAACGTTCAGAAACACAGAAAAGGACATTTCTCTATCCGTGACAATGCCTGTTCTATGACATTGGAACACCACAAGTGCTATTCAGCTGCTTGTAAGTCATGATAGGTGAGGAGAAACACTTCTTTTCTTTGTCACAAGCAAAAAGGAAGTGGAGAATCCTTCACAGAAAAATCCACTTTGACTTAAGTAAGCAGGACTGAAAAAAAATCTATGTGCATAAAGCTACCTATTAAGATTCTGAACAAACAGAGAGATTTCACACCGCAAAGCTCTGCTGTTAATATGTGGTTAGTTATGTCAAGGACACAAAACAAAGCTCTTTTCATGCGTCAGTTTGTGCTCTCCCTGTTGATACCCATTGCGACTCCTGGGTCATGACCCCAAATGGGCAGCCATTGTGCCAGAGAAAACCAGCAGATGCAACAAATGCAGACAGCACCTGCTACCTGGGCTGGGTCTACATGAAATTCAGAAATGAGATTTTACTTTGGAGTTTGTTCTCTTCCATGTACCTATTTCCACTAGCTCTGAGTCTCCTTTGAGCTGGTCCCAACTCCTCACTCGGAGTGACTCAGGCCCCTGATGTCTGTCGGCCTTGTAATCTGCCGGACGTTGAGACACTGGTGGCTGCTAGTGGACTCGTCTCTCTCCTGGTCAGATAAATAGATGTATTTTGTACCAGATAAGAATAGTCTTCAATGCCTATGAAGGTTGAAAATTAAGGGGCTGGGGAGTTTTCTCAGATCCTCCTTTAAGCACTGCTTTAAACAGTGTCCAGGAATGAATAGAGCCCAGACCATTCATGAATGGAGCCCAGCATCAGCATCTCCAGGGTCCTCAATCCAAAATCTGCTGCCACCTTTTCTGGTCCTTTTCAAAGCTAGCTACATTCCAGATGCCTTCAGTTCTCCATAACACCCTCAGTCCTACCACCTGCAGTCCCCTTCCAAGCTAGAGAGGCAAAATGTTGGCTTGTACAGGAGCCAAAGGCCATGGAACCCCCATCGTCCCATGACCATAGATTGTACCAGGCCTTCCCAGGAGGGGCCCATGGCCTATCCAGATGGAGAACATTGCCCAGATGCCTATGCACTATGAGCCTGTGCGTGAATGGAGGAATGGAAGGCCAGGCAGGGAAAATGGAAGTCAAGAGTCAAGAGGGATGCAGGAAAAGATCGGTCTCTGCTGCCCTTCCCAGAAGATGGAGAATGCACGAAACATCATTTTGGTCTCTTCTACCAGCACTGCTCCCAGCCTATGTCAGCTCTGCTTTCCCACTGACTGGCATTCATTGTATGCATCACCATATCCAGCTGCTTTCAACTTGTATAGAGGAAAGCAGTAAAGACTAGAGGAAACAGGGCTGAATTCTCACGATCAAGGACATCAATGGAAACAGGGTGAAAGAGCATCTTCTGGAAAACGTGGAAACCATGCACAACTGGTCTTCAGAAATAACCCATCTTCATTCCCTCAGCCCATTGCCACTCGCTCACTTGCAAGGACTTCTTAAAAACTGTGGTCCCTGCTTTGGACTTGTTCTGGTTCTACTCTGCCCTTCACCTTTGGAGAGTTAAACCGGAAATAAGTGTGATCATGTTACTTCCTTATTGTGATGTCCTATCAGGCCTTCACCTGTGGTGTTTCCATCTGGTTCTGAATTCCTTCCCTAGCTCCATGTTCAAATAATTCCCATTTTGCCTTGAAAGCTCCAGAGTCCTGAATATATTAGTCTGATTGAATTGCTAGGAAATAGCAGATATGTTTAGAGTTCCAAGACCCTAGGAGAACTTTCTTTTGGAGAGCAGGGGGGACTATGCATCTCTCACTTCTGGGAAGAGGTTCCTGCTCCCTGGGTCGCCACCACACACCTCTGTGCTAGTGTGTAGCAAACTGTGCTGGAAAAGTCTGTTCCTGTGTCTCTCTCTCTGGAAGTCAAAGGACACCTTAGAATGTAGCTTAAAGTTGAAAATAAAATTAATGTTTAATTTTTATTGGATGAAGGACTCTTGAAGAAATAAGCCTTCTCTGTTCTCAGATCTCTGACATCATTTGCCTACTCAGCTGAGGAGATTCTAAACACTGTGACCTCAACTCCATAATTCCATTATCTGCCAAAGGTGCTGTCCCCTGCTGGTTACTCAACTCTACTATATGAAGTGGTAGAGCTAGGAACTAAACCCACCTAGCAGAATGCAGGTGCATTGTTATTATTTCTTCAGTGGGAAACATATGGGGCAGGGTTGTGTAGGGTTTTGTCCTAAAAGAAGTAAGTAGCAATTGAAAAGTAATGTTCTGAAAAATAGGATGATTATTAATATGCTTAAAAATTACCTAGGCTGACTAGCTTGAGAATGGATTGGAAGCAAACAAAAATGATTTCAGGATGATCACAGAAAAGACTTAATTGTAGTTATTCTAGGCAGAGATGGCAGTGGCTTGGACCAGGTAGCAGCAATGGTGATAGATGTTGAGGTGTTCATGGGGTGGAAGTATCAGGACTGAGTGATTGACAGGCTGCAAGCAGCAGGCGCAAAGAAACACTTGGCTAGATGTTCTCATTTACCTTAATATTTCCAACAATTCTATGCAATTATCTAATGACAAATTCAGAGAGTTTGAACAGAGGTGAAGACAGGGTTAGAACTAAGAATCTGAAACTTTTATGTATCTACAAGCCTACTTTCTCACTTTTTGAAGGCTGGAGTATAACTCCGCCATCTTGTATTCTCGGCTCGTGGGGTCCATACTTGGCAACTATTGAGTAATGAGTAGGAAAAAGTTCCTGGGTTTCAGCTGTGCCCTGGCATTGCCTCTGATGGTACATTTACACAGCTGCAGATCCTATGCCTTCATGTGCATCCTTAGTGTCTTTGAGGCCCAGTGAACAGAGGTTCACTCCAAACTCCTCAGCTATCACCTTTCTGTGCCTACCAGACAAGCCCCAGATGTCAACACTGCTCATTGGCCCTCTGTCCACTGAGGGTCTTGCTTCTTGTATGCACTTCAGAGCCAAATCAGTCCTTTAGTTAAAAAAAAAAACACTAAAGCACATTAAGCTGGGCACTTCAGATATTTAAGTTCCTCCAAAGTCTTAATAAATTTCACAAATATTTAACAAGCAAATTAATTTATGTAAAGATCTGTACATATTTGATAAACTTGAACCAATTTAATAAATCCTGTCCTGTTTTAATGAATGCTGGATTAGGGTTAGACTTCCTACAAACAGTAAATATATAAGGAAAATATTTGTTATGTACCTGCCTTTTCAAAGATCAAGAAAAGATAATCTTGTACCTGACTTTTCAAAGATGCAGAGAAGATTATCTTTGCCATAAAGACTTGAAGAGGGGAGTGTGCATATGTGTGTGTGTGCGTGCATGCACGTGTGTGTGTGTGAGAGTGTGTGTGTGTGTGTGTGTGTGTGTGTGTGTGTGTGTGTGTGTGGTGTTGGGAAGGAGAGAGGAAAGTGAACTAGCACGTGTTCAGACTGTCAAGATGATGATTTTCATGGACAAGATGGAGTATCAGGGAGATACTCAAGCTCAGGCTACATAAAAATTCTATAGTGGAGTGATCTGAAAGGCAAGACAATGATCCAGAGTATCTGCATTGTTGTTGTTTTTTTAATGAATGACAAATATGTGTAATATATGCTGTGATTTTTGGTGATGAAGGTCAAAATTTATTTCCTTTATCAGATCAGGGAAATTCTATTCTTCATTTATAAGTTTTTTATTTTGATATTAAATCTTAGGCAAAGTAATAAAGATGAAACAAACTTGTTATTACTTGCAGATAAACTATGAGGACTGATAAATACAGTAAGATTTCTAAGCACATAAATCTATGGCATCTGAATACAGGTGATAACTGATTGGAAAATGTAATAGAAAACAAGATAAGATTCATAGCAATTACAAATATATAAGGTACCTCAACAAAACACCACAACCAAAGTAGATCTAGCAAATTACATGTGAAATTTTATGGGGGAAATGCAACATTATTGAGGAACATAAGAAGAAAAGTTGAATATGTGATGAGATAAAGCATGATCATAGCACTCACTACGACAAAATGCCTGTTAGATTATTCTTCAGAAATCATTTGTATATTGGGCTGGGAAGGTGGCTCAGTGATAGAGCGCTTGCCTTGCATGCATGAGGCCCTGGGTTCGATTCCTCAGCACCACATAAGCAGAAAAAATAAAAAAGCTGGAAGTGGCTCTGTGGCTCAAGTGGTAGAGCTGAAGAGCTAAGGGACAGCACCTGGGCCCAGAGTTCAGGCCCCACCACTGAAACCTCCCCCCGCAAAAAAAAAAAATCTCACAGAAATCATTTGTATAAACTGATAAAACCACCCTGAAAATTGGCAATATTTAGTACAACTGAAAAAAACCTGTACATTAAAGCAAAGAATAGTAGCTCAAGCTTGTAATCCTAGATTCTTGGGAGGCAGAGATCCAGGATTGCAGCTCCAGGAAAGAGAGGGTTAGAAAAAAAATCACAGGACTTCAACACCATCAATGACTAGGTGTGCTCATGTGTGCCTATCATCCCTGCAATGTAAGGAACCTCCAAGAGGAGGCCCATAGTCCCTGCTGTACCAGGCACCAAGCAAGGCCCTACCTCAGAAATACCCAACACACAAGGACATAGTCCATGGTACAAACCCCAGGGTTGCCCCTAAACCAAACAAACTTATAGATCCTCCAACTGAGAAATTCCATTTCTATAGAATCTATAGAATGCTATAGAATCTCTTTCAAACAATACAATGAGATATTGAAGTTTTGTGCATAAAAACAAAAAATTAGAAATAATTCAAATGTCCAACATAGGGAATGGATATAAAATGTGTGATATATTCATGGGATAGAATACTCTACATCTGTTGTAATAAGTAAATCCATCTCTATTAACAGAGATAGACCTTTTGGAAACAGAGATTGAATATGAAAAGGTTGTGAAATACAATTTACAATGTGAGATCTTTTAAGTCACTTTAAGTGCACAAATTACTATGTTTTATCATGCCATGCATGCAGAAAATACATAAATATCTACTATGAACACATATCTTATTCCTGATAATTATTCCCTTGGGGAAAAGATTGAATAAAATTGGACTAGAAAAGGAAAGAGAGATGATGTAAACTATTTATTTTCTATCTTTGAAAGCAATTCTGCCATAGACTAGGAGAAAGTATTTGCAAAAGATACGTTGTAAAAGACTATTGTCCTAAAAATAGGGAGAATTCTTAAAATTTAACAATAAGGAAACAAAGAACTGAATCTTAAAATGAGTGAAAGATCTGAGCAAACGCTTCACCAAAGAAAACATACAGATACTAAATAAGCATTTAAAAAATGCTCATTATCATGCAGAATTAGAATTATAAATGAAAACAAGAGCGTGTCACAGTATTCCCCACTAAACTGGCCAAAATCATGAATACTGGTAACACCAACTGCTGGTAAGAATGTGGAGCAACTGGAACTCTCATTCATCACTGATGGGAATGCAAAATAGTGCAGATACTGTGGAAGAGAATTGACAGCTTCTTATAAAACTAACCACTCTCTTGCTGTATGACCCAGCAAATGCACCATGATATTTACTCAAATGAGAGGAAAATATATTTACAGCTGTTTATAGAAGCTTGGTTATAATTGCCAAAAGTTGGGCTAGCAGTGTGGCTCAAGTGATAAAAGGCCTGCTTAGTGAGCATGAGATGACTCTGAGTTCAAATCCTACAAAAAATAAGATTTCAAAAATTTCAAAACTCAAAAACAAACAAGATGTCAAATGGATAAGTAGACTGTGATACATCCAGACAAAGGCACATCATTCTATTCCCAAAAAAATGAACTGTAAAATCATAAAAAGATGTGAAGGAAAAAGTGTGGTGTGTGTGTGTGTGTATGTGTGTGTGTGTGTGTGTGTGTGTGTGTGTGTGTGTGTGTGTAAACAGGCCAGTTCTAGGGCTTGAACTCAGGGCCTAGGCACTGTCCCTGAGCCTCTTTGTACTCAAGGCTAGAGCTCTACCATTTGAGCCATAGTGCCAGTTGTAGCTTTTTCTAAGTAGTTTATTGGAGATAAGAGTCTCATGGACTTTTCTGCCTGGGCTGGCTTTGAACTGTGATCCTCAGATCTCAGCCTCCTGAGTAGCTGGGATTACAGGTGTGAGCCACTGGCACCCAGCAAGAAACTCATATATTTATTTATTTATTTTCAGTCATGGGGCTTGAACTCTGGGCCTGGGCGCTGTCCCTGCGCTCTTCAGCTCAAGGCAAGCGCTCTACCACTTGAGCCATAGCACCACTTCCTGTTTTCTAGTGGTTTATTGGAGATAAGAGTCTCACAGACTTTCCTGCCCGAGCTGGCTTTGAACTGCGATCCTCATATCTCAGCCTCCTGAGTAGCTAGGATTACAGGCGTGAGCCACCGGCGCCCGGCTTGAAACTCATATTTTTAAGTGAAGGAACCCAATCTGAAAAGGTACAGACTGTATGATCCCAAATATATGATCTTCTTGGGAAAAAAGAAAAACCATGGAGACAGTAAAAAAGAACAGTGTTTTCCAAGAATTAAAATAAATGCAGTGTGGAAATGGTTTAAGGCCGTGAAACTAGCCTATCTGATACTATAATTAGAATTCATCTCATTACTTATATGTTTAAATGTATAGCATGGACAATGCCAATAGTGAATTCTAATGGAAACTATGGTCTTTAATTGATAATAATACATCAATACTGCTCATAGATTCTCATGAATATGGGCCCACTGGTGTGGAATGTAATGATAGGTGGGACTGTGTGCAGGGCAAGGAACTAACTGGGAAATCTGGACTTGTCCCTCAATTCTCTGTGAATCTAAAACTCCTCTCGAAATAAAACAGTTGAAAGATGTAGAACATGTTAATATTTGTTCATTTTGATTGGCAATATCTTAGTTTTATTATATTATCCTTTATGCTTTTCTTTTTATTCTCTTTAACTTATAGTTGCCGGTATGTGTTTCAGGTCATTTAAATTTAAACTGTTAAAAATAAAAATGAGTGTTTTACATAATATATATTATATATAACATATTTATAATATATATTATATATAGTAAATATATAATATATATTATTCATAAAGAAGATTACAACCACTGTAAACACACGCTTCTAAAAAAAGTTGGAGGGGGTTTATAAAGTGAAATCTATTAGGAATGAAGAGAAAAACACTGAAAAGCACTGGGAGATTTACACTTGCATTTCTAAACAAAATCAATAGATGACACAGATTAAAAAATAAATAAGGATATAACAGATTTGAAGATCACCCTCATAAGACTGATTTAATAACTTGATTTTGAACTTGGTAATAGAAAACAGTACACTTTTCAAATACCCTTGGAACATTTTATAAAAATCGATTATACCCAAAAACTCCATCCCCAAACTCTTAGAAATCATAAATCACTTTGGCAAAATAGCAGGATACAAAATAAACCCACAAAAATCAGTTGCCTTCCTATACACTGATAATGTACAGGAAGAGAGGGAAATAAAGGGAGCAACCCCATTCACAATAACCTCCCAAAAAATAAAATATTTAGGAATTAACCTAACCAAAGATGTAAAAGAACTATTTAATGAGAACTATAAAAAGTTAAAGAAAGAAATTGCAGAAGACACTAGGAAATGGAAAGACCTCCCATGCTCCTGGATAGGCCGACAATATAGTAAAGATGGTAATACTTCCAAAACTAATATACAAATTCAACGCAATTCCTATTAAAATCCCAATGACGTACATCACTGAAATACAGAAAACAGTCCAAAAATTCATATGGAACAACAAAAGACCTAGAATAGCCAAAACAATTCTAGGGGATAAAGACAATATGGGAGGGCTATCCATGCCGAACTTCAAACTCTACTACAGAGCTATAATAACAAAGACAGCATGGTACTGGCACAAAAACAGACCCGAAGTCCAATGGAACAGAATAGAAGATCCAGAAATAAATCCACAGGTCTACAGCCAGCTGATATTCGACAAAGGAGCCAAAGACATACAATGGAAGAAACACAGCCTCTTCAACCGCTGGTGCTGGGAAAACTGGGTAGCCACATGCAGAAAACTAAAAGTGGACCCCAGCCTATTACCATGCACCAACATCAACTCAAAATGGATTAAAGACCTTAACATTAAACCTGAATCTCTGAAACTACTGCAGGACAGAATAGGAGAGACACTTGAACTAATAGGCACAGGAAGGAACTTCCTGAACAGAGTGCCAGGGTCACAACAAGTTGGAGAGAGACTCGACAAATGGGACTACCTTAAAATAAAAAGCTTCTGCACAGATAAAGCTATCGCAACCAAGCTAGAAAGACAACCAACTAATCGGGAAAAAATATTTACCAGCAATATATCAGACAAGGGGTTAACATCCTGTATATACAGGGAACTCAAGAAACTAATCCCTCCCAAACCTAACAAACCAATTACTAAATGGGCAAGGGAACTAAAGAGGGACTTCTCAAATGAAGAAATAAAAATGGCAAAGAAACACATGAGGAAATGTTCATCATCCCTGGTGGTGAAGGAAATGCAAATAAAGACAACCCTGAGATACCACCTTACCCCAGTCAGAATGTCCCACATCCACAAATCAGCCAACGACAAATGCTGGAGAGGATGTGGAGAACGAGGAATGCTATTACACTGTTGGTGGGAATGTACACTTACACAACCACTTTGGAAAGCAGTCTGGAGGGTCCTTAGAAAGCTAAAGATTGACCTCCCTTATGACCCAGTCATACCACTTCTAGGCATCTACCCTGAACAACAGGAACCAATATACAAGGACACGTGTACCTCCATGTTTATTGCAGCACTGTTCGCAATAGCTAGGATATGGAAACAACCTAGATGCCCCACCACAGATGAATGGATCCAAAAATTGTGTTATCTATACACAATGGAATATTTGCAGCCATTAGAAATGACAAAATAATGGCATTTGCAGGGAAATGGATGGAGCTAGAAGGAATCATGTTGAGCGAGGTAAGCCAAGAATGAAGAGACAAACAGTACATGGTCTCCCTGATAAGTGGATGCTAAATCCAAAATGTTAGGTGATATGACAAAACTAACAGGACTTAAGAAACAAAGAACTCGGAAGTGGCGCTGTAGCTCAAGTGGTAGAGCGCTAGCCTTGAGCTGAAGAGCTGAGGGACAGCGCCCAGGCCCAGAGTTCAAGCCCCATGACCGACCAAAAAAAAAACAAAACAAAAAAAAAAAAAAAAAAAAAAAAAAGAAACAAAGAACTCCCACTCATCTGGTTGAACCACTACCAAATATCCCCATGCTGCTGATCACATATATGGTATATAACATGTGAGCACCGTTATATATTACAGACTGTGATAGACAATTTGCTCCAGGAAAGTTAGAATGAACTTGTGACTTTAAATGAGCATCATTATTCCACAATACTGTGAATTTCCGGAAATTATGTAATCACTTAATCACAATAAAAAAAAAGAACCTCAGGGAAGGGAGGGAGGGAGGGGATGGTAGGGGGAAAACAATGGAGGGGGTAACAATGTTCAAGAGGAAGTGTACTCATTACCTCACTCATGTAACTGTAACCCTCTGTATAGTATCTTTACAATAAAAAAAAACCATAACAAAAAAATCGATTATATATTTAGCCCACAAATGAAATTAAAAATACCTAAAAAAAATAAAACTATAACCAGGCGGATGTCCTGGAAGCATCCAGAGAAGATCTGCCCTGATCAAGTCCAGCATCCTATAGTCACTCAGCACATCCCCCAGATTTTACCTCAGGTAAGGTCTCTCCACTGCTCCATTGGGTCACCAGAGATACCCAGAGTGATCTCATCCCTCTTTGGAAAAACCTGAGAAGGGACAAGGAACGGAGTTAAATGGAGAACAAGTGCTTTCTAAATTCTTCTTGACATCATTCATATAAATCTAAACTCTCACCAGTAGTGATTCTCTGTAGATCATTTGCTGGTTAAATTTCCTTTGGTATAAGTTGGATTGGTGGAGTGAAAAAGGCAAACAGGAAAAGAACAGGAAAGGGAACAGGAGAGCAAGGTAAGAAAGGTGCTTATGAGTATCAAATGCCAAAGGGAAGTCTTACCTGCAAAGCATCTTGCTCCTGCTTCCCAGATGCAATTTCTGTCTGGCTGATTTAACATGGCTCACCATTATGATCAGTACACGAACGAGTGTAAAACAGCAGAGCAGACTAGGCCTGCCCCTTCCCCATAAACCTGAATCGGAAATAAATGGAAAGATTTATAAAGGGAAGGCACAATTCTTCAGCTACATTGGCTTAAAGATGGTGAAATAAATGAGTTAAACCATTCACTCAGGGTGTTTCATGAAGCAGATCTAATGTGCAGTTTTGTGACCTGACGTGACTTTAACGTCTCAGTAAATCAAAAAAGCTTAACAAATATTAAGAGGCCAAAAATTACCTGTGTGAGATGGATCTGCTATCACTTAGGAAACCAAGAGCTCCAAAAGAAAGCAACCAGCGCATCACATGACCAAGGAGAAATGCTGAGAGAAGGTAGAAGAAGACATCAAGCCACAGTCCTACAGGAAGAACACCAGAGATTTACATCTGGTCTGGACACTCTCAAAGCTGAGAAGTCACATCTTGACCTTGGCTGTTGTGGTTCCCAGATACCCCACACTGCTGGCAGCCATTTCCAGAGAAATGACATGTTACCCTGGGCCATCCCAAAGCAGCAAAGGACATGCCAGGGAAGAGGGACTCCATAAAATGTCCAGTTTCATGAGATTGGTATAGAAGACACCAAGTTACCCAGCTGTCCCATCTGCTGAGGGCAAAATCTTGAGGACTCCTTCACTTCAGACACAGTGAGAGACTTTTACTTTGAAATAACCAGAGCCTCCAAATAGAAAGCTGGGAAAGTCCAGTAATCATCTAGTCCTAGAGGTTCAGCAGCCCATGGAACTTAGATTTTTGTGGCCTTTTGGGCTTCAGGGACTACCAAACAGATTGACGGAAAGACAAGTGGATGGCTAGGGCTGGGGGGAGGTACAGGGGGTCAGAGACTGGGATTCCTCCCTGGTTCTAACAAAACAGTTCTACTGATACCATTTCACCCACAGACATTGCATATAAGCCTTTTCTTGACAAAGCTACTTCTATTTATTTTAGTACTGATGAAACTGAAGTTCAGAGAAAAGAAAAGTCGAATATACATGTATTGCTGTGGAAGTTCAAGGAAGAAAATGAATCAGAAGGCAAGCGAGTCCTCAAGTCCCCCTTAGCAACTCTGTGTGTGTGTGTGTGTGTGTGTGTGTGTGTGTGTGTGTGTGTGTGTGTAATATTCAGGGTCTGGTCAGTGTCCCCTTAGCTTTTTCTGCTCAAGGCTTGCACTCTACCATTTGAACCATGCCTCCACTTGTGGCTTTTTTGCTGGTTAACTGACAATAAGAGTCGCACAGACTTTTCTGCCCGGGCTGGCTTTTAACTGTGAACCCCACATCTCAGCTTCCCAAGTAAGTAGGACCTTGTAAATACCTTTGAAAGCGGAGATAAACAAAGAAAAGTCAAGTTTTTTTGTGACTAAATTTGAGAAACAGTTCTCTCTGTATGTGAGTGATAAAATTGGAGCTGTGGCCACAGGTGCCACATGGAAGTCTCAAAACTCCCTATGACGCAGAGATAAGAAGTTGGCCTCATGTGTCATGGACCTGTGCCTTTTTTGAGATACCCATGCAGTAAAATACCCAAGCTCAGTCCTCACCTCTGGTCCCTCCCTCCCACTGCACAAATGCCATGATTGGATGTTCAGAGCAAGTCCAGTGGCTGCACCTCATGCTTCCCTTGGGGCCATGAAGTCACCCTTGCAATGAGGCTTAAAGGCCTCAGCTGTTTCTCAGAACACAGAGGGGGAAGAAAAAAATCCTCTTAGAGCCAGGGCTTTGAGACTGGAGAAAGAAATGAGTCGTGAAGTTTATGTTGACTTCTGTTCTAATATATAACCAAAATGACTGTATTTTTTTTAAGTTTGAATTTTTAAAGGTATTAGTCTCCATTATTACTTGTCCAAGAGTCCATAATAGCCTCATTTTATTAGGTCCAAATTTCCTATTTAGACAACAGAGCCTAAGAGCATCTTCAGAACAAGTAAATAATATGCATTTTCCAGAGTAATTTGCAGGCGCAAATACATATGTGCACTGCTCAGATTACCAGAGGACAAAATCACCAAGAAGATGATGTTGTTTAATAATTTCAAAACTAAATATTTGTGCACCCAAACAAAAATACCTACCATGTCCTGGAAAGGCCCCTGAAGCCTGCTTGATAAATTGCACCTCATTTTTCTACCTCCTCTAAACTGTGTCTGATGACTCTGAAAAGGCAGCTGGGAGAACATCATCTTCAAACCTGCGTGTACTATTTTCTTTTCAAGAAAAAATTTTCCCTTCCGAAATCAACCATACAAAACAGCCTCGTGTGTGCTCTTAAAAACTACCTTTGGAAAGGGATTAGAGCTCCAGTTCACTACAAGCTCCTGGTCCCTTCTGCTGGCTGTCTCCAGGCTCAGCTCTGGTTGGTGACTGGGATCTGGGCCAAGAAGAGTCCAGCTAATGGCTGACATCCACCCAACACCCACAGGCAGACTGACAGGAGCAGTTGCTCCATTTACCCTGAACCCAGGGACAGTTAGGCTAAAATTAGTCAGAGACTTGTACTGTGTGCTTAGAAGCAAAAAATGGTGGAGAAGAAAAGAGTGAGAAGCACAGCCTAGAAGATCAATGTTGGAGAAGCAGCCCAAGCATCTCCTTCTAAACCTGAGGTCAGGAAATGCTGGATTTGCTGTGGCGTGGCAGTGCCTCTAGACTTCAGGACAGAGTTGGAGTCAATGACTTCCCACCATCCAGGAAGGCCAGCCTAGTTCTATGTTTTCCCTAGGTGAAGCTCCTCCCACTCCTGTCTGCCAAATCTTACCCCATCTAAATTTCTTGAAAGGAGGAGGTAACAATGCTTGATAAGAAATGTACTCATTACCTTGCTCATGTGTAACCCATCTGTATGGTATTTTCACAATAAAATAAACTTATTAATAAAAAAGGAGATAATAAAGGAATGGACATCTTATTTGGCAAAAAATAATAATTCCATCAAAATGGAATTAGCTAGGGAACTGGAAAAGATAGGGGACTGAAAAGGCCATTTTCCTTACAATATGCCCAAGTTATCCCCTAGCGTCTGAAGTGACTAGTTAGAAGACTATCTTAAGAATATCTTACAATGAGATGTACAAAACACTATGTTAAAAACGAACTTTACAACTTTGGGGTGGGAAGGGAGGAGTTGGGGAGGTGGTGAGGGAAGGGATGGTAGGGAAAAAACAAAGGAGGGGCTAACAATGCTCGATAGGAAATGTACTTATTACCTTACTCAGGTAACTAACCCCTGTGTACAGTATCTTTACAATAAAAATATATATTAAAAAAGAAAAAAATTCTTGAAACTAATCTTGAGTCATTTGAAAAGGCAGAGGTTTTTAAACCATAGCCATTTAAAATGATTGGTGCAAGACTGGAAATCTTTAGTGTTGTATAGAAATCAAATCTAGACATATAGCCATATCTCAGGACTGCTGGATTTAGAGGAACTGAGGATATATCTTTTAGGGTTAGTGTTTGTCTATAACTTTGTTTATAAATCATTTGGGTTCAGTTTCCCTCCAAGTACTTTGCTTCAAGCAAAGTAATGACCTGGACCACATATCCCTTTTGCAAGAACTTAAATGGTTTAACTAAAACAAAAGTGAAATAAGCAAAGATGGGTGCTGACTTGGAGTAACCATCAGACAACTGCAGTCAGATAGTGGATATCCTAAACTAAATCCTCTCCCTCCACTCACCCCCTCCCAAAGGCAAAAAAAAAAAGCCAGAGATTAGAAGGAAGCAAAACTATTTGGTGTCTTCTATGATTTACTGGAGTCAGTGTTGTGATTATACAAAGTCAAAAGACCCTGCACACAATATAATGGTGGGAATTTTGTACCAAATGCTGGCCTCACTGATCAGTGAAACGAAGGTGAGGTCAGCCACTAGTCTTAGTCCAAGCACCAAGGAAATCTTGTTTGGCACTGGCTGTTGCCATTGTCAGACTGAACGGAAGACAAAGTAAGCCAATCTTCATCTTTGCTTATAACATTGCCCAATTATTTCTTAATTCTGAACAAAAGCCACTCTTCCTGTTAGAAAAACAAGGCAGACAACCCCCAAAACAAAGTTCCTTTGGTAAGAATTCCAATAATAATAGGATTGCTATGTTGATATGTTGAAAGCGGTACATTCAAGAGGCTGTATGAATCCTGACATATTCTCCAAGAAGACAATCATGGGACTTTAGAGCCACAATTTGATATAGGCCTATAAAGCTACTTCTAGTTAAATATACTTCAGTTTCTTGGAGATGAATGACCTATATATTTTCTCATAAAGCTCTTCTGTTTTCTCCATTGACTTGTGTGACACCCTAGGAAAGGACTCAATTTCATTTCTTCTATGCCCATCTTACTGCATACCCACCATGGGCCCCCAAAGTACCCTATAGATGGGTGCAAAACAGTCTGTTGACATTTGATGGAGCTTTCCAACTCTTGAATTTGGTAGTCTCCATTTGCATGGAGACATGCACGTACAGAATCAAATGTCCCCAAAATTGATTACAGACAAGGACATCATTGCTAAACATCAAACATCACTAATTTCCCAAAGCCTCATGGGCCTCCATCAGAAGGTTAAGAGAGTCACAATGGCTAATTAATGATGAGACTCTTCTAGGAGCTTTCATATTAGCATGGTCCAATGTAATGTCAAGTTGGAAAGAATAAAGGTTAATTTATTCTATTAGTCCCAATTGTCATAAGAATTTTACCCAACAATATGGTTCATTAAATGCTGAATCTAACAATTATGTTCACCATAATAGAAATTACTCAGACAGATATGATCTGAATGGTTGTGATTTATTAATTTAGACATAAATTTAATTAGCGATTGGTTTCCATTATATCTCCCTCTGAACAATAAGTTTTGTGGAAAAGCAACCTGGAAAAAAAATTACCAACTAAGAAACCACAGGTAACAATAAAGGAAGCAACCACTCCACTTCCAGAAATGTTACCATAGTTTTCCTTTGTAACAGTAACAACAAAAATCATCTCAGGAAGCTTGAAGATCAGGCTGTTTTCCTTCACCTAAACATCTCTCTTGATCTCAGAGAAAATGATACATTGGAGACCTCCTTGGCTATGCCAAGATAGCCATGCTCACAGAAAAAAAATGGAATGGGAGAAACACACACACACATTCTGGATCCACTAGAAACTTTATTTCCAGCTTTATGATCAAATGAAATAGCTGCAGCCCCCAATGCTTGCCCCTTGCCTTTACCACACCCACAAGTTTCTGATATCTTATACTTCAAACTGAACTTGTGGTTTCATACACAAAACAATGATCTCTAGATATAAGCAGAGAAATAGAAATAGAGAGGGATGTTTGTTTCTAAGTGGGAGAAAATGGAACTTTGCTCTCAGTCTTGAAAATTCAGATTAGCAGCTACAAACTAAAGCCCTCCTGTGTGTTCCCTAGGTATTTAGTTTGCCCCACCCAAGCCCCAGCTTCTTGATTATCTTCAGAACAGCCCACTAAAGGAGAGGGGTTGGTAGATGGAACTATAAGTGAGACAAATTTGAAACTTTCTCAAATTAAGAAATAAGGATTTTTTTTTAATACTTAAAATGGATCACATTTTTCTTTTAATTAAGCAACCAATAACTTTTGAAAGAAATGGTGGTCATTAGTGTTTTCAGATTTATTACCTCTCAATACTAAACTGTGGGGTCTTTCATGTCAGAACTTATTCAACTTTGTGAAAAGCATATATATATATATATGCTGCCTTTTTCATACATATATATGTTTATATATATATATATATGCACCAGGTAAAGAATTCCAATACAATGTATATCAAAATAAACTAATCCCTAGTGAAGAAGTAACAGGGACACCTACAAAATCCAATTGAAAACATGCTCAACACTTAGCAGCAATCAGACATGTTCTGAGTATCCCAGGACACATCATGAAGGAAAGCTTTTCCTTTAAAAGGTTCTGACAAAAAAGTAGGAGACAGCCATCCCATCAACTATCAATATAGAAATAAAAAACTGACGAAAATAAGACAGTATGGCTCCTCTAAAAGTTCAGAATTCTCTAGCAACTGACTCCAAAGATACGGAAGTGGGTGAAATGCTGGAAGATCAGCCTGGGCAAAAACGTGAGAGCTTATCTGAAAAATAACTAAAAAGCAGCTGAGTGCCAGTGGCGTAGCTTGTAATCCTAGCTACTCAAGAGGCTAAGTTCTGAGGATCACAGTTCAAAGCCAACCAAGGCAGGAAAGTCTGTGATACTCTTATCTCCAATTAATCAAAAATACAAAAGTGGTGCTGCGGCTCAAGTGGTAGAGCACCAGCCTTGAGTAAAAAATATGCAGGGACAATGCCCAGGCCCTGAGTTCAAACCCCAAGACCAGCACCAAAAAAAAAAGAAGGAGGAGGAGGAGGAAGGAGCAGGAGGAGGAGGAAGGAAGAGGAAGAGGAGGAGAAGGAGGAGGAGCAGGAGGAGGAGGAGGAGGAGGAGGAGGAAGAAGAAGGAGCAGCAGCAGCAAAGAGGACTGTAAGAGAGTACTTGCATAAAGTTCAAAACCAATGACCAACCAAAAAAAAAAAAAGAGTACTTACTTGCCTATCAAGTACAAAGCTCTGAGTTCAAACCTCCAGAACTGGAAACATACACACACACACACACACACACACACACACACACACACACACACACACACACACACACACACACACACACACACACACACACACACACACACACACACACACACACACACAGAAGTATTTCCAGTGAATGACTTTCAATTGTGTATGGCAGTACCTGCCTGTAATCTCTGAAGTTGAGACAAAGCAGGTACCAGTGGCTCACACTTGTAATCCTAGCTACTCAGGAGGCTGAGTCCTGAGAATTGAGATTTAAAGCCAGCTCAGACAGGAAAGTCTATGAGACTCTTACCTCCTATTAACCAGCAAAAAAGCTGGAAGTGGAGAGTGGCTCAAGAGGTAGAACACTAGCTGTGAGAAAAAAAAATCCCAGGGACAGTTTCCAGGCCTTCAATTCAAGCCCCAGGACTGGCACCAAAGAAAAGATTATTGTGATTTCAAGGCTAGTCTGGGATACATAGTGAAACCTTGTCTCAGAAAAATAAAAGAAAAGCCAGGCACCAGTAGCTCATGCCTATAATCCTAGCTACCCAGGAGGCTGAGATCTAAGGATCGCAGTTCAAAGCCAGACCAGCCAGGAAAGTCTGTGAGATTCTTTTTTTTTTTGGGGGGGGGTCCAGTCATGGGGCCTGAACTCTGGGCCTGGGCTCTGTCCCTCAGCTCTTCAGTTCAAGGCTAGCGCTCTACCACTTGAGCCACAGCGCCACTTCTGGCTTTTTTCTTTTTGCTTATGTGGTGCTGAGGAATTGAACCCAGGGCCTCAGGCCTGCAAGGCAAGCACTCTACCACTGAGCCACCTTCCCAGCCCCTTTAAGATTCTTATCTCCAACTAAGCACCAGAAAACCAGAAGTGGCACTGTGGCTCAGTGGTAGAATGCTGGCCTTGAGCTGAAGAGCTCAGGGACAGCACCCAGGCCCAGAGTTCAAGCCCCACAACTGACCTAAAAAAGTTTAAAAAATAAAAGCATGGTTTGTTTTAAAGATAAAATTCTAAAAATCAACACCAACAACTGAATGAATTAAGGAAAACAACACTGGATGTGAATGAGGTCAATAAACAAAAACAAAAACACTAAAAAGCTTAAAAACTTACTGGAAATCCTCAACAATAGACTAGGTCAAAAATGGAAAATAGATATCCACGTGTAAAAGGCCTCAATTTTTTAAACTATTTGTAATGGCTTAAAGACATAATGCACTCCCAAATACATACATACACATAAGTGCGCGCGCGCACACACACACACACACATACACACACTCATATGTTGAAAATGCTTGGTTCCCAGTTGGTTGGTACTATTTGGGGAAGTTGTATAAATTTTAGGAGGTGGAACTTAATAGGAGGAAGCAGGTCACAGTAGGCAAATTTGGGTAAATTTGGTCCTTGACCCCTTCCTTGATATCTACTTTCTGTTCACCATGAGGTGAAACTGTTCCTCCACTATAAGCTCTTCCTGCTATGATGTTCTTCCCAAGCACATAGGGCCAGAAAGCCAAAATGAATCTTTCCACCTTTAAATTGTTTCTAACAAGTTGTTGACCATAGATGTGGAAAGTCTAACACAGAACAATGGCATCAGAGAAATAGGGTGGTTGGTGCAGTTCTTAAGCCTTAGGAACTGATTTGGCGAAGGAATCTTAAAATGTTTGGAGATACGTGGTAGAGAAAACTTAGAATGTTGTAAGTAGAGCTTCATGGGAACTTCCTGTGGCTGCCCAGAAGATCAAAATGCCAAGAGGAATGTAGACAGTAAAGGTTAGGCTAATGAGGTTTCAGCTAGTAATGGGACACTATTGGGAATTGGACTAGAGGCCATTGATGTTACATTCTTACTTTCTACATTTGGTCTACCGCTTGGGACTTGAGGGAGATTGAGTTTAAAGATGACAGATAAATTAATATAACAGAAGAAATGCTGAGCAGCTCAGCATTCAGATTGTGGTGTGGTTAATCCTGTCTGGTGTGAGTCAGCTTGGTAGTGAGAACTGGGCGGGGTGGTGGGGGAAGAAAGAGAAGTATTTGAATAATCTGCAATTTTGCAATTTTCTCAGAAAAGCCAGGTAAAATTGGGGCTAAGGAAGTCATGGTTTCTGATGAGATTCATACCATTAAAAGAAGTAAATTAATTTGTACTGGGGCAAGCAAAGATGCTTTGATATGATCTGAGGAATTAACTATACCTCTTTGCCCAAATCACAGGTTTTTAAATGAGTTCATTGTTTTCTTTGCTAGGCTGAAGCCTTTTCATTTGATGCAATCTGTGTTTGAATTCTTAATATTTTTTCCTAAGCTATTAAAGTCCTATTCAGAAAGTGATTTTAGCATTTAGAATGTTCTGTGTGTGTTTCTCTGTTAGCCAGACATTTTGCCTCTGTGATCAGATACCTGACAGAAACAACTTGAGGAAGGAAAACATTATTTGGACTTATGATTTTAAAGGCTTCCGTTTATGGTTGCTTGACTCCATGCTCTTGAGCATCATGGTGGTGGGATTCTGTGGCAGAAATCCTTTACTTTATGTAACCTGCAAAGCATGCCAACTGGGCCAGGTGCTAGTCCGGCGCCGGTGGCTCACGTCTGTAATCCCAGCTACTCAGGAGATCTTCGGATCACGGTTCAAAGCCAGCCGAGGCAGAAAAGTCCATGAAACTCTTATCTCCAATAAACCATCAGAAAACCAGAAGTGGCTCAAGTGGTAGAGTGCTAGCCTTGAACTGAAGAGCTGAGGGACAGTGCCCAGGCCCAGAGTTCAAGACTCATGACTGACAAAATAAAAAAAAAAAATGCATGCCAACTGGGACCTGCTTCCTTCAGCTAAGCCCTACTTTCTAAACTTTCCTTCTCTAGTGGCATGATAGATATTATGTCTCTTTGAGGGCCAACTGTTTATTTTCTAGATATGTTACCATGTTCTGTGAGGAAGTGGGGATTTGTTTTATTATTATTATTATTATTATTATTATTTGTCGGTTGTGGGGCTTGAACTCTGGGCCTGGGCGCTGTCCCTCAGGTCTTCAGCTCAAAGCCAGCACTCTACCACTTGAGCCACAGCGCCACTTCCAGTTTTCTGGTGGTTTATTGGACATAAGAGTCTCATGGACTTTACTGCCCGGGCTGGCTTTCAACCAAAATCCTCAGATCTCAGCCTCCTGAGTAGCTAGGATTACAGGCGTGAGCTACCAGAGCCCAGTGGAAGTGGGGATTTTTGAATTTGAGATGTCAAAAGGTCATTGACCTGATGAATTGGCTTCTCCTGCATATGTCCATTCTAAAAAAGATAGTTTCAAACAATCCTGAAGGGGATTCTGGAAACTTCTCATGAAAAACAGCTTACATACTTTGTCATCTTAGGAATTTATGTCCAAGTGTGTCTAGGCCTTAGCCAATTTCACTACAGAAGCCTAGACCTAACTAAGTCAAAGAATTAGACATCGGAGCCACCTTGGAGAGCTGTAGTCTGAAACAGTGGGACCCAAATGTATAATGACTAGAGGTGAAGAATGAGCTGACAAGTTCAAGGAAACCAGAGGCCTTTCACTAGACCATTTGTTTTCTTCGTAGGCACAGAAAGGGTTTTGTGTATTTGCTTGTGGTTTTTGAATCAAACTGAAGTGTTTGGTGCATAATGAATGCAAATAGTGATCCAATCCGTATTCATTTCTATATTTGGGAAGTTGCTGTGTTGGAAACTCAGACCAAAGCTTTTTGTGGATTAATTCTTAAATTCATGTTCACTGGAGTTCTGTTGACTTTCACATCTCTCTGTTTACTTCAGGAACTGTTGAAAGTGGTCTTTTTAAGGTCAATCTGCTTTAGCACAGGTTGGGCAGAGAACAGTATGTAAATGAGCTGAGAATCCTTCATGCTTTTCTATAGCTTCAAGTTAGTTGCAAGGTGGAGTAAAATTTGGACATAGCCTCTTCGTTTCCATCCACAAAGCCTTCTTGGTGTGGCTTCTTAATTTGGTTTGAAATATACTTTTAAAGTATCAAACATTCTCTTATTCAAAGAAATATGTCTGTATACTATATTCCAAAGCCAAACAAAAATATATTTTAGATTATATGTCATTTTCTTTGACTTGTGGTGTGATTCCTTTTGCTTAATGCCTATGGTCAAAAAAATTAACATTATATCTCAAATGCAAATGAATGGGAAAGGTAGCAGATAGGAAAATCAAGTAGCCATTTGTCCTGTCTAATTTGTTAGGCAAAAGGACTTTGACCTGTTAGGAGAATTAGATAATGTAACTTAAGGTTTTAAAAGAAAGAACAAATGGAGAGTTCTCTTTCTTCATAATTGTTTACATTTAATGAAATTAGAAGAGCATGTTAGCTATTCCAAACTGAAAGCAGCTTCATGAAAATGGATGCACCCTGCTGGCATTGATATGTTAATGCTGGGCATGGAAAATAAACCTTTGGAGTTAATGAGTGCTAAAGAAATCACCAAGAGGCTTTGTCTATAAACTCACAGGATGTTAAGCTGCAAAGAAAACTTGGAATATGTCTCCCTTCCTGCAACCTACAGGCTAAGGATACAGGCGATTTCAGGTGGATGGAGATAGGAAAATGATCAGCTGTGAGGTCTGTGCTTTGAAGCCACCATCGGAAGGAGAAGATCCCATCCCCTAGAGTTTACAGTTCTGTCCTCAATCCCAATCTATGCCTTCACTTGCCTAAATAAACCATATGCAAAACTTAAAAAAAAAAAAAAACACCCCACATGTAAAGAGCAAGTGTCTCCTGACTAGCCCCATCCAAATTGGTCACCCTGCTTGGTTTTCACTTGAACATAGAATTTTGCACATGTTAATATATTGCTTCGAAGGACATGATTTAGTGATACATTGTTCCAGATCATTTCCTCTGTATATTTTTGTGTTCATTTGTGAATTCAGGTGCCTGGAACTTTTCCCTTTCATTTGAGAATTCAGGTATACAGTCAATTTTCGATAATTGTTTGTGGCATTATTCCCAGAAGGGGAACTATTGGATGACATTTCCATTCCAGATGAAAACTGGCCTGCCATTTTGTTAAAACATTGCTTAGTCACTGGGATTCCAGTTCAGTGTGGATTCTTATATTGATTCTTCCCTTGTGCTCTTTGATTACTTCCAATTACATTTACATCCTTCTCCTGCTCTTCAATCAGTAGATTCTTGGGACATAGTTATCTGCTCAGATGTGGTCAATTCTGCTGCCACTAGAGAGTTTCATATCCACATATATAAAAGTAAAGAGAAATAAAAATCTAAGGTAAAACAGAATAAAAGGATTCTTATTGGTTTCCTTAGGCTCTTAGACCTGCCTTTTATAACATTAGATGACTGGTTTCCTTTTAGTATGTAGATAGGACACATAATCAGTTCTTTTCATGGCTGATTGGACATCTTTAGATATGAAGCCAATGACATGAATGCCAAAGAAATCGGAGGTCCCTACCTTCATCTCCCTACTAACATTCTTAATTCTATCTCCAAATCTCAAGAGTCTAAGACTGAACTAGGAAAACAATTTGGCTGATGATATACATAAATTACTAATGATACTGGGTCTATAACAAATTCCAAGACCCTTTGAGTATCTTGCCAAGTTAACTATGAATTTAGCTTCTTTCCAATTCTCTTCATAAAGAAGCATTAAATATATCCAACCTGAAGGTGAATAAACAATATTAGCCCATTTTTTCCCATTCTTCTCTTTCTCATTCTTCTGTTGCCACCTCCAACTCCAATGAGGGCTCCCTTGGCAACTCCAGAACTGATACACTTTTCATTCCCAGCCACGCCTATAACACTCTCTCTAGATTGTACCTTGGGGCAGATATATGCTCTTTCTTGTCATCAGACTGTAAGCTTTGAGGAGAGAGATAGAATCTCATTCAACTTAAATTCCCACAGTAACCAAGATAGTATCAATAGATACTTTTTCAATAAATAATCGATCCATCTAAAAGTCTTCACTTTTAAAGGATCAGATCTCTGTTATTTATTTTGCATGGTATCACAAAAATAATAAAGCTAAATGAAAAACTTTTAAATAAGAACAGATGAACATTTTCTCTAGACTATCATATCAAAATAGGCATATGCACCATAAATAAATCCTAGAAAAATGTATGGCCACCTATATGTTTTACAAAATACAAGTTTTGAGTAGTGGAGCTAACTAAATAAACCTAGGTAAGGAAAAAGAATTAACTACATGAAGCAGAAAAGCTGAATGAATATAAACCTAAAGCTAATGAAAACTAATGCTCCTTAAAATGCTTTGGTTAAAAAAAAACCCTAAGAGATAAGTCATTAAAAAGAATAATAAATAGCCAGATTATAGAGTACTCCTGTAATCCTAGCTACTCAGGAGGCTGAGGTCTGAGGATCACCGTTCAAAGCCAGCAAAAAAGTTCATGAGACTCTTATCTCCAATTGGCCACCAGAAAAACCAGAAGTGGAGCTGTGGCTCAAAGTGGTACCATGCTAGCTTTAAGCAATAAAGCTCAGGGACAGCACCCAGGCTGAGTTCAAGCTCATGACTGACCCACCCCACTTTGCTCCCCAGCCCCCCCCCAAATAAAGAATAATAAAGAAACTGATTGATGAAGCAACTCAATAAGCTGAATTTGATCAAGAAAAGAATAAAAGCTACAAATTAATGGGGATAATGTAGTGGTTATTTGCTATTTTTTTCCAAGAAAATTTCATGTATATCATGCCAACAAATTTGAAATCCAAATTGTAAATGATGATTTTATAGGAAAATACAAATTAAAAGAGTGTCATAAAGAAATGTAAACAACAGTGGACCAATAACCTTTGGGAAATTTCTACCAAAGATTCAAAGCACAATAAATATCCTAGGCTGATCAAATGTTCTATGACATGCAAAAAAAAAAAAAAAAAGAGATACTGCTGATATCATTGTATAAGGCTAACACATGATTAATACTAAAAGTAAATGAGTATAGCACGAGAAAATAAAACAGTGTCACCTGTGGATAGGCCTGTGGCAGCCTTAAAACAGTGAATTAGCAGCATAATAAAACAGTATAAGATTAGGATTCAGATCTTTGAATCTTTATGATGGCTCCAGTTTTTAATATCTATTAATATAATTCACTGTATATTAAAAGCTTGGTCCCCAGCTTGATGTGATCGGGCAGAAGGGAAACTTTAAGAGTGTTTGAGCCAGGCTCCAGTGTGGCTCATGCCTGTAATCCTAATGACTCAGGAGGCTGAGATTTGAGGATTGCAGGGCAACACCAGCAGAAGCAGGAACGTCCATAAGACTCTTATCGCCAATTAACCACCAGAAAACCAGAAGTGGCTCCAGGACAGTGCCCAGGCCCAGGTTCAAGCCCCAAGATCACAGAGAGAGAGAGAGAGAGAGAGAGAGAGAGAGAGAGAGAGAGAGAGAGAGAGAGAGAGAGAGAGAGAGAGAGAGAGAGAGAGAGAGAGGGAATGAGGGAATGAGGGAATGAGGGAATGAGGGAATGAGGGAATGAGGGAATCAGAGACAGAGACAGAGACAGAAACAGAGACAGAGACAGAGAGACTGGGTCATGAGCATGCTTTCAAAGTACATTATTATAGAATGTCCGTCTCTTCCTCCCCTTTTACATCTCAGCGATGAGAAAAGCAACTTGTTTTACCACTCCACATGCCCCAAAATGTACTGGAATCAACCTACCATGGACTGAAATATCTAGAACTATAATAGAAAATAAACATTTTCTTTTTTTTAATGTCTGTATCTCAGGTGCTTTGTTATTGTAACACAAAAGATGACTAACAGTAATAAGTTGTACTAAAAAATGAAATGATTCAAACATTAAAAGGTTAATACAGTAGTATTTGGTTCTGTGAAGGATAAAAATCTCTACAGATCCATGGTTTCCCTTATTTGCAATAACTAGTATATGTCTGAGACAAGCAGAAAAGGTCAGATAAGTTGATGTTAGGTAAAATGAACCCCAAGATAAGTATTCAAATGTTTTTTTTCTTTCATGCAATTGTTTCTAACACATTTATAAGATGATTTCTTTGTTGCTTTGTATGTCCCTCCCCCATGGTATAACCCCTGCTTTCACTGTATTTGATGTTGGTATAATTTGTGGAGGGGAAGGGAAAAAAGAAATCCTTTAAATAGGGATACAGGTGGACCCATTGCAACAATGAGATGTACAAGTCATTATGTCTAAAAACGAACTTTACAACTTTGCAGGGGAGGGCAGGAGATGGGAAGGGATGAGAAGGGGAAACAAAGGAGGAGCCAACAATGCTTGATAAGAATTGTACTCATTATCTTGCCCATGTAATTGTAACCCCTCTGTACGGTATTTTCACAATAAAAAAGCCAAAAAAAATCTGCTGCAATGCAGTTGATTTAGAAAGAATGTATGTAGTTATTAATATGTTAATGAAGAATCATCTTTCATAAGAAAAAATCTCTACAGATAAATATATGTATGCATATGCGTGTGTCCACCACCAATGAATGAATGGTCCACTGTTCCAAATATATCTCATTGAATACAAAGTGAAATGATTCTATTTTTATGGATTTCAGGGCTCACATGGGCCTAAGACTGTCTTTCACTAATGTCAAATGTGTGCTGTTTATATACATATGGATATGTGAATTATGAATGTATTACATACTATAATATTATATATTATATTTCATGTCATATATTATAGATAATATATAAATATATTATAACTTATTAGCAGCATTTATATGCATTCACTTGCAGCAAATAAGTTATAGATCCTAGTTTTCTTTGCAGTGAAAAAAAATGCTAAATTAAAATCATCTTATCCCAAAACAAATTATTCAAGTATTTGGAATACATGATGTGCTGGCTCAATCACAAAGGGATTAGACAGGCTCTTTGTCAACTTGAAGTATACCTAGGACTCTATACTTAGACTGAACTGGATGGTGGATTCCATTTGTTGTTCAGTCAGCCAAGCATGAAGAACAATGTGCAAACAAGACAAGGTAAAAGATAGTATCTCTGCTCAGTTAGAAGAGATTCTGCAAAGCCCCTAATGAGTTAACTTACAGAGAAAAGAAGACCCCTGGAAGGCACTCATCAGCTCCACATACACTGGGCCTTCCCTGGAAGCTAAACAGTCAAAGCAAATCAGAGGATCCCATCAGTCCAGCCTGGAATCCCCAGAGAGTGCAGGTGATCTAGCTGGCATAAGGACCTGGCTTGCCAAAGGTAATGGACAGCTGGAAGTTTCTCACTCAGAACTCACAGCTCCATCAAGCAGAGCTGTGGATCAAAAGCAGACATCTTGAGAGGACAGAGCAATCATACCAAAGAGTCTGAGGGCTAGAACAGACCTTGAGAAGTCATTTAATTCTTTTCCTCCATCCTTCAGAGATCCAGGATAACCTCCCTTTTCTTCTTTTTTAGATTATGATTGTTATTTTATAAGAATTACCCCAGGGCTCCCATGTATCATAAAGTCTTTCCTAAGATCTAGCCCAAATTTTCCTTGAGATATTTGAAAACTATTTATATTGCTAGGGGAATTAGAGATAAAATACAAAGGCCCAAACATGACAAACTATCTTGTGCTGCAAAGAGATTTGCACTCACTCTAAGAAAGTATACACACAACCATTTCTAGAACACAGATCAGTTATAGGGCAGTTATAGGGAGGTAAAAACAAGGAGAAAAGATGGGTTTTAATATTACCAAGGGGCATTATTTTAACATGAAATGATTCCATGATTCTTTGAAGGTCATGATCTGCTCAACTGATCATTCATAGAAAATCTTAAATTACCATTGTCCATTAGGTATTTATAAATCACAAAACTGTGTCAGCTCATCAACTTAGCACTCTTCGGTCGACCCATCAAGAAGATGAGGCTTTCTGGGATTTTTATGCAGCACATAGGAGGGGGATGAGTCAGAAGCAGAGGACAGAGTTAGGGAATCAGCCAGGAGAATCAAGAATAGATGAAGAAAAGTGATGAACATGTGCCTGTATGTTCAGGATAGGCATCAGAATGGAAAATACCCAATTCTAAACATGATTTCATTACGCATCCTATACGGTTTTGCCAGAATCAAACAAGACTCAGACAAGGTCTGGGACCTCAAAGACAGGGTGTCCACATTCTACAACTAAGACCAAAAGAGACAAACGCAGAAGCCCAACAGGAAGACATCCTATGGTAGAGACACACTTCATGCTAGGTTCTGAGTATTGATCTAATTCAAACCCCACAAATCATAAGAATGAGTTACCTTTTACCTACTATGACTTGGATCATGGGTTCCCAATGATGGACTGAAGCAAGGATACAAGTTTTATGGACATGAGGTATCACAAAATAAACATGAGAATTATATTCCCAAGGGGAGGGTAGCGAGAATGGCAAGGGAGAGTGTACAGGGAGCCTTTACCCAAGCCCCAGCACTAGGGTACTCATAGGTTTTTTTCATATTATTCTATTCTACACCTTTTAGAGTGTCTGAAATATCCCATGGTAAAGATAAATGAATAAAATTAATAAATACTATGTGTTCTTGCTTGATTTTGTTGCTTGTAGCTGTCACTCTACCGATTGAGACATGCCGCTAATCCAGCTTGCTGCTGGTTAGTTGGAGATGGAGTCTCATGAACTCTTCTGTCCAGGCTGGCTTTGAACCATGATCCTTTAGGTCTCAGCCTTCTGAGTAGCTAAGATTACAGGTGGAGCCACCAACATAAAATTTTAACAGTGATGCAGAGATTCAGAATTTTTTCTTACCTTGGTCCATTTTTTTATTGTCTCCTTCAGCTATTTTATAGTAGCTATTCCTTAACTTACTCTGAATAAAATGATTTCTCTCAAAGGTCTGTTCTAGACTTTGTTCCACTTAATCTTCACTCTCTCTGCACTATCTTATCTCATCTCATTACTTCACGTTTTGTCTGTAAATGATACTCAAGTATTGTTTGCTCCTCTGAAAAGGGCTTAGGAGCTAGACTCCCATCTATTCATCTGTCTAGCTCACATCTTAATTTGGATAGATGCTGAGGAACTAGAATTCCCCATGTCCAGGCACAACTCAGTACCTCTTTTGTGTCATCTACTTTGCTTGCATTGGGACTATTTGTACATCTCTATTAGATGTCCCTGCAATTGGCCCTCTCCAATCACATTCACTTCTAAGTATCTATGGGTGTGAATGTCTTTCACACATGTGTGAGCTCCATCAACTCACGGTGGCTTCAGAGCCTCACCCCCCAAAACCAAGCATACTTTCTGGTGCATGGTAGATATTTAAAAATTGTTTATTGAATAAATGAATCAGTTGGTAATGTGCTGCTTGCCACCCTAGAGTAGAAATAAATCAAGATTCTATAGCATTCCCAGATGCTTTAAATGAACAAGAAAAAAATAAATGAACAGAAATGGCCAGGAGATTGAATGATGGGAAGACAGCCAGCTCAGTGGTACTATGCATGGATTATGTTTGTCAGATGCTCCTACTCAAATTGATTTCCCTACCACACCAGGATGCTACTGGGGTGCACTCCATGGACATATTGAAAATGCTAACACTATTCACCCAAGCAAAACAGAAACAGCCAGGTAAATCTGTCCTGTGCAAATCACACAAGGCATTCCAAAGCCAAGTAGAAATGAATATTGGATTAGCCCTCCACTCATGCAGATAATTGAGAGTTAGTCCAGTTTGGAGTTTGTTTGCTTGTATACTTTTAAATCCTGGCC
Organism: Dipodomys merriami; assembly: GCF_024711535.1. Classification (NCBI taxonomy): domain Eukaryota; kingdom Metazoa; phylum Chordata; class Mammalia; order Rodentia; family Heteromyidae; genus Dipodomys; species Dipodomys merriami. The sequence goes on from NW_027204604.1 coordinate 4,710,073, forward strand.
ATGGGATACTGCCAGACTGAGGACAGAAGAGCTAGTGAGACAAGGCAGGACAGGGAAGATTCTGCTACTGAGGAGTTCCTGACTTGTTGGTGAGAAGGAAGAGGAAGGCAGAGATGGCTACATCTCTAGTGGAAAGTCCACTAGGAGGACCTGGGATGATGGGGCCCCCACAAGGGATTCATTGTGGACTAAGTTCTTTCTTGAGTTCTCTTGACCTAGAGAAAATTTGGGAAGAAAGGAATAACAGACATTTAATCTAAGTGCTAGAAGCTTATATCAAGAAGCAATAAGATTTTGAATAACAAGCACATTGTCCTCAGAGAGAAAAGAAGAGAAGGAAAAAAAGTAACCCACCCACCCGTGGATGCCAAGTCAGAAATTTAATTAGGAAGATAAGAATTGGTGCATGGGATAGAGTTGACGGTCTTTTTTTTTTCTTTTCCTTTCTTTCCTAGTTATGAGTTTCAAGAAAAGAGTGAGAGAAATAATTTCAGCACAGAATTAACATCTTCTAATAATCTTAGACAAAACCCCAGTCTGTTTTGCTTTGGTTTGTAAATTAGCTCATGATTAAAGTGTCTCTTCAGCCATCCGCCATTGTCTTCCGAGGCCTGTTTGCTGAATGCAGCCTGACCCAAACGCCCTTGTAGCTCAAGTACAAGATTCGAGAGCGTGAGGGAACAATTATTATAAAGTGAAGTACTTGCAGTTTTGCTGCAAAATCAATGAACTTTTCAAGTGATTTTTATCATATTTTGCAGCTGTTCGGATGCCTCTTGAGTATGTTTATAAAGAGCCTTGTTCATCTGGTCGTTTCCCCTTCTTGAAGAGCAGCTGGCGCCGCCCTGGCTGGAGGGAGGAGCGAGCGGCTGGAGAGGGGATTTCCGGCGGTCCCTTTAAACTAAGGGGAGCATTCTACTCCGGGTGCCCCAAACTTTTAGTGGGTAACATGGAGGGCCATTCAGAGCCTGGGTTCTCACCTAAGTCGCCCTGTTCTTTGTAGATAAAAATCAAGATCTGCTGATCCTGACCAACACAGGGATGAGAATCAACCCAGCTCTGTGTCACTGATAGCAAGCTTGAGTTTCCTGGGAGACCCAGGGGTGTCATGACACTCCGAAGGCTAGTCTTGAAGATTAAAGCCAGTGTGGATAGACTTAGGGACCATGTGCACAAGCCACGACCCCATGTTGGACCCACGGAAGGAGCTGGATCATTGAATCTTCCTGGGCTGTGGGTAAAGGTGGAAGGGAAAGGGATCCCCTTGTCCCAGGCAAAGCGCTTTAGAAAGTAAACTCTAACCGGAATGTTTGATTCAACCCTCTTGGGTTCATTTTCTCATGTTCACTAAGAATCCAGGTGACCCACATAAAATGCTGAACCTGCCATGTACGGGTATACTTTAAATGACTCTAAAATGGGCCTATTTCGTAACATCAAATCACACTATATTTAGTTCTGGTGTTGAATTAGTGAGAAATGGAAAAATACACTCACCATCTTCCCTTCCCCAAGTGGCCCTGACTCCTGAGGACCCTCACCCCCAATAGAAGAATCAAACTGGGAGGGGATTAGTTTTGACCCATGGGTGAGTTCTCTTTTGAATGTGGGCTAGGTGAGTATTTTCTCATAAGAAGTTTGCCCTAGAATGTGGTGATCAACAGCCAGTTAGTATTTCTGCAATCCTTTCTGTCCTCTGCACACGGATAAGTTCTCTCACATCCACAATATAAATAAAACTTAATTTCTGACCTCAGGTGTGCATTGTTCTCTCAGAATGGGTCACATTTAAATAAGTGGGGAGGAGGAGACCATCCACAGTGGGGAAGAAAAAGTGGAGTTAGTACAGGTGAAAGCCAAGTATCCCACCTGGATTATTTCAAAGACCCACTCGAATTTAGTTTTAAAAAAACTGTAGATGTGCAAGGATAGGGTTATAATTCTATCTACTGGGGTTGAATCAAGGAGAATTTAATATTGTTAACACCAAATCACTGTCTTTTATTTAACCTGTTTTTGCATGAAAACACAATGGCAAACCTAAACCATCTTCCCAGATATTGATTGGGTTGGAGAAAATAAAAGTTGACCATAGTAATAAAGAATATATATTGAGTTCTTCTGCATCCCAGGTAGGGTCCTAAGTACTCAACCTTCCTTAAGTAGGCTTTCATTTCTTCCTGATGACTACTCCATAAAGACAGGTATAATCATTAACCACATTTTGTGGAAGAGAAAATTGAGTCATGGAGAGATGAAATAGTTTCAAGGATTAAGGCAATTAGTTCCCATTCTCCCACTGAATTGGGGGAAATGGAAGAGGGGAGAGGTCTCCAAGGGAGGGGAAAGCCAAGAAATGGGTGTCATGTGAACAAAAACAAGATTGGCATACATCTTGGAATCATTTCTGAAGAGGTGAAAGTGGAAAGCTGTCTCTGATCTAATCTACTGAGACCCACAAACACTGTCTTGAACCTACTAGCAGAATGGAGCACATCATTAAAAGTAGGTGACTTCCAGGGAGGGGTGGAGTAGATGGTACCCCTGTAAAATTCACACATTAAAATCCTGACTTTCAATGACTGTATTTGAAGGTAGGACCTCTGAAGTGATCATTAGGTTAAATGAGGTCCTAAATATCAAGTGCTAAGCCAGTTCCAATGTGGAAGAAGAAGAGAACCCAAGCATACATTCATATGGAGGAAAGGCCAGGTAAGGACACAGATCACCATCCACAAGCTGAGAAGAAAGATTTCAGCAGAAACCAAATGCCCACACCTTGACCTTGGACTTCCAGCCTCTTAGACAGGTGAGAAAATAAGTGTCAGGTATTTCATCTACCCAGATGGTTGCATTTTATCGTAACAGCCTAGAGTTTAATACAGCAATGTATTGAGATGTTGAGGAAAGAAATGAAATCTCCAAGTTGTCTGGTGTTTGGGGACAGGGGTGTTACAAAATGAAGCAATTCACTGGCAGGTGTAGCAGGACAGAAGTAGAGGCCTCTGCTCCTTTGCAGAAATTCTGGCCTCAAGGCTGATTTAAAAGTTTCAAGGCACACAGAAAAGATCCTATGAGGAAAGCCTCGCAGAGAGAGAAGATGACAATTACAAAGGACATCTGTGATGGGTTATATAAGGAAACTGCTTCAATATCATCCAATCACCAAGACTTCCCGAGTTGAGGCCACTGGGATTTCTATAGGAAGCCTTAGCCCAAAAACACAGCAGCAATGAACCCTGGGGGTCAGGGACAAAAAATCAATACACGCACTGCCTTTGAAAGCTCAAGATGTTCTATAAAAGCTTTGAGCAAGGACAAGAAAAAATAGAGTTCCTTTGGGTCTAGAGATTTTTTTCCCTTTAAAAAAAAAAAAACAGATTGCCTGCCTGCTCCAAGAGATGGAGACTGAAGTCTTATTCTCTGCATGAAGGATCAGAGAAAACCTTGAAAGTCTCAGGATCCTAGAAGACTCACAAAGAGTCTCAAGAAGAAGCAGAACAGTGTGGGACACATATCCTGGCTTGTGTGGGAGACAAAGTAGCACTGAGCTCTCACAAATGCTAGAAGAATGTCTTTAAAGGGAGTTGAGCTGTCCCTGTTACCTAGGCCTGCGTGGCGCTGTCCTCTGGACACAGCAACTTGGGGAAAATAAAACATAAAAATACAACAAGGCAAACAAATAAATAAAACAATATCTAAACTTGTGGCTTTTTGGCCTAGTTTCAGAGGCATAAACTGGTATGTTGCCTGAGAATTGTGAAGTGGCTAAGAACACAGGGACCCCTTTTCCTCCACCTACCCCCCATGCCTACCCTTCAAAGCTCTGTTTTGGTAAACAGAAGTGCTCCCTCTCAAACCACCTCTGCTAAAAGACCAGCTATTACTCATTTCCATTCCAGCACAGATGGAAAGTTAAAAAAATACACACAATACAAATGAATTTGTCCAAAAATTAAAAGTTAAAGACATAATATAATCCCTAATTTTATTATGACTAGATTCAGAGGACGTACAATTGCTCTGTTGATTGTTCTAAAACTTTCTAAATGCTTATTCTCAATGTCTACTCTCATCCTCCTGATGAGTGGTCATAAATAGAAAGGACTAAGTCATGAACCACATTTAAACTTTATCCTAAACTGAGACATCCCCCCTTATCAAAATGCTGCTCACCACAGCCCAGCCCCAATGATAAAAATGCAATTATTCAGAATTGAACTTAAATAACTATTCATGCAAGCTTGTGTCATCTGATATAGCAGGCACTGGCCACTTGTGGCTGGAGACCACTTAATCTGGCCAGTCCAATGGCAATGTACCACACCCTACCTCACATGCTGCATTTCAAAGCCAAGAATGAAAACAAATCATATAAAATGTTAATACATTTACATTAGTGAAATGTCTTAATTGTATTGATTTATTAATTAAATCCCTGTTGATTAAATTTATAGTAATTGTATATTGAAACAATATGTGAGTGGTTTATCTGTTTCTTTTTTATTATAGCTACTAGAGAGATTTAAATTAGGCTTTAATTTAATTTAAATGAGACTTTGTCCTAAACTGAGACATGTATTGGACAACCCTTAAGGACTTCATTTTCCCTTATGCAGTCACTTATTCATGAATATTGATCTTTGTGCAACCAGGGTTTTGCCTCACCTCCAGGAGCTTAGTGCCTGGTTCTCATAGCTCACTTCCTGTGTTCATAGCAAACCTCAAAAATATATTTGATGTGTCAGAATAGCAAACATCCAGGGAATAAGCTCAAGGGTTTTATTTAATCCAAAGCAGACCAAAAGCAAGATACAAACAATAATGGCAGTAGTAATAAGTGAATAAATGATTATCTGGTTCTACACTTCGCAACTTGCATATAGAATCTTACTTCATACACGTATCTCCACTACTCAAGTGTGGAGTATGATCAAATTTATGTGAAAACATGGCCAGGCTATCTGAACCAGTCATTTTATCAAAATACTAACTCAGGTGCCATATGCAATTCATTTATAGATATTAACATCTAGTTTGTTGACTTTAAGTAAAGATTACTTCTGATATTGTAGATGAGCCTCCTGCAACCGGTTGAAAGCACTGAGTTTCCAACATTCACCCCTCCCTGAAATTCCAGCCTGAACAACTTGCCTCTATAGATTTTGACTTGATAGCTCTCATGATTGAATGAGCCAATTCCTTAAAATAGATCAAGATATATGTGTACATATACTATATGTATATTTGTATCTTTGCTTGTGCACACAAGCACGCACACATGCACATACACTCTCTCTCTCTCTGTCTCTCTCTGTCTCTCTGTCTCTGTCTCTGTCTCTGTCTCTGTCTCTGTCTCTGTCTCTGTCTCTGTCTCTGTCTCTCTCTCTCTCTCTCTCTCTCTCTCTCTCTCTCTCTCTCTCTCTCTCTCTCTCTCTCTCTCTCTCTCTCAAGGTTCTGATCCTTTGGAGAACTCTGACTAGTATAAGAAGAGAGTTCCCACATCCCATAGTGGGCATTAGTAAATTTACTAAGTTTCTTATGCCCAGTATGCGGCAATCTGAATCTGGGATGGAATCTAATGTTTTTATGAGGCAATGGAAAGGGCTTCCCACTAATGCTGCCCATGGATACAGTAAGATATGTTGTTCTCACAACCCTGGTGGGCAGCCCAACTACACAACAAAGGTATGTGCTATGTCATAGGGGAAATTGGGTCACTTGAAAGACTCAACATACGGCTTGATTGGTGAAGAGAGAGCCTGGAAGCACTGAAGAGACACGCTCAGGAAGGTCATCAGTGCACCAGGACCCAGCACCTCATCTGTAAGAAGGAATAAGATATCTCATAGCATTTGGGAGGCCACAGAGAAGACAGACAGCCATGAAATGTCAACTCTGCCATCTCCCTCTTGAGCCAGGTGGAGTGTAAAGTTCCCGTGGTTTATTTGATGGGTCCAGCCTATGGAATAAAAGGTTGATCATATTTGACCCTGGACTCTCCTTTGGATTCGTATGTTCTACAGAAATAACTTCTCCTTCTCTCTTTGTATTTGCCCAACCATCTACTAAGAGTCAGACAGTACTTACTCCTTCAGACAGGTACCATGTTTGGCACATAGTAACAGATTAAAAAAAAAAAAGGTCCAAGGATGATTGAGGTATGAATAGATGAGTAAATGAAGAAGTAGAGAGACTATAGAGAGGGTATTATAAACAAAGCATTGTAAGTGTCTAGGGACTATATATTTTATTTAATTAAATCCAGGTACAAAATGAAGTGGGAGAGAGATAATTTGAGGGTAAAGAGGCCTGGATGCACAGAAGCAAGGAAATTATTTCCAGGTTCCCTTGTCAGCCGTGGAGACCCGTAAGGAGAAGACATGAGGCAGGCTCTTGAAACACAGGCTGTAAAGTTTGGACAGATGCTCATTTCAACAGCACCAGCCTCTGCAGGAGACTCCAAGAGGCAGCACGGTTTGGGAGATAAAGCTCAGGTTTGGAAGCAGAAGACCTGGACCGTGAGTGTGCCACCACGCTCTCACCCAGTGCCCGCCAAGGGTGGGAGGAGACTTGGGGGCAAAAGGCCCAGTGTTCTCAGTGCAGGAGGCTTCCCAGCCTGTGGGAAGGAGATAACACCTCTCACTAGGAAAGGCTTGGGATGGCTTTGTGCACCATGAATGGAAAAAGACTACCAGGTACTTGGAGCCAGAAACAGGCCTCTTAGCAGTCAGCCTGCTGCAGAACTCTGCTTTCTGTGGCTTTCCAGTCCCTTATCCCAGGAGAAAGTGTGAGCCACAATACTAAGGGTGTGTCTTTCTGGAAAACTTCAGATTACTGTTGTGGTGTGCTCTGTTTCCCCAATAAAGCACAGTCTAGCCTTCTGAGAGGAGGCCAGCTGGACCCTACTGTGCTTTCCTATGGTACAGTCTCCAGTCTTCCTTCTCTCCTAGACCATCTAAATTTCATCAGCACCTCTCTCTGGACTGCTTCTCCCTGCCACCAAAAAGAGCTGACACATCCATAGAGAAAGAAACACAGATAATCAGGATGTGGGATCACTGCTGGGGATTCTGGTGCCAGAGCTTGGAGTTTACCTGGGGAAGTGTTTGTTCATCATGGTGCCTATTCTTGAACCCCAGCAACCACACACGATCCTAGGGCAGCCAGAGTGTCCTTTCCTTCCCTAGGGTCAGCTGTCCACATAGGGAGATTCCCAATATCCAGGTCCTCAGTGACCGGACTCTACCACTAGAAAATAGTAATGTGAAGAAGGAGAGGAGCAGTGATGGTTTTGTTGTTGTTATGTATGGAGCTAAGGATTGAACCTAGGGCCTTGTACAATCTAGGCAAGCACTCTTCCACTGATCTGTATGACTAGCCCAGTCCTGCAGGGATGATTTCTATGACATAAAAAAAGAAATTCCTCTCTTCACAGCATTTATAACTAAGCTGGGTGACTTTTTTTTTAACCACAAAGCCTCAATTTCCTCCTTTGTACAATGGAGAGATCTTACATGTAGATCTAGGCTCAACACACAAAGTTGAGTATAGGTCACTTGGAATATGGTACTATTTCATTCACTCATTCATTCAGCAAATCATTATTAGGTACCTACTACCCAGTAGGTACTGTTTGAGGATATGTCCAGTGCCTGCCAAGGGTGGGAGGAGACTTGGAGATGGCCCAGCATCCTTTGTGCACATAGCTTCTGGGTCTATAGAAGGGAGATAACTGAGTTGCCTTTCTATATATGTTAAAAGCAAAAGCTTAGTCTTTAGTAAATAATTTAAGTTTGTAATCCCAGTTACTCAGGAGGCAGACTCCAGGAGATCTCAGTCTGAGGTGACCCTAGACAAAAAGAAGTTCATGAACACTCCATGTAAACCAGTGGCTAGGCACAGTAGTACATACCTGTCATCCCTAGTGGCATAGGAAAACACAGGAGAAGCACAGCCCAACCAGACATATAGCAGGATCCTACTTCAAAAATGGCCAATGCAAAAGGGGCTGGTGGTGTGGCTCAACTGGCAGAGCACCTGCCTGGCAAGCACGAGGCCCTGCATTCAATCTCTAGTACCACAAAAGGGGATAAAATGAAATTTTAACATTAAGCCACTTATAAAATTTCAAATACTGAGAAATAAATTTAAATCTCCTACAACTAATTAAGACTTTGCCCAGGGAAAAAAATTATAAAATACTATTATTGGGAGAAAATAGAGAATAAATTAAGGGTAAAACTACATTCTTAAGTGAGAAATATACAACTATTAAATATGTCAATTTTCCCTGACTGTTATAGTCAATGCATTCCAATCAATACCCCATATTTTTTCCTGAAAATTATTCAGATGTTTCTAAAAATTTTGTGGAAATGTAAAGGTCAAGGATAAACAGCTCACATAAATATCTATATTGGAAAATAATATTATCTGGAGATATTTTTATTCATACCAACCATACCAATGTCCTGAGTGTGCCTTTACCAAAAAAAAATTAAAAATAAAACAATTACACTTCTGTAACAATGCTTTCCAATTAAACTTTCTACCATGGTGGAAATATTGTGTATCTGAAGGGTCCAATGATGTAGACACTACCCACACATGGCTACTGAATACTTGATATGTAGCATTATTCAGGTCCAGAAATTTTATTTAATTTAATTTTGCTTTATTTTCTGTCATTTCATATTAAATTATTCAAGTTTAAATTACCACAAAGACTGTTGCTTTCAGCCCAGATGGACGAGAGAGCCAGATTTACCCTCCCACTGAAAACACAAAAAACCAAAAGGACAAAAAATGTGAAGCTGTGTTTTTCTACACACTGAATATCAAGCAGAAAAGAACAGTGACCCCTGGAACATGGAAAGAAAACAAGGTGATCCCTGGGGCTGCATGACACGTTAAGACAATTTTCAGGGTGCAGAGAAAGTTGCCAGTGCATGGAAAAGGAACTAAGGTGGAGCAAGAGAACCCCTGGAGCTGCTGAGATGGAATTCCTCCTCTAAGGAAACGGAAACCAACACTGATAAACTTTGTAGGAAAGAAGAGCTGAGTAGGGGAGAAGGGGACACAATTGCCTATGGAAAACTGTCAATCTGCAGAAATTCCCATTTGATTTCACAAAGAATTCATCAGCACATGTGTGAGAATATTACCCAACACTAGGGAAAGAGGCACAAGAAAGAATTTGAAGAACAGCCCCCACACATACACACACACAAAGCTTGGAATAGTTCCTGTTCCTACCATCCAAACTGGAAAACCTCATAATTCACAGGACATCAAATTGAATACTCATAGGGTTCTCTTCATTGGCAAGCAAGCAACAAAACATAAAACCAAAAATATTACTGCTTCATATACCTTCACCTTGTCACAGAACAAAGCCCAAAAATATTTGCAGAAGTCTAAAAATATAGGCTGAGTATAGTGGCACATGCTTGTAATCCTAGCTACTTGGAAGGTAGAAATTGGGAGATTTACATTTGAAGCCAGCCAGCATATATTAATGAGACCCTATTTCAACCAATAAGCCAAGGCCTGGTGGTTCATGTCTGTGCTCCCACAGGAGGCCATAGGTAAAAGAATTGTAGTCTGATGCTAGCCCTAGACAAAAATGCAAAAACCTATCTCAAAAAAAAAGAAAAAAAAAGGTGTGTCTAAGCAGTAGTTTGCCTGCCTTGCAAGCTAAAAGCTCTGAAATCAAAGCCTAGTACTATCCAAATAAAGGGAAAGAAATTTAACATTTAATAAGGTTAAATTACAGTATCTTATATAAAGTTAAAAATCAATAGCCATAAAAACCAATAATGAAGATTAAAAATATTTAGATATTCAGGAAAGATCCAGACTGACCAGAAAAATGAATGAACACTAAGAACACTAAAATGGTTATTATGACTATATTCTATTACAACTATATTCTATACAAAAAAAACCTCATGTAGAGGAAAATGTAGCAAAACAATTTCCTAGAAAGGAAATAACATCTGAGATGGAATAATACACAAAATGAGATTAACAGCAGAATAAACATTCTAGGAAGAAAGATTTTGGAGACATTAAATAAAAGTGATCCAAAATACTTTTTAACAATGATTTTTAATAATGATCCAAATGATTTTTTAATAAAATAGCACCAATAAACTGTAGGACAACTTCAAAAGTACCTGAGGATGTACGAATGCCAAAGGAGGAGAAGAAAAGAGAAAAATGCTTAAAAGAATAATGGCTAGAAATTTTTCCAAACTTGATGAAAACTATAAACCTTCAGATTCAAAATGTTCTGTTAGCTCCCCCAAAATAAATACAGACAGAAAAAAAATACTCAAACGCACAGCATAATCTAACTGTTCCAAATCAGTGAGCAAGAGAACATTTTAAAGGCAATCAGAATAAAAACAAGTTTGGAGAGAAACAGATAAGGATGACAGCAGATTTCCAATCAAAAACAATGCAGATAAGAAAATAGTGGAACAACTTCCTTAAAGTACTTAAGAAAGTTTTCCCTTTGTTTGTTTTTTTTTTTAAAGAAACACACACACCACCAAAAAGAAAAAGAAAGAAAGAAAAACCCACTGTTTATTCAGAATTCTACACCTGAGAAATACCTTTCAAAATCAAAAGTGAGGTCCAGGCATCATGTTGTTCAAGTGGTAGAGTGAAACATGAATCCTTGAGTTCAAATCCCAACTCCAGTATTACCCCTCACACACACACACACACACACACACACACACACACACACACACACACACACACACAGAAGTCCTACAAGTGAAATGAAGCATTTTACACTATATTAATGCTAACACATGACCAAGAAATCTGTACTACAAGACTGTTTAAATAAATAATTTATGCACAAGGGAAAAAATAGCGATGAAAATGGGATCTATACAAATGAAAATGAGCAGAAATGGTAGGTAAATGTCTACTTTTCTCATTATAGTCATGTTCTGTGTAGTGACAACTTTTCAGTCACTGACAGATGATGTAATGATAGTATTCTCATGTATAATGAAGAGAGGAAGTTCCTATCATCCAGTGACACCACAGAAATCAAGATGTAGTCATATTATATATACTCAGGTGTTGGTGCTGGTGTTGGTAGAAACAACTTGCTGCTCTGCCAGTCATATGAAAGCACCACACATGCAGCTTTCTGCAGATATCTGCCACTTGGTTTGTGATATAATTGAAAACTAATACATCTTCATGGTATAAACATAAAACTGCCCAAATGTTCATCAAAGATTACTGGACAAAAAAAAAAGAAAATTGTAGCATTTCTGTGCCATGGAATACACTCAATAACATGGTAAAACTCTGAAATTACTACACTGAAAGAAGCAGACAAAAATATACACCATGTTATTCTGTCTATATAAAATTCTAGAAAAAATACACTTTCTATAATAACAGTGTTAGGTTTCTAAAAAGAGGTACCCGAGTAAGAACCGCACCAGCACGCACGTGGTATTCAGGCAAGGGGTAGGTTTATTCAGTAGACCTGCTGGGACCAGGCAAGGGTGGCACTCCACGTGGCTGGGAAAGGCCTGGGAATGAGAGAGAGCTGGGAAAGAGAGGAAAGAGCTAGAAAAGAGCAGAAAGAGGGGTAAGAACAGTAGCACTCACGTGGTATTCAGGTAAGGGGTAGGTTTATTCAGTAGGCCTGCTGGGACCAGGCAAGGTTGGCACTCCACGTAGCTGGGAAAGGCCTGGGAATGAGAGAGAGCTGGGAAGAGAGGAAAAAGAGAGGAAAGAGCTAGAGCAGAGAGAGAGCAGAGAGAGAGAGAGAGCAGAGAGAGCTAGAAAAGAACAGAGAGAGAGGTAAGAACACAGAGAGAGAGCTAGAATAGAAGAGAGAGAGAGAGCTAGAATAGAACAGAGAAAGAGAGCTAGAAACGAACAGAGAGAGAAAGAGAAGAACAGCAAGAGAGCGTCTGGGCCTGGGCTAGGCCTTATGTAGGGTATGGGCGGGGAAAGGTTTGGCCACATCAAATTCAGATGTGACCTCTTCCAGGTGTCCCAGTTGCCTAGGTAACACAGGTACTGGGTGGAGACTTTGCTGCGAGGAAAGTGGAGTCTGCTAGACATCCAGGAGTGGACCTTACAAACAGAAAAACAAATTAATGATTATCTGAGTACAGAAGAAAGACTGGGAGGGAGACATTCAAAAAGATATATACAAATATACTGAGCAAAGCAGGGTGTGGAGTGATCTATGAGTTCCTTATTCTGATTATAGAAATGGTGTCACACATGTATATATGTTAAGACATCCAGCTGTACACTTTATTGTGTATTGATAAAAGAAAATTGATAAAAATTAATTTTAAAAAAATTGAAGGGGCTGGGGAGGTGGCTCAGTGGTAGAGCGCTTGCCTTGCATGCCTGAGGCCCTGGGTTCGATTCCTCAGCACCACATAAGCATAAGTGGCTCAAGTGGTAGAGCACTAGCCTTGAGCTGAAGAGCTGAGGGACAGCACCCAGGCCCAGAGTTCAGGCCCCACGACCGAACCAAAAAAAAAAAAAAATTGAAATGACTATACTACATGAGGCTAGTAGTTACTGCATTGGATAATAGCATATCATCAGGTGGTGAGAGTAGGCGATAATGAGTTTGAGGTCAGCCTGGACTACATAGGAGACCTTGTTTCAAAAAAACTTAATGTAAGAGAAATGACTATACAATGACTTTATTAAAATTAAGAATTCAGTCAGGCACCAGTGGCTCATGCCTGTAATCCTAAGTATTCAGGAGGCTGAGATCTGAGGGTTGCAGTTCAAAACCAAGCTGGGGCAGGAAAGCCCATAATACTCTTATCTCCAATTAACCACCAGAACTGGAAGTAGTGCTGTGGCTCAAGTGGTCACCTTAAGCTGAAGCGTTCAGGGACAGTGCCCAGGCCCAGAGTTCAGGCTCCACAACCAACAACAACAACAACAAATATATGTATGTATGTATGTGTGTGTGTGTGTGTGTGTATGTATGTATATATATATATATATATATATATATATATATATATATATGAATTCAAGATTACCAAAATAGAACATTAAGAGAGTGAAAAGGGCCAGGTATGGCAGAGATTAACTGTAATTCCAGTTATTCCAGCGGTAGAGGTAAGGTGATTACTGTTTGTGGACAGCCAGAAAAAGTTAATGCCAGACAGTATCTGATAAACAAACTAAAAGCAAAAATATTGGGAGTGTGATTCAACTGGTAGAGTTCTTGCCTAGAAAGGGTAGAGCCTTGAGTTTAATCCCCAGTACCAAGAAAGAAGTAAGGAAGGAAGAAAAAGAGGAAGAGGAAAGAAGGGAAGGAACTAAAGAGTGAGGGAGGGAGAGAAGAAAGGCATTAGGGAGGAGGGAGAGAGAGAGGAAGAAATGGAGGGAGAGAGGAAGGAAGGAGGTTCTTAAAGTCAAAAGACTTGTACTAGAGTTCTCAAAAGAGAATGTTAAACTGGTCAATAAATAAATGGTCATTGTTTTTAGTCCTCAGGAAAGTAAAATTAAAACTGCAGTTAAGATATAGTCCATAACCACTAGAATGACTAAATTGTTAAATAAAACTGACAATGCTGATAATTAGAGTGTGGAGCCACTGGAATTCCTGTGCACTGCTCATGGGGCTATAAATCAGTAAAACTCATTTGCAAAATTTTTTAAAGTCTTTACTAAATCTAAACACAGATTGTCCTTACGAATTCACAATTCTATTCTAGGTATAATATAGATGATATGCCTAAAAAGACCTACAAAGATATTCATAACATTGTTACTTCTAAAACCAAAAAGTCTAAACCACTCAACCATCTGTCAAACATAGCATGGATAAATAACAGCCAATACACATACAACAGAGTACAATACTGTGATGAAGATGAACAAAAGGTCCCATACTCTAAAACGTACCCTTATGGACATAATGCTTCTATAGTAAATGAAGCAAGATGAGGAAGAGTTCATTCAAAATCAGAAAAGCAGCTACCTTCAGGGGAGAGGAAGAAGTGGCCAGAAAGGGATAAGAGAAAATATCCTGTGCAGAGGACAAGAATCTTCCTTTTGAAATATATACTGGGATTTCTCAAATGTGTTCATTTTGAAAAAAAAACAATCATACTAATTATGACTGATGCACCTTTCTGTATAATTGATATATATGTACTTGAATGTAAATTTTTTCAGAAAAAAATTCTTACTTAGAAGTCAAAACAACTTTCAAAGAAGAAATCAAATAATAGCAGGGCTCAGGAGAACTCCTGCTATGGAATCGTAGTAAAGACATTGAAGAGTAAGGTTGAATTCAGTGCCAGCCTGATCTCCCACCTGTCATCCTGGGACCAGATAATAAATATTCTCCTCTAGAAGAACTAATTGCAACCACATAATTTTTTACTTGAAATGCTCCTGTTTTTCCACCTAATTTAACTAAAACCCTTTCCTCCCCGATCCCTCACTCCCACCCCATTTCTATGTCCATTTCAGTCAACTGCAAACAGGAGCGACTGGCAGTCAGGTAGAGTGCAGAGGCAATTATAAAGCAGATACTTGTAAAGGCAATACTGCCATTTGTGCCACTTGAAATATTATCCCTTATGAGTTTCCTCACTGAATTAGTGCCATTTAATGTGCGAGTATAGCCAGGGGGAAATATAAAATTGATCAACAAGAACAGGAAAACGACTCCAGAGAATCTTGTGGCTTTGTGAATTGTTGCTTGACATGGTGGTTTTACCAGATAGAATGGCGTGATTTACAATTTACAACAGAGCTTCGGGGATACAGATCTAAACATTTTTTTACTTAAAATACCAGGAGCAGATGGGGGGAAAAAATACAGACTGGACTCCATCCAGATGCTGAGAGTGTCGTACATATTCCAACTCCTACGTGAAGGCATAAATAACACCATCCCTCGTCATCAACAAAAGTGCAAAGGAGTCATCCAATAGGTGATCCAAACAGCAGATAAATAGGAAATAATTTTGGTGGGCCCAATTATTGCTGAGGATGTATGCTACAATCTGGGGTTCTGATTGCTCTCTGTCATGGGGAACATCTTACGTCCTGACTTTTCATGATGTTGCACATGAAATCCTGAGATTGCACCCTGAAGACAGAATTCCAAAAGCGTTTGAAAGCTACGAATTACCTCATTTGTTTCAGCTCTGTCCCTCCAGCCAATTCTGCCCAGTACATTCCATGCTGGAAATGGATAATTTCACCCTTCAAATCAGTTAAGATCATGATAAATTATAAAAGAGAAAAAAAATACTCAGGCTCGGATTCTTCCATCAGAGGTTCTTCCAAGAAGCTCTGTGATATTTTGATAAGCTCCTTCACCAATTAGGGCTTTGATTTTCCTCATCAGTAAGTCTAGTGGAAGACAGGTAGCTACTTTGGCTAAGATGTCCCTAGCTGTAAGTATCTTCTGGTCCATGTGAATGGACCTTCCTCCAAGATTGCTACCTTTCTTAGGTCCAGTCACCTTGAAATCGTTATTTTCATTTAAAAAATGTTACTCTTCTAGTTCCTAGGGAACTCCAATTTCAGTAGCAGATGGCAATGGTTATAAAACCAATCAAGAAATTAAGTAAGCAACAGAGATGCTAACTAAGAGAGAAAAGCAAGATTTGCCAGGGACAAACTGCAACATAATCTATTTATAATCAATTGAAAGTTGGCTGTATTGCCAACTATCCAGGTATTAGTATGATGCGTGCCTCTCCTCTGAGGAAAGACTTGGAGGAAATGGGATAAAATTCAATCGGCAGGATAGCACTTCAGGTTAGAAAAGAACTTCCAGAGAGCTGTTCCAATCAGAACTCATTACAGAGTTGATACTTAGCTCTGTGTTTTAGTCCTTGCCCTGAATGTCCAATCTCTCCCAGTTCTATAATCAAGGGTTGGGGGTGATATTCAAATTCTGAAAAGAATTACACCTATGAAAAAGGACCCAGTAAGTCCTAAGACATTTTCTAGTAAAAGGTTACAGAGGGAAAGAACAGAGTCAATTAGTTTTTTTTTAAAGTCCCTAAATGCTGAAACAAGGTGACCCACTGTAACTACGAGATGTACAAGACACTACGTTGAAAACGAACTTTACAACTTTGCAGTGCAGGGGGGTGTGGGGGGGGGGAAGGGAGGAATTGGGGAGGGGGGCAGGAAAGGGACGGTAGGGGAAAAACAAAGGAGTGGGTAACAATGCTCCATAGGAAATGGACTCATTACCTTGCTCATGTAACTGTAACCCCTCTGAACGGTATCTTTACAATAAAAAATATATATATATATTAAAAAAATGTCCCTACTTCAAGCAAGATAAGTAATTGCTGCCCTATGGAATTTCCTTCCCTGGGGGAAGTCTTTGAAAACAGACCCCAGGTCTTTTCCAACCTGGCTCAGCACAATGGCTGCCACAAAGAAGGGAGGAAGAAGGGCTGTTTTGCCATCCACAAAGTCATGACCAGGAAATGCATAATCACCAGGCTGTGGGCCTCAAGATGGGTCTTCTCTGGATACTCATAAAGGTCTGGAAACTCACCCTGAAAGACATGGAAACTTCAGGTGTGCACCTTGACACAAGACTCAATGAAGCTGTGTGGGCCACAAGAATAACTGTATTCATCTACAGTTGTCCAGAATGTCTAATGAGGATGTAAGCATATTAAACAAGCTCTGCAGTTGGGAGCCTGTATACCTGTCACCACTCTAATAAGTCTTCAGACAGCCAATGTGGTGTGAATTCACTGTTACTGAGAGATAGGAAGAGAAGGGACAGGACCTCCATGAGCAAATAGGGATGGATCTACACTTAGAGGTAATTAGGGGTAAAGAGGAAATGATGACTACTGTAGGTCAGCCACAGAACATTATCTGGATGGAACAGGAGTGTCCCTGCAGTATGTTCAATTGGCATTGAACTTGGTTTCAAAGGAGGTGCTAGGTGGGTTCCCGAGAGTCTGAGGTAGGAACGCTGCTCTCTGCTCTCCTGCACTTACCTAAATGGCTCACAACTCACTTTTCACTTGAGCTCACTGCTATGCAGAGGCTATGACCAACACCGACTTCTCACAGAAGTGAGAATAGGGACGCCACAGCTGCAAGGTGCAGGAACTCGGTCTATGAGGGCATGAGACCATTTGACAAGTCATCTCTCTCTCTTCCTTACTTAAGACCTTGGAGTTCCCTCACCAGGATCCCTGGGGGTTGCTCAATGGATTCAGACTGTCTAGTACCCCAGATTTCAGGGAACGCTAAGAAAGTTGTCATATATGACAAATGATGTGCACCATGTTAGAGAGAAAGCCAGGTATAGTGGCTCACGTTTGTAATCCTAGCTACTCAGGAGGAGATTAGGAAGATGTGGGTTCTGAGCAAAAACCATTCATGAGATCGCATCTCAACCAGCAAAGTTAGGCTTGGTAGTATGCATTTGTCATCTCAGCTGGGAGGCAGGATAATTAGGAGAATCAATGTACAGATCAGTCTAGGCAAAAAAATCCTATTTTAAAATTAATAAAAACAAAAACAGTCTGTGGGGTGGTTCACAAGTGGTATAATACCTGTCTAGCAAGCAGAGGCCCTGAGTCCAAACTCCAGTACCAACAAAAAAGAAGTCATAGAAGGGGCTGGAATTTAGCTCAGTGGAAAAATGTTTGCCTGCCAAGGGCAAGGCTTGAGTTGAGTCCTCAGCAACACACACAGACACAAAGAAGACATCATAGCAGATCACAGACTAACCTAATTTTAACAAGTTTTGTGGCTAACATCAAAACATTTGGGAAAACCTGTTTGTGGCAGTATTTGACTCTGTAAGTCCTGTGTGCTTTAGGCAAATTATTCTCTCTGCTCTCTGTCTGCACCTGAAGAGTTTCCCATCAAGTATTTAGACAGTCCACCAAAATGTATAAAAGGACTGAAGAGAAATAAATATTTGCAGAGCAAAGAAAAAGTATTATTCAAAAAAGGACAGAAACATAATAAAGTTTTAGTGACATTAGCGCACAAATGTGAGCAATCTAGTCCTATCAAGCCAGTGCATATGGAGCTAAAATTTGGCTCTTAAGCTTTCTAGCATCCAAAGCAAAGATGAAAAGACAACCAGTTGTAAATACAGGAAGTGCATATGGTTCTAGGGAAGGTAAACATTTCCTTAAACAGGAGAAATTCTTAGATGATCTTTACACAGAATGCTCTATAAAATGTAGTGACCTAAAACTTAAGAAAGATGTATGACTGTCAAGGTCTCTAGTTTTCCTACAGATAGAATAGGTAAGTCATCACAGGTGAACCAAATTTTTTCCATAATATATCACAAAGTATTTCTTAAATTAAAAAGCATTACTAGGTCTGTGTTTCTAGTACTCAGACGCAGAAGCAAGAAGCTCATGAGCTACTCTGGGCTATATAGCAAGACCTGTCTTGAGAAAGCAATTTATTAGATAGAGGATAGATAGATAGATAGATAGATAGATAGATAGATAGATAGATAGATAGATAGATAGACAGACAGACAGACAAATAACTGGTGTCCTGGAATCCTGAGTCTATACAATGACTGTAATTTGGACAAGATGGGTTTATGAATGAGTTTGAGTATTGTCTCCACTATGGAAAACACTAGTTAACAGACTGCTTAGCAAGACCAGCTGAGTCTTTATCTCTTACTTTTATAAGGAATAAACTTGGGGCTGGGAAGGTGGCTCAGTGGTAGAGCGCTTGCCTTGCATGCCTGAGGCTCTGGGTTCAATTCCTCAGCACCACATAAGCAAAAAGAAAAAAGCCGGAAGTGGTGCTGTGGCTCAAGTGGTAGAGTGCTAGCCTTGAGCTGAAGAGCTGAGGGACAGCGCCCAGGCCCAGAGTTCAGGCCCCACAACCAGACCCACAAAAAATAAATAAATAAGGAATATACTTGTCTTTTATTTACTACTCAGTTATATTAAGCAGAAGCCAAGTCCCATATAAACAACAGATACAAGGCTTCTCAGCATAACACACACACACACACACACACACACACACACACACACACACACACACACACACACACACACCACTCACAGAGGATTTTAATGGTTTTTGAATGATAGAATAAACATGCAAATTTCTGTTCTTAACCTAGTAGCTTAATATTTATTAACAAGCTTTCAAACATATCATAATTAAAGTTTGTCTATCAAAAAGACACAAAAGCAAAAATCCACAACTGTGACAGTCCACCTAGTTAGATAGTAGCAGCAGCTATGCACTAAATTAAACAATCATTATTTGGAAAAGCTGGTGTCACAACAGGCACAGTTTACTGACCGGAAACAGACAAGAAATCATTAAACATTAATAGCCAGACCATGAGCATACCCTTGGTCTTAAAATTGTCCATTGGAACCCTTTGTTCAAGCATGATTGACAAAAAGGATGTACAAATAATGGCTAGACTGCTCTAATTGAATAGCTAGAGGACCAGAACTTCCCTGTGCTCTTCCCCATTTTCAATCCAGGCATGTCCATGTTAACTACCCCAACCCATCACAGAGAGCATGATTAGAAAATGTCCTCATTTCTCTGGGTTAGAGGAAAAAAAGACTTTGTTACTTGACCAAGATCTACAATCTACAAATGCCAAACTGAGCAAAAGGGGTTATTAGAACACAAACCACACCCAAGCGAGTGAGAAGAAACTGGCTGTCAATTAAGGAGGCCACCACTCAACCGCAGTATTCATGTCCTAATAGTCTGGAGGTCATTTCTTGATGTCCTCATCTTTAGGGACTGCTGGCACTGTGCAGGTGTTCATTTTCATTAGCATGGAGGAAAAAAGGGAGCCAACCACAGAGCAAAGAAAGGAAGCTGTATGGCTTCCTTTAATCCTATAATCCTAGCTACTCAGGAGGATGAGATCTAAGGATTGATGTTTGAAGTGAGCCTGAGCAGAAAAGTCTAAGAGACTCTTATGTTCAATTAACCAGCAAAAAGCCAGAAGTGGAGGTGTGGCTCAAGTGGTAGAGCACCAGCCAGTTCACATCACAGTACTATTACAAAAATGGAAGGAAGGAAGAGAGGGAAGAAGGAAGGAAGGAAGGAAGGAAGGAAAGAAAGAAGGAAGGAAGGAAAGAAGGAAGGAAGGAAGGAAGGGAGGGAGGAAGGGAGGGAGGGAGGAAGGAAGGAGAGAGAAAGAAAGAAAGAGAGAGAGAGAAGAGGAGAGGAGAGAGGAAGGGAGAAGAAAGGAAGGAAGGAGGAAGGGAGGGAAGAAGGAAGGGAAGGAGTGAGGAAAGGAGGGAGGAAAGCAGGGAGGGAGGAAGGAAGGAAGGGAGGGAGGAGAAGGGAAGGGAAGGGAAGGGAAGGGAAGAGAAGGAAAAGGAAGGGAAGCCATCAGGACTGATACACTGGGCTCCCACCGACTCAGAGGACATTTCTTCCTCAGCCCACACATCTCTAGCAGAGACTGCAGGAAGTCTCCTGGCCCTTCCCGTTGGTGCCCATCCTTCAGCCTCTACCACCGCCAGCGCCACCGCAGCAGCCGTGATGACGATCCTGCACAGACCCCCAAACTCGGACTAATTAAAGACAAATAATTAAACACATGCAGGCGGAGGAAGGTTGGCAAAGCCCCCCTGCATTGTGCAGTCACCTTGGCACTGAAATGGTTAGAGACCATATCCCTCCACGTCGCCTCCTCTCATTGTGGTGGAGAGCTCTTGAGAACGTTATTAGCTGGGTGTGCGCCTTGCCGTTTTTCCACACGAGGCAGATGGGTAATTACGAAGCTAATAGTCTGATTGAGAGAAATCAGATGCAGTGGTTTGCCCAATTAGATGATACATTAGCTTCCTTCTTTGTAAGCAGCTAATGTGTGAAGCAAAGTGGTATTTTCGAGGGTCAGAATCCTTAAACAAGTGCCGAGTTGCAGATTATTGTATCTCTCTTTTTTTTTCTAATGGAGGAAAAGTGCTAAGTCTTCATTACTAAAAGCATAGAAAATGCAAATCAGCTTCTGAAACAAAAGAGAGAAGGGACAGGCGAGAATATTTGGTGTCCGATGTGTCAACCTACAACATCAATTACATTGAAATGCAATGCGTAGCAGCCTAATCAAGGATAGTATAATTGTAATAATTGCGTGCTTTTGTTGGAGAGCTGCTGCTGTTGTTATTTGTCAACCATTTGTTCCTCTCTATTGTTAAGGGGGGGAAAAGATTTTTTTTTAATGTAACTGAGAGATTGTGTAGGTAATGGGTGAACAGGCGGGCAGCCATCCTTAGAATGTGGATGAGGGTCTTCTCCCCCTGGCTTCGTGCTGGCTCCTTCGTGGCCCTGGTGGCTCCAGTGAGTGGCTGGGACAGCCAGGTGAGCTTAAAGTGGAAAGGGACAAGGTGGTGAGCCATGTTGGGTGAGCTTTTGTTGCTGTCCATGTCCCAATGTCCTGGGGTCCAAGAAGACTGAGTGACAGGCCAGCCTCCAATATCCTTCTTGCTAGTAAATGATACAGGATGTATAGCAGCCAGGAGAGGCCACTGCAGTGATTTCATTCATTCTGCTGCTTGAAGCTTGTCCCCAACACACACACACACACACACACACACACACACACACACACACACACACACACACACACGACTGGTTTTTATAGGTGATTCTCATCTGCAAGACCCCATGGGAAGGAATAGGATGAATGCTGGGTAAAACGGCAAAATGAGAGATAACACCAAGGTACAAATGGGAATGTTGAGACCAAGGTCAAATTGCCCTCCATCATCACTGACCTGGGAGGAGCCTAGGTCTCTCCATTATCTTGCTGTGTCCCTGACATAGCAAAGGGACCCAAGCCACCATCTCAGTGCCATACAGTAAAACACCAAACTCAGGATGCTTTCCAGACGTTAGCAGATGGAAAATGCTCTCAAAATGCTTCTAAGTTTCATAAACAAATGTCTTCGCCCCTGCATCTCTCCTGCCCACTTGTTTTTTTTCTTTTTTGTATGCATAGATGGTTCCTAAAATGTACTCGTGCAGAAGGGAGAGGAGAAAAAGCCAACTGAAGAAAGAGCCAACTCTAGAAAGAAAAAGGAAAGAAAACACAACCCAAACCCAAACAAAATAGAACAGAGATGTTCGCTGAAAGCCAAAGTTGAGCTAGAAAATGCTTCTTCTTTAGGAGCGGCTCTCAGAATTCACATCAGATAAGAGGTTTATTTTCTCACTTCAATCAGTCTTGCCAATAGGTTGAAACAGAGGCACAATGGAAACGGGCTAAAACATTTAACAGAGCTGTTAAATCTCATTCTCCACAGCTAAAAAAGAACAATCCCAAACTCTCTTTACCGAGAGAAGGCTCCATGGGCTGTAGGAGGCTTTGCATGTATCCCTGACAATCCTGTACATACTCCAAAACTCACACTAATTAAAAGCAAATAATCAAATACATTCAATTTGAAAAGTTGGCAAACTCGTGTGTATTATTGCGTTAGCACCTTGGCATGGAAATGCTCACATCGTACTAATCTCGTTGTACACAAGAGCTCTTGAGCTTGCTATTCAGCAAGCCATGTCCCCTCCTGCCCCCCCCCTCCCTTTAGGTCTGCCTTCCCTACCAGCCCCCTGTCCCTCCCCCTCCAACACTCCTACAAAATAAGAAGAGAAGCAGGACCCTCAAGATGGGCATTTGCTTTTTATTTGGAATTGACAGAAGTGGGTTCTAGAAACAATGTCTTTTTGCCTCTCTGGCTCCTTCTTTGCTTATATCGAGAGAGCAGGACAGCAAGATGTGTGCTTTTTAAATAAAGTTTGTAGCAGTGAGCCTTGGCCAAGCCATCCACAGCCTCCATCCTCAGATCTCAATGCCATCCTCCCAGGTCCTCTCCATGTCAAACCAGTAGCCAAATCTGAGCGATGAAACTGACAAAATGAGAAGAAAGCTTCTGATCCAACGAGGCTGCCTCTGGGGTCTGAGTTTTCTCAGGGGCTGGTGGAAGACTGAGAGGAGGGAGATGCCTAGAGAAATGTACAACTCTTGCCATCAGGAATGGGGTGAAATGAGCCCAGACTGGGCAGAATTTTTCTGGCAGACCTGCTACACAAGACACATTTGTCTTTCATCCTGGGCCCCTGCCAGTCACAGCTTCCCATATCCAGGGCTCGAAGGGAGATGGGCAGCTTGTCCTCAGCTCCGAACAAAAGAAAAATAAATACAACCCCATTCAGCCACATGACATTCGTGTCAGATAGAAAAGGAGCAGTGGCAGGGGCCAGTGCGTATAGCTGGGTTTGTGAGGCAAAGAACAAATGTGTGAAGCAGACACAAAGTTGGAGAACTGCAGGTGTAGGTGGTCAAGGGAACATGGGGCACTAGGCAGGTGGGAATGAGGTTGACAAAGCCTACAGGGCCATTCCATGCAAGCCCAAAGTTCCAGACCAACCTCCTATATGTCAGCAATCAAGAAAGAACACCAACCTAAAGGTTCTTCTGTTTCTTCAGGAAGAAGTGTACGTGTGTGCACATGCATGAGTACCAGTTCTGGGGCTTGAACTCAGGGCTTGGGCAATGTCCCTTTGCTTTTTTTTGCTCAAGGTGGGTGCTCTACCACTTGACCTATAATTCTACTTATGCCTTTTCTGCTGGTTAAGTGGAGGCAAAAGTCTCTGGCACTTCCCTGACCAGACTGTCTTCCTACTGCAGTCATCAGATCTCAGCCTCCTAAGTAGCTATGATTACAAGCGTGAGCCACTGATGCCTAGCAAGAAGACTCTTTTGAGGAAAGCATTAGGCAAGTGCCTTTTTTAATCCTTATGAGTATTCTAGGGAGCAAGTGCAAATAATGTGCTAGATGGTTCTTGCCAAATTTGGCCACTTCCTTCTTTCTAGTGTGGTCCATGGGCTTCATATTGTTAAAAATAGCCCTTTCCTTCCTTGCCAGCTTCTTGCTCCTTGTTCCATTTATTACCCAATCAATCACACATTTCTTAAATTATTTATTCGAACAAATGGTCTTAAATAGTAAGGTTCTGTAGGTATGATAGGAGTGAACCAGAGGAAATTGAAGAAGGGGCTCGGCCTGTGTTCCCTGTTCTCCCCTCTTGCAATCCCCACCCATATTCATTTCACCAAGGGGTATTTCTTTAAGAAATTCACCCATGGGGCTAGGAAATTGGCTCAGTGGTAGAGTGCTTGCCTTGCATGCATGAGGCCCCGGGTTCGATTCCTCAGCACCACATAAGCAGAAAAAGCCGGAAGTGGTGCTGTGGCTCAAGTGGTAGAGCGCTAGCCTTGAGCTGAGGAGCTGACAAACAGCACCCAGGCCCAGAGTTCAGGCCCCACAACCGGAAAAAAAAAATTCACCAATGATGCTCTGCTTTTATCTGTCTTTATGCCTTATTTACAGGCATTGTTGGAACTCGACAGCCCTTCTGATGGCAGTTGACCTGGGAAGTTGTTCCCACAGGAAATGACAGGGCAGGAACTCGCCCAGCTCTCCGTGTAGAAGTTACACAGCAGGCCCCATGCTCACATCTCATACCTTTGCCGCTCTTTTTTCTTAGAAGGTCCTAGAACCTTAATCTTGAGAGTCTGTTCTCAGAAAAACCAAGGCAGCTCTGATGCTGTGGCCTAAAGACAGGGTGTAGCAGGGCAGCGGCAAAGCTGCCCAGCCTAAAGTAGTCTGGAAGCCAAGGGACCCGGGAAGCCACATTTCCTCTTCCAATCCCCCATCCAGCCGTGAGATTAAGCAGAGGGCTTTGCAAAGGAACTCCAGGAAAATACTGATAAATTGAAGGGCAATTGACAAGGCACTCAGACTCCCTCCCTGAGCTCCACCCAGCTCCCCAAACTTACATCAAATCTTTTCTTCTCACCCCCTCAACTAAGCCCATGTGTGAATGGAAATGGTTCTGTGCATTAAAGAAAATCAATGGAAACATCTCAAAAACAATTTCAAGCTCCTCTTCCTTCCACAGGGTGGCAAAAATCAAACCCTGCTGTGCTGCACAGGGGTTCCAAGGAGAGCCAAGCCCATGTGGGTGGCAAAGCTCCACCAGCACAAAGCCATAGACTGACACGCTGTGGCTCACTTCTCTCCTCTGACACAGGCCCAGATTCTGCACAAGCAGCCAGCGGGGGGAAAGGCTTGCTTTCTCAACTACAGCCTTGCAGTTGCAGACTTAAACTGTACTTATGGGCAGTTTTGGCCCCTGACTCTCCCTCTCAGACAGAGGCCCCTCATCTTTGAAGTCAAGAGGCACGCAGATGCTGCCTTGTTATTCTAAGAAATGAGAATAAGACCCAGCACCTAGTAAATGGTCAGTAAATGGCTGAGGATCACTCTTTGTCGATATGTTGTGAGTGATTTTTGCTCCTCATTCCAATGGTTGGGCTTCTTCAAGTACAACTAGGTGTCAGCATAAGACAGGTAGGTAAAGAAAAGCCAAGGAATGGAAGCTCGGTAAATAATTTTCCAGATTCCCCAGCTAACTGTAGCTCCACCTGAACAGATAAAGCCAGATAACAGGACTACTAGAAAGAATTCTGTGCTGCTGTCCCATGAATAGCCCCTGCAGAACAAAATGTGTCTAGGGGCGTGGGACACAATATTTCTGCCTCCAACAGACAGACAACTAAAATAGACGCTCTGAGCCAGCACCAGTGGCTCACTTCTATAATCCTAGCTACTCAGGAGTCTGAGATCTGCAGATCATGGTTCAAAGCCAGCCTGGGTAGGAAAGTCTGAGAGACTTTCTTATCTCCAACGATTAACTATCGAAAAGCCAAAGTGGAGCTATGGCTCGAGTAGGAGAGAGCCAGCCTTGAGCAAAAAACCAAACCAAAACAAAACCTCAAAGATAGTGCCCACATCCTGAGTTCAATCCCCAGAATGGACAATCCATCAATCAGTTCATTGATAAACAAATAGACACTTTGCTACAGTCCATGCAGGAGGACTCAGTAGAAGAAGAGGAGGATGGGGAGTCACACTGTGGCAGATGTCTTAGCTGGAAGAGAAAATTCTAGAGAACACATTTGTGGACTCAATTCAGAATAGCCCAGCTCCCTTCCTACAGGAAACAGGAGCAGCATCCAGAGGAATCCCCAGGAGACCTGGGCATGCGGGACTGGGACTGGGGGGAGCTGGACATGCTCAGTCTGGTCTTGGAAGCAAAATTGTCTCACCTGAGAGCGCTAAAGAATCCTGACCCCTGGGGAGGAAAAAGAAGATGGGATTTCTCCTGGGGTCGGAACAGGACCCCGGCAGCCAGAGACAATGGATGGCTCCAAGTCTCAACAACTCCACCCCTGTTGATGAGGGAACTCAACACCCTGGAGATCGGCGTGTGAAATCTGTACTGGGGAAGAGAGTCCTCATTTAGCAGAGAAAGTGCTGCGCTATCTATGTGTGAAAGCTTTTTTAACACTGTTCCCTGCTCTCCATATGGCGAACTTCACCCAAATTAGGAGGAATTGATTGAACAAAGCTCCAGCGACTCGAATATGAGAGCAAGCAAGCAGCCCATCCCACCTGACTCCCAAGCACACGCAGCCGCCTCTCCTCACTCACCCCTACCACCTCCATTCCCAGAAGCCTCCCCCAGGGCTCAGCGTGGTCTCATCTTTGCAGATGAAATCCTCATCATCAATAACTCAAAGAATAATCATCACCATCGTTCATGCTGCACACATTGTGCTTTAGACACTGAACTCAGAACCTCGCGCTTAGTGACATCTTCAGGTGTATTTCAAGTCTCAAAGTGGAGATGAGGAGGTAGTCCTTTGTCCAACAGGAGGATTCCCATACCGACTAGTCCTGTCAGGTCAAAGTCTTGGTCTCCTGGTGATGCTCCTCAGTACCATCTTTTGCTCTCCAAGATGAAGTCCACAAGTGGGAGTTGGGGAGGGCTTCAATGGCAGCAAAGAAGAGAGCCTTTCAGGCATTGGGGAACGGTCTAGCCCTTCCCTTCATCAGAGGCAACCGGTGGGAGGGAGACAGGGCATGAGCCTCCAGGATGCAGAAGAATTCAAAAGCTGATCCTGCTCCTGAGTCACAAGTTATGTTAGTAAAAGCAACCAGGACCCAACCAATCTGTGGACCTTTCAAAGATCCCAAGGACTTCTAGAAAAAGAACAAACACCTCTCCTGTCCTCCTGCCCCGAGCTCTTCCCAGTGCCTTCCAAAAACGGTCCTGCTCTGGACCATCTCCACTTCCCTCTCCATCTCTCTGGAATCTTCCCTGCCCTGTGTAAAAGCAGCTCCTTCTGCCGCAGCCCACCTTCTCTCTAGCTGCACCCCAGTGAGTTCCCCTTCCCCTACCCCAGCTCTTTTCCTTCTAGCTGACGGAGTAGACAGGACAAAATGAAGCTTGATGCAAAGATGTTTAGAATGTTTATCTCCGTTATTGTATTATTTACAGCAACTCAGCGCTGCGCCCCCCGGGCTTGCGTGGTTTGAAAGACGCTATACAAACTAAAATTGTGTGGCATTGTTTGTTCTTCCACATTCTGCGAGAGAGAACCAATCTAGTAATCACTGTTTTTGCTCCTCAAATCAGGGACGCTCCATTTTGCGTGCGTGGTGACTAATCTGGAAATAAAGATTCGTAGCAAATGTATAAGGAGCTCTGAAAGCAGTCAGAGCCTGACAAATAAACAAAAGACAGCCAGGAGAAGGAGGGAAAGACAGTGGAGGTGAGGTTGACCACAGCCCTGTGGTCCGTTCATGGAGGGCCAACAGCCCATCCTGGGGCTGGTGAGAAATGCCACATCATATATCTGCTCATGGTAGACAGAAGAGGCCCCCAGGAAATGCTCTGGCCCACACGTGAACACAGCCAGCTGCAGTCTGCCTGCAAAACCTCTCTGCCGCTGGGTCTTCACCCCAAGGTCAAGTTCTCTGGAGCTGGGGCTGACTCTCTCAGAACATAATAAGCTAGAAGAAGGGCTAGGGAGGAAAGGAGATCATGCCATGGGTAGGAATGACCATGCGCAGTCCTGACTCCCTCTTCAAGGACACAGCAGGAAGTGGGGAGAGGAAAGCAGAGTCTGGATGCTCAGGAACCATTCAGCTGTTTCCAATACTATCCTTCTGCGACTACAAGCAGACCCTTGTCCAACATGACACAGCATGGCCTGCTTATGCTCACTCACAGTTGAGGTGTGAAGCCAGGGCTTGAGGGGCAGCAAGGTAATGACATGTGAGTGTAGTTATGGAACCATTTCTTTGGGAATGAGGTGGATCTGGCCTCCCAACATTGCCTTCTCCTTTCACCTGTCTTCTTACCTAGAGACCCTGACACCCTGTCCACATCCTGACTTCTGTGCAACTAAACCACAAATTTTCATTGCTCCCTAAGTTTTCCCTGTGCAACTAAACCACATATTTTCATTACTCCCTAAGTTTCCCCAGATAGTCGGCATTCTTCAAAGTCCACTTCAGGTATCATGGTTACACCTCCCACAGCCCATGAGCTCTAGCTCCTGGGTTGTGTCTCTATAGATAGGGTGACCTGTGAAAAGAAGAGTATGGCTGGGCTCAGACTCCTACAGGACAGAGCTGGTCTCGCTTCATCTCCAGAATCCCTTACCCAGTACCCGGCACCCAGAAGACACTGGTGGTGGTGGTCCTGGTGATGCACTGTGCTCATTTTTATACCCACCTGGATACCTTTGCAGCCACCCCTGAGGCTTCCAGGCTCCGGTCCAGCTGGTAGTCAAAGGAAGTAGGTAGTCATGAGTCCAGGACTTCACTGACTTAACTTCTCCCTTCCAGAAGCTTCTCCAGTAATTTTCAGGTTGGGCTGAAAGTTAACAATTCCCAAATAGTTCAGATTCCCTCCATTTGCCAAGTTTGAGCGTATCATCTGCCGAGTTAAATTGCAGTCGAGTCTGCACAGCCATTTAACTGGTCTGATGCATGAGGCCTCATCATCCATTACCAGGAGCATTTAGCAGCGAGGTAATTACAGGCTGCATTCCTGAAGCCTGAGGCTCTGCGCCTACAATCCTGGAGTTTATTATCATCGTGGTGAGGGATTCCATTTCCAGCCTATTCAGATGGGGCAATGAAGAAGAGCTCCACAAGAAGAAACTAGAAACCCCTCTCAAGGTCAACTCCACACCTAAGGGGAAGCAACCCCACCCCCCCATTCCTTCACTCCTCAAGTAGTGAAGCTATCCAAGGGCAAAATAATTTCCTCTAATGTCTCCTGTCCCAACTTCAGCCCTGCCCTGCCTCAAGCTCTACATACAGGTCAACTCCTGAGTTTATCATGACCCCCGCTTCAGGATGAGCTATAAGACAAGAGGAATCCTTATTCTGCCCACAAGGAAAGGGAGTTGCCCAGCCCTAAGTAGATAATCACAAACTTTCCGAGGTTTACATTATTTATTTTATTTTCTCTTTTTGCAGTGCAGGGGTTTGAACTCAGAGCTTCATATTTGCTAGCCAGATACTCTACCACTTGTGCCATGCCCCATGTCCTTTTGCTTTAACCTTGTATTTTTTCATATAGGTAGGGTCTTATGTTTTTGTTCCATCAGGCCTTAGCCCTTACTCCTCCTATGTCTGTCTTCCAAGAAGCTAGGATTACAGGCATAAACCACTATGCCCACTTTTAAAGTACAAATACCAACCCCCCCCCACACACACAAGAAATCTACCAGATAATTAATGGTAATATGCTGCAGATGGTATGAATGAGGATAGTGGATTCCTTCAATTTCACCAGAATAGCTTCAGCTTTAGAAAAAGCATTCAGACCCTGGATGGAGTGTAGGAGTTGGCTCCATAAAGAAGAGGAAGAAATAAACCACACGGCCTGCTCACAGTTGACATTGATTGGATTAATAATTTAGTTTATCAGTGAACCACTCCTTGACTAAGTCAGGGAATGGGTCATTAGATGGGACAGGTTCAATTTTGCCACTCCAACTTTTCTGGCAGGAGAAAACCAACACCACGCCCTCAATGATCTCAAGGTTTTCACTTGCTCAGACACTGTGTTGGGGATAGGCAGAGTATGGTCCTGAAGCCTACAGTGACCAAAATATCCTTAGATTTTTCAATTTATAAAAAATAAATAAAAAGCCCTCTCCAGAGCACCTACCTGACCCTATTTGTATTTCCAGTTACATATGTAAGTTGTAGGAACTCTTGGAAGATCGTCCAGAGATTCCATTTTCACTCTTCATCTGTGTTGGTTTTCTATGGCTTCCATAGTAAATCACTACAAAGTAGGTGGTCCAAATTTATTCTCACAGTTCAGGAGACCAGGAGTATAAGATCATGGAGTTCACAGGGATGGGCCCCCTCTCCGAGATCTGTCCTGGTGTGTCTCCTGTTCTACTTGGCTAGTAGACATACCACTCCCATTTCTGCCTTCATCTTCACTCAGCCTCCTCCTCTGTCCTTTTCTGTCCCTCTAAGGACATTCTGATTGGATTAAAGGCCTACTCCGATCCAGTATGATCTTATTTTGTTCTTTACTGAATTTAATCTCCAAATTCTTGGTTTCCAAATAAAGTCACATTCTATGGTTTCAGGTATATATAAATTGTACAGGGTGAGGGGGGAGTAATTGAGCTGTTTTACCTTCCTAGAATCAAATAGCAGAAAAACGTGGTACCATTAAAAACAAGAAGAATAAATCAATAGGAAAGTCTGCTAAACGTGACAGAATCTTGGTGAGACTCACTCCTCTAACTGAAGTGTCCACCCCTCCCAGTTTACATTCCCCACCTCACATCTAGGCCTGTCAGGAGCAGACTGTGGGTATCAAAGGAGTAGAAGAGGCCATTCAATCTACCTCTCTTTCCACATTAGGAAGACCTCTGGGTAAGCCCAACTAAAGAAAACAGACAGTCCTCTCTGCCATTAATTCTCAGAGCCAACCCCATTTATAGCTTCCTCCGTAATCTGACTAGGCTGGGTTCTGACCTGAAAACCCATTCCTGACTGCCTTGTGAGGACAGACAATCTCCAACATGGCCCGTGGCCTACCCTCCTAGAATCCACACAAACTGTGTAGTCAGTCCCCTTCCACTTTAACTACAAAAAGGTTATTGCAGGCATGAAGAAATGTAACTGTGGAAGTCTTATGGCTCAGATCTAAAATGACCCACAAAGGCTATGTGCTAAAGGTTTAATAATAGCCTGTGATGTTGTTGGGTAACTTTTAGGAGTTAAGCCATGGTTGAAGGAAGTGAGGCCACCAGAGGCATGACCCTGGAGGGGATATTGAGTTCCCAGCTCCTCCTTTTTCTCAATTTTCACTTCCTGGCCTCCATGAGGTAGCTTTACTCTACCACACATTCCTGTTCCTGATGATCTGTCTCACTACAGGCCCAAAGAATGGGACCAAGCAACTGTGAGCTAAAACCTCTGAAAGTGTGATCCAAAATAGCTTTTGCTTTCTTCTATGTTGATTTTGTCACAGAAGCAGAAAAGTAGGCCCAAAAAAAAAAAAAAAAGATATCACAGTTTCTGCTTTGCAGCTTCTCTATTGGTTCATTGGTTCTCTGGGAGCCAGCTTCCATCACACAAGATAGACAGACACTCAAACAGCCACACACGACAGAAAATGGAGGCTCTGACCAATAATCACCACTCATCCTCATTGGCTATAGGAGTGAACTATTGTCTCAGTAGACTCTCTAAAGGCCACAAGAGTCTGGCCTTCAGGATACTGCAAACCAGACATCATCCAGATACTGCAGCCCTGGAGACAAGCAGCTAGTTGAGCTACTCCAAGTTACTGACTCCTAGATTCTCTTTGAAGTAGTAAAAGTTTGAGGCCACTAGTCCCAAGTATTCATCACATCTTCATAGACAAGTAAAACATACATAGCCACATCATCATTCATCCCTTCATTCAATTCATTCTGTCATTCATTCAACAAATATTTGCAAAGCAAACAAAATGAGATAGACACTCTTGAGGAAAGAAACACTTTTTAACAAAGATAATTAATATAGTGGCTGGAAGCCAAGCAGGGGACTCAGTGTCCCATTAGTGTGATCCAGGCTTGGGCTTCTCTGAGACATTGTCCCCTGCCACCTCCAGTCCACCTCCACTCCCAGTCTGTGGAAGCAAACCCTTTATCAGAACTTAACTCACCTGGAATTCCCTTTTACCATTTGTCTAATAGGCCTAAGATACCAGTGCCATCTCTGCCACCAGCTCAGCAGCTACATCTTATGCCAACTTGAAGGTTACCTACAATATCAACTAACCCACCCTGTCACTTTGCCCAATCTTTTAGCATGCATGTCCAGGAGTACCCATCTCTCCATTAGAATATAAGCCAATGCTACCCTCCCTCTCTGGCTCAGTGATGACCTTGCCCCAGGTCGGAAAGCCTGAGAACCACAGAGTCTTCCATCCAGCCTCTAGCCATAACCCTTCCCTTACCCTGGCCAGTCTGAGTTCAATGAATACCTATAGCAGCATTTCTAATGCTCTCTCTCTCTCTCTTTCTGAAACTTTCAGTAAAAACTTGATGGCTGACTGTGTCATAAAATATGAGAGGCGTCATCCCCTCAAAGGCCGGCAGCAGGTCAGAAACCCCTACACACCACAGCTCCTCCCTCTCCACCAGGCAAGCCTTCGCCTCTGCAGGTGCATCCCTCGCATTGCTTTGTGCTTCCTCCCCCTTCCCGTTCCCTCCACTGCTTTCATGAGTGCTCTTGAAATCTGGACATCCTCCCTATCACATGAAACTGGCTTCTGTATGAGAACAGGGCTAGAGAGCTAAACAGCAGGTAAGTGAGGGGGTGGGAAGAGAGGGCAGTGGGTGACAGCAGTCAGGAGGAGGGGAGGGAGAAAGGTCATGTGCTCTGACCTTATTGTCACTCCCTCTCATTTATCTGGCCGTCTGACTCTCCATCCTGGTCCTGCCATCATTCCAGGGGGACTTCATAGATATAAGGATAATCTTTCAATGCTATAGCTTCACAAACCTTGACTGCTCCATTCCACTGACTTTGACCCTTTCAAACCTTCATACCCCCCTTTCAACACGGTCTGAAAAGCCTCACCTGCTCTGAGCACAGCCTCTTAGCTTTACTTGCCTCAATTTACTTTTATGCTTTAAACTCTGATTGACACTTTCCATCTATGCCAGGTTCATTTCCATCTCTCAGCTCCCTTCTGGCTTCATACCTTCCCTTTCTGAGGACTCACTACCCATCCCTTCAATACCTTCCTCTCTACGTATTTGAGGCCAGCCTCCTCAGGAACCATACCGAACCATCATTCTCTCTTGTCTCTCCCTCTCTGCTGCCCTTTTCCCATAAGATATGGTTCTCATCTAAATATGTTCTCATCTTCTTAATGTATCCTTCCTTTCCTACCTAAGACTCATTCTCTGGGCTCTCCAATTATCAGTAGAATTCCTTTTTAACACCATAGCATGACAAAAACAAAATCACCACTATCTTCTCACATTGGATTACAACCTCCCCAAAGGCAAGATCATATCTAAATGCAGTTCTATATGCTTTGTTATATAATAGACAGTGTCATTTTCTTGAATGAATGTTGAGCACAGAAATCTACCATCTCAGTATGTGTTTTATATATTGGATGATTTGATATATTGGATATATTAAATGTTTCCACCAAAGGCACATGTGTTACATGCTTGGTCCTCAATATGGTGATGTTGGAGCTGGGACCTTTAAGAGGAGGAGCCTACTGGGAGGTTCTGAGGTTAATCAGGAGCATGCCCTGTAAAGGGGACGATGGGATCCTTGGCTCTCTTAGCTTCCTGTTTTACTGTATGCTTTCTCACTGCTGAACATGTTCCCATCATGATGCTGTTAGGCCCTGCCCAGAGACTAACAGTGATCTTGGACTTTTAGCCTCCAAAATTATAAATTAAATAAATTGTTTTATAAAGTTAGGTTGCCTCCAGCATTTCAGTATACTAATAAAAAAAGAAAACAGGCTAATATAGTATGACTATACACTTAGTAGGCATGTCTGTGCTGCTGTAATTCACATAATACAGACCACAGGTTAACACATCCAAGTTCTTTAACATGCTGAACTAGTGTCATTGAAAGACAGCAATGTATGAAGTGTTGTTATTTTGCCTTGTCTATGATCCAAATCTTCCCTTGAAGTCCAAACTCTTTTCTTATTCAAGTCCACATACTCCTTAGTGTTCTTTCTTTTCTTTCAATACCCAATCAGCTAGGCTGAATATGTAATATAAATTCAGAGCTGCTGGATCATATATACCGCATGCTTTTTTTTATCCTTGTCTCTTGCCTAGAGCTGTGAACTCTCTCTTAGGAACTGTCTCCAAACCCTCTCTTTGTCCCTTTGGCCAAAGACAAATCATCACCCAAGTTCAATGGAAGTGTGCCACAGAGAAAGCTTGTCTGACCCTCCACCTTGCTTTCTTCAGAGCTCACACTCTGGCATACTATCCTGAACCACGCTCCTCATATCCATCAATTGTATGCTCTTCTAGAGGATAAGAGCAATTAAAATTATCCATTCTATATTAAAATAATATTAAGTATTAAAAATAATCCATTCTAATGTACTCTTCACATCACAGCAGTTCAGCTGGGTCAGCTCCAGGTTTCTGTCTCCAGGAGGATGAGTTCTTCACCTCTTGAGTAAACAAAGACTCTCTAGCCAAAGTTCAAGATCTATGGGGAAGTGGGAATACCAATAGGAGAAAATGGCCAGGATATTTCTAAACTGAAATATATATCCTCTGAGAAAAAGAGCTACAGTCTGTCCACCTTTAGATCTTACATAGCACAATGCATGGTATACCTTTATCATAGTTAACCTATATTGAGCAGTAATAATAACCCAATCCATCCCTATGGAATTTGCAATTCATGATTTAACAGTCCTACACAAAAGGCCCATGTATATTAATCAGGGAACGTGAGGGAGGGAATTCATACTGATGGCTTACTAAGCTCACTTCTGCTCTGTTCCATGAAGTTTCTGCCTAGATCATTGTTAATGTCAACTTCAGAAAGACGATTTTTAAAATGTGACTAAAACCTAACTGAGCAAACAGCTCTTTATCCACAATTTGTCACCCGTCTGTAGGTTTTGCTTTTAGCACCATCCCCGTGTGAACGAGGTATCCCAGTGTCCCGCCGCTCCTCCTCCAGCCTGCTTGCAGGACTCCTAAAAAAAAATCCCAGATGGGTCACACCCAAGCTGACCCCAGCTTGCAGCCAGTGGAAATTCACCAGCCCCAGCCCTCCTTGGTCTGGGTCATGGGCCCCTCCATCTGCGTCATCCTTTGGAAGAGGGCCGCTCCTGTTTTCCAGACAGTGAGCTGCGACCCCAGGGATCAGACACCTCCACACACACACACACACCCTTTGGTGTCACATTCCAGCATCAGGCCCCTTGGACACAATCCAGCCCCAGCAGGTGAAGAGTGACCCTTGACCCTTCCTTTGGCTGGGTCAGAAGCAGATCTCCTACCATGTGACCCCCATACTTTCCATTTCTCCTACATCCTTGCTCCCACAAAGTCCTCTCCTCCCCCACCTACTTCTGGCTTGCTGCCAGCTCCTTTGCCCATCGAGCTGTCTGGCCACAGTGTTCTTATGGAAGGAAGATGGGTGACGAGAGCCCACAACACTCCCAAACCTCACTCTCTGTCACTTGTCAAATAGCCATCGGAGAGAACCAGATTGCTGTTGCCGCTGCTGCTGCTGCTGCTGCTGAAATTCATGGAATCTGGCAAGAAAAGATTTTGTTTTTCCAAACCTGGATTTTGCCAAGCAAACACAGGGATCTTGTAGAAAATGGCTGCCGTGGAGGAGTGGATCTCAGGGAGATGGAGAAGCTCCCCTATCACCCTCAACCCAGGCACATTTTGTAAGGACTTGCTGAATCCTCTCTGCTTCAGAGATGCTGGTGATTTATTTGTAATACAACTAAAATGTTAAACAGGAAGCCTTTCCGGATCCCTGCCATAGACAGCAAGCAAGTGCCAGCCTCCCTTCTCCTCAATGGCAACAGCTTCACTCTGACATTTTGTGACTTGCGGGGAGGGGGGGCAAAGAGGGGGAGAGAAGGTGGCAGCCAGAAAAACTGCTGCCTTGAAGGATTTCTCTTTATCTTCCATCTTCCCGCATCTATCCATCCAGCCTCGGCACCCAGTGTCCAAACAAGTACAAGCATCCCATTGACAGAGACAAACAGGGGGTTGCACGGAATGTGCACATTTATTTGCCAGGTGAAAAAGAATCCTTTTTACCCACACCTTGAATGGGCCACCGCTGCCATGGACTCCTCCCTCTTGCTCCTCCACCTGGTTTCATCCCACACATCAAGCTGAAAGAGGAATTGGGTTACAGCCATGACTTGAAAGGCAGCATTTGTGCCTCCACCCCACTCAGCCACTATCCATGCTCATTCCATTGTTTTAGGACAGAACAAGTACCAATCTGTGGTTGCCCCTACCTTACAGAGGCTTTTGTTGAAACAGAAACTTGGCCTAGCCTAAGAACAACTGAATTAAGTAGCAAGGTGAACTGAGCACAGTTGGGAAGGAAGGAAGAACTCAGCCAGCAGAGGGGAAGTGGGAGAGTCAGCATGCCAATTCACAAGTGACTTGGGGCAAGGGCTTGCACTTCAAATTCTCCAAGATAAGCCCAGTCCTCCCCATTGTCTGCTTCCCCTAAACTCCTGGGTTCAGACACACAAGTCAACAGTCCGTTCTTGTCCCAAGCATTTTCCGTGTAGCACCCCAGGGATATAGCAAGAGCCTGGGGGTCAAGGGACTGTGGTGAATGTCTTTTCTGAAAATATCATGGGTCCTGAAGGAACAGGAAGCCACCAAACATTCATGGAAGGAAAGAAGAGATGGGGCAGAAGATGGTAAAGGTGCAAGCTGGTTTGGTTTGGTTTTGATGATTAGTAAAATGGAAACAATGGCAAAACATCTACTCACTGAATAGCCTACAAGGTGTGCAG
Source organism: Dipodomys merriami (assembly GCF_024711535.1). Lineage (NCBI taxonomy): Eukaryota > Metazoa > Chordata > Mammalia > Rodentia > Heteromyidae > Dipodomys > Dipodomys merriami. The sequence goes on from NW_027204604.1 coordinate 4,747,042, forward strand.
CCCCCACTAGAATCTCCCCTTCCTAAGCTGGTGTGCCCATCCCCTAACAGTGTCATGCTCCTTGTTCAAAGAGGGTCTTCAACACTACAGCCACTGTCTACCCCCAAGTAGCCCATTGACCCAGCTCCTCTGCTTCAATGTGGCATTTATGCCATAGTGCAATTTATGCTCCAGAACTTCGCATGGGCCCTAGACTCCAGATAAGACCACAGCCTTGCTTGGGTCTATTGCTTTTCTCAAATTCTGCCCTAGCAACTCACAAGACAACCCATATGAAAGCATCTAGCACCAATCCTTCTGAGCAGCAGGTGCCCAGTAAAAGGTAACTACTTGAAGCAGAAGGAAAGTGAAAAACAGAATCCATGAAGGATATTTTAAAAACAAACAAACAAACAAAAACCTTCTACTTCCCAAACTCTCAGCATGGTCCCTGATTCATCCCTCAGTCCATCCCCAATCTCGGGCAGTGTTTCAAGTTCTTTAATTTGTTTAATTTGTTCATGACCAAATTAAAATAAGAACAAAAGGCAGACAACATAGATGTTTCCAACAATACAAATATAGAAAAGTAAGGCACTTGGTGCTGGGAAACCTGAGTTCCTTCAGTTCCAAAGCTGCTCTAATTAGTATGACCTTAGGTAAGTCATTTATACTATCTGTACCTCGGTTTCCTCATCTGTGTCTTTGAAGAGGTCATCAAGATGGATATCTGGCAAAGAAGAGAATGGATAAGGCCATGTGATTCAGGAATCTTCCAGACCAAAAAAAAATTATACATGGCTAAAGCATTTTAACACAAAGATGCATAAATGGGTGGGAAAATTCCTCTTTCTTCTGTCTCTCTTCTGGATGGATGAAAAAATAAACTGTTGCAAATTGCTTGAAAGCGTAAGAGAAAGGTTTCCATTTTTCCTTTCACTACCAACCGGTTTTCATATGGTCAGGGCCAATAAATGTGGTTTCAAAGACTCTGCGGCAACTCTGGTGGTTCTTTAACCTCAAAGCAGTTTCTGTCCCACTTTCCTCCCTTCCTGGAGTCCATCTGAAATTCACCTGAGCAGCCAGATGCTAAGAAGCAATAGGGGAGCAGATTTAAACAACAGAATCCACAGGACCAGAGGGTTCTGGTTAGACGTCCCCACTCACCTCTTCTTTTCTATGAATTTCTCAGTTAAGCCTGTTGATTCCCCCAAGTAATCCTGTGTCCTGCACTTCTGGGCCATGCTTGTCAATGGAAGAACACAATGCACATGCCCAAGCAAAATCTCTTTGCTAAAAATACCCCACATTCTTGAGTGACAACAAAAGCTCTCTCTTCAAACCCAGGCACCACAGCCAAGCTAAAAACAGTAACCGGCAGCTTCAAATGACACTGGCAAACAAGGTAAAGGAGGACTGAAGACAGCATGCCACTCTAAGCCATCTGCCATCTTGGCCCGCCCTCACTCCCCTCTTCCCAGCAGCAATGGACATATTAGTAGGATACATAGTTGGGCTTCTAAGCAGGGTGTAAAGGCAGTGTAATGTCTTGGACTGGAAGAGCAAGAAGGCCTGGAGAGGAGGAGGCAAGGACTGGCTGCCTCATCCACCCACTGGCCCTCATGCTGCCTGGCTCAAGGTCTGGATTTCTTCCCAGAAGAGATAACAGAGGCAGCAGAGGGCTTTAAGAACAACATGAGAAAGCCAGGTTGCCTATAGCAGAGCTATCTGGGAGTTGAAGCAGGTTTGAAATAAATATATACCCTCTTAACTGAGGCAAAAGTCTATCTGTGGTAGGTAAGGGGGGGGAATGCTAGATTCACTCAAAGAGCAATAGCTAAGACTAGCATCTTCTAGGAAGAAGCCAAGGATCTACTCAGATCTACTGTCTTGGGAGACTCACCTCACAAATTACCTCCTCCTAAGAGCAGCCTCAACCTACACCACAACCACCACCATCACTACTCCTGTGTTGCATCCAACCTGTGTGGACAACAACCCAAATACACTGAATTATAATTGCCCTCTTTCCTGCTTCTTGGCAAAATACATGATCCACAGGAAATAACTGAGTAGTACTTCAGCAATGCTTCTTGAATGGTTAAAAAAGCACATGAAACCATTCTATTGATGATAACCTATCATAACTTTGTAGCTAACAGTTCTGTTAACTTGAATCTGTTTGATCTCTACTTTGGGACTTGAATATCTGTGAGGGCTGGCGTTAGTCATTTCTTTAACATATTGCTATCTATCACCCTTTGAACCAAGCATTGTTTTTGTTTTTGTTTTTAATTTTAAATTTTTTTATTGTGAAAATACTGTACAGAGGGGTTACAATTACATGGGCAAGATAATGAGTACATTTCTTATCAAGCATTGTAGCCTCCTCCTTTGTTTCCCCTTCCCATCCCTTCCCATCTTCCCCCAGCCCCCCACACACAATCCTCCCCACCCCCCCCACCAAAGTTGTAAAGTTTGTTTTCGACATAACGACTTGTACTTCTCATTGTTGCAATGGGTCCAGGTGGGTCCCTATTTAAACGACTTGTTTTTCCCCTTCCCCTCCACAAATTATACTGACACCAAACATTGTTTATTGAGACTTTATGCATTGATTTGCAAACCAACCTATGGATTCTAAAAGTATATTAATTCAAGACAGTGATAGAATAATATAGGAATAACTTATTTAATTATCAATCTCACTTCTAAAGGACATGATCTGAATTACATATACATAGAGATTTAAAAAAATAAGTGAAGCTGGACACTGGTGGCTCACGCCTGTAATCCTAGCTAGTCAGGAAGCTGAGATCTGAGGATCACAGTTCAAAGCCAGCCTGGGCAACATGTGATTGTTCTCCAATTAGCCACCAGAAAACTGGAGATGGCCTTGTGGCTCAAGTGGTAGAGCGCTCATCTTGAGCTGAAGAGCTCAGGGACAGCGTCCAGGCCCAGTGTTCAAGTCCCATGAGTGACCAAAAAAGAAAAAGAAAACTAAGTGAGGGATGTGACCTCAGTCACATACCGTAAGTAAAGTGAGCACCAGAGCACACCATAACCCATGCTGGTTCTGAGGAAGAAAGAAATAGAAAATATAATCCCTGTTCTCAGGGATACCAATACCTAAAAAGAGAGAGAGATAGATGTCCAGCAGGGATGGCAGTCCATTGAGCCCTCCCTGATGCACAGCACTGTGCCATACGCTATGGATTCATCTAGCAGTATCACAGGGTGATGGCACGTCCATTCTAATGAAGGAAGGAGCAGAGACCCAGAAAGGTCACAAATCCCTTACATCTTAATGCTTGAGCTGAGTCAGAACTGCCTTTCTTAGCTGGCAGAGCCCAAGGTGGAAGGATTTACCATGTGGTTGTCCTCCATGCCTTCCCCTCCACCTCCGAGTTCCTCCTTCAAACCTTTGCAGGTGCCATTTGCCTCCTCTAAAATCTGCCTTCTTTCCATCAGCTTCTTTCTCTTCAGCAATTGCAGTTCTGACTCGGCTCTGATCTTTCTTTTTCTGGGATACACTCCAGGATAAATGTTGGGTTTTGTGTTGTTTGGTTTGGGGTTTTTTTTTTTTTTTTGGCTTTTTTAGGTTTGGGGTGTTTTTTTGTATTGCTTTGTAATGACTCTGGAGTATTTTGCTATTCACCATGTGTGTTTCTGGAACCTTCCTACATCACCTGATCTGCAGCTTCCATCCACAAGTGTCTTTCCCAGGGATCTTCAGTGTCCTGCTCACACTGGTGCCAATTATTAAATCTTCAGGAAGTTTGCACATCAGGTAGTAAATCATTGGCTCTTGAAATCGGCCATGGTGAGGGAGCATTTACACTACAGTAATTGGCAATGGCTACAAACCAGGACTGTTTTCCCCCCAGAATGCTGAAGGCTAAACCTTCAGTAGCACAGCACTACTGTTAACTTTGCTCCCAGCTCACTCCCAGCCCAATTTCTTATGCACAGAGTGAGCTCATTCTTGAGTGAACACACTCAATGGAAGCATATGATGTTAAACGGTATTAGAAGTGTCAGTGCTTCGTGAGCGTAGAGGGGAAGCAGAAGTCCAGGAAGAGAAGGTTAAATTCATAATTTTCTTTAGTCCTCTGTTGCCCCTTCAGCCAAGACTTTTCAAGATGCACCACATTCTACACTTGCAAGCCTTTATGGTGAACGCTGAGTTTGGCTCATTCCATACCAGCCCAACAGCTAGGTGGATTACAGATCAAAGCCCAAACTCAACCCCAAATCTATAGGTCTCCAAAGCTAGGACTCTGCTGATTGTATCAGACTCCTCTATGTCCTGAGTTCCAAATGCCCCCCCCCCCACATACACATACACTACCAACTTCTGTTATTAGACAGGAACAACGAAGGCAAAGAGCAGCTGGGAAAAGCAATGGCAGGGGGAGGAGGGTGGGAGGACAGGCGCAGGCGCTCTGCTAGAGAGCAGGGAAGAAGAAAGACATCACTAGAAGCCCATGCCAGCAGCTCTGTCGATGAGTTACAAGCTGCCTCCACGATGCCGGAGCCCTGCTCCTAGCAAGAGGGGCAGCTGCACCGCTTGCATCTGCATAAGTATTTTATGAAGCTGCAAAGGATAGGGGAAATCTCGTTTCTGCCAGCATCGCAGGCACAGAAATAAATAATTAAAGCTGAATTATGCCACGCTTGCCAGTGGGTGGAGAAAGCCCAGCATATCCACAGAGAAAATCTTCCCCAGAAGAGCAGCCCTGGACACCTCAGTTCAGCCATTCCCTCAATGAGGCTCATTCAAGTCCTTCAGGAGTCTTAGTCTACTTCACACGAGTTCCATCACCAGCTCACCCCGAAGGCCATTATGGCTGTGGCCCAGGACTACAAAGCCATAGAATACATACATAGTATACATACACCTGAGGTGAAGCAGGGCAGAGCCCCAAACAGGGCAGTCAAGGCTAAGAAATGCACCCAGCTGAATGAGGTGGGAGCCTGGGGTTAAATCAACAACAGGATGCTGATGTTTAGTCACCAGAATTCCAGGGTGGGAAAGTAACTGGCTTATGGCCATTGCCAATTGCTGTAATGCAAATACCCCATGGGTAGTTTCAAGCTACCAGCAAATTAATAACCAGCTTGCAATTTCTTTTAAGATTTAGTCATGACACCAGACTGAGTCAGATGCAGTTGACTCCTGGAAAAGACACTTGACGGTGCTGGACTTACAGATCAGACAACAGTATGACCCTAGCTGGAGAGAGCTTGGGACTCTGTACTCGACTAAGTTGCCCTGAAGTCAGCATCCACTCTGCTTTCTTCTGTACTCCATTGCTTTCTGCAGCCCCATCCCCTCCCATCCATCAAACATCCTCTGCTTGCCTAGTCCTACTCTGGACCCTGTGACTCCCCCCCTTCTCAGAGTCAGCCCTCAGCCTCTTCCTCTTCATTTAAGCCTTCCCACCAGCATTTGCACCTGACTTGATACCTTCCTTTCTTTATGAAACACCTTTCTCTTGATTGTTCATCCCTCTCTCAACTGTTATCCCTCTTTTCCGTAGTCAACAAACAGATTTCCTGCAAGCATTATCTACTCTGTCCTTCTTCACTTCTCCATTGGTCTCTGTTCCCAGGTCTTCTGGCTCCTATCCTCATCTATTTTGTAAAAGTTCAGGGGAAAAGGCTGGCAAGCACTTTCTGCAGACTTGACCAACTCATAATCCTTCATTCTCAGGATCAAATAGCAAAAAGCATCAACAAATACTGGGACAATCGGTTCAAAAAGAAAATGACAATTATCTAAGTCTTTCCAGAAAGAATGCTAAGGATAATTGACTTTTGTTGTTGTTGTTGTTCAGAAGGCCTTTTAAATTGCCAATTACTAGTCGTATGCAGGGTGACAATAAGTTAAGAATGAGAAGTTCTGAATGATAGCAAGGGGCAGGAATTTGAAGTTGGAACAAGAGGGAGAAGGGGCAGAAGTTTAAAATCTTGCTGGTATGTGATGACAGGGAAAAGAAGAAAACCGGGTTTTTTTGATAGTATGGTAATACAAATGTCTTTAGAAAACTCAGGAGACATTGAAGTTAGTGATGATGGAGTATGTGATGTCAGCACTCTCCAGGTCTCCCCATGCAACTCTCAGTCAATGCCACGGGGCTCACTAATGCATTAGTATGAGTGGGTTGAGGGAGGGGAAGCTCAAAGGGAAAAATAAGGGGACAGCTGACATCTGGGTTACACCAGCTACAGCAGAGAGGAATGACAAGTGAATTCAGCAAAAATGTTTTATTTCCACATCTATTGTCAAGCCTAATTATTGGTTGAAATTAGAGGTTCTGCCCCGATCATGGCCATGAATAAATAAAAAATACGTTTGAATTTCAGCAGATGTCATTGAATTTCACATATCTTTCCCTTCTGAGAAGTAAAAAAGAAAGATCCAGCTAGCTTCCCATATGCTGACATCCACATGTAAGCTACAGGAAACCTTGCTGAAGAAATGGACTGACCTGACCAGAGAAAAGCAAGTCAGATCAGAGTTTCTGAGTTTTCCTCCAGGCTGTGGAAGAGACACACATTGGTATTGCAGTACCCAACTCAGCAAGATAATGGCGGTTTGAGGAAGCAGTTTTCCTTGGCACACTGCACGTGTGCAATATTCTCATAGCCGATCACGTCATCCTATATAGCAAGAGGCAACTCTGGGCCAGGAAATGTGAGTAGCATTAAGAAGAATACAAAGACGACTAAGATGTGGCTTTTGCCCCTCAGGAGATCATACGTTAGTCCCTGTCAATATCTTGGAGTCCCTACAGTCCTGTATTAAACAGTGTACATTTTCTAATTGTCACTATTCACTAGATAAGACAGTGTAACAACTAGTTACACAGCATTTATCGTGTATTTGGTACTATGAGTCGTAATACCTAATATGACTTAAGGTATTCAGGAGGTATACTTTCAGCTCTATGTAAATACTAACTCATCTTTGTAAGGGATTTAAGTGTCCATGGATTTTGATATGGGGGGGAGGCTGCAAGAAATCCCCAGCAGATACTGAGGGAGGGCAGTCATTCCAAGTGTGATAGCTGATATTGACATCTTAGTTAGGAATAAGGACATGATCACACAATTCTCTTCCCTACAAACCTCCCCTGATTTTCCTATACAAAAGCAGTATCCCCAACCTTTCCACCTAGTGATCCACTTCCACATGCACTGTGCCAGCTCGAGGCCAGCTGGCCAGCTCAGCTGGAGATGGGGCTACAGAGACCATGTTGCTGTTGCTCCTGCCTTCTTTCTCTATTCTCTCCTGCAGCTACTGTGCATGTTCCGCACCACCTGTCTAGCCACAATATCTCAACAACACTGCAAGCAGGCACTCAATTCTGCTGACAAAATGGCTTAAAAACCTAGATGCAGCAACTCCACAGAACCAGGCTGTCAATTGCAGCAGGGGCAGGGGGCAGGGGGACGTTTTCTGTACCGAGGTCCATGCCAATTTAGCTGCTGCCTGCTTACGAACTCACCAAAAGAGGTTTGCATTCCATAGCCAAACTCTGCTAAAGCTTTTGAGGCAGGAAAAAAAAACTCAAAAATCAAATTACTAGAAGAGACTATGGAACGCCATGCTGCCCAGCTTCCTGCCTTCAGCAAGGCCATCTGAAGTGAGTCTCCTTTGTCATGGGAAGCTGAACTTCCCATGGGTGGGAAGCCCTCCTCAAGGATGATACTGATGAATGATAACTACATACTTGGCTTTATGTCTTAGGCAAGAATAGAAAGGAAAACAAAGGGAAAAAAAGTAGAGGGAGAGGGAGAATAAAAACATTTCATTGTTTACAGTCTTCCTGGTTTAGATATTTAGTAGACACTGTGCTATAGTTCATCATTTGTTTTATTCCTCAGAATGATGCTATGAGTGAATACTATGATTCTACCCATTTCACAGATTTGAAAACCAAGGCACAGTCTCTTTATCATTAATATTACTCTATTAGCCCTACTAGATAGTCTGCCAGGGTTCCTACATTCTGACCAAAACATGTCTGCACTGTGTCAATCAACCTAGGAGCTGGTCCATGAGGAAAGAGGCCAGCCACATTTTCAGGAATATTCCTTATGTGTGGACTCCAATCTCCTCTTGTTATTTCGTCCACTTGTTAGTGTGTGACCATTCAATAAATACTCACAAAAAGAAAAGACTGACTCAACATATGATCTCAAATCAGGGAGTTCAGGAGTCAAAAATAGCTATGAGGTATCATGAGACAATTAGAGGAAGAAAAACAAAACTGGGAAGTTTTACATATGCATTGGTATTTCCCCCAAAAGTACATTTGCTCCTTTTTTGTTCACCTTTGTGTCAAGTTTTCTGTGCAACACAGAATCATAGTCCTTCACTCCCACAGAAGCTATAAACTCTTTCACCTCCCAGTATACAATGTATTTGGTTGCAAAAATAAAGATCAAGGTCAATGGAGCTTTGCTCTGAGCCTGTGATCCCTGAGAGGGTGGGAAGCAATATTTCCAAGCCAACTACAGAGCTCTCAAAACATAAGGTCCATAGATTCTTTGCAAAGTGCTTGTTAGTGTCGAGAAAATTCCAGTCCAATGAGAAACCAGATGGGTAGATGCACCAAATATTGAAGACAGGCCTCAAGGCAACGCAGACAAACATCCTCTCTGGTGTACACTAAACTCAGGAGTGATCTTCCAGCCGTTACGAGCAGAGAAATGTCCCACCAGAGTTTTCCAAATAGCAAACTCTTAGCCCAATGATTGTTTCTATCATTTGCCATATTTTCGGTCCAAAAGCCTCTCTAGTTCCTACATGGTTAGCAGCTTTTATAACCCAAGATAAGTGTCCATCCCTTTTAATTTTCATTGTTGCATCTGGTTTGTCATTTCTCTGCAGCAGGTTGTACTATAACGGAAGGATTAATGGGGGAATGGATACAAACATTTTTATTTCAAATAGCAGCTCTCAGACAAGATCTGGAAAACGGAATCAAGCCATATGATTGTAAAAGAAAAAAAAAAACCCTCACCATCCAACTATTGGGCATCTTGCCATTATTTGTGAATAGCATGCAAATACAAACAACTTAACTGGGGTGGGGGAGAGATGTACATTTTTCATTTGTGTCTGGCTAATCATTTTTTTTATTATTAATTTGGTCCCTTTTATTTCACATAAATGTCATCTCGAGCACCAAACATCAACAAATAAGATCGTTTATCTTGCCGGGGAAAGCAAAACATTGCTTTGCCATTCAGAGAAGGCAGCTGACGTCCTTGCCGCACCACTAATAAAGAAGGCCTTCAGAACGAAAAATAATCATTTTCTATTACTTTCCACCATGCCTCCTCCATAAACACAGGGCTGCTGGTAATTGCATTTAGCAAAGAAGCACGCTCTGCGTATTACAATTTCCTGAGATTGAAAAGAAAAAGAAAAAAACAAAAAACCCTGAAGAATCCCCCAGGTTGAAGGTAGAGATGGAGAGTAAGAGAAAGACCCGGCTGCTCTTCCCTTCTCCTGCTTCTGTGGGCTACCCAGGGGGGGAAAGAGCGAGTGAAGGTTTCACATGAGATTCCCCCCCCCTTTTCTTGGCCTGAGTTAAAAGGAATGGAGAGAGTTCTGGATTTACAAGACCGTGCAGAAAGACACGGAGCAGAGCGAACCAGAACTCAGGTCTCGGGAATGAGGCTTCTTCAGCAGCTGCTGCTACCCGGCACAGATAACCACCCGTGTACATGTGGGCTCAGACACTCGAGACAGCCATGTCCACACACATGTGCGCACGAGCCTCCTGTCACGGGCAGGGAGGCGGCATGGCTGCGCTGATAAATCCAATGCAAGCCCTGCAGACTCCACGCTTCCCTGTCGCCGAAGCATTTGGCTTGCCTGCCCGGGCCGCCTGCTCTGCCAAGCAAGGCACCGACTCCACAGGACAACCGTCCTGTCGATCTCTGCAGGAACATAAGACCTTTTTTTTCCAAGTAAAATGTTCCCCAACTCTGCAAGGGAGGTTGGCAGTACATCTCCAACTCTGGCCTGTCTTTTTAATACCCCTACAATAGCTCGGTTGGACTGAGACCAGCTGTTGGTACATTACCATTTGTAAATGCTTAAAACAGCTACTCCTTGTTTTCTTGGCAACACTGACTGTGGAAAAAAAAAGAAAGAAAGAAAGAAAGGAGGAAAAAAAAAAGAAAAAGCAAGCAAGCAAGCTAGCTCCAGCCATTTCCATTCAAACATTAAGAACCGATGACTGCCAGTTTTGGCACTCAGCAGCCATTGTTTGCCCAGCTCCCTTCAACAAGTTTCTCATCACCCCAGTACTACTTCATGCACCCCCTCTACATGCAAAGAAAAAGGAAGAGACTCAGGGAAGGCAGCCCCAGATCCCTTGGTCCCAAGGCTAGTTCACCCCAACCATGTAGAGTCTTCATCTGAAAGGAGACACCCAGCCTACAGCAGCTCTCTTTGTTCTGGTCTGGTCTTTGATCTCTTTTGTCCCCTCCCCTGCCCAGATCATCCTTGTTTTGTGGACTTAGGCAGAAGACCAACATCTTCCAGGTGGTGGGAAGCTTTTCTAGAGTCACCCCACCGCCCTTCCCTGCTCTGGGAATGCGCACAGGACGGATGCTACCTTCTCCTGCAGCATAATAGACAATCCCAGGCAGGAGACAATTTGAGAGTGACAAAGAGATGGATCCACTCCATGTCCCCTCCTGTTGAAGCCACGCTGAAGAAAACACTCTTGTTCTGGGTACACCTGTCACCTCACCCAAGTCCTCCGAGTGACATTTGAAGAGTCCCAATGTCAACACTTGGGAAATGTGTAGACCCAGCAAGGCTCTTTCCCGGCCCCTTCGGCTGCTGCCCACCGAGCTGCTGCTGGCAGTGGCGGCCTCCAGGGCCACGTGCCCATCCACCATCCCCGCGCCACAAGCCTGGAGCCCAGGCACCGGGAGCGCACAGGCGCTGGTGTGCCCAGTCCTGCTGCGGGGACAAAAGGTTTTCCGTGCCACGTCCCCGTTCTCGTGCCCTTCTGTTTGATGGCCTCCCCCACCAAGGGCAGTGGTGGCTGCATCTGTCCTTGCTTCTTTAGTGGGGTTTCTGGGCACAAGAGAGAAAGAGGTCTGTCCGCGTCACGCGCACACTTGGAGATGAGTGAATTCAAGTAGCCAAATGTCGCAGCAGGGTTGAAATCCCGCACATAAGCTCCAAGAGGAAGGAGAGGGCCCAAAATTGGCTCAGAAGAGGACTGCCACTTGGAGGGGGAGGGGTGCGATTTGGCTGGAGATTCAAAAGTTCCCATTTGGTTTGAGGGAAATGTGATACGGCCAGTTCTTGAAGCAGAGGAAAGAAACTTGGAATGGTGAAAACAAGCCACAGATAACCAGGAAAGCTACAGCCCATATGAGGGAGCAGGGCATGGAGGAATGAGCCACAGACGTTGAGCAAAGGCTTTGTCCCTGGTCAGCTCCAGAGCGCAAGCTGCTTCATCTGTAAATATCTAGTTCAGCTGGCAAGCAGGCCCAAGTCCTAGCAGTCTAGAACGCTAAGCCATTGTCTTCTTTAACTTCAGGTATACCTCTCTGTGGACTCCCCATGTATAGAAACTCAAATTCAAATCTCTCAGGACATTTGGTATCAGATTTCTCTCCATTGGTCTGTTCATCTTTTTAGGCAAAGATCATGAAGTTCTTGAAAAGTTGTTTGTTTGTTTTTTAATTTTCAATTCCTGGGACTGGCAAAATGCTGGACCTACCTACAGTGGATTCATTATGGGTCCTGTTTGTTCAATGAGACACTTTTTATGTGCATGTGTCTGCCAGTGCTGGGGCTTGAACCCAGGGCCTGCGTGCTGTCCCTTAGCATTTTTTGCTCAAGGCTGGCAGTCTACTACTTGAGCTACAGCTCCACTTCTGGCTTCTTGGTCGTTAATTGGAAATGAGAGTCCCACAGCAGACTTACCTGTACAGGCTGGCTTCAAACTGTGATCCTTAGATCTCAGCCTGAGTAGCTGGAATTATAGGCATAGGCCACCAGACCTCAGCAGTGGGAAAATTTGATATGCAAACTGCAGTCACAAGTAGACAGTGCAGGTGACTTAAAGAGAGGTCACCATTAACCATAGCATACAGAGGCCATTTCCTGACATCTTCAAGCATAAGGAACAAGGGCATGCTGACACTGTGCAGGTATTCATTTTCACCCCCATGAGTGAAAGAAGCCAACCGCAGAACAATAAAAGGAAACCAGATGTTGTACTCTTAGCTACTCAGGAGGCTGAGATCTGAGAATCGCAGTTCAAAGCCAGCCTGGGTAGGAAAGTCCATGAGACTCTTATCTCCAATTAGAAATGCCAGAAAATTTTTAAAAAGCCAGAAGTAGAACTGTGGCTCAAGTGGTAGGGTGCTAGCCTTAAGCACGAAAGCTCAGGGACAGTGCCCAAACCCTGAGTTCAAGGTCCAGGACCAGCAAAAAAAAAGAAACCTAGTATCATGGGGATAGGTCAGTTTAAGATTAAAACTAGGCATGAATGATTTTTGTAGTATAAGCCAGAAAACTTAAGTCTATGAATTTTATTAAACTCTCTGGTTTACATATTATTACTAAGATAGAAAAGGTCCTAAGAGTCTCCCAAACATTAGTCAGTTTGATATATAAGATGCAGCTTCCCCAGGAACCATGCACCAGAGAAAGCCTCAGCAGAACTTTGACTGAGCGACTGCAATGAACCAGCGACCAGACTCTCTTCATGCTTGTTGGATTGTGCGCTCTGCTGAGCCAAAAGTTCCTGGGGGGCTGAGACTGTGTCCAGTTTATCCATATTGTAGTCTCAGAACCCTGCAAAAAGTGTACTACAGCAGTAGTTGGTTGCTACTAACGGAGTTTGAAAGGAAAGGATGCAAAAGCTAGCTGGGTATTGTGGTTAACGCTTACAATTCCAGCTACTCAGCAGACCAAGGCAGAAAGATTGAGAGTTTGATGACTGGCTAGGCAAAGTTAGTGAGACCTTATGTGGAAAGCAAATACAAAGAAAAGGGCTGGATGGGAAGCTCAAAGTGAGAGAATCTGGGGTTCAATCCCCAGTACTGCAGAATAAAAAAATATTCTCCATCCTCAGATCCTTTCCCTTTATCATGTCTAAAGGCCTTGAAGACTTCCTATATTTATAGATGTCATATGTCTATGGTTTTAACAAAATGAAAGAAGGAAGATACATCTTCTAACACCAGAGAACACCCACAATCCCACAGTCCATAACCAGAGGTGAGTTGAAGAGTCAAGGCAAGCTGGGCCTCTGACCTTAGCCCTACATATGGAAGTCAACCACAGATCCCTAACTGGTTAGAGCTGTTCCATTCAGCCACAGAAGAGCCCCAAGAGAGTTGACCACACTGCATTCTAAATCCCTCCTGGGTTCCCCAATGCCTGCCCTCAACAATGAAGAGATTGTGCAAAAACAAGCAGAAGAGTTAGCACCTTTGCTCCTGGATGGTGAAGAACAGGCAAAACCCCAAACCATAGTGCAAATGCCCACCCACTCCACTCACAAGTCCCTCATGTCTGCCTCACTGTCCTCTTCTATGAGCTGGAGATGATATTAAAACATGGTCCCAGAGCTAGCCACCAATAGCTCATACTTGGGGGTCCTAGCTAGTCAAGAGGTTGAGATCTAAGGATCGTTCTTCAAAGCCAACACACACTCACACACACACACACACACACACACACACACACACACACACACACACACACACACACACACACAAACAATGTACCCCCGGATCTAAGAAGACTAAACAATGGAGCGTGTATCTCTGGACACCTGGAACTTGGAAGTCAATGTAACAGTCCTCATTCTAAAGCACAGGAACGGGGAGGGAGTGATCTTGGAGGAGGGGAAAGGGGGAGTTGGGAAGGTGATTGTGAGGTACAGAGCACAGGCTAGGCACACAGCTGGCCCTTCCTGTTTCCCCCATAACAGCACCATCCATGCCTTCGTATGGTAGTTCCCCTGTGCTTCAGTCTGTCCTCATGTCTATCTGGGTTTATCTCTGTCTCTATTTCTCTATGTAGCCCAGGCTGACCTCAAACTCTCAATTATCCTTTCTTAGTCTCCCCGGTGCATCTATAAGTCTGTTTACTCTCATAAACCCACCAACATCCCACCTTCACCCAAACTTCCAGGACGTGTCTGAGGACATCTCCAACCCTGTTCCCTCTTCTCCCAACCACATTCCCTCCAACTTCTAGATCATATTACTTAGCAAAATCTTCCAACATTCATGATTTTCTATACCATATACCAAACACAGTGCTAAGGTGGATATGGTTATATCACAGACAGGTCAGGCTGCCATTACACACTACCATAGAGTGGGTGACTGAAACAATAGACATCTATTCTTGTGGTTCTGGATGCTCCAGCATCCAGGCCAGGATCAGCTGATTTGGTTTCCCTAGTTTATAAATGACCACCTTCTCACTATGTGCTTCTATGGTCTTTCCCCTGGGTGGGGCACAGAAAAGGTGGGCATGGAAAGGGAGAAAGCCTTCTGGTACTTCTTACATGAACATGAAGCATCTCATCTCAGGGCTTTGCTTTTATGGCCTCATTTCATTAATGCTTCCATAGAGGACCCTTCCCCAAATACAGCCATACTAGGGATTTAGGCTTCAATATACAATTTTAGGGTGGACGCTATCCGTCCAAGATACCCCCCAATAATTGCTTGAGGTAGGCGCAGAGGTTACTGATACGTGTACAGATATACTTGTCCCTGCTCACACTGACTGCAAGCTGGTGGTCATCCAAAGATTTAGTTCCCCTGGAAGGGCTTCATACTGGCCACAGACCCTGTGCACAGAATTTCCCCAAAACCCATCAAGACCTGAAAATAACCAGAATAAAAGGGGTTTTAGGGAAACAAAGAGGGGGTGCAGAAAATGCCCGTCCCATCTTTCCCATCAGGAAAGCATGTGGTACCATAAATGCCTGTTATAATTATAAAAGTATTTCTTCACATATTCATTCAACAAACACCTGCTACATGTCCATCAATTGTTTTTGTTTTTAAATATATGTTTATTATCTTCCAGTGGTTGTACGAAGGATGCCATGCCCATGTTTCATCATTCTCCCCTCCCCTTCCACTCCAGCCCCTCCCCTCGGGTTTCCTAGTTTCAGAGAACATGCACTGAACCATGACTGCATCCTCCCTTCCTTACTCTTCATTTTTCAGTGTACTGCTAGATGTCAGGCTTGAGTAGTGGACTACGTAGACCCAGTCCTTACTCTCAGCAAACGTTTGATGTAGTTGAGAGTGGCAGACACAGTGTTTAAAGTATAAGCCAGGACTCAATGAGACACATTATTTGATGGCTTCGGATGCTTTCCAATGCTTTAGCACAACACCTGGGAGCGCAGGCATGTTTGGGCTCACCACTTTGGAGGCTGGGAAATCTGAGAGCCTGATACTGTCATCTGCTTAGCTTCTGGTGAAGACTTCATGCTGCTTCCACAAAGAGCAACAGGGCAGGCATATATAAATGTAGAAGAGACAATATATAAGGGGCACCCTTGCTTTATATCAATTCCATCCCAAGGTAACT
Source organism: Dipodomys merriami (assembly GCF_024711535.1). NCBI lineage: Eukaryota > Metazoa > Chordata > Mammalia > Rodentia > Heteromyidae > Dipodomys > Dipodomys merriami. The sequence continues at coordinate 4,762,643 of NW_027204604.1, forward strand.
AATCAGATTCTGGAAGTCTTAACCCAGTCCTCAAGAAAGGCATTAATCCCTTTCTGTGACCTGATTACCTCTCAACATGGCGATAAAATTCCAGTGTGATTTTCAGAACCACATTCCATTCATGACACCTCGCCACGGAGCAATCTGAGGCTGCTCCATCACTACAAGAAGCTTTGCTTTGGCATCAGCCACATTCAACTGGCCAACCCAACGAGAGGAGAGAAGCAAGATGACCAGTCCAAGTGTTTGACTGGTTTGACCATATTGCAGAAGTTACAAACACACAGCCTTGCCTCTCCACCCGCCCCCCCACACACACACCAAATTCAATCGCTTGCACAGATCTTCAGGAAGTATACACCAAGGGCAAAGCCCCACTCCAAGCACTAGGCAAGCATTTGAGGATATTGCAAAGTAAGGGCCTCCCAGCAGGAAGACGGTCCCAAGGGGTCACCAGCCCAGCAGTGAAAAAGACCTGATCCTGTTGATAGCAAAACTTCAAGAAAAATCCAAACTCAAATCCTAGGCATGACCTTGACTTAGCCTGCCGAAGGTCAGCAGTACCTCCTGCCCTGCCACCTCCAAAGAGCAGAAGAAAAGACAGAAGGTTTTATTATATGGCTCAGACCAGGCCTGCCAACTTCTCTCCACAACTGCTACAAGATAGAGTGAAAGGGAATTGGAAAAATAGAACCCCTACATCCCAGAAATATTACTTTCATGAGCTGTATGAATTATTTAACAGACAGCTGAAAAGACCAAACTCAACAGAAGAATACAAAAACCCAGCTTGGCGGTACAGACACCTTCCCCGAAGCCCATGACAATGAAATGTGGTTTATGCCCTGATCAATGTGCCAGCAAAGGAGGCTTTGGAGATGGATGCCCACAGGGATCATTAGCCCCTTATCTCTCAACCCTTTGCTCCAGCATCCAGATCTCAGAGTCTGGATGGGCAGCCTAGGGAGAGCAAAGCTGAAAAGTGTGTAGATCGTAAGTGTTGGTTAAACAACCCCACCGTATTCTTATTTGCTGGAGGTTTTAGGGAGCAGATGTAGGACTGGCAGGGCTTGGAGCTGGCGATATTGTTCTAGCTCACTCAGAGCCAACATGGAAGGGAAAAAAAGCCACACATGCAAACACATACACACACACACACACACACACACACACACACACACACACACACACACACACACACACACAAGCTGCATTTGATGTGTGTGCCTGGGTGTGCATGCTTGCCTCCATGCCATCTCCCTTGCCCAAGGTTCCTTGGAGTCAAGCTGACCGATGCAAAACCAGGCTTGGGGTCCAGCCAAGAGAAATATGACTTCTCCCAGAATCTGCATGAAGGTGTCTCTCCAAGTGCTCGGCTCACGAGTCTCCCCGCCTGCAGGCACAAGGGGGTTGGGGCAGCCACTGCAGGCTTGGTGCTAGAGAAAAGGGCAAACAAATGGAGAACCAACTATAAAGGCGGCCAGCAGCAGTGAGGCAGCGCTGCAGCTGCCAGGCAATAACTTAGATAGTTACAGCTGCCATCACCTAGTTCATGCAAGCTTTTTAATATCTTTTGGCAGCTCTCGGTGTCACAGCACAAAGGGAGAGTTGGCACTTTGCAACACACTTTGTTTGACATAACTGTAGGCAGGACCCAGCTGATACCTTCAGTAATGTGGATGGGTTTGCTCTTAAGGTGTGTTTTAGCAGATCAAATGAGAGATTTCTCCCCCTCCCTCTCTTGCTCTCTCTCTCTCTCTCCCTCCCACCACAGCACTGTTTATGTTCAGGGCATGCAAAACCCCAAAATCACACATTGGGTGCCAAATCTGATTAATGGGAGGACTTGGCAAATACACAACATAAGGTTGGCCTCCTAGGCATCCAGCTAAAGAAGAGAGGAGAGCCGTGCATAGAAGACAGAGAGCAACAAAAGGAAAGGGGAAGGAGGAAAGAAGAGTAATTCATAATAGAACTCTTCCTGAGCCTCATCAAGAGACTCAGTATCTGCTTTACCCCCTGACACTACAGAGTTTTAAATCAAACAGAATACTACCAGCTTGTTTCCTGCTCTTCCATTTCCAAGTTATTCATGGCTTGGCTACATACCTCCCCCCTCCAGTGGCGCAGGAACCCAGCCTGTTCCAGTTAGCTCCCTGCCCTGTGGTGATTCTTCCAAGGACCAATAGGTAAGAAGGTACTTTTAGAAGCACCTCCCCAGCACAGGGAGATGTCCTGACAATATTTCATGATTCTTTCACCGAGCCAGGCATCCTTTTTTTGGTGTCTCCAAGAGCCTTGCTGGGGTAGAAAATGGTCTTCTTTAAGACCGACAGCACAGGTTGGCATGAAGAGAGCATCCAGGTAGTAGATGAGCAGGAAATGAATGTGGGAAGTGAGGGTGGAGAGGTAAGGCCGACATCAACCCTTGGGATCAGTGCTTAGTCTCTGTCCCACAGGGTATTACCTCTGTGGATCCCTCCAGGTGGGGGCTGGGGGCAGTGGCTCTCTGCAGGTGGAGGAAGTCATTGAGAAGATGCATACAGAAGAGACACAGGGATACAGTAAGCTGGTGATAGGCCTGTGTCCGTCACCGCCCATCACTATGACAACTCCCTGACACAATCACCTTATCAAGAGAAAAAAAAATTGGTTTTGGATCACAGTGTGAAAGATTCTAATGCATGATTGGTTGACCCAGTTTGCTTTGAGCCTATCACAGGGTAGCACATTATGCTGGAGGCCCAGTCTGGGAGCCCATCCCTGGTGAACTTCAAGGGATACTGCAGATCCAAACTATAGCAGCTCCTAGTTGTTGTATTTATTTGCAAAGGCTGCTGTAATCAGGTATGACAGACTGAGTGGCTTCAGCAAAACCCATGTACTGCCTCTCAATTCTGGAGATGAGAGTTCAAGATTAAGGTATCAGCAGATTTGACTCTTTCAGAGAGCTGTTCCCAGTCTTTTCCTGAACTTCATGTGAATGTCCTGAAACCTTTGGTTTTCTTGGCTTATAAATATACCACTCTCATCTCTGCCTACATCTTCACATGCTTTATTTCTGTGGGTGTGAATGTCTCCAAATTTCCTTTTCATAAGGGCACCATTCATTCATACTACATTACAGGCCTATGCTGTTCTAATATGTCCTCATCCACAATAGCTCTATTCCCAAATAAGGCTGCATTCTGAGGTACTAGGGCTAAGTCTTTCACCATAAATTTTAAAGGCCACAATTCAACCTTCACAGCTGGATACCTCCTATGTGCCTGGCACTGTTACTTCTTTAGGCACTAATTCTAACCCTTTAGAGCCTCCTGCAAAGTCGATGGAGTCATCTTCATTTTACAGAAAAGGAAAATAGGACTTAAGAAGCTGACAGTCTCAGTGAGGTTTAGAGGCTCACACGTACAATCCTAACTAACTCAGGAAGCTAAAATCAGGAGGAGCAAGGTTAAAGGCCAGCCCAGATTTAAAAATTCACAAGACTCCCTTCTCAAGGGAAAAGGCTGGGCATGGTGGAATTAACCTGTCATTCCAGCCACAGCATAAACTATAAATAGAGGGATTGTGGTCCAGGCCAATCCTGGCAAAAGGAAAACTCTATCTTAAAAACAACCAGAGCAAAGAAGGTAAGAGGTATATCTCACATCGTAGAGCTCCTGCCTAGCAAGCAGTAGGTCCTGAGTTCAAACCCCAGTACTGAAAAAAGAGGAAGAAAAGGGAAAAAAAGGACATAGGCAGAACTAGAGAAAAGAAGAAAAGAAAAACAGAGAATGGTGGACAATCTACTCTATACATCTGAGCATAGCAACACAGCCCTTGCTGATAGTGCCACCAAGCTCTTCCCCAGGACTCTAGACAGAATCATCTCCCTCAGCCTGCCCTCTCTGAATGACCTTAAGGAAAGTGGCCTAAACTAGACCCCGGGGTCCACCAGATGGCAGCTGGTCTGTGGAGCAGAGCCCTGGATGGATATAGAAGACAGGTAGGTGATGTTACAGCCTAGCTCTCATGCTTATATTGTCCAGAAAGATATATAATGTTATGTGCTTTACCATGTGCATTTACTTAGTATCCAAGGCTCACTCATCACCTAGTAAATAAGACAGTGCAAAGGCAGTGTCTGCTATCTATTTAGATTCAACTTCCTCTTCCCTTTTTCAACATGCCCCCAAACTTCCTCACCCTACTATCCCTGCTCTCTGCTCAGAGAACACAAATTCATTGCTCTATCTATGAGCAAAACCCCAATACAGTCCTGCACGTGACTGTGTACCCACCCATCCACAGATGAATAAATAAATAACTAAATGGTAGTTATTGGTCAGTTCCTTCAGGCCAAGCACTGCGATAGTTAAGTTCCATTAATCAGTTCAGTTAATCCTCCGGTGTTTCTGTTGGGAGCACCCATTATTCTCCCCACTTTACAGATGAGGAAATTGAGAAGAAGGGGGCTGAAATTTGCTGTCATTCTTTGAACAAAACCAAGTACTCCAGAGCCCTACTTTTATTCCAACTAACTGCAGTTTTACCTACTCAGAGGGAGGAGGGAAGTCTTAGAAAAAGTCATCGTTGTGGTTGTCTAATCATCTCTATGTCTGGCTAGACAGGCCTTCAGAACTGCTTCAGGAGCTGGGAATGTAGTTCTCTCAGGGATGACAAACCTTGCGCCTGCTACACATTGTTCTTCAGTCTTCCAACCCTTCTTCCTGCATAGATCAATGTCCACAAGCGCCAAGTTGTGGTACTCAAGTCCAAAGGAGAGGGCTTACAATCTGTCAAGATGCCCTGCCATTAGAGGTCTGGTTGGTCCATCTAGGCAAGACTGTAACACAACTCTCAGACTCCTGCTCTCCCAGACTAAGCAAAGGCACTTATTTTCCTATTTCCCTACTTGCAATCAGAAATGCAGCTTCTCTTGGCCCTGTTGTGCTCAACAATTTCAGCAGTTTCCAAAACAAAATTAGATGCAGCCCCAGCTTGAGAAATGTTCCACCTCCTAGACGCACAGCATGGAGATCATCATCCACTTATTATCATTCAAAACAAATAAGAATGATAAAACATCAGTTGGAGCCACTCCAGGACAGAAAGAACTAGAATATTTAATAATCATCTTTTCTTGAAAAAAGAAACCATAGTATTCCACAAATAGAAAGTACGAGAAAATGCAGAAAAACAATGGCAAGAGAACATTCTGCACCTTTTCCCCCAAACCATGAATCACCTGAAATAACAGAGCAGCATTAAAATTGACAAGAGAGCACAGACCCAGCAGCAGCTTCAGTTTAAAAGTCAGAGAAGTGAAACCCACATAAAGCATCCAGCACAGAGTAGATGTTGTTTTTCTATCTTCCCTCTCCAGTGGAGGAGAGCAGAGCTGCCTTCAAACTCCCTCCTGCTCAGACTGAGAAGCCATTCCATTCAGAAATTCCTCCCTTCCCCTAGAACACAGCCCATGACACCCCACGCTCAGGAAATTTCACTCTTTCACAAAGAGTCTTTTAAGCCATTTTTAACCTGCGTAAATGTTTAACTTTAACGTGGGAGATATCATGGGATGGTGAAAGAAAAAAAAGAACACTCAAGACTGACCTTCACAGAAGAGAATGTGGTGGGTTAGTATGTGGATTCAGAGCAAGGTGGCTAGGAACTACACAACCTTTGCTCAGGTCTCCCTCTTCCCCACGTGTCCCCAAAGCAAGATGCTCCTGTAAGGACTCCTCCAACTCCATCAAAAAGAAAAATCTCATTCCTGAAATGCCTACCTTTGGGGATGGGGCGGGGGTCATTGGCCCTTCCCTCTACAAGGTCGCAGAGTTTATTCACCCAGGGTTCACTTTACCTGGATCTATTTGCAGAAAAGTAGTAGGCAGGGGTAAGCAGACCTGAACACTATATTGAAGACTACATTGCCTGTGCTCCTGCTGGGCTTGTGGCTCGGGGGTAGAGCAGGTGCCTAGCAGGCAAAAGACCTTGCGCTCAATTTCCAGCACATGGGGAGAAAAGAAGACAACATTTCTAACATCCCAAACCTGCTTTAAAAAACATAGAAGAAAACTAAATATGAAAGGATTGGAAATTTGCTAAGTCAATCCAAATATTTGAATAGAACGTAATAGTTTACAAAGATTTAAGAGAAGTGCGGAAGGCATAATGCTTAGTGAAAAACAAGATGCATTGACAAACAGTTTTCTCTCAGCCATAAAAATGTGGAAAATAAATACAGTACTGTGTATTGTGTTGTCTGCCAGTATCTAATTTTCCCCTTCCCACTTCTAAGACCTACAGCTCATTGTCACAGAGAAGCCATCTACACAATATGACTGGCCTCTGGCCACAGTAGATTGGTCCAGGGTGGACATCTGACCCAAGCCAGGACAATTCTCTCCTTCCCTAGTAATTTTAGAATTGGAACTGAGGGAATCTTTCTCTTCCCAGCAGAAGGGCCAGTAGGGGAGAGTGCCTAGCAGCTGCAGATGTACACCCATGTGTCCTGTCCTGTGGGCCAGAAAAGCTGGCAGTGGAACCAGAGAGAGAAGGGCATGGAGGAGGTGGACACAGTGAAGAAGAAGCAAGAATCAAAGAAGGAATGTCCTAAGAGTACCCCCAAGTCCACCTGCTCACTGTTTCTGAGGCCTAGGGCACCTTTCCACCCTGGCATTAATGACACAGACAAGCCTGAGTCCTAGTAATACAACCCCAATTTCACTGAAGGCCTTTGGATTGGATTTCTGTCACTAGGAACCAAAATTCTAACCATTATGTGTTCCCTCAAATGCCCAATTACCTATACATCCTCCTAATACTTAAAATATCATTAGGAGAAAGGGTTGTTTAGTTACACGTCATTTCTTTTGCCTTTTGGTATTTTCCACATTTTCTGTTACAGACTTTTTTTTTTTTTTGGTTGTGGGGCTGGAACTCTGGGCTTGGGCACTATTCCTATGCTCTTCAGCTCAAGGCAAGCACTCTACCGATTGAGCCACAGTGCCACTTCTGGTTTTCTAGTGGTTTATTGCAGATAAGAGTCTCACCGACTTTTCTGCCCAGGCTGGCTTTGAACCATGATCCTCAGATCTCAGCCTCCTGAGTAGCTAGGAGTACAGGCATAAGCCACCTGCGCCCAGCTGTTACAAACATTTTTATCATCTGATGTTCAGTGTTCATCTTCAGATCTACTAACTTAATTCTATTATATATAATATACATACTTTTCACAAGGTTGAAAGAAAGCCCTTAGTTATCAGAAAAAATATATATTTATTATGCTGAGTGGACTAAGGTTCTGAGAGACAAAAGAGACATTAATTCTAAAATCTAAACATACACAAAACACATACAGAGCCATATGCATATACACATGATCAAACTGACTCGAGTATGGTATACATAATAATGGATTTCCTTGGGCTGGGAAGGTGGCTCAGTGGTAGAGCGCTTGCCTTGCATGCATGAGGCCCTGGGTTCGATTCCTCAGTGCCACATAAGAAAAAAGAAAAAAGCCGGAAGTGGCGCTGTGGCTCAAGTGGTAGAGCACTAGCCTTGATCTGAAGAGCTGAGGGACAGCGCCCAGGCCCAGAGTTCAGGCCCCACAACCTGACCCCCCCAAAAAATGGATTTCCACATAACCCCTTTGGACAATGAACAGTTTAACAACATGAATATCAGGAAGCTGAAATATGCTTTGTCTAAAGGGGGTAATGGATAAGGAGAGAGAATAAACAATGTGAGAGAGGAATTGTGGGAGAATACTCAATGTACAGATATGAAAATGGAACTAGGAAATTGGAAGGGATGGGTGGAGTTGGGAGAGATGGGAAGGGAGAGAATGATTGAAAGGGTGACATTTATTATACACATAAATTGTCAGGCTGATTGAAACCCTTTTGTGCACCTATGTAAAGATAACTTAAAAATAATTTTAAAATGATATATTTATTGAATTGGTGTGCATGTAGGTATGTATGTGTGTATATCTGCATCTCTGTGTGTGGTTGGTAATAAATCTTCACGTTAGACACAGAACCCAAAAATCCTGGAAACTGAGCTAGGCCCCTGTGAACAGATCTAATCCTACCTACTCAGGAAGCTAAGGTCCAGAAAGCATACATGTCTGTAAGACTCATCCCCAAAACAACCAGCAAAAAGTTAGTCTGGAGGCATGGCTCACAGGTAAGGCACCAGCCCAACAAACATGAAGCTCTGAGTTCAAATCCTAGTACCAGCAAAACGAAAGCATAAAGAATAAATCCTGGAAACAGTCTTTTGAGTGTTCCCTCCCTATCATGTAAGTCTCTGATCTCTGATGGGCCCAGTCTTCCATCTTCAAACATCTGGATCTGTGGTTGGCCCTGCCGTGTCCCATTCCATTGCTTCTGGGTCTCTACCAATTTGTTATCAGAAGGTCGGGTTTTTCCACATCTTACCAGAAAGGAAGGGTAGTAAAATCTACAAGGTGTGATCGCTTGTCTTTCCTTCCCATCCTCCTCAAAACCACTGCTATTGTTGGCCTCTTCTGGGACTTGACCTTTCTCCTTGTGAAGCTGTCCAAAACTCTCATCTTAGGAAGCCTAGAGCAGTCCCTCTTTTTCTCTCTGAGAATCAGAACACTTGGCTGGCACACCCCCTGGTGGTGACCTAATAAATCTCCCTCAATTACTACAGGGTGTGACCCCTCCCACCAAGTATGTCAAAATGCGTTCCACTGGATTCTAGTTCTACAGAAAGCTAGCAGAGAAGGGAAGTGTTTTATGCAAATATGAAACAGTTGGATAAATACAATTGCAGTGTGCTTTTATTATTAGTGGACTCTTCCAAATCCTTAATATGCTAATCAATACTGTGAATCTTTTAAGAGTTTGGCCTGCAGTGAATTCCGGGTTTATGTGCTCAACCTTTTGGGAAATAACTTGATGGCTATCATTTTTTGAGCATGTACTATCAATCGTAGTATTCCCATTTGTAGATGGAGACACTGATACTTAAAGAGGTCAGATGGCTTGCTTCTGTTAGGCATAGGCACATGACCTCCTGTCCCTAACTATCTTGCAAGACCCTGGCTTTACATTACTTCCAGATGGTATTCTGCGAACTCCACTTGTGTCTGTCACTCTTCATAGTGGCTGTAGCACCAGTCATATCTCTATGTATCTCTAGAGGACAGAGCTCCGTGTCACCTATACATGCCCTATGGGAGCCTCAAGTTGCCATAGTGAGAAAGGGAGAATCAAGTTTCCAAGGCCACAAAGTCCTTCTGGAGACCCGAAAACCCTCGGCAAAATGTCGGGAACCCAAATCTCTACCTTTCAAGGGTGCTGTGGAAAATGCAACAGGCTACATTTTACTTTTCATTCTTTTTCTAAGAGAAGCTTGATTTTTTTTTATGATACATACCTACAATCTGGCAGCATTCACAGCTGGATATTCAATGTGTGTATCTGTTTCTTCATCTGTCAAAAATGGAGGTGATAGTACTTTTGGTGCTTTAATGTAAGCATAAGTATATGTTTAAGAGTTCTGATAGTAACCTTTTTGCTTTTTAGGTTTGTCTTAGGTAATTTTTTCTTCCATTTGTTTTATTTTGTTCTTCCAACTGTGCCTTTTTTCTCTTTAATTTTAAATAATAGGAAGCAAAGTTAACTTACTGATTTATATAACTGAAAGTTCAACATTTAGATACAGCTGGACCCAAGGACCCAAAGTGAGACCATAATTAGGCCTCACGTTACCAGTACACTTAAAGACAGCAAATAGAATGTGGTGCTATTTTTTTTAAAAAAAGAAGTTTTAGTCCCTTGTCTTGGTTGACACAAAGAGACTGCCAATAATAACATGGATGGTAAGAGTTGGGGAGTTGACCCCCTGCTTTCCAACACTGCCTTCCAGATACCCTTGCTGAATAGCTATATAAGAACTTGTTTAAATGGAAACACTACTCCTTTTCTTCTTCAGTGGAAGCAGAAAGAGGTTGTAAAACTTTCAAAGGCTTTCTTCTCTAGAGCATATATATCATGTGGTATGTGTGCACATATATATGTATGTGTAAATATATATATATATACACACTTATGTAAATATATACACATTACTATTAGTGTTCAGAGTTCACAGGGATGATACTTTATACTAGCAATGGGTTTACCATGTATTTGTTTTGCCAATTTATTATTTAAAATTCCATAATGAGCCTGGCAAAATGAATGCCTTCAACATTACAACCATAGTTTAAAGCCAATTAAGTCACAGAGGGAGAAGGGGAAGACAGGAAAGCAGAGGAGGGGAGAGGAGAGAAGGATTGAGGAGGGGAGAGGAGAGGAGGAGAGGGAAGGAGAAGGGGAGGGGAAAGGGGAAGGAAGAGGGGAAAGGAGAGGAAAAGAGGGTTGAGGAGGGGAGGGGAGAAGAGAAGAAGGGAGGGGAGAGGAGAGGAGGATAGGCAAGTGGGAGGAGAAGAGGGTTGAGGAAGGAAAAGGAGGGGAAAGGAAAGAAGAGGGGAGGGGAGAATAGGGAAGGGGAGGGGAGAGGAGAATATATAATACATATACACATATCTAAATTCACCTTATGTGGGTGCATGTGTATGTTGACAAGACACATATAAATGGCAAATAAAGTTTTTTTTAAGCAGATAGATTGATCATTCCAGATTTTAATACCACCCCCAGGTAGAACAGGTGGTGAAAATAGAATAAAACATGTTGCAAGGAACTTGTCATGAATTTTAAAAACAAAAACGCCTACAGACCAAATACTCTGCTCTGACACTGGGCTAAATCTGAAGTTCCCAAACTATTTTAAATGACAAAGCAGAAGTTCCCAAGAGACCATCCAACAGACATGGTTTGAGGGCAATTGCTGCGGAACTCACTCAGCACAGGAAGAGCTTGAAGGGACAGACAGGAGACAGGGAGCTCGCTCTCACTTGCCACCTGGGCCACATGCAGATTTCCCCAGCCCTAGAGGCCAGACTATGTGCACAGACCAAGAAGACTGCTGACAAAGGCCACTAAGAAGGGTAAGGCTGGATTAAAAGTAGCCAACCTAGCTGTGTAGCCAACTTGGGATGTAGTGAGTTTGAACCCAACCTGGGTGATATAACAATACCTTGTCTCATGGAAATAAATAAATAAAACGTTAAAATAAATAAAAGAACACTAGGTGAGTGCACTAGTGTGTACTAGTCCAGGACACAAGCTTGAGATTTCTGCCCCACTCAGCTACTCAGTGTTGTGCCCCAACTCAACACCATCCATTGAAAGATACAACTAGAGGTGCAAAGTGGCCCAGCAAACCTGAGTGTGAATCCCAACTCTGACTCTTGTTAGGAAAGATGAGGCCCTTACCCTCAGCCCAGGCCCTCAGTTCTTAGCCCTGGCTCATGGACAGACTCCTGAACCCACCAGGTCACAGATATTTGCCTTTCTTTCCCATCCAGCCTGTCCTTGAAGGTTCCCTTCCTATCCCGCTGGCCACATTAGCTGCCTAGGGGATCCCAAACTCAGAACACATTTGGCAATTATCCAGTTAATTTTTATCATTGGAGATGGCCAAACAATCCACCCAGGACATCCATATCCACTGTCTACATGGATCAAATTCTACCTCACTGGCACACACAGTTTCATCCATAAAGAATGAGCGGGGTCACTAAGAACCTTTGTCTCAGTATCATAGCCATGTTACATTGGCCTTCAGTGGTATTGTGAGCTTGCCCCATTTCTGTGACAGCCTCTGTTCCCTGCCCACGCCCTCTTCACCCCAGGCATCTCAGCCCCACCCACAGGGTCTTAGCCCCTAGAATCTGGATTTGGGGTGGCTGTCAGGAGCTGGAATATTCTCTGCTAAATGTTTGAATTTTATTAAGAATAGCTGCAACATTCTGAAATGCCTTGTAAAATGTAAAGGAAGGCAGGTATAGTGAGAGAGTATCAGGCATCCAACCAGCCAAGGTGCAGGATGGTCTGTGCTATACTATGGTCCTAGAATGGTCCCCAAAGGCACCCATGTGTTGATGGCTTGGTTGCCAGCCCACGACGCTACAGGGAGGCAGTAGAACCATTAGGAGATGGGGCCTAGTGAGAAGACATTAAGTCACTGGGCCACAGACTCTTAAAGGGGATATTGAAACCCCCTTTTCCTCTCTTTTTGCTTCCCACTGGCCATGAGGGGAACAGGCCTCCTCTGCTACATGCTCCAGCCATAATGTGCAGAGCTGCCACAAGCCCAAGGCAGAAGTGAAACTATGAATCCCTCCCCTCCAGAAAAGCCTATTCCCTTATTATATGGATATCTCAGGCATTTCACTACAGTAGCACAAAGTTCTCACTAAGTTTTATCAGGCCATTGCTTCTGCCCAGAAGATAATGACCCAGCCCCACTGCAAGACAGAAGGAAACTTTTATAATCCCCTCCCAGACCACACGTGTCAATTAAGATCCAGTCTTGCTAAATGAACAGAAAATATAAAATCTCAGAAGCGTAAAGACAAAGGCTTAGTCCTAAAAAGAAAAAAGAAAAAGCAATCCCCAGCTGTGGAAGAAGACAGCACCTTAATCTGTTACCAGGGTGGGCAAGTTCATTCCCTCAGCTGGCTCCCCTACAGATGTCAGTAAACTGTGACCAGTGGGCCAAATCTGGCCTGCCACCTGTTTATGTAAATAAAGTTTTATTGGAACACAGCCTCACCCATTCATTATACATTGTCTATGGCTGTTCTCCTTCTGGGCAGCCAGAGTCCAATCACGGCAATAGAGAGCTGGCCAAACCTGACCTATTTACTCTCTGGACTTTCACAGGAAAAGTTTGCAGCCTCTGCTGGGGAAATCAGTGTAAAATGAGGGAAATTCTGCAAGGCTGTGAAGTCATTCAGGAAGCAAAATTCTTCTCACACCAGTTCCTATTGCAAGAGACAGAACCCCAAGATTTTCATAAACCAAAACTTTTAATCTTTAGTTTCTGCCCATGTGACACCCACTATAACCATTTAAAACACACATAATAAATGAGCTATCCCATTCCTGGGCCCATTTTTTTAAAATTAAGCACAGACAAAGCACTACAGCATGCTGTGGAAAATCACAATGTAATTCTACTAATCAGTATTAGGACCAGGCCCAGAGTGACAACAGTACAGCTTATCATACCTTTCAGCCCAAAGAAAGCTAAGGTGGAAGAGAGAGAGAGAGAGAGAGAGAGAGAGAGAGAGACAGAGACAGAGACAGAGACAGAGAGACAGAGAGACAGAGAGACAGAGAGACAGAGGGACAGAGACAGAGACAGAGACAGAGACAGAGAGACAGAGAGAGAGAGAGACAGACAGACAGACAGACAGACAGACAGACAGAGAGGAATAAATAGGTAATTACGATCAACTGGTTTCCTTGGTAACTCTGTTTATAAGTGCAATTATGATACAATATTTTTAATGATAAACACACTGTTTGATTTGAGTTTATATGATACATACAGTCTGGGTGCCGCTTCTACCCTACAAAAGGTGATGCCAGATGCAAATCTGAAATTTTGTCAGACTAGGAAAAACCAAGCACTTCCTTCAACCCCTATCTCGAACAGCTGTTATTAGCTTTTTCTCTGAGAACCAGAGAATCCAAGTATATGGAAATAATATTTATGGTCCTCAATGAATCCTATGCATCATTCAAGCCTTAGATGTTTTGGGAGGTGGGACGTGGGTGGGTTTTTTGTTATTTATTTCTTTGTTTGTTTATTTATTTATTTATGTCAGTCGTGGGGCTTGATCTCAGGGCCTGGGTATTATCCCTGAGCAGTTTTTGCTCAAGGCTAGTTCTCTACTACTTTGAGTTATAGCGCCACTTCCGATTTTCTGGTGATTAATTGGAGATAAGAGTCTCGTGGACTTTCTTGCCCAGGCTAGCTTCCAACTGTGATCCTCAAATCTCAGGTGTGAGCCACCAGCGCCTGGCTAAGCCTTAGAGTTTTAATGGCAGCATTTATTATTCTGATATCAGCTGGGTTCCTTCTCTATCTTGTTATATCCATTACCCAATCTCGTCTTGCAGGGATGTTTGTCACCAGGTTTATGAGAATAGTGTTCTGGTGCCATGGGAGGTAGCGAAACCTTTAGGAGGTGGAGCCTAATAAGAAGTTTTAGGATCACTGGAGTTATGTCCAGAGGATGGTGGACCCTGGTCTGTTTTTCTTTTGTGTCCCAACCATAAGATGAGTAGGCATCATCTGCCTCATGTTCCTGCCATGATGTACTGACAGACCTGACAGCAACAAGACCAATCAAACATGGACTGAAAGGCAGCTTGTTAAGTATCAGAGAAAGGTAAAGCAAAAGAGGGCAAAGGAGCATATGACACACAGGTCTATGATCAACACATCAAAGATGAATTCTGGCCAGTTTCACAAGATGACATCTAACATTTTATAGTTATCCTATTGTAACTCGGGAGAGGAAGAAATTACTGTTATTGCCATTTGAGATAATGAGGAAACTGAGGGCTGACCACATCAAGTGACCTCTCTAGGATGATTGAACTCACTGATGAGGGGCAGGGGAGGGATGGAGTCCACTTCTCCCAAGCCTTCCGCTTGAGCCTGTCCATGGCTCCAGCCACAGCTCTGGCTAATTCCAGTCCATTCCCACCCACCACCACCACCCAGGTGGAGTCAGGCAGGGCTCCACCTCCCACATTTCTTTCCTCTCACGAGAAGCTTCCCCAGCAGGCTCAGATTTGTCAAAATAAAAGAAAGAAGAGGAAAGGTCATTGTTACAACCATTTGCAAGAATATCTGAGTTAAAAATGGAAGATTTGTCATTTGCATGGTGAAGGGAGGCGGGGGGAAGGAAGCATTGTTAGGTGTTGGTAATGTAAAAACATAAGTATGCTGTTATTTATGTAATTAGTTATTGCTTTCATTATGGGTGCAGTCTTAATGGTTATAGTATTTATGTATAATTACCTTAATATTCACTGAAATTTCCAAGTAGCTCCCTAATTAACTGTCTCAAATATATAATTACATTGCATCTTTACGCAAGACTTGCCTAATTAATGTAGTTACACCACTTCTTTTGTGAATGTGCATTATTAAATGCTCTTTGCATCATTCTTCTGACTTCTTGTAATTCACGCTTTACAAAAATTAAGACCTCGAATTAGAAACCTTCACAAGCAGTCCAATCCTGCAGCCGAGCAGAGGTTCAGAGCTGCTGGGGAAAAAACAAGGACTTGCTAAGCCTCATTATGAGTTTCTCCTCACACAACCTTTCTACATGGAGGTGAGAGGAGCTGAAGGTGGTGGGGCTCATTAAGAACAGTGAGGCCCGCAAGCCCCCCATTTCTTTATCTAATCCTTGGCCTCCACCCTCACGGTTACCCTTCCCTCAACCAAGGCAGGCCATCTTGGGTCCTAAGTCTATTCCTGGCAGGCACTGGACTGAATCTTATATCCTCTCCCAGCTGGAACATCTTAGGTGATCTTTCTGAGCCTTGATTTTTCTAATACATAAAAAAGACACCCATAACTATTGTCTACCTCCTCCAAAAACGCTATAGGATTTAACAGTCTGGTAGACATGAAAAGATTTGAAATCCATAATGAATGCAACATGGAAGTTCTTTGCATGCCTTCAGAGTGGTCTTAGCATATGCAATGGTTATTCAGTGCTGCAAGCCAAATTCAGTGGCCTAAAACAGCCACCATATTGGTTAATTCCCAGTTGTGGAGAGGGACAATTAGGGTCAGGCTCAGGTCAGTGATCCTTCTGGACGGAACCAGAATCGACTGTTCTTGCTAGACCCGCTCCCATACCTGAGTCCACAGAACTCGAATGGCCATGATTTTACTTCGTGTGACCTCTCACCTTCTACCAAGCCTGCCTTGTATGTTCAGTAGTGGAAGTATTTCCAACACAAGGACAGAGGATACCAGGCTTCTAGACCAGAATTTCCACAGTATCATTTTCTATTTTCTTCTGGTCAGAACCTCAGCAGGCCAACCCAGATGCAATACCTGGGGAACTAGTTCTTAAACAGAAGGAGTCTGTGCCATTCTTTACAACTTCTACATAAGGTAAAATTCAAATCTATTCTTCTAGAGAAGAAAATGACTCTTGAATTAGTCAATAGCCAAGGGCTTATTGAGCACGTACTATGGATTTAGCATTGTAATAAAGCTAAGAGGGGCCCAAAGAGAGATCAGTGGAGTGATGAGAAAGGAATTCATAAATAGGTAAGACCAGAGAGATTAAGTGAAGGAGGCAGCTGTGGGCCAGACCACTGAAGGGTAGTGAGAATAGGGGCAATGTAAAGGAGGCAGGGAGATAGAGGCTCAAGCTGGAGGCCCTGGGATGCATTGGACCCAATGTAGAGATCAATGGAAAGGCAAACTAGGATTTCTTCAGATAACTACAGTTCTCTCTTGTTGATTCAGATGACCTCTTGGGTGAGGCCTTTTTGATTGGCTCATATTTGTCTCTCTCTCTCTCTCTCTCTCTCTCTCTCTCTCTCTCTCTCTCTCTCTCTCTCTCTCTCTCTCTCTCTCTCACACACACACACACACACACACACACACACACACACAGAGCCTCATCTCTTATTATGCCCTTTACTAGCCTCTTACTCTGCTCTAAAGAAACTCCTCAGAGCAACGGTCACTACCTTGTGTTATATGACACTCTTGTGTTTCTTTGCTTCTTGCTTCCCCCACGGGACTGTCAACTACAGGACCAGAATTCAATTCAGTTTGTGTAGAACTATATCATCCCATCTTTTAAAAATACTTGGCACATAGCATATCTTCAATCAATAACCTGCTGAGTAAATGAATGAGTAAATAGATGTACAGTATATGCCAGAAACTAGTTGACCGGGCAGTCAAAGCAAGAAGATTTCTGGTTATAGAAATCCCTGATCAAAGTATTCATGAAATACAAGAAAAAAATGCCATGCTATTTAATGGCCACTTGCTAAACACATTTAACATGGAGGCCAAATCAGCCCTTCTGACCAACTGCCCATATACATGTATTCTCCAAAAGTGGCTGGAGTAGGGTGCATTCAGCCACAGTCAGTGTTAGCTAGAGCTCCTTAACTGGATACATACTTCTTTTAGCATGACCATAAGTAATGACAGAGCTTCCCTATCCTTTACAAAAGAGAAAGCTAAGGCCCAGAGATATAAAGGGACTTAGGCAAGACCACCTAGCTTGGTAATGACAAAAATGAACTCAAACCCAGGTCTTCTGGCTTCATATCATATCTTAGCTTACCACCACACTTGCTGATTCACACAGGCTATCTGAGTGGGAGCTCTGAGCCCTACTTTCTACTAATGTCTTTTCCAAGATATGGACTGGTTAGAGAGACAAGAGGAATACAAATTCAATTATTAGAAAACCTGTTGTACTCTTCAGTCATATAAGGCAATTCATTCAAGAACATCATTTGATATCCCTGTCCAAGTGCCTGGGATACAGAGATTTAAAAAAAAAATCATAATAACATCTTTCAAAGAATTCCCAATGAAGAAAGACACTGTCATCTTTCTGCATAATGCAAAAATGCCATTCAAGTTTCAATTTATGCAAAAACACCAGACCAGAACACCACAGACTGGAGTAGGTATGGTACCACCAGAGAACACAGAAAAAGACTCAACAAGAAGGTATGTATATACAACTTGCTTTCTGAGCAAAGGTGATAGCAAAGACATAGAAATCTGGATGTGGCATAGAAAATGTGAATTTAAATTCTGACTCCCTCACGCTCTTGCCCTGTGTTATTGGGCCAATCACTAACTCCCCGAGCCTCAGTTTCCTCATTTATAAACTGGGAATAAGAATTGTATCTTGTCTAATTACTCAATGGAATTTTACTCATCCATTAGGAAGAATGAGACTTCATCCTTTGCAAAGAAATACATGAACCTGAAAAAAAAAAAAAAAAACATGTTAAGTCAAGTAAGTCAGGCCCAGAAAGACAAAGGTTAAGTGTTTCCTCTCATATGTAGAAGCTAGAATTTCTAAATGTATAAGTAAACACTTTGGGGTTGTATGCAAGCGTACACAAATGTATTAACCAAACTATGGCATTCTCAGAGAAGACTTCAAATGATGTAATCCCTTAGAAAGGCTAACTCACAGCCCAACAAGTTGAATACCAGGAAACAGGTACTCAAAAGGAGGGGCATGAGACCAAGGGGAGGGGGTAGACTATTGAAGTAAGAAAGGGTGGGGAATTCAACCATAAAATTCCATGTATATCCTACAAAATTAAGAAAACTGAGGGGAAGGGTAGGGTTGGAAGAGATCGGAAGAATGTGAAAATAGTGACATCAAGCAAGATACATTGTAGTCCTAAACTAATTTGTTGAATGGTAACTCCTCTGTACAGCTACTTAAAGATAATTTAAAAAATCTGCTCTAATTGCTGAAAAGTTTGTTTAAAAGGATTAAGTTAAATAAGAGGTGTGGAAAGTACTTTGTAAACATGTAAAAAGCAAAACAAATCTTGGGAATTTCTCCTTTAAAATTATGAACCCTATGACCCTTGGGTCTCTAGTCTCCTTAATTGTAATTACCATCACTAAGAAAGGTCTTTTACTTAGCAACAAATATTTGTTGAATAGCATCTCTGTGCCCAATAGCCACCAAGGCAATAAATATAGAGCTTAGTAAGTACTCAGTGCCAGGCATAGCAATAGATACTTGGCCCATACTTGGTAACTCAGGAACTTGATTTTAGTCTCACTGATACCACTGCTTACCAAAGGATATTAACCAAATCCATTCACCTCTTAAAGTCTCATTACATTTGCTGTACAATGAAAGTCAGGAGTAGGACAGTTATTTTCAAACTCAAGTTTGCAGGGGTTCTAAATCCATTATATTGAATTTCAATTTTAAGCTATTTATAAACTAGTGGAAAACACATCTTTAAATATATTGTGCATCAAATGTTAGCATAGTGGATACTTTTCAATATTTTAAATTGAGTTCTTGTTGGCTTTAAAATAAAACATGCTATGACTTCAAACTTACAAAATTAATTTTCATAGTGTGTTATTGCTTTTCTGTCTTAAATATTTTGATGTCATAAAATATCTCCTTTGAAAAATGAAATATATTGATAAAAAGAAATTTGAAAATTAATAAGCTAGATGATCTCTGTGACACTTTAATGATCTGAAATGTCTTTGTGTGGGTGAACATAAAACAGGACCCTGGCCTTCAAAGAGAATGCATCTTTTTGAGACATAAAAACAAAATATGATGGGGCTGGGAAGGTGGCTCAGTGGTAGAGTGTTTGCCTTGCATGCATGAGGCCCTGGGTTCGATTCCTCAGCACCACATAAGCAGAAAAAACTGGAAGTGGCACTGTGGTTCAAGTGATAGAGCGCTAGCCTTGAGCTGAAGAGCTGAGAGACAACCAGAGTTCAGGCCCCATGACCGACAAAAAAAAAAAAGGAAAATATGAAATACAGCACAAGATAACTGTCCAGCTGTTTCTTGATATTGATTCTTCTTGTTTTAGTGTTTCCTGCACATATGATTGCCCAGAATTAAAACCATCATTTCCCTTATCTCTTTAGTATCTTGATGTGGCCACAGGACCAACTTCTGGCCAATGAAACTGTAGATGAGGGCAGAACTTGTATACAAATGAGCATATGTACACATGTAAAGTTCTCAGCAACTTTACTTTAAAAAAAAAAGTCTAGGGATTAGGGGCCTGGCTCAGCTGGTAGAGGGCCAGCCAATGAGTGAAAGCATCAGGTACCATGTTTGAGTCCTGGTCTCAGAGCTAAAAAAAAAAAAATACTGCTTGCTTTCTTCCCTATTCCCCTTCCTGCTAGGTAGAATACAGACCTCAGGGTTAGAGCTGAAGCTGTATCATTTGGTCCCTTAGAGCCCTAAGTTTTGTTCCAATCAAGTAATACCTCCTCTACCTAGTGATAATTATGTCTCTTTGGAGTGATGGGGAAACCCACTGGGAGCTTTCTCCTTTCTCAATTGATTTGTACCCACTTTCCTGTGCTAGGTACGAAAAGATGGTGGAGAAGGAGTATATTTCCTGCCCACACCCTCTAAGGTTGCCCTTCTGGGTCAGAACATAGTCTGTGGACAGGGAAGAAAGAAGACTTTCTCCATGGCCCAGCTGTGCCGCCACCACAGCCACCAGCAGAGCTGTTGACTAAACGGTCTTGAAGGGAACAGTTTACCTGCCTGCAGGATCTGGCCCACGAAGAACTGACTAACGAGGCTCTTCCTATAGGCTCTACTCAGGCCAAATTCCCGGGCACTGCTGCCATCCTGGTGCCAGAGATCTATTAGAGTCCCATCGGAGCAGCATATGTCTTCTATGGCATTTCTTTGATTTTGCATATACACACCTCCACTGCTGTTTGATTACATTGCTGTACTGGGTTTTGGGGTTGTTTTTGTTTGTTTTTCTCAAAATGATAGCTAGTAGAGAAAAGGCATTTTTAAAAGACTGGGAACCCTCACACCTAAAATATATCTCCAGGGAGGGCTCAGAGCTTAATACTTTTAATTCAATCAATGTTTAATAAAGGCCAATGAGAAGCAGAGAAATAGCAATGTATGAAAGAACTATAAGTACTTTAGCTGAATTTACCACATGGTACTTGGTTGTTCACAGGCCGCGCCTCTGAAATTTTGGGATAGTCGGTTATCCAGCCTAGGACACATATGGAATTTTTTTCCAATATAAGATTTTTCCATTGTCCTTTCTTTTTTTTTCCAGATCTTGTGATACCCAGTTAGTTACCAAAATAACCAGTAGCCACAACATCTGGGCGTCAAACAGACACAGGAAAAATACAGCAGAAGAGGAAGATCATGAAAACAGGAAACACGGAGAGGAGAGTGAAAAGATGTCAAAACAAAGCCAGCCTGGGCAGGCCACGAGGGGAGAGGCCAGCAACAAGGCCACAAGTTCAGCTGCTGCCTACGTTCCTCAGGAGTCTTCAGAGAATTGACTGGTGACGTAGACCCCATGCCCACACAAAAGAACCACAGTCTTTTCACCTCTATTTTACCCCCAAAAAAGTCATGGCCTCCTTCAAAGTCAAGTAACAGTAATAACACCCATTTCCCTAGGCAGGCAGCTACCTCACCTTGTCTGGGTCTTCTACCACCCCAGACACAACAGATTAGAGAATGACAGACAGCACCATGGGGACAAGTGTTCAGTCTTGTTCTACTTGTACCCAGCCTCATCACAGTGGCCTTAAGAAGGCCTCCATCATCTCCTGCAGCCTTGTATTCCTGCCCTAATACTGGGCCAAGCTCATAACACACAGTTAGTTGCTTAAGTAATAACTGACCAATCTAACAGTGAAGAATGGCTTTGACCCGCCCCCCCACTTCATGCTCTTATTCACCAATATTTCCTGGCCCAGGTTTTCAGATCCAATAGGCAAAGTAGCACACTGGGTGTCTCTCCCAAATACAGCAGACACCCAAGCAACGTTATAGATTAGCTGGCAGACAAGCAGAGCTTTCAGAAGTAAAAGAGTGCCTAGAGTTCCTCAAGTCCAACCTTCTGCCTAGACATGAATCCTCCAAACTTTATTAACTAAATGAAGGTAAATGTGGAGCTCAGGAGTCTCCAGAGCTAAGACATTAGCTGCCAGAATAGGATCCTAGCCATAAATAAAACTATGACTTCATGTTGTCTCTTTATTCTATTGTTCTTCAAATAATAACATAACAACCACCACCACTTTTACTTTCTTCCTTCAGAATAATACGCCACCTTTTCATTCAACTTTTCCAGAAGTTTCTCTGGGTTGTAAAATGCTCAGTAGGGAGCTCATTTCCTCTTGCCTCATAGTTCTCCTCCACTGAGGAGCATCACAGAAAAGGTCATCCTCGAGAAACAAGATGAAAATATTCAAATCCTAGAGCTGGACGCTCAGACAATGGGGTCCTCCATGTTTGCTGTCCCACAAAGATCAGGAGTAGTATGTGAAATGAGAAGGGGCCCTGGTGATTCTCTAGGGCTCTAATGGTCACACTGTTCCATTTATTTATTTCTCCTTCTTGGAGCCCAAGAAGAATGAGGCCACTGGTCATCATTAGGATTCAGGATGGCCAATCTTTTCACAACCCTGATTGTCCATGGCTCTGGACTAGGCCCTCTACAGGGACAGCTTCTCTCAAAGATTAGGGGTAAGCTGTCTGTGTGCACCTGTCTATCTCACACACTCCAGGATCTTTGTCTCCTCCATACTCCATTCCAAATGGACAGTAGTGATTTGATTAGCTGATTTTCCCAGGGTGCCACAGTAAACGCATATTCGTCCAAAAGAAATGTTCACCTGAGACTCAATCTGAGAAACCAGCTGGTAACGCCAGGTCCAAGAAGATGGTCAGTGAGTTCACTTAGAGGAAAGAGGAGGAGAAGCCTTTTGAGACTGAAGTCGCAAATCAAAAGCTTCTTCCATGAAAAGAGGAGGCGGGACTGGACTCCGCCTTCCTCCCAGGGAAATCATTTTCTTCAGGCTGTTTAAAGTAAGGTCTAAGGAGCTGGGGTGAACACAATGCCCACCTCTCGGTACCCCCACAGGAGGCCCTCAGCCAGGCTGGCAGAGAGGTTTGTGGGGAGCTTTTCCCTCTTGAACCCCTCTCACTGCAGGTTTCTTTGAGAGGGTGCCAGAGTTTTGCTCGCTGGCTTGGGGAGCAGCTCCTTCCTGTGAAAGGCAAGGCAGGAGGAGTTTTTGTTGTCTGTGCAGCTGGGAGGGGGGCCGGGGGTCCAATGGGGAGACCCCAATAGAGTAAGGACCTCGGACAGCTGTCTGCCAAGACATAGAAACACGTCTTTCTTACTTCGTGAGAAAGAAAACAAACAAACAAACAAAAAGATCTAAGGAAAAGGAGAAGAAAGGTAACCATGGAGCCTGTTCCAAGGAGTTTAAGACAGCCATCTCTGCCAGCCGGGGAGTGGGAAGATCAGCTTTGTTCTGATGGAGGGATAGGAGGCTTATTTGGACCAGGAAAAAAAAAAAAGGCCACCAACTGAATAATCAGATGCCTCTGGACTGGCTACAGAAGGCTCTATCTGGTGATGTCCATTCTGCCTGCTGGCTTCCTGTGGAGACAAGCGCCTCCCCCAAGATGATTACCATTCTCCAAAAGTCCCTTTCTTGGCATGGTGCTGGGGCCCTCATGATAAGGGATTAGGTGGTCCAAGGCCTGCTCTGTTCTTCTCCCTGCCAACTGGACTTGGAATTAACATACCCAAAACTGAGCTGGTCACTGGGAACCTAACCCTCATCCCACTCTCCACTCTCAATAAATCTGGGACTACAAGGGTCCCTGACATTAGAAATGAGATGGAAGCTGCCTCTCTGAATTTCCCAGGAGGAAAAAAAAAACTTAAGACCAAGAAAGCAAAATAAACCCCTAGGGGTCAGGGATGTAGCTCAGTCACAGAGCACTTGCCTAGTATGTGTGAGGTCCCGGGTTTGCTCCTCAAAACCTCCCTCTAACCACACTGCCAAAAGAAAAGCCCGACTACTTCGGTGATGGTAAATTCCAGAAATAGAATTTGTTCTGGTTTGGTTTTAATGGTCCAAGTGATATTCTACCAGCAGAAAGAGTCTTTCACTTTCCCTAAAGAAAGCTACAGCTGATATCATGCCTTGGTTGAAGGTCCATGCTGGGACAGAGAGCTCTTGGCAGATGGAACCTTAGCTGTGGGAAAAGCACTTGAGGACACAGGATTCATCCAGAGGAAGAAATATTTTTCTGTGCCCCTCTCTTAGCTAACCCAAGTCCATTGATCTAAACCTTATTAAAGAATCACTTCAACCACTGTGGGGTCCATCTGAAGTGGCTCTAATGTTTCCATTGGGCAATACGTGACATAGGACAGGATCACAGGAGCAGTGGCACTATTTAACTCTACCTTGAGCACTTAACTTTCCCCTGTCCCCTTCCACTTTCCTCCTCTGCCTTCTCTTCACTCTTAGGCACTGCTAAGACTTCTTCCACGATTCCCCACCCTCACCCAAAGGGCTCTACACAGAGCCATAAAGAGTTAGAGTCCCAAAGGGGTGATGTTGTCCAAAAAGAAATGTACGCTTTACTGGACTTTTGTAACTGTAACCCCTCTGTATATCACCTTTATAATAACAATAAAAATCAAAGAAAAAAAAAAGAGTCCCATTCCTACTAAGTCCACACAACACAAATGATGAATTCAGTCAGGGGTGGTGGGGAGAGAATTCTCTTTTCTTTCTGTGTCACTTGCTCACCCAACAATTATCAAACTGAAAAAAAAATCTGAACTGGGAAAGTACCTCTTCAACTAATGGTTATCACTGCCTACATGGTAGCCTCCAGCAAATTTTGTGATGGCTTCTTCACAGCCTAGTAAAATAAAATGTGAGCAACCTTCCAGAGCTAATGATGAGTGTGATTCCATGGCAGACA
Organism: Dipodomys merriami; assembly: GCF_024711535.1. Taxonomy (NCBI): domain Eukaryota; kingdom Metazoa; phylum Chordata; class Mammalia; order Rodentia; family Heteromyidae; genus Dipodomys; species Dipodomys merriami. Next base: position 4,787,097 of record NW_027204604.1, read on the forward strand.
GCATTCATTTCAAAAATAATTTGTATAGACAACAAATATTCATTGACTGCTGACTCAAGACCAGATCTGTGTCTATACACTGGTGAGGGAAGATGGACATAGACAATGCTTCTGAGCTGCCTTCAGGACTAAATGGCTACAACCTATTTAAGTAAAATAAATAAAAGATTTTGATAATAAATTGCAAACAACCGCTACACGAAAAATATGATGAGACTGAGATGGAGAGGAAGGGTAACCAACTACTACCTTTGTTTTTGTTTGTCTGTTTTTCAGTTGTGGGGCTTGAACTCAGGGCCTAGGCCCTGTCCCTGAGCTCTTTTGCACAAGGCTATCACTTTGAGCCACAGTGCCACTTCCTGTTTTCAGGCAGTTAATTGGAGATAAGAGTCTCATGGACTTTCCTGATCATTTGGAAATGTGATCCTCAGATCTTAGCCTTCTAAGTAGCTAGAATAACAGGTGTGAGTCACAGGCATGAACCACCACCAGTGCCTAGCCAACTCTTGGACCTTTGAATGGTAGATCTGTCTCTTGTCAAACCTTGGGATTCATGCTGAGACCCAACTGATAAGGCCCCTAAGGCTTGGCAAGATCTGGGGAAGGGATCACTAGGAAGAAGGAACCGCAAGAGCAAAGATAGTTTGCGAGGGGCAGGGGAAGTATCCGGAGCAGATCTGGGTGAATCAGCTCAGCCAATCATTTTTTCACAATACCAGAAAAGAAAAAGTTCCCTCTCTAAATGCTTTAAAAGAAAAAGATCAAATATTAATCAATCATTTATTATTTCTTTTCCCTGCCAGGACCTCTTGTGTTATCCTAGCCCATTCCTCTATCTCCACTGCTATTTCCCCAAACACACACACACACACACACACACACACACACACACACACACACACACACACACACACACACACACACACACACACAAAACTACTACTAGCAAAGCAAGGACTTCACTGAGAAAATGAAGCTCCTTCTTCAAAATCTTAAGACCACCCACAAATCGGGCACATGACCAAAATCCTAAGTGGAATGTGTGAATCAGAGACCCACGGCTGCATGGGCAGGCCCACTGTGCCAGAGAAAGAAGAAGGAGGCATTTGTGAAACTGTTCTCTACTGGTTTTGTTTCGTCTTCCTTCGTTCTAGATGAATAGCACTGATACTCTGGTTAATAATATGCTTTTTTTTTTTTTTTAATGGATGAAGAGTTAGTCTGAAGCAAGAAAGGTATCCTGGTGGCTGGAAAATAGAGCCGTTTCTTTTTTCTTTTTCTCTTTCCCCTTTTGAGCAATTCCTCCTCCCTCCTCCATCCAGGCTAGCATCCTTGCCCAGCAGGTCCGAGCAATCTTCCCATTTCCTGCATTTCATGCGAAGGAGCATTCAAAAGTTGGACAACAAGGCTTTAATTCAACTTGATCATCTTCTCAAAAAGAAATTTTTTTAAAAAAAAAAAAGAAAGGATTTTAAAAAGAGTAAGAACAAAAGTTGGAACAGGCTAGACTAAATGGATATGATCTGAATGCATATTTGTGTTACAACTAATACAACCAGCATCAGAGAGGGACCAAGATCAAATAAATGGTAAAACCTGACAAAGAGAAGAATAGATGGTATGTGGAGCCATCTGTTTTGGAGGACACCCAAATCTGTCTGAATCTGTGAGGCCAAACTACCAGCTATTCTAAGACGCCCCATTCCAAGAGTGGCCTAATGCGTATCTACACAATCCGTTTCTCTCCCCATCACTTTGGCTGCAACTTTTTTGTGCAATTAAGTAATTTATTCCTTTCTTCAGCCTCCTGATTCTAATGAATCTGAGCCACAAACAAGCCTCAGTTGCTCCTATTCAAGGAGTCTGATTGCATCTGGCAGTGATTGCTGAAAATCCTGAAGAGGAAGCAGGGAAGGGAAGCATATTGTCTGGGGGGGTAATAGGTGAAGACCTGCCTCTCTTGACCTATAATACATTAGTGTCAGTGAACATTTGGCAGCCTTCAGATGATTAGCAATGAAGATGAATCAAGCAAAAAAGAGGTAGAAATCTGCCTCATCTGAATCACCAGAACTGCATACATTTGCATGCTGATTAGCTGTTCTTTTGTCTGTGTTCCTAATTATTATGACACATTATGTCTTCATCATGCAAGATTCTGATCTGTCTTGTTCAAAATGCATGTAGAAAAAAGTGCTGTTTATTGATTCAACATGTAACTTTTATTTTTATGTTTGCTTTAATTAAATACATATTTGATTGCCTGCTGTCCTATTTTTTTCCTCTTTTTTTTTGCTCTTATTTATTTCATCTTGTTGACAAACACACAGGTAACCTTCCTTTATCAGGCTCAGATCATCTGGTGTTCACAATCTCTTCCCCCTCCGCTTCCTCTCTCTCTCTCTCTCTCTCTCTCTCTCTCTCTCTCTCTCTCTCTCTCTCTCTCTCTCTCTCTCTCTCTCTCTATTTTTCTCTCTCTCTCTCTTTCTCTCTCTCTCTCCCTCTCTCTCCCTTTCTCTCTCTCTTGCTCTCTCTCCCTCTCGCTCACTCTCTCTCTTTCCCTCTCTCTCCTCTCCTTCTCAGGTGCTCACTTCAATTTCCTTGAAAAGGCAAAGCAAAAGAAAAAAGAAAGCAAGTCAGCCTCCTTAGTTACAGGAGGAGGAAGCGGGACCGGGAGGGTGTTCCAACCTTAACAAGAGCAAACAAATGTTGGTGACTCTGAGAAGGGCTTTCCAGGGAAACTCGGGCAACAGAAGGGGGTTAAAAATAACATGATCCTGTGAAAGAAAGAGGCCCTCTGTCATTCCCAGTTGTCTTCACACGTTATTGATGACGAGGGTCTGTGAGCAGGGTATGAACAGGCCTGTCTCCCAGGTCAGGCCTCCAATTCTCCATCTGGCCCAATTGCTCTGCTGGAAATCCCAGCATAACTGGGGAGTTACGAAGCAGAGACTGCTTTCCCAGAAGGCTCTCCTTCCTCCCATTAAGCCCAGTTTTTAGAAAAACACAAGTGGTAATGGTTTTTGAAACTCGCCATCTATCCATGGCAGACATCACAGAACTATTACCCTACACCCAGGAAACCAACCAACTACTTCAGGGACAAAGATACTGGACAAAGAATTCTGGAAGAAGCACCTCCCAGATAGAAGGTGATGTGGGAGCACACACCCCACTGTCTCTTGGGGCTGTTCCAAACAACTGGAGAGTCTGTCTGAGCAGGAGATGGGCAAAAGGAAGGTGTGAGCAGAAAAGGAAAGGGAAAGATATTTGTTTCACGTTGGTGACAGCCAACCCTAGCTCTCATGTCCTTATTGCCCTCCACCCAGAGAAATGTGAAGCAGCTGTAGTAAGCACAAAGCTATTTGGCACATCCAATCAAGACCCTTAGAGAAGGAAGGAGCACCACAGAGGAAGAGGCGGATGCAGGAGTAATTGAGTGCTGAGGTCCAAGCATGCCCAGAAAACAAGCAGGGCCCAACCGAATGCAAATGGCTCCTCGCTGAAGAGGCATAATGCCCACCGTTCTTCCCTGCTAATGGGCAATGATTGGCTGGAAATGTAATCAACAGCTCTGCCCCCAGCATCTATCCTTACTGGGAAGGATGATGGAAATCCATATTCATGAGAACACAGGCAGGCAATGTGTACTGGGTGCAGAAAGGGGGTGGGACTGGCCAGGGTATGACCCCGGTCTGGTCCGTGGAGAGCAATAATGAGACAAGGAGCAGGGGGAAAAGAGTGTTGAAAGAGCCCCTCAACCCCTCCCTTCATATATCTGGTGCCCCCCCAATATGGACACAGGTCCCTGAACCTGAGACTTTATAAAAAGAACTCTTGAGACGGGTGAAGCTATAATTCACCTAAGCACAACTCTGCTGTATCACTCAGTACCCCCAGTGGAGTGCCAGTCCTACCCTGTCTCTACCTGCCCAAGAGTGGCATGGTTACTAGGCAAACTAACAAAACAGAACGAACTGTAACAAAAGGCACAGGGACAACATGAGCTTCCTGATATCCATCTTCGAGTCTCCCACTGAGTCCGCTGAGCCTTTTTTCTTCTAAAAGATATCAGATAGCGTATTGAGTTGAGCCATGTCTGTATTGGTCTGCACAGATTGCTGTCACAAAATGCCATAGGCTAAATGGCTGCAACAATGGACTTAAATGGCCCCCAGCTGAAGAAGTTGAAAGTCTAAGAACAAGGCTCTACTTCGTTCTTAGTCATGTTCTTTCGATATCTTTCAAGGTCTTGCCTATAATGAAATGATGGTAATAAGAGACGGTAAGAACTTTTCTAATGTCCATTCTTAGCAAAATAAAAAAGTTAGTAATTCCCTGACTGGCCCAATGAAAAAAATAAAAATCTAGGGCTAAGGATATAGCTGAGCAGACCAGTACTTGAATAATATGCATGAGGTCCTGGACTCCATCAGTAGCCCAACAAACAAACAATACGTAAGCCAGATTTATGTTGCTCCTACCTCATATGAAGCTGAGGTAACTAATCTTGATGACAACTAATGGAAGCAAGTAGTCACAGGGAAAGCATAATACGTGCCTTAAAGGTATTAACTCAGTTAAATCATAATAATTTTGCCCATATGGTCCTTAAGGGAACCCCTCTAGGAACATCAGAACTCAAAAATCTGATAGAAAATGGTGGATTTCTTATTAAATTCTCAGCTTGTTAAGGAAAAAAAAGCAAGCAAGTAAGCAACCAAGGGGGGGGAGAAAGAAAAAGAAAGAAAGAAAGAAAGAAAGAAAGAAAGAAAGAAAGAAAGAAAGAAAGAAAGAAAGAAAGAAAGAAAGAAAGAAAGAAAGAAAGAGGGAGGAAGGGAGAGAGGGAAGAAGGGAGGGAGGGAGGGAAGGAGGAAGGGAGGAAAAGAAAATATAAAACAAAAGGAAGACATTGTTTACCAGCGGACACAAGTTTGGGAATATGGGAAATTGAAACAGGGTATTTAGACCCTAGGCCTAAAGTCTAGGAGTCCTAAGTTAGATCTGGCTACTCATCTCCATTGGCTATTAAAGACATGGAGAAAGGCAGAGAAAGGAGATTTATTACATGGCAGCCATGGCAAGACAGAACTTCAGTACATATTCAGCTGTCTTTGGGAGTACAGACATTAGCCTCAGGTCACACAGAGAAAGCTGGAGTGAGAAAGTCACAGGTGGCCTGGTTGCCCATTAGCTCAGTCTTTGCCTCCAGAAGAGATCCTGAGAAGTTTCCATTTTTATCATTGGAATAGAGCAGGAACAAGTTGCCTGGCCAGGTAATCTCCTGAGCTTTTAGCTGTTTCCTTTAAGATAGTAAGAAGATGATATCACCTGTTTTAGGAAAAGTTTGCCTTCCATCCAAGATACTTATTGGTGAATTCTCTTTCCTGGAGCCCACAGTGGTTATAAGGTGACTGCAGCAGAGAATAGCACAGATGCAAACTAGGAGCACAGAGTGTCCCACTTGTAGTTAATTCGCAAAGCCCAGCAAAGCCATCGTTTAGGTTGCCTCTTACAACAATCTCACAACTCTGTGGGATTTCTGCTCAAAGCCTTACCCTTGCCTAAAGCATCAGGGCCCTGTCCACCTTTTCACATTGCCGGCTCAAGGATATGGCCAAGCAGCCAGAGAGTCAGTGAGAATGAGAGTTGGAAAGAGATGACTGACGAGATGAGACAGGACACCTCTTGGCCCAGTAAGACTCTCAGATGGAGAAATGTGTCCCCAAGTCTGAGATCAGAGGGGCTCGGCTTCCCCAGAAAAGGAATGGTGCTTCCCAGCTTGGTTCTCCTGGGTGGGGAGGACCATGCTTCTCCCATCTCTGAAGCGATTCCACTGGCAGGCAGAGTGATCCCCAAGAAGAAGGAAAAGACATCTCCCCCGCCCCACCCCCAAGCCACACTTGGGGTGGGATTTTCCTTTGTTTGCAATTGTAATCTCAGTAGTCGCTCTAGTCAATAAACAAACAAGTGAAAAGATTCAGCGAGGTGTAAAAATAGATTTGCACAGGGCAGACAACTGCACATTCCATTTATTTACCTCCTCTAACAAACCGATACCTGGGGTGACATTTATTAATAAACGGCATTACCAGGTGCCTGATATGGGGCTCACAGAAATTAATTACCCAGCCCATGGTAAAACCATAACAAGCCCGCAGTGCTGTAACATTTGTGCTAATTGAAAATGAGATAAGTGCTGTGGGTACAATTTGCATTCAATGCAGTGTATTAATTATCTTTAGTTCTCTTCATGATAAATATACCTGACTGAATCCCTCTTCTAATTTACCGAGTAATCGAGTTGGAAGTAGATTCCCTTAGGTAACCAGGGGGAGGCATTTGAAGTGGGCAAGATGGAGGCTCCGCTTCTCCAAGTTCCTCCCCCAGGTGAGCCTGAGTATTTGCTGACCTCACAGTGTTCTTAGGAAGACAATGAAGGGAGTCTGATCTGTCAAACTCCCCAGCCTCTGACCCTAACTTTTTCCTTCTCTCCCAACACTATTCTAGCAGGCTTCTAGACTGACCTAGAAGCTCAGAGAGAGCTCAAAACATTAAGTTTGACAGGCTGTTTACCAATCCATTCAGGACCACTGGATGCTGTTTATGATCTCTGCAAGAGATTTGCTCCTCAAATCCTCCGAAGTAATTCAGGACTTGCATGCACTCGGTTCTGAATGGAAACTTACACGTCAGTCACAATGAGGAAAATTCAGATTTTCACATATTGGGCAGTTGCAGCAGATTCACACTGCGGAAAGCTGATTTGGAGAAAGGGATCAAATAATAACTCCAACAGGAGACATAGAGAAAGTTCCTTGGTATCATCCAAGAAGGGAGGCCAGAAGAACAAAAACTGCATTCCCTTACTATGAGCCAGAGCTCCCCAACCATTCAGGGCTGGGGCAGCAGCAAAGTCTTCATTGTTGCTTCTCATTCTTGACAATGGATTCTTTTTGCCTTAGCACAGCAGCGGCTTGTGCTAAGTAAGAAGTGACACAGTTCTTGTTCATTGAGAGCTAAGCATGCATCAGGCCACAAGTTAAGGACTTAACTTGCATTTCATGATTCCTTCTCTTGTCTTCTTAGCTGGCTTTCTTGCACAAGGAGTCTGAAGAATGTCCTTCCCCAAAACACACACAGTGACAGTCCCCAGCCTTACCACACTTGCTTCTTGTCTGGTACTTGTCCCAATGTATAGCCCCCAGCTTAGTTGTTTACCTGAGAAAAATGTGTGCACTTTTGCTTCTTCTGCCTGAAAATATCTTTCCTCACTTCCTATCTGTCTCTATTAAGTTGTCACATGACTAGTGGAAATAACTCACAAACTCCCCTATAATACACACACACACACACACAACACACACACACACACACACACACACACACACACACACACACACACACACACACACACACACACACACACACACACACACACCACATGTCTATCTTCCCTGCTTTATTCTTCCCTGTTTGGGATTAAGTTCTAGTAAAAAAAAAAAAAAAAAAAGACACAAAGTCCTCAAATGGTGTTGAAAGGGTCAAAATGGAGGGGAGGGGAGCTTTGTGATTGTTGAAAAACTATCATCACTACGTTGCTTGAAATATACACAGAAATCAGGGTTTTCCCTGGCAGCTCAGCTCATCATTTAAAATCATTGTGATTGAAAGCACAGAATGGCACAGGGCTTTCTAACATCACTGGAGCACCTGGTTAAATCACTGAACTCAAAGAGTAATTGTGCCCTGTACATTTTAAGATATAGAATGCCCTCATTTTCAAGTGAGAAAGCATAGCATGCAGGGGTGAGGGAGGAGGCTGAGCTTGGGGATGCTCAAGCCTTCTACCCATTGCTTGACTGGATTTGAGTATCACTTAGAGCTGAGGTGTTTTTTAAGACCCCCTAGTTTTCAGCACCCATTTCATGCTGGAAAAAAAATTCATTTCAATGTCATATAATTCCATTCACCTAATTTAGGGCAATTCAATGGCAGAAGCATTCAGTGGGCCTGTATTTCTCCAAAGTATTTTCATTGCTGCTAATGGAGGAAACTTGAAATCAAGACTTGAAATAAAAGTTCTTATGATTAAAAAAAAGGGGGCTAGGAAAACTTTTTTGACTTAATAAGCTGTCATTGTAGTGAGATTTCTCAGGACCTTCAGTATACTATGGGGAAGATCATCTGTGGGTGCTAAGTTACAGCTAGCTAAGAATAGCAGGTACAGCATAGTAGGGTGAATACAGGTAATTGTTAGTTTTCTACCATTGTAACAAAAGACCTGCGCAAGTCAACTTAAAAAAGAAAAAGGAAAGAGTTATTTGTACTCATGGTTTTAGAGGTTCTAGTCCATGGTTAGTAGACTGTTCTCTGGAAGCCTGTGGCACGGTAAGCATCATTGTGGGGACACATAACAGCAAAATTGTTCGTGACATAGTGACCAGAAAGAAGAGAGATTATAAGGGGCCAGAACCTCCATACGGCCTTCAAAGGTACTCCCCATTTTACCTAATTCCTCTCCCAGGCTCCACCTACTAAAGACTCTGTACCTCCCAATAGCCCACCATCCCCCACCTTCCCCCAGATAGGAAGGGATCAAAGCCTTTAACACACGGGTCATTGGGAACATTTCTGATCCAAACTATAACAATCATGACAATGTACTATCCAATTCAAAAAGCTAGAAGAAAAGATGTAGAAAGTTTTCATTATAAAGAAATAATAAATATTTCATGAGGTATATACATTCAACCTGATTCAAACATTAGACAATGTGTACATGTGTCAAATATCATGTTACCTAATTAAGATATAGAAATTTTATGTTCTTCTATATCAGTTTAAATTAATCTAAATTTCAAAGAAAAAAAGAGAGAGAACAAATATGCTAGTAGTCATCTCAGATACCCAGGTACAGATACTGTGCTTCTCTAACAAATTGGACACAAAAGTTAAGGAGGACATTAGGGAGGTAGAAGAGGAAGGGAAAAAGAACAAAAGAAATAATAATAGAAGGGGTAAATATGACCAAAGTACATTATAGGCATGTATGAAAAGGTCATATTAAACCCCCTTCTATGTACAACTTAATGTATGCCAATTGAAAGGAAAAATAAAAACCTAAGGATGCTTGTTTTGTGGTTAAAGTTTTCTCAAGTGTTTCAACCTTCAAGAAAATTATGTCAGGCTGGGAAGGTGGCTCAGTGGTAGAGTGCTTGCCTTGCATGCATGAGGCCCTGGGTTCAATTACTCAACACCACATAAGCAAAAAAAGCCAGAAGTGGCGCTGTGGCTCAAGTGGTAGAACACTAGCCTTGAGCTGAAGAGCTGAGGGACAGCGCGCAGGCCCAGAGTTCAGGCCCCATGACTGACAAAAAAAAGAAGGAAGGAAGGAAAGAAAGAAAGAAGGAAGGAAGGAAAGGAAGGAAGGAAGGAAGGAAGGAAGGAAGGAAGGAAGGAAGAAAGGAAGGAAGGAAGGAAGGAGAGAGAAGAAGAAGGAGGAGGAGGAGGAGGAGGAGGAGGAGGAGGAGGAGGAGGAGGAGGAGGAGGAGGAGGGGAGGAGGAGGAGGAGGAAGAGGAGGAGGGAAGGAAGGAAGGAAGGAAGGAGAAGAAAGAAAGAAAGAAAGAAAGAAAGAAAGAAAGAAAGAAAGAAAGAAAGAAAGAAAGAAAGAAAGAAAGAAAGAAAGAAAGAAAAGAAAAGAAAATTATAATTCACTCAGGAAGGGGTTATGAATTGTGTCCCCCCCCCCAAGAGATATGCTAAAGCTAATATCTGATGATGGTGAATGTGGCCTGACTTAGAAATAGGGTCTTTACAGAGATGCAGTGGGTTGGCCCTTAATTCACCATGACCATGTGAGGACAAAGACATGCCACAAAAAACACTGTAGGGCAGAGATTAGAGAGATAGCACAGCAAACTAAGTCATGCCAAGCATCAAGAGCCTGACCCAGAAGCTAAGAAGACTTCCCAGAGTCAAACTCCCAGCCTTCTGAACTGTGAGAGAACAGCAGTACTTTGTTAGGCTGGTATATTTGAGAACTCACTCAAGGGGGTCAGCTGTATAAACAGCACATCACAGGTGGACACTAAACAATCCAAGCAACAGGTAGGGATGGAAGGAAGTATCCAAAGAAGGGTGCATGAGGGGTAGGGCTTGAGAAAACAGATCCCTGGAGTAGCCAGACATAGCTTCAAGGAAGAAGTAGGAAGTGGGGGAGGAGAGAGAAAGTAAATATATAAGTCTTCTGTGTTATTAGGAAGAGTCTCTCTCTGTCTCTCTGTCTCTCTGTCTCTGTCTCTCTGTCTCTGTCTCTGTCTCTGTCTCTCTCTCTCTGTCTCTCTCTCTCTCTCTCTCTCTCTCTCTCTCACACACACACACACACACACACACACACACACACACACACACACACAATCAGACATACCCCACAGCTTAGTGAGTAGAAAAGACTCAGACCCCTTTGAGAGCTTTCTCCCTAGGGTAACTTGGCGACAATCTATCTGCATTGAAGGAACCAATAAAACCCAGTGAAATTTCATAGACACCCTATATGAATTTTGCCAAATAATGTACTTTTCATCTTTGTAAGCTTTGGATTTCAGAAATGGTATACATGTCATTACAGGAACATCTAAACAAGACAAGTAGACAATTAATAACTCTAAATCAAACCATTTAACACAATCCTCTTTTCCATGGGAGGAGATTCAGAATAGGAAAAATACCTCTGAAAGTTTGGAGTGAAAAATCTCCATTGACTAAAACAGTGGTTAAGGGCTTGTGTGGAGGAAGGGAAAGGAATTGGGAACACCTTAACTTTTAGCATGAAATGCATCTGTTAAATAGACCTACTAATGGTGTTATTGCAGCTAAAAACAGCGACTTGAAAATGTTGTGTACATTATTACTGTCATTATCCACCAACTGTAAGAATGCTATGTTAAAACTAACTCAAAACACCTCGGGAAAGGTAATTGCTACTAATGGATCTGAAGTGTGCAAAATTGGACATCATTACCCTGTCCTCACATTGCAGGGCTGGGGAAGCGGCTGGAGATGGTGGATAGTAGGCTCACTCTTCTTTCAATCAGGACCCAGGTTTGAGGAAAAGGCCAGGCTGCCTTTCATGCTACAGTGTGGGGAAATTTCACCCGACAGCATATTACAGGCAAGTGTTTGTGAGGTAGCACGGAGAGCTGGAGATGGACTTGCAGCTCCACTCCACCCGTTTTCCCAAGTCTGTGCCGTGGGGGTAGGTGCCTGCAGCTAGGACGGGCCCTCCCCTCCCTGGAAATCTCCCTCCAGCTGCCACTTTCTCAGATCAATTGCCACCACATGAGTTAAGTCCTGCTGACCTTGAAATTAAAGGAAATAACCCAGAATCAAAGGGTTATAAAAGGCAAATGGGTCACCTGGAGTCAGTCTGCGCCCAGACCCATAAGCCCCCTGAGAAGACAGCAACACAGCCTGCTCCTCGCTGCAGCCCCTCCCTGCTCCTGGTGTCCCTCCCAGCCGCTCTTGAGGTGCGGATCAGCTTTCCTGAGGCATGGACTGATTTCCCTCAGTGGGAACTACTGCCCCTACACCATGCTTATGATCCTCAGTGTCCCCACCTCGAAATGTTCCTTCTCCAATTGCCAATTGATAAGCATTTAAAAAACCTTTAGGCCTTGCATGTCTTCCAGTTTCTAAATGAATGTCCCCAAATAGCTTACATCCCTGAACACTGAAGTGTCTGTCCCTTGCTCAACTTCTCCATTACAGCTCTGAACACACACTCACCCATGGCCTCCACTCCTGAATACTTATGTGTACCAAAATTCCAGAGAGCTGATGTTGACCAGGAATTGCAACCTTTAACTCACTAGAATTCCAGCAATTTGGTGGGGGGTGGATTTTCCCTTCTCTTCTGAAATACAGAAGTTAAAATAGAGGGACCCAAAAAAAAAAATAGAGGGACCCAAAGCCCCCCCCAACCAAAATGCACAAGTAAACTCAGAGAGAGAGAGAGAGAGAGAGAGAGAGAGAGAGAGAGAGAGAGAGAGAGAGAGAGAGAGAGAGAGAGAGCATGATGTACTACCTACATTCTAAACAGAATTGAAAAAGTCCCCTACTCATGTAAGAAATGATCCACCTGATGGCTAGAGACTGGGCTACCCAGTATCCTTGGAAACCTGGCCCCAAGGCTCTGATTGAGATTTTGATCCCTCAAATAACCAAGGAACTGAAAAGGAGAGTGGTCCCTGGGGAGGCTTCGCCTGGCACAGGGTGGGAGAGGTCTACTCTCAGGACCGTATTACTGAGGAAAAACAGCATCCCTAGCAATGAGCTCACCTGGCAGAAGAAATTCTTGGATGAGGCAGTGGCATATTATCTATAATCCCATCTACTCTGGAGACAGAGAGCAAAGGATTGTGGATCAAGACTGGAGCAAAAAGTTATCAAGATCCTATCACAAAGAACAAGATGGGCCTAGAGCTTCACTTTTGTAAGACCAGATTTAAGGGAGGCAGAAGTAGGAGGATCATTCTCTGATCACTGTCTGATACAGGCTCAAGCAAAAATACAAGATCCTATCTGAAAAATAACTAAAGCAAAAGAGTAATACAGTGTGATTCAGGTAGTAGAGCACTCAATTTTAAGTCTATGAGTGTAAATCCAATACCCCCCCAAAAATAAAATCTTATGGGACATTTTAATATATATATCCATCATTTCTTTCCTAATGTTCCTGATTTCTTCAATAATTATTAAGCTTCAACTTAACTGTATTAGTGTTTGAACAGTGCTTGCAAATGAAAGAGATACAGATGCCCAGTGAGTCCATCAAAGAAACACCCTCATGAATGCATAAATGTGCCTAAGATCAAATCTTGGTGGGTTTTCTTTTCTTTTGTTTTTCTTTTCTTCTCTCATGTTTTGTTTTTGTCCATTGTGGGGCTTGAACTCTGGGTCTGGGCACTGTCCTTCAGCTCTTCAGCTCAAGGCAGCACTCTACCAATTGAGCCACAGCCCCACTTCCAGCTTTTTTTGTTTATGAGGTGCTCAGGAATCGAACCCAGGGCCTCATGCATGTGAGGCAAGCACTCTACCAATGAGCCACTTTGCCAGGCCTCTCTTTTTCTTTTCTTTACTTTTCTTTTCTTTTGTCGGTTGTGGGGCTTGAACCTGGGCCCGGGTGCTGTCCCTGAGCTCTTCAGCTCAAAGCAAGTGCTCTACCACTTGAGCCACAGCACCACTTCCTCTTGGTGGTTTTTCTTATGAAGAAAACTTAAGAGTGAACAGGTAATGGGGTAGGGTGCTCTTAGGGATGTGTAATGAGAACCAGAAACGTGAGGAAGCTGGGGAAGAGAGGAAGTGCATAGGCTAAGGACAGAGAACAAGCTTAGGGCATCGGGGAGCAGCAAGAACCTATAATTAGCAACTCCAGAGGCCTAGAATACAATAAGGGTGCTACATAAGGAAGGCTTCAAGTAGGAGAATGGATGGTGGCAAATTGCTAAACAGGAACGAGGCTCCATTGCAGCATATAACCTCAAGGAGGAACTGGGATGTTATTGTGTGAGGGAGAAGTCACTGAAAGGGCTGAGCAGAAAGAAAATAAATTCAAACCTACTTTAAAGGGATCTCAAATGAGTTCCAAGTTGACCACAGACAACAGAGGAGAGAGTAGGGAAGAGAGTAGGGAGCTAGCTAGAAAATCCTTGCAGCGACCCAAGGATGAGACACAGAAAGCTGGGGTAGGTAATGGTGCAGGTAAGAGGTGGTCAGATTCCCCAATGTGTTTGAAAGAGGGCAGCCAGGATTTGCTGGTGGATGGGATGTGGGTGAAGAGTGAGAAGAAAGAGTCAGGCAGGACTAAGGGGCTGGAATGACAGTAAGAATTGGTAGAGACAGAGTGGATAGCGGACCCTGCCCATCACCAAGCAGTGTGACTAAGACAACAGCTTTATCCTCTCTGGTCTTCTTCCTCTCTAGGGTGAGCTGGTTGGACTCAAAGACTCCTCAAAGTTCCTATAACCTTTGGCATCTTTCCCTTCCTTTTGACATGAAATAAGATTGGAAAGAAGATTGCTTTTTAAATATTCAGCTAGTACCTCCGTGTTCTCAGAAGAATTCTATCTCTGGGGTCAACATCTATCTCTGTGTTCTCTCTTTCTTTCTTTTTTAATTAACCCAGCTCTGACCAGTCACCAGTTGTCAAAGTCTGGGCATGACTGTAAACAGTTCTCCAATCACTACAAACAACTTCACAAAAACTTGGATCTTGTGTAGGATGTGTGATTTTTTTTCTAATCCATTTATGCTTTATTTGTCTTAGTACTGTCAAGTGTTTTTCACACCCTTCAATTAGTTAAGAAATGGACTGAGAGATAAAGATGCTGAAGATATGGACCCAGTGTGCAGGTTTAAGACTCTGGTGTGAACTGGGGAGGCATATAAGAGCAGAGACTGATTTTACAAGTGGTTGCATTATTACTGAGAGTTTTCTTGTTAGAATGACTTTTCCTTCCATATGCATCTGGAAACTCAGATAATGAACACTTAAGAGAACAAAAGGATCCTTAAGCCAATAAAGCAGCTTCAAGAAGTTTCTCATAATGGATCTGAAATATCATTTAGCAGAGAGGTATGATTTTTTTAACCATCTAGTGCCAAATCAGACTATATGTAATATATATATATATATATATATATATATATATATATATAATGAATACGAGTGGGTCCCTATAGAGAAAAATGTTTTGTGCAATTTGTTCCACAACTTGCCATATTTATTTTGCAGATACTGAGAAAATGAGAAGAAATGTGTGTAGAAATACTTTCTTCTTCGCTTTATGATTTTCAAAGAAACCCCCAAGTCATTATAAGCCTGGTTAACACTGAAGGCTGCTGACACTGCCTTTGACTTGCCACCTACTGCAGACCATAAGAATGTTCCAGGCAAGTGCTATTGTCTCTGGAATGGGATAAAGGGGCAGCCATAGGAAGCATGAGAACTGGGTGGCAGGTTGGCTACATAGGCCCAGCTGAGATTGTTTAAATTGCAATAGATTTCTTTCTTTTTTTCTTTTTGCCAGTCCTGGGGCTTGAAGTCTGGGCCTGGGTACTGGGGACAGTACCGAGTACCGAGTACTCAAGGCTAGCACTCTACCATGAGCCACAGCACCACTTTCAGCTTTTTCTGTGATTAGTTGGAAATAAAAGTCTCATAGACTTTCCTGCCTGGGCTGGCTTTGAGTCAGATCTCGGCCTCCTATATAGCTAGGATTACAGGCATGAGCCACCAGTGCTCCACTTAAGGCATTGGATCTCACAGTGACCATTCTTATACATACAGCCTTAGAACGAACCCTGTGGAGATTCTGCTGGCCTCTCTATCACTTCTGCCAAAAGAACTGAAGAAGTAAGGTAGCCTGGTGTAGATTAAAAAGATTTTTTCTTTCTTTGTTTTTTTGAGGGAGGGGACATAAGAATACTGTTATCAATCCCCTCCTATGAAAAGATAGATGGAGAGAACACTCATTACACCTCAGTTTACTTGGAAACGTAATTTGCGAGAGAGAAGCATATGGTTAATTCTGTAAGATTCATCACCACCAGGGAAACATTTTGAAGCCCGCATGCTTCCTAGCGAAGCACATGTGAGAGACAGCAGATCAGCAACGACTCCTGTTGCTCAGATCCTGTATTAACTAGCCACTGTAGTCACCTGAGCTTCTAAGTGAACAAGAAAGTAAATCACAAGCCTTCAATCCCCTTACCTCACCACCACACCCGTGCATGCATGTACCCCCCATACACACACAAGTACGCAGGCATGGATGCACGCTTGTCCCCCAAACATGCATATAGACAGCTAGGCATGCATCTCATGGGAAATGCCCCTTAACTATATCAGTACAGCTATTTGCAGCTCCTACAACATGATAAGTGATTTAATCAATGGAGGAATCACTGCACTCTTCTTTCTCATTTGGACCCAAATACTGTCTTGGAATCCTCAGCCCAGCATCAGAGTTCCCAGAAGTCCACTGTCAACTAAACAGAGGGGACGGAGCTTGACACCTACTTGCCCACCGTTCACAAGGATGTAACTAAATCCTAGCTTCCCCCCCTTTAAGTGATGTGGTTTGCATATGAAAATACAGTAGATCCCTCAGTTCCTTCCAGTGCCATCATGGCATCAGGTTAATTTGATGCAGTTTGTAACATGAGAAGTATAGCTTCACATATTGGTAAACAAATAAAACCTATTTAATGGATGTACTCATAACCCACTATTTGTCACTACTGTTTGCACGTATTTAATAATGATGTTTTCTTTTGATTACTGTATTTAGAATATTGGTTTTTTTTTCTTTGTCTTTTTTTGTCAGTTGTGGGCTTGAACTCTGGGCCTAGACGCCGTTCCTGAGCTCTTCAGCTCAAGGCAAGTGCTCTACCACTTGAGCCATAGCACCACTCCCTGTTTTCTGGTGGTTAATTGGAGATAAGAGTCTTATGGGGCTGGGAAGGTGGCTCAGTGGTAGAGTGCTTGCCTTGCATGCATGAGGCCCTGGGTTCGATTCCCCAGTACCATATAAGCAAAAAGGAAAAAAGCCAGAAGTGGTGCTGTGGCTCAAGTGGTAGAGCACTAGCCTTGAGCTGAAGAGCTGAGGGACAGCGCCCAGGCCCAGAATTCAGGCCCACGACCAGACCCCCCCCCAAAAAAAAGAGTCTTATGGACGGGCTGGGAATGTGGCTCAGTGTTAGAGTGCTTGCCTAGCATTCATGAAGCCCCAGGTTCAATTCCTCAGTACCACATAAACAGAAAAGGCAGAAGTGGTGCAGTGGCTCATGTAGTAGAGTGCTAGCCTTGAACATAAAGCAGATCAGGGACAGTGCTCAGGCCCTGAGTTCAAGCCCCAAGACTCGCCAAAAAACAAAAACAAAAACAACAACAAAAGAGTCTTATGGACTTTCCAGGTTGGCTTTGAACCGTGATCCTCACATCTCAGCCTCCTGATTAGCCAAGATTACAGGTGTGAACCACCAGCATCACCAGCATCTGGCTTTATTTCGAATATATTTATTTGTAATATCTAGTATATGTATGAGTCAAGCGTCAAAGGTCAGATAATGTGATGTCAGGAAAATGAACCCTTAGATGTGTATTTTAATGTTTTTTTCTTTCATGCATGTGTTTCTAACGCATTTATAAGATTATCTCTTTGTTGCTTTGTATGTCCCTCCCCCACAGTATAACCCCTGCTTTCACTATATTTGATGTCAGTATAACTTGTGGAGGAGATGGGGAAAAACCAGTTGTTTAAGGATACAGGTGGACCTGTTGCAACAATGAGAAGTACAAGTTGTCATGTCCAAAACGAGCTTTACAACGTCGGTGCGGGGGGTGGGGGGAGGAAGGATTGGGACTGGGGGGGAGGGGGAAGGCTGGGAAGGGATGTGAAGGGTAAACAAAGGAGGCTGCAATGCTTGGTAAGAAATGTACGCATTACCCTGCCCACGTAATTGTAACTCCTCTGTACAGTATGTTCACAAATAAAATAAAATTAAATTTTAAAAAAAAGAATATATTTTAAGGTGATTTTAAAAAATCAGGCAGGCAAAATGCTCACCAATATGTCCAGGTCTCCCATGGAGAAGCACATATCTATGTCTATGGAATCATAAACACAGTCTTGACAAAAAGGCCACAATGATGTGTCCATGTGATGTTAAATCGCTTAAAAGAAAATGCTCAGACCGAGGAGGTAACCAGTGGGAAAGCATTTTCCTCGCTTGCACAGGGCCCTTGTCTGATTCTCAGCAGTGTAAAACAAAAACAATAAAAAAGACAATGCTCTATTACTCATCACCTATCATGGTGTTAGTTTGAATCCGGATTGTCCTCCAAGGTGCATTCAAATGCTGGACCCTCAGCTTGACACTGTTGGAAGGTGGTAGACTGTAAGAGATGGGCTTGGTGGATATAAGCAAGATCACTGGGAAGTTGGGTGAGTTAGGGTCTGTGAGACTCTTATCTCTAATTAACCACCAGAAAACCAGTAGTGGTGCTGTGATTTAAGTGGTAGAGTGTTTGCCTTGAGCTGAAGAGCTGAGGAACAGTGCCCAGGCCCAGAGTTCAAGCCCCACCACTGGCCAAAAAAAAAAAATCAAGGTCACAAAATCCAAGCAGAAGCAGCATGTTGGCTAGGGCCTCTCCTGTCTTCAATGTGCATGTGCGTCCCCCAGAGTGGATCTCTCTAGAAGGCAGCCAGTCTGCAGAGGCTCAGCTTGGGACAGCCACTGCAATGGCTGATATAAAACTAGAGGAAGAAGGCGCTTGGGAGCTGGAGATGTGTGAGAAAGGAAGAGAGATTAGCCACAAAACTAAACAGTCACAGTTATTCCCAGGCATGTACACTTAAGTTTAAAGCATGTATTCATTAAATGGCATACAGTTCCTTTCATAACGAGGGTGGGTCCAAGTATTCTCAACTAATCTTTGGTGTTGACTTTGAGTCCCGTGAAAGGTAAGCATTATAAGCAGTAGTATCTAGACTGGACAGGCACCATGGACAGGAGGGTTCAGATTCTTGTACCTGAGTGGACAGGTCATGGAGGCAATAAAGTGCCCCTAAACACACTGGGCCCTGAACAAGGCCTAGTGTTTTCTAGATATCCTTCACATTATGCAAGTGAATACTAGCAGCCCCAATCACAGGGTCAAAAATGGAGACCCATGGTCAGAAACCATTTAGGGGAAGCTATATTATCAATCTCTGTGATTTCAGTCACCAGCTGCAAGAACTTGGGCTCCTTCTTATTGTCATTATGGCATTCTGGAAACTGAAGGCAATGTGGTCCAAGCCAATGCAATGCCCACTTTAAAATGTTGCACTGATGTTTAGTTATTACTTCATTTCTCCCTGCTGCTTTGGTAGCAGGCTGGAGAAGACTCAAAATCCTGATTTTTATGCCCAACATAAACACTAGGAAGAGGACCCCTGCGAGATCCTTCTCCTTCCTACGCACCCTTCATCCATCAGAGTGGTTTCATTTTTCTCCTATTAAAAAAATCCTCATAATGGGCTGGGAAGTTGGCTCAGTGGTAGAGTGCTTGCCTTGCATGCCTGAGGACCTGGGTTCAATTCCTCAGCACCACATAAGCAAAAAGAAAAAAAAGCCGGAAGTGGCACTGTGGCTCAAGTGGTAGAGCGCTAGCCTTGAGCTGAAGAGCTGAGGGACAGCACCCAGACCCAGAGTTCAGGCCTACAACTGGACTCAAAAAAAAAAAAAACCTCATATTTTAAATTAAAAAAAAAAAACATATAGAACTGAAAAATGTTCACTGTGACCCTCACTTAAGCTTAGCCCAAACTGTTTCCCCATGCCATTACATAGCCCTAAATTGTCCACTAAATATCTAGTAAACCACAAGAATGATTGGGAAATTTAGATTAGTGGAATTCAAGGGAAAAAAGATTTTCCAGAGTTAAAAAAAATAGGAATAATGTTTAAGGGAATTGCCTGAAATTCTCAGTAATTCCAAGGTCTCCCTCCATGGGGCTCATGATCACCAAGATATCATACACACACA
Source organism: Dipodomys merriami (assembly GCF_024711535.1). NCBI lineage: Eukaryota > Metazoa > Chordata > Mammalia > Rodentia > Heteromyidae > Dipodomys > Dipodomys merriami. The sequence continues at coordinate 4,806,692 of NW_027204604.1, forward strand.
TCCTTCCGAACGGATCAGAGATCTTCCATGGAGAGATCTGTGTGTGATCAGCTGTTCCCCAAACCAGCTGAGCTTCAGCTTGGTCTTCTTCCTCAAACTATAGAAATTCCCTTCTTCCCAAGGCAGAACACCCTGCTGCAGTGTTTTCCGGCTGTAACATTCTGAACAAAGCTTATGCTAATGGTGCTCTGGTTGATTATCTTCTGCAGTTTTTGATGCCAAGACTCTAATCACTGCCTGGACCCTGTGAAGTTCATCAGGCCAGTCTGGTGAGGACAGAGAATACAGGAGGCTCCTTCTGTCTTCTCTGAAAGTCCCAGGGGCTGGCAAATGAAGTTCTCTGTCTAGGACTTGACTCTTTTCCTATGGAGACACCACCCAGGCATTTGTTTTTCACCTCCAAGGATCCTTGATGAAAATCCAATTTGTTTCTCAATTTAGGGCTCTCAACAAGGTGTGTCAGTAATGCTGAGGTACTGATGTAGTTGCCAGCCACTCCGTGAAACACCGAGTCTTTGTCTGGCTTCTTATATGGACAAATGTGGTAACAGAAACACAGAATATTTCAGGATAGGATGGAATTCTGCCAAGAATAAGTTAAAACCTCAGTAGCCACTCTAGCTAATTCGGAATGTGAATAAGACAGTCCATTTGCATGTCACTATAAAATCAAATGGTTCAAAAGTTCCAAATAGTCAATAACCAGCACTTTTTCTTTCTGGTATAAAGAAACATTTGAAAGACAGGGGGAAAAAATGCTGAATCTGAGTCCTTTAAGAATTCATTAAGAGCCAGGTGCTAGTAGCTCCCACCTGTAATCCTAGTTATTCAGGAGGCTGAGATCTGAGGATCATGGTCCAAATATGCAAGCACAGGCAGCAAAGTTCGTGAGACTCTAATCTCCAATTACCCAACAGAAAAGCAGAAGGAGAGCTGGGGCTCAAAGTGATAGAGCACTAGCCTTGAACAATAAAGCCCAGGGACAGTGCTCAGGCCCTGAGTTCAAGCCCTACAACCACCAACAACAACAAGAATCCACTAAGGGACCAGGAGCAGTGATACCTGCCTGTAATCCCAGCTGCTCTGGAAGCAGAGATAGTAGGATCAATGTCTAATAACAGCCTGGAAAAAATTCTGATACTCTATTTGAAAAATAAAGGTGTGCTCAAGTGGTAGATTCCTTGCCAAATAAGCACAAGGCTCTGAGACTGAAATTCCATTATTACAAAAGGAGGAAAAAGAAAAGTATTTAGGAAAGTCTAATAAACACTTGGATGATCTAAAATTCAAACCTAGAACCCTGCTTGCGATCTGCTAGGCTGGCCCCACTCCTGAAGCTCAACTTCGGGCTGGGAAGGTAGCTCAGTGGTAGAGCGCTTGCCTTGCATGCCTGAGGCCCTGGGTTCGATTCCTCAGCACCACATAAGGAAAAAGAAAAAAAAGCCAGAAGTGGCGCTGTGGCTCAAGTGGTAGAGTGCTAGCCTTGAGCTGAAGAGCTAAGGGACAGTGCCCAGGCCCAGAGTTCAGGCCCCAAGACCGGACCAAAAAAAAAAAAAAATCTGAAGCTCAACTTCTACTCTCCTCATTCTACCCTTCTTCCTGAACCTTCACTAGGCCCTATTTCATCTCCTCCACTGCTTGTTCTAAGTTCTTCTTTCTCACTGGACAAAATATACTTACAATCTTTTTAAAAATATGTGGGGGAAAAGACCAGCCCAAAGTCAGTGGATGTATACCTTTAATTCTTGGTCAAGATTTACATCATTCAGCTAAGGACCTTCCCATCCCTGGTGAAGAACAACATAAGCCAACTAAATAATGAAAGATGGTCTTTGGAACATAGATTCTAGGGTTCTAGATTCTCTGTCAACTTTATTATCAGAGTAACCAAATATAGTCTTCAAAATTTGTCTATACATGAGTTCTTCACTGCTCTCCCTGAAATCTTTCATGGCAAAAAAATGATTGGCTAAAAATCTTGCCCTGTAAACCTTTGGTAACCAGTATTTAAACTACTTTGACTAAGAAGCACCATCTATTTATTTGAGCCTATAAATTAACTAAAACCAAGAAAGAAGCTCAATATCCTGCCTCCATTTTGTATCTATTCTTGTTCTAAGCCATTCATTTTGGATTTCCTTCTACATCTGCTGTACTTTCACTTTTTAGTAATTTTGTGTCCAATATAGACAAAGAATGCAAAAGAATTGAGAAAAATGTTAAACTACCAATTGTGTTATAATAGAGAGATTATTATGGTAGCACTTTCTATTTTCCAAAGTTTCTCTAAGGTAAGTTATATTAGCTTAGTAGTAATTATATCTCCTAGTTTAAAAAAAAAAAAAAAAGAGGAGAGATGCATTATTCAATTCCTACACAATCTAACCAACTTAAACTACAACAAAAATAAAAGATTTTTAGGAGGGTAAGGGAAAGTACAGAAATGGTAGACAAAGGATAAACCAATTCGGCAGTGATAGCCATTAGATACTATGTTAGAAATGAACTATACAACTTGGGGGGAGGGAAAAAACTGGGAGAAAATTAGGGAGGGGTCATACTGTTTAAAAAGAAATATCTGACTTATGTAACTGTAACCCTTCCGTACATCACTTTTGCAATAAAATTTAAATTAAAAAAAAGATTTCTAAGAACATCTTTTAAAACCTTATATTTTTCCAGATGCCAGTGGTTCCAGCCTACATAGTCCTGGCTACTCAGGCTGCGGAGATGTGGAGGATAGAGGTTTAAGGCCAGCACAGGTGGCAAAGCTCACTAAGACTCCATCTCCAAGCTAACAAAAGTAGGGCTGGTGGAAAGGTTTAAGTGGTAGAGCACCAGTTGACCAAATCTGAGGACCTAAATTCAAACCCCAGTCCTGACCAAAAAAAGAAAAAAGAAATCTGATATTTTCTAAGAAGGTACTCAAGTCTAGACTCATCTGCAGCATAAGATTTTTAAATGTGGGGCTGAGAAGGTGGCTCAGTGGTAGAGTGCTTGCCTTGCATGCATGAGGCCCTGGGTTTGATTCCTCAGCACCACATAAGCAAAAAGAAAAAAGCCGGAAGTGGTGCTGTGGCTCAAGTGGCAAAGCGCTAGCCTTGAGCTGAAGAGCTAAGGGACAGCACCCAGGCCCAGAGTTCAGGCCCATGACGGGACCCAAAAAAAATTTTTTTTTCCTTTATAAAAATCTTATATAAATATATAATATATCATACTACAAATGTATAAAGAATATATTATTAATTATATATGCTAAATTATGGTCATAATTTATAATATATTATAATCTAGAGACAGCCTACTTCCCAAATATTACTTTAAGCCTTTGGTTCAAAAAATGACCAAGGGCTCAAAAAGCTTTGATTTTCTGCCACATACTTTTCTCCAAAATGCCAAATGAATGGCATCTGCTCCTACCAAAGTGAAACAGCCACAGCTAGAATGTCTTTATAATCGGGGTAGGGAGAAAGGGGGAAAAAGCAGGGGTAATTTTTTCCCAATATGTTTGTCATTATTATAGGTTATATATACAGAAGGAAAGTTAATTAAGCTTTAAAAAAAATTCATCACACATCAATGGCTGCATTTTAATGAGTACAAAAAGTTGAGGTGTTTACTACCAATTAAAGTGGTTTTTAAATAAGCATTAATTAACACAGAAATTCAGAAGAAAGTTATACCTTGTCAAAGAAAGGCCAGTGCAGGCTGTGCCCACTTCTGCTCCCATTCATATTCAGATAGTAATTACCACCAACCCTATATTTTCCATAATAATGAGGAGATGCTGTCATGTCTATCAAACAACAACACACACACAAAAGTGGTGGAATTAGAAATTCTCAACCTGAAGTAAACTTTTCAAATTTTTTTTCCTTCTGGGTTTTTCCCTCATCCATGTCAGAGTTAATCAAAGAGGAGGTGAGCCTGATTTTAAAGGTGAGAGTCTTTCTTTTCTCCTTTTTTGTAGGTAACATTGCTGGGGAGCTCTCATTGGCTGGAGAGGTGTTATTCAAGTCTACATCAGCAAATCAGAACAATTCTCTGCTCATGATTTGAGAGGGCCTGCAATCTTTCCTTTGTTTCTTTATCATCATGTTTGTTTGCATAATTCAACACCCCCTCCTTCCCCCGGGTCATTTCTTATTTTTGCTAAGGTTATAAGAAAGAAAAAAAATCAAGTCTTTCAAATCCAGTCACTGATGGATAGTCTCATCCTTGACTGATGTGATAAGGAATGTGCTGAAATCTGGAGAACGCTTGGGGAGTAGCACAGAAAAGAAGTTTTCACTCACCCCTGAGAAACTAAGTTTCTGGAGACCAGTCTTTCATGTGAGGACAAAAATATTGGATTTTTCTTAGTGTTGACCTCATCAAATTCATATAAAACTGGCCAACAAATCAGCATAAAAATATCCTGATAAGTAATAGAGGAATGTAGATATTCCCTTCCTTGGGCCTCTTATCAAGTGATCTTTCCAATATTAACATGTTTAGGAGAAGCTGAGTTACTAAACAGAAAGCTCCCTAGTGAACAGAAAATCAGAACAAGGAAGCACCATGCTGTGAGAGAATTCTGCTCAAAGGAATATCACTTGTGACCCAAGGATGAAAGATTACAGTTAGACAGAAAGGCGAAGCTCCAGAGAGCAGCATGCTAACTACCATTAATGACAAGATATTCCTGAAAAATATTAACAACGTGGATATAAGTTGTTCTTACTACACACACACACACACACACACACACACACACACACACACACACACACACACACACACACACACACACACACACACACACACACACACACACACACACACACACACACACACACACACACACACACACACACACACAGAGGCAACTATTGCCAGGCTCTGGTGGCTTACACCTGTAATCCTAGCTACTCAAGAGTCTGAGGTCTGAGGATTGCAGTTCAAAGGCAGCCCAGGCAGGAAATTCTTTGAGTCTTTTTTTTGTTGTTGTTTTTTGTTTTTGTTTTTTTGGGGGGGGTCCAGTTGTGGAGCCTGAACTCTGGGCCTGAGCGCTGTCCCTCAGCTCTTCAGCTCAAGGCTAGTGCTCTACCACTTGAGCCACAGCGCCACTTCCGGCTTTTTTCGTTTTGTTTATGTGGTGCTGAGGAATCTAACCCAGGGCCTCTGGCAGGCAAGGCAAGCGCTCTACCACTGAGCCACCTTCCCAGCCCAATTCTGTGAGTCTTATCACTAATTAATGACCAGAAACCAGAAGTGGTACCATGGCTCAAAGTGATAGGATGCTAGCCTTGAGAAAAAGAAGAATTCAGGGACAGCACCTCAGGCCCTGAGTTCAAGCCCCACAACACACACACACACACACACACACACACAAATCAAGTATAAAAGGTAATCATATGTTAATAGGCTAGGTTTTATCATCCTACAATTTGTGTATACTTCAAAACATTTTGTCATACACAATAAATACATACAATTTGATCTTTCCATTAAAAAACTTTTTTAATGATGAGTAGGAACTTGGACATACAAGTTAGAAAAGCTTCTACCAAACAAGTCTTAAAAGTATTTGGATAATATCAGAGGCTGATCGTTCCAACTTTGATACTTTTGGACTCAAGTTTTCAACGTCGACTCCTTTCCCGTTTCAGTATACATCTATTTCTTTACCTGATAGTAAAGCTCCCCTCCTTGGTGGGATAATTACCAACATCCAAAGACCAAACACCAAACAAGGACAAATTACAGGAGCCCACATTGGTAATGTTTTAAAGAATTAAGTTGATCCAGTTACTGTGGGGTCAATTCTTGAAGTTAAAACACAAGAATGGGCAGCTAAAGGCATTGCTTCATCTCTCAGAGAAAGGTGGTTTCTCCCCAAAGTACAAAAAAAGACAAGGATAATCCCAAAAACAAAGAGATGGTAGTGCACACCTATAGTACTAACACACAGGAGGATCTTGGGTGCTGGCTGGCCTTGGGCTGGGCTACATAGAACCATCCTGTCTTAAATAAACATAAACAGGTTAGGCAGACCTTGTTCTGAAAACCCCATTTGCAAGGCAAACCCATTTCTTGGAGTTCCCTGGAGTGCTTGGTGAAATTTAGGAAGAAGTAAATCTCTGTTACTTGTTGTGGGGTTCATGAGGAGAGGGGTTTCTGGGATGACTCTTCTGCAGCACCTCACAGAATGAACAGGGCAAGACTGGTGGTCCAATATTATTAAGTGAATGACCAGTTTTCAGTATCATGTCAAAAATAGTTAAGTTCACAGCTGAGTTTGTTTTCATGAGAAGCCACCAGCTTTCCCTCTCATCCTGTATAACTCGTGATTTTGCTCTTAATTTGGACTAGTCAACTTGCATACTAGCCATTGACACAACTATATCTAGAGTCAGAAGACACTGGAAAATGAAATTCTTAATCAAACCAAAACCTAGGGATCTCGTTTGGTTGGAAAGCGAACAGACTAAATGGATACCAGTCTGGAAATCTCTGCAATGTCAGAGGCCCACATTTTATCCCAAAGCCACAAAATACAAACTGCTGCCATCAGAATTTCAGAGACTCTGTCTCATCCCTCATCTCCTCCCCCTTTCTTAAAAATAAAGTATAGCTGTGCATTGTTGGCCCTTAACTGAGTCTTATCAGATCTACTCATACAGAAATATAAACAGCCTTCCAAGAATAGAGTACCAATGTGCTTCTTAGGAAATGGCAACCCCCCAAATCCCAAGTATGAAAAAACCTCTTCTGTCTAACATGACTGTCACAATGGCCTTTGCTTCAATTCCTTTCACTGATGTTGCCTTTAGCGGGGGAAATGCTCATTTGAGAATCATTTAAATACACAGTGGGGTACACTTCTTCTTTTCTTCTTCTTTTTGAAAAGTGCATTTTCCCCAGAGAGTAGATGCAGGTAACATGCCTCCTTGGTCAAGTCTGGCAAAATGAAATGTTCTTTTTTGTAAAATCCTTCAGTTATGTTCCACCCATTGTCTTGCTTTATTGAAATGGAAAGAACTCTCTCTTACGTGCTTCCCATCCTGCCATTTATCAGAATTGGGATAGATTGTGCCTTTCCACTCAATTTGGACAATGAAATGAGTTTCATTTTTATTTATGGGCTTCATAAATCCGTTTCACTTGCTGCTTTTCATGCCCCACTTCCACGCTGTTGTGTTGGGATTTCCCATCCTGCCAGGCAATTAAACCAAAAACTCACAGAAAAAAAATTTTTTTTCTTTACAAAACTCTTTTAAATTCAAAATATACATAAATCACCTCCTGTTCAGGTCCAATTATTGAAGCGATGAGGCTTTTAAGTCTTTATGAGCATCCAGCTCCCCTGATTCTTTTGCTGTCATCACCAAACTCTCATCTGAGTTCTAAAGGTTTGTGCACAATTCCAGGATGGAAAGAACTTTTGAATTTTAGATAGTATGTTGCCAGACCTGATGCCAGTGATGTAAGAAGATAATAGAATGGCCCAGTGTTTGAAGGGCTAGAAGATCAGCAGGGGGCTCACAGACTAGGATCACCTAAGCTCAGAGCAGGCTGAGCCTGGGAAGATCCGGAGCAGCAGCAATTGAGTTCCGTGCTCTAGGCCAGATGAGAAAACAGACAACCAACCAACCAACCAACAGTCCAGCCAAACCCAATTCCACAGGGCTTCCCAGTAAAAGAAGGGTGGAGAGATGTGTCCCTATCACTCAGTACCTTACTACTCTTACAGGAAGTTTCTGCTGTTTCTCTAAATACTGAACAGAACATCAGGCTTCCACCTGATAAAGTTATAACTCATAGGAGTTCATAGATCAATCTAGTTAATAAAACTTATGGACTGGGTTCAGGCATAGTTTAGACTCAGGGAAAGAAACTAAATAAAACTTTCTTTGGACAGAAATATGGTAATCTGACATTTATAATGGCCCAGATTCAGGCCAGTCTAAAATTTATCTTGATGCTTTTATCTGATTCAATCACATTACCTATGGATCAACCTAACAAAAAGCAGAAAGGAGAAAGGCATGTTTAAACCCGTACCTCCTAGACCCTGAGTTTTAAGATCAAGAACCACTGTTGGTTCCTCTTTGTGTCTAGCTCATGGAAGTTGTTCCATGTTCGTTGGGCTCATTTAGCTAAAATTCTCTGCATGTGAGTTGAGTTGGCTGCCACTAATCACTAGGGTTGACTTGGATGCTTAGATTCCCTGGGAAAGTGTTCCCATGCTCACTCTGTGTGGGTCCTGAAAAGATAAGCTAGCAAGCAAGAATGTGTAAGTAAGTGTGTGTATAGCACGATGTTGACATGGCTGACACAAGTGTTTTAGGCCAGCTGGCAGGGATCTCCCTGGAGTGGAAATGGGTGGGTCAGAATGAGATGAGAATGTCACCAACTATTAGGATCATTCACCTCCCTTCTGGTTTTTACTACTGGCCTAGGAGAGAGGGGATCAAACTAATGTAAGTATTGCTCTGCTTCATTTAGCAGTTACTATTCATATGAACAATTAACAAACTGGCACTCTGACTTATATCATAGTCCTTTGAACTTTTGCTAACACGTGTCTATTTCCTGAATCTGGTGAGTTATTGTGAATCAAGTACTGGACCTACTCAAGAGGAGGTCTAGAACACAAAGAAGTTCCTGCCTCAGTTACCAGCCAGCCTTCTTTACATTTCCAATACTACATAATATGTCTGGAGATAGTTAATGCTACCTCAGGGATAGCGCATGCTAAATGAGCAAGAGAAATGTTAGCTAGAATATAGCACTCTTTCTATCCCAGAGGATGGCAAAATTGCCATCGAAGTAAAATTCCTCAAAGAACAAAATGGTAATTGTTAAAAACACACAGCAACAAAAGATTCCCTGTTCTTAATAACAGCGAATGGAAATGAGCTTGAACCAACCGAAGACCCAAGCCCAGTCCATAAAGTTGTGCAGGTTGTACACTGCCCAAGGGCACAATGTAAGAGGCACTGTAGATTTTTCTATTTACATCCCAGTAGCCAACAAATACCATGAGGGAAAACTGCCTTTTTCTAAATTTAACAAACTTACCAAAAAAGGTTATCAATAGTAACTTTCCAGAAAATGATACTTGGCAAAAGGACAAGGTAACTAGTATCTACTGAGATATAGTGCATACACACACATGCACACATCTACAATTACACACATGCGCACAGACAAGCAGCCCAGAAGATCTCTATATGACTCATTTAATCGTAGCTTCCTTCCCCAAAGTGTCAATGATCCTGTCAGAGTGATCACTGTGTTGCCTTTTAAAAAAATATTTTATTACCTAAAGATACATTTCTAGACACTAATATTGCCCCTCTTTGTAACTGATGAATGTGTGTTTGTATGTATGTATGTATAGTGTATGTGTGTATGTATGCATTTATTCTAGCAATACTAGGGTTTGAATTATAGGTCTTAAGCTAGAAAGGTGCTCAATTACTTGAGCCACACCCTCAGCCTCAAAGTTGTTTGCATTATATTTTCATTACTTTGTTCACTAAAACAAACCAAATCAAATAAAAAATAGTCCTGCTGCACCTACAGTGTCAGGGCAGATAAAAATAATAACAATTTAGTTTATGATCTACTAGCCATATGTTCCCTCTTTGCATACTTTAATATTTGGGGCTTTCTCTTGAATCTTTAAAAGAATTCTGTTAGTTATACTTCTATTAAAATATTATCTCTTGATTTTATTTATTCTTTTAGACATACAAATTTAGACTTCTTTAATATTTTTTTTCTAATTCTTCTTTGTCATCTCACTTCTGAGTATGACAAATATGGATTTTTATGGTTCATATAAACCTCTTAATATTTCTCAGTTCATTTTGAAATAGCAAATTAGTTGTGTGTGTGTGTGTGTGTGTGTGTGTGTGTGTGTGTGGTGTGCCAATTCTGGTGCTTGAACTCAGGGTCTGGGCACTGCCCCTGAGTTTTTCTGCTCAAGGCCAGTGCTCTACCACTTCAGCCACAGCTCCACTTCCAGCTTTTTGCTTGTTAATTGGAGATAAGAGTCTCATAGACTTTCCTGCCCAAGCTGTCTTCAAATCACAATCCTCAGATCTTAGCCTCCTGAGTAGCCAGGATTACAGGCATGAGCCAGAGGCTCCTCCCAGCAAATTAGTTTTGATTTGTTTTGTGAGCCTATCTTTCTAGAATGTTTCATTGTTTGTAACGATATTATCCTACTTACAGAGTTTTTTTCACAGTATCTCTTCATGTTGACTTTTTTTCTGTTATGATTTTTATGTGAAATAGGTTTACCTAAAGTATGAGGATAAAAATGGGTTAAGCAAAAGTTTCTAACTTCACAGAGCTCCCTCTTCTGTTGTTTTTGTGAAATTTTTGTTTGTTTTGTGGTGTGTGTGTGTGTGTGTGTGTGTGTGTGTGTGTGTAAGTATGGTGTCTTGCTTGTGAGACTTAGCAGCTACTCTTTGTTTGATCTAGATGTGTCTCTTGTCCATGTCCCACTCACCTTTGATCCCAGTTTCTCCTGTTTAGAGCTCTGTACTAGAAGGTAGTTGCAAAAGGTCAGTTTGGGGCGCTCAAAGGCCAGCCCCTTAAGTCCGTCTTCTCCTGACCTTCTTTGTACTCACCAGGTATTGGGCAAGCAAAACACTGTGTACCTTCAGCTGCTTCTTATCCCATTGTAGTTCCCAGTGAAGATTTGGCTCTCTGAGTTCTCCGCTCCTCAGCTGCAGCCTGAAGCTATACTTTGCTTCCTTTTGTCTCGCACAAAAGGAAGGCTAGTCTTGAGGCTACTGATACTTCATCCCCACTGCGTGCATTCTTGGATTCGGGGAATCTTAGTTTTATTACAAATGGTGTCTATGAGTTTTCACTTTACTCTCCAGTAGCTCCACACGTTGTTATGTGGGATGATGTATGCAGTGTACTGTGACCATCCTCTTGGTCCTCCCAGGATCCTTCCTCCTGATCTCTTAGCTGGTCATATGCCTCAGTTTTGCAAAGAGCCCCCATATTATAATGTGTGTATTGGGGAGGGAAGCCTAGTGGAAAAGGGGCCATGAGTATGTAAAAAGTGCTGTGTTACTTGGTGGAAATGTAAAACCATCGCAACAGTCAGGAAGGTGGTTTGGAGATTTCTCAGAAACTAAACATAGAACTATCCAATGATCCAGCAATACCACTCTTGGGCATCTATTTGGAATATTACAAGTCAGGATATAGTAAATACACTTGCACAGCCATGTTCATTGCTGCATAATTCATGATAGCCAAGATATAGACACAGTCTAGATGCCCTGCAGTGACTGAGTGGATCAAGGAAATGTGGTACATTATATAATGGAATTTTAATCATCTACCAGAAGGAATATTATATCATTCTCAGCGAAATAGATCGACCTAGAAAAAAATTATGTCAAGTAAAGTAAGCCATGTTCAATGAGACAAACAGCATGTTTTCTTCCATATGTGGAAGTTAGATCTAATATACAGACATACACGACCACATATACAAGATTATATGTACATCAACAAACTGACTAAAGGATGGTATACTCAAAGAAGTCCAATGTTATAACTTCTTTGAACAACTAAGGAACCATTTGACAAAAGGAATACCCAGATGCTGAAACACGCTCTGTGAGGGAGTAATGATGGGGGAACACGGTTAGAGAGAGGAAGGGTGAGCAAATGCAGTGGTTATAGCCAATGTACTTCACAAAAAAACTAAACTACATAGCTTGAGGACAGGGATGGAATGGGGTAAAACTGATCGAGGTGCACTGTACTCATAACCTGACTTTGAAACTGCTTTGTACAACTACTTCATAAACATAATTATTCTCTAAAAATTCTGTCTTAGACTTTGTCTCTGTGACAAATACACGATAAGAAACAGTTTAAAGGGAGAAGAGCCTTATTGGGGCTCACAGTTTCTGAGGTTTCAGTCCATGGTTAGCTCCTCCATCGTTTCTGGGTGGGGGGTGAGGCAGAGCTTCATAGCAGAAGGGTGCTGGGGAGCAGAGTGGCCAATCTAATGACAGCCAGAGAGCAGAGGGATGGGGATAGGGAAAAGATATGCCTTACTAAGGCATGCCTCCAGTGACATACTTTCTCAAACCAGATCCCACACCCCGAATTTCCAATACTACCTGGCAAGGCCATGATATTATAATTTCATCAATGGATTCATCATCCATTGAGTAAGTCAGAGCCCTTATCATTCAATCACCTCACAAGGATTAGATCTACAAGCTCAGGGGCAACATTTCAACACATCAATCTTTGGGCCCCAAGTCATAACAAGTTGCCAACTGGAGGTCAAGTTGCAAAGAGGATGGTATGCTTAGGGGAGAAGTCCCTGTTCTTAGGAGCTGAAAAGCAAGAATCCATCATACCTTCACCCTGTGAAGCAGAATTAAAATCATCTAGATCCCAATACCAGCTCTTATTAGCTTGCTGTGCCAACTGGGATGAATCTGTCTCTCAGCACCTTCGTGTCTCCATCTGTAAAACACAGAGCATATCTTTTGCTCTCAAACAATGCAGACTGTGGGGAAAGCAATGAAACAATGGAAGCATGTGTTACCTGGTCACTGTGCCCTGCATCCTGGATGTCAGGAGCCATGTGCTCCCCACCTTGTCTCTGCCCCTCCATGCCTTGGACAGTGAGGGCCTGACACATGGTGAGCACTCAGGGTTTGCACCTTGAGAAGAGTATTGAAAGCCTTATTATGTGATCATTAATTTTAAAGGCTCCTGAGCCTCATCAATGATGACAAGGGTTAATGTGCCCACAGAGGAGGGCCAGCCTCCAAAGAGACCCTTCACATCGAAGAAATGGCCTTCGCTTCAAAAGTCAACCATCAGAAGACACTGAAGAGCTGAGTTTTTAAAATGCATTTTTTATTATTCAGCCTTCAGCGGAAATGTCACCTTTCTAAAGCAAGCTGTTATCATGCGTTCTCTGTGCCAAATAGGAGCCTCTGAGGAGCAGGATTTTATCTCAACATTTTTAGTGATTTGTGTTTCTCTTTCAAGGAGCTCCATGCCTTAAGGCACCTGAAACACAAGACGATGTACTGTTACACAAGGAGTCAGCTCCAAAACATGAAACAGGGAGTTTTTGCAAAACAGGTTGAAGATCAGGATCAAAGCTAGAGTCCACAGCCACCCTGCCCAATAATTCATGTTCTCTCTACACCGCACCATTGTTTTCTGGTGGGCTCCTTGGTTGAAACCATATTCTCAAAGAAACCCTGTTTTGTGACAGGGCCCCCATCAGCAGGCTCAGCCACATGACAGGCCCAGAAGCAGCCAGCACAACTGCCGGCAGCGCTTGCCAATAAGCCAGATGCTGCCACATATTGGCATCTGGGTCCTGGAATAGCAACCATGTTCTCAGTCTGGCTAGGGATTCTGACCTCAGCTACAGAAGGAGACAAAGGAAGGAAAGAAAGAGATGGAGCAAGGGGAGGGAGGGCAGCCTGTGGAAGAGTCTCTTGGTAATTTCCCTACCATGGATTTAGAGCTTCCACAACAAAAGATTCATTGGAAAGCTGCTACCACTGCTGCAATGGGCGGGAGAGGTAGAGATGAGGAGCATTCGAAACCCAGCGAGTTGTTCTGGCACCTGGGAAATGGGGGTGGCTGATTCAAAAGGAGACAGCTGCAGCAGGCAGCGATTGCTCTCCCCTCCTCTTCTCAAACCATGATAGCCCACAGTGGAGATAAGCTACAGGATATAGCTTCAATCTGCAGCACAGGGACGGAGTGCAACATCAGGATGGCTATGGCTCCCGCTCTCTGGGTGCCAAGACCTAGCAGTGCCAGCAAGCCCAATTAAAATGGTAAGGGCCAGAACTAGACCCCCAGCCTAGAGGAGATCTTCACAACCAAGATCAGGTGTTCCAATCGCAGGAATGGGATGCAGGCAACATTTTGCAAACGAGCAAAGCCTCATATCAAATGGTAACTCCCCAATCCAAGGTGCTCCCAGGCTAACAGAAGCTTCAAGTCCTGTTGTGTTCGGGTCAGGTAGAGGTCTGGCCAGTGAGGGGGTGGGTTGAATCTTGGTGTAGGGTCTCAAGTAAAAGACAAGAGAATAAAAAAGCAAGTCACAGCAGGCATGTAATCTCAGCCCGCACAAGGCTGAGACAGAAGAATTAGGAATTCAGGACCAGCCTGGACTACATCTGTAGACAGTTTCAAACAAAAACAAAAAAGAAAGAAAAGTAAGCAATTCCTGTTCAAAATACCAAATTCGACCCAACATCCCCTTTACTCCATATAACGTGCTTGTAAAGAGTTGCACAGGGCCTTACATTTTAAGGCTAGGTGTGTGAGCAAGTGAGCACGAGAAGCAGACTGACCTCTGTAGTCCTGACCTCTGTAGTCAGACAACTCGAGAAACCACCCCAAAATCACTCCTCAGCTGCAGGCTTGATTCCCCTAGTGTCAAACTAGCAGCTCTCTCTTCACCCAATACTGCATCACCTCGCCAGACCTACCCAGTATGCCTTGGGCCATAACCAGTGTATTTCTGTTGAAAGTAGGCTTTAGGGAAACTTCTACCTATGTTGGATGAAACAGCACTAAGCATGTCCTACCTAGTGTCAATTTAGAAAGGACAGCACATGCCGGGCGCTGGTGGCTCACGCCTGTAATCCTAGCTACTCAGGAGGCTGAGATCTGAGGATCGTGGTTCAAAGCCAGTCCGGGCAGGAGAGACCGTGAGACTCCTATCTCCAATAAACCACCAGAAAACCGGAAGTGGCGCTGTAGCTCAAGTGGTAGAGCGCTCGCCTTGAGCTGAAGAGCTGAGGGACAACGCCCAGGCCCAGAGTTCAAGCCCCACGGCCGACAAAAAAAAAAAAAAAAAGAAAGGACAGCACATGAGTACCGAGGCACAGCATAGCAACTGCTCACATTGACATCCCTCAGCCAGTATTCTTACAAATGTAAGGTAAGATCCTAAAAGTAAAAAAGATAATGGTTCACCTATATTTCCTTCTGCCCCTCTACACACTTACCTGTCAGGGACCATCTAATTTCACTGTGCTACTACGTAGTTTGAAATCAACTTGCAAATGTAAAAAAAAAAAAAAAAAATCAAAGCATACCCAGCTGTAGCTTCCAGTTCTAAAGAAAATACACAGTAGCAATGCTACATTGTCAGAATCCAATGAGAACATTCTGGTATCTTTCCCAAACTTGGTGTTGAGTCTTTGCATCCTGATTTTGAACAGTGAAGCAACAAAATCCTGATTTTCAACTGCAGTATTGCTTAAGAAACAACAAAAACCCAACAATATTGAAGGAACTAAAAGAACTGTAGTTCTTATACAGTGAAAATAGGGGTTATACTGTAGAGGAGGGACCCCTGTTTTCATTGTATTTGATGTTGGCATAATTTGGGGAGCGGAAGGGAAAAAACAAATTGTTTAAAAAGGAATACAAGTTGACCCATTGCAACAATGAGATGTACAAGAGGCTATGTTGAAAAACAAACTTTACCATTTAGGCGGAGGGGGGGGGAGGGATAGTTCTTGTGGAGATGGGAGGGAAGGTAGGGGAAAAACAAAGGAGCAGGCAACAATGCTTGATAAGAAATGTACTTATTACCTTGCTCATGTGATTGTAACCCCTCTGCGCAGTATTTTCACAATAAAAAACATTTAAAAAAAAGAAGTTTGGGGCAGGTGCAGCCTTGCAAGAAATGAGCATTACTTTCTATTAAGTCACATCGTCCTGTGGATGAGTTTTGTTGTGTGTTAAAGAAAAAAATTAATGATTTTGTTGAACATACACACACACACACACACACACACACACAAAAGAACTGTGGTTCTAATGTATGTTTACAAAGGACTTAGGAAAAGAGCCATCCAGTAAAGGAAACTACAACAGAAGTAGATGGTTCTCTTTGGGGTAACAGAAACACTTTCCACCACGGGCTATTTTGCCCCTGACTTTTGATTTTTCTCTTTGTTCAACTTCTCCCTCCTCTGCCTTTTTCTCTTCCTTCTCCTCACTACTTCCTCTATCAACCTTTCCATTGCCACAAGGCTCCCTGGCCTGCCTCTAAGGAAATATGCTAAATATGTATTCAAATTCCAAACACCTGCCTCAGACAAGCAAACTCAAGACAACATAAGCAGAGACAAGGTAGTCAAGCTGAACCAAAAAGTGGCTCTTAAACCTGAACAAAGAGTTTGTGCAGATCCAGATTCACACTATGACTCTCCCCAGAGACCCAGTTCTTTAAGACTGGGACAGAAGAGAACTAGGTCCCTCGAATTAGTTTCCAAGTAATGTCAATGTTGATGGTCTTTTTTCTTTTTCCTAAAACTTTATTTGGAAATCACTTCAAACTTAGAGGAAGGTTATAGAAAGAGGGAAATTCACCTTTCACCTAGGATCCAAATTGGTGGCTACTTTCTAAGCTAAGCTAAATTATATCCAAAGAGGGAAGTCACCTTCCAGGGTGTCCAGTTCAGAACACTTTCCAAACAGAAAGCAAACTGCTATATAAGAGAAAAATGAGAGAAAGGAGTAAACCGGGACCAGGGGTTTGAAGTTCTGAATAATGAGCATCATTATCTATCACGGGGAGAGGAAGGACATACACTCTCCTGGTGGTTCTCTCTAGTGATTCCTTAGGGGTGATTCTGCAAACAGTCCACAATCTCCTGGTATAAACTGGCTGCAAGGAAAAAAAAAAAGCAAAGCAATTATTTGATAGGGATATGACTCTGTACACTTGAGAGAATAGACAGGAGGATGATTATACAGCCCTCTCCTTCACACTCTACCAACTCCCTCAGGACTTTATCCCCAGCCTGAATTTTCCCAATAACGCTTACCTGCTATTCTGCCTCTAATCTCTTTCTTTCAATTATTCTCCATCCTAACCCTAAAACTATCTTTCCAATAGCAGCCTGTAATAATACCAATTTTCTCAGAATCTTCACTAGTTCCCCACAACCTAGAGAATGGAATGTATGTCCCAGCTCAGTACCTGGTTGCCTCCTAGCTCTCAAGTTTAATGTACCTACAAACTAGACCAAAAAGAATCCACACAGCTGTTCGTTTTCCTGTAACCCTCACTTTGTATACAACTGTTTTCTTTTTTCTTTTATTTTGTGTCTCTGGAAACTTTTCCTCCTCCAGAAATAAAGAGGGGAAAAGTTCTTGTTTAAAGGTCCCAAGCACGATATGGTGGTGCATACTTATAACCTAGCTACCCAGATAGAATAGATTGGAGGACTGTAGTTCAAGGCCAGCCACAGGCAAAGATAGAGCCTACTGGACAAGTGAAAAAAGAACCTGAGATGTGACTCAAGCAGTGGTTTAAGACCCTGAAGTCAAGCCAGAGACAGGGAAGAGGGAAGATGGTTAGAAGGGGAGGGGAGGGAATGAAAGAAGACAGGAGAAGAGGGGAGGGGAGGAAAAGAATAGGGGAAGAGGAGCCGGAAAAGAAGGGAGAGAGGGAAGAAGGGGTGGAGGGAGTGCGGAGGAAGTCCTAATTGTACATCAAGGTCCTGCTCCAATCTAGGAAGGCTTCCTGCAGCTCCTCACAGCTCTTTCTGTGCTCACTACTGGCTATACATTGTAATGTTTACCACATTCTGCCCACGTATCATTTATGCCTTTTTCTTTCTCTGTGTATGACACAATCCTTGAAGGTAACTATCATGTCTTTTGTTCAATGGCCAGAGAAGCCCTTAATGGATGAAATGGATGAAATGGTAGATGAAAGTGGATGAAAAAGAAATGAGAAATTAGAAGAGTTGTCTCAAAAGAAGTGTAACAGTAATTCAGAATCTTTTTGTTAAAAACAAATTATTCAAATATCTACTTTCTAATCAGAAGAAATCCAAGTGTTGTATTTTGTTGTTGGTGGTGGCAGTTGGTTGGGCTTTGATGAGGGGGTTTGATTTTTTTGTACTAGTCCTGGGGCTTGAACTCAAGGCCAAAATGTTATCCTTGAGCTCTCCCCTCCCCTCCTCAAGGCCAGTGTTCTACCACTTGAGCCACAGCTCCACTTCTAGCTTTTTGGTGTTAAATGGAAGATAAGAGCTTCGTGGATGTCACTTCCCAGGATGGCTGTGAACTGTGATCCCCAGATCTCAGCCTCTTGAGCAGCTAGGATTACAGGCATGAGCATTGCAGGCATTGCCCAGCTGTATAAAATTTTTAATGTTTCCTCAACACTAGACCTTTTCCTTGAATCTTCTGTCTTTCCCGTCACTTTTCTGTACAGATGCCCCTGTCACTAGAACAGTCACATCTGAGTCACCATTCTGGCACAAAAATAGACTCAACTCCATTTGCCTCTTTTGCTAGGGTGACCAAAACTATACCTTGTGGACTCTACCAATCCCAAAGCTTTCCGAGGAGTCTGGTTAACATTCCCAGAAGAGTTAATTTTTTGATATGAAATGTTTTGAGGTTTACAAAAGCAGAATGCCAGCAATCCTAAGTGTGCCAAAAAGCTGACTCTGCCCTTTGCAGGCACTCGCTGGCCTCTTCCTTCTCTACCAGCATGCCAGCTGCTTTTGGTATAAAGAAAGTGCTGGAACTGACTCTCGGTAAGTATATCACCTCATCAGTCCCAAAGGCAGGCCAGCCATCTCTGTTCCAAGTACAGGAGAATTTCCATTCTGCCTCTTTCCAAGGGAGACAAAATTGTATTTAAACCCAGCCCAACCAAAAAAAAAAAAGTTTCCATTGTTCCTATCAGTTGGGCCAAAACACCTAACCAGGGCTGTGCTGCACTGCTCTAGACTAGCCTCATCAGGTTATTTTCTTTCTCCTACCTCATCTACCTTCTCTTATGTTCCGTATTCCCTGAGATGACACACCTAACTGAAGGGAAGAAGTCATGTGACTTCCTGTATACTGTCCTGATTAAGTGATGCCGAGTCACAATACGTGCAGTACTCGCTTCTCATTTCCTCACTGCTATTGTGCGTACAACTTTGTTTGGAAGAGCTAACTTCTCAGCATTTGCTGTTCAGTAACTCTTCAACATGAGGGCTTAATAAGAAATCCTTATAATGAGCTGAATAGACACCAAATATCAAAGACCCAAATTACTCAGACTGATAGAGGTTGGTGCGCTGCATTAAATAGGAACGCAGAGAGTATCAGTTTTGCTCTCTGATTATGCCTGACAAAGGACTGAGTCAAACAAACATATAAGCTATGACAGATGAGGGCAACAAGGGGCAAATACCACTGTATTTGTGGAGAAATGTACAAGCAAGCAAGCAAATGTAGGTGTGCTCTAATCTTCTCCTCCATGTACTTCTGTCCAGACCTTCAATTCTCCTTTCAGTGTACAGCTGATGGAGATATAACCTCAGTTTCATTCTATTTATGGTTTTTTATAGCTGTATAACCACCAAGGGCTATGCTACTGAGTGGGTATATGGCAGCAACCCAAGTCTGTGGGATTAATAGAAAAATAATTGTAAGAAAACAGTTAAGTACCAATTTAAGATGTTCATTAACCTTGTCTTTCTACAATGTTCGTTTATCGTAATAGTTCACTCAGAAGAATAGACAATCCATCACATACTTGTAGGGCTCAGAACTCACCTACCCTCTTATGCTCCAGGAGACAGAGCAAGTCCAGAACAGTATTATTTGATTAAGGTTATATAGCTAATTAGTTACGGGGACATGACTAGGGCACCACTCCACCACTTCCCATTCTATTCCACAATCCTCAAGGAAAGAGCCTGAAATACCAGGCTCCATTACTCACAGCATTTAGATAAACCAGAGGTTAAATCAACTTCTCTAAAGAAGAAAGATGATCAGTCTTAGGCTCTGGCCTTCACTAGGAAGTAATTTGTAAGTCTAGTAATAATGCTATAAGGAGCCCTGGAGAGACAAAGAACCCTTCAGAAATATGGCAAAACATCCATCTATTTATATTCCTAATTTATTGGGCAAATGAATTCAACAAATGTGTAAGACCTAGCATGAGTATTACTTATGTTATACCTTTCAATCCATGCAAAACCCAATCTTGATTAACAATGACCCTGAGATAAGGTAGGCGAGGAAAAGCTTCAAAATCAAAACAAATAGCTGTTTAAATACATTGAAAAAAGCTCAGCTAGTTCATGGATGTAAAAAGCAGAATGGTGCTCACCAAAGAAAAGGCAATGGACAGGCCAAGATGCTGGTCAAAGGAACAAAGACAACAGGAAAAGGGCCTGGTAATCTGTCTTACATCGCTCATAAGGATAGACCCTTATATTACCCAACTAGAAGAATGGATTTAAAAGGTTCCCACTGAAAATAAATACTAAGTATGTGAAGTGATGAGTATGTTAATTTGATGACAACACGTCTATCAGAACATCAGTATACCTCACAGATACATATTTCTCAGCTAAAAACAAAACTTTTAAGAACTGTTTTTTTTGGGGGGGGGAAGATGAGAAGGGATGGTAAGAGGAAACAGAAAAAATCATTTAAAAAAGAAGTTTTTTAAATCCTGTTTCAAAACTTCTTAATTTTTTTTTAAAAAAGAGCTCAGTTACCACAGGAATTTGAAAAGATCTATGCCTCAAATATTACCTCATGTCAGAGTTAAAGCAAGCTGCTAAAATTTAGGCAGTATCTTTTACCTAGGAAGTTTACCTACCTGAGAAATGGTGATGGCAGATTTCCATATCACATCCCAAGACAGTGGCCCTAACATAATAGTGCTGGCAACCTGGATGGAAAAGTGCTTTTATAAAGAGCACAGCCAAGTAATAGTGAATAATTTAAAATCACACATGAGGGAACAGAGACTCAGATATTTGTGCCTTCATGCTCATAAGGTTATTATTCAAAATAGCAGGAAGTTGAAACCACACATGTTCACTCACAGACAAGTGGTTAAGCAAAGTGGAGTCTGTATGTACAAGAGGACTCAGCATTAAAAAGAAGTAAAATTCTGATGCCTGCTACAGGCGTGACAATGAACCTAGAAAGCGTCATTCTAAGTGAAAAATGAACAAATATTATGTGATTCCACTTATATCAAGTGCCTAGATTTGTCATAGTCATAGAAGGAACATTAGTTAAAGGAGCCAGGGAGAGGAATAATGTACAGTTACTGTGTTTTAAGTACAAAATTTCAGTTTTGAATGATGAAAAAAGTCCTAGAGATGAACAGTGGTGATAGGTGCCCAAAAATGTGAATATGCTTAATGCCACTAGTGAATGATATATTTAATAATGGTTAAAATGGCAAATTTTATTATAAATTTTACCATTATAAAAAACCAGGTAAAAAATACTAACTAGTGATTTATTTTATGATTTTTGACCCATATTCTGTCTCTTGCTTCACCAAACAATACAAAAACAACATCATCACTCAAGCCATTATTAGAGCTTAAGATAAAAATAGCTTAGGTTTCACCCCCACAGTCATTTACTCTATGTGTTTATTACTAGAATAATTGACATCCACCATGATTATGAGTGAAACATTTACATTAAGCACAAGCTCCAATCAAACATACAAAGAATGGAAGAAACGGAACCAGGGAACTGTGTTGACAGATTGACATAGCAACCATCTGTTGACATTACCGTCCTTTGAGTCCAGGGGCCCAAATCATGTGGTAGGGCAGGTTGTGAAGGCCTGGAGCACTTGTGGAAGGAAGTTAGCTCTGTATGGCCAACTGTAAATACTTGCAGATTTCCTACTAGACCTACACAGGAAGTCATTCTTGTGCCTCACCTGCACTGAGTTCCTGCCATGAGGCTGGGGACTAGTGAGTTGAGATCAGTTCCAGGGAGTGATGTCATCTTGACTGAGTCCTGATCTTGGTGACCTGCTCCCCAGTCTGGTGTTATTGCAGCCCTTCAGCTGGGTTTCAGGTTATAAGGGGACCAAAAAGGGGAAATAGGGAGTAGAGTAGTAGAAAAGGGAAAAATGCTTGCACATTTCCTTTGTTTCATTAAAGTATTTTCTGCTTCCATTTAATTTGATGGGAGGATGGCTGATGGCAGATGGATGCTATACAGATGCTCTTCCAATCGGGGTGGGCCTTCACACAGATCTCAAAAATACAAAGATTAAAACAGCTAGAAAATATCAGGGCCTGGGAGTGAAGCTGTGATTCATGCTTTGCCAGCATTCACAAGTCTCTGAGTTTGATCCCTACCACCACAAGAAAAAACAGAAAAAGCTAAACAATTTCCAATGATTTCTGGTGGCTTCTAACTTGAAAACTATGCCTTATTCTTTCATGTTTGGATAAAGTTTACAGAACAGATACTAATACTTTTTTAACTCTATTTTTTTTTTTTGTCTTTTCCTTTTTGGTACTGGGGATCGAAGCCAGGACACTGCACTTGCTAGGCAAGCACTTTGCCACTGAGCTACATCCCAACCCAATACTATACTTTTAAAACATCTTTAAGTTTTTGTACACTATGGCAACATAAATAATATATACAAATGTCTAGAGCTATATGGACATTATATTCTGTCTATACAATGTCAAGCAGATTGTGAGTTAGAAACAAAATCGGACAGACATTCCATTCCTTTTAGATGAGATCCTTTGTGTTTAGATAGAAACAAGTTTTTAGGTAAAAAAGTAAAATGAAGTTAAATGTAAGAAACAGTAAGCAGACACTGATAATATTTCAAAGGAAAGGAATAGAAAAAAATCTTTAAAGGATTTTAAACCTTAACTATTAAATGAAGGAAACAACTAAATTTTTACCACGTTTATTTTATATCATGATTTTTTTAGTCCTTATTAAGTTGACACAGTTTGGGGAAATAAATACTCCCTTCCCTTTTCTGCTGCAAGTGTGTTAACAGAAGTAGGACAGATAATATGAGAGAATAAGCAAAAGGCACAAGAAATGGTGATGCATGGAGAGAAAGACGAGCTGGAACACAGAGGAGTGAATGTTAAGGGCTCTTGCTAATAAGTACTAACTAATGAAGTTCAAAACTGGCAACATAAAAGTATGATCCCCTTTCCAAAATAACAGAGGACTCCATTCAAAACACATTGATTATGTGGCATCATAGTACAAGCTTCCTTTCAGGCATTATGGGTATACTTTTTCTCAGTTTTTAAAGTCCCATGGATGACATTGTTCTTGAGTATTTTTAGTGTATTATTCAGTAAATATTAATTTGATCATATCAACCAAGCCCAGTTAGCAGAGACACTAGTAGCTGCCATGTAAGTATCCTTCATTCAAGTAAAATTTTATTGTTCACTTAGAGCTTCATGGCGAGGAACTTCTGGAAAGGCATTCATTCCTATTTCAGTTGGGTTTGCAACACACCAGCAGCCCTAAATGTAAATTAAGTCACACCTGGGTTATAAGTATGTATGTAACAGCCACTGGCAAAAATGGCCTATATTTTGCCCAGATAGTAACTATAAATGAATCCCTTTTAGCCTCCCACCTCCTAATTTCCTCTAGGGGTCCTTGCCTATATGCTTTGGTGCTTCATGAATGACTGTGAGGCTGCTCCCGTATGGAGATGACAATGTGTGAGGAACGCCTTGCACGGTATTCATCTCATCAATTCTGCCCAATCCACAGGAGTGAAAAATGGATGAGACTTGATATCTTCAACACCAGCAACTCCAGCCCCAAGACGTTCCAGAGGGTTGAACTGCAAGAGCTGAAAAAGAAGATCTAGTAAATGGTAGGCATCCCACCCGTGAGGCAAAGGAAATGGCCCTGATTAATAGACAACTGAATATGTGTTCTGGTAAAAGAGCTATGTACCCACTCTGGCTGTGGGATGGTGATGTGAGTTTATGGCTTCTCAACTGTTCTGAAACATGACCCTCATCTTCTTATGGTATAATGGAGTCAATGTATACCACAACATTAAGTAGACAGTTCACTAAGCCACCACTAAGTGGTGGTAAATGCCTAATCCCAGCGTGTGGGAGGCTGAGACAGAAAAATAGAAGTATGAGACTAGCCTGGGCTTTATAGTGAGATGCTGTCTCAAAACAACCCAACTACCCAACACATACACCTAAAGAAGGAAAGGAGTAAGGATGTTGCTCAGTGGCAGAACATTTGCCTAATATATGCAAAGCCCTGGGTTTGCTTGCCAGTACCAACCACCAAAAATAAAAATTTTACTAAATTCTTAGAAAGAGCATTGTTTCCCTTTAATGTCTGAACAAATCAATTTGTGTCACAATTTCTTTGGAATTTCTAGTTTACAAATCAAATAATTTATTTTAAAAATTGACCCAATGAAGAACAGGTAAGGATTTCTTCAGAAATCAGAATCACGTATAAAACAAGTTAATAATGTCATATACAAGTCTTTTAATACTGGAATACAGACACAGAAATATGAGTACTCTGGTCATGCTGGAAGAAGACATCTTGAGACACTCATACACGCTCAGATTCTTGCCTTTTAGCTTTACTGATGAGACAATTTACATCGCTAATAGTCATCTATTGTAAGTATACAATTCAATTTTGTTTGTTTTTTTTTTTAACAAATTTAGAGTGGCGCAACCATTATCACATCCAGTTTCAGGACACAGTCAACCCCTAGTCCCATGTCCAATCTAGGCACGACTGATGTGCTTTCTGTCTCGATAAACTGTGTCTTCTGGACATTTCCTATAAAGGGTCATGAAATATGCAGCCTTTGGAGCTTCCTCCTTCACTTTTTGAGCTTCATCTACATTGTAGCAGCTATCAACTTTTTATTTCTTGATAGTACTCCCTAGATACACTAATTCACCAGTTAATAGACATGGACTTTCCAGGTTGGGGCTGTAATGTCCCAAATGGTTAGAATGGCTAAAATGCCATTAACATTTACATGTATTTCTTTGTGTGGTGTGTGATATTTCTTCATTTTTTTAAAGTATATTTCTAGGAAAAGCATTTCTAGGTCTCATAGTTAAGTTTGTGTTTAACTTCTAAAGAAATGTCAAACTTTTCTAAAATTGCTGTACCATTTTACATTTCTACCAGCAATGCATAAGGAAAGGGAAGTTTCTTTACTCCCTGGCTTTTTGTTAATAACCCTTCTAGTAGATATTATATCTTATGAAATTGAATTGCTTAATGACTAAGATAGTGAACAACTTTTCATACCCATATTGCCATTCATATAACTTCTTTGGTGAAATACCCAATTTTTTGTCCTTTTCAAACTAAGTTGCCTATTGATAATCAAGTAAAAATTCTTTATATATTCTGAATTCAAATATAAATGTATGACTTACAAATATGTTTCCCAATCTGTGGCTTGTTTTTCATTTTTTAATGGTGTCTTTTGAAATGCACAAGCATTCAATGTTAAAAGTTTTCCTTTTACAGACCATTTTCTTGGTGTTCTAATTAACTTTGCTTAACTCAAGGCTATGAATACTTCTCTTACATTTTCTTCTACAGTTTTTATAGTTTTAGCTCTTATATACAGCTTGAGGAGATACTTTCAGTAGATATGGTAGATAGTAAAGGTCTTAGTTCCTTTTGTTTTTGTTGTGAATATGCGATTTTCCTGCACCACTTACTTAAAACACACTTAAGCTGGGCACTGATGGCTCACACCTGTAATCCTAGCTACTCAGAAGGCTGAGATGTGAGGATCTCAGTTTGAAGACAACCTGGGCAGAAAAGTTCCCATGAGACTCTTACTTCCAACTAACCACTCAAAAACCAGAAGTGGTGCTGTGGCTCAAGTGGTAGAGCACTGGCCCTGAGAGGCTCAGGGTCAGTGCCCAAGCCCTGAGTTCAAGCCCCACAACCGACAAAAATAAATAAAATAAAAAAATAAAAACACAGTTGTCTATTCTCTTTCACAATTATTTTGGATGCCCTAGGGTCATCTTCATGTTCAGATATAATTTTCACAATATAAATTTTGCTGATCTTTTCAAAGAGCCAACTTGTGATTTCCTTGATTTTTCACTCTGTGTGTGTGTGTGTGACCCAGCACGTGCATTGCCAGTCATGGGGCCTAAACTCTGGGCCTGGGCACTGTCCCTCAGCTCTTCAGCTCAAGGCTAGCACTCTACCACTTGAGCCACAGCACCACTTCTGGCTTTTTCTGCTTATGTGGTGCTGAGGAATCGAACCCAGGGCCTCATGCATGCAAGGCAAGCACTCTACCACTGAGCCACCTTCCCAGCCCTTATTTTTCTGTTTTCTATCTTACTAATTTCTGTTTTGTTTCTCCTTCTCTTTCTTCTCTCTTTCTCCTTCTCCTTCTTCTTTGTCAATCGTGGGGCTTGAACTCTGGGTGTAGGCACTGTCCCTGAGCTCTTCAGGTCAAGGCAAGCACTCTCCCACTTGAGCCACAGTGCCACTTTTCTGGTGGTTAATTGAAGTCTCATAGATTCTCTCATAGACTCTCCTGCCAGGGCTGGCTCAGCCTCCTCAGTAGCTAGGATTCAGGCTGTTTCTTTTCTTTTAGATTTACCTTGCTTTTTACACTTCTTTTCAGTTTCTTAACATATAACTTTCTCTTTTTTTTTTCTGATATAGCTGTTTTGAGCCGTAACATTTCCATTTCCAGTATTCTTTATTTTCTCTTCAGATCTGAGATACTACTGTCATTTCCTTTCATTTTGAAAGAATTATATAAGACTTCTTGTATTGCAGCTTGGCATCAATGAATTATCAGTCTTTATCTGGGAATGTCTTTATTTCATCTTCATTGTTGAGGGATAATTTTCCTAAATTCTTAATTAACTGTTACTTCCTTTCAGCACCTTGAATACAACATTCTTCTATCCTCTATTGTTTTTGGTGAATTAGGAATTAATACTTCCTTCTATATGATGAGTTTTCTTTGGCTGCTTTTGAGTTTTTCCTTTATTTTTGTTTTTCAAGTTGATTACAGTATGCCTAAACGTAGTTCTCTGTTCTTCTGTTAAAGGTTTGCTGAGCTCCTTGGATGCATAGATTAGTGCTTTTTATGATATCTGGAAGTTTTCAGTCATTGTTTCTTAAGATATTTTTGCTGCCCCCTATTCACAACAGCCACTCTATATACATTGATACTTTTTCTTCTATTTCACACAGTTCTCTTTGACCCTGTTTATTTCTCCCTCAATGTTTGAGTCTGATTTTCACATTGGATAATTTCTGTTGATTTACCTTCAAGTTCATTAATTCTTCTTTTTCTATCCTAAAAAAGCTGCTACTCAGTAGATAGCTTTCTCTAGTGAATTTTTCATTTCATTAATTATATTCTTTTATTCCATTGATTTTTTTCAATTTAACACTTCTCTTTGGTTCTTTTTCTTCTTTAGTATAATTTCCATCTTCTTAATAATTTCTCTTTGTGGATTTGTTGTCATAGATCCCTTACATGTCAAAGCAAAAAGTTAAATAGAGACAATATACTGCTAAGGGAAATGACAGGCTCAAGCTAAATGGTTCAGGAGCCCTTATACCTCTTTTAATTCTCTGAAAATAGTATAATAGTTGTCTGTCTTAAATCCAAAACCTGGGACAGTTGAAGACAATTTTTTTTTCTTTTTATCATCTTTAAGTAGTTGTACAAAGTAGTTGCTATATAACAAAGGAAGACAATATCTTTTGCTGATTTTCCCCTGTCCTACTGCTGTCCTAATAGCAATAGCTAGGAGTGGTGGCATTTGCCTATAATCCCAGCACTCTGGAGAAAAAGGTAGGAGGATCTTGAGTTTGAGGCCTGCCTGAGCTACATAGTGAGTGCAAGACCAGCCTGGCTACATAGCGAAATCCTATCTCAAAGCAATGACAACAAAACAATTTCCATTACATTAATTGTGTGTCAGGCATTACTGTAAGTGATTAACACAGGTCAATCTACTTAACTCACTGTAGCTCTAAAATAGCTACTATTGTTATTTATTCTATATATGAGAGAACAAAGGCTCAAGGAAAATAAGAAACTTGTTTACAATCAGATGGGTAATAAGCAGCGTGTTACACTGCTGCATGAATGTGTGATCAGCAAATGCCAAGATATTTCTTCACCGTGATACTACCAAAACCACAGGGGAGAAAGGCATATACTTCAAAAGAGTATACTAACAGCTTTCCACTTGAAATCATTATGTCTGACACTCAAAGTGACCCTCTACTTTTTATTAAAGCTAATGGATCAAAGAACTTTTATATTAGAAGTTCTTAAGCTATTATCATAAAACAAGCTGTTATAAAACAAACATCATAGGAATATTCTAAATGTGTTAAACTCATTTTCACAGACAATTCATGTCTACAGATTGAAATATAACTGTTATCAGATATTTTAATATAAATTCATATATCAAATATTTGGTAAGAATTAACTACAAGTATGTAATCTTATTTCATGAATATGTAGTATTTCAAGAAATATATGCATACATAAGTTCTTTCTTATCTTGTTTCAATTGGCTTTTCCACTTGACTCCAAAACATGACTTCCAATTCCAAAGATTACTATTTTCACTATTATCAATTTACTTATTAGTTCACGGACTCCTCCATATATTATTTGCAAATATAAATCTAGGCAATGGTATGATTGTTTAACCCATTACTATATTGCTTACTCTGCCATTTTAAATGCTATCAAAGGCCTCAAAAGGGAGGGAGAGAAGGGGAGAAAGAGAGAGGGAGAAGAAAAGGGAAAGGGAGAGGGAGGGAGAGAGAGAGAAAGAGGAGAGAGAGAAAGAGAGAGAGAGATAGAGAGAGAGAGAGAGAGAGAGAGAGAGAGAGAGAGAGAGAGAGAGAGAGAGAGAGAGAGAGAGAGAGAGAGATCACACTGACTGACGCACATTAAGGGAATCTGTCAGCCAATGGTACATTCAAGATAATGAATCAAAGACAGCCAGGGCCAAAGAACAGACCAGAGAGCTGAGCAATGGAGGGCACAGAAATACATTTTCCTTGTATAATATCTTCACCTGACAAAGCAACTGTGTGCTGTGGAAATAAATGTATACCATAAAGCACAAATACACATGATCTGTTTTAATTATATTTAAAACATAGCTATGTTTAGATTAACTCCAGGCACCTTTCCATAGCAGATAAGTAAACATGAGTCCAGGAGATTATGAAATGTAAGAACAAAGTAAGGATTTGAAAGACCATAAAGGAGAAAATTTCCCCAAAGCTGAATAATTATTTCCATATAAATCACTCTGTGATGTGAAAAAAAAACTGACCTCTCTGACCTGTGAGGTAGTGGAAGAGGAAAGTCAAAATGACAAATTGCTAATCATTCCAAGAGACCCTTTTCCCTTTCCTGATGATGTTTCCTCAGCCTGAGTGGTAGTTTCCTTAGGTAGGTCAATCACAGCAAGCTCCTTCACTATACAAGCAACATCTATCTGTATCTGTGGGATGAACATACCTTAAAACTGGACTTAGTCACAACATTTCTAATAAAGGAAATTATTGTAGGGCATTCTATTTTTCAACATTACATAATAAATGGACCACTTCTTTAAGGAAAAAAAAGCAGTTGCTAGCCTTCCCTAAATTATTCATTATACCTTTATCCCCCGCCATGCTCTGAATTTATCTTGTACCACCAAAAAAAAAAGAAACCATTGAGTGTTCTACCACTAGAATGAAATGTTTTACATATTTTGTCACTGTTGCTTAATCCAAGTGTTCTGTGTATTCTTATCTCACTAATTCTGACTACATTTCTATTTCACTGGGTCTAGGCAAATAATCTTCCTGTAGTCAACTCTGATCCTTTTGCTTTTCTGCACAAAAACTTCAAATCTCATATTTTCAGTGTATTATGCCATTCTATCCTTGTGCTTATGACAATAGAATCCCACATGAAAACTCCAAACTTATCTTTCCACATTTACTTGCGACTACCATTCCTGCATTTACCTTTTTACTCCAAATAAACCAAACTTTAGATTTCTGGAACTATGTCTCTTCAATTCCTTCTTTGTTTTTAATCATATCATTCATTCTACTAGCTACCTCCTACATCCAACCTTGCCCCACCAAAATTCACCAAAAATAACATCTAGTTCCCAAAAACTTTCCTAATACTCCACTGCATTGCTATAACCCCTCCTTCTCTGACTTGCCAAATATTCTAAATCTCTTTGACATCTTTTATCTAATCTCATCTTCTGGTATAGTTATTTGCAAGTCTTATCTTTATAGTTATAGCACTAGGCCTTGCATATAATAGTTTTAAATTTTTCTTTTCTCTTTTTTGTTTGTTCTTTTTTTTTTTTTTTTTTTTTGCCAGTTATAAGGCTTGAACTCAGGGTGCTGTCCCTGAGCGATTTTTGCTCAACACTAGTGCTCTACCACTTCAGCCACAGTGTCACTTCCAGCTTTTACTGAGCAGTTTATTGGAGATAAGAGTCTCAAAGACTTTTCTGCCCAGGTTGGCTTCCAACTTCCATCCTCAGATCTCAGCCTTCTGAGTAGCTAGGATTACAGGTGTGAGCCATCAACACCTGGCTTGCATATAATATTTTTTAATGGAACCTAAATTATTTTTTAAAAGAATATAAATTCACTCTCTTCTTGATATGTACTTTCCTCCCTCTTTTAATTTTTGTTTTCCTTCATTAAAATATAATACAAGTTTCATTAAACAATTTAAGTTCTTATCTTGTTCAAATACTCTTTGATTTTTCATAAGTTTAGGGGTCCCAGACCTGACTATTCTTGCCAATTTGCTAAATGTGACACAGCACAATAATGAACAGTTCTCAAATACTCAGCAAAACTCACTGCTCAAGACTACAGGAGGTCAAGTATCTGATTCAAAAACTGGAAACACTCTGGAGTCTAAAACTTCCTGAGTACTGCCATATACTCACAAGTTTCAAAGTTAGGAGAATTTCAATTTTTGGTTGTTTTTTTTTTTTTTTTATCTTTTAGCTTAGGGCTGCTCAACTAATAAAGTATCCAAGCAGATACCCAAGCACAGTTCAAATATCCAAGCAGATATTCAAAACTTCAAAATTTCTGGAATCTGTTTTTGGATACGTAGATACAGAATCTATAACTTAAACCTAAGAAATCAATTTAAGATGGTCAGTAGAGGTCTAAATTTGACCTTAAGGCATTGAGTTTAAATCATCAATAGCCTCTTTCTTCAAAACCATCAGAATCAGAAATTGACATCAATGCCCAAGTTTTACCCATTGATGAAGTAATAAATGACAATTTGACAAAGTTTTCTAACAATATTTTTCTCCACCTAAGCCACATGAGTAGTGACTATTGCTTCTAACTAACAACTGGAGAATGAAGCCAGACATTCATATATGGTAACACAGCCATTCATACATGGTCACAAAAATATAATAGCAAAAGTACAACAGAATACAGAATTAACTGTTAACTTGATTTTTAAAAAGAAAAATGTCTTAACACCAGCAAGTCTTGAGTATCTTTTCTGACTCTACCAACACTTTGATAGTGATATAAGCCTAAAGATAATTCTGAATGTATAATTATAAATGAGTCTTTCTTGTCCAAAACCAATTTTGTTTTGGACTTGCAGACTCTTCTTAGCTTCATAGCTAATGTACCTAGTCAATAAATAGGTCAGTTAAATTACCTGCTGAATGAGTGAGCGAGCCTCTTCAGAAATACATTCTGGCATGTTCAACGTAGTGTGAGTATTTATTCCTGCTGGATGGCACTCAACCAAAGTCTGAAACAATCAATCAGGTACATTTCTTACCCCAAATTGTATTATTCTCTGTTCATGACCACATTGTAAGTGGTCACAAATGTCCTTTTCCTTCCTTACTGAATGACTGGCTCATAACAAAAAGATTAAATTGTACACGCAAACTAAAAAGTGACTTAATCTCTCTGAAATAATTTAACATTCACAGAAACCTTCAAAGTTTAGAATTGTTGTAATTATATTGTTACCTATAGCCTTTATAATATATTTATATATGTACATGTGATTTATAAACTCTACAACAATCTTACATAGGTATGTATACATTTAAGGAACACACACAAAAGCAAAACTATTAATCTCTGTTTTCTTCTCAGGAGGCAATAGGCATAAAACTCTATTTAAGTCTCTAATCTCAAATATGGTATTGATCAGAATATAAATTTTGTCCTTAATCTAGAACACACAGGAACAAAATACAATATTGAGGAGAAAAAAATGTTAGCTTTAATATTAACATTAATTTTCTAAAAATGAAAATTTCCTCCTCACCAAATCAGAAAATGAAGGGAAGAAATATTTAGTCTTATAACATTGAGATATGTCAATATTTTGACATCAGTCCATTCAATGTAATACAATTCTGCTTTTCAAAACCTGAAAACTTAAACTTCTTTGCTTAGTCAGTCCCTGACCTAAAAACTAAAGGCAAAGGCT
The DNA here is from genome assembly GCF_024711535.1 of Dipodomys merriami. Lineage (NCBI taxonomy): Eukaryota > Metazoa > Chordata > Mammalia > Rodentia > Heteromyidae > Dipodomys > Dipodomys merriami. The sequence continues at coordinate 4,839,063 of NW_027204604.1, forward strand.
AACATTCTCAATTTGAAATCAAGGTGGCATCTGGATAAATGTATTAAATGTCCAGGTCACTGCTTACCTTGCCAGTGAGAAGTTCAAAGAGGACAGCACCTAAACTCCACCAATCACAGGCTTCTGTTTCTTCTGTGATTGCTCCAACCTCTAAGCACACCAAAAGAGGTTGATATTAAAATTCCAAAGGTCAATTAAACTTTCAAAATTAACATGTATTAGCAAGGTGACCTTTTTAATGCTGAGAGAGCATATACTAAATACTACTGGGCTTTCAAAATTCCTGAAAGTTACTTATCCCTTTGGTCACCTACTGCGGTTGCAGTTTTTTTTTTTTTCTTTCGCAGTCATACATTAAACAGACATTTGTTCTTCAGTTGATACAGGGACACCTTCAAGATGCTATGCAGAAAGTTACATGAACTTACTAGATCAGCATTTTGCTTAATGTGTAAAAAACAAAAAAGCAGAACCAATTCTACCACAAAAATCATTCTTTTTGTTTGTTTTAGAAATAACAACTTTACATCCAGAGAGAAGTTTACAAATTATCTAAACCAGTAATAATTATACTATTACTTACAGGTTAAAAAACCAGAGAACTAAAATGCTTTATCCAATGCTACATGGTAGCTGAATAAAGATCTAAGTTTTGGGTTTCATCAAGAGGAGCAGGAAAAAAAAAATAAGAGGAGCAGGAAAAATGCTAGCTCACCCAATTTAGAAATATAGATGGATACACTGTTTTAAGCCACAAAGTGAGTCTATTAGCTAAGAACGTTCAGAATGCCCATAAACTAGTATTATATCTGTGTTGTCCCATCACTCACCAGCACAAGTTCCTGAAAGACAATGTCTCATTTCACTTTTGTCTGTTATGACTTTATTTATTTAGGGGGTGTGTGCTTGTATGTTGAGACAGGGCTCTCTGTAACCCAAATTGGCCTCAAACTTGTGATCTTTTTGCCTTTGCCTCTCCAGTGCTGGTATCACAAGGTATGTGTCATCATGTCCAGCTTCATGTCACCATTTTGGGGACCTTTGGCTCCTAAGTCATGTTTGATATCTGTCCTTTTATAGCAACATTCTACTATTCAACAAATATGTCACCAATATCTGCCCTTTCGACTGCATTCACTCACACAAATATTCTACTACATGACTACTATCTTCTACACCTGTAACAGCAATGTTCAGGAGTCTGTAAGTGATTAGGTTGGAACTTACAAAGTTCCAACATGGGACTCAGCACCCAGCCTTCCACATGGACTATGTGGAAAAACCAACCACGCTACTCTTTTGTTGTTGTTGGTGGTGGTTATGGGGCTTGAACTCAGGGCCTGGGCACTGTCCCTGAGGTCTTTTGCTGAAGGCTGGCATTCTACCATTTTGAGCCACAGCACCATTTCTGGTTTTCTGGTGGTTACTTGGAGATAAAGAGTCTCAAAGACTTTCCTGCCTGGGTTGGCTTCAAACTGCAATCCTTAGATCTCAGCCTCCTTTATAGCTAGGATTACAGTCATGAGCCACCAGTGCCTGGCACACTACTCTTAAGATAGCTTGAGCTTTAAGTCTTGAAGCAAAGAAAAAAAGAACAACACCAAAAACCCCATCATTTCCTATATACAACAAGGGAACTGTTCCATGTCAGCCACCTTTTCCCATATGCCCTCTTCTGGGCTCCAAATAGTCTATGTAGGAGTACACCCTTCATAAGTTGCTTCTACTAGCTTGCTCTCTTCCTGCAGTGCTTTATCTCAAATCATAACCTCCATACTACCTAGCTGCTCTCAGCTAGCTAGTAAAACAGATATTCACTAATTCCAACTACTATTTGAGCAACCGAAAAACTCCAATTTTCCTAGAGTGATATACAAGTGCTTATTTGAAAAATTATGGGTTACTTCCCTAGTAATATAGTTTTAATCACATATAGTATAGCATATCTATATGATGAGATGTTGCTTTCATAAAATATAAACTAGTATATAAGTAAACATATATATATATATATATATTGCTTGTTAAAGGCTATATAACAGAAATCTAATTTTTTTCAATAAGCACTTTCACTAGTGAGAAAATATTTTAGTGACTTGCCCTTGGAGTGAGATTTTGATACCTATTAAGCTACATAAATATCAGATGATACAATTTCTAAAAGTATTGTAAGATGATGTAAAAACACTTGGACTTATTGGAAAATAAGTTCATTTTGGAAAAGGGAAGACAAAGCAATGCAGGATCACCCTTCCTAAGAATCTATTCACGTAGCTTTCTCCAATTCCTCCCTCCAGAGGAACTACTAGCTAGTACAGAATGACTGAGCAGCACGTGGACAAAGATAACCTTTGGTGACCCTTAACAACTATCCCTATCCTCTATGTCTTTTATTCCCCTTTCTTCTTCCATCCTTTTCTGACCTTCATTGCTTCTTCCACTGACAGCCTGCTTCATTCACTACCCCATCCTAATTCTTTCTTCCTTCCTCTTCAATATAATTAGTTGAGTGTTCCAATCACACTCAGGCCTAGTATGTCAGTTTTATTGCTATGATGAAAAATAAATAAAACCCCGAGAAAAACAACTTACAGCAGGAAAAGTTGTTTTAGTTCAGTTTCAGAGGTCTCAGTCCATGGGCAGCCAGTACCAAGATGAGGCAGAATATCATGGCAGGGAGTACATGGGAAAGTTAAAGCTGCTCACTGCATTGTAACCAGGAAGCAGAGAAAGAGAGGGGCTGAAGATAAAATGTCTTTCTAAGTTCTAACCTTAGTCCTGTCACTTCCAAATAATGCCCATCAAATTATGAAGCCATCAGTGGATCAATCCATTGATGAGGTTAGAATTCTCCTGATCCAATCATCTTCCAAAAAGTCTCCCTGCTAGCACATAAACCTTTACCACAAGATCCTTGTGGGCCATTTCAGATTCAAACTACAGAAACCTAGAACTACTGCTGCACCCATCAGCAGTCCAAAAGTATTTAGAGCACTAAGTTGTATGTTATCTTTGAAAAGACTGGATAACAATTGTAAAAAGGTATTTTTGTGTTCACTGGAACATGGGAGAAAAAGATACTAAATAAATTATAAGTCCATCACCTTATCACTGCAACTTGAAACTCTGCTGAGATTTTTATTAAGCTAGTATTCATTAATTAATATGAAATTGAGATCCTGAGCTGCTGTCCTTGATTTCCTGAGATGATTCTAAGCTACCATCAAGTTGTATAGTTAGGCAAGATGAAAAGAACTTTCTTTTATTTGGGGGGGGGGGTGTCCGGTCATGGGGCCTGAACTCTGGGCCTGGGCGCTGTCCTTCAGCTCTTCAGCTCAAGGCTAGCGCTCTACCACTTGAGCCACAGCACCACTTCCGGCTTTTTTCTTTTTGCTTATATGGTGCTGAGGAATTGAACCCAGGGCCTCAGGCATGCAAGGCAAGCGCTCTACCACTGAGCCACCTTCCCAGCCCCAAAAGAAGAACTTTCAAATAGCTAGGAGGTTTAAATACTAGAACAAGTGGAAGTAAGTATTGATAGAACTTCTTCTTTACATATGTTAAAATAGTCTTTCTTCTTTCCATCGTCAGACTGAATGACTTTGGTTATACTTTTATCATCCCTGAGGAACAGTAATTCCTAGACTTCTTTAATATTTACACTGAAATTGCATTGCTTAAAAAAGAACCTTTAATTATATGACAATCCAACCCGCTACTCTAAAATTGCTTTATACACAATGTCTAGATTTAAAAAATTGAGCACAAATCCAAAGCACTGATTTATATAGAAAGCTAAAAGATCACTATTATATATACTCAGACGTAAGTGCTTAACATCAAAAGTAGAGACTAAAGAAATACCAAATCATGGTGCTTAAAAAAAAAGTTTAAGGTAGTAAATCTAGGAAACACACACACACACACACACACACACATTCCTTTATTGGCAGTACTAGAGTTTGAACTCAGAGCCTTTCACCTGCTAGGCAAGCATTTTTTCACTTAAGCCACACCCCTAACAGGAAATCCCTTTAGATTCTGGCCTCAAATGTGAACAACTTTGAAAAAAGGCATTTTAAAGACTATATCCTATAAACTGTGTCCTTTTCCCTACAGAAACTTCTTAGTTGCATAGAATCCCATTTGTCAATTCTTTCTTTGATTTGCTGAGCCCCTGGAACTTTACTCTGCCTATGCTGAGAAGTCCTAATGTTTCTCCTATGCCTTCCTGTATTAGTTACATTGTTTCAGGTCTTACATTGAGGTCTTTGGTCCATTTTGAATTGATATTCCTACAGGGTTACAGGGATCCAGTTTCAGTTTTCCTCATGTGGATATCCAGTTTCTCACCACCATTTGTTGAAGAGGCTGTCTTTTTTCTATCCTATTTTTTTTTTTTGGCTCTCATTAAATATTAGAAGATTGTAGGTCTGGATTTATTTCTGGGTCTTCTATTCTGTTCCATTGGTCATTGGACCTGTTTCTGTGCCAGTATAAAGCTGTTTTTGTTATAACAGCTCTGGAATAGTGTTTGAAGTCTAGAACTGTTATACCTCCAGCACTACTTTTTGACCTGTTACTTTTGCAATTCAGGGCCTATTATGATTCCATATGAATTTTTGGATTGTTTTCTCAATCTGAGTGAAGAATGACATAGGTATTTTGATGAGTGTTGTATTGAATTTGTGGGCAGTCTTAGGCAGTATTGCCATTTTCATGATATTAATTCTGCCAATCTGAAACACGGGAGACATAGTAAACAAGCTAAACAGACAGCCTTCAGAATGAGAGATCTCTGCCACCTACACATCAGACAATGGCCTAATGTCTATACAAAGAGTTCAAGAAAATAACCCTCAAAGAATCAACAATCCAATTAATAAATGGACAAACAAACTGGAGACTTCTCAGAAGGAAAAATAGCCACTAGATATGTAAAAAAATGTTCAATATCTCTGGCCATAAAGGAAATTCAAATCAAAACAACACTAACTTTCACCTCAGTTAGAAGGGCCATCAACAAGAATAAAAGCAACAATAAATGCTGGCACAGATGAGAGAAAAGGAACCCTAACACACTGTTGGTGGGAATGCAAACTTGTTCAACCACTCTGGAAAGCAGTTTGAAGATTTCTCTGAAACTAAACATAGAACTATTTTATGATTTAGCAATACCACTCAGAAACATTTATCCAAAAGATTACAAATCAGAATTTAGCAAAGAAACTCACACAACCATGTTTACTGCTGTACCATTCACCATAGCCAGGTATGGAAAAAGTTCAGATGACCTTCAATAGATGAATGGATCAAGAAAATGGGTACGCATAAACAATGAAATTTTACTCATTCTTCAGGAAGAATATTATGTCATTTGCAAAGAAACAGATAGGCATAGAAAAAATTGTGTTAAGTAAGTAAGGCCCAGAGAGACAAAGGACAAATTATTTTTCTCACATGTAGAAGGTAGAACTAATTTATAAATGTATAAGTAAACATATGTGGCGTTGTATGCAAATTATACACAAATGTATTAACCAAAGATAGTATTTGCAGGGGACAATTCAAATTGTGTAATTCCTTGGAAAAAAATGAACTCAAAGTCCAACAAAATGAAAACCAGGAAACTAAACTTGAATGGCATGTGTGGGAAGAGGTCAAGAAGAAGAGGGTAGACAAATGAGAGGAAGGGGGAAGAATGCAGTCATACTATGAAATGAAGACAACAGAGGGAAAGAGTTGGGTTGGGAGTGTGGAGGGAGACTGATAAAAGGCGTAGCATTGATCCAAGATGCACTGTGCTTATAAACTGACTTGCTGAACTGTAACTGCTTTGAACAACTACTTAAAATGTAACAAAAAAATTGGTTAACATTCAAAATACTCTTCCCGTACAGCAAGACATTAGGTTTCTATGTATGCCCCTTCTCCCACTAGTCCATTCTGTATGTGTGATTTCTAGGCTAGGCAAAGCAGTGTCCTTATTCTCCAGAGTGCAGTGGTATTATAGGCATTAATCAAAGTAATGGGATGGGGGATGAGAGTGGAACTAGAAAATTTCTCAGGATGAAAATTCAGAAAAAGATGACAATACTCAAGAATCCTAGATTTTTGTCTCTGCATCAAATTGATGTACTGCCAGGGCTCTAGCTATTCTGCTTGCCGAGCTTGGCTGGGGGATATCACTGACTGTCTCTGAAAATGAGGACAAAAGACTTCTAACATTCTTTCCACCTCTTACAGCTTTAATTTTATCATCACGAAAAGTGCTTTCAAAAGCACTCGGGAGCTTCTCTTAACTTCTTATCCCTCCATTAGTTTAAGATGCCCAATGAGTGGGATTATGCTGGTGAGTCCTTTTCTCAGGCTTCTTGCCTCCTCCCACCCTTCTCTGAGAATCATCACCTGGTGGTGAGAGGAGGGAATTGATGTCACCACCGAATCTAACCATTACAAGAGACATAGAAACAGTTCTAGATTTCAACTCATCCAAAAAATCATAAGCATCAAGCATGTGCAAAATTGTACAATTTCATTTAATACAGTCCATCCTGCTTCTAACTACAATATTGATTGATACTAATGATTCAAAACAGCATATTTGATTGGTGAAGAGACACAGTTAGATAAAAATGATAAAGGTGTCACAATATAAAACTTGTCTTCCTCTGTTTTACTTAAGTTTAACAGCTCATAGAACATTCTTCAACTAGCCACAATATTTCTCTGAAAAATATGACTAAAATGCTTGTTAAAACATGAGAGTTTTAAAAGCCTATAGCAATTTTCTAAGTCTCACCTTTACAGTCAAATAGTGTTTAGCCAGACTCCAAAAATAAAACTATAGTAAATCTAGGTCCTCAGGCAGCCATGTGATATCTCTATTTGTACAGGAAGTGAGGCAAAGAAGCAAAGTGTACACTATCACACTTGAGCAGGTCTGGAGGACAGTGGAAATGCCGCCATTCCAACCCCTCCAAGTCATGACATCTACTTATCTGCCTCTTAACACTGTGCAGTTTCAACTACATGAGTCTACAAAAGATAGGGCTCAAAACTAAAATAAAAGACAGCTAAAATGCTTGGAAAATTGTATTTGAATTTTTTTTAACTAGAAAATGTGGGTTAAATTCAGAGTTTTCTTTGTTGTTGTTCTTGCTTTTGTTTTATCAGTCTTGCCATATAATCCAGACTGGCATGGAACTGGTTATATAGCTTAGGCTGTCCTCAAACTCACGATCCTCCAGTCTCAGCCTCCCAAGTGATAGGATTACAGTCAGGAGCCACCAACCTGGCTAGACATAGTTTTGAATGAAAACAAACCTTTCTACAAAGCTTTATTAAAAGGAATTGTGGCAATTGTGATTCCTTGGTATCCCGAATTCAGATTTTGCTTTTCTCAGTTCTATACTTCCCCCAGTTATAGCTTCTAACATTACTATTTATCCCTCCAAAATAGTTTTTCCCCCCCCTTGGGGAAAGGGTGGCAGTACTAGGGTTTGACATAGAACCCTGAGTTTGATAGGCAAGTGAACTACCACTTCAGCCACACTCCTAGCCCTTCAGAATTTTCTTAGAATTTACATACAGAAAAATTCTCTTTTATGGGTGGGGTTGGGAAAGAATATGGGAGGGGTGACATGGATCAAGATGCATTGCACTTATAAACTGATTTGTTGAACTGAAATGCATTTGTACAACTACTTGAAGATATTTTTTAAAAAGAAGAAACCCTATTTTAATGTAGAATAATTACATATTTCTCCAAACTCTCTTCCTTGACTATAACTCTTAAAATACAGAATTCTAGCAGCTTCACTTTTTTTTTAACTCAACAAAAGAGGAGGAACTGTTGCAACCAGTGTTTAAGTAACACTCCAGTAAGCCAACATTTAGAAGCGTATACATTTCTCACCCAAATAATGCAGCACCCAAATATAAGATGATTGGCCAATTCTGAAATGACAGTCCTAATACATTAAAATAATAATCCGTAGTAAATGTACTTTGGGATACAAAAAGTATGTTTTTTGTAAACTAGAAAAAACATACTTTAAATATCTGACTTTAAGGATTCCAAGACTCTTTTTTAGAAAAGAGTCTACATTTATTCATGTATAAAACATACATTATCTTTTAGAATCAAAGATATATTGCTGGTAAAGATCAGAGAGATTTTAGTAAGCCTTCATTTCAAGCACCATGTACACTTTTATAGTATCAAAACTAAGTTAGCATGTCTAAAATTTCCATAAATTCTTCAAGGTACAGTAAAACTAAAAATTCTGTTACTATTTGTCAAGAATTTTCACTTTCTGCCAAGGGAGCTAGACTTCATTCACAGACTTAGATAAGAGAAAGGTAGGTTAAAAACAAAATGTAATCTGTCATTAGTGACACACATGAACCAAGGAAAAGAACATCTTTCTCTACACCGAGCATTGCATGTCAGCCGGAGCGCTGAGCATTAGCACCATGTTCCTCTACGGACAATCTTTCCCTGCAGCATCTGTTGCTAATTGAAAGGGACTAGAATTACAAAATCCTCGTCAATTTTTCTCACCAGCTCTTGCTGTGTATAAAGATTTTCTATGCAGGAGCTAAGCATTAGTCTTCCACTACAGCTGATGACTAAAAAGCAAAGAAAAAGAAATGCCAAAGAAAGCTTTTTTTTTTTTTTTTGGTGTGTGTCCAACAACATAGGGAACTAAACTGTGAAAAGCTAAGCATGCCTTTTGTTAGCTCAGTAAATTTCTGTTCTATTAATACAACTATTCACCTATAAAGGTCTATTAGTGTTCTAGTTAGCCAATTGTATATGTCTTCTGTTTGGGTCATCTCCTTTTGACATAAAACTTCAAAAGTAACTGTCAATATTACACCAATTATGTCTTTATTTCTGGCTCATAGGCACTGTTCCTGGACACAGGAGGTATTTAATAAATGTTTGCTGAATAACTATACTAATCTTGGATTTTATAGCACTATTCATTTAAGGCATTCAAAGCATCTTCAAAGGCCTCATCGTATTTGTTTTAAGTCCCATTGAGCATATGCATCTCCATAGCACAAGAACTGCCCCTGGGGGCTACAATGTTGGTACAGCGGAGAAAAGTCAGGGTTGGAAAGTAACTTAAGCTTTCCTCTGTCCAAGCACCATTCATGAAATGTGCTAGACTTATAAACTAACAGGATAGCTGGTGGTGGGCTGATGAGATCATCACTATCAGTTATAAATATTTCTTAGGCTGGATATGGTGGTTCACTCCTATAATCCCAGAGGCTGGGACTGTGAGTTCAAAATCAGCCTGAGTTACACAACAAAACCCACCTCAAAAAAATAAATAATAGTCAATTATCTTAAACGTTACAAAATACTTCATATACTATACTACCTACCTTTTCCCCCAGAGTATTATTTTTATATAGACAATTTTTAAGTTCCCACAAACAACACAAAATGTTGTATGAGTACATGCAAAACTAAAAGCTAAATCAATGATAATACAATTTCTTTATTTGCAGAGGTAGAAATCAAAACAAGGGCCAAGTATAACCTTGATAATCCTTCTGCCACTGAACTATACTCTCAGTGCATAAAAGTGCATCTTAATTCTAGACTTAGATTCTCTAATATCTAAAAGATTATCAAAGTTTCAAGCTCTTCCAGTTGAAGTTTGAAGTAACACCACTATTCACAGGGATGCTGCATTTGAAATAAGTTAATTTGGACCAATGACATTTAATTGCCCAAGGTCTTACAATATCTCTAAGGCAGGCAATCTGATTAATTAGAATCCAGAAATTCCATTTCTTAGCCCATCTGTTTCAAATGGACATCTTGCTCCCTTTTTCTTAAAGCATTTGAGAAAATGATGGACAATTGTCCATCCTCTACTCCCTAAGTTCTCTAACATGTACTCAATTGCTTATTCAAATGCAATTCAAAATTCAAGCAGGACATAGTAGCAGTTTGAAAGTTTCCCAGGTCACATTAACTAATGAGCATATTCTCATGGAAGGACTAGTGTCAGAGACTAACACCTTCCAGAGAGAGAAGTCTGCATGGTCAGACTTGCTCTCACCCCAGTGGCATAAGGTGATAGGGAGATGTGATACAGTTAAACCCTGCACACATTCATTCTCTTGGCTCACATTGGGCTCTGGCCTTGCCTCCTGCCACTGCCTCTTTATTAATGCAGCCTCTTTTCAGGTAATTCAATTACTTGCACCCCTGGACCTGTTTGCCAGTGGGGAACTGGACAGGAACTGTGTTTGTTCAGGTAGGCTTGGCAAATCCGAGTTCTTCTCTTCTTCCCCTCCATCCCCAGCTCTGAATTTCTTGTTGTCGTAATGACCTGGCAACCATGTTCTGAGCTTTCCTGCAATGATCTGTACAACTTGGGTCAAAATTCCTTGGTTTCACTTGATGCAGCACTCCAGGGCCAAGAATTACTTGTTCAAGGGAGTTTATAGGTATCATTACTATACCATTTTCTTGTGTGATAAAATAAGAAATGGGTAACTACCAGATGACTTCTGGTTGACTGATTATAATTATAATTCTGAGCTCTATACAATCTTTCTTCCTTTCCCTCTACATTTCTAGGAAGGAAAAAAAACCAGTATGCTCCATTTTCCATTGATCATATCACAACAACTCCACGCTGAATAGCCATCAGGTGTCACAGTGTTACCCAACCAAAGCCATTAAAGCTGATTGATGAGAAAAAGGCTAACTGAAAATTGTGAGAATGACAGGAGGCGCAGCTCTCCGGCTGCTCGCTGCCATGCTAGGCAGGCAGAGAGCGACATGCGCTGCTATTAAAGGAACTTCAGGAATCCAATTTGCCTTTTCATCATTAATTTTTTTAAAACCTTAGCATTTTTAAATGTTTATCTGAAAGAAATATTTTTGAAGGATTGCTTAGAAGGAGTGAGCCCTTGGTTATGGCATAGAGATTCAAATAGCTAAAACTTTATATATATATATAGAAACTGATGACCTGATGAAAATAGCTGCTTGATTACTCTAGAACATACTATTTAAGATTTAGCACAATATCAGAGGCTAAATATCAGAGGCAAAGATAGCTCAGTTTATTGGCAATGCCAGAAATTAATTCAGATATCAAAAAACAAGAAGCAGTACTCTGCAGTTACTACTTAAAACTCTAAGTCTCATGGTCCTTGTCTGAAAAGGACATTTGCATCAGATCATAAGAAAAAGATCTGGCATAAATAAAAGTTAAAATCAACCTCCTCTTAAAAATAAAAACACCTTGAGATAATCCCTTGGTATTGTTTGAATCTTAAATGTCTCCCAAAGGCCCATGTATTAAGAGGCTTGGTCCCAGCTTGGTACTATCAAGTGGGGGTGAAACTGCAGGTGCTGCGGTCTAGGCGTAGATCTTTTCATCATGGCACCATGCCTTTGAGGGAGATCGTGGAACCCTAGCCCTTCCTTCTTTCTCATTTGTGCTCCCCAGTCATAAGGTAGGTGGTTTACTCTACCACACACTCCCACTATGATGTACTTTTCTACCATAGGCCCAAGCAGCATGGTCAACCACTTACCACCTGGAACCTCCAAAACTGTGAATCCAAATAAACCTTCTCTCTATAAATTGATTAGTTCATGTGTTTGTTATACTTATGGAACGCAGACTAACACAGCTCTCCCCTACAAATCATCTACCTAATCAAGGAGTATCGGCAATGTACAGAGAAAATGTATTTCAACACTTCAGTATGAAAACACTATCCATTTATCATCCCTGTTAATTCTCTAATTCTACAGTTGAAGAATTTCTTCTGGACTAGGCTAATCTATCATTCAATGAGATGACCAATAATAGGGGGTGATCCCTACTATCCCCATCTTATTCTCACCACTAGAGGCAAATCACATTCTGGCCTGATAAGAGAGATATGGTTTCAGAACATATCTATCTCAATATAGAATGATCATAACCCAGATGTCAAGGTGACACACCAACAGTTACGTATTTATGAAGGCTCCCAGATACATCCTACCTAGGAGTGGACCCCAGGGCTTTATACCCTCTAATCCTCTTAAGACACTCTTCAATTTTCTTTGCATCAGAGAATTATCTATAAAATCTCCACTATTGAAAGGAGGAGGCAACAATGCTTGATAAGAAAGGTACTCGTTATCCTGCCCATGTAGTTGTAACCCTTCTGTATGGCATTTTCACAATTAAAAAAAAAAAAATCTCCGCTATTTTACAGCAAGCTTGACAGTTTAACTGGCTTTCCTTTAGAAGAGACAGATTTGCTTTTATGATGATAAGAACTAAAGGCAAAGGATTAAATATACTTACTAATCAAAGAAAACATTGAAACTGAAGATTGAATGCTCAAGTTTTGCTTAAGGGTAAATCAAACAAAGAGTTACTGTTTATAAAGCTCGGCTCAATGGCTCAAACCTCTAATTCTAGATACATGGGAGGCAAAAATTTAAAGACCACAGTTCAAAGCCTGCCTGGACATAAAAGTTCATGAGGCTCCATCTCAATTAATAGCAGAGTGCAGTAGTGTATGCCTGTCATCCCAGTAATAAAGGGAAACATGAATAGGAAACATGAATACAGTCCAAACTGGACTGAGCATAAAGTAAGACTCTACCCTGAAAGTACACAAAAAAGGATTAGCAGAATGGCTCAAATGGTAGAGCACTCGCTCAGCAAATGGAACCACCAAAAAATATTATTGTTGGTCTACCACAAATATTTTACTATTTTTATGTCTACAGTACCATTTTTTTCTTCTTTCTTCTTTAAAAAAAAGACTACACCAAAACTGTATTCATCCTGTTTACATTATTTCAAAACATCCATCTGAATTTATTATCCCATCTAATTTAAATTTCCAAAATGATATTGCTCATACTTGAAGAAATTACCCAAGACCTAAATTCTCAAACCTAAATAATTCTTTCTTCTTCAAACAATTTGGGTTGTTACAAATGTTGACATTCTTTCACTGACTTCTTCCTCTAAATGAAAATATTTTCCATAAATTTCTCATTTGTACACTGTATACTTATAATATACAAACTCCATAAGTGAATAAAAGATATATCAACAAAATTATGCTCAAAATAAAAATAATTACCTTAAATCTACTAGTGTTTGATGAGAAAGAGTAGTTTTCAGGTGGAAAAATTCTTGCCTTACAAATGAACTTGAATTTCGTCTATGTTTTATATAGTTTAGATTGCATATGATCTGACGACACTGCTGATTTTATTCATACTCAACAAATCTATCTTGTTACAGAAAAATTAAATAGAAAAATTAAATAACATGTTCAAGATCATATGAGTGGGCTGGGAAGGTAGCTCAGTTGTAGGGTGCTTGCATTGAATGCATGAGGCCCTGGGTTCAATTCCTCAGCACCACCTAAGCAGAAAAAGCCGGAAGTGGCACTGTGGCTCAAGTGGTAGAGCACTAGCCTTGAGCTGAAGAGCTAAGAGACAGCACCCAGGCCCAGAGTTCAAGCCCCACAGCCGGAAAAAAAAAAGTCATATAAGTTACTGTTTGATTGGAGGTAAATATCCAGGTAATTCTTGATGCTACCTAATTATTCTAATCTTAAACTTCTGATGGTCTCAAGATACTTTAAACTACTCATGGTCTGAGTCTTACTTCAAACGATCAAATACCTATCACACAGCACTGCGCTTAGAAAGAAAGGAATCAAGTAGAAATCATGTTTATGGAGGACAGGGAAAAATACCCCCCAAAATATATATTCATGGCTTATTTGATGATAAAGTCAGGCTAGAATAGTAAAGGATTGCAGTAAATGTCATGCTCTAAAACTGGATTTTTCAGATACTTTTCAGCATGATTTTCCTATGTTTCACTTTTCTCTGTCAGCTGTGAGCTGTTTTCAAGTGTGAAATCGCCTAACAGAGGAAGCAAAGCTGTCATTTGACATCTGGGAGCGTGGAGATTGGGCTACAGTGAAAAGCATTCTGGATTTCTTCAATTTACACACATATTCACCTATAAATTCTCCAGTCTAAAATGTAGTCAACAAGAAATATCAACATACTTTTCAAGCATTTAAAATCAAAGGCTCATAATGGGATGGAAAATAAAAGTGAAGGACACACTGATAAGACATTGTATCAACTTGTTTAAGACTAGAATGGGAAACATAAGTGACTATATTAGCATAATAACTAACATAAATAATTTTACTCACTTGTGGTAGATTGCATATTGAACTTTCAACTATAGTCTTTGTATTTTATATGAGTTCTATTTCTAGTTGTTTTTTATGATGAGAGTCAAGACTGCTAAGAAAAAAATACCGGTAAGTAAAGAAAATACTAATATCCTAACATCTATTTCTCCATTATTTCTAAAATGCCGTACAAAAAAAAATTCTATACTATCCAAAAGAAAGCATATAAAATCCTTTGGCTAAAAACTTTCAGTGTCTATGCAAACACAAATACAATAAGAGAAACTCCATGGAAATGCTGTGGAGAAGAATAACCAGCATACCTCAAATTTTGTTGCCTTATCTCTCACAGTGGAAGACAGAAAGACCTATCTGTGATTCTCCTAGTAAAGCTTGGGCCAGTCTCCTCACATGGAAGTGGGGCAGTATCATAAGTACATTATCATGCTCGCCACTCTAGTCCTATTTTGGGGACCATTTTCTGAGGTTTTTCAAACCTGAACTCTACTCTGTATATCTGTGGTTAAAAAAGGAACCCATATACCATGAATGATATTTATTTAAAAATAAAACCTTTCTAGAAAACCATCCGAGATAATCTAAGGACACAAAGTGAACCTAAAAGGAATGGATTCTACTTTGAAAACAGGGATGGGTTTGATCAGTGAATTCATATTCTCAAGACCCTCTTGATGGCTCTGCAGCTGCAGCCATTTATGTGCTGGCTTTCACAGATGTGGACAGAGAAAGCTCCATGGCTTTCGTCTTTTTGTTGTTAGATTCATTTTCTTTAATATGAAAAAAGGCAACTTTTAAAAGGAAGTTCTTAGTGTTGTAGAAACATGACATTTGGACTTCCTTGAAAGTACACATGGTTGAAATGGCTGTGACTTTTTAAAATCTAAGATCACAAAGTTGGCAGAAACTAGTCTTAAATAACAGAAGGTGATCATTTGCATTTCAAAATTTATCTATCTTGCTTTTCCCCTCAATTAGACCAAAACATGTTGATTCACAGGTTTCTGTGTGTGTTTTTCTGTTTTAAACTTATTTATAGAGCAGAATAATGGCCCCCCTGCTAGTTTGGCATTTGCTCAAGTTTCTGTCCATGTAAATCGAATCTGTTACTGGAAAATTTTCTCAAAATATAAAGGCACATCATCCATGAGATGAAAAGATACACTGCTGATATTATAAAGCACAGGGCAGGTGGATACTGTTTTTAGGACAAATATGTGATAAGGATTCCCAGGAGGGATGAGTGGTAGGGCAGAGGCTCCATGCTGTTTAAACAGAAGCGAATCCTTCTTATCGTAATCTTGTGACAACTTTACTTTCTAATGAAACATGAGCTGCTTAGTATGCTTCAGGGTTAGTGGCACAACAATGTTAAGGTTAGAGGAGGGAAATGGGAAGAAAGAGGGTACAGGGAGTGGGGAGAAGTTACTTCAACCCTTGGCATTTTGAAGATAAATCAAAAGAGAGCTCGGTACTCTATGACTGACTTGTGATTTTCAAGCATGGAAAAAATTACCACTACTTTGAGAAGAAATATCTACTTACAGTTTTTATCAGCAGCACTGCTGTTCCGTGTTTAAAAAAAGAAATAATTCATAAATTTGTATTCCAATTCCCCAAGCAAGAGAAGTATGTAGGCTTAACTGAGTTCTCTGATTATGTTTGAGATCACCTACACTAGAACATAGCATTATTGTTCTGTTAAGGCCATTACTGGGTTTGTCTCACCTCGTTATTATATTCAAAGATTGGAGAAACTTTCTATATAGTTCAATGTGTGCCAAAATACTTTTAACACTTGTACAACGAACAAAGCTTGAAGCTACAATTCTTTTTATGCAAATAATTATAGGCCTCAAAGAGAGGCTAAAGAAGTCTATGGTATTTAGGGGATTCTTGGCTTTTGGTTTTGTTTTCAAATGCTAGTGAAGGACAACCTGGAAGAGGACAGCAGGGGGAAAAAAAAAATCTATTAATAGCACACTGCCACCTGCTGGTAAACTACAGGAATTGAGATTTCTGGGGAAAAGGCTTAAAAATAAGGACCTAAAAACTGATCTGTATTCAATTCATTATTTCAGTACATGAAATTGAAAGTGTGTACATTCCCCTATGGGTGAATGTATTA
This sequence comes from Dipodomys merriami, assembly GCF_024711535.1. Taxonomy (NCBI): domain Eukaryota; kingdom Metazoa; phylum Chordata; class Mammalia; order Rodentia; family Heteromyidae; genus Dipodomys; species Dipodomys merriami. The sequence continues at coordinate 4,855,429 of NW_027204604.1, forward strand.
AAGTTTGCAAATGCCAAGATGCTATGAGTAGTAAACAACATATCTAGAGATTAAAGTAGCAGAAATACTGTAAAATACCATGTTACTGATAGCTTTGCAATATAATCTAGCAATAAAAAATAGGAAGCAAGGAGACAGTTTATAAACATTAGTACCCCATATATATATTGGGTTTTTTTAACTGTGATTTCTTTAGGCTCCATACAAAAGTACTTCCAAATTTAATGTGGACCCTAAAACCTCCAAATTCAATTAACCAATGTATTTATGTACACTGGCATCTAAAATGTTATTAATCAAATTATGTTTGTAAACCCAATAAAATCAGATAATTGCAATAAAGTGATTTCACTATAAATACTTTTGTTATCCCATTGACTATACCCCACACCAATAAAGTTTCAAAGAAACTGCATCCAATTATCTATTTGGGGGGAAAAAACTAAGGTGTGCTCTGTAGCTCTAGGAAGAAATTAATCCAAACAGTCCTAATTTTGGAAAAGGAAAGAAATGAATATTAGAATATTAATTCCCAAACTGTTATTTTTTTGGAAAGTTTCGGTGTATTTGCTCTTCTTCATATGAAAGTAATTCTTAACAATAAAGGTTTTAACTAAAAAAAAAAAACAAAAAAAAAAACACTTGATCCTAATTACATGATGCTAGCAAGGTTAGCATGAATACACTGGTTAGCTAGTAAGCACTAAACACTGTATTAAAACTCACAAGTCATGGGAACACAATCAACTGGGAACTCCTATGAAGGCCAGTGGAGCAACGAGCTAAGGCATTGTGGTTACCCAAACCAATCAAGGGCTGGGCAAAAAGAGAACAGGATTTACATATATTGCATCTGTACTGATGACAGGAAGGACATAATTCAGCACATATGTTAAAGCCACCTAAAACTGTCAGCAAAGAATCTAATCTTTAATTTTAAAAAATTAATATAATACAGTAAGAGAACCTGTTGTGTTAAATATTCTGGCTAAATAGTCTATTTTAAAGCAAGGAAAACTTGCTTCCTAATTTTCTTAAATATGGACAGAACTTTCAAAAAATGTATTCTAAAGTGACAGATTAGCTCATCATTCAAGTCACATTGTATTTTAAAAAATCCATATTTTATCCACTCTTGGCCTTAAGATTTTACCCTTTAGCTGTGTCTCTTTAATCTTAATAAATAAAGATATTTAAAGGTCCTTTTGAACACTAAATTAAGACATTTTAGAGAACTCATTGTAAGTTTTCAGGCATGCATGTTTTTAACGAAGCAATTTTATATTCACATATACACCTATGGATTACATGATGGCTTTACCCCCAATGTTCTTTCTTGAAAGGTAGAAGCAATAAGCAAATTCAGCATGTATGTGGACTGCTGGTGGAAAATGCAACTTGTAGGAAGAAATGAGAACTGCAGAAGCACTTGTCCAAGTGAAACATTTTAGGAGATTGCGCTAACCTGGGGCACAGTACATTCTCTCTATGGCATCGCTGTCACAGGAATCTTCAACCTCACTCCACCTGCTAAAATACGTTAGCTGAATGTGTCCTAAAAACAAAACGACAGGAGAAATCAAAACATTTTTCTCTTCCATTTTCTGCAGAAGTGAACTGTAATTACTCCTTTTGTAGCTAAAAACAGTATCATTAAGAATAATGGCATCATTAAGTACTAGAAGCTATTACTGGGGGTGAATTTGCTGCACTGATAATGAAGCTCTAGACAGGAAATGAAGATACTAATTACAAGATAAAACGCCTACTCAGTTAATTGGAAGCAACAGCGAATAAAAAGAAATGCATTTGCAAAAGTTCCTGACCTCTATCATTCAATAAGATGTTGTTTGGGTTCAAATCGCGGCACACAATTCCCTCTCTATGTAAAGCATCAAGGGCTACCACCATTTCAGCCGCCCATCTTTGAATGCAGCCCTCTGGGATGTAAAACCTGGAGCTTAGTGCTAATTTTTTATCAAGGTCCTCAAAAATCTGATGGATCTCCTTGTCTCCTTCTAGTGCTAACCCACTTTCTCCCTTAGTCTCAGAGTCTCTCTGGAATAACAAAGTCGGTTTCTCTTTAACCAGATCATCAGTCTGGTCTGTAAACAGCAATACTTCTTCTGATTTTAAAGTGTCTGTGTTTGTTTTATGTTCATTAGCACCTGAGAGTGGATTAGAAATAGAGAATAAGTTTTCTTCCATGTCATCTGTAGTTACTGCTGACTCTACTGCTCCAAATTCTTGAAACTTAGGATCAGAGCTGTGTAACAGAGATGTGTCTCTTGAACTCTTATAATCCATAGCTGCGGTAAACAACACCCCCAGGTTCTCCTGTGCAGAGTGTTTCTCTGCTGTACCATAGGATTTAGTTCTAGAGGAATCACTCTGCTCCTCTGTGCCTTGTTCCTCATGGGCTTGCTGTTGTTCCGCACTGAGCCTAAGGCATAACACATCAGGGGCTTCTAGCAGTTTACTTTCTATTCTGCCTACGTTGGTCTGTGAAAACTTCGTGGGACCCATTGCTAAAGCTTCATTTGTTGGCTCCAATTCACCGGGTAGATTTACAAGAAGATCAGGCCTTCCTTCCTCAGTACCACTGACATCATCAAAAGCAGCATCTTTAAATGAAATAACAGGGACTGAGTCATCTGAGCTCCTGCTAATGGTGTCCTGAGCTTTAAACTCTACCTTGCTTTCACTGGGACTAAAACTGGAAGTGCTGTCTCCATCTGGAAGGGCAAAGAATGGCTTCAAAGGTTCTGATTTTAGACTATACAATTTTTCTCCAAAATCAAGCCCCAGGAGTTCACTTGCACTATCCTTACTGTCTATCCTAAAGAATTCCATGGGGCTATTTTTCGATCTACTGAGGGAATCCGATGTTCTTGGAGAACAAACTGCTTCTGAGTCTTCATCCCCAGGGAAGAACTTCAGCTGTGAGCTGGGGCTGTCGCTGTCAGCAGCAAGTGGGGCAGGGAAGCTCTGAACAGCTCTGGTATCAGCATTGTCCCCCTCAGTCTTTATACAAAGCTCCTCATTCAGAGACCCAGGATCAATCTTCTCTTGTCCATATTCATTGCATAACGTTAAATAACTAGTAGTGCATTCTTCCTCAGAACTGGAACCCGAATCTGGCCATTTTGGAGAGCTGTCTTGCCCCTCATCTTCCTGGTTGCTATCATCCTGAGAGCTTGGGGTAAGACTAGCCTTCAAAGGTAGAGCTTTAAGCAGGCTCCCCCGATCACTGCCTCTGGACTCAAAGCTGCCACTGTCCTGAGGGCTGCAAGTTGGCTGTTGTAGGTAAACTTTAGTAGGTGTGGATTTTTTCATTTCCTTGATGTCAAAGCTTTCTTCGGTGCTTCTATTTAGAAATTTACTGATATATGACCAGAGTTTACCACCTGTAAACAAGTATAATAAAAAAAATTGGCAGTTACTTACTTGAGCTACTAGCAGAGTAACATATTCTAATAATTAGTCAAAAATAAGTCAATGATACTCATCAATTTCAAGTATGCTGTAAGATAAACATATTTAATAAAATGTGAGGTTATTTTTCAATTTTGTTTTTGCTAACCTTCCCAAACACTAATATAAACTCTCATAGCTAATATCTTGCTTCAAGATAAATATAAGTCTCAGAAACATCTGATCATGTTCTGATCTGCTTATGTAGATAACTGGTCAAGTAGAAATATATTGCTATTTAAAACATGCTCTATAGTTGGGGGGGGGGAATCAATATTATTCTATTCTGAAAATGTACAATCCAGAACTGGGGGAGAAATTTGGCATCTGGTATATAAATAATTATGCCTTTATAAGTAGACTTTTAGAACTATTATATTGGTTAAATAATAATTTCCATGTTTTATTTTATATTAACCATTAAAAACTCAGAAATGTCAGGTGCAAGTGGCTCACACCTATAAACCTAGCTACTCAGGAGCTTGAGATCTGAGGATCATAGTTTGAAGCCAGTGCATATAGGACAGTCCATGAGACTCTTATCTTCAAACAATCATCAAAAAGTTGGAAGTGGAGCTGTGGCTCAAAGTAGTAGAGCACTAGCCTTGAATGAAAAAGCTCAGGAATAGCACCTCGGTCTCTGTCTCTATGTGTGTGTGTGTTTGTCTGTCTCTGTCTGTCTCTGTCTGTCTGTCTGTCTGTCTGTCTCTTTCTCTCTCTCTCTGTCTTTCTGTCTCTCTGTCTCTCTGTCTCTCTGTCTCTCTCTCTCTCTCTCTCACACACACACACACACACACACACACACACACACACACACACACACACACTCCCTCAGAATTAAGCTAGGTGTCAGTGGCTCATGCTTATAATCCTAGCTACTTAGGAGGCTGAAATGCTAAGGATTAAAGTTTGAAGGCAGCCTGGGAGCCTGGGTAGAAAAGTCTAAGAGACTCCATCTCTTCCAAAATTATCATCATCAAAAAAAAAAAAAAAAAAAAAAAAGCAGGGCTGTAGGTGAGGCTCAAATGGTAGAACATCAGCTGAGAAAGCTAAGCCCTTAGTTCAAACCCCAATACCACAAAAAGCCTCAGAATTAAGCTAGAGTGGTGGCCCCTACCTATAATCATAGAAGGCTCACAATTCAAGACCATCCCAAGCAAAATGATGAATCCCCACATACACACCTCAACCAGTAAAAATGTGAACACAGTGACATGTGCCTGTGATTCCAGCAATACAGAAAATGTGAAAAGGAGAATTATGGTCCAAGGCAAAGTTAGCAAGACCCAATTTCAGAAACAGGAACACAAGCAAAAGGGCTGAAGCTCAAAAAGTAGAATGCTATGCTGATTTAACGTGCACGAGACGCTAGGTTCAATCACCAGTGCCACCAAAAAGAAATGAGAAAAATTCACCTCAGAATCAGAATTTTTTTGTCGGTTTTACAAATAGGAGCCTTACCCATACTGATTAAAAGATAAGAAACAGTATTAATACAAGAACTTATATACTAGAGTCACAGCTCAGGGGTAGAGTACCCCTTAGCAAGTACAGGGCCCTGAGTTCCAATCCCAACAGTCACTGCTGAAAGCATACTTTGTGCAAACACAACTGTAGCATCCCAACACAGGAAACTAAAGCTAAAGTGCTAAAAATAAATTCTCACATCCACATAAGAGAGCAATTTTGTCAGAACATTGTTCATATTACTAAGCACCATAAAACCAGGTAGCTAAATCTTAAGAAAAAAAAATAATCACAGCCAGGCACCAGTGGCTCATGCCTGTAATCCTAGCTACTCAGGAGGCTGAGATCTGAGGATCATGGTTCAAAGCCAGCCCAGACAGGAAAGTCCATGAGACTCTTATCTCCAATAAACCACCAGAAAACCAGAAGTGGCACTGTGGCTCAAGTGGTAGAACACTTGCCTTGAGCTCAAGAGTTGAGGGACAGCGCCCAGACCCAGACACACGACCAACAACAACAACAACAACAAAAAATCACTAGCAGTCAATTGCATATATAACTTTAACAAAATATTTATTTCTATTTCACATTTCATTTCAAGGAATTCTGTAAATACATAAAGCACCTTATACTGTGCTTAACAAGAATAAATGCCCAGTAAAGGGTAACTGTCACATTCATCCTAGGACTCTGATACACCTCTTTCTGTCAATGATACTGTTAACAGTCTTTTCCATTTTGAGAAGTTATATAGACATAAGTAACATTTACCTCTCACTTTTTCATAGTTAAGACTTTCTGTCCTCTGTAAACAGTGTTCCACATCTTCTTGTATTCAAGCTTAATGTTTAAAGATTCATATATGATTTCCAAACTCACAGCTGTGTGTTGATTTCCATTGTCTCTAGTCAATAACCACACTAGTCTTGCCACAAATGCCCATACTGTGGCACCTTAACCATAATGCCTGCACCCAAGGCCGAGAGACTATTAAGCAATCTAAATAAAATGGTATTTGTGGATTTCAGTTTTCCTAGAGTCTGGCTGCTTTGAGGAAAGGACCAAATCTTTTTTCTGGTTTTATGCCTTCTGTTGACAGTGTGCCAGACACAATAAAAATTCCGCAAGGCAGACAACATCTGTATCTGGAAATTTTTAGAGGTCATCAAGAAACTGTGCCTAATACAGTTGTAGGAGAAGCTTCATTTATTGTCAGGCCATATCTACCTGGATTCGAAATCTCCATGTACTTTACTTTTGTCTCCCAAATCACTTCTTCCTGACTTCAAAACTTGGATTATTTTCTTGCCCTTGCTTCTCATGTACTTGACAAGTTTCCAGGTCCTGTAGGATCTGTGTATCCTGTCTTTCCCAGGCAGACTTCTTAATTCCTTTGGTTACTCTGTCCTGCTTGGGATAACACAATAGCCACAGAGGTCCCTGAAGTACCACCTCCATGCTATAATTGTTGTCCAGTGAGCCTTCCACTGTAGCTCAGCATTTCTCCATTCAAGAATTCAAATCTGGGTTGGGAAGGTGGCTCAGTGGTAGAGCGCTTGCCTTGCATGCATGAGGCCCTGAGTTCGATTCCTCAGCACCACATAAGCAAAAAGAAAAAAAAACAGAAGTGGTGCTGTGGCTCAAGTGGTAGAGTGCTAGCCTTGAGCTGAAGAGCTGAGAGACAGTGCCCAGGCCCAGAGATCAGGGCCCACGACTGGACCCCCACCCCCCCCTAAAAAAAAAAGAATTCAAATCCCCTCGACCTAGTATACCACGTACCGACTCCTATGGCACTTGAGCCCTCAGTAACACAGTATCCACTTCTGGCCAGGTCTTCTCTCTTGCTCCAGATGAACTGGACTTCCCTTATATGGCTAACCACTTAGGATGTTTCCGCAGCATCTGTTAAAAACCTACCCATCCTGGGAGGTCCTTCAGAATTTGTTCCCTTCTACCAACTACTTTGTACTCCTCATTGACCATATTTCAAGGCATCTCCTAAATCATCTTCTGATAGTTACGCCATCCTGTTTCATGTTAGTATTACTCTTATGCTTTTATTATCTCCCTTACCAGACAGCAAGGTCTCAACACCTGCAGGTAGAGAACTCTATCTAACACATAAAATAAGATACTAAATAAATATTCATTAAGCCAAATTACAAAAAGATGATATCCTTATGAACTTTTACAAAACCTTTCAATGAAAAAGGCCTGTCAGTACTAAATATATTATTGGATAGAACATGTTTTCTTTCTATTTTATAATCAATGGTCTTCTTTTAAAATATTCAAAAAATATCTAAAGGAAAACAGAAAGACAAAAACAATCATTATCCATAATCCCATCACCCAATGATCACATGATTAAACTATTACTACATTTATTTTTAGGCTTCTTACTTAAAATTAATACAAACATTTTCTAGGTATTTGGGGTAGTAGGTTTAAACTCAGGGCCTCATGCTTGCTAGGCAGGCATGCCACTACTTGAGCCATGCCTTCCTTCAATCTTTTTTGTTTTATTTTTCAGATAAAGTTTTACAGTTTTGGGCCTGAGTCAGCTTCAGATGGTCCTCCTACCTCAGTATCTCTTGTAGCTGGATTATATAAACTAACACAGTAGTCTTGTTAGTTGAGATGGAATCTCACCAGCTTTTTTCCCAAGCTGGCTTAAGCCTTGTTCCTCCTGACTTCTGCTTCCTAGATAGCTAGGATTACAGGTGTGTGCCACCATCTTGGCCATGTATTTTCTAATTTTTATAAGGAAAAAAACAGAATTTAAATATCTACATAATATATTCACTTGATAGATACAATGACTTATTTAAATGTTCCTCTGTTGGACATCAAGTTGTCCCTGGTCTTTTACTACTAGAATTCAAAATAAATACTTGTGAGTAGTTGTCATCTTTGATTATTTTATCAGGACAGAACCCCAGAAAGTACTGAATCAAGAAACAGGAACATTTTTAATACTTTGGCTAGCCAATGTTCTCTGGCTTTACCAGTAACCACACCTATAAGGGCTACCTTCATAAAAATTGCCTACCTTAGGCATTAGCAAGTTTAGCAATCTGATTTTACTCAAATATAGCATCCTAGTTAATTTCCATTGTTTTCATTATTAAATTATGAAGTGTGATTGTTAGAGTTCCCTTTGAAGAATCTGTTTCCAGCCCAGACAAATACTCTAACAAGAATTATAAACAGTACTCAAGAGGAAAACATTGCTTTAGCAATCCAACAATCTCTGCTAAACCATAAAATATTCAAATTACATAAAATATAATTTTAACACTCTAAGAATATAAAATGATTCTTTCTTGGCCTATCTTATCCTATGAAAAAAGTAATTCCTAGGCTTGAATTAAAACTCACTCATTGGGCTGGGAAGGTGGCTCAGTGGTAGAGCGCTTGCCTTGCATGCATGAGGCCCTGGGTACAATTCCTCAGTACCACATATGCAAAAAGAAAAAAGCTGGAAGTGATGCTGTGGCCCAAGAGGTAGAGCGCTAGCCTTGAGCTGAAGAGCTGAGGGACAGCGCCCAGGCCCAGAGTTCAGGCCCCACAACCGGACCAAAAAAAAAAAAAAACTCACTCATCTAATGTTAATTTATTGGTACAAGATTGTACAGTAAATGTGTTCATTTGCCTCACCAGATTTAGAACTTAAGTTTAATTCAAAAACTGCTATAGCACAGTATGTTCACAAATAAAATAAAATTAAATTTAAAAAAAAACTGCTATAGCAGTGAGTCATCTTTGACCCCAAAATTTCACCTTAAGATGTCTGCCCTAGAAGTAATTTTTAAGAACAAAGTAAAATAAAAATGCACAAAGATATGTACATATGCCTACTAGTAACAACTTAGACACCAATTAATAGGAGAGTAGCTAAATCATAGTAAACCTGCATAACTGCTTTGTGTCTATTCCAAAGTGCCATAGCAAAACTTGCAACTGTATAGGCTTACCATTCACCAATTACCTATAGGTAGCTAATGTCCCTACTGCAGATAGGGAAACAGAAACATTAAGAAACACTTATGTGCTCACAAGAAATAATGGTAAGCCAACATTCACACTCATACACTGGCTCCAGTCTTTTGTTCACCACTTTTTTTTATAAGCATACAAAAGTTATCGGGGGGGGGGGGAGGAAGTTAATGACATTTCCCCTGATGTTTATAATACATTCCAATAACTTTCCCCTCTCTATCACTCTCCCTTCCCCTCTTCTAAAACATCAGCCCTAGGTCTCATGGTTCTATTTTCAGTTACAAACATCTACTTCTACCATATTCATCCTCTTCCATCTCCTTGTTAGCCTAAATTCCTCCCATGAGTACCACCCTCCAACAATGTGTGATTCTCTTTCCCCCACCACTGAATCTCTTATTCATCAACAGTTTTCATTAAAGTTCTTTACATTGTTTTCATATATAATTGCAATGTATTTCAAAATTCTTCACCCTCTATCTTTTTCCCTCTCCCCCCTCCTAAGTAATCCCTTAATTAGATTCATATTCTGCTTATTCTGGATACGTGTATGTATATGTGTGTGTGTCCAGGAAAGTCCATGAATAAGTATATCTTTTAAGTCTAGCTTCCACACTCCTATAAAACACAAGATATCTTTTTTTTTTGGAGACTGGCTTTTCTCACTCAATATGATGTCCTCCAGTTCTCATTCATCTTCCTATAAATGATAAAAATGACATGATTTTCAGTTTTCTTTATGGCTATGTAATACTTGTGTGTGTGTGTGCATATGCTATTCATCTATTCATCAGTTTAGGGGTACTTTAGTTAGCTTATTGGCTATTGAGAATACTGCTACAATAAACACAGGTATGCAGGGATCATTTGGGTAAATTGATTTACCTCCTTCAGATACATGTCTAATGGTCTGATAAGGAAGGCCCATTATTTTGAGTTCATAAACTTAGTTTTTAAGTGAGACTGCCCCTCTCACTATAAACCTGTAACTTCCTAAGATCAGTTGACTAAAGCACACTGCTGGCTGGGATGACACAAGGTGAAGACCATATATAAGACTAATTTATACATTTTAAAAAACAGACATGAAAGAACCTATGTTTCTACATGGAAAAACCTTTGGAAGATACACAATAAACTATTAAGAATGCTTGTATCTGGGGAATAGAACTAGGCATTGAAATGACTAGGGAAGGAAAATATTTGCTATTACTTTATATAGTTTTAAATCATTTGAGATGATTTGCTTAGGGATTAGTTTTATAATGAAAACAATACTTAATTAGAGGAGAATCTTGTTCCTTTAATAATGAAGATAAATCCTTTCTACACCTTTTCTGCTTTTTATATCCACACAGCAAGAGAGAGACTATAGTCTCTTATTTGGTCTTGTATCTTTTTTCAAACTGGCTCAGTATTCAAAAGTGATACACTGAGTACCTTCCACATACCACACATTCTGCTACTGTTAGGAGATAGATGAGGGACATTATGAAATCTCTAATTTTACAGATTTAAACATTCATGGCCTTGATTGAACAAATTTTGTGTCCCGACCTCCTTCAAATAGTCAAAAATAGATATCCACTTGAAGGAACAATGAGCATTTTAGACTGCTTCTAAAACTGTAACTACTATCATCTCCAACTCACAAAATGGAATCCTTGATTTTTTTCTTTCTAAATTTTCTTTCTAAATTTAGTCTTCCTCCCTTAAATGAAAATCCCATTCCCCTAATTATTTGAACCAAACTCCTTGAAGTCTTTCAAGGATACAGAATATCAATTTTTCCTTAAAAATACATTTTTATTCTACTAACCATTCCTCTGCTGTTAACTGCTAACTGCTAACATTGTTATGGTTTAAGATATCTCCTCATAGGTTCATATATGTGCAGAGGTGGTAGACCTTTAGCAGTGGAGCCTAGTGCCAAATCATCAGTTACAGGAGTATGGCTTCAGAGGGGATTAATGTACTTCTCACAGAACCCCAGCCACTCTAAGGTTTTCTGTCTCCCAATATAATCTCACACTCCTACTACTATGATGGTATATTCACCATGAAGTCCTCACCAAAGCCAGTAGATTCTGGCACTTTAGAACTATCAGCCAAATAAGCCACTTTCCTTCAAGTACTAAGCCTAAGGTATTTTTTTATAGTAACAGAAAGTGTACTAAGGCAAACACCTTGTCCAAGGTACCACTGTCTTCATCTGGATTGCTGCACAACTTCTAAGCCCCACTTTTGCCTTTGTCTCCTAGTTTCTGTTCTCCACAAGTAGCCAGAGTGATCCCTATGTTGTCACTGCTTTACTCAGCAACCCCCCATGGCTTCACATCCAACTCAAAATAATAGCCACGTGGTTAAGGAGCCTATGAGATCAACAGGATCTTACTGCCTGCCTCCTTACATCCCTAAACTCACTTCCACTACTTTTCTCATTATGCCCCAGCTACATCCATCTTCCTTCCCTCTATACATACCCAGGCAGACTGTTGGTGAGTTTGCTTACCTGTTTCTCTCTTGTCAAGGCATTCTTTCCTCACAAATCCATATTGTTCCTTCTCTTACTACATCTCTGGTCAAATGCCTCCTTCTCAGTAAGGTGACCATTGTATTAAAACTAAAGATTACCCCTCCCAATCCCTTTCATATTCCTCCTCCCTTTTTCTTCAAAGCATGTATCTCTATTTGACATACATTTCCGTAAGTAATTGCCTATTTTCTATCCCACCTATAAACTATAATATGAGCTCCATGCAGGCAGCTTCTGTTTTTTTCAATACATAGAACTACACCTACCCCTCAGTCAGCACTCAAGACATTTCTAGTGGAATAAATTAAAAAGAGAAGGAAATATTCCTAAATCATAAAAATATTCCTAAATCATAAAAAATTCTGTAAGTAGTAAACAGCTAAAGCTACAAACTGTAAGTATGCAAGCATCTGTATTATGGAGAAAGCAGCTGTTTCAGTAATAAATGAAATACCATCACTGTTTAAGGTATCCAGTGTTTTCTCAATGCACCTGAATGAAAGCCGAAATCCTTCTGTTATATACAAGGCTCTGCTGGCCTCTCCACTGGCCTGCTGTACCACTGGTGCCCTCTTCCGCTGCACCCCAACCAAATACTCTCCTTCTTTGTTGATCAAATATTCCGAGTTTGTTTTTCCATTAATCCCTCAGCCTGGCCTAAATTCAAAGGGTGTTTCTTTTGCTATTTCAGAACTCTTGAATGTCAGCATCTCCAAGAGGACTCCTTGTCCATTTAATCTAAAGCAGTACTCACTGTTATCTATTATATCTCCCTGTGTTACAGATCAATGTAGCTCCTATTAGAACCCAATATCTTTGCCTTTTTAAAATTTTGTTTCTGCTTGACTTCCACAAGAACTTAACTTTCAAAAGGGCAAGATATTTTCCTGTTACCTGAAATAGAATCTGTTTAACAAATCTGTGGAATTGTAAATAAATTGAATTTTTTTATTTGCACTGTAATTTCCTATCTTCACACTATAAAACTTTTCTAAAAGAAAAAGACACATGAAAGAAACAACCAAAAGAAAATTCCTCCCAAGTCTAAATAATCCTGAAGAGATACTGTGGTCATGTGACCACTCAAAGTTCTCTGTGATCAACAGTAAATTTTTCACTAGGCAGTGAAAAATTAGATGTGTGTGTGTGTGTGTGTAAACTGTTCCATAGAATTAAAGAAAAACTAACTTATATGTCAGCTCTAAGAAGTATAAGGAAAGTTGAGAAGATGGCAGAAGAAAAAGTGAAGTAGAACTTGGAGAAAGAAGAGGAAAATACAGCTACAAACAACACAGATAAGCTAGGATTGAAAATTTGCCACAGATAATCTCCAACATGAATAATCCACACTGGGTAATAGAATATTGACTATAATTACATTCATCCTACTGACCTTGTTCTAAATTATTATGGATTATTACTACGCAAGTTATTTTGTTCCACACCAGAGGTGGCTGTATTTCGCTATCAGATGACATGACCTCTAATTCAATAATGTCTGTAATGCACTGGTATCCTCAGATAAAAGCTGTCTATAATGTCTGAACAAAGGTGAATTAGTTATCCAATTCACACACGCAATTAACTCTCTTAATACCTGTGAGACCATGGAGCCCCTTCTGAATTTCCTATTAAATACTGCATATGGAGGTCTTCCCTCCATCTGTAGTTATCTTGTGCTGTACTTTACAATAAACAATATTAATAGTTTATTGCCCCCATCAAAATTCTTGCATTAGTTATCATAAGAGACCTCATTCCAGAAAGCAATGACTCCTTTTCCTGGGAAAATGTATTACATTCAGATGTTATGCCTATTAGTAAAGCACAAGAATTTTTATTCTCAGTAATACAAAAACAATGCCTTCATGAAATATGGGGGAAAATTCACTTTTATTTTAGGAATACTTCTAAAGCACCAAAGTCAATGTATATAAGTGAATTTATGTATACATATATATGTACACACACGTTGTATATGGTCATTCTTAATAAAATTCAAGTGTTAACAAGCCAGCCTGAATCAAAACATAGTATTTTTGGCCACCTGTTCCCTCTGCTAGGGAACTGAAATTTCACAAACAGTTCGAAGGCAGAGCCCTGTGCCTCTGCTTTGTACCCATATGTGATGCCAATGGCTGTATTCATAAAAACTCAGATCAGAATAACTAGATAATGTCAAATGTTAAGCAAACACCCTCACCATCTATGAAAAGGAGATAATTAATTAATTCTTCAGGGGATGCTTTTCATTTTAGTCATCTAACATAAATGTATCTTTTAAGCAAAGAACAGAGAACAAAATAAAATCCCTCAAATGAAGTCTAGCTCTCTCAGCATGCATTCACATTACAGTTCTAATTATAATATTAGATGATATCTATGAGAAAGTAAGGAAGGACAGTCTATCTCAGAACATTTGGTCCTATGAAACCTGCTATCACCTGGGCTTTCCTCTGCCCTCACAACTCAAAGCAGGGAGTTAGAGGAGAGAAATAAGAAAACAGTTCCTTAGGTGGGTTTCACATATTTGACGTGCTCATGAAATGACAGAAGAATAGACACTGCAGAAACTGGAGAGAGAAGCAGGTGACATTCTCTCCATAAACAATCTAAACTATAAACCAACCTTCCACATGCTGCAACACAAGAAACACAGACTCCTCAGAGATGATGTACTTGTGCAGACACACCATGTTGGGCACACAGCGGGGGATGATGGTCTTTCTGTTCCTGCTGTATTCACTGCTTTTCCTTAGACCCTGACAGAGAACAAAAAGGTCAGTTGTACCCTCAGTTGCCTTTGGAGCCTGCTGTGCTCTGTGTTTATCAACCAAACTAATCTATCCGAGTTACTCCAGGCTTCAGAGAAACCACTCATCTGCTGCTCTATGCCCCTCAGTCCCTGGAGGCTCTGCTGATGGCATCTGGCGTGAATCCAGAGAACGGAAGATGCCACAAAGCTGCCATTAAAATCAATTACGTGGGTCAGTGTTTTTATTAGAGATGCTCTCAAACTAAGTCATCAGGATGACACACAGTTATTTCTCTGTGACCTTTTAAGTTTTATTTTACTTATGTACATCTTTAAAGCAGGAAACATTGTGTGATCCATTCAAATTCTTCAAACATAAAAGATATTTCTAATTGAAACAGCAACTTTAAAACACTATTCCAGTCTAAGGTTTATTTACATAAATCTTCCCTAAAAAACAAGCTATGTGAATCCTCTGGGTGACACTCTGGTTTTTAAAACTGGGAAAGTGTCAAATTCTTAAAGACAAATATTTTTCAGTACATGTCAGTGTAACTTACTACCATGTCTTAGCAATAAAAAGCAACGTATCAGAAAAAAAATAGGAATTTTTTTTGGGGGGGTCAGTGGTAGGGCTTGAACTCTGGGCCTGGGAAATTCCCTGAGCTCTATCAGCTCAAGGCAAGCACTCTACCAATTGAGCCACAGCGCCACTTCCAGTTTTCTGGTGATTTATTGGAATTAAGAGTCTCCCAGACTTTCCTGCCCCAGCTGGCTTTGTACTGTGATTCTCAGATCTCGGCCTCCTGAGTAGCTAGGATTACAGGCATAAGCCACCAGCACTCAGCTAGGAAATTCATCAAGTCACCTTCTTGATGCTATGGAAATGCTTAGATAAGAATATTTTTAGAATATACATTATAATAATCCATCCTAAAAACAATTTCAGTTATGAAACTGAGTTTTTCTTTTATTCAGTTATGAATTAAAATTGAATTTATATCACAAGAGAATGTAAATAATACTCTCCTCAAATACCTGTAACAAAATTTTAGTTCTTACAAATCAAAAATGAGATTGTGTGTGATCTTCACAAATTATTCAAACTGTACTTGAGATGTGTTTAAATTACACACTACACATTTAAACAGCACAGAATTGCTCTTCTACTTATCCAAATTATTTCATCTCTTTCATAATGTCAAACTTTTAAAATGTATGGTACATCATGTTTATCAACTGTGATGGAAAGAAAAAAATATACGAGATTGCAAAACCTACAAGAACATTCAAAACACCCATGCAACAATATTAAATACTTTTCCTTTCAAAAGCATTATTTAAAAATAAGTTCTAAATACAATAAAAATACATATTCTACTTACTTTTAAAATGAATGTCTGGTCTGTCCTTGTGTCCATTACAAGTAAAACCTACATAAGAGATATAGGCGATAATTTAATGATAATGCAATAAAATATTGACTCTTGGCTTTTGGAAACTAAGAGTTGGAGGTAAAATTAACTTTTCTCCAAATTATTAGTATCTGAATGGATTTTTTGTAATCTATTAATAGAATCAAATAGTCTTCAAAAATAGACTTACTATAATTTCCTTTTCTTAAAATGTCATAGTTTAGAAACATTACCATTTCCTAGATAAATTTTAAATTTTTTGTTTTTGGGTTTTTTTTGTTTTTTGTTTTTTTTTTTGTCGGTCATAGGTCTTGAAGAACGCTGGGCCTGGGTGCTGTCCCTGAGATTTTCAGCTCAAGGCCAGCGCTCTATCACTTGAGCCACAGCACCACTTCCGATTTTCTGGTGGCTAATTGGAGAAAAGAGTCTCATGGACTTTCTTGCCCAGACTGGCTTTGAACAGCGACCCTCAGATCTCAGCCTCCTGAGTAGCTAGGATTACAGGTGTGAGCCACCAGCATCTGGCTTTAAATGTATTTCTGAAAGTAAAGGAAATGTTTCACACAAAGAATATTTCCTCATGGAATATATAGCTGGACCTCAGGTCTCCTTTTGGTACTGCCTCTACACTCTGGGCTGCTTTTTCACTCGTTGTATCAAGTAGAGACCAACTCTTATCTAGCTGCTAATAATGGCATCCCAATTTTTTTCCTTTCCTCCATGCTGCCCTATGATAGGTTCTCAAAAATAGCAGACAAAGTGTTTTGTTTTTTAAAAAAACAAAAGTTAGATCACATCATTCATACATCACCCTGAGAGGAAAGGCTTGACTCCATGAAATGACCTCAAGACCCTTCATGATGGCAACAAGAAGAAAGGACCCTACCAGATTAATTTTATTATTTCTACACACTACATCAAAAGCTGGCAAACTTTTTCTGCAAAGAACCAGATAGTAATAAATATTTTAGGACAAGGCCAGTCAGTTTCTGCTACTTTTCAAATCTGTTATGATGGCACAAAAACAGCCAGAATCTGAATTGGCCATGGGATATGGTGGGAATATTAGCACAGAAATGAGCAAACCACAAATGAGGTCTTTCCCACCTCTACAGAGCTGGCTGGCAACCAACTACCAGCCCATGATGGGGAAAGGAGGAAGAAAAGTCAAAGATAATAATAATAATAAATTTTCAGCTTGAGAAGAATAAAAGAATGTTACAAAGAAAGAAAGAAGTCAAAGTGGAGAACAAGTTTGAGATGATAAAGAAATAGTGACAACTTCATCTTTGAGTTTTCTTTCGTTGCAATAGAATATTACCACAGGTGCCTCCTGAATGCATCTCTTCCCCTTCCCAAAAGCCATGTACTCACTAAAAATAAAACAAAGAACCTGTTCCTCCTCCAGGAGAACTGAATACTACCACTTACCATGCAAGCATCTTAACCTTAGAGTTACCTAAGACTCCAGTGAGGAAATCAGACTTAACAGCACCCGGATTTTAGCCCATGGAGTCCTACTTCACAACTCTAACCTACAAAACTGTAATACAAGTACATTAGAAGAAGAGGAGAAAAACACTACAAAGAAAGGGTTTTTTTTGTTTTTGTTTGGAAACGAGGTTTTTTATTATGTACTGTTTGCAACTTTTGCTTATAGTTTTCTGTGCCCTTTGTCTTATACTTAAGTTTCTCTGAGGCAAGAATGGGAAAGGGAATCACAGAAACAGCAGGAAAAAGGATGAACTAATGCTACTCACAATGATACTCACTAGACACTACATTGGAAATGAACTCTACAACTTGGGTGGGGGAGAGAAGTGGGGAGGGAAAAGTAGGAGAAAATGAGGGAGAGGTAACAGTATTAAAAAAGAAATATACTTCAATTATTTTCAGACAGGATAGACACATTCTCTCTTTACTTAAACTCTGTGCTATTTTTACCACAATTCTTTTTTTGCATATATATATATAAATATATATTATTGTAAAGATACTTTACAGAGAGGTTATAGTTACATGAGTAAAGTAATGAGTACATTTCCTATCGAGCATTGTTACCCCCTTCTTTGTTTTCCCCCTACCATCTCTTCCCTTTCCTCCCCACCTCCCAACTCCTCCCTTTCCCCCCACAAATTTGTAAAGTTCGTTTTCAATATAGTGTCTTATATATCTTATTGTTACAATGGGTCAACCTGTATCCTTATTTCAGCATTTTGTTATTTCCCTCCCCCTCCCCAAATTAGAAATATATATATACAAGATGCTGGGCACTGGCATCAAATACAGTGACAACAGGAGTTATAACATTTACCATAATTCTTGAATCCTCCAAGTTTGGGAATCACATTCACAGAATGTGGCCTTAACAGTTAAATTAACCTAGTGAATGCAAGTGGAGTCACTAAGGTCCCCTCTGTAAAGGAAGACTCAACGACCGTCTCTTAAGCATAGACATTTAGGATACCTTAAGTCACGTTTATTTCTAATTTTTATTATTTTGAAGCGGTTGTACAAAGGGGTCTCAACTAAGTCAACATTCTATTTTTTTCTTTTGAAGAGCTGAACTCTCTGAAAGAATCAGAGTTTCACTAGGTTTGAGTTTTCTTTTTTTAATCTAATTTTATTATTATTATATGTTGTATGGGGTTACCATTTCATATATGGTAATGAGTAGTGCTCTTTTCTGACCAATGTCACCCCTTCCTTCACTTTCTTCCAGCTTCCCCCACCATCCCTACCCACAGTTGCAAGTTCATTTTCCACATAGTTTATACTGAGTACTGTGATTGTATTTGTTCACCCTTCATCCCTCCCTTTCTGCCCCCTCCACTGCTCCCCCATGCCCAATTATTTTTATATCAACTTGTGACTCTTTTAAGTCAATCACCATAAAGCTGGTCATGTTGAGTAAAATACATCTGTATGAAATAAAAAATTATCCAAGGGCTGAGAAGTTGGCTCAGTGGTAGAACGCTTGCCTTGCATGCATGAGGCCCTGGGTTCGATTCCTCAGCACCACATAAACAGAAAAAAAAAAAAAGCCGGAAGTGGTGCTTTGGCTCAAGTGGTAGCCTAGAGTTCAGGCCCCACAACTGGACCCAAAAAAAAATCCAATAAAAATCTCTTTTCTGATAAGGGTCATTTGGATATTATAACATCATTCACAGGCCACACCAAGTTATCAGTTCAGGCAGGCAGCCCACACAAAGCCAATAAGAAGCATATGGATCTGTTCTGTCCTATACCAAATGATTTTGAGGGTCTCATACAGGCCACAGGCCTAACATTCCCCACCCCTGAGGTAAAGGTATGGAAGCTGTACAATTCAAAAACTTTTTCCTACCAGAAGCCTCTTACAACTGACTGAACAAGATACTCATGCATAAATCAGGAGTGATATCTCTTTACTGGTCTCACTTAGCCAGGAACCATGAAGTGGATGAGATAAAAAGACAAAATCAAGATGGCTAAACAAGGCTGGAAAGTGCTGTGCTGTTTACATGTACTTTCTTCTCCTACTAACTTTGTTTGCAACTAGACAATGTTCACATTGAGGCAATAAACACAAGAACATATGTGATTTTTTTTAAATGTGCCCTTTGACTGTCAATTTCTCCCAAACAGGTGTTGGCTAAATGATTATAAATTGGCCTCTGGATACACCTCTTCAACTGAGCCGTACAGGGCTGGTGATAATATAATTAGACCCAAAAACATCAGGCTGGTGAATGCTTTCCATCTGTTTGGCAATAATGTTTAGTTAACAATAGTCTTTAAAAGAAGCACCTTCAACTTGAGTTCTTAAAGTTATTTATAGAGCCATTCTTAACACACCAACACTCCTGCTAACAAGAGCTTTAGCCACTTGGAAATTATTAGCCATACGGCTGTATACAAAGAAAAACGACTGCATTTAACATCTGTATCTTTCCAAATTTACACGCTTCAACCTCATTTAAAGTCATTTCTTAATGAATACTGCTATGGAGCTGCATTAATATTATAGTTGCATGCACAAAGATCATAAGGAGCCAAACATTTTTTTAATGCCAACAGTAGGCCAATCTGTAATGAAGCTGTCAGCACAAAGGACAAAATAATAGCTTCTTTAACCCTCAAACAGGATTTTTTCATTTGTAGACTAGAACACATCAATTTATAAACTGTTCATGGGTTTGCTCACCTTTATGAAGACAAAAATCTAATTTGTACTAATTTGATACAATTGTCTTTCCAATAAAAGGCCCCTAAATCCATCTTTTATTTCATGATAAAACAAGCATTATAACTAAAACTGTCAAGAAATAATTACCTTAGATGGCATACCTTACTGAAAGAGTACAATTAATGTATTTCTCCCTTTCATTTGTCATACTTACTTATCAGCACTATATTAGCATATGGTCTAACAAAAGAGATTACTCCATCTTCACCTATACCAATATAGAGAATGCTCCTAAATGGAAAAAAGAAAAGACAAGAAACAAAAAGAAGAGAAAAGAAAAGAGAAAGAAAAGAAAAAAAATAAAAGGAGACAACTTATGCCTTTAGTACTAGCCTCATCTATCAGAAAACTTGCCCACAGTTCTTTCATAGCTGTTACAGTAGCAAAAGCTACAACTGATTATAGGTCTGAAGGTTTCTAGGGGCTTTAATTGCCCAGAGGGGAGGAGGGTGTTTTGTTTTGCTTTTGTTGTTAACCAGAATAGGGAAATTCTAATGTTTAACAAGATACTACCTTTACTAAAACAGGAGAGAAGATCTACAAAATCATCAAATACAATTTTTTAAACATGTAAAAGAAAAGTTTAGCAGGAAGAAAAGAAATACATTTCTATAGACACTGCCTTTGTTACAAAAATATGGAGTACACTCTGCTATGGGAGCTGTTGCCCCATTCATGAATTTTTTTTTTTTGGATATTTAAATTTTGACACTGGAAGTCTGGAAATTCTCTGAAAATAATTTCAGCTAATTCCTTTAAAAAGAAAGATTACCTGTGTGGTTTAAGAAAAAATTCTAGGGCTGGGAAGGTGGCTCAGTGGTAGAGCGCTTGCCTTGCATGCATGAGGCCCTGGGTTCCATTCCTCAGCACCACATAAGCAAAAAGAAAAAAGCCGGAAGTGGTGCTGTGGCTCAAGTGGTAGAGTGCTAGCCTTGAGTGAAGAGCTGAGGGACAGCGCCCAGGCTCAGAGTTCAGGCCCCACGACTGGACCCCCCCCAAAAAAAAGAAAAGAAAAGAAAAAAATCTATCTCCCTAATGGCAATTCACAAGACTCTAGGACAACTGTAGTTAAAGACTAAGGGTTTATCCTACATGACCAACCCAGGCTGTCCCTTAATGGCCTCATTGTCCATGTTTGCTGGATATAATCTACTGCTGGGAAATCACACATACATAAATATCCCAGAAAGAATGGGATCAACAGAATAAATAAGCCACAGAAAAGTTACAAGCCCAATTTTGCAAATAGGACAGTTCTTCTCAACATAGTTTCAGATGAATAAAATCATATTTGCTGTACTTTATCCAAAACAGCCCATGCTCCACAAGCATCATGTAAGCTTTTAACTAGCCCTGTGTTGATAATATTACAAGTATTGGTGATGATCACTTTCTGTATAGAGTTTTGAACAACAAAAACTACAGCAGTGAATTCTGCTAGCCTCCCCTAATACCACACAATTATAACTAAAAAATATTCATATTTTCAGCCATAAACCCATCCCATTTTTGTATAGAATACTTAAACTGTATTCCTATTGTTAACCATTAATTCTTCACCTTCTTTTCACGAAGCATCTGACAGAAATTCACTATAGAAAACAAGGCAGAATATCAGGTGACTTTCAGTGCATAATTCTACTGGGCTCTAAGTCTCTCTCTTTTGCATTGCAAGGCTAACAACATACCCTGTACAACTGTTCACAATTCCAAAAGCTAATGATACTGCACCCACAGCATTATCCCATCAGAAACTGCTGTATAAAAAGCAGCAGTGAGAAAAGACTATGTGGAGACACCCCTCACAGTAGGTCATGAACCAATCAAGTTGTTTCTTTGAGAACTGGAGTTTGACCTGGAGGTTTACAACTCCAGCCTAAAAGATCTTTTCCCCTACTATTTATACTCAACATCTATTTTCAACAATGGATAGCACAGAGGGCACCTCCAGGATTTCTTAACTTGTGCATGACATACCATCAGGAAGTAAGCATATACCGCAAAAAGAGTACTTCCTTGTGAATAGATGGCCAAGGTAAGAGCAACCAACTAACTTAGAACAAAATAAGGTATCTTTTTAAACTGTACTTCCTTTTCCTTTTATTTTTGATTAAACATCAGTTTATGAATACAATATGTCTTGATCAATGTCACCCTTTCTCTTCAGGTTTCTATTTAATCCAAAAGTATCTTCAAAGGTGAAGGCAACAAAGAAACATAGGTCCCATGGTTTCCCTTATTTGCAATATCTAGTATATGTCTGAGTCAAGCAGAAAAGGTCAGATAAGGCGATGTTAGGGAAATGAACCCTAAGATATGTATTCAAATGTTTTTTTTCTTTCATGCGATTGTTTCTAGCACATTTATAAGATTATTTCTTTGTTGCTTTGTATGTCCCTCCCGCACAGTATAAGCCCTGCTTTCACTGTATTTGATGTCGGTATAATTTGTGGAGGGAAAGGGGAAAAACAAATCGTTTAAATAGGGATTCAGGTGGACCCATTGCAACAATGAGATGTACAAGTCAGTATGTCGAAAATGAACTTTACAACTTTGGGGGGGGGTGGGAGGATTGGGGGGAGGGGGTGGGGAGAGGATGGAAGGGATGGGAAGGGGAAACAAAGGAGGAGGCTACAATGCTTGATAAGAAATGTACTCATTATCTTGCCCATGTAATTGTAACCCCTCTGTACAGTATTTTCATAATAAAAAAAATATATATATATACAAATGCTTACCTATAAAAAAAGGTGGAAGGCAACAAACACAACCTACCAAGAAGGTGACACTCAAAATATACACTTTTTTAATAATTAAAATTCAAATTAGCATAATTTAAAGTATATTTTACATGTCTGTCCAAACATGGTAACTCCTAAACACATCCCTATTTCAAATTATCTAATTATCTTAGTTGTCTTAACTGCTGCAAAAGTGGGTTGGCGACAAAGGAAGATGAACCAGGTTAAGAAGAGCCAGTAAATATTTTTTATCTATAAGAAAACAATGAATTTTAATTTTCTTTAAATGCCCAAACATTTCCCAAGGTTTTAGTATGCTAATTTTTTAATTAAAAGATATTTCGGCAGTGAAAGCTCTTTTATATGCACTACTGATTCTTCATCAAACGTTAACTTTCCAACTTAACACCAGTTTAGCCGGTGGCAGCCTGAAGGTTTACCATCTGCTGCTACCCAAA
This sequence comes from Dipodomys merriami, assembly GCF_024711535.1. Lineage (NCBI taxonomy): Eukaryota > Metazoa > Chordata > Mammalia > Rodentia > Heteromyidae > Dipodomys > Dipodomys merriami. The sequence continues at coordinate 4,878,505 of NW_027204604.1, forward strand.
GTCACTGTGGCCACCTTCAGAACATATGCATCAAAGCCCCAAGATAAGAGACTGAAGAAATACTGCCTAAGTCAGCATAAGGGGGATGATGAACCCAGAGGCAGGCAACAGGCAAACTACCAGAAAATGCACAGCAGCGTCAGTAACCATCAGTCACACCACAGAGAAAGCACCCAAGGTCACTGGGGACTCTGGCAGCTCAACACAAAACCAAGAGAAATACTTAAGTCATTGTATGATTATTTTTCTTTAAAAAAAAAAAAAGAATACTTAAATAAAAATAAAATAATAAAAAATCACCTACAGTCCTATTCAAAATAAATATGTACTGGAGAAAATGAAATATAAAAATTTAAGGGGCCTATACAGTCTTTGAAAGGCATATGTTGTTTATTCAGTCATAAAAGTAGATTAAAAGTAGAGCATTTTATTTTGAAATCCTTGATTTTCTGGATAATACCACACCTATACTCCAAATGTTAGAATAGGAGAGCATACTTAGAGGCAAGTTTAACAAAATGCACAAAATGACAGTTAAAAATATGATGCCTGGCTACTCAGAAATGTCATCTAGCCTATCACAATGGTACATGTGAGACTAAGGAGACTTAGTATACTTAGGAGACTAAGGCAGGAAGATCAGAACTTCTAGACTAGAGTGGGCTGAAAATTTTAAAGTCAGCTATTTAAGGTAATGATCACATTCACCACACTATCTCATATAAAAAAAAAAAAAAGCTGTTACAGTGGCTTACAAACACAAAGATGTCAAAAACTTAGCTTTATTCAGTTTTAATACTGAATGATTGAAATATATTCATCTTTTAAAACTTTCAGTAGTATGAAATTTCTTTGTGCTTCATCTTTGCCTTTTGCTTTTCCAAAAAAATGAAATATGGAAGAAACCCAGTATACAAACTATTTGTAGAAAATTACACAGAAAGCATCTTAAATCTTGGATTTAAAATGGCAACAGATACATTTAGTTTGTGTTAATTCAAAGCTTTCACTTCCACAAGTATTATAAATTAATTTAAAATGAAAGCATTATTAAAACATTTATCAACTTAAGAACTATTATAATAAGGCCTATTTGTCCTCTCCTCTGTTTAAACTTAAATAATTCAACCATAACCTTTGAATAGTATTATACACACTTTCTATAAGCTAACATAATACTATATTTTGCTTGCAAGTGCCCCAAGTGAACTCAATTTACACCTGCGCATACTCAGTAATTTGACTAATCATCATAATGGTTTTTTAAGGATCACAGTTTGTCACTGTGATAATGATTAAAAATAAGCCAGGCACCAGTGGCTCACACCTATAATCCTAGCTACTAAGGAGGCTAAGATCTGAGTATCATGGTTCAAAGCCAGCCTGGGCAGAAAAGTCCATGAGCTCTTATCTCTAATAAAGTACTCAGAAAAAGCTGGAAATGGCGCTGTGGCTTAAGTGGTAGAGCACTAGCCTTGAGTACAACAAGAATTTGGGACAGTGCCCAAACCCTAAATTCAAGACCCAGGACCGGCAAAAATAAAATAAAACAAATGCTACCTGAATAACATCTCTCAAGAAATGTTAATATATTATTAATCATAATTTTCAGCATTAGAAAGAGAAAATAAGTATATTTGGGCACTTCTAAAACAGATCTGCAAATACAATTTACTCCTATTTCAAAGATAATCATGCCTACAATGTTTCATTCCTCCAGAGGGCAGTGAAACATGGTTGACAAAGTTTGTCTTTGACAGACGAATGTTAGAATCAGACAGGATGAAAGTTTTAAATGTTTCTGCAGCAAATAGCAGCAAACTGATTCTATAGCTTGTATGGAAATGCCAAAGATCTAGAATAGTCAACACATTATTGAAGAACAAAGTTGGAGGACCAACAGTACCCAATTTTAAGATTTACTACAAAGCTACAGCAAGTAGCATGATGTGGTATTGCTAAAGAATTGATGAGTAGGCTGCGAAGTTCAATAGTAGAATAATTGCTAGCAGCTATGAGATTATAGTTTCATTCATAGCACCATACACACACACACACACACACACACACATGCACACACACACGCATGCACGCACGCACGCACGCACACAAAAACAAATAGATAAACGATAGACCAATATGACAGAATAGAGACCCCAGAGACTGTAATGATTTGACACTAAAATGTTCCCTAAAGTCTTACATGTTGGGAGAGAGGGGGAGATGGGAAGACCGGGATGGTAAGGGGAAACAAAGGAAGAGGCAACAATGCTTGATAAGAAATGTGTTCATTACCGTGCTCATGTGATTGTAACAGTGTACAGTATTTTCACAATAAAAAACTTATTTAAAAAAAAAAGACTTACATGTTTTTTAACATGGCTGCCAACTAGTAGTGCTTTGCAGAATTGACCAGATCATGAGACCTTGACCTCATTAATGGTTAAGTCCACTCAAAATTTCATTAATAATTGCATGGCATTATTAGGAAATGATGACAAGTACGAGGTAGAGCTTGTTTGGAGGAATGTGTCACTCTGAAACACACATCTGGTTCCTAGCTTCTTCTGCCATCTCCCTGCTTCCTGGCTGCCATGAGGTTGGTGCCGGAGCTCTACTATGCCCTCTTTATGCTGATGCTTTGCCACAGCAAGGGGGCCAAGTAATCATGGGCTGAAACCATGAGCCAAAATAAAGCCTTCCTCCTGTAAGTTCTCAGGTATCTTACCATAGTTATAAAAACTAACACAGAAACCCACAGAAATTGACCCAACTGTTCTTTGACAAACAAGCAAAAGATAATACAAAAATAGCCAACAAATGGAGTTGGAATAACTGAATAATTAAAACTTATACCCTAACAGAGTTAACTCACAGTGGTTCACAGATCTAAGAAAAAAAGAAAACACAACAAAACAAAAAACCCAAAAAGCAAAAACAAAAAACACAGGACTCTCAACTCCTCCAAAACAATATGGGAGGAGATCTAGATGATTTTGAGTATGGCAATGATTCCTTAAATGCAACATCAAAACCACAACCTACAATTTAAAAATATTTTTTTAATTTTTTAGGTTTCTGTTCTGCCAAAGACAATATCAAGAAAATGTGAAAAGAAGCCACAGTCTGGAAGAATAGATCTATAAAATACACATCTGATAAAGGATTTTAAAACTCAAGGATAAGAAAATAGCTGGATGGGGGCTGGGAAGTTGCCTTGCATGCATGAGGCCTTGGGTTCGATTCCTTAGCACCACATAAGCAGAAAAAGCTAGCAGTGGTGCTGTGGCTCAAGTGGTAGAATAGTCACCTTGAGCTGAAGAGTTCAGGGACAGTGCCCAGGCCCAGAGTTCAAACATCATGACGAAAGAAAGAAAGGAAGAAAGGAAGAAAGGGAGAAAGAGAGAAAGAGAGAAAGAGAGAAAGAGAGAAAGAGAGAGAGAGAAAGAAAGAGAGAAAGAGAGAAAGAGAGAAAGAGAGAAAGAAAGAAAGAAAGAAAGAAAGAAAGAAAGAAAGAAAGAAAGAAAGAAAGAAAGAAAGAAAGAAAGAAAGAAAGAAAGAAAGAAAGAAAGAAAGAAAGAAAGAAAGAAAGAAAGAAAGAAAGAAAGAAAGAAAGAAAGAAAGAGGAAGGGAGGGAGAAAGGGAGGGAGGGAGGGAGGGAAGGAAGGAAGGAAGGAAGGAAGGAAGGAAGGAAGGAAGGAAGGAAGGAAGGAAGGAAAATAGCTGGATGCTGGTAGTTCATGCCTATAATAATAATTACTGAGGAGGGTGAGATCTAAAAATCCCAACTGAAAGCCAGCTCAGGCAGAAAAGTCTGTAAAACTTTTTTTTTTTTTTTTTTGGTCGGTCATGGGGCTTGAACTCTGGGCTTAAGTGCTATCCCTCAGCTCTTTAGCTCAAAGCTAGGCTTTTGAACTACAGGTTTTCTGGTGGTTTACTGGAGATAAGTGTTTATAGCCTTTCCTGCCAGGGCTGGCTTTGAACCGCCATCCTCATATCTCAGCCTTCAGAGTAGCTAAGACTACAGGCATGAGCCACCAGCGCCTGGCTTTTGAGACTCTTATCTCCAATTAACCAGCAAAAAAACAACAGAAGAGTTGTAGTTAAAATGGTAGAGCACCAGCCTTAGAGAAGAAGCTAAGGGATAGAACCCAGGCCCTGAGTTTAAACTCCAGTACTGCTCTCCCCCCTTAAAAAAAAAAAATCAAGAGAATAAATAACTTAATGTTGAAATGGGCTTATTGACCATAGTGGTATATGCCTGCAATCTGTTATTTAGGCGGCAGATATTAGTAAGATCAGAGTTCAAGGCCCAACAAGGAGAAAAGTCAGTGAGATTCATTTCAACAACTAGCTGTTATGATAGTGCATACCTGTGATCCCAGCTATTTGAAAGGCACATGTAAGAAGACTATTATTTGAGGCCAACCCTAGGCAAAAATGTAAGACTTCATCTGCAAAAAATACTAAAGAAAGTACTATTCAATGTAGTATCAACTTAAGTGGTATAAATGGTTAATCAATGACTCTGATCTGATCATTACATATTGTATACATGTACTGAAATATCATATTATATTATATCCAATAAATATGTATAATTGTTACATATTGATCATAATTCTAAATGAATATTTAAAATGTGCCAAAGAGTAAGGAGATACCTACCAAAAAAGATATAGCAAATAGGATGTTCAATATTATATGTCATTAGAAAAATGTAAATTTAAAACGAGACATACATCTATTAGAATGACCAAAATCCAGAGCATGGACAGTATGAAATGCTCACAAAGATATAGTCAGAGCAATAGCTCCTCTCATTCAGTACTGGTGGGAATGTAAAATGGTACAGGAGGGAAGACAATTGGGCAGTTTTTTTTGTTTTTTGTTTTGTTTTTTTGGGTCCGGTTGTGATGCCTGAACTCTGGGCCTGGGTGCTGTCCCTCAGCTCTTCAGCTCAAGGCTAGCGCTCTACCACTTGATCCACAGTGCCACTTCTGGCTTTTTTCTTTTTGCTTATGTGGTGCTGAGGAATCGAACCCAGGGCCTCAGGCATGCAAGGCAAGCACTCTACCACTGAGCCACCTTCCCAGCCCCAGTTGGGCAATTTTTACAGAGCTAAATATACTCTCACATGAACTAAACAGTTCTCCTCCACCATGCATACCTGCTATAATGTATTGGGCCTCCACTGCCCCAAAGTAACAGGTCCAAGAGACCATCATGGACTGAATTCTTCTGAAAACATGAGCCAAAATAAGCCTGACCTCCTTTAAGTTGATTATCTCAAGTATTCTGTCAGTGACAGGAGAAAGATAACAGGTGCTAAGTGAGCTTTCACTTCCTTAGCTAAGACTCTTGGATAGAGGTATCCTGGAGGCAAATGTATCAGGTCTTTGGATGATAATGATGGGTTTAATTTAAGTGCGTTAATCAAATGGAGCAAATGCACTCTGGTGGGGTTTTACATACAGGTAGAATCTATGCATGTGGGGGTTGGAGGAGTAGGAATAGACAAAATCTCTATTTTTCCTCTCAATTTTGCTATAAACCTAAAACTATACTAAATAAAGTCTGATTAAAATGTTTTTTTTAGCCAGAGATGGTAGCTCATATCCAATATGCATGAGTATCTTACGTTAGAAGCCAGGCTTGAGTGAGAACAACTGTCTCAAAATCCAATGAATAGGTAGACAGACAGATGGACAGACACACACACATACAGAGACTGACGGATGCTTATCTGTTTTCCATCTACAAGTCACTAGGACAAATCCCTGCATAACAGGACAAATAACTAAATCTGGTCCTGCCCTAGAGCAATACAAAATACAGATCATTCTCCAGTAAATAATACAAGCAATTATCTCAACCACAAACATGAACGTAAAATCTCTTACATTCCTATGAGCCAAATGTCAATGAAGGTGACGCATCCCTCAATGATGTATCTTACTTGGATATCAGGTGAAATGATTTAGTGAACAATACACCTATCACAGAAATGTCTTTTGTATATACATATATGGAAAGAGCATTTAACTTTGTATAATTTTTCAAACTCCAAGCCTATATATCTATTACTTCATAAAGCCTGCTTCCAAAGGACATGGTGTGCCTTTGTAAGGAAACTGGATACAAACACAGAAAAAGGCAGAATATAAAAGACAAAGAAATTGGGTTTAAAACAGAATTACTAAAGAGCTAGGAAAAACAACCACTTAGGAAGCTCTTCTCAGATCCAAATGCTTGAAAAGCTAGATCTCTACACCTTTGTCATCCTCATTTTGTTGGTTTTCTGTTTTTGTGAAGAACTGGCCCAAGGCCATAAAGATATTATGCTAACGAGAGGTTAAAACTCTAAAGTTATGGGCTCAAGTTCAGCTCAGCCATTCAAAATTCCATAGTAAATCTATTTATTCTATTTCTCTGGTTTGAATTCTGAAGTAATTTGACATGATGACCTGACACTGTTAAATTTAGATGAAAATTAATTCAAAAGAAACTATGTTCTATTATACCTAGTTTTTGGTCCTTATTTGCATTTGCTAGAAAAAAAAAACTAATACTCGAAGCTGATGTGAACTGTTTTACTGTCCATTCATAGCCTGGTTTAATATTTTCATTCTTATGATAGATGTGCTCTATAAATATGCTTTAAACAGCTTATAGTGACTAAAAACTGAAAGAAGTTGCTAAAGGCAGCAAATATATCCACATAGCACTCTTTATTACACACCATTTATGGTAGTCAGTTAACAGTTGCTCAACTCATGGTTGGAGGTGTTGCTCAAGTGGTAGAGTTCCTGTTGAGCAAGTGTGTGACTTGGAGTTCAAACCACAACACCACCAGAAAAGAAAAAAAACCCACACATGCTCATTTTTTTGTCAATCAATATCCAACAAAGCTGATGATGTCCAAGGTAGACATTACAAAGAAAATGTCTTGAAGGTAAGGAAGCTTTAAAAACTATTAGTTTTAAATGTTTTTAATAAGTCTGTAAAATATGAGTTTGAGATTCCCAAGGCCCAAACTCCAAGGAGTTCCACAAGTTATTTCCAGCCACTAGCTCCTACATCCCAAATAAAGATATATGATGAAGGGCAGAGATTATATGGCTCAGATATGCAGAAGATAACACAACCCATCTTGAGCCATCTTCAAGGTGTGTGTGTGTGTGTGTGTGTGTGTGTGTGTGTGTGTGTGTGTGTGTGTGTGTGTGTGTGTGTGTGTGTGTGTGTGTGTGTGTGTGTGTGTGTGTGTCCTGGGACTTAAATTCAGGGCCTGGGTACTATCCCTGAGTGCTTTTTGTGTGTGTGTGTGTGTGTGTGTGTGTGTGTGTGTGTGTGTGTGTGTGTGTGTGTGTGTGTGTGTGTGTGTGTGTGTGTGTGTGTGTGTGTGTGTGTGTGTGTGTGTGTGTGTGTGTGTGTGTGTGTGTGTGTGTGTGTGTGTGTGTGTGTGTGTGTGTGTGTCCTGGGACTTAAATTCAGGGCCTGGGTACTATCCCTGAGTGCTTTTTGATCAAGGCTTCTAGTGCTCTACCATTTGCACCATAACTTCACTTCTAGTTTTTTGGTAGTTAATTGGAGATGAGAGTCTCACAGCCTTTCCTGCACAGACTGACTTCACACCATTATTCTCAGATCTTAGCCTCATGCCTGTAATCATAACTAATTTAGAAAGGCTTTTCTAACCCTAAGATGTTAACTCCTGAGTAATGAAGATTATAGAGGTGAGCCACCAGCACCCAGTTAAGCCACCAGCACCCAGATGAGTTATAAGCTTTATAGACAAAGAACTAAGAGCAAGGGGAGAAAAACATTTATAACTATGAAAGAGTCCTGGTCAAAGTATGGCCTCATTGTTCACTATTGCAGAGAAGTTATTATCATTACCACCACTGCTCAACACAAGTAAATGAGTCATCACTGCCTGGTAATGGTCTGTCTTAAAAAGGCTCTATTGTTTCTTAGGGATGGCTTTAGTCCTCATAAAGACATTATAGTCCTGTCTTTCTAAGATATCAAGGTGATTACAAAGTGACTACAGAAACCATACAAAATGGAAGTAGATATTCCAAATCTTTCTCTCCTGTTTTTAACTAATTCATGGGCCCAAGTAAGTAGTCAGTGATTTTCAACAAAAGTAGTTTTTATACATCTCTTATAATTACACTTTTGTTGCAGATGGGGCCAAGCTTTTTCATACTGGTTAAAATTTAATTTTAGTATGATCTAGGAAATGTATTAGTATGATCTAGAAAATTTATTTAGTAAAACAGCACAGTGTGTTTATGTTCTGAATTAAACTCCCAAATACTATAAATACAGGTGAAACAATTCATGCCTTCAAGGAAGTACCCACCCATATACACAGGTGTGCTCTGTGAAAACCAGGGGAAATGGGAGGAGTAGGAATGGGTGACTGATGCTATACATGTGGAATGGATGAACAATTACACGGATTATTATTAAATTACATACAATAGTTAAGACTTAGAACACATATAGTGACTCTATTCCTTTTTAAGTTACAAGGATGCTTGGGCATTTGAATCTGAAAGCTTATTGGAACAGACACAGAAACAACAGCAAACACTACTGCACAATATGGATAAATGTTATGATAGGTTAAGTTCAAGCCCCAGGATCAGCACAGGCACATGTGCACACACACATACACACATACACATACACACATACACACATACATACACACACAATCCAAAGATACGCAGTGGTGACTGCAAATAAAACAGAAGTTGGTAACATTTTAGAAGACAAAACAAGTAAGTGTCTACAGGTACAAACATAACCAAGAAAACACGCATTCCTCCTGTAAACCCCTGAGAAATAAGAGCTAACTGGTACCTCCTACAAACAGGAGAACTCCTCCTATACTCTATATCCTTCCTGCATAGCCAGCCAGGCAGCTGCACTTTCCCACACTGGTAGACTACAAGTTCAGCCTCTCAGATGTAGGAGACAGGAATTGCAAAACAGGCATCATGCTGAAAACCTGTGGTTTTCTTTACTACCAAGTGTAAGGACATGAGTGTCCCTTCCACCTGTGGACTTCCAGAATGTTTCTGGAATTTATTGTAAAGGTGATGTACAGAGGGGTTACAGTTAAGTAAGGTAATGAGTACATTTTGTTTCTGTTTTTAATATTACTCCCTAGATAGGTCACTGTGTGGTTCTTTTTTAAGGAAATTAATTGACAACGGATTAGAGATATTGAAATGTTATGAGTCTCCTAAGATATCTGGATTGTTTCCCAAACTGTACTTCAGAAATGCCTAGCTCAAGAAATGAAGCCTCAGCCTGGCACTGAAGGCTCATGTGTGTATTACTACCCAGTCAGGGCAAGAAAGTCCATGAGACTCTTATCTCCAATTTACCACCAGAAAACTGGAAGTCATGCTGTGTGTGGCTCAAGGTGGTAGAGCTCTAAGTAGCCTTGAGCAAAAAAGCTCAGGGACAGTGCTCAGGTCCTGAGTTCAAGCCCCACAATGGAAAAAAACAAGAACTGATCAAATAGCTCTAAAAGGAAATTATAAAAAGAAAGAATAAAAACACAGTAGAAAATACTCAATGTCCCACATAAAATTAAACAAAGATTGTGGGTGTGGCTCATCAGTCATGAGCAAAAAAGCTAAGAACTCAAAAGCCCTGAGTCCAAGCCCCAGTAGCAGCTCTGCCTCCCCCGCCAAAAGGTTCATACCTGCAATCTTACTCCTCCTCCTCCTGCTACTCAGGAGGCTGAGATCCAGAGACTCAAGTAGAAAATTCTGTAAAACTCCATCTCCAAATACAGCCAGTAAAAAGCCCAGCTGAAGACATGTCTCAAGTGGTAGAGTACCAGCTAAACACACAAGCTGAACAAGTGCAATGCCCTCAATTTGAGCCCTAGTATTAACAAAACAAAAACATTTATTTGTAGGCATCCAAGCCTATGATCAGCTATTAAAATTCAACAAATCAATTAAATTTATATTGAATGTTGAAAGCCTGTTACATGCAGGTACATGAAGAATAACAATGAACACACCAGACCTGGTCTCTGCCCTATAGTATCTTAAAATTCAGCATGGGAGAAGGGCAGTTAAAACCAGTTTAGTAGGTGTGATGCTGTAGACACACAAGTGTAAGTAGAACAAAGAAGTGAGTTAAATTCAGACCTTGCAGAAGAACAGGAACTCATTCTGAAACACTCATGAAACCAGAAAGACTCTCACAACTACTTCTGGTAAGAAAAGCAGAGAAGGAGGTCCTCTAAATAACAAGTAAGTTCACAAGTCATTGATTTACATGTTAATGTAATTATGACCTAATTTGAAAATACATGCTAATGAGACCTTTGTGTGTATATATGCACAACAATAAATAGATTAAAAACAGAAATATTTTCTTTCTACATTAAAGTTTATAAAAACCTTTTCTCTATGTCGTTCCATACCTTTTCCTAAGTTAATAGCTATTAACAAATACAATAATGAAACAGAATCAGAGAAACATGTTGTATGAAAGCTAAAGTATTCTGTATATTTTCTGGACTTTTTCTTTTTTTTCTTTTTGTCAGCCATGGGGCTTGCACTTTGAGCCACAGTGCCACTTCTGGTTTTCTGGTGGTTAATTGGAGATAAGAGTCTTATGGACATTCCTGCCCAGGTTAGCTTTGAACCACAATCCTCAGATCTCAGGCTCCTAAGAAGTTAGAATTATAGGTGTGAGCCACCAGTGCCTGGCACAGACTTTTAAATGTATTTAACATTTCTCTTCCAAACTCCCAAGTTTCTAAAACCCAAATGTATGGTATTCCTCAGTACAGTAGAAAGAAATATATCTTGAACAAGAAACCACATTTTTAAAAAATCTACCTTACTTATATTTTTACAAGTAGATATGTTATACTCTTTAAAAGATTATTTTCTAAGCTTATAATTCCAAAACATATAGCTACTAATTTCTACTTGGAAAATGGCATCTGCTAAATGCTAAACATACTTCTCTGGTTAACAAAGCAGTAACAAATTGTGAATTAGAATAGAATTTAGGAAATCTTCCTTGTCAAAACTCTAAATTTGTGCATACCTGTGAGATCCTTGCTACTGTTAGTAGTTCAAGGTGACTTGAAGCTTACAGTATAGCCATCGAAGTCACAGTATGGCAAAAGAAACATCTAAAAAAAAGGGGAGGAGGTGTGCACAGAGACACTAAACATCAGAAAGAAGACGTAGCCAGGCATGGTGGCACACAATTGTAATCCCAACATTTGAAAAGCTGAGGCTGGAGACCCCTGAGTTCAAGGCCAACCTGTACCACACAGTAAGACCCTGTCTGAAACAAAACAAAGAAAGAAAAAGGAGGGAGGACAGGAGATTATCTGCACTAAAATCCAAAAGCCTAGCAATCTCTCAATTACATTTTTGTTTCTCTCTACACTTAAACAGAATGTTCTCCACACTGAAGCAGCTAAAGAAAACATGGTTGAGAGAACATTTTAGATTCATACAAATGAATCTTAACACTTAGTAGATTAAGGTCAAACTTTGTTTAAGTAAATTTATTTGAAAAAAATTGGTGCTTATAAGAATAAAACACTACCATACCAGTTTCAGGGAATATTGATTTAATGTCCCCTTTGAATACTTCAAACTATGAGTTATTATCTAAATTGTTTGAGATGTACTGTATATTGTCCGGTTGTAACATGGAATCATGTGCATACATTAGAGCAAAAGTACTCAATGAACATTAAATTACAAATGAGCACTAAAGTACTTCAGAAAAGATGTTTAGTGGTGAAAAAGACCTAAATTAACTTACATGTTAATATTAAATAAGACTTTCTTTGATGGTAGATGATCAAATATATTGAAAACACAGCTTTATAGCCTATGGTTTTAAAATTACACTGGTAAACTATCTGATAGAGTTAATTTCAAAATATTAATTTTAGTTAATCTGAGATGTCACCAAACTTGCATATACTCATTAACAGATATTTCTGTTCACATATTTTTATTCCAAATATAAGTGTGTGTGTGTGTGTGTGTGTGTGTGTGTGTGTGTGTGTGTGTATGTGTGTGTGTGTGTGTGTGTGTGTGTGTGTGTGTGTGTGTGTGTGTGTGTGTGTGTGTGTGTGTGTGTGTGTGTGTGTGTGTGTGTGTGTGTGTGTGTAGAGAGAACTAGTACAGTGGGAAAAACAGATTTTTGAGTCAACAAAGATCAAGGCTGGAATCCTAGCACTCCCCTACATTAGCTCTGTGACTTCTGGACAAGTCAGTTCATGTGTTTTAGTATCACTTGCCCACCAAGATAAAAATTACAGGATTATGAGGATTAAACAAATTGTTTCATGTAAAATGTCTAATTTAAGGATGCCACATAATAGGTATTAACAAATGGTAGCTATTAGGAAATATTCCCTTTCTTTTTGATCATTAAAATGATGAAGCCTAACCAGATGTTGGTGGCCACACCTGTAATCCTAGCTATTCTATTCAGGAGGCTGAGATCTGAGGATTAAAGTTCAAAGCTAGCTGGGGGGCAGGAACATTTGTGAGACTTACCTCCAATTAATCACCAAAAAAGCCAGAAGTAGAGTTATGGCTAAAGTGATAGAGTGCTAACCTTGAATAAAAGAAGCTCAGGGTCAGAGCCCAGGCCCTGAGTTCAAGCCCCACAATGGGCACAAAAAAACAAACAAACAAAAAGAGTATAATGTTGATCATAAGTTTAAATAACACAAAGTATTTTTCCATACTACAACACTTTTATAAAATAAAACCCCTTACTCAACTGAATGCCAACAAATGCGCACCTTCTCCTTGTGCTCAAATATATTTTGCATGACCTTACATGAATTGCTTAGATAAAAGCTTTTTCTCTTCTGCTTTTGTTATTTTAAAGTGCAGATGCATTTGAGTCATTTTCTCCTTTTGTTTCATATCCTTAAGATCCAAAGCTTCAAAGACAGAGTGTCAGCATGTAGTCAATTTGTGACTGAACTCTTGAAGAGACACTGAAGAATTACCTTGTCAATCACCCCAAGGACTCTGAAGGCCTTCAGCTCCTCGGCAGGGCTCCTTAGGTTCCAAGGGGGCCTTGAACTTAGTGATCCTGGAGGCTAATGGAAGATATCAAAGATTACACATCAATCAGGGAGGTACTTGAAGGAAGACTGCCTGCTGAAGCAAATGCCAGGCCAAAGGAAACTAAATTTATCATAAATCAGAGAATGGAAAGATAAAAGGAGAAAGTTTCTGTTTGTCATGTAAAATGAAAAAAATAAATAAATAAAGGAAATCAAAAGGAAAAGGCAAGAAAAAAGTTGCAAGTAAATAAAGCATAATATCAAAAACAAATTTTTAAAAAGAAAAATTAATGAGCTGATAGTTTATAGAGCAATAATTCAATTTATAAATAGCTATCGTGAAACTTCATAGCAAATGGATCACCCCACTAACAATCAATGACAACCTTATATTCACCCTTGAAAGATTAACAATAATTTAGAAGGAAGCAGCTAAAACATAATGAATTAATGGATAGACTTGGAAAAGAGGGACACAAGTCATTCTCTTTTATCACCCAACAATAGTCCTTTCATGTTACTTTATAAAAATAAATCATTCGTTTTAAAAGGAAGCAACAAATTCAAGTTCAACAAGAAAAATCACCAACCATGGTGGAAAATTAAGAACTTCCATCACACAATCAGTATTTATGAGAATGGAGGTTAAGTAGTGATTCATAAGATAAAGAATTTTTCTCCAAATAGTTGGATATCTATATGAAAGACAATTGGTTAGCTACAAAATAGACCTCAAAAAATGACAAAAAAGTTCAGTGAACACAAAAAAATATTTCAATACCCCACACATTAAAAAAAAAACAATGCTAAATTCCAACTATTGATTTTAGGTTTTCTCCTCCAGTCCATTAGAGAAATCCTAAGACCATTTCCATTTATCATTTTCAACAGAAGTGCTACTATCATTAATTCTTATATTAAAATGGCAAGGCTGTGAAAGATGATGGAGACTATTATCAAAAGCCTATTAGCATTAAGGAGAAACATTTTCTCTGTGAGTAAAATACAAATATTCACGATGGGAGAACCACTGAGACAAAACCTGGGAGATGTGAGACCCTGGTACAGACCACCACTACAAGACAGAGCCCCTTGCAAAAAGAAAGTGCCCATATTCATCTTGCTAGTCCCAGTACCCAGCATGTTGCTAGTATGTGGTGAGTTTGAAGGGGTGAGAGAAAGCACCAAGAAAGAGGAAGCAGAAGGGGAAGAAAAGAAACTAGGGAGAAAGGTTGCCTAGATAAATTACAACTGAAGTTTTCTAAAAGTAACAATTCTAGTAGCTGTCAATTTTGTGTTTGCTTGTTTGTTTTTACATCTAGCAAGCTAAACACTGATTTCCGCATACATGAAAATAGCAATTTCTGAGGCGGGGGGAGAGAAGAAGATTTTTTTTTTTAATGGAAGGTATTCTATTGGTATGTGTGCTAATCCTGGTGTTTGAACTCAGACCTTGGACACTGACTCTGAGGTTTTTTGCTCAAGGCTAGCTCTCTAGCACTTGAGCCACAGCTCCACTTCTGGCTTTTTGGTGGTTAATTAGGAATAAGAGTCTCACAGACTTTCCTGCCCCTGCTAGCTTCAAACCATGATCCTTAGATCTCAGCCTCCTGAGTAGCTAGGACTACAGGCATGAACCAACAGTACCTGGCTTTTAAATATACTTTTTAACCTGAGAACATGAGGACAATTAACAATAGACTGAGATAATCTTCAAAACTGAGTTAATTTAGACTTCTTGGAATAAAATAATTGTTAATTCTCTTTAGGACTACTAAATTAGATGTCATAATTTAAAAAAAAAGATACATCTCTGCTTCTCTAAAAGTCTAAGAATTTTTAAGAACATCAGAAAAGTCTATCAAGACATTATAGTAGAGTGTATGTAAACAAACACAGGACAGTCTCTTCTATTTTAATGTCTACTGTACCATTAATCTTTATTCTTCATTCATGCTCTGACTGTGGTACTTACTTACAAGACTTATATTACAATACCATTTTTTTTTTTTTTTTAACAGACAAAGGGAAGGCAGCTCAGGATGGCAGAGACTTTGCGGGTGGTGGGGAAAAAAAGACAGTGGAGATCCTAGATGAGATCCTCAACTCCTTCCTCCACTGCTTGCAGTCTTTCTACAATAACACATTCTGCTAAATAAAAATTCATCCTCTGCTGCTAAATTTACATGAAAAATGACTAAGAACTTCTTGTAATTTAGACAGAAAAATTATCAGGAAAAAGTTATGGGGGAAAAGGAATACTGCAAATGGTATTTTCTCCAATACATTTGTTGTTATAAATGTGGTCAAAGGCTTGCTATCTCCCTATCTCCCTCCTACGTATACTTCTGTATTCACTGCTGTCACTTGATGAGTCAGTGTCCGAAAAAGTTATCCATCTGCTTCAAGTTCAACAGCAAAAAAGCTGCATAATCTCTAAAGTTTCAGCAAGTAATTATTAAATAATAGTTATGTGCAGGTGGAAGAGGCAGATTATTAGACTCATGCTTATGAAGAGTGTTTCATCACTTTCTCCCTTCTCTCTTTCCAGCTCCATCCTCTTACCTCCTGTCTCTCCTTCTCTCCCCCATTTCCTTTCATGAAAGATGAGCGGTTTTGCTCTACCATTTCCTCTCCACCATAATGTTTTGCTGTTCTACCTTACTATGGGTCCAGAAACAATGGAGCCAAGTATCTTTATATTAAAACCTTACTGCGAGGCAAAAGAAATCTTTCCTCCTTTAAGGTGATTTCCTCACACAATGAAAAGTTCACTCAATACAGATATAAATTACCAAAAGGCACGAAGGGTTTCTATCCTCAAGAAGTTCACAATACATTTAAGAAAAGCCAAAGTACATGAAAACCTTAATAAAAGGAAGAAATTCCCCTCAAAGTACAAGACTAAAAACATAAATTGTTAGTTTATGATAAACTGTGGTCAAAGAAAGAAAGGAAAGGGGTTGATTTTAAATGCTACCTGGAAATAAAATTAGGGAGATGACAGAGTTCAAGCCCCACGAACTACCAAAAAATTAAAAAAAATTAGGGAGATGATAGTACTATACACAGGCTTGAAATGGCATCTGCCCAGTGGGGAAACTTTTTCAAAGTGACAAAGAGGGAAAAATAAAATCAGTCAGTTTTCACAGGCCTTAATGCAAAGAAGAAAAGTCTACACAGTAAGTCCAGAGTCAAACAAGGGCTTGTGTAAAAAATAACCCAATGAAAATGGTGATTAAGGAGGTTAGTCTTGCAAAGATGGGAATGGTGAAACAGTAATAGGAAAAAAACAAAGGCAAATGGTCATTAACTCCTCTCTACTTCAAACTCCTAAGAAAGCTTAAGATCAAAGAAAGGAACAAAGACAGATCATGAAATGAAATCAATAAAAAAAAATCTTGTATTTAAACTTCCCAGAATCCTAGAGATCTATTTCTTTCTTCAGCTGGCAGAAAGAAACATAAATCCACAGAATTTTAAAAACAGGAGACTTTAGAGATAAAGTTCAACATTCTTGGGTTTTTCCCACACATATGCAAAAAACTAAGAAGAAGCAAAGTTAAACAATCTAAGATCATAACTGACTTCCTTGATGAAAAAAAGTAAGGTTTTTCACTTATACCAAGCCTAGGGAAGAGAGAATGGTTGAATTCATCTACATTAGGACTAAATACATGGTTAGAAGAACAATGACATAAGAAAATATGATGATCCAACAGGGGGCAAGTCCGTGCACTCAAGCCCATAGCCACCACCTATATCAATTCTGCATTGCCTTACAATTGCTGAATATAGAGCTCTTACAGGTATTATCTATGAATGGACTTTGCATACTAGTAAAAACCAATCTATCTAAAAGGGAAGGCGAAGCTTATTTTGTTCCTATTTGGAGATTCTGGTTGATTGGTTGACTGCTTGCTTGTGTCGGTTAAGTTGCTCTTTAGATTGTCAAATTATCCATTCTTTTTAACTATTTATCTATTTTTTTTTTATTTTTTTGGGAGGGAAAGAGAGGCAGAGAAGAAGGGAGGAGGGGAGCCTGGCCTCTAGAAGCTATGTGAGGAACACCGAAATAGAGCTGCTAGAGCTGCAAACTGGCCAGAGGAAATAGGATCCCTTGGCATCCTGGGCAAGTGTAGCCTCCTGGGTTGAGCTCAGGGACCTGAATCCTTCCCCTTTATCTGTCACCTTCTGAGCTGCAAACTGGCCAGAGGAAATAGGATCCCTTGGCATCCTGGGCAAGTGTAGCCTCCTGGGTTGAGCTCAGGGACCTGAATCCTTCCCCTTTATCTGTCACCTTCTGGAGGTCTGGCTTCCTCAAAGCTAGTCCCAAGACCCAGGATTTCTGCTGCCCCAGTTTCTGGCAGTTGAAAGAGGAAGGAGACACCTAGGTTTGGAATTCACTTCTTCCTTCCTCCTCCCTCTTACCTCACCTGCCTGTTCTTTAGTTCTTCATCTGTACTGGCGGTCCCTGGGGGGGGGAGGGGGGGGAATGGACAACCCCTGGGAGTCATGTTCCCTTAGAGAACTGCAGAGTAAACTGCACTTTCTGCATGGGACCCGTGGTGATCAGGCCAGATCAGGGGAAGGCAAACCTGAGCAGCCTAGGAGCTCAGAGGGGATCTTTTTCTGGAGGGAGGTACTATCTACCCAGCTAGGATCTGGAAGCATTAACAGGAGTTGGGTTGGCGAAGAGGCCCCAGGCAGAGGATATCACTAAGTGGAAGCTCTTTGGGGGGAAGGCATTTGGTCTGGTTTAGTACCTAGTGTGACACAGTGCCTAGGACAGGGTTTGGTGCATAGTAGATGTTTTGGTACATAGTAGATGTTCAATATAACAGATCCTAAAGAAAGAGAACAAAAAAAGAAAAGGAGGAATGAAGGAAGGAAAAGAATGGGGGAAGGTCCCATTTATCTATTTTCATTGAGCACTATCTCTAGTCCTCTATATGCTGGCTATGTATTTCTCAAGCATTAATGTATATAAACATCATTGAAAGATGTTGCAATACCAAAATTTTATCAATAACCCAAACTCAGAGGAAAAACAAAGACTTTCCTTGGCAATTTACAACCCTAATAACCAATCTCCCTAGACTCACCTGGATGACTTTGCATACCTAACACTTAACTGGAGGCCCACCACTTATTTGCAGTGCCTCACTGCCATTTCTGCTTAGCCCATGTCTCCCTGAAGTTGAAACAATACTAGACTTTACATATTCTCTAAAGAAGAATGTATATATAACAAGTGGTATTGCAATAGAACAGCACACTCAAACCATGCATTGGTGGCTCATGCCTACAATCCTAACTACTTGGGAGGCCAAGACTGGAAGGATCATAGAGTGAGGCTAGCCTGAGCAGAAAAGTGCAAAAGAGCCTTCTTCAAACGGTTGGGCACAGTGGTGCATACCTGTCATTCTAAGCTATGTGAGAGGCTGAGATTGGGAGGATCTCAGTTATAGGCCAGCCCAGCAGAAAAGTGTGAGAGCCAGAAAATCTAAGCGCTGAGACCCGAAAAGGATTGGGGTTGGAAAGCCTCCTCCCAATATACTCTTGGAATGCTGAGAGTTTTCCTGGAAAGGTCTATCAGTGCTGGCTTAACAGGAACTCAGATTCCACCTAAGCCAGCCAAGTGGGAGCCCAAGGGTAGACTTAGGTTTGTGCAAATTGTAGGCTGGTTACTGTTTAGCTCTCCTTCACAGAATAAGGTCACCAGGTCACCTAGCACTTGTATACAAAATGTTAAGGTTTGTACCTTCCTTGCACAAGACCAATAAAAACCTTGGTTAATAGAACTTTGGCGGAAAGCTATAAGTCCCTGGGTACCCCAAATCTCAGTTGCACGGTCTTGCTCCTGGTTACAGGGGATTAAAGAACACAGAAGGTTGTGACAGAAAAGTCCATGAGACTCCATCTTGTTGGAAGGAAGCTAGATGCAGTGGTGTTTCCTATGATCCTAGCAATGTCAGAAAGCCAAAAATAGGCAGATTGAGGTTCAACTATATGCAGTGGTGGCATGGATCATGAATAGAGCATCTGCCCAGCAAGAATGAGACCCTGAGATCAAACCTCGGTACAACTGTAAGATCTGCACAGGGATACCTCCCTCCCTCTTGGCTAAGTTTCTGCCCAGTATTTGTTAATTAGGTAACAGGCAGACCTGGAAGCAGTCACCTTCCCCTCCTGCTAGGTCACATCCTGGGCCACCTCTGGTTACGTGCCTCCTATCTAACCTTAGGAAGGTCCCAGACTCTGAGGTCACATCCCGATCCAGTGTGGCCACACCTTTCCCCAACCTCTTCCTGTCCCTGGCCTAAATAAGACCTGGCCCAGGGATGGTTCTCCCCTTTGCTCTTCAGCCCTGCCTCTCCACCATGCACGGTGGGGGCAGCAGTTCGGTAAATAAACTTCGTCTCCTGCCTGAATAGCGCATGGTGTTCTCTTCATCGGCTACCTAATGAAACCTAGCTATTTAATATACCTTACAATATACCTTACACCAACAAAATAAAAAGAAAGAAAAGCATTCTCTATATTATAGGAGTTGTACTCAAAGTCTACAAAACATTCAGAAAAGACATATGCTCTACATATTCATTTTCATTCACACCTTGTAACTGCATGATAATGTATTGTTAGTTTAAAAACTACAACCTTTTATGTCCTACATTTAGATAATTTAATGTATCTTTTCCTAAATTTTACTGACATTGAGTTTAAAATTCCTACACCTAAAATAGCATATATGCTAGTATAAGTCTTTCCTAAGGAAATTCCCCTTTATTATTAATTCTTAAATTATTCAAAGTCACCTACAATATTTTTTTTTAAAAAAGAAAGAAAACGTCTCCAGTTAAGATTTCACCTTTTCCTCAAAGATCATTTCCATTTTATCTGATATCTGCTCTTCAACTTTTCTTGGAGCCTTTAGTAATGCATTAATGAAGAAAAAGAAAGAACAGAGGAAAGCATTTTTTTTCTTTTCTGCCCTCTTTAAAAAGAATATTAACATGAATGGGAAGTTGAGAACTTCAGTATTTGCCATGAGTGTCTAAAATTCAATAAAGCAAAAGTTAAACACACACACACACACACACACACACACACACAATAACAACAGGAGCTGGGAAGGTGGCTCAGTGTAGAGCACTTGCCTTGCATACACGAGGCTCTGGGTTCGATTCCCCAGCACCACATAAACAGAAAAGAAAAAAAAAAAAGCTGGAAGTGGCACTGTGGCTCAAGTGGTAGAGCGCTAGCCTTGAGCTGAAGAGCTGAGGGACAGTGCCCACGCCCAGAGTTCAGGTCCCACAACCGGACCCAAAAAAAAATTAATTTTTTAAAAAATTAAAAAAAAATAACAACAACAACAACTCAGAAAGAGTCATGATTATACCAATGGAAAAAATTTTAAGAGGCAGAAAGGGGTCTCTTATTTTCTTAATCAGCAGACAGAAATGTTTGCACACTGATTCAAGAGATAAAAATAACCACTACTTGGTACAGAATTTGAGAGAAATACATGCAAATCAATTACACCAATCCTTTCACAATACTGGTTGAAATTCAGACTTAAAGACAATTAAAGAAGCCGGGTTCAGGTGTCTTATGTCAGTAATCCTAGCTACTCAGGAGGCTGAGATCTGAGGGTTGTGGTCAGCCTCGGCAGAAAAGTCCAAGAGACTCTTATCTCTAATTAACCACCAGAAAACTGGAAGTAGTGCTTTGGCTCAAAGTGGTAGAGCACTAGCCTTGAGCTGAAGAGCTCAGGGACAGCAACCAGGCCCAGAGTTTAAGCCCAGGACTGACCAAAAAAAAAAAAAAGATAACTAAAGAATAAAAATAATGAATTTGCCAAGCTTATCACCAATGAACTGCTTAAGGCATGTAATTTAAATCATCAAGCAGAAAATAAAGAGCCATACTTGATGGTACATGTCTGTAATCCTAGATACCCAAGAGGCAGAGATTAGGAAGATCATGCTTTCAGGCCAGTCCAGGTAAAATGTGAGACAGCTACTACCAACAAGTAAGCCAGAAATGGTTATACATACTAGTAATACCAGTTACATGAGAAGTATAGTTAGGAGGATCACAGTCTGAAGCTGGCCCTGAACAAAAATCTAAAAAATAAGTAAAGCATAAAAGGACATTCTCAAGAAGGAAAAAGGAAAGAAGGAGGGAGAGGGATGTTAGTCGTAATAGGGAAAGCCTGAATAGAATAATACACAAAATAAAAAAACGCAAAGTGCTTAACAGAAAAGAGAAATATCATACCTACTCTCTCTTCTAGACTCCTTGCCCAAGAACTAAAGAAGAAAAAGCTGTGTCATGCCTGTAATCCTAGCTACCCAGGAAGCTGAGATCTGAGAACAGAAGTTCAAAGCCAGCATGGGCAAGAAAGTCCATGAGATTCCTATCTCTAGTTAACCACCACAAAGCCAGAAGTGGAGCTGTAGCTCAAGTGGTAGAATTCTAGTATTGAGCAAAAAGCTCAGAGACAGCACCCAAGCCCTGAGTTCAAGCCCCAGGACTACCACCAAAAAAAAAAAAAGAAAAAGAAAAGAAAAGAAAAGAAAAAAGAAAGAAACAAAAAGAAAAGAAAAGGCTATAGATCAGATTCAACATACTCCACACCTCTTCTAATGTAATTTCATGCTATTCTATTGGCTTTTACCATTCTCTAATTTTCAGTTAAACAACTATAGAGATATTTGAATCTTCAATTATACCATAAAGTTTGCAACAACAAGGACTGTCATCTTTTACACAGCTCCAAAGTACATATGCTTTGATGCTACACATAAAGTCTTCATAGAAGCTTAATGAACTAATATATAACCTAATAGAAGCAGCTTTCTTATGTTACATTACTTTAGTGGGATTTTCAGTAGAAGTTACACTTTTAAAAGGGAATTTTCACTGACCTATTTCATGATTCTATCTTGTAGGTCAAAAACAATATAGTACGTTTTATATGTTTCACCTATGACTCCAAAGGAGGGCCTTCCAGATATTGTAAGAGAGTTGCATAGGTCAGGAACTAAATGAATAAACAATAATAGAACATCCAAAGTTAATGGTTAGGATATTCCTAAGGTTCGGGATATTTATATACAGTGTTATTTCAGTTAACAGGGCTCATGTTATTTCATGTTTTTGTCAGTGAAAGTAAGGACAAAAGTAGAATACCCAACTCATAGAAAATGGTAAATTGAAAATAATGCTTAAAAATATTGTTCAAAAAGGTAAATTTCACCAAGCACAATGGCTCACATCTGTAATCTAGCTACTTGGGAAGTATAGATGATGAAGATGGAGATTCAAGCCCAGCTCAGGCAAAAGCAGTTATTGGGACTCCATTTCTACAAACAAGCTGTGTCTGTTATCCCAGCTCTTATATGAAGAATAATTAGGAGGATCCCAGCCCAAGCCAGCTTAGATGAAAAAATATGAGGTGGGTGTATGGTTTGGGTGAAAATCCTAATAACTATCCAAAAAGGAAATATTACCCCATTGTTTAGATATAGAAACTGATACTAAGAAGTGGTATTGATGGATGTAGTAGTGCACACCTGTTATCTCAGCACATGGGAAACTGAGAAAGAAAACAGAATTTGAAGCCAGCCTGGCTTATCTAATGAGGCCCTGTCTCCACGTAACAGTCAGAAATAAGCAACCCTATATGCTTCATGGATCAATTAAGAAGGTAAATACTTTTTTTCCCTTCTCCACAAAAAAACTTCGTTTGATATAAAGTAAGAATAATAGAAAAGTTACTTCAAGAAATTTTCCCATGGAAGTGGCGCCGTAGCTCAAGTGGTAGAGCGCTTGCCTTGAGTTGAAGAGCTGAGGGACAACGCCCAGGCCCAGAGTTCAAGCCCCACGACCGACAAAAAATACAAACTATATAAAGAAATTTGCCCAATTCAGATAGATATGACATATAAACTATAATAAACTATAATGTTTTAAATTTTAAGCATTTATCTGCCTTAGTCACATAATGAAATAGGACTGCCAGAATTATGCCTTTATAGCTTCTGGTGACAGACAGCAGAGCTTGGGCCTTGGAAGACCTACATGTAGTAAGTTTAAGCATGAATCAATAAAACTATACAGGTACTACACAAGAATCACTAGTTCAAATACAGACAGGTCTAGTAGTAATTACCATCATCTTACTGATGGAGAAACTAAGAGTACAGTCAGGGACTAATGAAGGATTAGAAGAGGTGAAAGAAGGTCTCGTTTTATTCTAATTTGTTAGTTTGCTATAATGTTTTTTTCTTTCTACCAATAACAGAAAATTTCCAGAGAATAAAATTTTCAAATATTCTAACTAGCAGCAAATCAGAGAGTGTGCATCTACACACGAGATGGGGGGCGGGGGTAGCTAAAGAAAACAAAAAGCAAATCATCAGACCTACCTGAGATCCATCATCAGGCTGAGGTTGTCTATAGAGGCTAGAGATACTCTCTGCCCGCATGAGGTACTCTGCAGTTCTCCTCTTCACAGCCTCTCGTCGCCTAGGGCTTGACTCTCCTAAGTGGAAAAAAAACATAGTATGGTCTTGTAAAAAGTAGACATGTTTTTAAGTTTAATGTGAAAATTAACTTCATTTTGTCAAATTCATTACCTTTTCCATTAGAAATAACTAAGGAGAAGATACTGAACTAAATACTGATAGATCTATTTAAATATATATTGAGAACTTGATTTGGGGAGGAGTCAAATATACATGAAATGTAGCACAGGAAACTCCAAGAATCAAAGAGTGACCTTAGTCCAGACAGTATTCGGCTGCCCAAATCAAAACCAGGACCAAATGTAACAAATGTTCAATAGGAATACCAAACCAAAAACAAAAAGAAACCCAGCTTGATTTAAAGCCAATCTATATTCCTAGCCTGCTTTGTCTGAAGAGGTTCAAATGAGGATTCTGGTACATGCAAATCAAAGATTCCTGACAAATACAGAACTCAGAGGAAAAACTGCAATGAAGTTAAGATCGCAATTTTGCTAAATAAGCAAAATTGTACATAACTTTGACATTATTGTTACATTTCTTCTCTCATTCACAATACATAAATATTATTTATGAATAATATACTTCCTAGAGGACTTGTGTGTGTGTGTGTCCTAGTGTTTTTTGTTTTGTTTTGTTTTTGTCGGTCATGGGGCTTGAACTCTGGGACTGAATGCTGTCCCTCAGCTCTTCAGCTCAAGCCTAGCACTCTACCACTTGAGCTACAGCACCACTTCCGGTTTTCTGGTGGTTTATTGGAGATAAGAGTTTCATGGACTTCGCTGCCTAAACTGGTTTTGAATTGCAATCCTCAGATCTCAGCCTCCTGAGTAGCTAGGATTACAGGCACCCAGCTGTCCTGGTGTTTTAACTCAGGACCTGGGCACTGTCCCTGGAGTTCTTTTGCTCAAGGCTAGTGCTCTTCCAGTTAAGCCACAGCTTCACTTCTTGCTTTTTTTGCTAATTAACTGGAGATAAGAATCTCATAGACATATCTGCCCAGCCTAGCTTCAAATCGTGGATCCTCAGATCATAGCCTCCTGAGTAACTAGGATTATAGAGCCTGGCGTCTATTGCTTTTTTATTGAGGAATAAGCCATATTAAGTGACTTCAGCTTCTCATTACAGTAATTACAATATACATTGTAACAGTATGCTCTACCTCTGCTCTAAAATTTCACTATTTTTCTGAACCTAAAGTTTTAAGGGTTTTGTCTTCTTACTTGAAAATGAAAATAAATTATAAAAATCTGTAACAGAGATAATCACTATTCACCATGTCTACACACTCCCAGGCCTATGCTTTATGGCTTACATCTTGGACAGTTATTCCTATTACTGATAGCTCTTCACATTTCAGGTTGTACTTTTCATGCCCTAATCTAAACCCCAATTTAAAATCTTGAGTTTACCTTACAGCCGAATACTGTCTGGACTAAGGTCACTCTTTGATTCTTGGAGCTTCCTGTGCTACATTTCATGTATATTTGACTCCTCCCCAAATCAAGTTCTCAATATATATTTAAATAGATCTATCAGCATTTAGAAGGTAAACTTTAGCACTTTTGCTTTCTAATTCAATATGGTAAAGCTTCAAATTTGCTCTGTTCAAAACTAAATAAATTCGCCTTATAAATTATGAGTCAAATGTCAACTCAAACTGCCCATTTACAGAACACTTAGTTATGAGTTTAAATGGTTTTAACCATACTTTGTAACCAAATCACTGCATTTTAAACTTTTGACTTTTCTGCTACTCTGTAGGCAGTCTCCATAGTAACAGAGAAACACAGAACAGGAAAGAAGTAACTGAAATGGATTCCTGCTAATCATGGTGGATCCACTTCCACCAAAACTACAACCAAGTAATGCAAATACTAGGCAACTTTTTAAAGTCAGTCATTCATAGATGGATAGGTAGACTGACAGATACCATGAGTTTTCCCTTATAATCCCTCAAAAGGAGTTCACAGCTAGTGCTGCCTAACAGCAACAACCAAAGATGAAAACTGTCCCTCACAAATACCTGCTATTGCACATCGACTGAGGTCCATGAGTACCAGGAAGAAAAGGTGAACCTACAAATTTCCAGGGTAATTCTAACTGATCAAATCACTGATAAGTGTAGCTTTACAGGTTTTAGTTAATTTAAAATGTTTAAGCTGGGCCAGGCACCAGTGGCTCATGCCTGTAATCTTAGCTATTCAGGCAGCAGAGATCTGAGGATTTATGGTTCAAAGCCAGCCCAGGAATGAACCTGGGAGACTTTTATTTCCAACTAACTACCAAAAAGCCAGAAATGGAGCTGTGGCAACAATTGGTAGAGTACTAGCCTTAGGGCAAAAGCTCAGAGACAGCTTGGGCTACACAGTGAAACCCTGTCTCAAAAACCACAAAAGTATAAATAAGAAAGTTTAATTCACTCTCATGTCCTTGGATTCTTATAGTTGATCTTTATTGTAACATACATGCACTTGAGTTCATACATATGCACACATGGAGTCCACAATGACTCTTAGTCAAGGAAAACTAAGTATCTAGGTAGCTAGGTCATATAGCTGTCATATCTAAATAGCATAGCCAGCCACTTAAATGTTCTGCAAAGTGGGTAAACAATTTACATTCTACTAAAGTTAAAATCAATATCTTCAAAGAGTCTCTCCACATTTCTGTTAATTATTCAGATAGAGCAATAATTTCCATTGGACATTGGCACTCAAAAGAAAAAAACCACTACCATTACTTAATAACCATGATGGTTAATTCTGGTTATCAAACTGACTAGACATACCTAAAAAATTAGTAAAGAGTACTTTTGGGTGTGTCAGTGAGATGTTTCCAGAGATGATTTCCAGAATATGGGAAAGTGAGCTGAGAAGACCCACCCTGAATGTGGACAGCACCAATAAGCTTTCAGCTTATTGGTAAACA
This sequence comes from Dipodomys merriami, assembly GCF_024711535.1. NCBI lineage: Eukaryota > Metazoa > Chordata > Mammalia > Rodentia > Heteromyidae > Dipodomys > Dipodomys merriami. The sequence continues at coordinate 4,905,076 of NW_027204604.1, forward strand.
ACAAGTAGACAAGGTATACTTTTTTGTTGCACAATTTCAATTATTCTTGAGTAGGTATTTGTTGTTAATTTTGTTTATTGGTTCTGCTTTCCTGTCCCAAAGTTATCAGATGCTAGATTCTCCACTTTCAGATGTGAAAAACACCAGTCTCACACCAGTGACTGACTCTTCTGGGAGCTTCCATACTTTCAGCCTGGGACTAAGGCTATATCATTAGTCTCTATTGTTCTGAGGTTCCTGGTTTCTTGGACTGAGCAAGCCTACCAATGACCATTGTGAGTTTAATCAGCCTCCAATGAAGTAAGCAATTTAATAAGTAACCTTTTACAATTATATATACATATATACATATATATTATTGGTTCTAGAGGGGTTCTTAAGGACTCTGAGAACTATCAAAAGTTATGGTACATTATGAGACATATCTTATGCAGACTGTGATGATCTTATCTCATCATCTCAATTTCTGCTCAGGAACAAGTATGGATATAATGTGGGAAGTGTATGGTTTATGAAACAATAGGATACTAAAGTAATATATGAGAAAAATTCCAAAGTTGTCTCTAAACTTTCTGGAAACATTGGACTATTTGGTAGTTATCTGGACACCAGTTCTGACTTCAAGTCACTAGGTAAAATGACTCTTTTTTTGGGGGGGGGTGGGGAGGGGTGGGGGAGAGGTCCAGTCGTGGGGCCTGAACTCTGGGCCTGGGCGCTGTCCCTCAGCATTTCAGCTCAAGGCTAACGCTCTACCACTTGAGCCACAGCGCCACTTCCACCTTTTTTCTTTTTGCTTATGTGGTGCTGAGGAATCGAACCCAGGGCCTCATGCATGCAAGGCAAGCACTCTACCACTGAGCCACCTTCCCAGCCCCTAAAATGACTCTTTTACAATGGGATACAGAGATTCTAACTTATTGAAGTCATCCCCATTTGCCACCACCTCCTATCAAAACTCAACAAAGAAATATGGCAACAAAGATGTTTCCACTTTTATAATTAATAAAACCTCAGAGATGTGAAATATCTTTCTTACAAAATAGTTAATACATGAGCCTGAACCTAAGACAAATCTATTATGGTTTGGATGTGAAGTATTCCTCCACAAGGCTCTTGTGTGTTAGGCTTGGTCTCAAGCTTAGATCCAATCACTGACAGAAGATTAGATCATCAGGGCTCTAACTTAATCAATGGATTAATCCACTACAAAGCTCATAATTAAATGGCATTATTAGGAGATAAGAGAAATTTTCAGAAGGTGGCCTGATTTTAGGCCTGCCTGGGTAGGCTGCCAGGTGTATCCCTGGAAGCTATGTCTTGTCCAGGGCCTCTCCCTGTCTTGCTTTCTGCTCTTTGGCCACCATGAGGTAAACAGCCTATGAAATTTATTCTCCAATGACCAGAATATTCTTTCTTGCCTCAGGTCACAAAGCAATAGATCTAGTCAACCTTAGACTGATAACTCTGAAGCCATGAATGAAATGAATTTTTCTTCCTTTTAAATCATTTGCTAAAACAAAGTCTTTCACCACACTTCAGAGAAGCTGCCATCATACTCTGTGTGTGTGTGTGTGTGTGTGTGTGTGTGTGTGTGTGTGTGTGTGTGTGTGTGTGTGTGTGTGTGTGTGTGTGTGTGTGTGTGTGTGTGTGTGTGTGTGTGTGTGTGTGTGTGTGTGTGTGTGTGTGTGTGTGTGTGTGTGTGTGTGTGTGTGTGTGTGTGTGTGTGTGTGTGTGTGTGTGTACTGGGGGTCTGAACTCAGGATGCTTCCCTTAACTTTACATTCAAGGCCGTGCTCTACCACTTGAGAAGCTTAACTGGAAATAAGAGTCTCAAGAACTTTCCTGCCCCAGCTGGCTTGAAACTGTGATACTCATTTCTCAGCCTCCTGAATCACTAGGATTATAGACATAAACCACCAGTGCTGACTCTGAGCCAACTTTAAATATAAATAAGAAAAACTGATTTTGGCCTTGTGTGGCAGCACACCCCTAGAGTCTAAGCATTGGAGATGCTAAGACAGGGTTTCTCTATGTAATCCCTGTCCCTGTCCTCCTACCCCCCCAAAAAAAACTGAATTGGAATTTCATTATTCTACTGCTAGCACAGGAAAAATATAGAGCTGGAACAAGTACAGATGAGTTAGGCAAAACAAAAGATGGGGAAAAAATAGAAACAAAAATCTGTGCCTAAGCAGGGCACCAGTGGCTCATACCTGTAATCCTAGCTACTTGGGAAGCTGAGATCTGAGAATCACAGTTCAAAGCCAGCCCAGGCAGGAAAGTCTGTGAGACTCTTATCTCCAATTAACTGCCAAAAAACAGGAAGTGGTGCTGTAGTTCGAGTGGTAGAGCACCTGCCATTAGTTGAAGAGCTCAGGGGCAGTGCCCAGGCCCTAAGTTCAAGCTCTACAACTGACAAAAAAATAGAATAAAATAAAATAAAATATCTGTGCCTATTAGATAACATAGCTGAGTAGAATCAAAGGGGGCAAGAGAGCCTAGATGACAGAAAATCATGAAGAAAAATTAGAGCTTCAAAAAAGTGTACATCTCACTATAGCCCAAAAGTGACATGGCTGGAGTAAAAGAGACTCATCATTTTCATGTCATTTGGTAGAAAATCTGCCCTAATAGCATCAATGAGGGAAAGATAGGAAGAGGCAAGAGAAAGGTGACCCTCACATAAATTTGTTACCCAGGAATTAACTTGGAAAACAAGGCTTTTTTTCTCATTTACCCATAAAAGACCAAAAATCCATTTTTTACTCAGGGAATAAAAATGTTTCAGAACCTAGAATAAAAAGTACTTCTTCCATTCTGCTCTTCTTCCTTATTCACTAAAAAGAATACTGTGAACATTATTTGTTCAGCAAAAGGAAAACAATGCTGGATAAAAACTGGCCAATTTAGATTTCTTGAAAGACGTAATACCTAAGCTGTATTTCAGAGGAAATTTTCAGGATACTTTGGGTACACGGAACTTAATCTCCACATAAGATTCTACCAGTCACATCGTATACTCTCATCTCTATTTCTCTGCTCCTCAAAGATTTTCCAGGCTGGGCTTAGTTCAAGCATGCTTTTTCTTACCACACTAGAACATCCCAATCAATCTGGAGAGGCTGGGATGAGATTTATTTCTTGTTGTTTTTTTTTCTTTTTCTTTGCTTTAAAAAAAAACAACTTCAGTCACATAAAAGAATACTTCTGTTCGAAATGGCCTTGGTAGCCATAGATTTTTTAAGTGCTGATTTATTATATTTAATGTGTTTTGTTCTTTTCAGGTATAGCCTGCAATTTATGTCTTATGCTAAGTGTTCTGACAACAAAAGGTAACCTTGAGATAAACAATAATTTATGGTTCTACATATCTACCACAATACCAAAGCCATCAGCTTTCTGTGTAGAACATGAACCGGTCAGTTAGGGAATCTCCTTATATTTGCATTTAGTTAAGCCCCCTATTAATGGTTTTTAAACCCAATCATATGTGACTGCTAGAAGTTCAAAAAGTCATCAAAGGAAAGTAAGAGCAAATGCTGTAATAATATTCATGCTCAGGTATTGCCTCAATTCAATGTTTTCAATAGTACTTAACAGTTTTTCTACTATCAGTAATAATGAATGAAAACTAGTACCACTAGATCATAGTATTAAATGCCTAGAGATTCAACACTATCTGCTCAGTAACTTACTTTTTCCTTGTTTTGCAATTTTTAAAGAAATCATGCAAAAGATTATCAACTACTTCTTTTGAAACAACATTGCCAAGCCACTCTTAGAATATTTGTTTGTGAGTTTTAAAAACTCAATCTCCCTATATAGCAGAGCTAGCCTTCAAGTTGCCATCCGTCTGGCTAAAAGCTGGGAGGTTTTTGTTTGGTTCTGTTTTGTTTGTTCTGTGCTTGTTTTTGTAGTATTAGGGATTGAACCCAAGGCTGTGCACATGCCAAGAAAGCTGAATCTCTGGCCCTTGATAATAACCTCTTGTCCAAACACTAATAGCAATGGTGTTCTAACTTTCCCTGATGTTCCAAAGTCAAATGACTTTTAAAAGATGAGAATAGCAAATCTTTTAAAGCAAATGGGAAATGCTAAGGAAAAAGAGAATAATAACTGAAACTACAGGGCAAAAATGTTACTTTGTAAAAAGGACTAAAAATATGATAAATGAAAATTCAGAAATCAAACTCTAGAGAAAGTTTTACCTGTCTTACAAGAAAATATGGAAAGTTCCCCAAACCCTAAAGAGGGTTTTGCTCATTCTCTCACAGCTATGAGTGACATCTTTAGAGAAGTGGCAAATCCATGAAATAATCACAGGTCCAATAACTGTTTACTTGTTTACACGATATAGGAGTGATTTATCATTCACATCCTAGAAATTTCATAGGCTTTTAAAAATTCATCTCCTGCATTAAAAATGAATTGGCATAGTGTACATGTACACTAAGATCATCTTCCTTCAGCCAGCTTTAACATGAAAAGGTTTATCTCCACATTGAAATGGTTCAATGAGTAGATTATTAAATACTCCTACAATATTATATTTGAACCCAATTACAGGAAAATAGAAATTCCTTCCCAGTAATTAACTTTTGCTTATTAAACCATCAGAGTTTTTTTTTCTCTATCTCTTTTTTTTTTGGATCCGGTTGTGGGGCCTGAACTCTGGGCCTGGGCGCTGTCCCTCAGCTCTTTCATCTCAAGGCTAGCACTCTACCACTTGAGCCACAGCGCCACTTCCGGCTTTTTTCTTATGTGGTGCTGAGGAATTGAACCAGGGCCTCGAGCATGCAAGGCAAGTGATCTACCACTGAGCCACCTTCCCAGCCCCAACCATCAGAGTTTAAAAAAAAAAGTTCAATATACCAGCTGGGCACCAGTAGCTCAGTCCTATAATCCTAGTTACTCAGGCAGATGAGATCTAAGAATAGTGGGAGAGGAGAGAGAAAGGAGAGAGAAAGGGGAGAGAGAGAGAGAGAGAGAGAGAGAGAGAGAGAGAGAGAGAGAGAGAGAGAGAGAGAGAGAGAGAGAGTTGGAAATGGAGCTATGGCTCAAGTAGCCATAAAAGCAAAAGCACCTCAGGGATAATGCCCAAGACGGGCACATAAAGAAAAGTTCTCCACACCATTTAGTCTTGCACTGCCTTCTCTATTAAGGAGAGATACCTAATGGTCACCTACTATATTCCAGACACACTGTTGTCTCCATGTTCTCATAAAGCATTACATGTAGAAGACCATGCAATAGAATTTAGTTGAAGGGAGGAATTTAGTTAAATGAAGGGATAAGTGAACTGCTCTCTACCACTACTACAAGGTCTAATGAACAACACTGTAATTCCTTCTCCACACCCATCTGCAGGGACTAGGCTCCAACAGTGGATGCCCAAACCTCAGAGAACACCAAATCCTATATACAAATATCAGGACAGTCAATCCAATAGGCAAGACAGCCACTAAGTGACTGTCATATAGGTTACAACATGGACAAGCTAAATTAAAGGATAATTGTGTCCTAGGAGGGATAGCGCAAGATAGAGCAGAATGGCACCAGATTTCATCATGTTACCCAAAACAGTATGCAATTTAAAACTTATGAATTGGTAATTCCTCAAATTTTCAATTGAATATTTTCAGACCAGGGCTGACCATATGTAACTGCAACCCTGGAAAATAAAACCAAGGCAAAGAGGGTGGAGCATCTATTATGCTTTTATACCTAGAAATATCTTAATTACCCCCTGTATAACTTAGTGTCTTTTCACTAACATAAAATGTCCATCAGGGAATGTCTGCATAATCACTGTCTTCAATACGTATGCAGCTGGAATGTACACTAAAGGAACACAGTGCAGACATGGCACGATTGGACTAAAAAGAGAATCTCCATCTCAAAATAACATTTTGAAAAAAAACTATTATAAGAATCAAGAGAAAAACAGCCTACATATCCTAAGTAACTAGTATGTAACTAGGATGAAGTCTAGAAAATGTCTTTATACTATTTGGCAGTCACAATTTTAAAAGATGTACTCCTTATTAATCTACACAATGATGCTCACATTTGAGACTACTACTGGCAACACTGTAAGCTGCTGAGAAAAACAAGGTTTACATTTCAATACTTCCTAAGGAAGAACAGAGAAACTCGATCCTGGGCAATTTATACATGACAAGGTTTAATTATAAAAATATACCAAGCAATGGGTTATGTATTACTATTGTGCAACTTAAGTACAAAACAAGTTTTTCTCAAAGTGCCTAATAATGTGTGAGTACTAAAATAACAGCAGTTTTCCATAGGGTATTTGGTGTGTGTGTGTGTGTGTGTGTGTGTGTGTGTGTGTGTGTGTGTGTGTGTGTGTGTGTGTGTGTGTGTGTGTGTGTGTGTGTGTGTGTGTGTGTGTGTGTGTGTGTGTGTGTGTGTGTGTGTTTTTCAGGTTTACTTTACTCATAGATACTTAACATTTTTTCTGATCCAAATCAACCCTCTCAATTTAATGTTTTTAAACTGCTGCTAAAGATATAAAAATGTGCTGCTAGTGATGCCAGAGATGGTCTAATAAAAACCTTCGGAGATCCTCATCTTTCCCTCCGCCTGTGCCACACAGCAGCTGTGCCTCACACAGATTCACATGAATGAAAATATTTAGATGAGAAAACACCCACTTAGTTTATTTTCCATATGACTTTCCTGTAATTATTTTGTAAACTGTTCACACAACAATACATAAAAACATCTGCAAAAACAGGTAATTAATGTGTCAAGCCAAACTAATGCATTTTTTATGGTGTCCATGCTTCGTCAACTGTAATTATAACTCTTTTTTAAGCAAATGATGATGTGTTTGTTGCAATGTGCAAGTGGTTATTTTAGATGCTCTGTTTACTGTTCATACAATATGAATATAAAACTCCACAGCTACTTTACCCCCACACATCAATGCTTTACCTAGCTTTCTGCAGAAACAGGAAAGTGCTTCTCTTTTTCCAAGCTATAATTTCCAGTAAACATTTTTGTCATTAAAACATGAAATACTCAACATAAACGTTGACAACAAAATAGCCAACAATTCAAGAAGCATATGTCAGTAAACTATGCATCTAGACTTTCTTTCTTCAATTGTAACCCATAAGAAATACAGTTTTCATCAATATGCTAAGATTACTAGAACCAACAGAAGGCTAAAGTCCAAACACATGTATAGAGAGAGGCGATATCCCTAACATACAGGTCTTCAAATTCAATTTATTCTACTTGAGTTTGGACTACATGAGAAATCACCACCACACTGATACTACTATTATTATATAATATTGTGCACCAATAATCATTCCAGATAGACATTTCTGATGGCCCAGGGTACTGAGCTCTAAAGTTCTCTGAGTCTACAGCCAAAATGTAGGATTAAAGATAAAGTACAACTCTCTATTTTTTTCTAGGGCTCCTCCTTAAAAACAAATGAACATTTTTTTTAAATTCCACTAGTGAGGCTGGGAAGGTGGCTCAGTGGTAGAGTGCTTGCCTTGCATGCATGAGGCCCTGGGTTCGATTCCTCAGCACAACATAAGCAAAAAGAAAAAAAGCCGGAAGTGGCGCTGTGGCTCAAGTGGTAGAGCGCTAGCCTTGAGCTGAAGAGCTGAGGGACAGCACCCAGGCCCAGAGCTCAGGCCCCACAACCGGACCAAAAAAAATAAATAAATAAAAATAAATACCACTAGTGAGAATAGTCCTAATAGTTGATATACATATGTGAAAATGGAACCAGATAGCTTGAGGGGATGGGTCAGATTAAGAGGGATGAAGACAATAATGGAAGGGGTGAAATTGGTCAAGATGCATTGCACTCATAAACATGTTGAATTGAAGCCACTTTGTACAATTATGTAAAGCTAATAAAATGATTTTTAAAAATCTGTGGTGAGCCAGGTGCCAGTGGCTCACACCTGTAATTCTAGCTACTCAGGAGGCTGAGATCTGAGGATCTCAGTTCAAAGCCAGCCTGGCAGGAAAGTCCATGAGACTCTTATCTTCAATTAACCACCAGAAAACCAGAAGTGGCTCTGTGGCTCAAAGTGGTAGAGTACTAGCCCTGAGCTGAAGCGCTCAGGGACAGCGCCCAGACCCAGAGTTCAAACCCCATGACCAACCAAAAGAAAAAAAAAATCTGTGGTGATTAGTTATAGTACAAAAAACTTAAGTAATAGGTAATAAGGAACTCTTAGGGAAGCCGTGCACGAGCGCCAGTGGCTCACGCCTGTAATCCCAGCTACTCAGGAGGCTGAGATCTAAGGATCGTGGTTAGAAGCCATCCTGGGAAGGAAACTCCATGAGACTATTATCTCCAGTAAACTACTCAAAAAAGCCAGAAGTGGCACTGTGGCTCAAATGGTAGAGTGCTCACCTTGAGCAATAAGAACCTCAGGGACAGTGTCCAGGCCCAAAGTTCAAGTCCCAGGACAAACAAAAAGAAAAACTCACAGGGAACAATATTTTCTGTTTGTTTCCATACTCACATTATTAGAAACAGTGAGAATTAGATATAGGTTCAAGGTCACTTAGCTAATTTAACTTCTTAACTGAGCTACACCATTCTTAGATTATATTAATTTAATATTGCTTTTCTTGCATATTAGCTATTGTCCTATCCCATCTCTTCTCACAAAGATTAGGAAGTAATAAAGGAAATCAAACTACAGTTTCTCAGTTTCTAGTCCTGGGCTTCAGGTCACATGTTTATTTAGAGGAACTTAAGCAAGATGTCTGATCCAAACAGGAAAGAGCCCCAGTTTCAAAGGTAGTAAAGTAGGAAACACGCAACAAAGATAAGGGATGGAAATAAATCAGGGCTTATTAAAGATAGAAATCAAACTCAAGGTCAGATTAGCAACAGGATTCAATACTCAACCTACTGTTTAAACAGCTACAAATATAAGTGTAATAATGCACATAATTGTCATTTCAAATGACCTAAATCTACATATTGCCAAATATTAGGAATACATATCTTAGTACCTTACAGAATACTGACATAAAGACAAGAAGCTTTTCCTATGAGCTTTCTCTTTCCCCTTGGATAGGACCCATTTATATTTAGTACATTTCATTCTCTCCATTTTTTTTTTTCAGTTGTAGGGGCTTGAACTCAAGGCCTGGGTGCTATCCCTGAGCTTCTTTGCTCAAGGCTAATGCTCTATCACTTTGAGACACAATTCTACTTCTCCTTTTCTGGAGGTTGGAGATAAAAGTCTCAAGGACTTTCCTGCCTGCCTACAAACCAAGGTCAGATCTCAGCCTCCTGAATAGCTGGGATTACAGGTGTAAGCCACTGGCACCCGGCTTCCTTTAAAAATGTTTACAGAGAATTTCCTGTGTACTAGGTGCTATGCTAGAAGATACAATAATGAAGCAAAAACTTAGGTAATCAAAAATTTCCTCTGAAAACATTATAGACAAATGAGATATTCAATAAATAATGGCAAGAGAAATAAATTATTTCATTGTAAATATAGTAAGAACGTGAAGAAAAAACAGGAACCAAGAATGTCAGGAAATCTATTCTGGTCTGAACAGAAGTAAGGGAAGGCTTCCTTGAAGAAATGCCAAATGTGAGCAAGGAGCTTAATCCACTGAAGTTCCAGAAGCACTCCATGCACAGCTCCAGGAAAGTTCTACCCTGGGTCCAGAAGGTAAAAGAAGTCACTATGACTAACAAGGAACAAATGAATGGAAGTGATTCAAGATGATAAGGAAAGCAGAAGCCAAACCATGCACAGTTTGCAGGCCCTGGTAGCTGCATTTCATCCTAAAAGCAATGGGTTTTCTTCTTTATTTTCCCTCCTACTTACATTAGATGTCTTCACTCGTGCTAAAGCATATTTATACTAAGACACAAAATAGACAGAGCACTTCACAGGCCAGCTGGTTTCTGCTCACTGACAGGAGATTCTCAGGAAAGCCTTCCTGCTGCCATGACCTTCCATCTTGGTTCAGACCTGTTCTACTACCAGAATGCTCCCTCCCAGTACTTTCCAGCTAATTCTTAGCAATATAGGAGCCTCAATTGCAGCTGTACTCTTTCCCTTAACTTTGGGTAACCCCCATGCTGGGCATGAACAGACATCTCATAGTCCCAGTCCCAGTCCATTCTATGCTTCCATTGGGGAAAAAGAAAGAAGGAAGAGCAGGTTCCAAATGGGTAGACTGTGATGGTAAAGTCATATAACTAAGTCTACTTTTAGTAGAGTTTTAATTATTAGAACTAAGCAGACTATATAATTTCTTTCATACCTCTCTATCTCAAGAAGTTTCCCTTAACATCTTGATTTTATACAACATAAATAAGCAATAAATAATGAATATAAATATATTACTGTTAACTATAAAATAGTTTATGTTACATTACATAAATATAGCTTACATCACTCTTTGTATTGCTGTACAGGTTTTGACAAATACACAAAGACATATTCACCATTAAAGTTTTACATAAAATAATTTCACATATATTAATTTACATAAAATAATTTTACATAAAATAATTATTATGCTTAGTGACTATTCCTTCTTTCCCTCTTCCCCCTCCTTGATCCATTATGTTAAATAAAGAAAGGCAGACCCATATTCTGTGATCTTGGAATAGTACAGAAAACTTTGCCTCTTGACTGCTATTGCTACGAAAACTAAAAGAGTCCCCCGTCTACACCTATCCAAGTTTTTAACAGAAGGAAATGACACACTAGTTTCCATTTTTAAAGGACCACTTCAGCTGTTAGGTAAGAAAGAATGGGTTAGAATCAAGTAAGAATATGTTATAAAAAAAGGAGACACAAGGTGGGACTTTCAGAATTTCATAGTGAGAAATTTGGCAAAACCTCTCCCTACATAAAACAAAATTTACAAGAACATCAATGGTATATAGAGACACACAAAAATATTTATACAAGTTATTGAACTGCAGTAAAGAAACAAAAATCTACAGTATTTTACTCCTATATGCTCTCTATCCCTAGTACAATAGGGTGGTAGTAGCAGACGTAAGGACCAACAACATTCCTACTGCTGAATAAATACACAGATACCTCCAGGGCTCACAGTGTTGCAGCAACACTGTTGAACAACCACTGGCTGACTGACCTCCCCCCACAAACAAAAATTCGACAATGCCTACTACTACCTCAAGGAATGGGAAAGAGACAGAATCTGAGGTTGTTATATTATCTAAAATTTTGAATTTTAAGCAATAACAAGAAAATGAGACATGGAAAGAAACAGGAAAATATGGTCCATACACAAAAAAACAAAAAAAGATCAGCCAACAAAAGCTATGTCTGAGTGGACCCAGGTGTACATTTTAGCAGACAAACAATGAAAACAACTTACAAATATGTTTAAAAACTAAAAGAAACCATGTTGAAGGAATTTTTTAAACACAATGAATCATCAAATACAGATTAACAATAAAGAAACATTAAAACAACAACAACAACAGCAAATAGAAAGTCTGAAATTAAAAACTACACAATAGCATATTGGGCTGCCAGAACAAAGAATGGTTAAATATGAAGATAGGTAAGTAGGCATTATCAAGTAGAAATAAAAGTAAACAATAAAAAAAGAACAAGAAATATAAAAAAACCAAAAGAAGCTCAAACACCTGTGAAAACCATCAAGTACAATAAATAATATGCATAAAACTCGGTCCAAGAAATAAAAGAGAACAAAAAATATAGACAGAAAAACTCTGATTAAATGAAGAAAAGCAAACCAATAAGTAAAAACATCCCATATTGATCAACAGTAATACACACATCAGAAAGTTAACAAATTTAAGGATACAACAAATTACAAGAAGGATGACACATGCCTATACCCATAACAGCAAAAATGTCCAAAGCCAAAACAAAGAAAATCCTAAAAGCAACAAAAGAAAAATATTACTCATCACATACCACAGAACCTCAATAAAATTTGCCTATTAGAAAATGGAAGCACAAGTACATGGGGATGAAACTATGAACAGTGAAAGGAAAAAGGACTGCTCAAATAAACATGGAGAAATTTTGTTGCTAGCATATCCACCATTCAAAACATAGTAAACGGGAGAAAAAAAGGAAATGACATCAGAGAATAACTCAAATATAAGTAAACAAGAAAAAAGGTGCAAGAAGAGAATTTTAGCAAAGAGTTAGTATAAAAGACATTATAAACATCACTAACTTCATCTCTTACCTGAACTGATTTTAAAGAGAAGTACATTTAAAAGTCACTGTAAAACTACAATACCAAGCTTATATGAAGATTTGTCCCAATGGTATGGTATGAAGAATAAAAACAAAAACCTGGAAAGGCAAAGTATACACTGAAGCAATTTGTACATAACACTAGAATTAAAGTTATCTTACTGTATACCAGCATATTTTAAACCAAAAAGCCTTATTGGTATAATATGCAGAGAAACTTGTAAAAAAGAAAAAACTCAAAAACTTACATAGAAGTAAAAATCAAGAGTTATTTCACACACTAAGAAATATCTATCACATGGGGCTGAGAAGTTGACTCAGTGGTAGAGTGCTTGCTTAGCATGCATGAGACCCTGGGTTCGATTCCTCAGTACCACATAAGGAGAAAAAAAGCCGGAAGTGGTGCTGTGGCTCAAGTGGTAGGGCACTAGCCTTGAGCTGAGGGACAGCGCTCAGGCCCAGAGTTCAGCCGCCACGACCAACACACACACACACACACACACACACAGGCCCAGAGTTCAGCCGCCACGACCAACACACACACACACACACACACACACACACACACACACACACACACACACACACACACACACACACACACTCTTAAAAAAAGAGCTGAGGGACAGCGCTCAGGCCCAGAGTTCAGCCGCCACACAACCAACACACACACACACACACACACACACACACACACACACACACACGATTTTAAAAAAAATCTATCACAAAAGAAAAATATATAAAACAAAAAGACCAGAAAGACATACAGATAATAAGATGCCAGACAACTACAATCATACTAATAAATATGTCAAATATATGGATTATTTTAGTGGGAATATAAGCAAAATTTACTGAATGAATATAAATTCTCATAATGAAATTTATAACACAGAATTCCCAGAAGGAAGAAAGACCTTAATCTCATTCATCTCAGGAGTCTTAACATGCAGAACAGAGTCTAGGCTCTCAGGAAAACTTTATAAATTTTCTGAATTAAGCAGTTTTAGATGCCATCCAAAAAGCTCTACATACAATCTTCATAGTAAGATCCTTTGCTTTTTACACATTTCAGTATAACAGGGAAACCTCCAAACTTCTTAAGAGAATAAATATTTCTTATAATATTATGTATACATTTACATTTTATTTACTTGTCTACATAAATATTAATTTATTAATTTTGATATTTTTAGGAGGTGAATAAGTATAACTACAAAAGTTGTTGAGGACTTGTTTTGACAATCGTATCAACATTTATTTTGTTGTTATAACATTCCCACATTATCTATAATAAACTTGTTTTACATAAAATGGAAATTGGTGCTGTTAGTTAAAAAATAACATTATTTTTTAACTAACAGAATAGAAACATAAGAACAATTATAATGTTTGTGGATTAAATGTAAAAACTGAAACAGATTTTTAAGAGTAGATCTAAAAACACACAAAATCCACACACACACACACACACACATATAGCACAGGCTGACAGTAAGAGAGAAAAATATATACTATGCAAACAACAATCATAAGATAGAATAATAGTACTAGTATCTAGTGAAATATATTTTAAGAAAAGTGTTACTAGAAACAAAATAGACATTTTATTATGTGAAAAGTTTAAATTATTCGGGAAGATATTATCATTATGAACATATATATATCCAATAATGAAGCCCAAAAACAGATAAAGAAAAAAATTACAAAAATAAACAGAAAATTCAACCAAATTAATCAGAGGTTTTGTGAAAACTGCTAGAACAAAGAGACAGAAAATTGATGATGATATAGAAGAACTGAGCAATGAACCAACCTGAAGTGACATCTATAAACACTCAACCCAATAACAAAAGAATATATACTTGTTACAAACACACATGGAACATTCACTAGAACAGACCATGTGTTAGGCCACAAAAATAAATCCTAATATATATAAATAAAAATTATGTAAAGTATAAAATAATCCATAGCAATTAAACTAGAAATCAATAAAAGATAATTTGGGAAGCCCATAAATATTTGAAAATTAAAGAATACATTTCTAAGTAGCATATGGGTCAAAGAAGAAATTATAGAAAAAACTGGAAATTATTTCAAGTCAAATTAAAATAGGATGTGAAAAATAGGACATTTATATTTCTAAACACCTGTGTTGCAAAGAAAATCTCCTATCACTAAGTTCACCTTCCTCCACCTTTTAAGATGAAACCTAAAAACTGGAGCGCAAGAAACCAGTAACAGAGAAAACTGAAAAAATATAGAATAATATGATGAAATAAATGAAATTCACAACTAGATCTTGGAAGAGATAACAACATTGACAAATCTTTAGGTAGACTGATCAAGATAACAGAGAAGATAGTACAATCAAAACAATGAAGGTTAAGGTGATCATCATTGGCTTAGAAAGTAGAGAACAAGACCAAGAGCCAAGGCACACAGTAGCAGCTAGAAGCAGGAAAAGAGAAGGAAACAGATTTCCCTGAGAGTTCCAGAAAAGAATACAGTCCTCCACACATTTTGATTTTAGCCCACTGAGATTCATTTCTAACCTCAAAAAATGTAAAATAGCAGGTTGCCAGTGGCTCACACCTGTAATCCCAGCTATTCAGGAAGCTAAGATCGAAGGATAACAATTCAAAACCAGCCTAGGCAGGAAGGTCTATGAGATGCTTGTCTCCAATTATCCAGCAAAAAGTTGAAAGTGAAGCTGTGGCTCAAGCGGTGGAGAGCCAGCCTTTAGGGAAAAAAACCTAAGGGAAAGTGTTCAGGCCCTGAGTTAAGCCCTAGTACGAGCACAGAAAGAAAAACAGAAAACTGGAAGACAATAAACTTGAGCTCTAAGTTAAGTTTATGCTTATTTGTTAATGTACCAATAGAAAACTAATTAAAAGAAAATATTTGAGGGCTGGGAAGGTGGCTCAGTGGTAGAGTGCTTGCCTTGCGTGCATGAGGCCCTGGGTTCGATTCCTCAGCACCACATAAGCAAAAAGGAAAAAGCCGGAAGTGGCACTGTGGCTCAAGTAGTAGAGCGCTAGCCTTGAGCTGAAGAGCTGAGGGACAGCACCCAGGCCCAGAGTTCAGGCCCCACAACCAGACCCAAAAAAAAAGAATAGATTTTTTTTTCCTTCAAAAAGGTCACTGTTTTAGGGGCTAGGAATGTGGCTTAGTGGTACAGTACTTGCCTAGCATGTATGAAGCGCTGGGTACAATTCCTCAGTATCACATAAACAGAAAAAGCAGGAAGTGGTTCTCTGGCACAAGTAGTAGAGTGCTAGCCTTGAGCAAAAGAAGCTCAGAGACAGTGCTCAGGCCCTGAATTCAAGCCCAAGACTGGCAAAAAAAAAAAAAATCACAGTTTTTGAAATATGTGTAGAAATCACTAAAGGCCTAAAGGCCTAGCACATATCTATCTAGGTATAGGGTAAGCTTTGAAAAGGGTCTTGGTAACATTAGACAATTTGCCAGAATAAAAATAGCAGAAGAGAAGAGAAGTATACTCATTACCTCACTCATGTAACTGTAACCCTCTGTATAGTATCTTTTTTTTTTTTTTTTTTTTTTTTGTCGGTTGTGGGGCTTGAACTCTGGGCCTGGGCGCTGTCCCTCAGCTCTTCAGCTCAAGGCGAGCGCTCTACCACTTGAGCTACAGCGCCACTTCCCGTTTTCTGGTGGTTTATTGGAGATAGGAGTCTCACGGTCTTTCCTGCCCGGGCTAGCTTTGAACCGCGATCCTCAGATCTCAGCCTCCTGAGTAGCTAGGATTACAGGCGTGAGCCACCAGCGCCCGGCTTTTTGTATAGTATCTTTACAATAAAAAAAAAAAAAAAATAGCAGAAGACAGTTTGCATCTCCAAGCTAAGTGTGCACATCAGAAATAATCTCTCATCAGTCAAAAATGTCAAGGAAAACTTGCAAAGAAAAATAGTATTAACAACATCTAACATGTCTTTTCATCATAAATTTCATTCATACTGTATGCAGGAGATCACAATGGAAACAAAAATGAGGAAAGGAGAAACAAAGAATGAAAAGGGAAGAAAAGGGGTAATTTTTTATTTGTCCAAGACCAGAACTCACGCTTGGTATCTGAGGCTTGCTTTCACTTACTAGCTGGTACTCTATAATCTAAGCCATACGTACTACCTCAAGATTGGAATTTTAAAACTATGACAATGGCAACAAGTCAAATACAAAGCAACAGATCAACTTATGGACAAGGATCAGAGGAGGAAACTGGGGGAAAGTGAAGGAAGGGGTGACACTGTCCAAGAAAGAAATCTATACTTGAATTGACCCCTCTGTATAATACTTTAATAATAATATTGTTATTATACTTTAAAAATCAGCAGATGTGGCTTATGCAATAAATCAATAAAATACGTTCACCAAGATACACAGTAAACAATCATGGGCCATACTAGCATGCTACAGAATTCACAAAAAGCATCTCCTCACTAAATATTATTTATTTTAGATTTTTATAAGTAAAAAAATTTGATATTCCATATCATAGTGCCTGGCACATACAAGTAATAAATACTTTCTTGTGAAATAATCAACTGGATGGATAGATGGTTAAGTAAGCACACAAATGAGAGACAGTAAAAAAGAAAAATGTGCAAAATTTTTAATACTGACAGCAAAGATGTGCTATTTATTTTAAAAGGCTAATTTAATTAGGAGAAAAATGTGTAAAAAATAACATGGCATAGTGAAAAGAAGAGGAAATGTGGATTTGGAAAAACTTAGATTTTAAAACTAGCTCAACTCTTACCAGCCATTTCTTTGAGCAAATTTACTTAAGTCTTACTTTCCTCCACCTGTAAAATGGGGATTACAATATCTACCTTACAAACACAATGTGCCATCAGTTTTGGCACCTGGTACAAAGTATACAATACTGGTTCTCAAATCAATTCTGTAATTCATAATGTAGTCCACAGATGGGTGTTACTAACAATACTCACCATCTGGTGGCTTCCTGTTTTAAATAATTACTCTTGCTAAGTAGGTGCCAAGCTTTTAGAATCATTATATTAAATGTTTGCAACCTCTAAAATTTGGTACCCTTAGACAAAGCCCAGTATGACCAGCCATAGTTCAGCTTTTAAGGTTGCTTTGAAAATTAAAAATAACATAAGAAGAACACCTTGAACAGGGACAGGAGTGTAATAGATAAGTTGTTATTTAAACATTCCATTAATACCGTTATGTAAACCATTTGTTACTCTACATTATCACAACTATTCCAGTAAGACCACCCAGAGAATAGAGATTAATCATATCAGCCACTAACAGTAATACAGAAGCAAATGGACATGGAAGGCAGATATGAGCTATAACTTTCTCTTCAAAGATTCAAGTTGATTCCTTTGACCTTGATTTCTGGATTAAAAACATGAGAATTTTGAAGAGTAGATGATATCTTCTTTGTCTCAAGAACCACTTCTAAACTAAGGAAATATGAATCTGGATCAAAAGAGAACTCAAATTTAGCCCTAGCAAAGCACACTTTTCCCTCCAGTGGATGCACAAAGAGAATGGCTGCGACTGCACTCTGCATCCTGTCTCGGTTGTGAAAACACAAGTTATGTAAGAAAAACACCAAGCCACTAATCAGAGCTACTAACATCTCAGAAAAACTCTTTTAGGATGAGTAGTTAGTTCAGTAGTACAATTATATAATTTTCCAACCCATAGGAATCTCTGTATATAACTCTCAGGTAGCTCTAAAAAGAATCTTATCTTTGGATTCTCAATAGCTAGAAATAAGTATTTTATTATAAAGTATGCCAGCCTAAGATCATAGGAACAACTGTTACAAAAATGGTTAAACTTAAATAATTCACAGGTATTACAGATCCTGACCATATTTCACTAACAGTTTTGTTACACTGGAACAAACTTTCTCCAAGGAAGCATTTTTTGTTGTTGTTTTGGGAGTTTTTTTGGTCTTGGGGCTTGAACTCTGAACCCTGGGCACTGTCTCTAAGCTCTTCAGCTCAAGGCTAGTGCTCTACCACTTGAGCCATAGTGCCACTTCCCATTTTCTGGTGGCTAATTGGAGATAAGAGTCTCATGGACTTTCCTGCCCAGGATGCCTTTCAACCTGGATCCCCAGATATCAGCCTCCTGCGTAACTACGATTACATGTGTGAGCCACCAGCACCCAGTGGAAGCATCTTTTTCTGAGCATAAATATCAAATCAAACTCACAATCTAGAGCCCCAGTTTTCCCACAAATTAGTAAATAATGTCCATCTGTCTGTCAAGTGGTTGACTGGCATATTTTTACACAGAATCTACAGACTAGAGGCAGTGCTTTGACTTTACATTTTACCCACAGTCAAATACATAATGCATAACACACACATACATATATACATACACACACATCTAGCTGTGTATACACATCTAGATATAGACATATAGACAGATGATTATCTGGGGCCTCAGTTGGACTGTGCAATACTACTAGTTCAGCCTCCTAAGTGCTAAGATTACAGCTGTAGTCTACTATGCCTGACTGGAAAAGGTTATTTTACATATTGGTTTAAAAATTAAAATTTGCGGGGGGTGAGGGGGGTGTATGGGAAGGGATGGGAAGGGGAAACAAAGGAGGAAGCAACAATGCTTGATAAGAAATGTACTTGTTATCTTGCCCATGTAATTGTAACCCCTCTGTACGGTATTTTCACAGTAAAAAAAATTAAAATTTGAAGACGGCAGCTGAGTTTTAAAAAAAGAAAATTGTTATAGCCGGGCGCTGGTGGCTCACGCCTGTAATCCTAGCTACTCAGGAGGCTGAGATCTGAGGATCGCGGTTCAAAGCCAGCCCGGGCAGGAAAGACTGTGAGACTCCTATCTCCAATAAACCACCAGAAAACCGGAAGTGGCGCTGTAGCTCAAGTGGTAGAGCGCTCGCCTTGAGCTGAAGAGCTGAGGGACAGCGCCCAGGCCCAGAGTTCAAGCCCCACGACCAACAAAAAAAAAAAAAAAAAGAAAATTGTTGGTGGTGGTGGTGATCATGGGGCTTGAACTCTGGGCCTAAAAAAGAAAGAAAAAAAAAAGAAATTCAAAAAAATTAGAACCTTGTGATTATGAACCAAGGGGCTCCCTTAGGTTGTCTGAATAAAACCAATAACACTGTGAACAAACAATAAGACTAAAAGTAGTAATTCAATTATGAACTCTCTGGATTCAATGACAAATTGACAAGGAAACCCAATCCACAACAGGGACAGAACAACAGAAACAAACCGTAGTTTCAGAAGGAAGACATACATTACACACAAGTATGTGGAAATGGCTGACATCCCCTCTAAGACATGGGTTTGGCAGGTTCTGTATTACAGAAGTAATCAGCAAAATAACTAAAGGAAATCTTTGTTATTGGCAGATACACATCTATGAGTCTCATTTTGAAGCAACCATTTTTATTTCTCTAGTGCCATCATGTGGTAACATTATGAAGTGTGCTAAGATTAAATGCAAATAACTTTTAGATTAAAAAAAAAAGATGCCACATTAAATACTTCATTATTGTCAGTTAAACACCAGTGAAGGTTTAGCACATAATTATCTACAAAAAAGGGGGGAAGCCTGGCACCGGTGTCTCACACCTGTAATCCTGTCTACTCAGGAGGCTGAGATCTGAGGATCACGGTTCAAAGCCAGCTTGGACAGCAAAGTCCATGAGACTCTTATCTCCAATAAGCCACTAGAAAACTGGAAGTGCTGCTGTGGGTCAAGGGGTAGAGCACTCACCTTGAGTTGAAGAGCACAGGGACAGCACCCAGGCCCAGAGTTCAAGCCCCACAGTTGACAAAAAAGGGGGGGGGCAGGGAGCTGGGTGCTGGTGATTCATGCCTGTAATCCTAGCTACTCAGGAGGCTGAGATCTGAGGATCACAGTTAATCTCTGATTAACCACCAGAAAACTGGAAGCGGCACTGTGGCTCAAGTGGTAGAGTGCTACCCTTGAGCTGAAGGCCCAGAGTTCAGGACCCACAAAAAAAAGGAGGTGGGGGGAAAAGGAGACATCAAACTACATTTTCTGCAACCCATGCTCATTTTAAATCCTCAAAGCAAAGAACAAAAATGAGTAGACCTTTATAGACCAGAATGTTTCACTAGCAAACAACCCAAAGACTGAAAAACACAATTAAAAAAATGACCAATCTATATGTGGAGAGAAAGGGAAAAAACAAATTGTAAAAACAGGGATACAGGAGGACCCATTGCAACAATGAGATGTACAAGTCGTTGACTGGGCGCGGTGTGGGGGGGAGGATACCAACCGACGGGAAGGCGAAACAAAGCAGGAGGCTACAATGCTTGATAAGAAATGTGCTCATTATCTTGCCCAGGTAATTGTAGCCCCTCTGTACAGTATTTTCACAATAAAAATATATTAAAAAAAAAAGAAAATGACCAATCAAAATGAACTCTAAGATATGGACACAAGAGGTTTTTCTTTGCTGTTGTTGTTTTTAATATACTACGTGATTTCTTGTTTCTTTTGTGTGTTCTTCCCCTTATGAGTTTATCCCTTGTTGTTACTATATTTGATTTTGGTACCCTGGGTATTGTATATACATTTATCTGAGGGAAGGGAAGGGTAACAACAAAATGGTGAGAAAAAGGACAAGGCAGGAACCAATGCAACAACGATACTCACAAGACAATATGTTGTAAATGATCTGTACAACTTAGGGGGGGATGGAGGGAAGGAAAGTGGGAGAAAAATGGGGGAGCGATATAACAAGTTCAACAAGAAATGTACTTATTACCTTACTTATGTAACTGTAACCCCTCCGTACATCACTTTGACAATAAAAAATAAATAACATTAAAAAAAAGAAAATGACCAACCAATCAAATTACAGAAACAAATGACTTCCAAATTCATTTCTCAATTAGAAATGTTAAAAGTGACAGTTAAAATTATACAATGACAAATTTAGTGGAAAATTAACATTAAGATCCATTATTGGAAACTGTGTAACATATTCCAAGTGATTATTTGAGCAACTTCACAAAGAATAATTACTATTACCAAAAAATAATAAGATTCTATCTCCTTTTATTGCTATAGACAAAGAACATTAATAGACTTTTAATTCACAGGTCTACTGAAATAGGTTAAGAGCTATAACATCTGCATGTCCAGTTAAAGACAGAATAGATTCATTGCGCTGTGCTCCTTTCTGAAACTCCATTAACATGGTACCAGTAGAATTTAAGGCAAAACCTCAAAGGATGGGCAACTCAGAGAGAATAATAGCTACAAACATTTTAAGTTAGGGCTGGGAAGGTAGCTCAGTGGTAGAGCGCTTGCCTTGCATGCATGAGGCCCTAAGTTCGATTCCTCAGCACCACATAAGCAAAAAGAAAAAAGTCCGAAGTGGCGCTGTGGCTCAAGTGGTGGAGCGCTAGCCTTGAGCTGAAGAGCTGAGGGACAGCGTCCAGGCCCAGAGTTCAGGCCCCACAACCGGACCCCCACCCACCCAAAAAAAAAAAAAAAGACAAGTGAAAATTTTAAGTTAGAAAGAACATGGAGGTTTTTTGAGTTGGAAACATCAAGACTGACTCACATGGCACAGTATGTCTTCACAAGCTTAATGGTACTAAATAACTACGGGAAGGCAGTGAAGGCTAAAAGCAAGACGACTGGTCAAAATCCATAGTCATAGCATATTGTAAAACTGATTGTCAAGCTTTGGGAAAAGTGAAACAGAAGGTTCTAGATTATCAGATGCCAGTCAGAGTAAGAGGGAGTACTGTACTACAAAGTATAATTCAAGAAGCTGTAGTGAACTAAATGACACTGACAAAGACCACAGAACAATAATGAAAATCATTTTCTAGAAAGAAAAGCATCAACTTTGAATTTCTGTATCCAAAAAGTCATATAACTAATTGCAGAATGCATCATTTTGCTTCTATTAGGAAAAAGTTGAAAACAAAAGCTGATGTTTAAAAAATGAAAAGGGCAGGTTAAGTTCTACTTATAAACATTCAGTTACACTCAACTATCCATACTCATTTACAATACTTAGTAGAAAATTACTGCAACCAGAGAACAATGGAGGGAAACCCAAAGACTTTTTATTTATCCTTTTAAAAGTCCATATAAATATTCCTTTTTTTGTCTCCTCAAGCCAATCATCATAAACTCACTGGAGAATCTCTATGAATGCTCTTGGTAAACACTCCTGGTGAACACTAAAGACAAGTCAGGAAAAAGACTATTATTCATACAAAAGACTTATTGATAAGAAGAGTCCTGTTTTTGTAGATTAACTCATTAATCGGTGCTAATGCCATTTAAGGTTCAGTAATTTTTTTATTTTCAGTCATTTCTTTATAGGATTACACAGAAGACACAGTTAAATGTACACACTTCTTTTCCACATA
This sequence comes from Dipodomys merriami, assembly GCF_024711535.1. NCBI lineage: Eukaryota > Metazoa > Chordata > Mammalia > Rodentia > Heteromyidae > Dipodomys > Dipodomys merriami. The sequence continues at coordinate 4,927,754 of NW_027204604.1, forward strand.
CCAACATAAGAGTATATATGTATATATACATATGCATTAATATACATATTAATATAAATTAAACTGTACCTTGAACACCTTCGAGTAGTAGATCGACTCCCTTCCTATAAAAATCAGAAGCAGCTTCATAGTCATCTTCCTCTTCCTTTTTTAAAGCTAGCTTTATTAATTCTCCTGCTTTCTCCAAATAATCTCTCTTGCCAAGCCTAGGCTTTAAACTGCCAGGAAAGAGGCTACGAATCTCCCGTTCTTCTTCTGCTTTATTTGGTTCACTGTCAGAGGCAACAGCTCCTAGTGCTGAAGAATCTGAAGAAAGACTGAGACCAAAAGTTCTAATGGGAGAGCTTTGATTGGAAGCCATTCCATCATCTAGCTCAGCAAGAGAATCAGCATCAACAGTAAGAGATAGCAGATCACTGTCACTGGAGAATCCTAGAAATATGATCACAATAGTAAACAGATATTAAATTGAGCATCAGCTACAAGAACACAAAACACAAAATTATTCATATTTATATTAACCAATCAATTAAGAAGACTGTAGTTTAAAGACAAGTCAGTGTCTAGCAATTTTTTTTTATTTATTTCCTTCACTTTTGCACTCTCCATACAACTCTGGAAGATAATTTCCTTGTCTTAATCACCAAAAAGACAAGTCATTAGCCTTGTCAAAATAGGCTTTACCCAAGAGCTGTAAACTGTCCTATGGGAAACTGTTCAGTATAAACACAGCTATGAAAATTTTTAAAACACACACTTTATAATAAGGGAAAAGAAAAAGAGCTTTGGAATAAAAACCAAACAATGTGCTTAAATCTCAACTTTTCAAATTTAAACTGTGTGCTCAAGAAAGGATATCTTAATCATTTGCTTATTATGTTGTTTTATATGAGAAATAGTTAACACATGAACAACACAGGACTCTCATGAAATTATAACTTACGATTATATAATAATTATAGAATGATTAAATTATGCATCCTCAGAGGTGTCCCTTCAGAGAACCATTCATATCTGAAAAATGTATGCTATTTAGGGATTTTAATGAATCAAATGTAATAAAAAAATTTGTTTCATCCTTTTCTATAGATTTAAAGACAACTTTGGACTATATCTGCTCCTTAGTTCTGGGACAGAAAATGAATAACAGATGCTTCTGAATTGCTTCCCCTGTTTCATATAACTGATTTCACAGTACATAAGCATGATTCAAAACAAGTCAGCAAACTTTCCAGTCTCAAGACCTCCCTTCACATTCTTAGCAAAATGATTAAGGACCCCACAAAGCTTGTTTATAGACTGTAAATATTCACCAATACATTAAGAAAGCCAGACAATTTTAAATATAAAACATTAAGGACTATCAGATAGTAACATAAATTTTACAAAAACTATTTTCCAAAACAAAAAATATATATTGAGAGAAAGGTACTGTTTCAAAGCTTTACAAATCTTATTACTGTCTGGCTTAAACGAAACTAACTAGATTCTCAAACCTGATTCTAAACACTACTGTCATATATTGTTCTGGTTAAAAGATGCTAAGAAAAATGCCATATATAAGTATGATATGTGCACTGCCATGGAAGGGAGGATGTCAAACCCAAGGCTTCATTCATGTGCCAGTCAGTTAATTCCTTACCACTGAACTATGTCACCAGCTCCCATTACCATTGAATATTTGGTACCAAGTTTCTCAGAAAATGTATTATTTGAGGATTTATTTTTGGTTATATGGTCTCTATTGCTCAACTTTGTTTATGAAGCATAAAAACAGCCACAGAGACCTACAGACTGAAAAGAATAGCTATATTCCAGTAACACTTTATTTATGGACTCTGAAATTTTGATCCCATATATTTTATAAAAAATTTAATTCTAAGGGGAAAATATACAACAGAGGGGCCCATCAGCTGCACCTGAACATTAATGAAAACGAACTAAGCAACTCAAGGGCAGCAGTGAGAGGGAATGAATGAGAGGGAAAGAGGGAACAGATTACCCTAAGCAAAAGAAAAGAAATGTACGTATCACCCAATGTGGAAGCTGTACTGCCAAAGCTCATAGAATTCACAAGCATTATAGAGCATGATAATGACAAATTGCCTTGTGAAGATTAAAATGTGTTTGTGACTTTAAATAAGTATCACTGTCTCATAATACTGTGACATTTGTGAAGTTTATGTAATCACTTAATCTCAATAAAAAAGTATTTAAAAATAAAAAAAATTAATTCCATAATTATTACACACCATTCTTAGCTCACAGGCTATATAAAAGCAGGCTAAACTAAAAGCTGGCTAGACTAGATGTGGCCCAAGGCCATCATTTGCTAACCTCTGTTATAGATTCAAATTGTGTACTTCCTATTGAATAAAATAAATTTGGGTAGAAACATTTTACTGGTAGTTGGTATGTGTGCTAACCCTGAGGCTTGAACTGTGAGTATTGGTGCCGTCCCTGAATTGTTTTGCTCAAAGCTAGCATTCTATGAGCCATAGCACCTAGCTTTTTGGTGGTTAACTGGAGATATGAATCTTATGGACTGTCCTAACCAGGCTAGCTTTGAACTGTGATCTTCAGATCTCAGCCTTCTGAGTAGCTAGGATTACAGGCGTGAACCACCAGCATCTGACAAGATTAATTTTCTTTTTTATTGTGTTTTCTTGGTCATGAGGCTTGATCTCTGGGCCTGGATGATGTCCCTCAGCTCTTCAGCTCAAGACCAGAGCTCTACCACTTGAGCTACAGCACCACTTCCCGTTTTCTGGTGGTTTATTGGAGATAAGAGTCTCACAGACTTCCCTGCCCCAGCTGGCTTTGAACCACGATCTTCAGAACTCAGCTTCCTGAGTAACTTGGATTATAGGTGTGAGCCACCAGCGCCTGGCTACAAGATTAATTTTCAAGCCAGCTTTAGATACCACTCTAGTATCCTGTTAATATACCCGTGTTTTCGTTTTTTTCCAAATCCTTAAGAGTTCTAATAAAGTATGAGTTCTGCTCCCAAAAAACAACAGATTTCATAAAACCTATAATCTCAACTGGGATTCATTGGACCTAATGAAAAATCATTTCAATTCTCTGACATTTTAGCTATACAGACAGTACTTCATAATCAGAATGTTTTATGGCAATCTAAAAAATTATTCACTCTTCTGAGAAATATATCATTTTATGGGATTATTTAGTAACTTAAAACTAGCTCATATACCGCAATGAAAATTTATTTCTCTACTCCACTGAAACAAATAAACAGTTTAGTTGAGAAAGCAGCTCTGTATAAACAGCTAATTACAAAAGAAGGGAAAGGTTGCACCACAGGTTTTTGCTCAGTTCTCTAGTGCCTGGTCCCTGTAGCTTTTACAACATTTATCAGATCGTTCTGCTTTACACTCTACCTGGCTATCCTTTCTAACGAGTACAGTAATACCAAAGGGCAAGAGGGTAAATTATGTGTGTTCAGTTTCTTGGCTTTTGACTAAAAAAAAAAAAAAAAATAAGACCTAGGAACACAGTCATATTTCCTCTTACCTTTGCAACCTATCTTATTAGCAAAAGGAATCTAAATTAAATGGAATTAGATCAGGAAACAACACTAACAAAACATCTAGAGGAGATAGGAACTGGTGGCTAAGCCACTACTCAAGAGGCTGAGTAGCTTATCTCCAATAAACTCTTATCTCCAATAAACTACTCAGAAACAGCTGGAAGTAGTATTATGGTTCAAGTGGCAGGGAATAGCCTTGAATATTGTTGTTTATTCTACCTAGCTCCTAAATACCTAATATCCAATATTACACTCGGTATCTCTACAGTTTTTAAAAGTCAATATTTATCATCTATTTTGTGTGCATCACGCACACACTGACATTCATGTTTATCCTAAGAAAAATAACCTATTTATTATAACCGTCGTCATCGAAGAAAACTCACTTAATAAAGTGAATTTAATAAAATAATACCAAATAAATACCTAAAAGAAAAAATAATTTCTTCAAGCTAAGTATACAAGCAATATTTTAACATAGGAGAGTCTAGGATAATCCATCATAAGATTTAGAATTCCTATGGTGCCACCTCGTGGACATCTGTAGAATAAAACTTCTAGTTCAAATGTAAATTACTTTTAGACTTCCTACATTTTGTCTTGTTCAACTTCAACCTGTACTGCATAGACTTACATAGTACAAAAGAATTAGCCCAGAAAACAACAGACTTTTCAAGTTAGTCATTCAAAAAACAACACACTTTCAAAGTTAGCCTTTCTAAATTGGCTTTAAAAAAAAAAAACAGATTTAGAAGCCAGGTGCTGGTGGCTCATGCCTATAAGTCTAGCTACTCAGGAGGCTGAGATCTGCATCTAGCCTGGACAGTAAAATCCATGAGACTCTTATTTCCAATTAACCACAAAATGCCAGAATTGAGATGGGCACTGGTGGCTCATGTCTATAATCCTAGCTACGCAGGAGGCTGAGATCTGAGGATCGCAGTTCTATGTCTATAAGTCTAAGAGTCTATGAGACCAATACACTCAGAAAAAGCCAGATATGGTGCTGTGGCTCAAGTGGTAGAGTGCTAGCCTTGAGCAAAAAGAAACTCAGGGTTAGCACCCAGGCCCTAAGTTCAAGACCCAGGACCAGCAAAAAAAAAAAAAAAAGAGAGAGGTAGGTAGATACACACAGCTATACACACACACACACACACACACACACACACACACACACACACACACACACACACACACACACACACACACACACACACACACACACACACACACACACACACACTTCATTTATGCTAAAATGCTAACTAAAGACTCGATAGGTTCTTTGTAGTCTCCAGAATTATTACAATGAGCACATGGGGAATTCCATGATTTCCAGTACCCCAAAGAAACAGGGAGATTGTGCTATTCCAAGATATATCTAAGAATATTCACTCTTAAAATATGTTACATATAAAGAAGAGGCTGATCTCCCAATTTGTACTTGTGGTTATGATATCAAATTATTTTCTCTGGTTTTCTGCATGGTCCTGGAAAATGTCCCTCTCAAAACTGCGAAGGAAGTCAAGTAATGTATTAGGAAGAGGAAATGACACAGATTGCCAGATGAGCCAGACAAACATCAAAGGCACCAGTTTCAAGGGCAGCATAGCAGTAAAGCAACCTGCATCCTTCAAACAGGCCAACAGCTGAGGGAAACATGTCAGAAGCTCAGGTCTCATGCACCACTCTGGGCAGGTTTCCACAGTGTCACAGCAACCTTATGAGTAAGTTTAGTTCAAACGAAACATGCAAGTTTAAAATGAAAATAAGATGGCAACAATCAATTAGATTGCCTTTCATCTTTGGGAAAATATAGTTTAATTGCTCTGGACAAAGGAGATAAAGAATAACCAGCACTTCATTTAAGAACTGGAAAACAATGTCAACCTTTTATCTAAAATCCTGCTGAATAATTTCACATTTTTCAGTACAATAATCAATCACAGTCTGAGGGGAAAGAAGAACAACAGAAGGGGTAAGACCAACATGCACTGTACTCATAAACTGAAAAATTGAATTGAAACCCCTTTATACAACTAAAGACTGTGTATATATACATATGTGTGTATAATCAAAAATAAATAAATGAAAATGGACTCCAGGAAATGGAAACAAGAGGGGGGTTTTCCCTTTATTTTTCTTTTCTGTCTTGTTTGTTTGTTTTTCTGTCTTTGGGAGATAAGGGAAGAGCACAAAATTGGAGGGACATGGGGTGAACAAATGAAGTACTGGTACTCAGTAGAAGCTATGTTGAAAATGAGCTACACAACTTGTAGACAGGAGGGGAAAAAAGACAGGAGGGGAAAACTGGTAGAGAATGAAGGAAGGGGTGACACTGCCCAAAAAGAAATGTACTCATCACTGACTTATGAAATGGTAATCCATCTTTACATCAACTTTATAATAACCATTTTAAAAACAAATAAATAAAAAATGAAAGTTCCTAGTTTAACAAGATACTTATTAACTCTAAAAGCAGTTTCTCTCCTGCAATATAAAACAAGCATAGATCTAAAACAAAAACACACATTCCAGATTTTCATGTTTCCTTTAGAACTTTCATTCAAACGGGTTTGCATGTTACATTTTTAAAGTGCTAACAGAAGTTATAATCACGTAGCCCCATCACTATGCACTGAGAAGTAAGAAACTTATCACCTGCTACAGTTTAGTTGCGGTTCAATTCCCAAAAGTTTTTTGTGCTGGAACCCTGGAGGTAGGTAAGTAAGGAGGTGAAACCTTCTGGGTAATTAGATCACTGGAAACATTCCCCTTGGAAGGACCAAATATGATTCTTGAGGAACCTCACTAGTTCCCAAGAGTGGGTAGTTATTTAAAAAAAAAAAAAAAAAAAAAAGAGCCAGAATGGCCTCTTTCCATGTCTGGTTTCTCCTCTTATTATTGGATCTCTTCTGTACCTATCTGCCTAGTCTGGCTGGCTGCCAGCTTTCCTGCTCTTTTGCTACTGATGTTTCTCTCCCTTGGTTGCCTCTAGGATTACCAGGGCTTTTGGTTATGAAGTAAATCTTCCAAATTCCCACTAGGCCAGAAAATCTCAAAATTATTTCAGTCATTTCTCATACTTATTACCCGACTTATGAAATAGTAACCCCTTCATGCAACACCTAAATAATACAATTAAAGTATATTTTAAGTCATTTCTCCATGTAGATAACAGTGAATTTGCAAACTCTCTTGACAGTAATTCTTCAGTATTGGTCAAGAAAGTATTGTTCCTCAGGATTAATTAGCCAGGCTCTAAAGGGAGGGGTAAAAATAAGCATTAACCACATTAATGACTCCTTGGTATTCACACTTCATGGGCCAGAATACACAGCTGAAATACTAAACTACATGACAGGATAAAATACCAATATTACTTTTTTCTGTCATAAGGCCTTGTCAGATTGCCCGATTCCTCTCCTAAATTTTAAGGCTAGAAATGTGACTTGGCATAAGAACACTTGTTTAGCATAAGCAAGCCATTGAGCTCCTTTCCCATTACAAAAAAAAATTAATGAAAACAGTTTCATTCCTAAAGTATAAAACCCTCCAAAGAAAACATGTCCTTTGGGGGCTGGAGGGGCGGCTCAAGTGGGAGGGTACCTGCCTAGCAAGAATGAGGTTCTAAGTCCTTGCTGAATATCCTCCTTTCTATTCTCCTTTCCTACTTTTTTATTAATTCAATGTCATAGAATCAGTACATTTTACAGGTGGAAAACACATTCCTTCCTCAGGAGTCAGGAAACTGAGGCATCAGACAGACCAGAAGAAGAAGACACCTTCCAAGGAAACCTGTTCTAGAATTAAAAGCACATTGGTATCACAAGTAGGAGCTAAACTTTTCTAAAACCTAGCCAAACTCTAAGAGTAAATCAGGTCAAAGAGAATAGATGTGTTTTCCAAAAATCATATAGATTATAAACTCAAGTTACTGTCAGCAATGTTCTGGTATGACTCTGAGGGAGTCAGGAAAGTCAAAAGTATTTGAGGGCTAGGCCCACAGCTTTCTTCCATTCCACAGAAGGTTTCAATGAATGAACTTGCTTTTAAGTCAATGTAAACCACAAGGAAAAGGAGCAAAAGCTAACCATTTCTTAAAGTGAAAGCACCAACAGAAAAATGAGTACAAGTTTATCAACCAATACAACAGATAGCAACTTGCTGGTCTTACCAAGTCAAGAAAGGAAAGAATCATGTGGCTGTTAACATCTGTTAACAGCCAGCTGTTAACACCAGCACAAACACAGCACTTCAATGATCGTGGCTACCTTCCATGTAACATCATAAAGCAATGTCTTCCACCATAAACTCTTACTCACCAAAGAGATAAAAAACATGTTTACTCTATTATTTTACCTTTAACAAGCCACATCTAGCCAACCTCAAATCTATTTTGTTTCTAAATAATCAGCCCTCTTTTGCCCCCCACAACCACTCTTATTTTTAATTCTATAATCTTCCCAGGAAGAAACTAGTTATGGAAAAAAATATTGTTATAAAAATGCATGTATTAAAAATCTTCATATAAATTCAAAGATCGCTTGTTAAGGGAACAAAACAAGACAGTGAGCATTCTTGAATTAAAGATTAAAAGCAAGAAAATACTTTGGTTTAGACTCATGTAATTAGAAATCATATCAAACACACTAAAATTGCCTTAGGCTTATTCTTTCTAGGTAAATGACTCAGTTTTTAAAGCAGTCTGGAATATCTAAAAGTCAAATGCTGAGAAATTAGTATAAAGTAAGTTGTACTGCCTAGTATATAAAAAGGTCTTACTTGGGATTGTAGACATGGTTCCATTGGTAGAGTGCTAGCCAGTGAGCAAAAGCATCAGGTACCAAGCTCATGTCCTGATCTCAGACCAAAAAATTCTTACTAAGATATAAACTCCCATCAAATCTAGAATGCCACTGATTGTAAGTTAAGTCACTATTGTATATACTACTAGGAAAGAAAAAAGCTGCCAATTAAATTTGAGACAGCTACCCAAATGAGTACACCTCATGTCAGTTAAAATCTGATAGAGATAAAAGTATCTCAGAATAAGCTAAATGCACTATATTTCCTATAGACAGCCAGTCTGCCCCCCATAAAATCTTTGGCATGCAAAAGAAATTAAAGTCTCTTACCTTCTGTACTATACTCAGGAAAGATATCAACAATAGAATCGGAGTAAGCTTCAGCAGGACCAATTAATTCAGAACCATCATTAATTATTCCACCCTAAAAAGATGAAAACAGTTGTGTTTCCTTGTTATAAAGAGCATGAAATATCAGCAGTAAATATTATTTACCTCAACTGGGGATGTATACAGATTATAGAAACTAATGTAGCAAAGTAGAATACTACGGTTTTAAAAGAATCAGGAAGTAAATCAACATTGGTTCATCAACTATAACAAGTATACAATACCAGTGCAAGAGGCAGCAGAGGCAATACATGGGCACAGAGTACTTTCTGCTTAATTATTCTTTCAAACTAAGCTGCTCTAAAAGTAACTATTATTTTTAAATTTTATGAAAATACTGTTTATAATAAGCAATTTTTAATAAAATACATTAAATCTATCAAAGGCATTCACAAAGAAAGTGTGACAGGTACAGTAGTTCAAGTCAGCAATCTTAGAAACTTGGGTGGCAGAGAGGGGGGATCATGGTTCCCCAGGCAACACTGGGAGCACAAGTTCAAAAGACTCCCTCTCCTCAACTAATGGCTGGGTACAGGAGCACACATCTGTCATCCAAGCAAAAAAGATAGCACAAATAGGAGAATCATAGTTCTGGCATGCCCAGACTCAAGAGACTCGATCTGGAAAAATAACCAATACAAAAAGGGACTAGCAGAGTGGCTCAAGTGATAGAGTACCTGCTTAAGCCAGTGTAAAATTCTGATTCAAACCTGAGTACCTCCAGAAAAGAAAAGTCACAAGAAGAAAAGAACCCATCAGCTAGATATCATTTAGTGTCCTTGGAAATAATTGTTTTGAGTAGGGAAAAACGATGGACTCTATTAAGTGTTTATTGGCTTTTATAAAATCATAAATAACAACATATCACATAACTCCTCAGTGAAGTCATTTAGGCTTACTTGTACATGACAGATAAAATAGATGTAAGATATTTTTAGTGAAGAGACAATTTTTAAACATATAAATCATGAATATAAAATGGATTCCTCCATGTGACCATCATTTTTATTATTTATCTAGATTCACAAACTCAGGCCTCAAAAGATATTTTCTCTTTCTCCACATGTAACTAGAGAATGGTTTCTTTAGAAAAGTGGTGGTGTGATTTTTTTGCTGTGGCTTTACAACTGAATACTCCAATCATGGACAATTACAAATAATTCATAAAGCAACTCTTCTGATATTTAACATCCTTCTTTCTGTCTTCCACCAAATGCCCCAAAACTAACTACCAGGACAGCAAACATGTCATTTAGCATAAAGAACTCACTATCTCTAATCAGAAATATTCTACCTAATAAAATAATATATATTCCTTTTAAGTACACATGAAACCTTCTCCTGGATATATCATATGCTTATTAACATAAAGGAATCAAAATCATACAAGCTATGTTAACTTGGAAATAAATAACTATTTATTTCTCAGTAACCCTGGATCAAGAGAAATTTCACAGCATCAAAAAATACACTGAACTGCATAAAAAAAGAACAAACTACACATAAAAAATATGGTGCTCTGAGCAGTGTTCAGAGGAAAATGTGTTGCTGTAAATGTCTGTATTAGACAATAAGCCTTTAATCAATAATTTTCACTTTTTGGAATTAATGAGCATTAAGTACAAAGAAAGCAAAATGAAAAAAATAATAAAGTTTGGGATAAAAATTAATGAAATACAAAGCAAAAAATAAGCAAAAATCCAAGAAAACAAACATTGGTTCTTAAATTAAGGAAGGAAGGAAGGAAGGGAGAAAGAGAGAAAAAAAAGAAAGAGAAAGAGAGAGACAGACAGAGAGACAGAGAGAAAAAAGGAAAGGTGATTTTAATATAGTGGGTTACTTAATTTTCCTGGTATTAATGGATCTATTCAAGTAACTTTTCACACAAAAAATTATTGGTAACTTGATTTTTTATTATCTAGTTTACTGAAGAAAGCCGATATTTTAAAAGACATTGACAGGACATTGCAAACTTATGATTTAGAGTAACGAAATAGAAATAGTAATATAAAAGTTTGTAATAGTCTCTTATGATTTGACTTTGTTATTTAATCTTTCACTACTCTTCAAATTATGCTAAATTTATCAGATGCTAAATATAAAAAGGTCAAGTCAAATTGATAAAGCAGTATTTAGTTCTTGGCTGTCCTCTGGCAATTGTTTCTTTCTGTCATGGTGTCTGTAATTGCAAAAAAAAAAAAAAAAAGGTATAAGCAGAATCAATTTTGCTTTATAGAAGTCGTGAAAGGAGGGCTGGGAAGGTGGCTCAGTGGTAGAGCGCTTGCCTTGCATGCATGAGGCCCTGGGTTCGATTCCTCAGTACCACATAAGCAAAAAGAAAAAAGCCGGAAGTGGCGCTGTGGCTCAAATGGTAGAGCACTAGCCTTGAGCTGAAGAGCTGAGGGACAGCACCCAGGCCCAGAGTTCAGGCCCCACGACCGGACCCAAAAAAAAAAAAAAAGAAAGAAAGAAAGAAAAAAGAAGTCCTGAAAGGTATCCTGGAAGTCACACAAACTCACACATGCTAGCAGGCTTAAAAATTAGTTGGGCTGGGTACCAGTGGCTCACACGTATAATCCTAGCTACTCAGGAGGCTGAGATCTGAGGATCATGGTTCGAAGCCAGCCAGGCAGGAAAGTCCATGACACTCTAGCTCCAATTAACCATCACAAAAATCACAAAACTGGAAGTGATGCTGTGGCTCAAAGTGATAGACCGCTAGCCTTGGGTGAAAAAGCTCAGGGATAGTGCCCAGGTCCTGAGTTCAAGTCCCATGACTGACAAAAACAAAAAAAGAAAAAAAAATAGTTGGGCTTAATAGAAGTCAGATTATTACTTTAAATACTTTAAATAAAAGTCAACTCTTCATTCTTTATCTTTTATATCTGGTCATTCTTAATTATAGGAACTGTTAGAAGGCACTCATTTTTAGATTTTATGAAAGAAGATACCTGCTTTTAGAATTTTGTAAAATAAATAAATAAATGAAATGCTGGGAATTTGTGAACTAACCATGTTGTGAACTAAGCCTTGAATCATGTATGCTAAACATCTATTTTACCACTGAGCTGTATCTCTAGTCTCCCCACCTTTTAATTTTCTCACTAAGTAATCTAGGCTGGCCTTAAACTTGTTCTGTAACCCAGGCTACCCAAATTCACAATCTGCCTGCCTTAAGTACCAGAGTCCTAGGATTATAGGTATAGGCCATCACATCATAGGTAGTACCAAATCCTATATAAACTATGGGATTTTTTAACATACATATGATAAAAATCAACTTATAATTTATTCAGTAAGAGAGCCAGGGGCATAGTAGAGCACCCCCTTACCATTCAATTCCCAGTGTGTGGGGGGAGGGGAAGTGTCATAAATTAAGCTGTAAGAAATTAACAACAATAAAGAGTAAATGAGAGTAAAATTGAACAATTATATCAATAATGCTAAAAATTAAGTCAATATGCTAAGAATTCATAAAACATATGAATTGTCAGGTGCTAGTGGCTCACCCCTGTAATCCTAGCTACTCAGGAGGCTGAGATCCAAGAATCACTGTTTGAAGCTAGCCCAAGCAAGAAAGTCTGTGAGACTTTTATCTCTAATTAACCAACAAAAAGCCAAAAGTGGAACTGTGGCTCAAGTGGTAGAACACTAGCCTTAAGCACAAAAGCTCAGGGGCAGCACCCAAGCCTTGAGTTCAAGTAACAGGACTGACTTGCACACGCATGTGTGCATGCACGCGTGTGCGTACACACACACACAGCAGACTATCCCCCCAGTGATCCACAGACTGAAAATATACCATAAAAAATCCCAGAAATAAAACAGTAAGTTGTGTGTATAAAGTACATATGTATATGTGTGTATATATATATATATACATATATGTGTGTTTGTGTGTGTGTGTGTGTGTGTATGTGTGTGTATAATTGCACTTGCTAAAAAATCCACTGACAGATTGATTGGCTTTTGCTTTGTTTTTAGCTCTTGGTACTTATGATTAATGTAGCTGGAAACATTGTGTATACATCTTTGTGCAAAAATATTTTTGTTATTCTTAGGTAGGTTTTGAAGAGTGGAACTTCAAGGTCTTATAATAAGTCATTTTATTTTTATTAGCACTGAGGATTGAACTTAGTGAGTTGTGCTTGCAATGCAAGCACTCTATCACTTGTGCCATGCCCCAAGCCAAATGTTGTCCAAAGTGACTACTATTTTATATTCTCCAACAGTATGTGAGTAAACAAATTCCTCCACAATCTCACCAACACTTGGTACTCTCTGACTTTGTAATTATAACCAATGTAGCAAGTATGTAGTAGTATCTTACTTTTGTGTTAATTGTAGTTTATACTGGCTAATATCTCCTAGGCTTTTTCCTATGTCTTCTTTAGTTAAATGTCTAGTAAAATCTACCTATTGTTGGGCTAGGAAGGTGGCTCAGTGGTAGAGCGCTTGCCTTGCATGCCTGAGGCCCTGGGTTTGATTCCTCAGCACCACATAAGCAAAAAGAAAAAAGCCGGAAGTGGTGCTGTGGCTCAAGTGGTAGAGCGCTAGCCTTAGCTGAAGAGCTGAGGGATAGCTCCCAGGCCCAGACCCCACGACCAGACCCCCCCAAAAAAAATCTACCTATTGTTTTGCTGAGTTGTAAGAATATATTCTGAATATATTCTGGCTAAAAGTCATTTTTATTAGGTATGTAAGTTTTATATTTTCTCTCAAGTTGTAGCTATGATAGTATTTGTTCAGATGATCAAATCGATGCTAAATTTTTCTGGAAATTAAAGCACTCAAAATTATCATAAGAATTTTTTAATAAAAATAAAATTGGAGGCTGGGTGCTGGTAGCTCACACCTCTAATCCTAGCTGTTCAGGAGGCTGAGATCTGAGCATCACAGTCCAAAGCCAGTTCAGGCAGGAAAATCCAAGAGACTCTTATCTCCAATTAACCACCAGAAAACCGGAAATGGCGTTGTGGCTCAAGTGGTCGAGCGCTCACCTTGAGCTGAAGAGCTAAGGGACAGCGTTCAGGCCCAGAGTTCAAGCCCCAAAACCAACAAATAAATAAATAAATAAATGAAATTGGCTAACTTTTACTATCTGATTTTAAAACTTCTGAAGGTACAGGTTGATACCTTTATAGACAGTCTTATGGTAGTAGTTGTATAAGAACACTCTAGTAGATTAAAGCAACAGAAATAGTCATTACAATTACAATCAATTTATCTTCAGCAACAGTGCTAACACAACTCAATACTAGAAAGTATAGTTTCTTGAGTCAGATATACATGTATCAGAAGTTGAATTTGGTCTACTACTTCACACCATGCACAAAAATTAACAGAAAATGGACCAGAGACCTAAATGTAATATTGAAACTTTTAGAAAAAACATGGGAGAAAATCTGCATGACTTTGGATTACTCCAAAAAGGAAAAAAAAAATCAACAAATTACACTTTATCAAACCTAAAAAAAAAAAAGCTATAGCTATTTTTTTAGTGTACAAATTACCTTTATACAAATTCATACTATCTGTTAAAGAGAAAAAAAAACAACAAAACAATTACCTAGCCTTTTTCTAGAAAGCTAACAAAATTCAACAAGTAAAATGTAGTAGTGAAATACAATACTAACTAGCTATCTGCACAGTTGTTAATGTAAAATAAATAATAAATCAGAAAACTAGTGTGTGGAGGTCAAGAGTCTCAAAGATCTGCCCAAGTTGGCTTTAAACTGTAATCATCAGCTTTCAGTCCACGTCTGAGTAGCTAGGATTATAGGCATAAGCAACTAGCACCTATCTTTAGAAAAATATTATTATAAATGATAGATACCTATAATCCCAGCACACAGAAGAATTGATAGTTCAAAGCCAACCTTAGCTACAAAATGAGACTATATTTCAAAACAGAAAAAAAGTAAAGATCTTAGAATGAAAAAAAATGCTTGTCATGAAGCTTAAAACATTAATATTCGGTGACCTACCTCCAGCTGTGCAATGACCATTATGCATACCTTTATATAAATTAGTGTAACTGCAACAAATGCAAATGGATTTGTATTCCAAAGAGAAGACTACAACTGAAACAAAAACTCAAAAAGTGACTATAAAAGTATTAGTAAGATATAAGATATTCCAGAAAGACTACAAACCTTGAAAAAGTCTTCAAGCTGCTTACTGTTGTACAGAGCAGGAATATTGGCAGAGAATTGCAGCAGGTCTTCGGCACACTGTCTTCTCTCTTCAATAACAGTTTTATCAAATCTCCCTAGAATTAAATAAGAGCCAACACTTACAGAAAGAACAACCAAACACTGCTCACAAAGCAGCAGCAGGCCTACCACTGCCTCTCTATGGTGCTTATTATAACAGCCAACTCCTGAAGTCACATGTAGACTCTATAGTTAGCATTAGCAAGAAAAAAAAAATGATGTTTCTGATAAAAACAGGAGGTGGAGATGTCAACTGAGAAATAAATGGCAGTGTAAGGAACTTACTTCTTATGATGTTGGTGATGTGACACTACATTGGAAAAGAGAATTTTAGAGAACATGAATGAATTACCACAGTAATTTAATATTATCATTACTCACATAATTTCCTCTTTTCTACTCTTTTTTATTTGAAAAGCCAATGAAGAGAGGAAATTATGAAAACATCTGTATTATCAGTGGGGTCAAATACCTCAGCTTGAAGTAAAAGCTTTTATGCTAAATCTGTGTGTGGCACTGTCACACACATGACAGCAAGCTTGTGAGAAAAGAGTACACAGAGCCAGTGAGTTCTGCTTCACAAGAGGACCAGAGGTGGTTTTCACAGAATTCTTAATGGCATGTGCAATTTGAATGCTGAAAAGACATTTTCAAATATGATCATTTAGTCCAACTCTTAGATTACCAGTTGGCATTTGTCACACTGCCAGTACCATACTGATTGCAATATAGGTTTAAAACAATACAAAATCAAAAGAGTAGCATTATCACACACTTAAAACATTTTAAGTGTTTTTGCAAAATATTACAGAAAACTAGGCACAAAGAGATTTCCAGTTATAAAAATCAAGACAAGAATTTCAAAACTGAAACACTAAATTACCCTCCACTCAATGGGCCTCAATCGTAGGGAAAAGTGTTTACTTCATAACTAAGAAAAGATCTAGAAAAGAAAAAGAAAAAGAAAAAAGAACTCTAAAGGTATTAGAGTTAGACCTGGGTTCAAATACAAGCTCTGCGGTTTTAAGTGAAGTTCTGGCTCAACTGGTAGAGCGCTAGCTTTGAGCAAAAGAAGATAAAGGCTGGCACCCCAACCCTGACTTCAAGCCCCA
Organism: Dipodomys merriami; assembly: GCF_024711535.1. Classification (NCBI taxonomy): domain Eukaryota; kingdom Metazoa; phylum Chordata; class Mammalia; order Rodentia; family Heteromyidae; genus Dipodomys; species Dipodomys merriami. The sequence continues at coordinate 4,943,829 of NW_027204604.1, forward strand.
TGACCAACAGAGACAGACAGAGAGAGAGAGAGAGAGAGAGAGAGAGAGAGAGAGAGAGAGAGAGAGAGAGAGAGAGAGAGAGAGAGAGAGAGAGAGAGAGAGAGAGAGAGAGAGAGGAGAACCATGCACAAGTGGTTTACATCTGTAAACCTAGCTATGCAGAAAGCTGAGAGATCTGAAGAACAAGGTTCAAAGCCAGCCCAGGCAGGCAAGTCCATGAGATACATCTCCCTAACTAACCACCAGAAAACCAGAAGTAGCACTGGGGCTCAAAGTGGTAGAGAGCTAGCCTTGAGCAAAATAGCTCAGGGTCAGAACCAGGCCCTGAGTTCAAGCCCCACAACCAACCAAAATAAACAACAACAACAAAAAATTCTAGCATTCACAAACTACAAAATCTTAGGCAGGTTACTTCTTCATTGTAAAGTAGAGAAAATAAAAGATAAGGCACAAGGCTCCAAGATATATATCAGGCACACAGTGAACCCTTAGCAGATGATAATATTTTTGAATTTTCAAGACTGTTATAGTGACTAGCATAAAGACTATGCTAGGAAATTTTTGTGGACTATGAAAACAAAAAATTTTTCCCAAAAAAACTTTCAAAGCCATGCTTTGAAAGAGGTATATGATGTCATATACCTTAATTCTAACTACTCAGGAAGCTGAGATCTGAGGTCTGGTTCTGAGAACCAGATCTGAGATCTGGTTGAAAGCCAGCCCAGACAGAAAAGTCCATAAGTCATTTCTCTCTGATTAACTACCAAAAAGACAGAAGTACAACTGTGGCTCAAGTGGTAGAACACCATCCTTGAGCAAAAACGCTAAGGAGCAGGCCCTGAGTTCAAGCTCCATTACTGGTACCAAACAAAAACTTAGTTAGCCAGATGTCAGTGGCTCATGCCTATAATCCTAGCTACTCAGGAGGGTGACATCTGAGGATTGTGGTTCAAAGCCAGCCTGGACAGGAAAGTCCGTGAGACTCTTATCTCCAATTAACCACCAGAAAACCAAGAAGTGGTGCTGTGGCTCAAAGTGGTAGAACACTAGCCTTGAGCAAAAGGAGCTCAGGGATAGCACCCAGGCCCTGAGTTCAAGCACCATTACTGACCAAAATAATAAGAATAAGAATAATTTCTTACAGAACATTCAAATAAGAAATGTTAACAGTGAGTCCACATATACACGCAAACAAATAAATTCTAAAAATAAAAACAACAACAATCTCATAGACAACAATCTCATAGAATCCCATGCATACTTACAGGGGTACATTTTCCTAGAGAAGAGGTTTATAAAATTTTGGCATCCTCAAAGAATCCAGAGCCCTGGAGCAGTCATGCAGATAATTCTAAATTCTAATATCCAGCTTTCTACTCATTTGCTAGAATAGGCGTCCAGCTGCTATCTAAATATCTGCTATCACTTTCTTTTCTAGAAATATACTGATACTTGATTTTTAACAATATACACAGGAGCTCAGAAAATAACAAAAGGACTACATAATTGTCAAATAGCCTTTCAGTTAAAGAATGGTCTAAATTCTAGCCAATAAGGTATTTAAATTGTAGCTTTACAGATATCTGCTTTTCTTCCTTTCCCTTCCTCCTTCTAGAAAGGACCATTGAAGGATTAAAAAATGAACACAGAGCAACAAAATCAGGAGCTGAGTCCTGATCCTTGCACACCATCCCTGATGAAGTTGTCTCCAGACCTTCAGCAATGAGAAAGAAACTGGCTTATATTGTTTGAAACATCACCACATGTAACCACACCTAGCCTAATCCACAATACCAAATCTGTGTATTCATAGGTCTCAGATCATATGTGACAAATATTCTCCCAATGATAATAATACATCTAAAATGATACTACTAGATTATGATACCTTGGAAAGTTCTTTTTTTCTTAAACAAATAAAAATTATGAGGTGAGCCGGGCACCAGTGGTTCACACCTGCAATCCTAACTACTCAGAAGGCTGAGATCTAAAAGTCCATGAGACACTTACCTCCAATAAACCACTCAGAAAACCAGAAATGGTGCTGTGACTCAAGTGGTAGAGCACTAGCCTTGAGCTGAAGAGCTGAGGGACAGCGCCCAGGACCAGAGTTTAAGCCCCACGACCAATTTTTTAAAAAATTGTGAGGTGGTTGATTTAATCCTAATGTGAATAATCTTGCCTCCCCATTTAGGTAAACTAAATGCTTAAGGAATGAAACTTGTAGTGATCTATGCATCTCTATTCCACTACACTTGGAATAAACAAAAAATGGCTTATGTATGAAAAGATTCAGTATATTGAATCAGAATATGATGAAAGAACATGCTCACCTCTTTTTTTTTTTTGTTTTTTTTGGGGGGGGGCCGGTCAGGGACCTGAACTCTGGGCCTGGGCGCTGTCCCTCAGCCCTTCAGCTCAAGGCCAGCACTCTACCACTTGAGCCACAGCGCCACTTCTGGCTTTTTTTTCTTTTTGCTTATGTGGTGCTGAGGAATTGAACCCAGGGCCTCAGGCATGCAAAGCAAGAGCTCTACCACTGAGCCACCTTCCCAGCCTGAACATGCTCACTTCTATGTTCCAAAGATAGTGCAGAGTAACAAAATAAATTGTGTTGGTAGCCTAAACACGACTAATTAACCTTTAATGCAATAACGACTAACCCTAATAAATATAAAATGCTTCCTAGGATAAAATATAGAAGCAGCAGAGTTCATAGTTATCCTAATGGTGGACAAGTTGAACTTTCATTCTAAAGGTAGCAACGTCACTGACGTTTCAAATTGACATTCATAGTGCCAATGTTTTTTTCCTGGGAAAGAGTAAAAAAAAAAAAAAAATAGGTAAAGATAAAACATGCAAAAAAAATTCCTAGGAAAGTTTTATTATGCAATATTATTTATCAGGTATAAGCCACTCTCCTGCCCCAAGTTATTCAATTATCTTTTATTAAAAACTGTAGTTGTCAGGGCACTGGGGGTTCACGCCTGTAATCCTAGCTATTCAGAAAGCTAAGATATGAGGATCATGGTTCAAAGCCAGCCCAGGCAGTTAAATCCCCATGAGACTATCTCCAATTAAACACTCAAAAAGCCGAAGTGGTGCTGTGGCTCAAAGTGGTGAGTTTAAGCCCCATAGACAAAAGATAAATAGATAGATAGATAGATAGATAGATAGATAGATAGATAGATAGATAGATAGATAGATAGATAGATAGAGATAGAAAGAAATTTAATTCAAACATACTAACTAAATTGATTAATCACTGGAAATAAAAGCCTCTAGTAGACTTATAGCAGATTTTGGGATTTAAAATACAAATATGTCAATGATCAGAAATTAGTTATAGAGAAATAAAATTCATTCTTGATCAGTAGGAAATTAACCCAAAACTTCATGCTGATATTAACTGTGACAAAAATTCATTCATAAAGGAAAAGAAAAGGGCTGGGAAGTTAGCTCAGTGGTAGAGCGCTTGCCTTGCATGCCTGAGGCCTTGGGTTCGATTCCTCAGCACCACATAAGCAAAAAGAAAAAAGCCGGAAGTGGCGCTGTGGCTCAAGTGGTAGAGCACTAGCCTTGAGCTGAAGAGCTGAGGGACAGCGCCCAGGCCCAGAGTTCAGGCCCCACGACCGGACCCAAAAAAAAAAAAAAAAAAAAAATGAGAGAAATGAAGGAAAGAAAAGCAAAATGTGAATTCTCTCTAGCCAAATAATACCAGGAACATACCTCTAAACAAGTTATAGTCCCAATTCCCTGAAAAAAATGATACAGAATTTAGCCCACTGGGATCCATGGGACATTTCAGCCAGGAGGGTGTTAGGACTTGCAGGATTTAGCATCATGCTAGATGCTTTTGGAAAAGATTCAAAGTTAGGTATGGTCATGAATCATGAATATCATATGGCATGTATGTAGTGTGTCGTGTCATTTACATTGCATATGTCATACATTCCATATATGCCACATGTCACATGTGTCAAGTGTGCCATGTATGGTATGTGTGTTGTGGCTCATGTGTGTAATGTGTCATATGTGCCATGTATAATGTGTGTTGTGTCCTGGATGTCATAATGCCACATGACATGTGTGTCATGCACATGTCATAGATGCCATACACACCATGCATGTCACAAGTCATATGTACTATATGCCAGTGTGATATGACATGAATGTGGTGCATTATATGGGCCATTTGTCATGTGACGTGCATGTCATGTTTACCATGTGTCATGACATACATGTCATGGACCATGTGTGTCATGGTGTCTCACATGGTGCATGCATATCACATGCGCCATGTATGTTGCAGTGCCGTGTGTCATGTATCATCTGTGTCATTGTAACATGTATCGCATGACATGTGTCTTGTGTCATGTGTGTTGAGAGTCGTGTGTCATGTGTTCCTATATAGTATGCCATGTATGACAGAGGTCATATATGTCATTTGTGTCGTATGTCGCATTAGCCATGTATAGCATTTGTGTCGTGTCACATGGGACATGTGTGACCAGAATGTCATGTATTGTGTCATCTGTCGTGTGTTCTACATGTCATGTGATCATGTGTGGCACGTGTATCATTTGTGTCGGGTGTCATGTGTCGTGCATGTCGCATGTGCTGTACATGTTGTGTGACATGAATGTCGTATGCTGTGCCTCGTGTCACTTGTGCTATATGTTGTGAATGTCACATCATGTATCTTATATAATACATGCCGTGTGCCATATGTAATGTGAATAGCATGTCACATGTGTCATGTGTGCTGTGCATGTCGTAGATCATGTGTCCTCATGTGTTGCATTGTCATGTATGTTGTGTGTCGTGTGTGCCGCATGCCATTTGTCATGTGCATTCTATATCGTATGTTTCACTATCTTGTCATGTGTGTCATGTGTCATGCATTCTGTGTATGTATATGTTGGTCAACATGTGTGTATATGTTGACACATGTGCATTGATCAACCTATATGTATATGTTGACATGTATGTATATAATGGCCTATACACTTTGACATCTGTGTATATTCTGTATATATTTTTTCTCTATCTATAATGTACTGTGTAATAGTCTCTCTATACATGGGGAAATGTTGGAGAGCCATCAGGGAGGGTGAAAAGCAAAAGGAGATGTTGATAAATAATAAATCCAGTAGCAGCCACTGAGTTGCAAAGAAGTTTGCTGGGTTCCTCAGACTAGAGCTGATCTACACTTGTCAAAAAAGCAAGAAAGAGTGAGGCACTGGTGGCTAATGCCTGCAATCCTAGCTACTCAGAAGGCTGAGCCCTGGGAATCATGATTCAAAGCCAGCTCAGGCAGGAAAGACCATGAGACTCTTACCTCCAATTAACAAGAAAACCAGAAGTGGAGCTGTGGCTCAAAGGGATAGAGTGCTAGCCTTGAACAAAAGAGCTCTGGGGCAGCACCCAAGCCCTGAGTTCAAGTCCCATACAAAAGCAAGAAAGGTCTCTCTAAAGTTGTAGCAAGCCAAGGCTAGCAAGTGGGTCCACAGAGCCATGATGTAAGAATCCCATTGGGATTGCCTGTGGTATGCAGTATGCGCTGGGAGGTCAGGGGAAACATTGCTGTGGTAAGGGCTAGCCTAGTCTGGAAGACATGCAGATGAGGAAGGGGCACCAGGAGACCACTTACCAACAAGGCAATCAGGTATACAGTCTATAATATCTATGCCAAGGGGAGCACAGGGAACAAGTCTGAAGATGCTTTGGCAAGCCAAAGCTGAGGGGAAGGTACACAAATAAAGCCCAAATACACAAAAATCGATTAGAAGCTTGTTCTCCCATACACCTGCAGTGGGTTAGTGTCCTCTGTAAGGTGGCTGCAAACTGGTTAGGCCTATAAATTTGTCAAGTTACTGTGAACTGGGATGTGGCCAAAGGATGGCCTCTAGAAATAACACAACATGAACAAGAAGAAAATAAGGTTTAGGGTCAAAAATGTGAGGTAAGATAAACCATCCCCTCCCCACCCCAATGTCCCTCCAGAGCCCTCTATTTCAAAGCTTAGCAAAGGAAAAACAATGAAATGCCTAACCAATCAGTGGAGAGCAGGAAATGGAAAAAAGAACATGAAGTGAAGAGGCAATAGAACCAATAATTACAATGTAAGAACTCAGGAAGTTCCAGGCCAATATCTGAAAGACAACCATTTCCCCAGAGAGAATACAGTTGAAACCAGTTATAAGAACATACTTACAAAACACAAATATCAACACGATACAGAAGTACTTATTTATATAAGAATAGACAATAAATGCCACAAAAAGAAAAATCGTTGTTAATAGCAACTCATATAAAACATTAAACATAAGTTGGCATTTCAATTTCATTGGGAAAATGACAGATTATCTGGTAAATGACCTCCCAATACCCATTTCTTTGAAAGAAAAGTAAAATGAAGCATCTTCTGATAAAATTTTCTAGAGAGTAAAAAGACTTGGTTAGTCTAAAATAACCATCTTCCAAGACACATATTAAGAAGCATTTCTAATTGAGGCAAAAAAAAAAAAAAAAAAAACAAAGTCAGGTATAGAGGACCACATAAATTTGTTTAACAAAAGAAAATCCCTATTCAACATGTATTTCATGGATTTGTGTTGTCTGGGCTTCACAGCATTTGCCTCAGCCGTAATGGTTTAGAAGTGCTGGAATAGAAAGATTGTGGATGATGTGACTAGGAGCCAGACTTATGCCATATTATGCCTGAACATCTGTGTCCTTGACTTCAGCATTAATCCAACCATTATCTCCATCTTGATTTTTAAACACCACATCTCAAATAATCTGCTAAGAATTTTTACAAAGGAGAAAGAATTTTGAAGGCTACTCATATCCTTCACTCTCAATTTTTAGCCCTAGACCCTGAATCTATGATCCTACACCCTTGACACCTAGATTTTGTTTAGTAATTTGTACCCACATATTTGTCCACAATGGACTCAAGAAGTACCCATTTTCATAAAGGAAAAAAGTATGTGTTCACATACATACATCTATATAACTCCTAAAACATATATCAATATGATTATATTGAAACATGTATATATACAGGTTTGTATGTAAGTAGGGTTGTACATAAACACTGTATTGTATGCATGCATATAAATAAAAGCATGCTTCCTAAGTAGCTGCTGAAAGAGCTTAGACGTAAATTGCAATGAGCATACCTACTGTCCAGAAAAACATGGTCTCTGGATAAGGAAGAGTACAGACCAAAAATGGAATCAATTGAGCAATTTGTAGGCAACATCTTACAGAATTGCTAACCATCTGCATAGGATTTACTACTGTAAGAATAATAATAAAAGAGAATTCAAGGACTGCTTGGGGTTGAGGGGAAAAACTAAATGAAGTATTTGGAAGAGGAATATCCTAGCATGACTAGCACTCAGAATTCAGTGGAGATAGTATGGCTGCCATTAGGTGAGAGCAGTGAGCCGTCCTAAATAGGAGTGCCAAGGTTGGTGGGCAAAGAATCACAGTCTGGAACTCTCTGCTGTGGTGCCAACAGTCCCAGGGATGGTAGGGAGGGAGCAGCAGGAAGGAGGCAACATATACCAGTGGCAGCACAACCAAGAGAAACAGAAACATACCACATCTACTTCTCTCAGTATCCTTCTATTGTCTGAGCTCACCTTTACCAATAGAAAAGGAGGTCCCACAAGGTAATAAAGACTGATCTGGAGCCAAAATGCAATTAAATTAGTAAATGGCAGAAGCTCTAATACCATTTCCCACAAAAGCAACTAAGATTCTTAAAGAAATGGTAAATCCTGAGGAGCTGATTTCAAGACAAATACTGGATATCTTGTTATATCTAAAAAAAATCAAAAGCATTTGGGAGGATGGAAAGTGGGAGAAAAAATGAGGAAGGAGGTAACAAGTTCAACAAGGAATGTATTCATATCTTACTTATGTAACTGTAACCCCTATGTACATCATCTTGACAATAAAATTTAAATTTAAAAAAATCAAAAGTACTGAAATACAAAAGAATATGATAAGAGTTGCAAAAACACAGAACTAGTTAAAAAGACTGGTTGAAGATGGGCAATTTAAGCATCAAAATTGGGCACATTAATGAATTCCAGACTACCAGGAACAAAAAATAAGTGCAAGTCCAAATCAATAAGGTCTGGATGAATATACACACATTAAGTGTGTATATAGCTACATATAGCTACATACATATGTACAGATACCTAAGTGCATGGATAGGTTCATGGATGTAAAGATTATAGCTACACACATCCACAAGGAGAGAGGGGAGAGTAATATCAAATATGGAGATGTCAAAATTGAAAACTCATTATTTTGGAAACCTCACACAAACATTCTTTCATGCAAGCATCATCAAGGGATACTAAACCTAAGGGACCATTCTGTTAGAAAAGCATGGCCTTAAAAAGTTACTTACTAGCTGGCTACAAGAAAGGAAATGAAAAATACTCAATGTTTTATAGTCTGAAAAGTGTCTCCCCAAAGGCATCAAGTCCTAAGCTCTGGAATCTGCAAATGTTATATTATTTCGCAAGAAGAATCCTTGCAGATCTTGAGATGGAGCTTTTATTCTGGATTACCAGGGAGTACACTAAATGCCATTTCCAGTGTCCTTGTAAGAAGAGCAGAGGGAGATTTCAAAGAGTAATACACAGAGCACAAAGAGGTTTCAAGATGGAGGCCTTGAAAATTCAAGTAATATAGCCACAAACCAAGAAATGCAGGCAGCTTAAAAATATGAAAGAAAAAAGAAACAAATTTTCCCAAGCCTCTGGAGGGAGTGTGGCCCTACCAACAACTTCATTTCTTCCCAGCAATACTAATTCCAAAACTTGTAGCCCTCAGAACTATAGGACAATAAACTTCTAATGTTCTAAACCAGCAAATTTGTGATAACTTAGTATGGAAGCCACAAATCAAGAAGAAAAGTTGGCCAGTTGACACAAATAAATTGGTATCACAACTGAGGTGCAGATGAGCATCATACGCATTCACATATGATACTCTGACAAGGTCAGGGAGAATAGGGAGAAAGTATTCTTCAAAAATGCCAAAGTAACCCAGTGTTAGTGGCTCATACCTATAACCCTAGCTAGTCAGGAGGCTGAGATCTGAAGGTCCCAGTTCAAAGCCAGTCCCAGGCAAATAAATCCAAGAGACTCTTATCTCAAATTAAGCAGCAAAAAAACAGAAATTGAGACTGTGGCTCAAACCGCAGAGTCCCAGCCTTAAGCAAAAAAGCCAAGGAAGAGCATGAGGCTCTGAGTTAAGACCAGCACCAGCACACACAGAAATAATAATAATAATAATAATAATAATAATAATAATAATAATAATAATAATAATAATAAGCCACTGTATTTCAATATTATTCGCTTTCATCATTCTTTTTCCCTCTCTTTCTTCCTTTTATCCCCTAAACAGACCTACAATTACAATCATTCAGTAGGTCCATGTACATAGCTCAAAATACTGTTAGACATACAAATATAGTCTAGATTTCACATATGAGAGAAGAATGAATCTGGCTTATGAATCTGGCTTACTTACTTTAACATGATAAAGTTTGCATTCAGTTGTCCCAGCATTGTTTGTTAAAAAATTTCTTTTTTCTCTAATAAATTGTCTTGGAACATGAAAAGCCAAGTCCACATAAATAAAGGGTTCATTTCTGGACTCTCAGTTCTATTCCATTTATCTGTATATCTGTCCTTACACTAGCATCATGCAGACTTGGTTCACTTTTAAGTTACAAAATATGAGTCCCTCAACCTTGTTTTGGAGTCCTGCAGACTTTGTTTCCAGATTGTTCAGCGAATCAGGGTGTCTTGCATTTTTTATGAATGTTAGTGTTGACTTGACATTTCCCTGAAAAAAAAAAAGTCAGCTAACATTTTGATAGAATTGCATTGAATCTGTAGGACAATTTGTCAAGTACTCTATTGTTTGTTATCTTAAAAATATTAAGTCTTGCCAGGTGCTGGTGGCTCATGACTATAATCCTAGCTACGCTACTCAGGAGGCTGAAATCTGAGGTTTGCAGTTTGAAGCCAGCCCAGGCAGGAAAGTCTGTGAGACTCTTATCTCTAATAAACTATTCAGAAAAAGCCAGAAGTGGCATTGTGCCTCAAGTGGTAGAGTGCTAGCCTTGAGCACAAAGAGGCTCAGGAACAGCACCCAGGCCCTGAGTTCAAGCTCCAGGACCAGTAAATTATTAATAATAATAATAATAATTAGTTTTCCAATCCATAAAAATAGATTGTTTCCATTTATTTAGGTCTTCTGTGGTTACTACTTACAATGTGTTAAAGTTTTAACTGTACAAAGCTTGTATTTCTTAAACTTATTCTTAAGTATTTTATTCCTTTTGAGGTCCTTGAAGTCTATTTTAATTTTTTAATATCAATGTAATTTTTAGAAAAACATAAAGGCTACAAAAATGTTACAGAATAAAGGAGCCTAACTTCAAATAACACAAAGGAAATATCAATCCAAGAATGGATCCTATACTAGAGGGAATAAAAGGAGTATTAGTTCAGTTGACAAATTTGGAATATAGATAGAAGGTTTAAAGTAAGCATTGCATCAATGTTAACTTTACTCAAAACTGATAATGAAACCCTGTTATTGTTACAGAATATTCCTAAGCTTAGAAAATTCACACTGAGGTATTTGGGAGTAAATGCCCATGAAATCTGGAACTTAATTGCTGAAAAAAAAAATAGCTGCATATATTTTATGGGGGGAAGAGTAGCAAATGATAAAGCAAATGGGATAAAAGCTCAGTAACAGGTGACAGGATTTTAAAAGCATAGAAATGATCTTGGACTATTTTGAAAGTTTGAAACATCTTCACCTCCCCAAGCTGAATATTCTTAAAACATGGCAACTGGTTTCTCCAAAATTCATATGAAAACTGGAGGGAATGGGTAGTTGAGGGGAGGGGCAGAAATGTTCCTAAGATGGAAGCTTCAATCTTTTTGTTGTTTTTGGTCATGGCATTTGAAGTCAGGGTGTGTACACTATTCCTGAGCTCTTTTGCTCAAAACTAGCATTGCATTATTTTGAGCCACATTTGAGCCACAGCACCACTTCTGGTTTTGTGTGGTTAATTGGAGATAAGACTCTCACAGACATTCTTGCCTGCGCTGGCTTTGAACCACTATCCTCAGATCTCAGCCTCCATAGTAACTAGGATTACAGGCAGAAGCCACCAGAACCTGATGCAGCATTCCTGTATAACCCAACCTTGAAAGTAATATAGCTTCCCTTCTGCTATATGCCAGTAGTCAGAGACTAATCCTGGTTCAGTGTCGAATGAACTAAACAAGAAAATGAATACCGGGAGGGGGCATTTTAGAATATAGCAATTGACACCCAACGGTTCACATTCTTTCCACATACAAGATACTCTGGAAACATCCTCTGTAGACCCTAAAAGTCTCATTCTATTACAACAGTAGTTCAAAATTCAGAATCTCATCTTGTAGATAACCAGGTATGAATGAGGTTCTCCAGGTATAGTTTTGTTTTTTGGGGTTTTTTTTGGTCCAGTCCTGGGGCCTGAAACTCTGGGCCTGAGCACTGTCCCTCAGCTCTTCAGCTCAAGGCTAGCGCTCTACCACTTGAGCCACAGCACCACTTCTGGCTTTTTTCTTTTTGCTTATGTGGTGCTGAGGAATCGAACCCAGGGCCTCAGGCATGCAAGGCAAGCACTCTACCACTGAGCCACCTTCCCAGCCCCTCCAGGTATAGTTCTTTAAGTACAATTCCTCCTGTCCTGTGAAATTAGAAACAAGTTATCTGCCCTGAACATACTCAATATCTAATAATAAAGCAGGCATTGCACAACTGATAAAGGCATTCCTGTACAAAAAGTAGAGAAAACAAAGGCAGTAAAGAATCAACTGGCTCACAGTAATTCTAAAATCCAACAGAGCAAATGTTGAAAGCTCTCTGATTAAGTCTCATCATAACCTGAGAATAATTTACCAAGACCCTAATTCTGCCTTCTGGTCTATGGAGTCTACCTTCTGATTCATACTTCCTTTCCAGTGAAAGATAGTGAGGTTTGTGGCTGCTGGGGGAAAAGGGAATGGGGAAAGGTATTTTCTTTTTGTCTGTTTCCTGACAATAGAATTTGGGAGGACTTTCATTTTGTACTACATCTGACACTATCAGTGCCTGCTAGCAATGCTTCTGTAGATGTAACTGCTTTTATGTATTGGTAGGTCTCTGATACTGTTTTTGGACTTCACTCAATTATACAACAGCTATACCCACAAATCTCAGGTTCAGCCCTTGTCTAACTTCAGCTTCTGCTGAATTAACACTTAGAGCTTTTCACCTAATATTTGCCTCTAAGGCTTACACTTTACTTCCCTGAAGCCCTACTATGTTAAAAGGTCTGAAAGGCACAGTCTTACTCTCTTTACAGAGTATTTTGTTTGACTAAATCTTTCTGGAGTCATAAAAAATAGTTCATCTTGGGCTTCATCTTTAGATTATGTGTGCCCACAGTATCCTGGATTTGATTTTTGTTCTACAGCCTTTTCTTTTTCTTGTTATCTAAGCATTTCCAAAATAAATCCTAGATCCTTTTTGTTTAATAATCCTTCCTTTAGTTTCTTTCTCTCACATTTTATTATAAGGAGCAAAAACAAAAAAATACAACTATTTTGAACACAGGTTGGAAATCTCCTTAGCTATATCATGCAATTTATTTGGTATATTTTCCATATAACTATATGCAACATTGTTGCTAAACTTTTATTAAACTTAAGAAGGACCCTCCTGGGCTGGGAAGGTGGCTCAGTGGTAGAGCACTTGCCTTGCATGCCAGAGGCCCTGGGTTCGATTCCTCAGCACCACATAAGCAAAAAAGAAAAAGAGCCAGAAGTGGCGCTGTGGCTCAAGTGGTAGAGCGCTAGCCTTGAGCTGAAGAGCTGAGGGACAGCACCCAGGCCCAGAGTTCAGGCCTCACGACCGGACCCTTCCCCCCCCAAAAAAAGAAGGACCCTCCTTTCCTCTACTTTCTAGTAACATTTATCCAACTTCTATAGTCTCCACTTGCAGTCTTAGCAAGACCACATCACTCCTAGTTACTTCTTGAAAGCACTTCAGACACTCATTGTCTCTCCTCAAAGCCCACATATTAGCTAGACACCAGTGGCTCACACCTGTAATCCTTACTACTCAGGACACTGAGATCTGAAGATAATTATGGTTGAAGCCAGCCCAGACAAAAAAATGTCATGACTCTCATCTCCAACCGACCACCAAAAAGCCAGACATAGAGCTGTGACTCAAGTGGCAGAAAGCTAACCTTGAGCAAAAAGCTAAGGGACAGCACCCAGGCCCTGAGCTGAATGCCCCAGTACACACACACACACACACACACACACACACACACACACACACACACACACACACACACACACACACACACACACACACACACACACACACACACACACACACACACACACACACACACACACACACACACACACACACACACCCCTTCCTAGCCTATAAGTCCACTCTCTACATATGTAGTTTTTGTCACGTCAGCACTTGACTTCAAAGTAACAAAATTTGTAATGTAGTTATTGATATGTAATTAATCAACCTAAAATTTAGTGTAGACATCTATACTTATTATCTCACATAGTTGAGATCTAAGGTAAATGGTATGTCCAAGTGGTCTAAGTCCAAGCCCCTCATGGATTTGTTAGAAATCACAAGACTGTAGTCATCTCAAAGCTCACTAGGACTAGAGACTGCTCCTAAATTCATTCAAATGATTATGGTAAGTTTCATGCTTACTGGCTGTTGGCTAGAGGCCTATACTCTTTGTCATAGGCTGCCAGTGTTCTTACAATAGGGAAGTTGGCATTCTTCAGAACAAGCTGTGTGTGTATGAGGAGGGAGGAGGACACTAAAAGGAAAAGCCAGTCTTTTGTAAATAAATCTGAGAAATGATATACTTGCTATTGGTCTCAGGGCCAACCTAGGTACAATCTGGGACAGGGACAGTAGAACACAAAGATGTGAAATCCAAGACTGTAGGTGATTATCTTAGAGGCTGATTATCACAAAAGGAATAGCCTAAATATTTAATAAACTAAAATGTGATGTGATTTGATTTAATGATATAGCATAAGACAAAAGTACGTCACTAAAATATTTTTCATACGTTGGCAAAGTAGTTGTTACAAATAAATACTGGAGGGGACTGGGAAGGTGGCTCAGTGGTAGAGCACTTGCCTTGCATACCTGAGGCCCTGGGTTCAATTCCCCAGCACCACATAAGCAAAAAGAAAAAAGCCGGAAGTGGTGCTATGGGCTCAAGTGGTAGAGCGCTAGCCTTGAGCTGAAGAGCTGAGGGACAGCAGCGCCCAGGCCCAGAGTTCAGGCCCCATGACTGGACCCAAAAAAAATAAAATAAAATAAACAAGTGAATACTGGGGAACAGTAAGTAATTGTGGTACATTATCTGACTGTATAATGAAGTTATTTTGAATAATTATAATAATGTTATTATATTATTTACTATCAGCTTCTAGAATCATCATATATTATATTTAATTATTATTGAGCAAACTGACAAATGTTAACATGAGTACATATTTCAAAAGTTAAGTGGTGGGAGCTGGGAAGGTAGCTCAGTGGTAGAGTGCATGCCTTGCAAGCATGAGGCCCTGGGTTCAATTCCTCAGCACCACATAAACAGAAAAACCCAGAAATGGCGCTGTGGCTCCAGTGGTAGAGCGCTAGCCTTGAGCTGAAGAGCTGAGGGACAGCGCCCAGACCCAGAGTTCAGGCCCCATGACCGGCAAAAAAAAAAAAAAAAGTTAAGTGGTAAAAACCAACTGAACAGGTTAAAGGAAGGCCAAAACATATTATTATAATGTTGTTACAAAGATAAGTGATATTATCCTCAGTTAGGAAATAAGAAATAGAGGTATATAGTCAATAGAGAAACTAAATACACTATGTAATAATACAGAAAAACAATTTAAGTTATTTATATCCTTACCCATCAGAATTGCAAGTCAACAGATATGTTCAAAACATAAGGTAAAAATTTACCATTACAAGTATGGAAATAAACATTTTAAAAAGAAGAGTCAAGGCAGGAGTGGAGGGGGGAGAGAGAGAGAGACAGAGACAGACAAAGAAGCAGAGACAGAGATGGAGACAGAGAGACAGAGAGACAGACAGAGACACAGAGATAAGGAAAAAGAAGAGAAAGAAAAGGCGAGGGGAGAAAAACACAGACGGAAGAAAGAAAAAGAAAAGGGCAGGCAGGAAGCAAACAGGCAGGAAGGCAGGAGGATGGATGAAGATGGATAAACAAGAGAAGAGAATAAGAAAGGAACTGACAGGGAGAGAGAGAGGGAGGCAAGCAGGCAGTCAAGCAGGCACTGGCAAAGAGGAAAAGGAGATAGGCAAGGGAAAGAGATGATAAGAGAGAAGAGGGAAAAAAAGAAAGAAGAGGAGAAAGAAAAAGAAAGGAAAGGAGAAATAGAAAGGAGAAAGGAAAAAGCAGGAAAGATTAAAATTCAGTTATCTCTAGAAGATGGAAAACATAAAGCAGGTAACCATTGTTTTATTGTACACTCTTCAATAATGTGTTTAGGCTTTCATTTTTCTTAGCTATGTTCCTGTTTTAATTTTGTGTTTTAAGCCAGGAGCCGGTGGCTCACGCCTGTAATCCTAGCTACTCAGGAGGCTGAGATTTAAGGATCGCGGTTCAAAGCCAGTCCGGGCAGAAAAGTCCATGAGACTCTTATCTCCAATAAACCACTAGAAAACCAGATGTGGCGCTGTGGCTCAAGTGGTAGAGTACTCACCTTGAGCTGGGACAGAGACAGTGCAGGGACAGCGCCCAAGCCCAGAGTTCAAGCCCCACGACCAAAAAAAAAAAATTTTTTTTTAATTGTTTTAATTTTGAAAATTATTCCAATGTGGAAGATATTGGTGTTATCATTATTTTAAAAACAGTACAGTAATAAACATCAAAAAATGACCAAAATATGCATGACCCTTGCCTGGGCAATTCTATTTCCCATAACTTTATCCTAATTAAATATATTGCACAGCAATATACAAATAAGGACCTCAGTACAGCAAAAAACACAAGAAATAATGTACCAGTAAAATTTAGCTAATAAATTATACAAGGAATAGAAACTTTGTATGTAACCACAAAGAACAGAACCTATCTATGTAGCTATTAGAATAAGGTAGACTTTTATTGGCATAAGAACAATCCTTGGACTCCCAGGTCTGGGGTACATCACTACGGACCGTCTATATACTACTTTCACTTTTAAATAAACGTTCTATGTTTTTTAACTCTACTATAAAAACTGGTTATAAAATCATATAAACAGCTAGGATTACAGGCATGAGCCACCAGTGCCCAGCATTCACTCTCCCTCTTAATTCTCCCTTTAGCCAGAGGCTAAAAAAAAAACAGCCAGCAAAAAAGACTGGAAGTACAAAAGAAGTGCAACAGAGTGAGTGTAAATGTAAGAGATAATAGGTCAGTAAAAATACTAAAAATAGCTGAGCACCAGTGACTAATCAAAAAGTTAGCTACTCCCTTTTTTAAAATTATACTTTCAAAACAATCACTTATTGATTCCTCAGCACCACATAAGCAGAAAAAAGCTGGAAGTAGTGCTGTGGCTCACGTGGTAGGGCACTATCCTTGAGCGGAAAAGCTGAGGGGCAATGCCCAGGCCCAGAGTTCAGCCCCACACCGACAAACAAACAAAAAAAAGTGATCAAAACAATCACTTACCAAACACTATTCCTTTAGCAAATGGAGGAAACAATTCTGAATGTCGAAATAAGTTTTTGTGAATTTGCCATAGTTCTTTGTGCAGTTTCTTAAAATCACTATATCTCTTCCAAACGATTATCTAAAGAGAAAAAAAGGAAATGTGTATTCCACAACAAAACCATTTAAATTCCAATATCCAAGCCACACATAATTTCACTATAGTGTTCAAAATTACTAAGCAAAGCAAACATACTTTCTAACTAAAAAGAGTAACTGTCTAAAATGAACTGATACTGCTTTAAAGTATAAAATATACTCCTCCACTTGATTTTTAAGTTTCCTTTTAAACAAGTATTATTCGTAACTGGAAAAATATTCAACGTGGCACAAAGAAAATCCATATTATATAAAATGTCATCTAATCACTTCCAAAACCAATTACTATTGGCCTGGAGTTAGATGACAAATATAGCTTTCAAACATAGCATGCTTACAAACACAAAGTAACCAATTAAGGCAATCTTTAAATACAAAGGACATATACAATATCTACTTAATGGATACATATAAAATGTGTAAAACTGAAGTGGCTGTATAGCAAGTAATTAATATTAACTTCATAATTTTTTTCAAAAATATCACTTTAAACTAATAATAAGGTTTCTGGGGATGCCAATATTGATCAGAAAATTATTTAAACTAATATATTTTTTTAAATGGGCATTGAATAGCTCCTAGCTACTCAAGAATATGAGATCTGAGGATCACAGTTTGAAGCCACCCAGACAGGAAAGTCTGGGAGACTCTGATCTCTAATAAACTACTCAGAAAAGGTTAGAAGTAGTGCTGTGGCTCAAATGGTAGAGCACTAGCTTTAAGTCAAAGAAGCTCAGGGACAGTGCCAATGCCCTGATTTCAAGCCCTAGGACAGCACAAAAACAAAAACAAAATAGCCATCTAGACTAACCAAATAACAAGAGGTTTGCTTTCATCAGTTTGAGCTATTTAACCTTATTCAAATTAAATTAGAAAAAGAAAAAAAAAAACACTTTGTAAAAATGACTTGACATATAGCCCTGAACTCACTGGCCAGCCCTTCAGTGTCCACAAAATGGAGAAAATGAGTTTTTAAATTCCTGTCATTCTGAAAACTAGTCACTTCCTTTCTAATAAATTCTAAATGTTTTCATGTATAAGGCACTGCAATGCTAATGACTAAATATTAGGCCAGGCAGGTAAACAGATACTGTTTAAGAGATACCTGCTAGAGTTTGAGAAGACAGGATTAGAGGTACCCAGCACTTTCCAGGTCTCTAAAACAAAGTTCAAAAACTCTGCTGCTGACAGAAGTGAGTGGCACAGAAAGGAAAGGAAGGGAAACACTACATTCCAGACAGAGACCAAATGAACATTAGACATGTAAAAGAAACAACAAGGCTAACATAGAGTGCTAGGTACCATGAGGAAGGGAGGCTACAAGGAAAAGCAAAGGAAAGACTCAAAGAACTACAAAGGTACACAAGCTGGCACTCTGCAATAATGTGGTTTAAGACCAGAGATCTGCAATCCATGCAGCAATCAGATGTGCAAGCAAGGCCCCATGTACTTCCTGGCTTACTGTAGGTATTACAGTATTGAATCATATTAGTAGAGGTATTACAGTCAAATGTAAGAAAGGAAAGATTCTGTATTTTTCTATCTCTAAACCCCAAAGACCTTCTCTTTTCCACTGGTTAAGTGAGCAACCACCCAAGAATTAGAGTTGGCCTAGGAAACTGGTTGAGACATGGACTCAAGGTTCATAGACACAGATCTACTTGGGTGGGAAGTGTGGGAGGTCAATGGTGATTATTGGGGATGCAGCTGAAATAATTCAGAGACTAGTATGTGAAAATACAAGTGGGGGTGGAGGGTGCTATGACAGAAAACTGCAGGATAAGGAATGTAGGATCTCTCAGCATCCAGTGCCTTTCCCCTCTTGCACAGACTACTCACAGAGGACCACAGATATTTGATGGAAAGCAGCCTCCATTTGGAAATTTCCCCATACCAAACATGCACTGGAATGTCTCTGAGGCAAGAGGACCCCCAACCCTGAGGCCCTCAGCTTCAACTGGTAAGAGTCATTTGAGGGAGAACAAGTATTTTGTTTCTATTTGTTTGGGTTTTTGACAGTTTTCCCTAGTTCATTGTTTTCTCTCATTTTCTTCCTTTATAACTTCAACCCATATACTTTACTTCTCCTTTCCTATCTTATTTCCTATTTTCTTTGCCCTATCCCCCTTTTATTTTATTAATATCTTCAGCTTTCACACTTTTTAATTCCTAACCAGGAGTTATCCTATAAACAACTTAAAGCTCTTTCATTCCTAACCTTATGTTTCTATTTTCTACTATATTTAAATATATGCAGATTTTTTATTGTTTTTGTTATTGCTATTTGTTTCATTTCTGAGTCATAGTAAGGAGTAACTCTAAGAAAAGGGTGTCTGTTAAGAAAATCCACAATTTAAAAAATTTTAAAAAGCAATATGATTTCTAGAAAGGTTTATAAGTCAATAATTAAATCTAAAAGTAAAAAATATAACTTTTGACATCCATAAAGGCTGGGGATATAGCTCAAGTAGTAGAATACCTACTGGCAAGCACAAGGACCTGAGTTCAAACCTCCATTACCACCAAAAAAAAAGATCAATGACCTCAAAGATGTTTCAAATAAAACACACGAAGTTCTACCTATTCATTAGATCAAGCAAAAGCAAGAACATCAGAGTTTAAAGATCAGAATAAAGAAATATTCAGAAGACAAGAAAAAAACAATCATGATCATAACTTTCAACATCTCTAGGACATGAATGAAAAGTCAACCCTAAGAATCCATTTGATAGAACAAACAGGCCTATGAACTAAAGGCATAGAAAACCTATTCATGAAATTATAAGAGACAATTTCCCTAATCTAGGGAAATACATAGACATCCAAGTTCAGGAGACATTTAGAACCCCAAACAAACATGACCAGAAAAGCAATTCTCCAAGTCATATTACATTACAGTTAAAATACTATTACAGGGGCTGGGGAAGTGGCTCAGTGGTAGAGCACCTGCCTTGCATACATGAGGCCCTGGGTTCGATTCCCCAGCACCACATAAGCAAAAAGAAAAAAGCCGAAAGTGGCGCTGTGGCTCAAGTGGAAGAGCGCTAGCCTTGAGCTAAAAGAGCTGAGGGACAGCACCCAGGCCCAGAGTTCAGGACCCACGACCAGACCCAAAAAAAAAAAAAAGTACTATTACAGAACTAAGAAAGAATACCTAAACTGAAATTGAAAAAAATCCCAGTTTACTAAGCTGGACACCAGTGGCTCAAACTTCTAGTCCTAGTTATTCAGGAGGTAGAGATCTGAGTATTCAGATTTGAGGCCAGCTTCAGCAGGAAAGTCCAAGAGACTTTGATCTTCAATTAACTACCAAAAAGCTAGAAGTGGAGCTGTGGTTCAAGTGGGGGAAGGCTAGCCTTGCAAAAAGCTAAGGGGCAGCACCCAACTTAATTACAAAGGCAAAATATTACATCAAATCTCACAGTAGAAACTCTAAAAACAAGAAAAATATGAAATAATGCATTTCATGCCCTGACAGTAAATAACTGCCAACCAAGATTACTATATCCAACAAACTTATCCTTTTAAAATTGGTATAGAAATAAAGATTTTTCAAAGTAAACACAAACTAAAGTACTTCAAAAGCACTATGAAGAAATGCAGGAAAGAGCTGGGAATGTGGCTTAGTGGTAGAGTGCTTCCTAGCATGCATGAAACCCTGGGTTCAATTTCTCAGTACCACATAAACAGAAAAGGCTGGAAGTGGCACTGTGGCTCAAGTGGTAGAGTGCTAGTGTTGAGCAGAAAAAAAGCTCGGAGACAGTGTCCAGGCCCTGACTTCAAGCCCAAGGACTAGCATAAAAGAAAAGGAAGGAAGAGGGGGAAGGGGAGGGGAGAGGAGGAGAGGAAAAAAGGAGAGGGAAAAGGAGAGAGAGAGGGAGAGGGAGAGGGAGAGGGAGAGGGTGAGGGAGAGGGAGAGGGGGAGGGAGAGGAGGAAATTAACTTAAAGGAATCTTATACCGAAATGAGGAAGGCATGCCAAGTACCAGGGGTTCATACTTAGCTACGCAGAAAATCTGAGGATATAAGTTAAAAGAGAAAAGTCCATGAGGCTCCCATCTCCAATTAACCAGCAAAAAGCTAGAAGTAGATGTGTGGCTCAGGTGGCAGTGTCAACTTTGAGCAAATGGGCTAAGGGACAGAGCCTAAGCCCTGAGTTCAAGTCCCAGTACTGGCAAAAAAAAAAAAAAGAAAGAAAGAAAAAAAAAAAAGAAAAGAAACAAAAATAACAGCTCAGATAATCAATAACCTAATGACACATATTAGAAAAGACTCTATGAAAAATTAGTAGAGGAAAAGAAATAATAAAGACCCAAATTAGTTGAAATTAATGAAATGGACCCTAAAAGTATAGATGGAATGGTCCAGTCCTTGAAAAGATAAACAAGTTTGACCAACCCATAGCCAAACAAACCAAATGAAAAAGAAAACTCAAATTTTAAAAATTAACTGATAAGGAAGTGGCACTGTAGCTAAGTGGTAGAGCGCTCGCCTTGAGCTGAAGAACTGAGGGACAGCGCCCAGGCCCAGAGTTCAAGCACCATGACTGACAAAAAAAAAAAAAAAATTAAATGATAAAAAGGGGAGCCTGGCAATCGATGCCATTGAATTCTGGAGGACCATTAGTAAATATTTTCAAAAATTACATTCGAGTATATTGGAAGCCCTAGAAGTAACTGATGAATCTCTACATATGACTGGCCTACCAAAACTTGACCAAGAAGATAGAAAAAATGTAAACATATCTACAATCAGCAAATAAGATTAAAGCAGTAATAAAGAGCCTCTCATTAAAGAATATCCCGTGATTAAACAGATTCACTGCTAAATTCTATCAAAACCTTAAAGAACCAACACCATGTTCTTCAAACTCTATCAAAACTTTAAAGAACCAACACCATGTTCTTCAAACTAGTCCCTCAAATAGAAAAGGAGGAATGTATCCAAATTCATTCTACAATTCCAATATTGTAGAATAAAGAAATGGGTAAGAATAAAGAAAAAAAGAACACTAAGGACCAATTTCCTTTATGAATATTGATGTAAACATCAATGGAATTCCTGCAACTTGTGCAATTACTTAAGGATAATAAAATAGGTTACAACGACTAAAACTGAACATGGATATCTACTGAAATTGTTTTTGTGTTTTGTTTGGTTTGTTTTGTTTGTCGGTTGTGGGGCCTGAACTCTGGGCCTGGGCGCTGTCCCTCAGCTCTTCAGCTCAAGGCTAGCACTCTACCACTTGAGCCACAACGCCACTTCCAGGTTTTTCTGCTTAGGTGGTGCAGAGGAATCTAACCTAGGGCCTCATGCATGCAAGGCAAGCACTCTACCACTGAGCCACCTTCCCTGCCCTGAAATTGTTTTAAGAAGGGGAAAAGGGGGAAAGGGAATAAGACTGAGTAAGACTGATTAGATATATTATAGATGAGTAGAAATATAACAGTAAAATTCCCCTAGGTATAACAAATCAAGTGAAGAGAGAGAAAGTCACTCAGTAAGAGAACAAAGTTCATACACTATGATCAAGTTAGTCTCATTCTATTAATGCTGTAATCAATAAAACCTTATAGAGCACATATCTAGAATAAAGAACAAAAATAGCATCTCAAAAGATGAAGAAAAGGTCTGATAAAACTCAACAATGATTAAAAAGAAAAAATAATAAAGTAGGAAGAGAAGAATCATTCCTCAACATTAAAAAAGATAAACTATCAGCCAGGCATTGGGGTGGCTTGACCTATAATCCTAGCTATTCAGAAGGCTAAGCTCTGAAAAATTGTATTTCAAAGCCATCCCAGTCTCACAAATCCTCAAGACTCTTACCTCCAGACAACTGGGGGTTTGGGGGGGGGGGAGGAGAGAAGAGAAGAGAAGGGAGAGAGGGCATGGCTCAAATAATAGAGTACCAGCAAAGAGCTGACAAAACAGACCAAACATACAAGGCTCAGTACTGGCACAAAATAAGGTCTATGTATGACAAACTGTTAGTGAATTGAAAATTGGAAACAAGACAAAAATGTCCATTCTTAGCTTCTTATGCAATATAGTGACTGAACTCTTAGCCAGAGTAATAGAACAAGAAAAAGAAGGATAGCAAATAAGAAGTTATAGTATCCCAATTACAGGTGATCTGATCCTATACTTTAAAAAATAAAAATAAAAAAAAGACTGCTCCAAAAGACTCTGATTTGCATCTGATAAATACTTTCAGCAAAGCAGCAGGATAAAAAAATTACCATATAAAAAATCTATAGTTTTTTATTACACTATTAACAAACTTGCTGAAACAGAAGTCAGGAAAGATCTCATTCACAACAGTCTCCAAAAATAAAATAAAATAGCTAAGCACAAACTTAAGCAAAGATGCTGAAGACCCCTATAATGACAACTATGACACACTAAAGAAATTGTAAAAGATACTAGAAAATGGAAGGATCAAATAACATTATCAAAATGGCTAAGAAAAGTAATAGTTAAACTGTAACATAAAACAAATAGACTTAGCAGTTGGCTGAAGAATATTCCATGCAACAGCTTCAAAGATATATTTTGTTCTCAACAGCCCATGGACCTTTCTGCAAAAAAAGATCCCATTTTAGGACATAAGTATTTAAAAGTAGCAAAAAAAAATTAAAATTTCAAGGCAGAACACCAGGAGCATTCAAAAGAAAAGAACTGATCAACTCATGGCAGTCAGGAAGTAGAGCAAGGGAAACACAGGAAGAAGCCAGGGCAGCATATAGTCAGTCTCAAGAACATGTGCCCAGTGACTTCCTCCACTGTGCCCAATCTTCTTTTCACCACATCCAAATAATGCCATTGTATTTCATAATACATCAAATTGATTAGGTCAGAGCCATCACGATTTAATTCTCTCTGGAAATGCCATCATACACATCCACAGTGCGCTTTATTAATAATCTCCTAGGTATTTTGCAATCTAGTTGACAATCAAGATTAATCATCACAGAGGGGAAAAGGAAAGGTGGAAGAAAAACGGTAACACAGGGAGTGAACATGATCAAAATACATCATTATATGCATGAATGGAAACAACATAGTGAATGCCCTTATTTCATATAATTTTGGTTTTGGTATAGTATTGGAGGTTAAACTCAGGCCTCAACCTCAATTAGGCAAAATCTCTACCACTTGAACCATACTGCTAGCCCTTTCTGCTTTAATTATTTTTGGCTAGGGTCTCATGTTTATATCCAGGTACCTGGACTGTTCTTGCATAGCTGGGATGAAAAGATATACATACCACCCAGATACTGGTTCAGAAAAGAGTCGTAACATTTTACCCAGGCTAACATCAAACTGTCATCTTCCTGAGTAGTTGGCATTACATGTTACTTACTTTGGTATTTTACATCCCTACTTCGTTCAAAACACTTTATGGCCACAATAGATGAAGAGATGAGAAACATAGTCCCTGCTCTGACAATTTCACTATCTAGTTAGGAAAAACAAGACAGCCCTGTGATACATCACAAGATGGGCTGATAAATGCTTGATGGGGCAGCACTAGAATGGTAGAGAAGAGGCTCCTCTAGACAGCTGGATAGAAGGCAGAGGTGATTTATACTCTAATTAAGGAAAGACTAGGATAATGTTTTAAAGAAGGTAGAAGAATAACCTAGCATACATTTCTAAAACTTTGGCTTTGGAAATTGGCCCCTACTGGTGACACTCGCTGAGGTGAAGCCATGAAGCAGCAGCACTAAGACAAGAAAGAAGTTCAGCAGGTTGTGGTAGCTCATACCCATAATCCTAGAAGCTAGGATCTAAGCAATGATGCTCAAAGCCAGCCCAGGGAGAAAAGGCAGTGAAATTTTTATCTCCAATTAACTACCAGAAAACAGGAAATGGAGTTGTTGCTCAAAGTGGTAAAGCACTAGCCTTGAGCAAAAAAGCTCAGAGACAGAGTCCAGGCCTTGACTTCAAGCCCTCACATGGACAAAAAAAGAAAAGAAAGAAGAAGAGGAGGAGGGGAAGGCGGAGAAGGAGAATTTGTTGTTCAGTTGTAGACATTTGGCTAGAGTTTATAGACATTCCAGAACCATCCGCATATAGGTGATAACCACTAAGGAGAAGTTTCTCTACAGTGAGGAAATTGACAACACCAAAGGACCAGGCTAAAGTAAGGAAGAAACCAAATACAGTGTTGCAAAAGATCCTGTGCTTGTGAGGTGGCCCAGAAGATGGAAGCTTTTTTTATTTTAAAACAAGACCCAGGCACCAGTGGCTCACGCATGTAATCCTAGCTACTCAGGAGGCTGAGATCTGAGGATCACCGTTTCAAGCCAGCCCAGGCAGAAAAGTCCATATGTGGCTCACAAGGTAGAGCACTAGCCTTGAGCTGAAGAGCTGAGGGACAGCACCCAGGCCCAGAGTTCAAGCCCCACAACCGACCAACCTAAAAAAAAAACAACATCACAGCACAAAACAAATGCTGATAGCAAAGAACCAATAATATCAGTGAAAGACAGAAGGGGGAGGATCTACTGAGTTGGGAGTTGAGCTCAAGGTATAAAAAGCAAAAGGTAGCCGGGCGCTGGTGGCTCACGCCTGTAATCCTAGCTACTCAGGAGGCTGAGATCTGAGGATCGTGGTTCAAAGCCAGCCCAGGCAGGAGAGACCGTGAGACTCCTATCTCCAATAAGCCACCAGAAAACCGGAAGTGGCGCTGTAGCTCAAGTGGTAGAGCGCTCGCCTTGAGCTGAAGAGCTGAGGGACAGTGCTCAGGCCCAGAGTTCAAGCCCCACGACCGACAAAAAAAAAAAAAAAAAAGCAAAAGGTCTCAGGATAAGAATGGCAAGATTGCACATGATCTTATCTTTTTTTCACTTCTCTGTAGTTTCTCATCTTCACACATGAACACAATTTTGTTGTGAGGAAAATGTGCTATTTTCTATTTTTAATGGTAGTACTGGGTGATAGATCATGAAAGCCAAGTCTTCTGTAATAAAGTCAATGACATTATGAAATAGATAAATACCCAAAGTTAACTAAAGACACTGAAAGTTGAACATAAAAGCTATTTAAAAGTCTGTAGATTATGGAAATAATTAAATTTATAGAGAAACTGGTGTTCTAGTTAAATTCATTTTTAAAGTATTTTTTTTCCTGCCAGTACTGGAGTTTGAACTGAGAACTTCACACTTGCTTACCCGGACTGGTGTTTTTTTTTTGTTTTTTTTTTTAATGATTTATTTATTTATTTTGGGTCTGGTCACAGGGCCTGAACTCTGGGCCTGGGTGCTGTCCCTCAGCTCTTCAGCTCAAGGCTAGCACTCTACCACTTGAGCCACAGCACCACTTCTGGCTTTTTTCTTTTTGCTTATGTGGTGCTGAGGAATCGAACCCAGGGCCTCAGGCATGCAAGGCAAGCGCTCTACCACTGAGCCAACTTCCCAGCCCCTCCGGACTGGTTTTGAAGTTCAGTCCTCCAGAGCTTAGCCTCCTCAGGAGGTAGGAGTAAGAGCATGAGTCACCAGCCCATAGCAAGTTTTTGTTTTATTTTGTTTTGTTTTTTCCTTTTGGCAGCACTGGAGGTTGAACTCAGGGCTTCAACCTTGCAGGGCAAGCACTCTACTATCTGAGCCATTCCTGTAGCCCTACTTAGGGTCATTTTTAAATAATGGAAGAATAACTTAAGGGGAAATTTTAACAATGTAATCACAGTAATAATTAAAATATCAGATTGTCTAAACATGTACAGAATCTGTCAGAGCAAGAGTTAGCATAAGAGCAAGAAGAGCAGTGCTTCTTCACCTGGCCCTCATCTTCTCACTCACACTCCTTCACAATACTACGGCTGTTTGACCAAAATATCTACGTGTTGCAAACCATCACCTCCATTGCCTCCATTATTTCTCACTGTGTGTATGTGTGGGGGGAGGGGGTGCGCGTATGCCTGGGCACTGTCCATGAGCTTTTCTTGCCCAAGGCTATCATTCTACTACTTGAGCCACAACCTCCATTTCTGGTTTCTTTTTTCCCCCATGGTAAACTGGATGGTAAGAGTATCATGGACTTTCCTGCTTGAGCTGGCTTTGAACCTTGATCCTCAACCTTCACCTTCTAAGTAGCTAGGATGACAGGAGGGAGTCACCTGCACTCAACTCTTCTCACTCCTTTTAACTAAACTTTAAAAGTGTCCCAAAAGTTTTCAAAATGAAAAAATGAGCAAAAATATATTTCCAGTACAACAGGAAGTGCTAATACTTACTTTTAGACTAAAAAAAAGTACCCAAAGACATACGCAAAATTTACTTTCTGTTATCTGATGCTTTCCCATTGTGTAACATCTACTGCAATATTGAATGAAACCTGTATAAATTTCTTACTCATCAAAGTCACTGTAAAGAAAATATATGAATGATATATCCAGTGACAACTATACATAGACCACAAATTGAATTAAAACTCAATTAAAAACATTAAAAACATTCCCTTAAATACTTTCAGATAAAATGTCTCATTCCCAAGTAGTTATATTTAATGATATCAACAGATTTTAGATCCCTATATGTTAGCAAAATTACTCAATTCAATTCACAGCATCCTTTTTAAGTTCATAATATTTAAAATTTGCTGGATCATCTTTTCTTCTAATCACCATCATAACCATACTATTTGCTTACAGATTTTCCTTCCCTCTTTTTAACAGTCTTTTCTTTTCCCTTGACACATTTCCAAGTATGTACCTACTTTCTAAACAATCTTATTTATGAAAAGATATAAAATTTATAGAGCTTTCTGGTATAATACATAGAAAGCTCTATTGCGGTTCTTTTCCTTCCCCAAACCTCACTTGTGAAATATGCTACCTGTAGACAAGTGGTTATAGGTTATTATTTTAAAAGCTGGAATGTGAGGGTTCAGCTCCAGATCCTTCACACTTTCACGAGCTGCTCATGTTCTAGAGAACCTACTGGCAAGCAACCACAGCTTAATTGTGGCTGTACTGCTACAGCCATTCATGGAGTGTTTTGTTTGTTTAATTTTTGTTCTGTGTGTGTATGTGTTCAAGCACCAATAAAATTTTTGCTCTGTGTGTGTGTGTGTTCAAGCACCAGTAATGAGGCTTGAACTCAAGGTGTTGTGTTCTCACTTCACTTGCTCATGGTTGGAAGTCTACCACTGGAGCTCCCAATTTTGCATTTTGAAGACAAATCTGACTTTTCTGCCTAGGCTGGCCTTCACCTGTGATCCTCCACATCTCAGCTTCCTGAGTAGCAAAGGCTAACAGGCGTCAGTCACTGATGCCTGCCCACATTTTTTCTTATAAACAAAATTGAGAGGGAATTTTCTAAAATATTTTAGGAAAAAAGGAACCATAAATAATGTTAAATATTTTACTCCACATGGATATTTTTCAGCATTGAGATCTGGTAGTATATACCAAAGTACACATGAAAGAAAAACAGCAACATTTCTCCAATTTTAAGAATAGCGTATTATTATAAAAGCATAGGCCAGGCATTGATGGCTTATGCCAATAATCCAACCTACTCAAGATGTTGAGGGCTGAGGATTATGTTTCAAAGCCAGCCTGGGGAAGGAAAGTCTGTAAGACTTTCCTCTCCAATTAACCACCAAAAACAAAAACAAAAAACAAAAAACCAGAAGCAGGGCTATAGCTCAAGTGGTAGAGCACTAGCCTTTAGAGCACTATTCTTGAGCAAAAAACAAAGCACCCAGGCTCCGAGTTCAAGCTCCAGGACACACACACACACACACACACACACACACACACACACACACACACACACACACACACACACACACACACACACACACACACACACACACACACACACACACACACGCACACACGCACACACGCACACACGCACGCACGCACGCACGCACGCACGCACGCACGCACGCACGCACGCACGCACGCACGCACGCACGCACGCACGCACGCACGCACGCACGCACGCACACGCACACACACACACACACAGTATAGTCCTCAATATCCCTATGAAGGCTGGCTATATTACAAATAACTAAATGAATTAGGTAATGGAGAGAGAAAATGAAAGGAAAAAAATGGAAACAAAGTTTCACATAATAAATTCTTGTCCTAAATGAGAATGACAATGTTTAAAATTAATGAGAAACTAAAAAAGAGTACTATTATAATTTCAAGTTATTCTGCCTTTGAAGAAGACGTTTTGTAAAAACTTATATCACTTCTAACAAAGGATCATGCAATTGTCTAACTAAAGACACTTACAAGAGTTTTCTGATGAATGGTTCACCACCAGTTGTTATTACAAAAGAGTTTTCCCCAAAAAAGGATTAAGGAAATGGCAGAGAGTGTGTTCATGGATAAGTAGGTTCAGGATTCTTCCTGGAAAAGGGGAACATCAAGCTACAAACTACAGCACAGCAAACAGACAATTCATTCAAAGAAATACAACCTATCTCCAATATTAAAAGACCTGTTGATTTTCAAAAGTGCAATAGACTAGTATTTGCTATTAATCCAACATAATTAGAATTCTACAGAATAATTAATTCACTCAATTGGTATGTAACCAGACTACTTAATCAATGGTAGAAATTACATCTTTTCCTTTCAAAATAACAATATTACAATAATTTTCCCTTTTTCCTTTCTATTGTGGAAGAGAAGGTATCTCAAACCCATTTTTACACATGCCTTTTATTGTATATTTTAATCATAAGACAAAAAAAAGTACCAGATCAGATACATCAAGAAATAGCAATGTATAAACTTAAAATATTTTCTAAACCTGGTAGAGGGGAGATACACACACCAACCAGTAACAATCAATTTAGATGAATCAAGCCAGGTATGTTCAGTGATTAGTGAGGCCTGTGTCTAAAAAGAAATTGTATACTCCATATAAAGATAATTGAATTCAACTGGGAGAAATAATACTGTTGTAGAATCAAGTCTGCTAAATTACAGCACAATTTTAAACATTTGAATGGTAAGGGGGAGGGAGGGTCTTAATGAAAATGAGCAGGAATGAAAATGAACATAAAACAAGACACATTACGAGAAACAAACTCCTCAGTAAGAACTCCTAAATATATGTTAATAAACACAGAATAGAGAATTGTACAGGTTTAAGGGAAGAGATAGCAGGCTATTATCGTTGTAGAGAGAAGGAAAGGGGGAAAAGAGAAAGAAACACAAAAGAACTTAAAAAGTTAAAAAGAAGCAGCTATATACCTAAGAAAATTTTCAAGGTGAAGATTATGATCTTTTAAAATAATATTAGTTATCAAATACTTATGTTTTATTAAATAACATTTTGAAATTGGTAGTGGCCCTTAATTAAAACTGCAATCTTAGTGATATTAGTTCCAATTACAATTATCACTATTAAAAAGCACTATAATTCCTCAAATTCTTTCTATACAACCTAATACCTACAGAAACTTAACACCTACATGATATTGGGCTCTTTGGCTACTATTCTGTACACTAAAGACCATCTCCAACAAACACAAAGACTGACAAATAATTCGGGTATCTCTTCAATAAAGTATTTAGTTAAATTTTTATCTAATATATAAAATGAAATTTTTATATGGGTAAACAGGTTACCTCCTGAACATCCTCTGGATTTCTTCGTGAAACAACCTGAAACAAAACATACACAGAAATATCTAATCATTATCAAAATTTAAGATGTTATATATAATTACTTTCAGTAGTATTTATACAAAAACTAAATTTGCACAAAAGAAAAATAAGTACTATGTCACTTACTAAATATCCAGCTATATAATATAATTATCTGAAACAATAACAGTTAAGGAAAAAAACTAAAATTAAGTCCATGTGTTACATTAATGCGAGAATAACTCCAAACTACATTCTTGTTTGTTAGCTGTCTATCCACTTCCCAGCCTACATATAAATTAGAAGAATAGAGTTAATGTACTTGTATACAAAGGAAGTCTCTTATTTGTTACAGCTGTATATGAATCTACATTCAGATCAATGAAATTTAATTATTTTTATTTTTTGTCAGTCATGGGGCTTGAACTATGGGCCTGAGTACTGTCCTTGTGCCTCTTGTGCTCAAGGCTAGCTCTCTACAGCTTGAGCCACAGCTCTTCTTTCTAGCTACTCAGGAGGCCGAGATCTGAAAATCATGGTTCAAAGTCAGCCTGGGCAAGAAAGTCTGGAAGACTCTAATCACCAATTAACCACCAAAACGTTGAAAGAGGAACTGTGGCGCAAGTGATAGAGCACTAGCTTTCAATGAAAAAGCTCAGGGACTGTGTACAAGCCCTGAGTTCAAGCCTCAGGACTATCACCAAAAAACAAAACAAAACAAAAAAAAAAAAAAACCAGCTTAAGACCATCATATTCAACAATACATATTTAGAAGAGATTAAAACAGGTAACTAACAATCATGTATTATTCAAATAATTCATTGTAACTATTTCTTTCAAATACCAGTCTCTCCCTCCCTCCCTGCCTACTTTCTCCTCCCTCTCCCTCCTCATTTCCTTGTCTTTCCCTTCCCCCCTCTCACTGTCCTTTCCTTCCTCACACACTTTTCACATAATTAAATATGAACACAACTATTATTTCAAAGATCTAAATGGTTTATTTTCTCTCCTATAAGTACATCTTGTAAATTTTACTGATAAAAAGTCATGAATAACCAGTAAATTAATAATCAATCCACCAAACCAGTCAACATAGAGTCACCCATAGTAAGATTTATTCAGATATGGCTAACATTTTTATTGACTATATTACTCTGAAACCACAAAAGATTTCCTGAATTTATAAATAATCTCCCTGAACACATGCAAGTGACCTTCAAGTGACAGGAGAAATTATTTCTTAGTTTGATGTTATGTTTCAGATTCCCTTAAGATATACCACTCCAGGAAAATGTTAACAACTCCAAATCAGAAGATACATAACCATTTGACTTTACATAGTTTTCTTCATTACCAGCATAGCTAGAATCTCTGAGTATCTAGGATTACAGATAAGTAACACCAGGTCCAACTTATACATTGAGATGGTAGCTAGCTACTTTGTTCCCCAGGCTAGTCCTCCCTACCAGATAGCTGGAATTACAAGCATGTGTGTCACAGTACCCAGCCTCAGACCCAAATATTTTTAACTTTTAAAACTATGTTAGTAATCAGTGCTGCAAGTAGTAATTTGAAAACAAAACTACTATAAGTTCACTAGACTGATAGTAGTAATGTTTTTTTCTAAATGAAAGTCCAAAAAGTTCAGCCAATAAAATCCATCAGGTTTGAAATTTAAAGTGATGAGTCCTGTTATTTCAAGTTAATGACTAGGTCACAGATCATAGTCCAAAGCTGGCACTGGCAATAAATGGAAACCCAATTCAAAAAGATTACTAAAGCAATAAGGGCTGAGGTCATGGCTAAAGTGGTAGAGTACCTGCCTAACAATATAGGTCTTTAGTTCAAATTCCAGTAACACCAAAAGATAAAACATTTTAAGTATAATAAAGGTCATATGTTTCCTCTGCAAGTATTAACTATAAGTAGCTCGTAACTACTAAACATATCTTGAAGAGTTTCTTGGTATAGAGAATTTTTTAATTTTAATTTTTTAATTTTTGGCATAGAGAATTTTATCATCATGTATTGACAACTATACTATTCACAAATCATTTTCATGGAATAGCAATACACATCAAAACAAGTGCTCTCAAGAGAGAGACCAATAATCAGTCAGTTTACCATTACTTAAGAAAAAAAATTTTGCACCATAATTCCTCAAAAATTTTGATACATTAAAATGTCTATAAATCTCTAAAAAAGATGATGTACTGTACACTATTTCCCAAAGTCTTCTAGCCATTCAATGTGTTATCACATGTTATTATCACTATTAACATTTTTTACTTAATTTGGCACCAACCAAAAGTTGGAACACACCTGAGAATGCTATCACAACTTGTGCAGCCATTCTGCCTCTGTTCATACCAGTAGTAGATTCTGAATTTAGGAAAATAAAAGAGAGTTAGAAGTGAGGATAACTATCTCTTAACTGTTCTGAGAAATTAAATGCTTTGCTTCAACCATCCGGACAATGCAGCCTGGTAGGATGAGATAACCACAGAGCAGGCCACACAGGCCTGTGGGCAAGCCACTTCTCAGGCACCAAGTCTTCAAACTGATTCACATTAACACTTGGTAATACCCCACTTCTTTTAGACCTAGATCTTCTGGCAGGGAATTTAAACCTAGCCCTGGATAGGACCATACTCACATGCTCTCTGTCCTGCAGCTCACTGTGCTTTGACACAATGACTTGGCCAAGGTGGCAGTCACTGTGCCCTGGAACTTTCCAAAGACCCTCCCCCAGAATTATCTGGAGCCTACACTGGGGACACCTAAAGATCACAGACATGAATGTCCCTTGGAAAGGGCTGAATCCCTTAGGGCAACTCAGGCAACAAGCTAACACACTACTGAGAAAGCTACGCCTGGCAGGCACTGCACACTGGGGCCCCACAAAGAAGGGAATCTAAACCAGCTTAACTAGATGTATATAGGCAACCTTTGTACTCAAGTCTTCTGAACACTAGTTGCATGCAGCTGCTAGTTAATAATAAAGAGATAAAGTGACAAAAGTAATATGTTTAAATAATGTTAAATGTCACATAATCAAATATGAAAAAGACATATCCGCTCTTCATTTTTCACGGATACAAATCTCCAAATGTAGGTTAGCAATGATAAAATAAATTTTTTAATTAGGACTACACACTATACTAAATATTTCTCATTGTGATGATAAACCAAACAGCGTATTCATCAATATAATGCACGCAATCCTGACTTTCAGAAAAACTGTGAGTTCACATGAATCTACTAACATCTTTAAACTGTGTAACACACATAAAAATCAACTGGCAGCACAGCAGGTACTTCAAAGCCTAGCTCGCACAGGCAATTTTCTTCTTACCAAATCTAAGCTCCCTCTCACACATTTCAGCTCCTCTCTCCTCAGTTTCCCTGCAGAGCCACAAGTGTCATTGGTTGGCAAGAAATTGAGCTGGTTATCCCCTGCCACCCAGATAGTTGGGACCTAAGAAGCAATACCTGCACAAATCATAATTAGAGATTTTAGAACATGTTTTAGTTCTCTAAAGTAGAAGAACTCCTATGTAAGATAAGTCAGTGCACAAGTTTTGTACATTCAACTTACTATGAGTTTTCATGAAAGCAATAGGTAGAAAGTAAGGCCTATTAATCGAATGTCTAAATCTGCCTAAAACTCATACACTGAGGCTCTAATTCCCAGTGCAGCAATGTCTGAAAGTAAGGTCTTTGAGCAGTAATTACCATTACTATCCTTATAGAAAATTACAATAAGAAATGTGCTCATTATCTTACCTATGTAATTGTAGCCCCTCTGTACAGTATTTTTACAATAAATATATATATATATATAAAAGAAAATTACAGATATTCATTCTCTCTCTTTCTCCCTCTCTATCTCTGTCTCTTTATTGTCCCTACCCGCCCCCTCCCCCCACACACGTACAAAAAGTTCACCATCTTCAATCCAGAAGCAGGCCCTCATGAGACATTCAATATGCTGGCCCCTTTCCACCCTCCAGAACTGTGAGCAATAAATGTTTGTTGCTTAAGCCATCCAGTCAACCCCAGTCTGTAGTGACAACAAGTAAGAAATTCCAGTTTTCAATATTATTAAAAATCCCAAAGTCTCAAGAAGAAAGTATAGCAGTTAGTTACCTGTATATACTGAAATGTTTGCTAAAGTTATTTTCTCACATTAGTTTTTTGTTTGAACTCAGGGCCTCACAACCCATGTGTTTGTGACACATCCTATATGTCTGTGACTAAAAATGTGTAAGCTATGAATCTCAACTGTTTTGTACAAAGGTTTCTAGAGTTTCCAGTTGCTCACAGCTCACACCTGCAATCCTAGCTACCTGAGAGGCTGAAAACAGTTTAAGGCAAATGGAGGCAGAGAACTTCACAAGGCCCCTTCTTAACCCATTGCTGAGTGTTGTGGCTAATGCTTATCAACACCAGCTATGACAGGAAGAATAGGCAGATCAGCCAGGTGCTGGTGGCTCACACCTGTAATCCTAGTTACTCAGAAGGCTGATATCTGAGAAGCATGGTTTGAAGCCCGACCAGTCAGGAAAGATGGTGAGATGAGACTCTTACCTCCAATTAACCACCAGAAAACCAGAAGAGGAGCTATGACTCAATGTGATAGAGCACCAGCCTTAAGCAAAAATACTCAGAGACACTGCCCAGGCCCTGAATTCAAGCCCTACAACTGACAAGAGAAAAAATATATATCACAGTACAGCCACGCACCCATGAAGAAAGGAAGATCCTATCTCAAAATTAACTAATAACAATTCTGTAGTCTTAAGGCAGCACTGTCTTTTAAAAATGAACAGATACCTTTTGGTTTCCAAACATATAGAAAGAATACAAGCAAAAAAATTAACATTTACCTAATCTTGAGAAATCTCTATTACGAATCTGAAAATTTTGCAAACTTCACATGATAAAAATAGCCAGAAATACTGCTGATAGTCTTTTTATATCTGTGTCTCTTTCAACTAGAAAATCAAAAGAAAATTTATAACAGAATTTTCCAATTCTATATTAGGATATTCATTCTAGATAAAAATAAAGACAAGCCAGGAGCCAGTGTCTCACACCTACAATCCTAGCTACTCAGGAGGCTGAGATCTAAGGATCACTGTTCGAAGCCAGCCCAGGCTGGAAAGTACATGATTCTTACCTCTAATAAACTACTCAGAAAAAGCCAGAAGCAGCTCTGTGGCTCAAGTGGTAGAACACCAGCTTTGGGCACAAAGGGGCTCAGAGACAGCACCCAGGCCCTGTGTTCAAGCCCCAAGACTGACAAAAAAAAAAAATTCTGCAACTCATCTGTATAGCTTATCTAGAAACTTCTGTATATCTTAGGTTTTAGTAAATAAAAGGAAAAAAGTTATTCTAAAATTAAGAATTTAAAAAATAAATAAAAAGTTACTCTATAAATAAAATGCAACAATTGAACTAGGAAATCTGTTAGCATGCTTGTAATTAGACACAAAATTAACTGAACCTGCCAGGCTCCAGTACTGCACAAAGGATATAAGATCAAAGAGCCCTCTTGCTTTCCAAAATTTAACACTAGTACTTTCAGTGGTTCTAATTCTACTATAAACATAACCTGCATGGAGCAAGAATATAGAAACTGTCCCTTAGAGCTAGAATAAAGTCAGTAGCAGGAACATACAGAAGACATTCCTAATTTTATCTCATGAAGTTCTCAAAGGAGCACTTCTTAGGTGATTTAATTCTCCCAAGAAAAGATGTTTTTCTCACTAAGACTCAAAACATAATAAATATGTTTATTTTTATAGCATTAGGCACAGTTATCTTTAAAATACATATCTATGCCGGGCGCTGGTGGCTCACGCCTGTAATCCTAGCTACTCAGGAGGCTGAGATCTGAGGATCGCGGTTCAAAGCCAGCCCGGGCAGGAAAGACCATGAGACTCCTATCTCCAATAAACCACCAGAAAACCGGAAGTGGGCTGTAGCTCAAGTGGTAGAGCACTCGCCTTGAGCTGAAGAGCTGAGGGACAGCGCCCAGGCCCAGAGTTCAAGCCCCACGACCGACAAAAAAAAAAAAAAAAAATCTATGTTAACACTCAAATCTTAATTTAAAAACAATGTCTGCAACATAAGCAATCAATAAGGACATAAACAGTTGGGAGTAAAAAGTCAGCATAAGCAATTTTCAAGTTAAATAACCACTGTAATACGTTGCATATTACCTGCATTTGGTTAATCCTAAGGAAATATGTCTTCTAATCATCTAATTTATACTATAATAAAACTAAATTCAGAAAATAGTCCATGGCTTAAGAGATTAAAGGTCTGAATGTGGTTACCCTTTCCTTTTTCAAAGAACACGAATAATTATGATACTCGGTGTTTCCAACTGAGATTCCATACATTCCTTATCCCCAGCCTTTATAGGCTCTATTCCTTTCTTCTACCTTCAATGCCCTCTCCTTTTATAGCATCTTCCATCTTTCACTACCTGTCTTAATTGGTACACATTCTCTGATCCTTTTTGCCAGGAGCAAGCTCTGTCTTCTCATTTCCCACAGCTCTTTTCTGTAGCATCTGGGGCATTTAACCCTTTCCTACTCTACTGCCCTTCTTCAAGTACAGTAATTTGCTTTACTTCAGTGACCTGAAGAAGAAAGGCCCAGGCTCTCTTCAGCCTTGCAGCCCTCCTAGTGTTCAATGCCTGGAATTAAGCAGCTATTGACTGTGCTGCCTAGAAGGAAAAAGAAGACATTCGGCCATTTATTACAGCCATATGTACTAAGTATTGCCTCATTTGACATGAGGAAATAATTTCCAGTGACAGAGACGTACTCTACATCTACCACAAGACACAGGCATATGAGCAGATGAATAAAATACAATTTTGGTTAGTGTTACAATAAAGAATTAGTAGTGTTATACAAAAATCATGTTTGTTAAACATGGTCCTGATTATATAAACCACATGGCAGGAAACTTGTCTATTTTTATTCTGAAGATACCAATGACTAGAAAGGTTTCAAGAATGGCATAATAAAGCTCCCATAATCTCATAAAATTTCTTAGACAACCTGAAATTAACAATCTACCTATATAATAACCTTACTTGCAAACGGGAAGTTTTCAGAAAAGCAATATGCAATAACCAGACCTGGTGTTCTCCTTATCTTTAACAAACCTGCTCACCCCTACCACCTCACATCTCTACCTGCACACCATTTCCAAAGGCCACCTGCCACTGGCACACCCAAAACTCACCTAAAATCTACTTAATCTTCAAGTTCTTCTCAAGACCTACTTCCCAAGCTGTCTATCACACATGCATACTAAATTTTCTAGATGTATATTACTACTTAATCTGTACCACTCCTTTAAAAATTAATTACAATACAGTTAATTCAAAACATTTTAGATATCTTGGGAGCTCAGCAGAACTGGTCCCAAATCCCAGATCAATTACTGTCTTGCAAATATAAAAACAAACAAATTACTAATTTCTTTGAATCCCTGTTTCCTGATCATTAAAATGAGGATAACATTGAGTGATATATACAAAATGTCTGGCATAATGAACACAAACAACACATAAACAATAAATAAGTATATACTTATCTAACCTTTGGCTTTCTTAGAAGAGGGATGCGATTCTTTCAAACTACAGATGAGCAAAGAAATACAAACAAAATGTACTAATTGCTGGGAGTCGCGGCTCTAATCTTAGTAATACTCAGGAGGCTGAGTCCTTAGGATCAAGGTTTCAAGCCAGCCTGGGCAGGAAGTTTGTGTGACTCTTATCTCCAATTAACCAGCAAAAAGCTGAAGTTTGGCTGTGACTCAAGTGGTAGAGCGCCAGCTTTGAGCAAAAAGCTATGATTCAGAGCCCTGGCCCTTAGTTCAAGCTCTGGTACTGGCGCGGGGACGCGCGCGTGCGTACACAAGTGTATATACACACACACACACACACACACACACACAAAGAAATGATGCTAAGACTTGGATCAATTAGTTGACAGAAAGCACCCTCACAACTTTTAAATGAATCAAAATATCTCCTAAGTTTCCTACCGAAAGCCATGA
This sequence comes from Dipodomys merriami, assembly GCF_024711535.1. Classification (NCBI taxonomy): domain Eukaryota; kingdom Metazoa; phylum Chordata; class Mammalia; order Rodentia; family Heteromyidae; genus Dipodomys; species Dipodomys merriami. The sequence goes on from NW_027204604.1 coordinate 4,982,510, forward strand.
AAAACTCAGACATGGCTTCCATACAGGGATCGAAGGTTGGAGGCCAAACCGGCCTCAGAGCAAACCTGTCGCTGAAAAAAAAAAAACAAAACAAAACAAAATACAAAAACAAAGCTAGGAGAACAACTACCTTCTATTGCATAAGCCCGACAACGCATCCATTACAAATCCTGGAGCGCGCATCATCCCTGCGGATCAAGCGAAACCACTTCTGCAAATGCTGCTCTGAGAGAAAAAGTCCAACCCGGACCCGAGCTGAGTCATCGATTTAAAACCATCCACCAACGCCCCAGCCCGGAGTGGAGACCCCGCCGCCCGCGACCCCACGGGGGCCCGGGCACCCCCCGTTCAGCCAAGACGGCAGCCTCCCCGAACCCCCCGAATCTCCAACGCGAGTCCCGTCACTGGGCGCACCCCGACGCTGCCCGGGCTCCCACATCGCACCAGGCACCGCCACGCCCTGGGGTCGCCCCCCTGGCCCTCTGGCTCCCACCGGGGGTCCTCCCCCTGTCCCGCCCCAGGACTCACCCGGGCGGTGACCTTATACACCGTGTAGCCCCTCGGGTGCCGCTGGGGTTCGGTGACAGTGTAGAAACGGGCCAGGTCCGCACTCTGCCCCCGGGGAGAGGTCATCCTCCCTCCGCCTCTGCCGCGACCGCCAGCCCGGGATCATGGGGGCAGCGCCGAGCCGCGGCGATCCCGGGGGGTGGGGGGGGGGGGTGTCTCCACGCAGCAGCAGCCAAGCAGCGAGGGGGCGGCGGCTCCTGCACCACGGCGCCACCGCCGCGGCGCCACAGCTGCGCAGATCTGCTTCCGGGTCAACGGAGGCGCTTCCGGGTCAGGCTGTGGTTCCCCGCGTTCCTGGAGAGAAGCAGCTTGGGTTTGAGATTCTGGCAACCACGCTGGCCTGGGGCTGAGGGGCGGGCGGGGATCCGAGGTCGCGGCCTGGCGGAGACCCGAGCCGCGCCTTCTAGATCTCTTTGGGCGCCAGCTACGTCGCTTAGGGTGAGCGGTCACAGCCACGCCGGTGAGAGCTTTGGTCCCCGGCCCTCCCACACCCACCCTTCACTTCTGGGAGGCCCTGGGAGGGATGGCGGGGTACCCAGCCAGCACCCTTCTGTCGCTACTCAGAACCTGTCGTTTGAATCACATCAAACTCTGGCCGATGCACCCTTTTCTCTTTCTAAAAGCAAATCCTGACACCGGTCTCTCCGTACCACACCTGCATGGAGACACACACACACCTGTAGCGGTCTTTAAAACACACCCCCTTTCAGGTTCGAGGGGCTAACCTTAAGTTTAGACCATTTATAATAAACTGCAAAACATATGTAATGCCCCAAGACAGAATCTGTTAGCGAAGTGAGCTCCCTTCCCACAGCTTCCTTAGTCCACTCCCTCCCTTCTCTACAGCTTAGCCTGCTCTCTTCCTAGGCCACGCTAGGCCCACTTAGTAAAGGCAGTAAATAATCAGCCTCCAACCCCCTTCTATTTGGGGATGGCACTTCTCTGGGGCAGCTGCAGAAGCCCCTTAGAGTGACCTTCAGGTCTGGGCAGCTGCAGGGCCCCTTATCTACTATTTGGATAGCAGCCATAAATCCTAGTCTGCCATGATGAAGCTCCTGGCCCACAGGTCCACACCGGGGTCTCTGCCTCCTAGCCCCTCCTAAACCTAGGGTTATATAGGTCACCCCAGACAATAGCCCTTGCTGCTTCTCCCTGCTCCCTTGTAGAAGGGGTCTTGCTGGCCCCTTTCCCAGCAATAAACCTTTCTTTGTTCTCTGTACCTGGTTGTCTTCTTCATGTTCTCTGTACCTGGACGTCTTCTTTGTGGTTCTCTGGTATGTCTAATAATCTTTCAGAATCAATCTCTCTTTCCCTCCCTCCCTGTTTCTCTGTATTATAGTTTAGGCTGTGAAATAAGAAGGGGGTCTTTTGAGCTTTTTTTCTGCCCAGCTGACCTCAAAACTTTCACAATTCCATTTTGAAAAGCCCTTTATTTTCATAAAATTCACTAAGTACTACAACGGTAAGGATCCTTGAAGAGGGAAAAGAATTAGCAGAACTGTCACATAAAATTTTATTTCCAAGCAAAAAAGTTATGAGGCACATATATATGTGTCTATATGTGTACAATACATACATATATGTGTGTACAAGCATATTTGTAATGTATAAACATACACCTACACATCTCTAAGAAATAAGTTGGGCTTAGTGGTACACTATACCACCTACTCAGGACACAGAGACATTAGAATTGAGAATTTAAGGCCAACCTGTGCACAGCAGGAATTTCTTATGAAGTGGAGAGTACTTGTCTAACAAGCATGAAAGCCTGGATGTAATCCCAAGTACCAAGAAACACATACACACAAGAAAATATGGCTCATGGGGGCTGGGAAGGTGGCTCGGTAGAGTGCTTGCCTTGCATGCATGAGGCCCTGGGTTTGATTCCTCAGTACCACATAAGCAGAAAAAAGCCAGAAGTGGTGCTATGGCTCAAGTGGAAGAGTGCTAGCCACCCAGGCCCAGAGTTCAAGCCCCACGACTCGCAAAAAAAAAAATTTTCTAAAAGAAAATATGGCTCATAAGCAGGGGGGGAAAATTAACAGAATGGCCTTACAATAATTTTTAAATGGCCTATTTCAAATATATTAAACCAGCCAGGCATAGTGGCTGAAACCTGTAATCCTACTTACTTGGGAAGCAGACATCAGAGGATCGTGGTTCATAGCCAGCCCAGGCCAAAAAAAAAAGAAGTTTGCAAGACTTCAACCAATGTCTGGATGTAGTGGAGTTCACCTTGTTTTCATCAAGGATTACCACTGAACATATACTCATAAAGGACTTTATTTGCTTTATTGATATCTTACTATTGTAAGACCATTAATTAAATTCTCCTTCCAACTTGAGGCTTTAATTTGCTAAGTCATTAGCAAGACCAGATGTAATATTAGGCTGGCTGAAAGAATTAGAAACAGTTTGAAAAACAAAAGGAAGTATTCTAGAACCAGGAAGAATTAGAATCCTACTGCACAGAACTACAGAGTTGTACAAGGAAAAGAACTATGTCACCATGACAACGAGATATTTTTGTTGAGAGAATTGGTAGGCTATACAGAAACATTTTCCAGAATTTGGAGATGGAGAATGAAATACAAGAACATATGTAGGAGTTGAGGGACACTTGGAATTGTATTTTCACCCTAATTTTAGTTTTCCTTTCCCTCTATATATTACCAAAATGACAAAAATAATTTGTATATCCCATAATTATAGATGAACGTTATGAACATGTATGTATAGTTATGCAAGTCATAACCAGGGAGACTCATTTAATAAGGATACTTGGTTTCTTGAAGAACAGAAATTTATATCAGTCAATAGTTCAAAATATACTACAATAGCATTCTTGGAAACATTTGAGAAATACTTCCTTTATGTATTACAATTGAACTATTTTGATTTTTCATCATTTTGTCTCCTGCTTTTAATTTTTTTTGGGGGGGGGTCGGTCATGGGGCTTGAACTCTAGGCCTGGGAGCTGTCCCTCAGCTCTTCAGCTCAAAGCAAGCACTCTACCACTTAAGCCACAGCTCCACTTCTGGTTTTCTGACTGGTTTATAGGAGATTAGTCTCATGACCTTTCCTGCCCAGGCTGGCTTTGAACTGTGATGCTCAGATCTCAGCCTCCTGAGTAGCTAGGATCACAGGCGTGAGGAACCGGTGCCTGGCTTTCTGCTTTTAATTTCTCTGTACTATTTTCCCAAGGGTCTACATGAAGTTCTGTTTAGGTTCACAATATTTTACTAGCTAAATATTATCAGTGTTATTTTACAGATGAGGTAAATGATCAAAGAAGGACTATATTTGCCTAATGCCACAGCTGGGAAGGTCAGAGTATGTGTAGAAATCCAAGTATATTTGACCCTTAGGAGTCATTCCATTTCACTGTTGTAACATTCTGATGTATAACTTTGTCTTTGTCCATTTCCAGGTACACATTGTGATTTATGAAGATGTATTTGATCCTTGTACCTGTTTCCTGTCAAGCAGCTGCTAAACCATTGGAATTGCTTAAGTGCTAAATATCTTTTTTTGTATACTAATGAGTTGATTTGTTGCTGGGACTCCTGGAATGAGGATCTGGTTGCATGAATAGACACGATTTCTAAATTAGAACTGTTAGTTTCATCATTACACCTCAGGTGAGAGGAGAGTGCTGAAGGTTGAGCTGGTTGCTAATGAAAGAGATCTAATAAATCATGCCTATGAAACCTCCATTAAAAAAAGAAGAATATGATTCAAAGAGCTTCCATAACTGAACAACACATAAATATCTGAAGAGGAGTAGGCAGGAGTGGGCATAAAAGCTCTATTCTCCTACCTACATAGCCTACCCTATCCTATGAGCCTTCCATCTTTCTGTTCATATATACTCTCAAATTATAATACTCAAATTGGCTAGGTTTTGGGCACATCTTGACTTTAATGCCTTAAATTAAGAAAATCCTTAGCCAAGAATTTTTTTTCCTTGGTAATACGAGGTAAATTATGAAAATAATGTACCATGGCCTTTGCTCACAAAGTACTTATGTCATTACGGACACACAGGAAACTGCTAGCCAACTTTAATAAACTACGAAGTTGTGAGCACAATTAGAAAATATAGCAGTATAAATCAGATACAATCCTCACTATTAAGGAGTCTACATTTTCAAATTTGCATGGTCACTGACATTTAGCTACAACCTCAAAATCAAGTCTTAAAGTGCAGAGTGACATTTTTAGATTTTCTCCGTTGTCCTATGTGCTTGTTCCTAGCTGAAGCTGAAGAAGACACTCTGCCTTCTTTTTCAGCCCTTCTCCTGTAAACAACTGGCTTTATAGCCTACTTATTGCCACTGCATTTATTGATAATGCTGTTTAGAAAGGGGGGGGAGAGGTTCCCCCAAGTCAGGTACTGGTGTTTCACACCTTGTAATCTAGCTACCACAGCAGGCTGAGATCTGACCATCTAGGTTTGAAGTCAGCCATAGCAGACAAATCCAAGAGACTAATTAACCAGCAGAATATCAGAAGTGGAGAAAGGGCTCAAATGGTAGAGCACCAGCTTTGACCAAAGAAGTGCAAATGAGAGCACAAAGCCTGACTGAGTTCATGCCCTAGTACCTCCAACACAAAAGAAAAAGGGTCCTCAAGAAAAGTACAGTCCAGTGTTCCTAAGTGAGAGAGGGTTGTGATGTAACTTTGAGGAAATACATGTATTGAGTTAACGTTGTTTAGGTATGGGTTATAGTATTGTTTGTTGACCTTGATGAACTAACATTAAGAAAATTTTAAACAGAAACACACAAAACACAATTAGGTATTGACTGGTTGATAAAAATGTGATCAGAAGGAATCTAGCTTTATGCTTCCTCTAGGCGCAGTGGTTCTGAAGTCAGTAATTCAGTGTCCTTTGCAGCATTAATAGAACCTAACATTGAAAATAAGGAAAATCAACCATGCCCGGGAGGGAAATTATTTTCCAAAGTTAGAACAAGGGGGGGAAAAGCCTCAGGAAATCACTAACTGAGCTCCCAAAGGACCCATGAAAGGAACAGTCCGTCCTGCTTTCTAGGATCCTTTGCCAGTCTTCTCTCCCCGTTGTATTGTTCCTGTGACCTCTTTCTCCACTTATTGTTTTCCAAGGCTCTAGAGTCTTGTTCCTGAGATCAACACTCCAGACACACAGATAGACACTAAAAGTTTTTTGTCTTTACACAATTACTTGCAAAAACTTGTATCGTTTTCTCAGCATGGATATCTACCATATAGCTAGCTTCCCAAGTACCTTATAAACATGATACAATAATTCTTTTCCTCTTAACTCCCGCGTAGACCCGTCACCAATGTACTGCCATAGGTCTTCGAAATGAAACCCGCCCGGCGCCGCTTTCTTTCTTCTCTCTGTTTCTTTAAGACCGATGTCAGGAATTTTGCCCAATACCAAGATGGCTGCTCCTGCTTCGCACGCCCTGCGCATGTCTCCTAAAACGCGATTCTCGTTTAAAGAATTGGAATCTCACTGGGCAGGATGGAGACTTGGCCGGCGAGACTACATCTCCCAGCAGGCGTTGCAGTCTGGCTTCGCTGGATGGAGAACGGATGATTCTGAGGGTGTTGTAGAGGCTGAGGTGGACCGCGGGGCCTGGAAAACACACGGAGTTGGAAGATGGAAGCTTGGCGCTACGTGAGGAGAGGCTACGGCCGCTGTGTGGTGGGGAGAGGCCGGTCAGTTACGCCGGGGCTCGGAGGGAGGAGGAAGGGGCGGGGGGCCCGGGTTAAGCCGGGGCGGGGCGGGCTGGGAGGAGGAAGGAGGAGGCAGAGGGTCGGGCCCATGGCGGTGTCGGCAGGCGCCTGGGACCGTCCGGGGGATAGGTAAACCCGGGCCGCGGCTGGCGGGACGCTGCGCTGGGCCGACGCGCTCGGGAGCCCGGGTGCGAGCACGGCGGCAGCCCTTCTGGAAAGCTCGAGCCTCGGCGACTGGCCCTTGGAGTCCGCCGTGCCAGCGTGCGGTCTCGGCCGGCTGCGGCCGCCGCCGCGGCGTTCCGCGGGAGGCCGCCGGCCCGCTGTAGGTCCCGGCGGGCCGAACCTGGAGGAGGGAGGCGCGGGTTGTGGATCGCTGCGGTGATGGTGGTGTCGCCTCGACTTTGGTCCCTTGTATGCCAGCTTGTATGGTTATTGCCAAGTTCTCGTTTTATCCGTGTTGTTTACTGGGTGTCTCTTTTCTTTCCATTGAAAGGGGTGCTGCCGCCCAGGGTACCCGCGGAATCGTGGCTTCAGGGTACTAACGATGTGTATGTTTTCCTAGTAAACTTTAAGATAGGACCTAGATACGACCGATCAAAATGTTGACTCGGATAACCCCTGAAGCCAGCGGGTATACCACGCGTGGGAAACACGCCAGTCTGTTACATAAGTCATGGGGATCTTGTTTCCACTCCCATACAAGCCTGGGATTTGAGGGCAGTTCAGTTCTATTTGTGTGCTAGGCACTTGTGAAGAGACTGGAATTAAAATGAGTAATAGTGTCTAGGGCAGAGTGGCTAAGGTCCTAAGTTCAAGTCCCAGTACTACTTTAAAAAGAAGTAGTAGTAGTAGTAGTAGTAACAGCAGCAGCAGGAGCAGTGTGTCTGAAGTCCTGGGTTCCAAACAGTACCAGAAAATTAATTTGAAGATTCTAGCCTGAAAGGAGCCAGCCTGCTTACAAAAGAAAAAGCATCTATCTAAATAACTGTGAACAGAAAATAAGTATTGTAGTTCAAGTTTTATATTTCAATAAGGTAGCCTGTGATCGAAAAACACATGAATCCAATGACTAAATTCCTGTGGCTTTTACAGTTGTTACAGAATAGGCTAGAGTGCCCATTTCTTCCCTTTAAAAATATACAGCTTATTTAATAGGACAGATTTGAACTGCATATATGCAATCAAAATGCCTTTAAAGTAAAGATATGAGTCAAAAAATACTAAATGCAATTTTAACAAAATTCCTTTAGTGATTGATAGACATTATTGACACTAAGACATGTATTTACAGTGAGTTTATATCTTAAAAATCTTCACATTACTTTGTAGAACTTCTGGATGATACATTAAATTGATGCTGCTTGGTTTAGAGTTTTGGTGACCTAGTAAATAATCGCTACTCTCTTTGATTTCCCTCAAAGAGAAGAATATCTAAAATAAGTAAAATAAATTATGGAAAAATAAAATTTCCACACGAGGAAGTAGTTTGGTGTCTTAGCTTACATGTATTTAGAAAAATCTAACCTTGACAGAAATTTTTTTTAAAAAACTATTCAGGTATGTTTTTACTCTAAACCAAGTTGGAATAGAGATTCACTTTAATTGTAGTCTGAAATGTGTTCCATATTTGACGTATTATACTTGCTGTGGATTTTATTTTTCCATTGAGTTTTGTGGTGGTGGTGCTAGAAAACTACTCTGAGTACAATTAAGCTCTCAGTTGGAGTGTGGACTTTTTTGAGAGGTCTGTAGGGTTTGAAGAACCAGAGTGACATTCTATTGGCTGTTGAAGGGGAAAAGTATTAAAGTACTGGTACTACTGGTTACTTTTTCTTTCACCTTTCAAATTTAGAAGTCAGATTTTAAATATTAGATGCTCTCTTGCCTTAAGGAAACAGATTAAAATTTTGTATCATAGCTTAATAAAAAGTGGTGCCTCAAAATGTATATTTATTTCTTTTAGATACCCCATGTTTCCCCATCACCCGAAGAGTGTGGGCAGAGACTGGACCACACCATGGGAGAATCTACAAAAATGTTGCTGGAACAGACATTTTTCTAGTTGTATGAGGTGGCCTGGACATTATTCTCGTGTTCCATACCCATACTTGAGTAGTAGGCATTTTTCACTAAAATGGAGACCACCTTGTTTGTTTGAGTCTAGGACTCAGTATCAGTATTATAATTGGAGACCTGATCACCTGACCCAGACATCCTGGATTCATCTCTCTAGTTCCATCATGAACTCTGAGGGAGATGAGCCTTCATCCAAACGAAGAAGACACCAAGGTAAAGGTGTGAAGTTTGTGTTAGTGAAGAAATAGACATAAAGAATTAAGCTTTCATATCTAATCCTTAAAACTTTTAGAGGCCTTAATTTTCTGTTAGGAAAAAGTAAACCCTTTTTTTAATAAAGGCATTTATAACTTTAAAAGTAAAAGTGTCAGGCTAGGAATGTAGCTTAGTGATAAGAGTGCTTGCCTAGCATACATGAAGCCCTGGGTTCAATTCCTCAGTACCACATAAACATAAACCTGGAAGTGGCGTTGCATTATAGCAGTAGAGTGCTTGCCTTGATTGAGCAAAAGAAGCTCAGGGACAGTGCCCAGGCCCTGACTCCAAACCCCAGGACTGACAATTAAAAAAAAAAAAAAGTGACTATAAATAGAATAAGGCTGAAAAAGAATGGAGAAATAGATTAAAATATTGCGTTTAGGAATGACTTTCACATCCTGAAACAAAAGTCCTTTGATGACTTAAGAAGCTAATAAATGTATTCTTGAAAGTCAGAGATCTAGAAAAATGTGATTTTGTGCTTTTATCTGTAATTGTAACTTTTTATATAAGATAAAAAGATTCAGTAGAAACTTACAAATGAAAGAAAAAAAATTTTTTTTTTTGGTCAGTGATGGGGCTTGAACTCTGGGCCTGGGCGCTATCCTTCAGCTCTTCAGCTCAAGGCTAGCTCTACCACTTGAGCCACAGTGCCACTTGCAGTTTTTTCTGCTTATGTGGTGCTGAGAAATCGAATCCAGGCACTCTGCCAAGGAGCCACCTTTCCAGCCCCCAGAAATTATTAAGAATCTGTCAAAATATCTTCTAGAAAGGATATTCAACATTGAGAACGTTTTTTCACTTGTTGTCTATGTTTATTTTTTTCATATTCTTTTATTCTGAACAAATTATGAGACTTTCTCTGTGCTGCCACCTTCCCGTATCCCCACCTAACTCCAACCCCAGAAAGGATAGATAGGTTGTCTTACGTACTATAGTTTTTAATGACTATAGTTCTTTTAAGGATGTTTGAAGTGTTAATATATAGGGAGCTGACATACAAGTTTGTTGAAGAAAGATACTGTAAGTGAGTGTCCCAAAAGTCAGAGTGAGTTAGTGTGCTTTTAGGTTCCTTCTGCTTTTGTTGCCAGAAGTAGTCTACAGGCTTCAACTGGGTTCCAGATAAGAGTTGTGAAACTAATGAAAACTAAACAAATGAATAATTTACTGCTACATAGTTACAAAGAATCTACTTAGAATGAATAAACATATAAATAGCCATTCTAAACACTCAAAATTTAAAATGTGCTGGGCACCAGTAGGGCCTTACAATCTGTATTCCTAGCTGCTAAGAATGGTAGGATCATGGTTTGAGAATAGCCTAGGCAGAAAAGTTCATAAGACCCTGTCTCAACTTGTAGCTGGAGGCTGTGGTGCACCTGGCTTCTTAAGTAATGTAGGAGGCTGAAATTGGGTAGGATCATGGTTCCAAGTGAGCCCAATCAAAAAAATCTGTGAAACTCTACACATTGGAGGAAAGCTGGATTGTGGTAGCACATGCCTGTCATCCTAGCAATGACAGGATGCCTAAAATGGACAAATTTTTAGGAACAGGAGTCAGACTCTATAAAATAACCAGAAAAAAAGCCAAGGCACCAGTGGCTCATGCCTGTAATCCTAGCTACTCAAGGAGGCTAAGATCTGAGGATCTTGGTTCAAAGCCAGCCCAGACAGGAGTCCGTGAGACTCTTAACTCCAATTAAACACCAGAAAACTGAAAGTGGCGCTGTGGCTCAAGTATAGAGCACTCACCTTGAACTGAAGAGCTCAGGGACAGTGCCCAGGCGCAGAGTTCAAACCCTATCACAGACAAAAAACAAAAAACAAAGTGGTATGTTTAAAGGCATTAAAATCAATTCCTAACAACGATACGATATGTAAGTCCAGGTCTGTATAATGTGCTCACATTCCTTTGTATTTGTACAAAGGATCTGATCTGAGCATTAGATCAGCACATACTCTTCCTTTGTCCTCTTGTAAGTCTGATGTGCTCTCAGATGGAGCTATGACAGTGACATAAACATGGGCTTAGGAAACAGTCTGCCTCCATTAATACTCCACCACTTGGAAGGAGAGGCTACTTAACCTCTTTTCTCTTTGGTTTCTTATATTGTAAAATAACACCCACTTTAGAAGACTGTTGAGGGTAAAATGATGTATGTCAAATTATCTAACACACTGTTAGCTTTATAGTAGGTATGCAGAAAATTGTGGTGATGTTGTTTTCCCTTTCATGGATTGTGGAGACATTGACATACTAATAATCATTCATTGAAACCTGACTCTTTATATGTCCATTCTTCCTAGGTGTTGTGAATAAGGAAAAGCTCTTCGTTAAGCCATATTTGTGACTTCCGATATTTCACTAATACTTTTCAATCAAGAGAACTACATTGCTAACTTGCCTATCACTTTAAAGTGGTATTTGAAGGATTTGTGTGACACAATTGTGACTTTTTAATTAGGCACCCCAAAAAAACTGATCAGGCCTATTGCTTACTTTCTTTGATTCATCTATCTTCTCTGCTGTGATCACCTTGTTCCTCCTGACATGGAAGGTATATAAGTTTTTGCAGTGTGAATTTGTGTTGTGAAGTGTATGAAGGCCAAAGACTGTTCACTGTTAGTAGTTTTGAAATTGTCTTCCAGGGAACCCTACCATTGAACACATTTATGCATGGTTGTTAAGAGCAAATGCAGAGGCTGGGAAGGTGGCTTAGTGGTAGAGTGCTTGCCTCGCATGCATGAGGCCCTGTGTTCAATTCCTCAGCACCACATAAGCAGAAAGAAAAAAGCCAGAAGTGGTAGAGTGTTAGCCTTGAGCTGAAAAGCTGAGGGACAGCACTAAGGCCCAGAGTTCAGCCCCACAACCGACCAAAAAAAAAAAAAAAAAGCAAATGCAGTCAGGATAAAATGTGTGTTTATCCCTTTATCCTAGTCCTAGTCCTGACATGCTAGAAATGGGCAGCATGCCATAACATCAAAAGCAATACCCAGAGGATTCTATAAGCTATAGGAGTTTGAAAGTCACTGTGTTGACTAGATAATCCTGGTCCTGGTTACTTAAAAAGTGGAATGGTAAAAGCAATTAATTTCTAAACATTCATAGGACCATAAAAATCTTAACATATTTATATGCTGCTATATGTGCATGTTATGTATTTGTCCATAGGAACTAGAAGCACCTTTGTTTAGGCTTTTTGCTTTTTTTTTACTATGGCAGGCATAAAAGGATACGGCTTTTATTTATGATAGAGACTTTTATAACGCATAGGTTAAAGATTGATTTGTGAGCCAGGTACTGGTGGCTCATACCTGTAATCTAAGCTGTTCAGGAGGCTGAGATCTGACGATCCTGGTTCAAAATCAGCCCTGCAGGAAAATCCATGAGACTCTTCCCTCTAATTAATCACCAGAAAACCGGAAGTGGTACTCTGGCTCAAAGTGGTTAAAGCACTACCCTTGAACAAAAAGCTCTCGGGGACAGCAACCAGTCCCTGGGTTCAAGCACCCAACCAACAACAACAAAAGATTCAATTGTGACTAAAACATCATAAATAATCTTCAATTTATGAATGGTCTTCCACAAATCTTAAAGTAGGTCTGTGAAGCCTTAGTTGTGAGCTTTTTTTGCGGGGGGGGGGGGGGGTGAGAATCTTCATGTTAAGTGCAGGGTAACGATGGTATTCGTTTTCTTCCCAGGGCATAGGACAGGGACTAAGCAAAATTCTGTAATAGTTGAGGACTTTTGTTTATTTGGTTTTGTTTCCTTCCACCTTTTTTCCTTACCCTTCTCGTAGTACTTTCATGGCATCATCAATTTTTTTCCTTGTTCCATTCAGATGTCACTAATTATATAAATATCTCCTATCATCTGGTCAAAATTTCTATTCCTTCAATGCAAAAGTTATCAGATAGTTAAATATTGAGAAAGCAATCTGATTGATCTGTCACGAAGTGTCTTAGACTATTACTGGCAGTTGTATATAGCTTATTGATACTTTGATTGTAAACACATCATCATTGTAGAAGATTTGGAAAAGTCTTCCACAATCCTGTGATTCAGATGACTTCAAAAAAAAAACTTCATGTATTTTCTTTTTTTTTTTTTCACTTCATACATAAGTGTATAAAACAATTTAACCTTAATTTTTTAATTGATAAGATTTTAGGCATTGTGATCCAAGAGAAATGAACATCTTTTTATAGAGTCGAGGAAGATACTCTAGAGCTGAAACTTTTCATATAATGTATTCATTCTTGGCATTTTATTTCTAAATCTATTTTTTTCTCATTATTATTATATTTCTCCTCTTGAGCTCATAGGTTTGCTAAACATCCTGTTTTTCTTCATGCTTCCGTGGCAGTAACATCCCTTTAATGGTGGGGTATGGGATACAAGATCAAAGGTGCATGTATGTATATAAACACATACACACATGCAGTGGTCATTTCTGAGTTGAGACTACCTGTAATTGTAGTAGTTCATGTTTTTCTATCCTTATTTCATCACTTTTTAAGAGTTTGTGATGTGTTTGCAGAATATAAATAATGACACATTTGTGCTTGTTGTATGCTTGATTTGTCAGTCATTTCATTGACTAGCATTTTGTAACAGTTGCATATAACATAGACTTTGGTTTACATAAAAAGATTTTTTGCTTTACAAATAAGTCACACGTTGTAAATTGCCAATTGCTTGTAACTTTTAAAAATATTTTTATTATCTTTAAGTAGCTGTACAAAAGAGTTGCCATTCAAGTTTATGAGTATAATACATCTTGATCAATATCATGCTTTTCAAAACATTCTTACCCTAAAAGAATTTCTCAGGTTCATTTTGTTCAAATTGTTCTACTTTGCTGTTTTAGACATTAAATACTGCTTTTACATATTGCCATTCCACAACCTTCATTTGTATGTAAACCAAAATTCTAAGTGTTGTTTCTAGAACTTGATCATTTGATGATCTTATCTTTCTAGTAGGAAATAAAATACAATATTAAATCATTCCACTGAAAAGCCAGCTTTGACATGGCTACAACATAATGGTTATTAAGCTTCTAAACATGTCTCACTTCCATAGGGAAGTGAGAAACTATTCACCCGTATGGTCTTAGCTTTGTTAGCACCTACTCAGTCTCCAGAATGATTTGCTTGATCCCTTTAAAACTTGATATTCTTTGATCAGTCTCTCATTTTACTGACAACATTGTAGTATTTCAATGCTATGTTACCATTTTCTTGGGAAAAATATTTTACTTATAGACTAGCAAGAACATTCTTACTGGGAACTGTGTAGTCTTTTTATTAATTTTTCATATTTTATCCAATATATTTTAACAGGCACAATAAAAAGGAATTGGGAATATATTTGTAACCGTAATAAAGAAAAATCGGACATCCTGGGAAATAAAAATGTTGACCCCAAATGTGAAGACAGTGAGAACAAGTTTGACTTTTCAGTGATGTCCTATAATATACTTTCACAAGATTTATTGGAAGATAATTCTCACCTTTACAGACACTGTCGACGGCCAGTGTTACATTGGAGTTTTAGGTTTCCCAACATTCTGAAAGAAATTAAACACTTTGATGCAGATGTAAGTACAACATAATCATCAAAAATTTTTTCACACAAGAAAAATTGATAAATATTTTATTTGTGCCTTTGTAGAATAAGAAGGAAGACGTTAAAGCATAATGATGGAATATTATTTCATGATATATATGACTTCCTTGCTAATGGTTATGGGTATAAATTGTCATCTGATTTCACTGGAAAGGATCTAAAGGGTTTTAATGATTTTGAGGTTGGGATTGTTTCAATAATATAAAGCTCTTATCTGAATGATAATCAGATAAATCAATCTCTTTAATTTTTATTAGCATAAATTAATTGTACAAAGTGAAGGATTTCACAGTGATATTTCCATAATATACTTTGATCATACTCACTTCTCTGTTACTCTTAAAAGAAATCAGTCTCAAGAAAGGATTCAACAGATTAGTGCTAGTGTCTATATAAATTCAGAAAAGATAACCTGACATGTAAGTTAAAAATATTTCTTTGAGGAACTGGAGGAATGGCTAAAGTGACGGAGTGCCAGCTATGAGCACAAAAGGCAAGTAAGTACAAGGCACTGAATTCAAGCCCCACTACTAGCCAAAAAAAAAATTTGGAGGTTGTTTAGGATAGTAAGCAAGTACCATGTGACTAAAAGTTAGAAATTTTAAGATTGATGATATTTGAAACCATTAATCAGATCCATGTATACATAATAAAAAGTGTATTAAGTGTTTGATTTGAAATTGATTTTGGAATTCTGGAAGCCTGTTTTTTAAAGATGAAAGAAAGCACCAAAAAATTTGTATTTGTGCCTATATGTTTTAATTTGAGCCATTTTTTATCTCCCAAGGTTCTTTGTTTGCAAGAAGTTCAAGAAGACCATTATGGAACAGAAATCAGGCCAAGTTTGGAGTCACTGGGTATAATATAACCTGTTTTAGCCAAATTTACCTTTTTTTAAATTAGTATGAGCTAGTTATAGGGTATATGTGACATTTTTATACATGTTTGTAGCATATTCCAATTAATTTCCCCTCTGTCACTCCGTATTTGTGGATTCATGCATAACTTGCTAAAGAAAGATGTGTGACACATATGGCCTCAAAAAAATGTTAATTTTTGAAACTCTTGATACATCTTTTAAATGATCAAGGCAAGATTGAGGTATTTCAGTAGGAAAATTTGTGTGGAGACATAATTTTAATTCAAAGAGTAAGATTATTAGAATCCTTTTTTAATAGTTTCCTTTCCCTGAATTGCTATAGTTCTGCCCACCACTAGATCTCTAAGCTTTTGAGCTCCATGAGATCAGCAGAGCTACCAGTAACTCATGGGCAAAAACTACAAACCCATGTGAAGAAACTTAGAGACAGGTCATCTCTGGTCACACAGATTTGAGAAATCTGCATTCATTCAGCAAATATTATTTGAGTCCCTACCACTTACTGTGCATTGTTCTAGGAAATGAAGTAGAGCATTTGGCCAAACAGGTACTGCCTTGTAGAATGTACATGCTAGTGGAGAAAAGCTGACAATAAAACAAGTAAGTGAATTAGTATATTAAGTAATAATAGTTTTCTGGAAAAGAAGCAGTAAAGTGTTTTAAACAATGATTAGACAAAGTGATATTTCAACAAAGACTTAAAGAGGTGAAGGAAGAGGCATGCCTAGAACATTCCAGATGATGCAGAGAAAGTGGACTCTGATGTTGAAATGTGGTAAGGGCAGAGTAAAACCAGTGTGGTTGGAATGGAGTGAGGAGGAAAAGTTCAAAAAGATGAAAGATTATAGGTCAAGTATGAGGACAGGCCATTGTAAGATTCTATAGTCATTGTCATGATTAAGTTTTACTATGTTGGAACTGAGAGAGTGATAATGCTCATAATCCATATTAAGGACTTAAATCTGCCATTAAAGAGACAAGTTAGATTCAAGTGTAAGCATTTTGTTTTGCTTTTAGGGTGGTTTTGCTATGTGGCATAGGCTATACTCAAACTGGATCTTCCTACCTTCACTTCCTGAGTGTTGGGATATCAGATATGTGCCACCAAAAAAAGTTTTGCCTAGCTCAAAAATGGATACTATAAAGTCCTACACATTGGTAATACCAGTACTCAGAAAATGGAGATAGAGGAGGATCAGGAATGTGAGGCCAACCTAGACTACCTCTAAAAACATGAAAGGAGAAAAAAACTGAGAAAAAAAATAGGATACTTTCCTGTCATTTTTTTCTTCCTCTAGTGCTGGGGATCAAGCCTTACCCATACTAAGAAAAAGTTCTACCATTGAACTGGGTCCCCAGCTGTAGTCCTAAGGCTTTTGTGTTTTATTCCAATACTTAATAGCATTGTATACTGTTATGCAGAATACACTTTACTAAACATTGTCCAAAAATATTAGCAGAGCTGTATTTTGACAAATGTGTTGTTATAAATCTATTTCTCTTTTATAGGTTATCATTGTGAATATAAGATGCGGACAGGAAGGAAACCTGATGGCTGTGCCATTTGCTTCAAACACTCCAAATTTTCACTTTTATCAGTGAATCCAGTGGAATTCTACCGCCCTGATATTCCTCTATTGGACAGAGATAATATAGGATTAGTTTTACTCCTACAGCCTAAAATTCCATGTGCTTCCACTTCTTCCATCTGTGTAGCTAATACACATCTATTGTATAATCCAAGACGAGGTGATATTAAGCTGACCCAGTTGGCGATGCTGTTGGCAGAAATTTCCAGTGTTGCCCATCAGAAAGATGGCAGCTTCTGTCCTGTTGTTATGTGTGGTGACTTTAATTCTGTTCCTGGTTCTCCACTCTATAGTTTCATAAAAGAAGGGAAATTGAACTATGAAGGACTTGCCATAGGAAAGGTAAGTGCTTGTTTCATCATTCTTAGGTGGTTGCTCTATTGACCATAGTGAGGGTAGTCATTAGGTGGCTTTTGGAAAGCCTTCATGACCCACTATTCTGTCTTACCTACAACTGGTCATTGGTAACTTAGTAGACTTCATATCATCTTTTCCATTTATCCATGGAAACACTCTGCTTAGAGGTATTACCAGTCAGCCAAAAAAAAAAAGGAAGAAAATCACTAACAAACATGGGGATCTCACAAGGAACTGTTTACACGGTGGCAGAGTAGAATTTTAAATGCTAGATATGGGCAGTATGATTAGCAAAATGGTAATATAAATTCTCTTTTACACAATAATAACTTTTAATTCTTCAGTATATAATTTACCCACATTATTTTCATTATACTTTCCTCTGCCTAATTTAGATGATTTGCTCTTTGCATTAAACCAAAATTTTCTTGGATGGTAGTTTTAAATTGTACAAGATTTTTAACTCCTTTAGTATTTGATGTACTAGGAACTGTATAGCTGCTAGAAAAAGGGAGAGGCAATATTAGTTCAAATGAAGAAAAGTATATGTCAGAAAAGACTTATCATTTCATGAAAATGGTAAGCACTTTCTGAACTATACTTGATAAGCACAAATAGTCATTTAATATAGTGAATAAAAGGTAATAAGTTTTTAATTACCTTTAAGACATGACTTTTTCAGTACATAAATAAATATCTATTCACTTAAGACACCTGTTGAAATTTTGTTTAGGTATCTGGCCAGGAACAGTCTTCACGGGGACAAAGAATTTTATCTATGCCCATTTGGCCCCCAAACCTAGGTATCTCACAGAGCTGTGTGTATGAGGTACAGCAGGTGCCAAAAGTAGAAAAGACAGGTAAGTGTTTGCAGTACATTTGGCAGTTTGCTGGGTAATAATTCTCCCTTTTGAGACAAAACTAAATTTTCAAAGGGATAATGTCTCATGGAATATACATATCTATATATAGTTACTTACTTTTATTTCAAGTTTACACGAAGTTAAACTTCCAGAATTGTCTATGCATGACCTACTTGCATGTTGCCTTAGAAATGCTTTTATTTTTCCATTCTAGACTATGAGATAAAACATTTAATTCAGCATCTGTCTAAGCTAGATACATCTTAAGCATCGTTTCTAGTGTAAGAGGGCTAGAACCCAGACAAAGTAGAACCAAATGAACTCTATGCTGATAGGACTAATACATTTCTCTCTTTTCTTTCAGATGGTGATGTGACTCAAACACAGCTGGGGGAAACTGACGTCCTGGTAACAGCTGAAAAGTGAGTTCTGAAGAACAACAATAGACATTTCCTGACTGCATGGAATAAAAATTACTTCTCATATACTTGGATCAGAATGAAGATGATGATAGTCCATGCTAGTAGAAAGAACTGAACCTTACGTCATGATAGGAATTTCACTCCTGACTGCATTTTTTGAGATATTTGCTTGTGTACAAGAAATTTAACATCTCTTGAGTTCAGTTTCCTCGAAACTCTAGAGTTCAAGATCCAGTACCAGCACACGCAAACACACACAAAAAGTGTGTTTATATGTATAGTTATCTATAAACAGAATTTTTCATAGTAAGATAGCAATTTGAAAGACATCCATTTACTTTTATGTATGTTTATTGTAAGAAGACTTACTACATAGCTCAGGCTGTTCTCAACTGACAAGATCTCCTGAGTCAACTTCACAAGCTCTGAGATTATGGACGTGCACCACTTCACCTGGCCCTAGTTAAATTTTCTGTGTGTGTGTGTGTGTGTGTGTGCATGTGCATGTACGTGTGTGCATGTGTGGTATGGGCATGTATGTGCACATGCCAGTCCTGAGGCTTAGACTCAGGGCCTGGGCACCATTCCTGAGCTTCTTTGCTCAAGGCTAGCACTGTATCACTTGAATCACAGCTCCACTTCTGGCTTTTTGGTAGCTAATTAGAAGTAAAAGTCTCATGGACTTTGCTGTCCAGCTGGCTTTGAACTATGATCCTCAGAATTTAGCAGCTGGACTTATTTACATTTAATAATTCTATATAAGTAAATAAAAGTTATCAGATACCAGAAGTTGCTAAGGGTGGGGACATGGCTCAAGTAGTTGCATACCTGCTTAGCAAACTCAAGCTTTCAGTACAAATCTCAGTACCACCAAAATAAAAAACAAAATTAGAAGTTAGAAGTTCAGAGTACTTTCAAGGGATTCTTTGTTCTTTGACATGAGTTTATTAAAGCAATGGCCACAGTTTTTTGAGTATCTCCTCAGTACCTAAAAGGGTGCCTGGAACTTAGTAGATGTTTGGTTATCATTTCTTTTCAGGGCCTGGGCACTGTCCCTCAGCTCTTCAGCGCAAGGCTAGTGCTCTACCCCTTGAGCTCCAGCTCCACTTCTGGTTTACTGAGTGTTTTTTGTTGTTGTTGTTGTTGTTGTTTTTGGGAGGGGTCCGATCGTGGGGCCTGAACTCTGGGCCTGGGCACTGTCCCTCAGCTCTTCTTTTTGCATCTGTGGTGCTGAGGAATTGAACCCAGGGCCTCATGCATACAAGGCAAGCGCTCTACCACTGAGCCACCTTCCCAGCCCTACTGAGTGGTTTATTGGAGATAAGAGTCTCACATCCTTTCCTGCCAGGGCTTGCTTTAAACCGTGATCCTAAGATCCCAGCCTCCTGAGTAGGTAAGATTACAGGCGTGAACCACCAGCACCTGGCCTTGGTTATCATTTCTTGAATTTTTAAAATGTTCAAAAATTTTAAGGAGGGGCTGGGAAGGTGGCTCAGTGGTACAGCGCTTGCCTTGCATGCCTGAGGCCCTGGGTTCGATTCCTCAGAACCACATAAGCAAAAAGAAAAAAGCCGGAAGTGGCACTGTAGCTCAAGTGGTAGAGCGCTAGCCTTGAGCTGAAGAGCTGAGGGACAGCCCCCAGGCCCAGAGTTCAGGCCCCACGACTGGATCCAAAAAAAAAAAAAAATTTAAGGCATAAATGATCCCTAAAATTATGTTAATAGACAATGATCTAAAGATCATTGCCCCTTACCTATAACATCACCACTATTTATAGCAAGATAAAATGTAAGCCATTATAGAATTTGTCTTAAGATGTAGTACAAGTGGAGTGTGGCAGCATGTCTGTCCTAGTACTGGGAAGCTGAAGCAGGACAATTGCAAGGTCAACACCAGCCTTCACTGTAGACCCAATTCTAGGCCCTCAAGGCCTACCTAGCAAGATTGTCTGTCTGTCTGTCTGTCTCTGTGGTGGAAAATTATTTATTTGAACAAGAATAACAGAAAAAATAGTTCATCTAACTTCAGAAATCTTAAGGATTTCAAATAGCTATGAATGCTATGTTGGTGATTTTCTTAGAAAACAAAACAAGGGAAGCTAGGAAGGTGGCTCAGTGGTAGAGTGCTTGCCTTGCATGCATGAAGCCCTGGATTCAATTCTTCAGCACCATATAAGCAGAAAAAGCCGGAAGCAGCACTGTAGCTCAAGTGGTAGAGCACTAGCCTTGAGCTGAAGAGCTGAGGGACAGCACCCGGGCCCAGAGTTAAGGCCCCAATTCCAACAAAAAAAAAAAAATGAGGGCTTGGCTTAGTGGTAGAGTGCTTGCATAGCTTGCATGAAGCCCTGAATTCAATTCCTCTATACCACATTAAAAAAAAAAAAAAAGCCCAGAGTGACACTGTGGCTAAAGTGGTAGAGTACTGGCCTTGAGCAAAAGAAGTTCAGGAACAGTGCCCAGGCCCTCAATTCAAGTCCCAGGACTGGCAAAAAAAAAATTGTAAGTCTGAGAATACATGTTTCTCAGTTGTGTGGCTTGAACTTATGGCCTGGGCGCTGTCCCTGAGTCTCTTTGTGCTCAAGACTAGCGCTCTACCACTTGAGCCATAACACCACTTTCTGTTTTGAGTGGCCAATTGAAGGTAAGAGTCTCACAGAGACTTTTCTGCCCAAGTTAGCTTCAAACCATGATCCTCAGATCTCAGCCTCCTGAGGAACTAGGATTACAGGTGTGAGTCACCAAGGCCCAGCTATATGTTTGATATTAAGTAGAGACTCTCCATGTCTTTAATTTTAGCAAGCACTACTTACTAAATATTTACTATGTTAGTCTTTGTACTTTTTATTTTTGTTGTCTTTAAATAAGCATATATTAGCTGTATAGGGAAGATTTCATTGTGATATTTCCAAACATTTAAACATACTTAATTTTATAATTAGTGTATTGATTGAGCTCTTTTATCCTCAACTTAGAGCATTGTTAATAGGTTTTAGTTATCACTACATGAATAAATGAACACTTACAATATGGTCTGTTGAAAAAAAAAGCTTGTTCATCTGAGGATGGTGGTATATACCTTAATTCTAGCTCTAGGGAGGTAAGAGCAAGAGACTCCCAAATTTGAGCCCAGCTTGGATTACAAAATGAGATCCTGTCTCACAAAGCAAAGCAAGGAAATGGAGCTGTGGTTGAAGTGGTAGAGCACTGCTAATCTTGAGCAAAAAAAATAATAAGCTCAAGAAGAGTACCTAGGCCTTGAGTTCAAGCCTATGAACAGGGGGGAAAAAAAGCAAAACAAAAAATAATTATGTCCTAATGTATGGTCATAATCTAGAAATTGAAGCAAAGTTACCTTAAATAGAACAAATTTATAGAAATCATGAAAGGCCTGATGGATGCTAATTACTTTTTCTTCTTAATTGTAGAGTATCTTCACATTTGCAGCACCATTTCAGCTTGTCATCTGTTTATTCACATTACTTTCCTGACACTGGAATTCCAGAAGTAACAACCTGTCATTCTCGAAGTGCCATAACCGTAGATTACATTTTTTATTCTTCAGAAAAGGAAGTCACTGCTGAGCAGCCAGGTAAATAAAGACTGTATGTAATCTTAGTTATGCTAGAGAACACAGTGACAAAAACCAAGGCTGAAATTGAGTAAGTTAGCTAAAATCTAGATGAAGTTCTATATTTATAAGGAGCCCGTGGCTCACGGCTACTCAGGAGGCTGAGATCTGAGGTTCGTGGTTCAAAGCTAGCCTGGGCAGGAAAGTTGGTAAGATTCTTATTTCCAATTAACCACCAGAAAACTGGAAGTGTTGCTGTGGCTCAAAGTGGTAGAGCACTAGCCTTGAGTGAAAAAGCAGGGACAGCGCATGGGCCCTGAGTTTAAGCCCCAGGGCCAATGGGGAGGAAAAAAGGAAACTAGAGATGTTTTAAGTAGACAGATGGGCAATATATATAAATGAATCAGATAACTGCCTGTATATATCAGAGAGAGGCAATAAAGCAAATTACTGCATATTATGTCCTTAGTTCTGCCATCCAAATCCAGTCAGTTCCTGAATTACAGATCTTTTATACTGCTTTATATTTTTCTTTATTTTTGAATGTTACTGTAAATGTGAATACAGAGGGATTATATACATTAGGTAATGAGTACATTTCTTTTTGAACAGTGCCCCCCCCCTCACATTCTCTCCCAGATTTTCCCCTTCTGGCTTCCCTTCCCCCATCCCCAGTTGTATAGTTCATTTCCAACATAGTGTCTAGTTAATATCACTGATAAATTGGTTCACCCTTTGTCCACCATGTCTGTGCTTTCTTCCCCTTCCCCAATCAGATAAACTTTTATACAAAAGGTACAAAAATCAAAAACAGCAACAAAAGGGAATAAAACAAAAAGGAAGGAAGGAAGGAAGGAAGGAAGGAAGGAAGGAGAGAAAGAAGAAAGGAAGGAAGGAAGGAAGGAAGGAAGGAAGGAAGGAAGGAAGGAAGGAAGGAGAGAAAGAAAGGAAGGAAGGAAGGAAGGAAGGAAGGAAGGAAGGAAGGAAGGAAGGAAGGAAGGAAGGGAGGGAGGGAAACAGTATAATCAAAAACTTCTTGTTTCCGTTTCTTGGGGTTCATTTCAATAAATATCCTTTTATATGGTCATATGCACATAGCTATTTATTTTTATTTGCTATAACCTTAGTTTTCTATTATAGAAATGGAACATAGTAAGTGTGATCATAGAGTTTTGTGGTTAAGTTTTACTAAGGCATGCTGCCTTCCTTGTAGAACATGTTTATGTTAGCCTTGGAATATTAGTCTGTAATAGGCCTGTCTGTTCCTTGTATGACTCAATTAAGGTCAAGTTGTATACTAAACCAAAAGATTTTAACTGGAGAAGAAAATTTAAAATAATTCAAAAATCTCTTTCAGAAAACTTTTGGAAGCCTTTCATAATAGTAGCCCTTTTCTCTGATTTTCCCCCTTTCGGTTTGTGTGTGCTACCTCTCCCTCCCCTATTTCCTTCTGGGAATTACCTTAGTAACATTCAGGAGATTGCTACTCCTTCCAAACTATGCTTGTACAAAACTTCCTGGAGTTGTCATGCCTGTGAAAGTACACTAGGTGGCAGGAGAGTATCACAGATCGGCGTTTCAGATATCTTACTAAGAGAATGCTTCTGTTCCCTTCAGAAGTGATTCTCTAGAACTGAATTATAATACTTTTCCAATCACCTCATGAACTTCCCAATGGCTGTGGTTGGTAAATGTTTTCATAATACATTTTTTTGTTAAAAAACCTGCTGTCCTTGGGTTGGGAAGGTGGCTCAGTGGTAGAGCACTTGCCTTGCATGCGTGAGGCCCTGGGTTTGATTCCTCAGCACACATAAGCAAAAAGAAAAAAGCCGGAAGTGGCACTGTGGCTCAAGTGGTAGAGCGCTAGCCTTGAGCTGAAGAGCTGAGGGACAGCGCCCAGGCCCAGAGTTCAGGCCCCATAACCGGACCCAAAAAAAAAAAAAAAAAAATTCAAAAAAACCTGCTGTTCTTTAAACTTAATACTTGAATCTATTTCATTTTACAAAATTACAGGCTGGTGGATGGACAGATTTCTTAGGCAGTTTATTTCATATTCATCTTAATATATTTATATATTACAATATTTTTCCAAAGATTTTGCAGAAATTTTAAAAAATCTGACATAAAAATAACATCAAAAACTGCTAAAATTAGAATTCAGCTCTGACTCAAAACCTTAACCATATCTTAAAACCTTGCGTATTAAGTCTTCTAAAGAATTGTCAAGTTCTGTTTCCTCCCTGTTTAGAGAGGACTTATATGATTAACTTAGAGTGACCTGGGGACAGTTTCACTAAATATGTGTTTCTTAATGTAGGAGCTGAAACTGCTTTGATTGGTGGCTTGAAACTTCTAGGTAGACTGTCACTTCTCACAGAACAAGACTTATGGACTGTAAATGGACTTCCCAATGAAAATAACTCCTCAGATCATCTGCCTTTATTGGCTAAGTTCAGACTTGAGCTCTGATTCTGCTTTATCATTTTCTTTTAAATTTAGTTTTCAAAGAATGAAAAGCTCTTAAGTGTTTGCATGTTTATTTTTGTGCTATGGGTTTTCTGAAGAAGTTGTGTTAAATGCTTGAAACATATCAGAAGAAACAAGTTTACAGTATTTTTTTCAATAATGAAAAAATATTTTTACTAATAGTTGAAATCTAAATACTCTTTATTATCAAAGAGATTAAATATTTTTATTCTGAATCCTAGTAATGTTGACAACAGCATTTCAATGTGGTGAATCTTCTTTAGCCCTCTGGGTAAAGAAGTTTACTTCATGTTTTTGGGAAGCTTTATAAAGGATCCAAAGTACCTGAGTTTTTGCAAGCCACAGTAGGTTCCTTTTCAGGCCTGATTTCATTGGGAGAACCCTATGTTTAGAGTTCTCATTCATTCATCTCAGAAATTACGTCATCCATAGGTATCCATCTTTAAGTTTTGAAGGGCTTGATAATGCTTTTAAGTTTAAAAAAACTGTTTAATCCATCTTTTTACTGTCCTGAGCCTTGTTATGTGGGTGCTAGTGGCTCACGCCTGTAATCCTAGCTACTCAAGAGGCTGAGATCTGAGGATCACGGTTCAAAGTCAGCCTGGGCAGGACTGTACGTGAGACTCTTATCTCCAGTTAACCACCAGAAAACCAGAAGTGGTGCTATGGCTCAAGTGGTAGAGCACTAGCCTTGAGCTGAAAAGCTCAGGGACGGTGCCCAGGCCCAGAGTTCAAGACTCATGACCGAGAAAAAAGAAAACAAGGGCCTTCATGTAAGCCCATTCTTTCCACCCTATAGCAGACAGCAGCAGCCAAGAACAGCAGACACTTGGGTTATGCCTTGCCCTGGCAGGCTTTTCTTCTGTTTTTGTTTTTCGTTTTGTTTTTTTTCCATTCAGTTGCAAAAAAAAGATCCCTGGGTTGAGGAAGGCTTTATTTTACTGAACCATTTCAGCAGAAATTTATTGAAAATTGTCTTTGAACAAAGTGGCAGCTCTCAGATTATTTTTGTTATTCCTTAGAAGTTTAACAAAGTAGTAAAACTAGTAAAAGATACCAGCATAAGGTCTTGAAACTCTTAAGTTGTTGTGGTCCCTGTTGGTTTAAATGATTTCTCAGTGTTTTCTTATGGTATACTCACATGAGAAGGTGCTTAACACTTTCTTATGAAGTGTTAGAAGCAGATCTCATAAATCTGGTAGTTGACTCTATACAAGTAGTCACAAAAAAACAAGCACAAAATGTGGAAATTTCCTCTGCTCTTAAGATAGTAGGATCAGGAATTATAGGCATTTTTACTAAGTAGTCATTTTGCACTAAATTATAAATGTTTTTACAGTATCTTTTATTAATAGAATGTTTTTTCTTAAACTAGAAAACAGTAGTCTTCAACTTTAAAAAGTTTTGTACTTAGGGTTGGAATTGTGACTGAGGTGGTAGAGTTCTAGCCAATGAGCGCAAGTGTCAGATAACGAGTTCAAGTCCTGCTCTTAGAAAAAAAGAAAAAACTTTTGTACTGAATCATTTACTATGATTATTTTTAAATAAAAGAGAAGCCTCAGAAGAGGCAAGTGGGTTATGAAGATGTCTAGTAAAAATAGTTCTAAGTGAATATGTTTAAATGTTTCTCCCTTTTAATTTTGTTTACAGTATTAACTAGTTCCCAGATTGTCCACATTTTTCAGTTTGTGGAATATTACATATCTTGAGTAACAGCTATAGTCATCATCAAATTACAATGATAGTCCAATTAGCCCTTTGTAGTATTAGGGAAAGAAAAATGATTCATTGATTAACAACTATTCTATATTGAGTGAATTTTTTAATAAATGGCTTTATTATAAAGATCATTGTTAGTAAACTAGCATCCTTGGAAACCTGTATAAACTTAATTTTTTTGTATTCTGATTAATGTATTGTGAATTTAAGCCCATTTCATGTGTTTCACTATGATAGAGTTGATCTGTAAAACTGCTTTCTATGTTAGCTTATCAAATGAAGCATTATTTAGTGGACCAGAAGCCAATGGGTAAAAGTAATTTTCTCTACTAAAAAAGCTCCACACAAACAAAAATAATAACAATATTAACATACTTCTGTTTTCTTTTTTGACCTGTAGACTCAATAACTCTACTGGAGAGTTGTATTTACCTGACAAAAACAAAATCTGGTTAACAACCACAGAAAACAAATCTCTCTTAAGTGTTACACTATACAAGTTTTAAATGCAAAGAACTGTGAAGTAATAAAATTCTGGCCTTACTATACTTTGTCATAAAAATATAATATGCAAATTTGAAATTTGTCCTTTTTTGGAATTTAACAACTGTCTGCTTTTCATCTTTTATGGATGAAAAGAAAAAGGAAGGGAGGGGGAAAGGACAGGGAGAAAAGGAAAAGAGTTTAAATGGTTGAGGAAACAGGCATCAGATCATTTGCACTTTGTACCTGTAAATTTTGTAATAAACTATTATACATCTGTGCATGAAGTTTTCTGCTAAATGTTTAAGGTGTTTAAGCTGACCTATTTCATGTTCTTAAACTGTTTTATATCATCTTATAGCCTTTATTACTTAGGGCAAAGCTCAAACATAATGAACTGAGATGTACTAAAATGAAGTAATATTTATATAGTCTGAAAATGATGAAAGAAGTAAGGTGAGAGAAGGATAAATTTGCTCACTTAGGTCCAGTGTATAGTAAGAGCACAAGAAAAAAATAATAAACCAGACAATTTTTTGGTTTTAGAAGAAACACAACCCTTTAAGTTTCCAGATGGTTTTATTAAAGTTCCATGCTGTATTATAAACATACAAGTGATGAGAAAACAGTAACTAGAAACATGCACTTATCTGGCATTCTCTAAAATACCATTATACAAGTTTTCATTGACTTAGAAAAATACCCACTAAAACAATCACAGTTATTCTGAAAGATTTAAGAAAAAAATGTATTGGCCAGAACAAAGTTCAAGAGAATAAACAAGATTCTGAATTGTATGTCAAAAAAACTGTACAAGATTGTACATAAAACTATAGTTTACAAAAGCCTTAGGTATAGTAAGAATACTGAATTAAGATTTCCAAAGTTCTGTTATCAATATCTATTAATAAAATCCTTATGAAATAATTGACTTAGAAAAAGTGAGATGTTCATGATTTCCGTGAGTATAGAAAATAGTAAATATCACTAAATACCACTTTCTGAAATAAAGTGTACTCAAAACAGCACAATGTATAGTCTCAAATTTTCTGTCATTCATTTAAACTTTGCTTGTATTGCCATGACAATCTTACACATAAACTTTCTCTTGGACTTCTTTAACAATTAGATTCTGAATTACTTCATGGTTTTATTATAATTTGAGTTCTTAAAATTAGTTGTAAATGGTATAATGTTGGGTTTATTTTTCCATGTTACTGTTTTAATTACTATATTAGAATTTAGAAGTTTAGGAATTTTCCTATATCTTCTAGAAATTAGCGTGTCCTATAAGCAACAAAACAGTGTCGAGCATGAACAGTTTTTAAGTGTTTTGGTGATTTAATTGTTGCTTTGGAAAATGAATCTAAACACCACAAAGTAAGTGTGGAAGAAATTAAGTCACTAGTTAAGTCATCAAGCCAGCTGGCAGTTTTTAAATTATACATTAAGACTATTAGGAAGTTTCATACTGCTTGTCTCTTTTCTTGTGTTAGAAGTTAGAGGCTATGCAACCATCTGTTTTAGATGGGATCATCACTCCTTAGGTAATACTTGGTCATAGGATAGTTGTGGCATTTTATTTATTGTATTTACTGGATATTGTAAGTTTCAAATGAATAAACAAGATAAATGGCTGAGTCAGTATTGTTTCAGAATAAGGATGAAATTATTCACTAGCTACTGAACATCTAAATGCATTGGCCATGAGGTTGCAGATATGTTTATCATGCAAAGATGTACAAAGATAACATTATTTTTAGAAATGATGGGATACTGGACACGAAACTCAGGACCTTGAACATGATACGAATGCATCCTACTATGAGGTACACCCCATGCCCTCCTAACCCACTTTAAACTCTAATAATACTTCAAGGAAGTGATTTAAGTTCAGAATTTTAAATTTATGCTGCATTTTAGTTTGTGACAAGGACTGTAATGCACTAAAGGACATAGTATTTCCTTCAAGAAAATAAGTGCTTTTACTAACACAACTGATTTTTAGATTAGAGCCAGCTCTGGTGCACATAGCTAACTGACAGATTAAGTCCTTTTACTTTCCTTGTCACTCCGAAAGTTTTCTTTTTTAACCACCTTCCTGTAACCACTTTTATTAAAGCCAGAGGCAAAGCACTTTTGTGGACCAGCAGACTTTCCTTAAGTATGTCCTTTGGTCTTGTGAGTTGACATGGTTGAAAAGATAAAACAAATGAAACAGTATAGAAGCTCTCCTCTTGATACTTATATAACATACAATTTACTTTAGTTACCCTGTGTGGTCTGCAACCAGGAGTTACGCTGTAACTTCATAGATCACACCATAAAGTGTAATACTGTACTGGAAGACTTTTCCATTAAAAAAAAAAAAGGTTTCTACTTTTTATAATTCATTCTATTTTCCAATACTTCTTAAATTCCATGAAATGTACCTAAAAGCAAGGTACTAGAAAATCATCACATCCTATATCCTATCAGCTTTGGCCTTAATATAAGATGTCAGAGCACATCTTTATCAGTGAGTCCTTCAGAATCAAAGCTTGCTTCTGTTTAAAATCAGTTAAAATGTGAACAGAAAAGTTATCTACTTCTTACAACTTGTTGCCTTGTTCCTGGTGTCTGCCTCTCTGACTGACTGACAGATAATATCCTGCTAACTAAGAAGGGCATGCCTCCTGTGCGTTTAGCTAGCTAAGACTACACAAAGTTTAAACGTAATGACAGAATGTAGACTAATGTCTGAAGTGCTTGTTTTGTTTTGAACGAACAAAAAAACTGCTGTTAGTGAATACTGTAAAAAAGACTATAAGATCCTAAAAATGGGTCCCGTATTGCCAAAAGAATTTCAGTGCTTTTTAGTAAAACACTTGCATATAATACCTTAACTCTCATCACGTGCATCAGGAAAAAAAACTCCCAAGCAATGGAGATTCCCCATGGGAAAATACTGGGGAAACAATACAAATAGAATATAAAAAAACAAAATGCCATTAAATTTGCATATCTGATGTAAAAAAATGCTGAGGTAATATTAACTGCTTTAAAAAAAAAAAAAAAACCACCCATCTTTGCTTCCATTATTGCTGAAAAAGAAGGTAATACTGACTGAGTTACCTTACTATACCAAAAAAGGGAGAGAAGTTTATGAACATTGACTACTGGTGAAGCATAATATCCAGAGCAAGTAAAAGTAGGCAAATGGGAAAATAAAAAACTAAAAAGTTAGTGCTTATTATCCTTGAGATCTGGAGTGAAGGAAACAGTGCAGCCCCGTGGGGCTGATGACTTTAGCCTTATCATGGTCACCTCTTCAGGAGTTTGTTTTGTTTTGTTTAAAGCTAATCGTGTCCCCATTCACTCAGATTCTGTTTCTAGGTGAATCCTTAAAAATAAAATCCCCAAGCTCTTAATAAATAATTGCAGTTCCTCCTGAAGATGCTGGGTAAAGTGCAGAAAAAAGCACCACAGAAACTCTTGCTGGCCAGTATGGCTTGGCTACTAGATTCGGATTTGATAGCCCACTTCATTCAGAGTACTGAGGTCAGCCATCTTCTTTTCAGGCAGAGCAGGCCTAAGGATGAAAGACATG
The DNA here is from genome assembly GCF_024711535.1 of Dipodomys merriami. NCBI lineage: Eukaryota > Metazoa > Chordata > Mammalia > Rodentia > Heteromyidae > Dipodomys > Dipodomys merriami. The sequence goes on from NW_027204604.1 coordinate 5,012,729, forward strand.
AAGAGGATGGGGCAGAAAGGTAATGAGCTTTTAAAAACCTAGGTCTTCTACTCAGTTCTGCTAACTTGTCTCATTCCCTGTGCTCAACACATATACACTCATACTGCCACTGCCACACTTGCTTCCCAACCCTATTTGTTCTCCAAGTCTGCTTTTATAGGTTTTCAGGGACATGCTAACAGATTAAAACACTTTCATTGTTCAGTTTTAAGCTTGAACTGGGTGGCACTAAAACATTTTTTTTTTTTTTTTTTTTTTTTGTCGGTCGTGGGGCTTGAACTCTGGGCCTGGATGCTGTCCCTCAGCTCTTCAGCTCAAGGCGAGCGCTCTACCACTTGAGCTACAGCGCCACTTCCGGTTTTCTGGTGGTTTATTGGAGATAGGAGTCTCACGGTCTCTCCTGCCCGGGCTGGCTTTGAACCGCGATCCTCAGATCTCAGCCTCCTGAGTAGCTAGGATTACAGGCGTGAGCCACCGGCGCCCGGCTGCACTAAAACATTTTTAAATCCAATATCTTGCAAGAGTCTAATAATCACTTACTCCAGAACTCAGTGAAAATTCCCCCAGCAACACTACCTTCCCAGGGAAGCCCAGGAGTTACAAAATGACTCAAGTGACTGAGGTTCTGGGAGAGGTTCTCAGCTACCCTTGGTGGAGGGTTACTATTCAAGTTTAAATCTATTAATTCAAGACGACTCTCTTAGAATTTTAAGTGAAAAAGGATGTCAGTATAGAAACCCCATCGGTGGCAAAGCACCTCCTTAAATACTTTCTAAAATATTTCCCAACAGAAAACTACTGGGCTGGGAAGGTGGCTCAGTGGTAGAGCGCTTGCCTTGCATGCCTGAGGCCCTGGGTTCGATTCCTCAGCACCACATAAGCAAAAAGAAAAAAGCGGGAAGTGGCACTGTGGCTCGAGTGGTAGAGTGCTAGCCTTGGGCTGAAGACCTGAGGGACAGCGCCCAGGCCCAATGTTCAGGCCCCACAACCAGACCCCCCCCCCAAAAAAAAAAAAAACTAAGCATTTATGTTGAAATCATGTAGAAGTACTTGAAAAGTAAGCCAGGCACCTGTGATTCACGCCTGTAACCCTAGCTGCTCAGGAGGCTGAGATCTGAGGATCATGGTTTAAAGCCAGCTCAGGCAGAAAAGTTCTTAAGACTGATCTCAAATTAAGCACCAAAAGAAAAAAGCCAGAAATGAAACTGGCTCAAGCGCTAGATGAGCAAAAAAGCTCAGAAATAGTGCCCCGGCCCTGAGGTCAAGCCCTAGAAGTGGCAACAAAAAAAAAAAAAAAAAATACTTTTAAAAGTATTGCAAAGATTTCTTATTAATACATCATCTATTTCCACTAAAGTCAATTTCTAAATTACTTTACAATATAGCCCTGTGCCTATGGATTTTCATAGTTTAACTTGTTTTCCATTTACCAGTGAACGGTTCACTCTTACCAGCTTGGATAAAAGATAACCAAGACTATACTAAGTTTAGGACATTCAATGTATAGTGAGTTCTAATCCAGAAGTTTCAGATCTAGACAGTTTTGCATGAAAATAGCATTTTTTAGTTATTTGTGAACCTTCTTATGTGCTTAAAAATTAAAATATACTTGTAAAGATTGGGGGGTTTTGTGGGAAGAGTGATAGGTAGGACTGGGGTTTGAACTCAGACCTATACTTGCTAGGCAGGTATTCTGCTGATCCAAATCTCCAGCCCCTTTTTTGTACTGCTGATTTTTCAGATGAGGTCTCACTTCTTGCCTAAACACATACCTGGATTATGATGTGCCTGTTTTAGGCTTGCCACCATAGCTAGGAAGATAAAGACTATATCCCTTCCGTTGAGATGTAGTCTCACTGGATTTTCTATCTAAGCTGGCCTTGAATCACAATCCTGGTCTCAGCTTCCTAAGTGGCTAGTATTACAGAGACTTGAGCCACTAGCATCCAGCTGTAAGTTGCTTAATTTGCATCTTTGAAAGAGCTTCTGACTGCCAGTGCTTTCTCTTTGGCATGAAAGTAGTCCCATCTCACTCAGATAGAAATGAACAGCTCACTACTCAGCTCAGCTCAGTGAATGGCAGGTCCCAAGCCAACAGATTCTGCTTCTCTGTCTGTCACTCGCTCTCTCAGATGGAATCCTCATGATCCAGTCCATGTTCATTCTCTCTGAAGTGGTCAAGCAGCCTTCCCCAATGTACTATTTGGCCCTCTAAAACAACTAGTCATCTTAATTGTCACTGTTTTACATAGGGCTTATTAACCTGACCATGGACTTATTTCTATGGGTTTTTCCTCATGATCCCTGGGACAAACCCTCAATGCTGAAAATATAGCTAATTGCAGGTAGATATCTCACATGTGTAAGATCTCATGCTTAAAACTTCCCATCTTGAGGTCCAATCATTCTTTGGAGATTCCCTGCTCCCTTTAAATAGGGCCCACTGCTGACATCTCTGGAAGAATGGGCTTACGGGGGCCACAGGAGGTCCCTCCTCTTTTTTTTTTTTTTTTGGTTTGGTTTTGATTTTTGTTTTTTCGGTAGGTTGCGGGGCTTGAACTCTGGGTTTGGGTGCTGTCCCTGCACTCTTCAGCTCAAGGCGAGCACTCCACCGCTTGAGCCACAGCGCCACTTCCGGTTTTCTAGTGGTTTATTGGAGTCTCACAGACTTTCGGACTTTCCTGCCCGGGATGGCTTTGAACTGTAATCCTCAGATCTCAGCCTCCTGAGTAGTTATGATTACAGGTGTGAGCCACCGGCACCGGGCTTGGTCCCTCCTCTTAAGTGGACAGCTGAAGGGATCACAGTGTTCCTGTATGAGTCAGACTTTTGTTTCAGTCCCAGTCTTAAGCCCACTAATAGGGAGAGAGCCTAGTATACTTACAGGCCAGTCACGTTTAAAGAGTCTTTATGTGTCTTGTTTGGCCAAAAGCCTAAAATGAAATGTTTTATCTCTCTGCTTAAGATTCATCTTTCAGCTAATTTGCAACACTGTCCCTGAAAGCACACTCCCCATACGTTAACATCAGCCTTACGAGGCACATGCTGCTAGAAAGGTAAGTCAACTTCTTGCCTCCCTGGTGGGCTCTACTTTAGAAAATTCAGCCATAAAAAGCTCATCTGCCAATAGATAAGCCTGAAGCACTTCTATGTACTCCTTGGCTTTAGAATAGGATTAAATGCAGGCCATTTCCTACAGCAGTTATGACTTCCACACTACCTTTTTGGTGCTGTCACTATGGAAGCACAGATTTCTTATCCAAATATAAACTAGATTTGTATTAGCTGACTTAAGCTGGTGCCGACTTTAATGATCTATGTGTGACAGAGTCAGTGGTTCCTCAATATCCAGGCTCATATTCTTTATTGACCCCACCCCTGATTTAGCAGAGCAAATGGTGCTTGACTACAAACTACATTTCCCAGCCTCCCTGCAGCCAGGTGTGGCCTTGGGTTAATTTGTAGCCAATGAGATTAAGGAAAGTATGGAGTAACATTCAGAACACCGCTTCAAAAGACAACTGGAAGATGCCATTTATCTCTTCCTTTCCTCTTTGTTTTTCCTTGTCTTTGTGCATTCCTCCTAAAGAGAATGTGAAAGGGATGGGGGAAGCTCTGACCTCCAGGAGGTCACTAAAGACAGCACAAGAGGGAATAGCCTTGGGATTATAGGCCTGTACCACTGTACCAGCTAGGGAATCACCCTTATAGTAACCCTGTAACCCTGTAATCTATGCAGGGCTAAAATCTTGAGATCTCATACTCTCCCTGAAAACAATTCCTGAGCTTATCAAGAGAATCATTTGTTTCATAATCCTTGTAGCACCTACCAATTGACTCACCCTAGATTCTGAACATGTGTATATATGCCTATGCATGTGTGTATAGTATATATTGGAGACTGAACCTAGGGCCTTAAACATGCTTTCTATTACTAAGCTAGCTATAGTCTTCTTTTTTTTTTTTACCCTCAGTATAGGAACTTGAAGTCTGAGACTTGCTCTGTTGGTCAGCTGGAACTCTACCATTTGAGCCATACCTCTACTTCTAGCTCTTGGCTGGTTAATTAGAGATAAGATCTCTTGGATTTGTCTGCTCAGACTAGTTTTGAATGGTAATTCTCAGATCTCAGCCTCCTGAATAGCTAGAATTAATAGGTGTGAGCCACTGGTGCCTGACTTCAGCTTTGCTTTCACCCCCCCCCCCCCCCCAGGCCTTGGCAGCAGCTTCCTCAGCATCAGATCACACCCATATGAAAATACTGCCAGTAAGAAGCTAGCTTAGTATTGTTCCTGAAGTGTTGGAGTCCATCTGACCTGCCTGGCCTTTTTTTCTGTCTGCCCTGTGCCTAGCAATACCTTCTGAGACGTCTGTGCAGGCCAGGATACAGGGTCAAGAATGGCATCTGCTTGCCCACTTGTCCTGTCGTGAGGCCTCAGTGCGATAGAAGCCACTTTTTGGCTACTCACTGGTTTTTCTCATAGGAAAAATTCTGTTTCTCAGGACTAGAGCCCCTCATACCTGAGAAACAGAATTTTCTCCACACTCCTTTGCATTCCTTAGACTTCACCCTTTTAGCTGTGTTCTGCTATTGGCACATCTGAAAATAGAGAAGGTTTAATTTGGGAGTCTTTGGCCTCCTTTTTCTAGACCTTTGCTTAGCATTTCCATCCATTCCCCTTGTGCTTCTTGGGTGCCCGGAAATTGCCATTATAAATAGCTTTTATTATTAGGTGCTTACATTGTGCCAGACATTGTGCTAAATAGAAGGTTTACATTGACACTCAGCCCTTTTGGGAAAGAGCGAGCACTGAGGTCAGGGGACTTGCCCAAACCAAAGTTGCACTGTTAGCAAGAATTGATCCTCAGAATCTAGGGCCCAAGGCTGGTGCTGGTGGCTCATGCCTATATCCTAGCTATACTAGAGGCTGAGATCTAAGGGTCAAGGTTCAAAGCCAGCCAGGGCAGGAAAAGTCCATGAGACTCCTATCTCTAGTTAACCATAAAATGCCAGATGTGGAGCTGTGGCTCAAGTGGTAGAGGAGCTCTAGCGTTGAGCAAAAAAGCCCAGGCCCCAAGTTCAAGTCCCAGTACCAGTGCGACCACACACACACACACACACACACACACACCAAGAATCTAGGGCCCATGACTTTAACTACAGTGCCTCCATCCTCTCACACCCTAATTAAGGTATGTTCACTTATCTGAGACCACCATGGTCTCCCCTGCCTCTACACCCTGATCATGCTGCCCGTACTTTGAAATGTCTTTCCCTATGTCTTGTCTTCAAGTCCAACCCATGGCACCAAGTACCATGCAGCATTTTCTAATTTCTGACACTCAAAATCCAGTACTTACTAAGTGTTGTTTCTACTGACCACCATCCATGGGTCTGTCCCAGAAACTAAATAAGGGCAGGACGCAAGTACATTCATCTATGAATCCCACTACTGAATACCTACCATTCAATGAATAGTTGAGGTCTCTGATAGGTAAATGGAAGATTGGGCTTCATACGCTACTATGATCATGGACTACTTTAAGTGCTAAGCCAAGAACTCGTGTTACTTTGCCAATTTTAAGAGTTAACAAAAAGAGGTTTTTGTTTGTTTACATACAAATTTTAACTGAATGTGGTTCTGTCATGACAGATAGCTCGTAGGCTCCCAAAGCAGAGACAAGGTTTTCTTCTTCCTCATGGTCCCCAACCCACTTAGGTATCTAGAAGCAGGCGGGGTAGGGTAGGGGTAAATTCTGGCAGAAAGCAAACAAAGCTGAGAATCCTGGTGGATAGTGAAGAAGATGAAACCCTTTCACAGCAACAATGGCTGTAGTTTCTGGCATGGCAAAGGGCCGCACCTGCCCCAGGGCCCAGCTAGAAAGCGTGCTCAGTAGCCAGCTCATGTCAGGGCCAGGGCTGGCTGAGCTATTGGGCATGCAGAAACTTCTTCCCAGTGCTCCCTAATTTATAATTAGAACCTTGCCAGGGGGTTATTTTTAAGGAACACAGGCACCAAGATGATGATTCAACCAGGTCTGCGCTTGCCCAGATCCTCTCATCAGATCCTGGGCTATTATTTTACACTGAACAACGCATTTCTCCAAGCCCCTCTGAGTCCAAACAAGGGCAAAGAAAGCAAAGGATTTTTCTCTCCTGGGCTTTTGAACAGCACTCTGGAGGAAGAGGGGTAGAAGAGTCTAAATTTCCTTTGAGTCACTTTGTGGGAAGAATAAGACCTCCTCTCTCAGCACACAAGGGTGATGCCAAACGTGTCCATTGTCATGGAGCCAGAGTGAGCTAGGGTAAACTGCTGCCCATCCAGTATCTCCCTACCTTTAACCCTAATTTCAGATCTGTACCCCAGGAGCCAACTGGACCCAGGCTGTGAGGGGGAGGTAGGCTGGGAGGAAAGCACCATGGGTACGTGCTATAGAAAGTCCCCCCTTCACAGTGAGTGCATCAGGTGCTTCATGCACAGAAGCAACCTCTGCGCTAGATGCTGCCAGTAGCCACTGAAGCCACAAAAAGCCTTGGAGCCAGAAAAGGATGGCAGCATCTTAAGGACTACAGTAATACATCACTGCACCTTGAGGCTGAAACACAAGTTGGTGTGTGTGTCTGTGTAAGGGTTTAAGCTACTGTAATCCCAGCTCCTTGGGAGGTAGAGAACAGGAGGATTGTAGTTCAAGACCAACCCAAGCAAAAAGTTTGAGAGAACACTCCCCCCTCCCCCCCAACCATCTCAACCAGGTGTGGTGCCTGTCATTGTAGCTATATAGAAGCATCAGTAGGGGATGGTGATCCAGGTCTGCCTCGGGGGAAAGGTAAGACCATACCAAAAAATTGAAAGAAGGAAAAGGGGTAGATGCCTAAGTACACAGTGCCTGCCTAGCAAGTGCCACGAAGCCCTGAGTTCAAATTCCCAGTACTGCCAAAGAAAATAAAAACTGAAGAGGAAAAAAGCTTCTAGGGCCCTCCAGAACCCCCAGCCTCCCCTCTGCCCAGTTGGCAGTAAACACACACCCTCACACTCACACCAGGATCGGCCAATTGCTGGTGGTCCGGGTAAGAGACCTCTCTTGCCAACTCCGGCAGGAATTAGGGCAAGGCAAGCAGGCCCCAAGTTAGTATTTGGGCCTACTGGGAAGGCCACTGAGGCAAAGTAGGAGAGAGCAGTTAGGTAGAGGAGACGTTCATTCACACCTGTCACCCTCATTCAAGGCCAGTCTCATTCCTCCCTCACATTCTTTGTCTCCAGGATGGCAGCACAGCGGACAGGGCCCACAGATGACAGTTGCTATGTAAACCGAGAGACTTTGCCAAAACAGATTCCGCTCCAAAGAGATTCTCCTGCCCTGGGTCCTTCCGTCCCTCAAGCCCTCCCCAGGCAGAAGGCTCTGGCCAACATCCAAGAGCCACAGGCCACTGTTTGAGATTCCGGGGCACCACTGGCAGGCTCTGATGTCACCTCTCCTTTCCTTCCATGAGTCAGAACCTCTCAGCTCTAGAAACCATGATCTTGTCTGACCCGCAAGGCTCAGACCAGCTCTTGGCTCCCTCGGCCCTACATAATCTTTCCTGACAAGGCCCACCATTCCATCTTGGTTTCTTCAAGCAGCCCTGGGGTCTCTGAGCAACAGGGAGCGAGTGAGGGAAGCCAGGGGAGTAGAAATAGCTCATTCTCATCAGCTGAGAGGCTTGCTTTTCCTTCCATAGCCTTCCTATTTTTCTTTCTCTTTTCTAAATTCCCCTCTACCTTTCACACTAAAGGAACATTTCTCTGGGGAGTTTTTCTTGCTTAGGATCCAAGGATAATGACTTCTTTGACCTCATTCATTGTATCTTAGATGCAGTAAGGCCATGGCATCAGACTTTCTCCCTGTGACGTCATTAAACAGCCTCTGCTCACTCATCCAGATGCCTGGGCATGCATAACCCTTCCTGACAGAAAGGAGCAGGAGTTTGTCCAGCTTGTAGCCCTGTAGGGAAGGGAAATTTTATCTTGAAGTGGGGTTTACTAACCTCTGGAACTCTGAGGGGCTCCAGCAGCGTAAGCTACCATGAAGATAATGATGGAGGAAAAAAGAAAGATAAAGCACAAAAGCTGGGTGCTGATGGATTATGCCTACAAGGACTTCAGACCACAAATGTGCTTCTCAATAGGTGTTCCTTCCTCCTTTCCTGTTCTAGGGTTTGAACTTAGAGGCTGGTACTCTACCCCTCGAACCACACCTCCAGCCCTGATTGTTGCTGCTGGTTTGGGGGATGGAGTCTCGAGGACTTCTATGCCCAGGCCAACTTTGTACTTCAGTTCTCTAGGTCTTGGTCTCCTAAGTACCAGGTGGTTTTATTTTGAGACAGATTCTCACTATGTTGCCCAGGCTGGTCTCTTAACTTACAAGCTGAAGCCATCCTCTCACCCTGACCTCCTGAGCAGCCCTGCACCACCTCCCCAAGCTCCCACACTCCTAGCCTTGCTCTTCAGTGGAGACCTACTGGGGATGGAGGCCCAGAGTTAGAAAACAGTTGGTTTGAATTCACAGAAAGGCTTTGGAACAGGAGATGAAACCTCAGTCTTCATCTCCCTACCTTTTAAGAGTCATGAGGGAGCCAGGTACCAGTAGCTCATGCCTATAATCCTAGCAACTCAGGAGACTGAAATCTGAGGTTCATGGTTCAAAGCCACCTTAGGCAGGAAAGTCTATGAATCTTCTATCTCCAATTACTCAGAAAAAAAAAAAAAAAAAACAATCAGAAATGGAGCTGTGGTTCACGTGATAGAACAGTAGCCTGGAGCAAAATCTAAGCTCAAGGACAATACCCAGGTCCTGAGTTCAAGCCCTAGGAGCAGCACCAAAAAAAGAGAGAGAGAGAGAGAGAAGAAGAAGAAAAAGAAAGAGAAGAAGGAAGAGAAAGAAGAGGAGGAAGAAGAAGAGGAAGAGGAAGAAGAAGAAGAAGAAGAAGAAGAAGAAGAAGAAGAAGAAGAAGAAGAAGAAGAAGAAGAAGAGGAAGAGGAAGAGGAAGAGGAAGAGGGAAGGAGGAAGGAGGAAGAGGAGGAAAAGGAAAAGGACCACAGCTGGCTGCCAGTGGCTCACCCCTGTAATCCTAGCTACTCAGGAGACTGAGATCTGAGGATCATGGTTCAAAGCTAGCCCAGGCAAGAAAGTCTGTGAGCCTCTTATCTCCATAAAACCAGAAGTGGCACTGTGGCTCATTGGTGGAGCGCTCACCTTGAGCTGAAGAGCTCAGGGACATACCCAGTTTCAAGCCCCATGACCAACAAAAATGAAAAAAGAAAAGAAAAGAATCACAGAGGGAAACATGACTATTCTGTGGGAAAATCGCTTGAAAAACTCCTAGGGAAAACCATAATCCTGGAGCTTGTTCTCATCCACATGTATCTGATAGGAGCTGCATGTTCATATCAAAGCAATTACTGTAACAAAAAGCTTGAAGTTAAAAAAAATAAATAAAAACTCCTAGGGCAGCAGAGGAAGAAAAGGAATGGGGGTAGAAGCAGGGGGAGCCCCATCCTGCTCTGGAAATTTGATCCTAATTGACTCTGGTGAAGTCATCTCTTGCCTCCCACTCAACTGACTCTTGTGTCAACCCGGTGACACGGATCCTCCTTTCGGAAGGGATTATTCAGACAAGTGCAAAAGTGCGACAGAATTCAGGGCTGGAAGTAGCTCCAGCTGTAACGAGGAGGAGGAACGGGGACAGAAAGCCACTAAAATTATCCAGTCAGGGGCCAGAGCCCTACCACTGATGAGCCTCTGGCCTGTTACAAGAGGCCCATCAGCCTTTTTTTGCCTGCTGGGCTACTCCCGAGTTTCCTGCTGGTACCCAACACATTTAGAAATGACCTGCTGGCCACATGTGATACTAAAATAACAGCACAGGGATGGTGTCACCGATCCTTTACTGGTGCTGACAGACCCACAATAGGTTTCCTGGACTGGTGCAATTACTGGGTCATAACCATACTTGGCCCTTTCTCCTGGATATGTAGGAAGCAGCTCAAATTCCACAGTCTAAACTCAAACTTGCCCTTGTCCTACACGTTCCCCAGTCCACCACCAGCTGCCACCACTAGTCTTTTGACATCGTCCTGACTTTTGTCTTCACACCAATCCTAGTATCTTTCCCTGGTTAAAAACCTCATGTGTCCCTGACTGCAAAGTCCTCATGGGTCTAAGTGAAATGGATCCAACTAGAATGCTTCTTAAAAACTAGCTGCAGCCATTCTGCACATGACTCTTGGGAGGGGGGAAGTGGTTCATCTTCATAGGATGCTTGACCCTAGCTGAAGATGGGGAGCTCCTTGCACTGCATAAGAGGAAAGAGGACTCACGACTTGTCTCGTCTGCCAAGCCTTCTTGAGGGGCTTGCTTGTCTCCTCCGAGGGGACAGGGATTTTCCCCGGCTTCTCACTTGGGTCGGTGAGTGGGCACTTGCAGGTTTCAAGATCTACAGAAGAGATGAAGAGTGATTCACATAGTTCCTTAGAAATCCCCCACCCCACCCTTCCATTTTCCCACCACATAGCATCCTAGCTCTCAGTTCATCCATAATCTTGTGGTTTAGAAAGCACTGAGCAGGGGCTGGGGACATGGCTCAGTAGTAGAATGCCTGTCTAGATCAAATCTCCTCTCATTCCTCCTGTGAAAAATAAAAAATAAAAATAAAGGATGGCACAGAACAGGAACAATTCTGCCCTGGAAAAGGCAAGGATACTACTTTTCTAGAGGATGATCACACTGAGATGAGCCCAGTGCTTCAGTTTTCTGGTGCTATGTTACTTGCTTAGAAGTTTCTCTCCTCAAGAGGGCAAAGTCTCATCTATATGGCCTCCCAAACCAGCCTCCTGTGATTCTCCTATCTCACACACAGGCAGTATGGTCTCAATTTATCAAAACTTGCACTCCAGGTTCCTGCAGAATGAAAAGTTCCTGGGTGCTAAACATAACCTAGCCTGAAGTCAGCAGACCCCTGTCCCCTGGGTCTTCAATGTGCATCAGCTTTCTCTTAGCAGTTTGGCAAGGCCTGGAAGTCACAGGAGCAAGCCTGTATTGTGTCACTGTGGAGGTAAAAAGATCTACATGAGGCTAGCTTAGTGAAAGTTCTCGCCTGCAGTAGTGACTCCAGGTTTGAATTTTATGTCAAGGGCTTTGCAGCTTAGAAGTCAGACGAGCAGGGGCTGGGAAGGTGGCTCAGTGGTAGAGCGCCTGCCTTCCATGCCTGAGGCCCTGGGTTCGATTCCCCAGCACCACATAATCAAAAAGAAAAAAAGCCGGAAGTGGCGCGTGGCTCAAGTGGTAGAGCGCTAGCCTTGAGCTGAAGAGCTGAGGGACAGCGCCCAGGCCCAGAGTTCAAGCCCCACTACCGGGACCCCCCCCCCAAAAAAAAGCAGTCAGACCAGCAATACAATGTGACTCTGAAATAGATCCTAAAGCAGAGAAGCCACCCATCCTGGTTTTCCAGAGCCTTTTCTTGTTTTAGTACTGAGATGCTCATGTTCTGGGAAGCCCCTCATGCACTTTGCAATGATTGGTCATCCTACTGTAAAGACAAAACAGACAGAACTGGAGGTCCAGTTCAAAAGAACTACCATTTTAGATCTGACACTGAAGAAGGAATTGAGGACCAAGACATTTCTTTAATTATAATGTCTAAGTTTGTATTGGCTGTTGGATTTGAAGTTCAGCTATTTCTCAGGATCCTCACAGGGGATTGGTTCCAGGAACCCCTCATGGATGCCCAACTCCAAGGATGCTAAAGTCTCTTATCAAAAATGATGTAGTCTTTGTATATAACTTATGCCCTCCTGTATTCTTTAAAGCCTGTCTAGACCAACTGCAAGACAACACCAAGTAAATCCCATCTAAGTCATTGTCATACTGTACTATTTACGGAACAATAACAAGAAAAACAGCCTGTACATATTTACTACAGCTGCAATTATTTTTAATCCAAAGTTGGCTGAAATTGTGAAGATAGAAAGGTGAGAAGAAAGATTTAAGAATAAATGACTTGGGCCAGGTACCGGTGGCTCACACCTGTTAATCCTAGCTACTCAGGAGGATGAGATCTGAGGATCACGAATCAAAGTTCTCCTGGGCAGGAAAGTCTGTAAGACTCTTATCTCCAATTAACTACCAGAAAACCAGAAGTGGAGCTATGGCTCAAAGTGGTAGCATTCAGGGACAGCACCCAGGCCCTGAGTTCAAGCCCCAGTACCAACAAAAAATAATAATAATTACTTGGGACTTGGGGGAATGGAAAAAAGAGAAATAAGCTCTATTGGGTGATGTATATTATTAGTGGGAGGGATGAATATGGTCAAAATATGCAACCATCAAAATAGAATAATGAAACCTATTGAAATTGTTTTGGGAAGGGAGGAGATGGGAGATGACAAGCCTTAGATGGAGTGAGACTGGAATATATTATAATTGTGTGGCTATGTAACAGTGAAATCCCTCTGCATAGTTAATATAAACTAATCATAATAATAATGTGGCATATTTTTCACTTTAATAGGGTGACCACTAAACAAGAAGAGCCAAAGAAATGTAGGACCTGGAGCAAGAAAGAGAGGGAAGGAGAGAGAGAAATGGAGAGAGAGCTCTCACAGATCACTTATTTGTTGACCCAGTACCTACCTTCATTCTCATATCCCTGGCATATTTCTCCAACTCCTTCTTGATGTCAGCCCTCAACATCTTTGAGACATTGAGGACAAGCTGCTTCCACTCAATAGGCTGGAAGCTATGAGGCTCGTGGGGGACATAAAGCCCAATCTTGACCTTCTTGACTGTGTGCAGGTATTTCTTGTAGGAGTCTTCAAAGTCAAAGACAAGGTCACTCAGAGTCCGAAAGGTCAATGGCTTGTCCATCAGCTCAGCCCTTCGGCTCATGCCCAGTGAGCCATAGTGGCCATTATAATAAATTCCCAGCACAACATGGTAAAAGTAGTTTCCTGAGAAGTAGGTTTTAAAGCTGATGGGGAATCGCTCGATGGAAGGCTGTCCATTGGTTAAGTATCTTAAACAATCTTAGTCAAGGAAAACACTAAAGGCCTTGAAAAGAACTTGAGCTGTAGGAAGGGACAGAATCTCCCAGGGATGCCCTGAGGAGCCACATCTAACCTGTCCAGATGAATCCTTTTCTAAGACATTCGCTTGAGATCTCAGTGTTCACTGCTGGATGCATACTGAAACTAAATGAACAAGGACAAAGGGAAAACAAGCTATCTTCTTCAATTATTAAATGCAAAAAAAAAAACAGTTACAAGTCACTTTTTCCTTATTTTTCTACAAGATACTGGGAGCTTTTGTTGTTGGATTTTTTTTTTTTTTGAGTCAGGGTCTCTCTATATAACCCAAGCCAGTCAAACTCACGATCCTCCTTCCTAAACCTCCAGGCTACCTTACCCTTTAGGTTTTGGTTGAACTGCAGTTTGAGCTCAGGGTCCCACACTTGTCTGGCAAGCATTCTGTCACTTGGCCCAAACCTCCAACCCTTTCACTTTAGGTTGGTTTTTGCCTGAGCCACAATGGCACAATCCCAGATGTATGCCCAACTGTCCAACTTTACTTCTTTGTTTCTTTCTCTTCTCTCTCCCTCTGTCCTTCCTTCCTTTCCTTCCTTCCTTTTTTTGTACATTCAAAAAATGGGCTCGGACTGTTGTATGTGGAAATACCAGGACTTGAAGGCCTATGAGATGGCCCAGTAGAGAAATGAAACCCAGAACCAAGGCTATATAGAGATGTGAAGCATATGCTGACTGATGATCGGGAGGAGAAGAGGCGGAAAGAGTCACATGTGCACCTCATTGGCAGGAGCCTGGGGTAGCACGAGAAAACGGCCTCCATACCAAAACCCAAGGCTGCTGCTCCATCCCAACCCACATCATTCAACTTCTCTCCACTCGCCAGCCCATGTGCATTTGGTAGCAGCCTCTTAACCAGCATCTTGGCTTTGACCCAGCACATAGCATTATAAATGTTCTTAATATCCCTGAACCCAACATTTGTAATGGTTGCAATGGTTTACTACATGTTTACTACAATAAAAGAAAAGAAAAACAATTATAGGCTGTGAGAGAGGCAAACCCAGCATTCTTTAGCAGAAATGGAGGAACATCCGGGCTGTGGACCATATATGGCCATGAAACTATTTGATATAGGATGGGTCAGACGTGCAAGGCTTCTCTTTGGCTGCCCCTGGACTGTCCACTTGAATTGAATAATTTGTATGGCTTGAAAAATAATGTTATAAATATTCAGATGGCGGCCTTTGGCAGGGAAAAGTTTCCTCACTCCTACTAGGACTGTAATATGGGCATCTGTCCTAGGGGACAAGTATAGTCAGCCAGGTCCCAAGTCACTCCTCTCTAGGATTTAATTCTATCATCACAGCCATCAGTAAAGCCTTGGGGCCTGGCAAAGGAAGGAAGAGAGAGGAAGGACAAGCGTAGGAAGTAGCCTGAGTTTTTCTAGGGAGAGGAGAGCAACAGCACCCAAAGTCCATGGAAAATGAGCCAACACCCAGATTTCTGGAGGAAATGATAACCTGCTTCTCATGATGTACCTGTTGCTTTCATAAACCATGCTACTATGAGAAAGGCTTACCATGGTCAACAAACCCTTTCAAAATAAGTGCCATCATTGAGAAAATAACTTGAAGCCAAACATCTATGTATCCAGAATGTAAGTGTGCAAGACAGGGTTTATCACAGACAAATCCCACACTCTGGGCTGAAGTGAAAAGAAGGAGCGAGGAAGGAGGTGAATGGATGGAGCTTCCACACAGCCAGACTGACCAGATTCAAGAAACTCCCAAGGCACTGCTTGTTGCCTAGGACCCATGACAGAGGAGGTCGCAAGTCATCCTTCACTGTCCACGAGGGGACACAAGGATGCTGACACAGAGCAAAGAGAAGGCAAAGATGCTGCGACTTAAATGTAGGTCTGTGTCCAAGACTCAGGTTTCCCTGAGTTCAGCAGTGTGTGCTGCATCTCCCCCACTCTCCCTGCCCTCTTCTACAAAGTCACATGGGTAAGAACAAAGGAAAACCAACAGCACAAACCCAGAGGCAGGGTCACTGATCTGTTCTCCACAATCCCCAAAGGTCGTGGCTAAAACCAGTGACATGATGCTTAGATGTATAAAACTGTGCAGAACAAGATGACCTATATATGTCTGAGTACATTCGGATGTCCAGCAGCAAAGCAACTGAAGTTAGCTCATCTACCCAGCAAAGGGCCTGGGCTTATGTTCTTTGATTTCCACCAGCAGATCCCTGGGCTGTTCAAGCCATTAAACTTGCAAGAGTCCCTGCTAAACAGCTGTGGCTGATTCCTGCCACTCAAGAGTTAAGGCCCTCCCTGAGCCATCTGTTGCCAGACCCCAGCCCTGACCTCCTGCTGAGCTCCCCAGATACAAGTTTCTTCTCCTTTGTGAGAAGCAGAGAAAAGAGAGGGAGGAGGGGGAGAGAGGGCCTTCAATAAGGCTTAAGTGTCCACTTTTCAAGCACCTGTGAACTGTCTTATTCTATACCAGGCCTTTGAGTGCTCTACAGAAGCAGAAAGGAGCAGAAATTTCCTGTGCCATGGAAATGTCTAGCAGTAGTATGTGAGAAGCCCTGGGTGCCACCTTAGAGAACACACACACACACACTAGCAGTAGTATGTGAGAAGCCCTGGGTGCCACCTTAGAGAACACACACACACACACACACACACACACACACACACACACACACACACACACACACACACACACACACACACACACACACACACACACACACACACACACACACACACACACACACACACACACACACCATAAAACCCTACAAAGTATTTGGGACTTGAACTCTAGCTCAGTGATAAGAGTGCTTGGGTAACATGCATGAGACTCTGGGTTCAATCCCCAGCAACTCAAAAAACCAAACACAAAAACAATAAAAAAGAAACTGCTCAGGAGATCAAGAAAATAGACTAGACACCTCTACTTTTCCCAGTCTAACTCTCAACCATGTATCCTACCATTGTGGTTGTAACTCCTTTGTCTCCTGGTTTTCCTTCTACCTCTTTGAGTTTCCTTCCTAAGTCTTTCTTCATGGGCTCTTTATATCTAACTGGAATTACTCCGATTTCATCTTTGATCAGCTTCACCTCTTCCTGAACAGGAAGCACACCTCCCCCATTCTCACAACCCTCCCCAGCCACTCACAATTTTGCATTTCCTGCACAGATTCATGTCAGCCCTACACTGCAAATATTCCATCCCGACATCCCAAATTCAATAAGCCAAATTCATTATAGTCCAACTCAATTCATACCCCCATAAGTCTGATCCTCCCCTTTAAGTCCTTCTCTTGGGCTGTGGCACTATTAGTGCAAGCAAGGAGTGGAAGGCCACCTCCTTCCCCTTTTAACTCTTCAACTCACATCATTCCACAGTAACACTGATAGGTCTCCTTCCCTTCCCTCCACCTTTACTGTTACCTTCACAAGTCAAGTCTCCAGTAACGAATCTGTCACCTCTCTGTCACCCTCATTTCTCCAACCCATCTTCAACAGAGACTGTGGCCAAGTCAGGAAATCTGTATTTGTTAACTTATCAACTCCAGTATCCAGTTGGTCTCTAAGTCCTATTCACTCAATCTGCTTGACATCTCAAGAACACCCTCTCAAATCCACACCCATGGCCAGGGCCATGCTTCAAACATCACCATCCTCTTCTGTAAGAGCTTCGGATGGGCTTTGAAGAGGCAGTACCACCTTTCCCCAATCTATCTTCTTTGGTCTGTCCTTTAGAAAGCTTCTCTCTAAAGAGTACATCTGACCCTACCACTCCTCTGCTTCACAGCGTCCACAGTCCCCCACGTCCTTTAGGAAAAGGTCTCTCCTTAACACAGTAGTCACACATCCAACTTGTTCCACCTGGGACTATCTTCAAAGCTCAGATCTCGCTGTTTTACTTTGGCCACTCTCTCTTCCACCCACCCATTCCAGGAGACTTGGAGTTTCTCTGCTCTTCTATCCAGTCATGTTTAATTGCCATCACCACCAATAAGGGACTCATCTCAGTTGTTCTGAGCAATACTCCTTCCAAGCCAAAAAGCCAGAAAATGGAACAGAAAGTAGGAGAGAGATTAGCCCGTTATGTCAGCTGTAACTCATCAAGATATACTTCCAGTGTTTGGTCTCTCCCATAATCTACTCTTACATGTCTCCTGAAGATGGATTTGCATGCCAGACCACTTCCCCAAAAGTAACTTTCTTGGGGCAATGTCAGATTAATACCAGGAAGAGCTCTAAGAGCTCCCGGTGACTGGTGAATCTGTGTGGTCACTGGCTTGATGGCTGATCCTGACAGATGCTACAGCTAACATGGTAAAGTAATTTTGGTACAATAAAATAGGAATTCCAGCAGAGTTTGACACTTTCCAAGGAGCATCATTTCTGTGGATGTAGGACACTATAGACACACCCATCCTCACAGTACAGTCACCATGTGTGCAGTAAACTTAAGCACACATAACTAAAGGATACATGCCCAGGATGACAGCCTCAAGGCATTTGATAGGCAATGATTCACGGGTCATTTCTTTTGCTGTTTCCATTAACCTGTAGGAGAGAGCACAAGAGAGAACCTCAGGCCTTATTTAGTTGTACAATTAGCCATCTATCTGTCAGTCATCAGCATGCCTGTCTCCACATTTGGCATCATGCAGAAATATAGAGGGAGAAGGGAGACCTTGCTTCATAGGAATACACAAAAGCATATCTGCACTTGGCTAAACTAAAATCCTCAATTTTCCACTCTACTCTCCAAGACATACTTCCTAGAGAGAGCACCAGTGTTCCAAAGCATCCTCCCATTGCCCATAGACCAGGGGAGCCTACAACGGAACCAATAAAGGAGGCCTCATAGTCTTTTGCTTAGTCAAAAGGGCCCAATCCTCAATCCCACCTCTAACCTGGTCCTGGACACCCCCTCCTTCTCTCCCCTATATAAACCAGGATCTTTGAGCACTAGGACATAAGGTTAAGAGGGAAGAGGTAATTAGCATCTCTCAGGTAGGAGAGAGGTCATCTGGCCCACATATCATGCACCACTTACCCACTAAGCGGTCTCATTTTCCTAATTTCAAAGAACTGGGTCCCCGTATGATTGTATCTGTGTGAGGTATGTAAAGGGAAAATGACAGAAAATTCCAAAAGTCCCAGTCATCTAGCAAAGGAAAACATTCACCATCATGTCTCAAAGGGGTAAGGAATGAGGTGTTTTGCAAAAGTGGCCAGGACCCAGAAGATAGCTCTTCCTCTAACTCCTCACTGTCCTTCCCAAGAATTCTGATTTCTTTTTTTTTTTTTTTTTTGCCAGTTGCGGGGGCCTGAACTCTGGGCCTGAGCACTGTCCCTCAGCTTTTCAGCTCAAGGCGAGCACTCTACCACTTGAGCCACAGCCACTTCTGGTTTTTTCTGCTTATGTGGTGCTGAGGAATCGAACCCAGGGCTTCATGCATGCAAGGCAAGCACTCTATCACTGAGCCACCTTCCTAGCCCAAGAATTCTGATTTCTAATTGAGGTCCCCAAAGTACCTTGAACCTTTATGAAAGCTTTTGTCAATCTGTTCTGTATTATGGTTAGTTGAATGCATGTCTTAATTCATCTACAACTATGAGCTCTTTGAGAGTTGGGACCATCCTTTATTATCTTTAGAATACCTATAAAACCTGGAAGAAGCCACAAGTTGGCATCTATTATTAATAGATAAGAAATAAGTGAATGAATGGATGGATGGAAAGATTAATAAATGAGTAAAAAGATGGATGGACAGATGGAAATGATGGATGGATGGATAGATGGAAGGATGGATGGATGGATGGGATGGATAGAAAGATAGATAAACAATAGTAAGGTTTTTCAACAGCAGACTCCACAGAAGAACTTACTGTGGAAACATCATTTCATGGACTGACACTTGACTAATTTGCAAAGATGGCACCACTATGAACATCTTGAATTTGATTGATTGCCCAGTTCTCTGGGACTGGCAGGCCTTCACCAGGTCATTCTGAGATTCCCTGATGCCTTGTTTTCTGACATGGGATCTTGATTTTCTGAGCTTAATGAAAAGTTGCTTTGTGTGCTTTGTGCTTTTGTCTCAAACAAAATCCTATAGAAAAAAAAATGCCTGTTGAGACTGGAGATGTAGCTTAGTAGTGGTGTTTGTCTAGTAGTGGCTCTGGAATTGATCCCAAATATACAAGAAAACCAGAACAAAAGCAACCACAGCAAAGTGCCTGTTGGGAGGGTACTAGTGAAGCATGAGCTTGCGTGGCCAGAGCTGCTGCAGTCCAGGCCGGGTGCATGAGATTTGCTGCGCCCCACATTTTTTGAGCCTACTACAGGACTCCAAACTCCCCCAGCGCCGACATGGGTATAGGTAACTTCCATCCCCAGGGCTCAACACGTTAATTCTAGGCACACCCTAGAGATTGCGCTTTCAGGCAATGATTCTTAAACCTGGATGCTACTCAGAATCCTCCACCTCAAATTACCGAATTGAAGGCTCCAGGGTAAGATCCAGGGCATGATACTGACTGTAAGACTATTAACAATACAAGCTGTGAGCCAGATACCAGTGGCTCATGCCTGTATCTACTCAGGAGGCTGACAGCTGAGGATCAAGGTTCAAAGCCAGCCTGGGAAGTCTGTGAGACTCTTCTTTCCAAATCAGTAGAGTTACAAAGAAATTAAACGCATCAGGTCAGAAGGCAGAAGAAAGTGCCTATCCTCTGCGTCCCTAAGTAATGACTCCAAAGGCCCGGTGATTGCCAGCAGCATAGTACCCACAGTTTCCCTGTGCTTGCTCAGTGATGTAGGCCAACGACCACTGTAATGGGTCAGAGGAAAGGATGATTAAAAACCAGATCCTTTCAAAGATGGAAAACGTGGCTACCCCTATGTTCCTACTGTACTGTCTGTGTGAGCTCTACAATTGATCTAACCTTGACCACAAACAGTCTGAGGACCCCGGAGAAGGATGGGACCAATCTGGCTAGCCCCAACTCAGCCTGAGCCCCACAGTTTCTCAGCAAGGTCACCAGGCTGGGTTTCTGGGGAGAGTCAAAGACAGTAGCAGGTGGGTCTCTTCAGCTCATGAGAGGTCAGGGGCCAAGTCCAACAAGTGAGGAGAAAGTAGAACAGTAAAGAAGAAGAGGGAGAGTGAAAAAAGATATTCAGTAGAGAAGAAGAGTTAAGGAACAAGGATGTTCAAGAGGAAGGAAGTGGAAGAGAAAACCAGAGGAAGAGGACACTGCTGGGAGAACACAGGAAAGGTCAGAGGGGAAGGAAAAGAAGCCAGAGGCACTAAAGGCAGACCACCTGCCTCACTTCCCCCTTTCTGCCCTCGCCTTCACTCTGTTTGAGGGGAGAAAGGCCTGGTAGATGCAATGACATCCTTCATTATTGCTGTTTCCAGGCTCTCACCCAAGAATCTCTCTCCATGCCTGGCTTCACCAACCTTAGAGAATGTTGGATGCTTGGCTGGGGACAGACAGACATGCCATTAAGCTTGCAATCAGCATGCCTACCCCTCCCAGGTCTGCTCAGATCCTGGCTGGAAGGATACTGTAGAGTCTTCATGTAATTCTGGATTGCCTGGAGCCAATCTGGGATGGTCATTGATAGTCTGTAGTTTGGAACCTGGGGTATGGAAGGCTGTGAAGAAATAGAGAGATCTTTTTTTTTTTATCAAGGAGGTACTCTGGGCACAGCACTAAAACCACCAGGGGTGCCTGCTTCACCGGATCTTCTCAGAATGGTTGGTTCTTCATCAAAGCTCCCCGTCTGAACTCCCACCAGACACCCGGTATTTGGGGAGAGGTTTCTTGTGGTTTTTTAGGTATTGCCTCTCTCATGGGAGTTGAAGTGCTTCTTTAGTCCTAGAACCAAGTCCTATAGATCTTGGCCTACAATGGACAGAGAGGTAGTGTATACCTTGAATTCTCCTATTTTTATTGCATGACACATTTTGGTGCGTGGTTAACAATGTGCAACCTTCCATTGTATGTGCTCTGCTCTAGGCATCATTTGCACAGGATACAAGGCCAATGATGCCCTGGAAACATTGCATCATGGAGCTTTGGGGCACCATGTCTTCCTGCAGTGGCCACTGGGTCCCTTCCCTAAATGGATTAGAAATGATTCCTCTTCTTTCCTTGGCTCTCTGCAGCTCCTCAGACTCAGGAGGTAAGGCTCTTACTCTTTTACCCCTCAGCGCAGCCAGGTCAACTTTAATTTCTACTCTGCCTCTTGGTCCACACTAAGCCAAACCACTCCATGATTTGATTTCCCTTTGTTGTGTGTATATTTGTTTGAGCTTTTCTGTTCTGCATGTGCTTATTCCTCCCTTATGTTTCTCAGTCTCCCGACCTCGTGTCTGTGAGATGAGTCACTGGTGACAGAGTAGCTTAGCGTCTGTGGAGCTAGGAGGGAGATTCCTCCAAGCATTATTAGCCTCTTAGGGAACAGCAGAAAGAGCTCAAAGGAAGATTAGCCCTTTCCTTGGGGAAAACAGGGCCAGGGAGCCCCCGCCCCCAGGATTAGTCATTAGAGAGATAGGAAGGGAAGCTGATGAGACTTGGGGGACAGCCCTGGACAGCTTGGTGGGCAGCAAAAAACAGATGCTGCCTCAGTATGTTCCTGGCTCTCTCACTGGCTCTCCAGGCACAAACCTTTCGAGTAAGCTGAGGGCAAGCTGCCCTGGGCACGGGCAGAAGGCTTTTCATACCTATACCCCTCAGGCCGTTCTTTGACCTGCTTTCCTCTCAGTGCCTCTAGCCCACCACGGCTTTGAGACGTCTCAATTCACAGCAGCTACCACTTCCCTTCAGTGAAAGAGAAACGAGTCACACTTGCTACATCAAGGCGTGTGTGTGTGTGTGTGTGTGTGTGTGTGTGTGTGTGTGTGTGTGTGTGTGTGTACGCGCGACCGTGAATGTGGCTGTGTGGGTGACACACAGGCACAACTGTTCTGCAAGCCATGCTTTCTTTATAACACCTCAACACAAATAAATCACATTTCTGGCTGGGAGAGTCATGGGAGCAAATGTTCACACTGGAACATTCTTCTCACCAAAATGACTTTACACCACACACACACACACACACACACACACACACACACACACACACAATGTGTCTTTGTATTTCTACCCTCAAAATGTAATAATTATCAAGCTTATCTTGATATTGCAGTAATATCCACAGACGGGTCTACCTATACCTGGAATTCTGTGTAAGAAGGTGCCAGAAATTTCACAGACAGAAGAGAAGACAGATGGGAACAAATACCTTACCACTATCTCTCTATAGGCAGGTTCAGGAGGACAAGAAGCAGAGAGGGAGTACAGGAAAGAAAGGAGGAAGAAATTTCAGCTTATTAAGCTATGCATGGTGCTACACAGAAAGGTGCTTGAATCTACTTAAGAAAAAACTTGGTAAGTGTGGGAAATTTGAAGGGCGCACAGCTTGCCCTGCATAGCCAATAACTAGGTTCAGGGCCTGCTGAGGGTCCAACCACCGCATTAGTTCAACTCCCCTCAAGGTCATAGGGTCTACAGGACAGATAGTGGGGAGGGGAGGAGAGTAAGGCAGCTGCTGGTTCTCAGAATAGCAACCCAACGGCGCCCAAGGGCTTTATAAAACAGCTGCACAGTTACCTCAGCCTGGCTGTGAGCAGAGCAATGGAAATGTGGCCACATTTGCTCCCAGCTGGGAGGCCAAATGTATACATTCCCCACTCGTGGCTGCAGTAAGGAGAGGAGCAAAGGATGATGTCATCGGCTACAACTCGCCCTGACTGGGCTCAGATGAGGGAGCTTTGGACCAATGCCTTAGGCTGCCAGTGTTCCTACTGGTGGGCTTCTTGGAGCATTATGAGGAGACACACAGAGACAGGTTCTAATCCCTGCTCTGTCTTCTACCTCAGTGAAGCTACATAACCCTTCTAGGCCTCTATTTTCTTCTTGATAAAATAGGAATAACACCACCTACTTCAGGTCTCCCAGCTGTGAAAAATCGGAGACTGCTGTATTAAAGCAGGCAGAGTAGAGCCTGGCACACAGGAGATTAATAGGTGGAGGTTGTGTTGCTACTCCTTGCCAACTGTGTCAGAGGTCTAAGACCAGAAAGGCCCCAATGGCTTCCATTCCCTTTCCAAGAACTGGAAATCAGACTCAGCAAGAGTCCTGAGTTCCTGGACACTTAACTCCAGAGCTTCACATGCTAATGGAATTTAGAACATCGACTTCCCCCTGGGGACATGTGGTGATGGTGAATTAATATCCTTAATTTCTGAAGAATTCATACAAAGGAAAGTCTTGAGGCCTCAATGCCTCTCCAAAGGTAGGAACAATCCAAGTTGTTTCATCTATGGATGGATAAAACAAATAAACAAAATGTGATATACACACATCATGGAATATTAGCCTTAAAAAGGAAGAACATTTGGGGACAGGCTAACCTGTGGATGCATCATAACCATATTTTGCTAAGTGAAATACACCTATCATAAAAGGGCACATATTGTACAATTCCTGTTCAATGAGACTCCTAGAGTTGTCAGTTTCATAGAGACAGAATGGGCTGGGAAGGTGGCTCAGTGGTAGAGCGCTTGCCTTGCATGCATGAGGCCCTGGGTTCAATTCCTCTGCACCACATAAGCAAAAAGAAAAAAAGCCGGAAGTGGCGCTGTGGCTCAAGTGGTAGAGTGCTAGCCTTGAGCTGAAGAGCTGAGGGACAGCGCCCAAGTCTAGAGTTCAGGCCCCACAACCGGACCCCCCCCCCAAAAAAAAAAAAACTTAAGCATAGAGACAGAAAGTTGCAAGGACAGTTGCAAGAACAGTTGCCAAGGGGACCAGGCAAAGAGTAGCTTATGGAGTTAGTGCTTAATTTGAACAAGTGTCAGGGAAGGAAAGGTCCTAGAGAAGGATGGTGGTATAACAAGCACAGAAATGTGAATGTCCTCAGGTCATAGAATTCAATCACTGTGACAAAATACCTGCGATAACAACTTATAAAGAGGAAAGGTTATATCATAGCTTCAGAGATTTCAGCCAATGGTCACTTGATCCTATTGCCTTTTGGCCTCTAGTTGGCAAACAGCCAGAGTGTATAGTAGGTGAGACTCATTCACCTGATGGTGGCCAGGAAGCAAAGGGGGAGACAGGAAGGACTCAATGTTCCCAATACCCACTTCAAGGACACAGTTAATGACCTAACATCTTTTTCTTGGCCCCATCTCTGAAAAATTACACCACCTCCCAACAGGCTGGGGACAAAGCCTTCCACACACATGGGCCTGGGGCAAGGGGGAGGGGGGAAGATATTGAAGAACTGAACTAGAGCAACTATACAATTTCAACTGGTTCAAACAATAAATTTAGTGTTTCGTGTGTTTTACTGTAACAAAGGAAGCAGCCACAAAATGACAATGAGTGACAGAATAAATGCAAAGAGCGAATACATATTTGAAAAAAAAATGTTCAAATCAAAATTTTAACGCAAACAAGAGCTACTGTAAAATAGCATTTCCCACTTTTTCAGCTGGTAAGGACATCCTGAAACACAGATAACCCAGTGCTGGCAAGATGCTTTCCTACAGTACTGAAGGGAACATAAATTGGTCTAGCCTTTTTAGGAAAAGCCCAGGATTACTCTTTTTCTTCTTCCCCATTGAATATCTCTCCTCAGGCTAGTTCCCTGTTGGATTTTACCAGTTACAACCTGAAACCCAACTTTGATTTTCTATGATCTTCTCTCTCAATGCTATCACCTTCTGCTACCTTCATCCCACCTTGCCAATAGTCTAGCTGACTGAAGTAGAATCCAGAAGGAACCTATGGGCCTATGACCAGAGGGAGGGGCCCAGCGAGGCTTACTGGGGAGGAAAGAAGAGGAAGGTGAGTGGGCAAGAAATGGTAGTTCAAGAGGAACAAGAATAACACAAAGCTACAGGTATAGCTCAAGTAGCGGTAGAGGGTTTGCCTATACAGCTTAAGACCTTTGGTCCAACCCCCAGTGCTACTTAAAAAAGAAAAAGATACCAGGCACCGGTCACTCACACCTATAATCCTACCTACACAAGGAGGCTGAGATCTTAGGATCATGGTTCAAAGCCAGCCCAGGCAGGAAAAAAATCTGTGAGACTCTTATCTCCGATTAACCACCAGAAAACCGGAAGTGGCACTGTGGCTCAAAATGGTAGAGCACTAGCCGTGAGCAAAAAAAAAAACCCAAGGATAGCACCCAGGCCCTGAGTTCAAGTCCCATGACTGACAAAAGGGAAAAGAAAAAATAAATAACTAAATAAAAGACAAATCGCAGGCAAGACTGTTGCGGCCACCCTATTCTTGCCAACCATGAATGGGCTGTCAGAAGAAAACAAGAGGGAAGGATGTGAGGAAGCACAGGTGTGTAACTGGCACTGCCATGCGGGAGAGAAGGGGTGGGCAGGCAAGGAGCCAGGGAGGCAGCAAGAGGCCCAGAAACTAGCAATCTGTGACAGGAACCAGGAGAAAGCAAAGTGCTTTGTTATCTCTGCTCTGAAAAATACACAGCACAGGCTCCAAACAAAGAACCCGCCCCACAACATGGGAGAAGCACCGAGCAGCACCCAGGAACCTGATACTGGCTCTGGGCACCCAAATCAGGGCCCTGGTATAGAGGTCCTCTCGCCAACTCAGGCTGAACAGGGTGGACAAGAACATTCCAGGCCTGGACAGGGGAAGGAGCTGCCCATGTGAACTTGCAGAGGGCAGGCTCTGTGTAGAGCCCTGCCTGCAGCAAAGTCTCGTCCCCGTCACTCACACATTTGCACCCAGGCATAGTGAAGAACTTTATGTGTGAATGTTTCCCAATTTGGAAGAAATGTGAGAATGAGAACCAATAAAACACTTAGAGTCTGCAAGAAACCAATGAATATTTCCTCCGGAATCTGTCCTGGGAGTGTGTGTGTGTGTGTGTGTGTGTGTGTGTCCCTCCCTGCACCTTTGTGTGTGTGTGTGTGTGTGTGTGTGTGTGTGTGTGTGTGTGTGTGTGTCCCTCCCTGCACCTTTTTTTCCAAGGTTACTTGATCCTGTTGCCTTCTGAACCTCTAGGTGGCACATAGCAAGAGTGTGTGGTAGACAAGGGCTCATGGGAGACGCTCACCTCAGGAGGCAAAGAGAGACAGAAAGGAGTCAACATCCCAATACTCCAAGGACACACCCTGATAACCCAAACCTCTTCCTCTAGGCCCCATCTCTGAAAGGTTCCATCACCTCTCAATTAGCTAGGGACTGAGTCTTCAACATACGGGCCATTGGGGGACATTAAAGATCCTAAGTAGAGCAACTGCACAACTCCAGCTCATTCAAACAGTAAATTCCATGTCACATATGTTTTACCACAACAAAGGAAAAGGTCACAAAAGGATGATTCACAACAGAATGGTGAATAAACAATTGAAACAATGTTCAAAGTAATAATACAAATGAAAGCTTCTGTAAAATATAATTTCCCACCTTTCCAGCTAGCAAGGACATTCTGAGATGCAGATACCACTGCTTGCAAGAATGCTTTCCTACAGGATGAAGGGAACATAAATTGGTGTGACCTTCTTAGGTCTTCTCTTCTGTACAAATTTCTCAGCAAGAGCTGATTTGGAGGAAGGTGAAGACTTGGCTACTGATGAAAGTCTACCAAGCTGAACACAGGAACAGCTCTTGCGTCTGAGAGATGGAGCCTCTAGACACAGGAACTTCTAGAATCATTTCTATGTCTGGGCCTAGGTTGAAGCCAACGTTTGGGGAAAGTGGGGGCCAAGGAGACGCCGTGATGGTATTAGAGGTAGAGAGCCGATGACTAAGATGCAATATAAAAGAAGGAAATATTTAAGTTTTTATTCAAATTCAAAAGTCCAACTGCTAACCTTTGGGTGGGAGAAATTCTGGCTGAGTAGCAGTTGTCATGTGACCCCTGGGTTACTATGAAAGTACAGTATGATAATACAGTACTGTATTAGAGAACAAATAATGTTTTATTTTGAGGCAGAGTCTTATATCCCAAGCTAGACTTGAACTCATGATCCTCCTGTCTCCACCTCCCAAGTGCCAGGATTACAGGCAGGTAGCCACTCTACTAGGCTAGGAATATTCTTGTTTAAGAACAGAATTCAGCTACAATACTGAACAAATCAGGTGCAGGTCTCAGAAGCAGAAGTTCTATGTGCTAAACTACTCAGACTAACAACTATCCTAGGCCAAGGAAGGAGTGTCCATTGGTCTGGGAACTGTGACATATAGGAAAGGGCGAAAGGTGGATACTGGTGGACAAAGAAGACCAAAGGAAGATGTAGAATGACAGAATGTCATGGTTCTGGGGGCTCATGATTTACTAGATTGCTAGACAGATCAGCATTAGAGATCCAGAGACTCACAGATCGAATGTTATGGGATTTTAGAATTAGAAAGAACATTGGCTAAAACCTGGACCATTCTCATCTCACAGATAAAAAATGCAAAGCTAGAGATCTGAAATGAATGACCTGACTGCAAAGCTAGATATAGCACAGAATTTACTACCTTGATTTCTATCATCAGAACAACATCTCATAGTATTCAAGATCATTTTGTAAGCAGCAAAGAAAGGTGATATGCTGTGTTCTGATTCAAAGAGCAACACCAAGAACAATGGTAAAATGTAATTGTGGGCATGTGTGTGTGTGTGTATGTGTGTGTGTGTGTGTGCGCGCGCGCACGCATGTGTGGTAGGTTACTAGTCTACAAAAAATGCTTCTAAAAGCAGAGCTGTGACTCAAGTGGTAGAGCATCAGCCTTGAGCAAAAAGGCTAAGCATGAGGCTCTAAGTTCAACCCCCACTATCTCTATACACACACATACAAAGTAAAAAGCTTCTCCACAATCAAATCTGGCTAGGCCTGGAATTGCCAGGGATGGTGAGCCTCTCACTGCCTGGCAGTCTTCAGGAAAAAGAGATTCAATACTAAGATTCCATAGTTCCCGTGTGGATAAAGGCTTCCACATACAAGGTTGGAAGAAGGCTGAAGACACCATTAGAGGCAGGAAGGGGCTGAGGATGTGAGTCAGAGAGGCAACACGGGTCAGTTGCCACACTATCCCCTGTCCCCAGTGGCCACCTCTTCCACATTTAAGGGCTTGGGCTGCTCATGTGAAAGTAAAGAAAAATTCTGAATTCACCACTGCAAACCAGAAACAGCGCTGTTTGTGTTCAAGGAGAACTGAGTAAGTGGTAATTGCAGATGGCATTCAAGCAGACAAGCTTCTAGTTGGGCATAATGAAGACTTCCTTGACCAGCAGAGTAATAAAACACTGACTGATACAGCAGGAAGTTGCTGTTTCTGTCACATCCCCAAGGGCACACGCAGCCTCTTGGCTGGCAGGCTCAGAGGCTCAGCTGTCACCAGGCTGGGGACTCTACCAGATGGCCTTCTAGGTCTTGGGTTGGTTATTCCTAGACCTGTCCAGGAATTTCGGCCACACCAGTGTTCAAGAGACCTACATTTAGGCGCTCAGGCTCTTCAGCATCTCTCCCCAGCATACATTTTGAATTTTTCTAGAAGGCAGCTATCCCCCCCCTTCCTTCTGTAATAATATTCTTGATTCCAAGCCCAATCGCCTCACTGGCTTCTCTCCAAGGTAAAAAGAGAACTTCATTCCTGAAGTCTCTCTTCTTTTATCCAGAAAGACTAATTCATCGAGTGTGTTGGAAAGTCCCTTCTAAGACACAGCCAAAACTCTTCCTCCCCCCTCTCCCATTCTGATCCCAGATAAGCTAGGAAGAGCCAGATCTCTGTTTATGCAAGTTTCAGAGGTGAAAGTCACTGTCATGAAAGAGAAGAAAAAAAATTGGCAGAAAGTCTAGAAATGAGTCAACTGACTGGTTGACTGCAAATTCATTCACAACTTAATAAATCATTTGCTATGAGAAGGGGGGGGCTGGGAGAGGAGCGAGACACTTCCAAGAGACATAGCGGATCCTCAGGGACGTCTGCGCTCTCAGCAGGCTGGTGTGGCGGGCGGGTTCGCAGGATATACAAGGCCTTCAGGAAACGAGTGAGTTTCGTGGAGACACCTTGGCCCAACCCAACCTCTCAGCTCCAGGACAGCTTCCAAGACCAGGCGCTGACAATGAAGCCAAGAGCTGGCGGGAGGACCTGGAGTTCCTAGCGGGACTCTCCCCACTCCCCCACCCCACCCCACCGACATGGAGATCTCTTTCCACCGCCCATCCCACCCTCTCTGGCGGCGGCCACTGACCTTTGCCAAGAAGGCGGCGTTCCTGATGGCGCCCACCATCTCTCCCCCCTTGGGGTGCACCTTGGCCACGTGCATCCACATGCGCTCCCAGGTGTGGCTGTCGATGGGGAAGCCGCTCTTGTTAACGTGAAACAGCACCCCACCGTCTTTGTCCTCCTCCTCGGAACCCCCGCTGGTGGCCAGGCTCACGGGCCGCGCGTGGCTGCTCCGGGATCGGGTGCCTTTGGCGTTTTTGGGGTGGGGGCAGCGCTGAGTGTCGGCCGCGGAGCCGGTCATGGTGCGGCGCGGGGACGGCCAGGCGGCGGGGGCGCGCGGCGGCAGCGGCGGCAGCGGGGAGCGCGCGCGCGCGGGCGCGGCGGGGGGGTCAGCGCCCCGCGAGGCCGGCCTTCTCCATGCCTCGCGCGGCGGCGGCAGGACGCACGGAGGGGAAGCGGCGCAGGGGCTCGGCGGGGGCGGCCGGGCTTCCCGCTTACCGGCGGTGCCTGAAATCAGCGGAGACAGCAGACACCCGGGCTAAGTGGCCATGGGGGAGGGAGGGAGCGCGGGGAGAGGGCTGGGGAAGGGGAGTCCTCCAGGTCACACCCCCTTCTCGGTTTCCCCTCGCAATCGACCAGATCCCCTCCCTCCCCACCCCATCCCCCCCTCCCCCCACCCCCACACACACCACCACCGAAGGATGGGATCCGAGCTTCCAGCCTGGCCGATTACCTAGAAAGGTGGATGAAAATTGACCACAACTTTTCATACACATCTAGAGGCCGAGGGGGGTGAGGAGGGATGCGAGGATGGTTAAGGGGAAGAGGAAGGGGGGTGCGCAAGGGGGTTGGCGGGGAGGAGGGACGGGGGGGGGGAGAACGATGTGGGCAGAAGACAGACAAACTCGGGTGGCGTGGAGCAACGCGGAGGTCCCCGCTACGCCCCGCAGCACATTCCTCGATCCCCAGATCGTGGCTGAGCCGCGGGCCAAGCCAAAATAAATAATTGATTAATTTCAAATTAAAGGAAACGTGCGGACACGTGAGCGCCCGGCGCCGCAGCGGCCCCGGCTTGCAAAGGCGGCCGGGTTTTGCCCCAGGAAGCCCCCCCTACCCCGCCCCGCGCGCGCGCGCCACCCTCTCTTTCCCAGGACCCCCCCCTCCCCCGCCAGCGAATGGCTGGGGGCGGTTCCAGCCCCGGATTCCAGCGGAACGCGCTCCACGCCCCCCTTCCCCCGAGTTCCAGCGCGGGGCCGGCGTGGAAGGGTGGGGTGGGGGGTCGGCGGGGCGGGAGCGGCGTGGGAAGCACCCTCCCGGCTGCAGACGCGGGGCGCGGGAAGGACGCGCGCAGCTCGCCCGGGGACCCACCTCCGGCCGGCCGGCTTCATGACCGCAGCGCGTCTCGGGGCGGCGGGCAGGGCTGGGGGTGCTGCGGCGGCGGCGATCGTCGCCTCATTCCATGTCCCATTCTCGAATGTTATTCTGTGACAGATAACCGAGTCACCCGGGCAGCCGCCGATGTTCTGAATGCGTCCATTGGCCGCCGCAACAAAGAAGGGCGGGGCTCGGGCTCGGGATTCTACAACCCCGAGCTCCCCCGGCGTTCTGATTGGTTCCAGGGCTTCCCGGGCGGGCGGGGTCTGGAGTAAAAGGAAGCTGGGCCGGCCACGAGAAATCCGAGATCTGTGTGTGCGTGTGTGTGCGTGTCTGTCTGTCTGTCTGTCTGTCTGGAGCCCCTGCACCGCTGAGGCTGGAGTTTGTCGTGGAGGACTTCATATCTAGTTCCCACACGGTGAGGGTTTGCGACTGTGGGAAGCAGAGGATCAGTAAATGAGTCAAGGGAGGCTTAGTGCTTGGAACAGCAGTCCCTCGAGCGGACTGGTCAGTCAAGTCGCCTGTCCCGACCTGGAAATGCCAGGTGCTTTGGTCAGGGGCTATTTCTATCTATGCATAAAATTAACTGGTGTTTTTTTTAAGATGCTACAAGTTCCTCTTAGATCCTCTGTTATTAGTTATGGTTAATAATAAAGTGTCTTCAAACCCATCCTGACATTGGACGATTAGTCCAGCCAGGCCCTAATAGCTGGCAACATGTTTCAAAGCCACGACAACGAAGTGGGTGGCCTTCCCACACTCACCAACGAAACATCTCTTTCTTCAAATTTTTAAAAGTTACTTAAGATAGTACAGAACACCGTGAGGTGGGAAAAGCACCAGATTACTGACCTTTGGCTCTGTAAGTCTAGGCATGACTCTTGTTGAGCTGTGTGACTCTGAACACATCGCTTATCTCCTCTGGACCTCAGCTTCTCTTCCTAAAAAAAACTAGAGTAGAACCTTCACTTTGTCAGTATTCTTCCAGTTCCAGGCTGTGTGGTTGCCCAACTTGATCTCTTGTGGACACTTAGAAACCTGGCCATCGTATTTTTTTTCTCTTTCAACTCCCAGCTTGCCAGCTTTGAGAAGTTGAAGCTCCTATGACCACACTGTGAACCTTTGGTTAAGAATGTCTTGGGTGTGATGGTACATGCCTATCATCCCAGAACTAAGGAGGGTAAGGCAGGAGGATCTCAAGTTTGAAGCTAGCCTGCACTAAAGAGTGAGACCTGTCCCTCAGAAACTAAAACATAAATAAGCAAAAAGTACCCCATGGTGCACAGGCACAGGTAGGGAACCTGATTCTTGCAGACTTCTCTGTGCTGGCTGGTTTTGAACCTCAATCCTCAGATCTCAGCCTCCTTGAGTAACTAGGATTATAGGTTTGCAGCACACGCACCCAACAGTTTTAATTTCCGGATTAACAGAAGTCATGCCTTGGAGAGCGATATATTGTTTCCTCATGAATATTCTTCCTTCATTTTGCATTTATCCTCAAATCGCTCTCTCCCTCTTCCCTGGAGTTTTCCAGTCCAGGGCTCTAGAGTTTCAAAATGAGGTTTTATATACAGAGGACAAGAACTCAACCTGACATTACCCCAGGAGAAAACAACTCTCACCACTCAGACCAGCCAGTGAACATCAAAGAGCATCAATGGTCACTTTCTTCAGAAATACTTCCTGCTGCCCCATATAGGCCAAATCCAAAGATCTATAGTCACCTTGTTAAACCAAGGACCTGAGTACCAGATGGAGCTGTTATTTTATCTTCTTGCCTTAGAACACTGAGGACTCCCTGGGGGTGGTGGAGCTTTTGTTGTTTATCTCCAATATTCCAGTTGCCTGTTTTCTTCTTTTGCAGGGATTGGGATGGGTGGAAAACTAATGATGTGTCCTATGAAAACAGAGCCAAGATCTGGCTTCTTTTCCAGTGAAGCAGTAGGGAGGCTCCTGGAAGGAACGGTGCAGTCCCAGGGAAGGCTTTGTCAGTCACAAGGACTCTTGTTCAGAATTCCTGTGCATTTGACAGCTGGGTTGCATTGCACCACCAGCCAATTCTTCATTCCCTTGCATATTTTGTATTACATGACACTCTCAGTGGGACCCAGATCCTGTAGATTAGGGGTCTGAAAGTTCCAATAGTCTGGAAGCTCCAATAGTACATACGTGTGATGGGACAAGGTCAATTTGTGATTTGAACAGGGGCCTACGGTAACTGCATGCTCAGCCTCAGAAGTCATGGTCACTTCCATTCATAATAAAAAAAAAACTAGTTCAGGAGAGCAGTGTAGTGGGAAGACTTGGAATGAGAACAGGGTTCAAATTGTACCTCATTATTCAAGTGTCAGCTGTCAGAACCACAAAGGTAAGTAGGAGGACAAAATACTACTCAGATGGACCGCATTTCTAGCTCTGTCACTTGCTCATGCTACAGTTTGGGATAAATGAACGTTTCTGAGCCTTACTCACCTCAAAAATAGATACACTGTTATGCTAGAGGGATGTTGTGGATTCAGAAAGACAAAGTTGCATTATTCAGCAATACACAACACCTGAGATGAGATATTTTGTCTCTGTCAGCATGTATAAGGAGGAAAGATTGATATGGCTTATAGTTTCAGAGTTCATTCCATGGATGCTTGGTCCCATTGCTTTTGGACCAAGAGCAACATGGGAGGCAGGCAGAACATCGTGGTGGGAAGCAAGTGTTGGAGCAAAGCTGCTCATCTCAGGGTCTCCAGGAGAGAAAGAGACAGACAGACAGACAGAGAGCGCACCAGGAGTCCACTATTCCCTTCAAGGATATGACCCTAGTGACAACATCCTTTCCACCAGACCCAGCTCCCATCCTCAATAACACCACCACCTGGCAATCAAGATTCTAGCACATGTCCTTTGGGGAATATTTCAGATCCAAACCATAACATGAGGTCTGTATAAACACATGCTTATGAGCCTATTACATAGAATTGGATTTTACTCTGAATCTGAGGCCATTATCCAAACAGATTTGGAAACATCTGTTCCTAGCACATCTGGGAACATTATTCCATTACCTGAGAGATAATGTTCCCAATTTTCCAGGGAAAGAGGCAAACATTTAAATCAAGCCATGGGTGTATGGAAGGGAAACGGAAAATCAGGGAGGGAGCAGTTGACACACACAGGACCTGGCAGTTTCCTTCTGCCTTTACTGATAGCACAGAGGAAAACCCACCCAATTATGGGTGGAATTTTACACCCCTCTCCCCAACTCTTGACAGATAAACACATATGTTGAAGCTCTAACACTAGTACTGAAGAATGTGACCGTATTTGGAAATACTGTCATTGCAGATGTAATTAGTTATGATGAGATCATACAAAAAAGGCTGGGCTCCAAAGGCAATAAGATTGATGTCTCCATAAAAAAGGGAAATTTTGGATACAGAGCCAAATGAGCACAGAACTCCATGGGAAGATTGGAGCCCTTCTGCCACAGCCAAGGAACTCCTAGAAGCTAGGAGAAATACCTGGAACAGATCCTCCCCTAGTGTTTTCAGAGGGATCTGAACCTACCAGTGCCTTGATCTTAGACTTTAGTTTCCAGAAGTGTGTGATGAGAACAGCTGATTATACCACAGTTATGGTTGAAAAGTGAAAAGTCTCCTCATGAACCCATGTGTTGAATGACTAGTTCTAGCTAGTGAATGGGATATAGTTGGAGGAAATAGGCCCCAAAGAGGCATGCCTTTGAAAGTTATGCCTGGTCTCCAGTTTCTTCCTCAATCTAGCTTCCTGTCCACCATGAGGTGAAGGATATCCTCTGCCTCACACACCTACCTCCAGGATGATTTGTTTAAGCACTTAGGGCCAGCAACCATGGACTGAAACCTTTGAAATTGTGAGCCAAATTCTTGCTCTGTTAAGTTGTTTGGTCGGGCATTTTGTCACAGTGAGTAAGTACCTAATGCAATCACTCAGCTAGCCCAGGTGTTCAAAGATTGGCCTGATGAGAGAAGTAAGTAAAAAAAAAAAAAAGCATTGTGCTCGTTCAAACCCCACAACCAACAATACAAAAAAACCTAAATGTTTGCCAGGTACTGGTGGCCCATGCCTGTAATCCTAGCTACTCAAGGTGGTGAGATCTCAGGATTACAGTTCAAAGTCAGGCAGGAAAGTCCATGAGACTCTTATCTCCAATAAGCTACACAGAAAAAGCCAGTAGTGGTGCTGTGGCTCAAGAGAATTAGCCCTGAGCAAAAGAAGCTCAGGGATAGTGCCCAGACCCTGAGTTCAAACCCCAGGACTGGCAGGAAAAAAAAAAGTACTGTGCTAAAATGACTTCAGTGAAATGACATTTTCACTAATTGCCAACACTTATATTTTGTCAATCATTTAACAATCCTGGCATTGTTCTAAGAAAAAGAAAGACAAAATGCTCTACTACCCCCTTTGTACTCAATAGAGACCTAAAAGCAATTTTCTACCCTGTCATGGACTAGAACCTCCAAAACCATCAACCATGATAAGTTAATTGTTCTCATGTGTTTATAGAAATAAAAGAGAATTAAAAACATAAACAATGAACAGGAAAAAATATTGACAAATTAGACTTGGAAAAGAACCAACTAGAGCTAAAGAATATAACCAATAGCAGGCAGAGTGGCACTCACCTGTATTACCAGCTATTCCAGAGACAAAGACAGACAATTAGCACTTTACGATCAGCCCAGGGAAAAGTTAGTGAGGTCTTATCTCAAATCCAAGCCAGAAGCTATAATCCAGCTACTTAGAATGTAAGAGATCAGGAGGATCACAGTTAAAAGCCAACCTAAGCAAAAAAAAAAAAAAAAGGGAGACACCCTCCCCCTACCCTGCATCTCAAGAAAACAATCCAGATGTCATATCTTGTGATTTCATCTATGCAGGGGGTTATGAATAGAGTACATTAGTCCAAATTTAACCTTAGACAAAAGTGAAGATCTTTCCTGAAGAAAAAAAAAATACCTTGTAGCCCCTCTGTACAGTATGTTCTCAAATAAAATAAAATAAAAATTTAAAAAAAATACCAAAAACCTCATAGTACAAAACAGCTAAAGACATGGCTCAAGTGATAAGCCAGGGGAATGTCCTGAGCTCAAAGCACAGCACTACCAAAACAAACAATTGAAAAATTAGCAAGGATGTGGCAGTATATACCTGTGGTTCCAGCTACTCATGAGGTAGAAGTAGGAGGATTACAGCTCAAAGTCAACATGGTCAAGCGATTGTTTATGACACATTCATAAGATCATTTCTCTTTTACTTTGTAAGTCCCTCCCCCATTGTATAACCACTGCTTTCACTGTATCTCATGTCAGTATAATTTGTGGAGGGGAAGGGGAAAAACAATTCGTTTAATTAGGGATACAGTTGGACCCATTGCAAAAATGCGATGTACAAGTCGTTAGGTCCAAAACGAACTTTACAACTTTGGTTTCTGAGTGGTGGGGAGTATGGGAGCGGGGAGGACTGTGGGGGAGGGCAGGAGGAGGATGGGAAAAGATTAAAAGGGGAAACAATGGAGGACGCTACAATAGTTTATAAAAATTGTACTCATTATCTTGCACATGTAATTGTAACCCCTCTGTACATTGTTTTCACAAAAAAAATAAATGAACTAATAAATAAATGAATATATTTAAAAACTAGAAAACATGGAGCACTCAGAACTTGGGGACCTTGAAACAGAAGGCCCCCAAGCAATGAGGGTTTACTCCTTACCCAAAGATGGGTCACGACTCCATAAAGAAATTGACAGCACCAATCTTACCAAGAACATGAACATCAAGCTAAAAGCAAAAGGACTTTTTTTTTTTGGCTCAAGTGGTATGACATCTGTCTAGCCAAGAACCAGGAGTGCAATCTCCAGTACTAGAAAAATGAAAATATGATCAGATGAAATTAAAAGTATATTAGATGCTATAGCAAACAGATCCTATAAAATATGGATGGGGAGTCTGCTCACTCTGGGAGGTGAGCAAGTTGGTAGAGTGATTTCCTATATTCAGTGGTTCAAACATTAAGAGGCTATGCCATTCTTAATACATAGTTTTCAGATTTCTCTGGGTATCCTCTTTATTCAGATCATCGGAAAGAGGGGGAAAGCAGAATAATCATCTCTTTATTTAAAATCTTCATTAAAAACTTTTCTAAACCAACAAACACTAGCCTTCTGGCTCTTTCCACCAATGTCCTTCATATTTAAAATTTATCTTTAGGTAGTGGTTTAAAGGGTTTCAATTCAACATGTCAATTTATGAGTACAATGCACCTTGATCCATGTCCTTTAAAGTAATATGGTCTGTCGTAGGCACTCGATCTGATTAGCTAATCGCTATAAATAGTTTTTGTTTTGTTTTGTTTTTGTGCCAGTCGTGGGGCTTGAACTCAGGGCCTGGGCTCTCTCTCTGAGCTCCTTTTCCTCAAGGCTAGTGCTCTACCACTTGAGCCACAGCTCCACTTCCAGCTTTTATGGTGTCTAATTGGAAATAAGAGTCTCATAGACTTACTTGCCTAAGCTGGCCTCAAACCATGGTCCTCAGATCTTAGCCAACTAAGTAGCTAGAAGTGTAGGCATGAGCCATCAGCACCCAGCTACTGCAAATACTTTGTCAAATGTTTTTATCACTAAATAACCAGAGTGTCTATCTTTCTAGCCTGTGGTATATAGTTCCATGTCATTTATGACCAAATCATGATGAGAAGATCCTGAGTTTTAGATTGGGAACCCACTACTGGTCCTAATAAAGAAAGGTAAAAAGGCCGAGCACCAGTGGCTCACGCCTGTAATCCTAGCTACTCAGGAGGCTGGGATCTGAGGATCACAGTTCAAAGCCAGCCCAGGCAGGAAAGTCCGTGAGACTCTTATCTCCAATAAACCACTAGAAAACTGGAAGTAGCGCTGTAGCTCAAGCGGTAGAGCGCTGGCCTTGAGCTGAAGAGTGCAGGGACAGCGCCCAAGCTCAGAGTTCAAACCCCACGACCAACCAAAAAAAAAAAAAAAAGAAAGGTAAAAAGTAATCATGAAAAGGTGGGGAAAGGGAAAATAAAATAGTAGATATAAATAAAATAAATAAGAAAGATCTAAGAGAAAGGATGTACAAGACCAAAAGTTTTTTTTGTTTTGTTTTGTTTTTTGCCAGGCATGGGGCCTGAACTCTGGGCCTGGGCGCTGTCCCTTAGCTCATCAGCTCAAGGCTAGCACTCTACCACTTGAGCCACAGCACCACTTCCAGCTTTTTCTGCTTATGTGGTGCTAAGGAATCGAACCCAGGGCCACATGCATGCAAGGCAAGCACTCTACCACTGAGCCACCTTCCCAGCCCCCCAAAAGTTATTATTTTGAAATGACTGAGACAAAGAACTTTTAATCAGAAAGAAGAGGACTGATTTATACAATAACGTATAATAAAATGAAATTGAAGGAAGAAATATAGATGCAACAGACTAAAAAGATAATAGAGTACCATAAACAACTGTATGCCAATGAATCTGAAAACAAGTAAAATTGATCATTTCTACAGACATTTATTAACGAAACTGACTTCAGGAAAAATAGAAAACCTTATAAGCCCTGTAAGTGTTCAATTTTACCCTCCAATAAATTATCTGACCTGGAGAATTTCACATCAATTATAACAAATATTGAAGGAATAAATCTTATATGAAATTATTTAGAAAATAGAAAAAAACATTAATTATTAAACTGGTACAACACATCCAAAATAGGCTGAGGAAAGTATGAAATAAGAAAAGTACTGGCAACCTTACTTTTGAACATAAAGAAAAATACACCAAACAAAAATACCCACAAATTGAATCTAACAATACATAACTTCAACCATAGTGAAGTTGAATTCCTACCTCCCACCATATAGAACAATTAAGTCTCTGTGAGTTTACCAGTCTTAGCAGATGACTATAAAACAAAAATAAAACATACATGTTCATACAAGGCAATTTCAACACAGAACTGAGCATTTTACAATGTTAAAGAATTATGTTTAGGTCAGATAGTGATAAGATATGGTCAACTCTTATCAGAGGTGCATAATAAATTATTCATCGATGAAATGATACAATATTTATGACCACAATTTCCAGGTTTTTTGACAAGGCACTCTTCATTGGTGTGCTGAAAAATGGTGATTTTCTTATGAATGTTTGGCATTTTCCATATAAAACATACATGCACTGAATCAATATACTATTAAAAGATGTATCAGATATATTAAATATTTGTTATTATATTATATATTAAATATGCCTCCTCTCATTTTCTAGACCTTA
The DNA here is from genome assembly GCF_024711535.1 of Dipodomys merriami. Taxonomy (NCBI): domain Eukaryota; kingdom Metazoa; phylum Chordata; class Mammalia; order Rodentia; family Heteromyidae; genus Dipodomys; species Dipodomys merriami. The sequence continues at coordinate 5,051,768 of NW_027204604.1, forward strand.
CTTTTCTATTGGAATCAACACCTGCCTCTATGGCTAACCAAATCTGTGTATTCAGCTAACTTAAACTGACAAGAAAACTTGCCCAGAAGTACCATACTCTTCTTGGCTCTTGCTGCAACAGTCAGGCTGGCCAGACACAGGCACTGGAGTCTGTGATCCTCAGCCACTTGCTGGCCTCAGATGAAATGTCACACTGCATGCTATGGTCTCTGCTTCTGAACAGCCATCAAAGCGGCTGGATGATAGAACTGAAGGAATTCACTCCATATGGAAAGCATGTTGACCAGTGAGAAGCAAGAGTTTGGAGGAAGCCTGAGCAGAGAAATTATTTCTTCCTTCCTCTGATGGGCTGTTTTAAGATTCTTGTTCAGTGCAGCCAGCCCAGAGATATACTGCATGGCTGAGCAGACATACTGAGTAACATGCCATGGCCCTTATACCTGGTCTTGAAGCAGATAACTGCTTGAGACATTTTGCATTGCTTGTCATTCCAGCCAACCTCCTTTCCCTTTCATTTACTCCTGCTGTCTTCCCAGTCTGCATTTAATCTCTATTTTGGGTCCTGATTCTCAGAGAAACAGCACTAAGACAACTGATTCCACAGGGATAGTTCCAGAAAACAAATCCTCACAGTGGATTTGGGGGTTGTATTGCTCACCCCTCTGAGATCAATAGAGATCCCTTTGCTGATACTCAGAGGGATGGTAATGACCCTGACCTGCAATAGCCCCACAGCATTCCACAAGGATTTGGGGATGAACTGAGACAAGATTTTAGGAGGACAAATAGCTGTGAAACTTGTTTGGAAACAATGGTGACTATAAGCTACAAGAGAGCCTTTTCACCAAGATGGCACCAAAAATGAAGAACAACTCTCTCAGTCCTTCCTAAAGCGAAGCTCTGAAGGTCAAGAAGGTCAGGCTAAAATGGATCCATAGACAAGCAAGAAGAGCTCCGTGTGAGTCACCTTCTAGTGACCCAAGACACTGAGGCTTGTTGTAGCCCAAAGATCCTCAGAAGAGCACCTGTAGGACAAAATACTTGACCACTGTACAGTCATACCCCCTCCTCCCCCCACAGCAGAGTGCTCCCTGGAGAAGGCACATGACAGCACTCTCATGTTCACTGTGGATGTCAAGGTCAACAACAGAGTGAGCAGGCTGTGAACAAGGTCTATGACAGTGATGTGGGAGAGGACAAAACGCCATTTACACCTGATGGAGCAAAGAAGCCATATATTCAACTGACTCCTGATTGTCATGTTTTGGATGTTGATAACAAGACTGGGATCATCTAAACTGAATCCTGGCCACAGCGTCAGTGGCTCATGCTTGTAGTCTTAGCTATTCACGAGGCTGAGATCTGAGGATCAAAGTTTGAAGCCTATCTGGGCAGGAAAGTCCATGAGACCCTTATCTCCAATAAACTAATCCAAAAAAAAAAAAAAAAGCCAGAAGTGGCCCTGTGGCTCAAGTGCTAGTCTTGAACGAAAGAAGCTCAGGGATAGCACCCAGGCCCAGAGTTCAAGCCCCAGCCTGGCAATAAATTAATTAATTAATAAATTAAACAATCTGGCTAAGACTACATATATATGTATTTAGTATTAGTACATATTTTAATATGGTTGTATATATATTACCATATTTAAAAATAATAAGACACGGGCTGGGAAGGTGGCTCAGTGGTAGAGTGCTTGCCTTGCATGCATGAGGCCCTGGGTTTGATTCCTCAGCACCACATAAGCAGAAAAAGCCGGAAGTGGCGCTGTGGCTCAAGTGGTAGAGTGCTAGCCTTGAGCTGAAGAGCTGAGGGACAGCGCTCAGACCCAGAGTTCAGGCCCCATGACTGACAAAAAGAAATAAAACATTTAAACATAAAAAATAAATAAAAATAAGACACTAGAGACCTGGAAAACTGCAAATGACAGACTCAGAGCAGATAATTATCAACTCATGAAATGCTTTGAAGGCCAGAGAGCCTCTCCACAACTTGAAGGAAGAGACTTACATCCTCCGGTCACAGGATAAACTGTCTAAATCCAACCCAAGACTTGGTCACAGGGTAGGAGAACAGCCAAGGAGATTACATGCATAGCCCTGACAAGCTGTCATGTCATGTCATGTCATGTCAAAGTCAGAGCTCTGGGAGGAAAAAGCATGGGACCTTGAGGGCTTGGAGAGCAACAAATGGATCACACATGCCCATCTCGTACCTTCAGATCCCCTAAACTCTCCAGCTCAGAGAAGAGCCCTTTCTCCATGGTTGTTTTCCTCAAGACCTGGCCTGACCACTTACGGTCTCCATCTTTATACTAGAAAGAAAAGACTCTACTGCAACAACAACAAAAAAGACTACACCTGCCAATGCAAGTTCAGAACTTAACTAAGGGTTGGGAATGTGTGGGAGGGGGCACTGCAGACACTGCTGTGTGTGGCAGGGCAGGGAGGCAGCAAGGAGTCATTACATTGTGAATTCTCATGCAGAATTTGGGATTTAGGTTGAGTGATGAAAGACCCAGAGGCATGGAGGTTAACCTCCAGGGGAACAGGAAGCAGGATATGAGAAGTTTATGAGGATAAATTTCCTCACTTGCCTTCATTGTGGGATTTCTCTGGGGTGCAGTTTCTCCATACCACTGTCCAAAGACTCACTACATGGCCAAGTGCGCATGTCCGATAAAGCAACCTGCAGTGTTTCCCCTGACACTCGCTAGAATGCGGAGGCCAAACCAGAAACTCATTACCTTGTATTTCTATCCAACTCGGCTTCTCTTTTTCTTACTCTTGCTATTTTGAGTGAACATGCCCCCAGTAAAGCATCGGCACTTAATCTGTGCTTCAGGCTCGGGTTTTAGTGCAGTGGTCCTCAAGTTTTAATTCACCGAGGGGGCTTATTAAAATGCAGGTTGTGATTCAGCGGGTCTGGAGTGAGGCCTGAGTTTATGTAGTTCCCATCAAGAACCCCCTCACCCTCCTGCCACTAACACAGCCTTAGGGGGAAAAACAGGTTGACATAATTTTAAGTAAGTTAATTATCTCAATGGGAACTATAAAAGTAAAAGTTTTAGAGAAATATAATATATAATATTAATAGATAATATATAACAGCACTATATATATGGCAAATACAGCCAAATGAGCCAGGATAGGGAAAGTTTATGAGGCAAAATTCTACATAATAAAACTGTCATGTAGGGAACAAAAGCATTTATGGAAGCATACTGAGTAACTTCCAGAAGTAAGGGAGGACTGTGTAGCCAAGCTTGAGGCTAAGCTCAATATCAAGGTTATTATCTAAAACTATGTGCAAAAGTGGACTCAGGAAGAATTCCTGCTTCTGTCTTTAATGTGAGATCTTACAACTTGTATGGCCTCCAACTTGACTGTGCTTGAGTGGCTCTCAACACCACCCCAAATACCACTTCGGTGCAGAGCAGAGCCTAACATCCTCAATAACATCCAGACGATTCAGCATTGACTCACTATCACCAGAAAGCTAGATGCTTAGTTAGTACAGAACTGATTTCATTCTGAACCAATGTCTCATGTGGGTGGATGGGGCTGGTGGAATCCAGGTAATTTGTTTGTGTCCTGCTTACAAAGAAGGCTAAGGAGGGACATTGCTAGATCTTACCTTAGGGGGGAAAGATGCACACAATGGGAAATCCCCCATATTTCAAAACATACTCAAAAGGAAACTGTTTTAGATGTCTAACAGAGTACAGCAAATGAGCGAATGTATCTCATTGCTGGGACAGTGTTCTCACCATGGAAGAAGGGACTCACATATATGAAAAGGGAGGGAAAAAAAACCTTGTTGATTGGGGTTGTAGGCATTGATATGATTTCACCAGTTTAAAGCATGGGTATATGCATGCATGTCTGTGTGTGTGTGTATGTGCATGTACCTGAATGTATATTTATGAGTACATAAATTTACAGATAGACAGATGCTGCAAGTAACAAGTGATAAAGGTATGTAGCAACTGAGCACACATGAAACCAACATCTTAGTTTTTAAAATATCTTTTTTTTTTTTTTTTGCCAGTCATGGGGCCTGAACCTGGGCACTGTCCCTCTGCTCTTCAGCTCCAGGCAAGTGCTCTACCACTTGAGCCACAGTGCCACTTCCAGCTTTTTTCTGTTTATGTGGTGCTAAGGAATCGAACCCAGGGCCTCATGCATGCAAGGCAAGGACTCTACCACTGAGCTACCTTTCCAGCCCTTAAATACCATTTTCTACCAGAAGAAATCAAGGCTCGTCAATGAAAAGGCCAGTTCCGTGGCTTGTGCAGAGTAATTCTAGATAAGCCCAGACTATTTTTAGCAATAGTCAGGGTTCTCCAGAGAAAAAGCATCAATAGAATACATATATACATATATAGATCTATCTATCTATCTATCTATCTATCTATCTATCTATCTATCTATCTATCTATCTATCTATCTAGAGAGAGCGAGGATATGGAAGAATGCTTTTTCTAGAATTGGCTCACATGATTATGGGGGCCAAGAAGTCCCATTTTTTGTCATTTCTAGCTGTCACCTAGAGAATTAGTAGAGCTGGTTGTGTAACTTATTGTGAGTGCAAAAGCCTGAGAATTGGGGAGAGGCAATAATGCAATTCTTGTCTGAATCTAAAAGCCCAAGAAGCAATAGCTTCTTGGACAGAAAACAATGGGTGTGATTTGGTCATGCCTTAGTCTAGGCAAATTGGCACATAAAACTAACCATCCCAATCTTGCTATGTCAGAAAGTGGCTGCTTCAAAGTGCTGAGGGCACCTCATAAAGACACAACGACAGGAGTTAGCATAAAGGACTTCCAGTGATCAAATCTAGGACAATTTCAGTATAAAATAACTTACCTTAGTCATGAATTGCAACCATTGGAAAAATAAAAATCCATGTGCCTGCATTGATTCTAAGTGAATAAATGAGAAAGAAAGAAAGACTCTGGCATATAGTCCATCACAATGCAGAGACTAGAAAATCATTTGAAAACCATCATAATAAAGATTAATTCCAACAAGAATTATAAAAGGATCCCAAAGCTGGAGGGAAATTTGATATAGAGTAGGATATGTATCATCTCAGAACCATCCCTTTCCCTGATATTATTTGCAAGGGGGATTATAGTTTTATTTTGTGGTGATGTTACAACACCTTGTCCAGGTGATCAAAAATGACATCCTAAATGATGATGATGGGCAGGTGGACAGGAGGCCTTCATCACTTCAGAAGGGATGTCCAGAAGACACAGCACCTCTTTGGCAATATTCTGACAGAGAATCCGTCATGTGATGCAAACTATCTGGCCAATCCAAAACAAGCAAGTTCTCTTTTAAAACAAAATGGTCTAGATCTTAAACTGTGAATGAAATGGAAGACAAAAGCTATTAGAAATGTTCTGGATTATAAAGGGCTAAAGAGATATGACAACAAGAATGTGGCAGATGATTATAGATTGGATCTTGACTTAGGGGGGGTGAAAAATAATGTGATGATATTATTGGACCAATGGACAAAACTGAAGAATAGGTGTTTGATTAGATGGGATTATTGTATCTATGCCACTTTCTTGTAGGCTTGAAATGGAATATTTCTAAAGGGAAGAAATGAATAACCAGAAGGCACCACAAATGCCCCTGGTAATAACTCTGTGAGGTAGATATTATTATTGGCATTTTACAAAAGAAGAAACTGAAGTTTCAAAATACTAGGTTTCAAAATATTAGGTTTTGAAATATTAAATTTAAATTCACTTAATTTAATTCTTTTTCTCTCAGTTCTGGGATTTGAACTCAGAGCCTGGTGCATAAATGCAGCACTAATCTACCTCCTATCTTCTTCTCTTCCTTTTCTTTTTCCAGTCCTGGGGCTTGAACTATGGGCCTGGGCACTGTCCTTAAGCTTCTTTTATGCTCAAAGCTAGGGCTCCACCACTTGAGTCACAATGCCACTTCCAGCTTTTTTGAATACATTGTGGGAGATAAGTGTCTCATGGACTTTCCTGCCCAGGCTAGCTTTGAACTGTGATCCTCAGCCTCCTGGGTAGCTAGGATTATAGGCGTGAGCCACCAGTGCCTGCTTTCTCTTCCTTTTTTGAAAGCAAGAAGAACAAGAAGTTCAATGGTGATCATAGACAATTCCTAGACATCCTTGTGATCACATCATTTTCTACCCTGTTACTTCAAACATTTGCCTCTCAGAGAAGTGCTGAGAAATTCAGATTCATTCTTTCTTCCTCACCTAGACTGGTGAAATGGCTTCACAATATAGCATTTGTCTAGCATGCATGAGTCTCTGCATTCAATCCCGAGCACCGAAAGTCACAACACAACGAAACAAAGCCACCATTTATTTCTCTACATATGCTTTGTGCAGGGGAACATGGAGGGGAATCAGAAACCAAGCGGCTAAGACTGGGGAAAGGACAGAAGTAAGTTCCCAGGAACCCACTAGCAGCACCTCAGGTCCTTCCTGAAGGTTCAGGGTTTAAGGTGCTTTGAGGACAGTTGGCAAGAGGGAGCAGAAATTCAAAACTTTCTTGGATGACAGTTTCCTTTTGCCTGGAGAAGAGGATCACCGGCTGTAAAATGACTGCCCTGTCTACAATGGCAGCTTGTGAGAGGCCTGCTATCCCTCTCTGCTCTTTGTTCTCTTCTTCCTTGGAAAGTGGCCATCTTGAAACCACAGATGCTCCTCACTTTAGGATGGAGATCTGCTCCAGTAATGTCATCACAAATGGAAAATGCAATTCATGATCTGCCTTGCACTCATAAATTCATAGGTTGAACTGAAATTCCTTTGTATAAGTACTTTGTATAATAATCCTTTTTATAATAATTATATAATAATTATATATACATAACTGACTATATATACATATATATGTATACACACACACACACACACACACACACACACACACACACACACACACACACACACACACACACACACACACATAGTCAGTTATGAGGTTTGAACTCAAGGCCTGGGCCTTATCCCTGAGTTTCTTCCTTCAAGAACAGTGCTCTACCACTTTGAGCCACAGCACCACTTCTGGTTTTCTGATGATTAATAGGAGATAAGAGTTGCACAGACTTTCCTGCCTGGTCTAGCTTTGAACCCCAATCCTTACAACTCAGCCTCCTGAGTAGCTAGGATTACAGGCATGAGCCACTGGTGCCTGGCATGAATATATTTTTAAATACACTAATGCACCTCACTTACCCAATACTATAGCTTAGCCTTAAAATGTGCTTAGCACACATATTAGCCTACATCTAAGCAAATGTCACCTGACCCAAACCCTATGGTATAACGGAGTGTTGAATATCTATGTCATGTACTGGCTATTACACCGTGGAGTGTTGGTTGTTTTCCCTGATGATGGGCTGATTATTGGGAGTAGTAGCCCATTTCTACTGCCCAGTAATAGTAATGTGAGAGTAGTACATCACACATCTCTAGCCAAGGAGAAAGATCAACATTAGAAAATCTCAGATTTGGTTTCTGTCTTTTTCTATCTAGCTTTTGTACCCTTTTAAAATTGAAGAACTTTCCACCGAGCCATATAAGCAGGAGACTGTTTATTTGAGTGTTATCTCTGCTGGGCTTTTCTGACTTGATTCACACGTAAAGAAGCAGCTGCCCATCTTGGGATGACCAAGGACGTGTGGGGAAACTCCTCCAAACTGAAATGAGTTTAACAAAATAGTACTGACAAGACCATCCAATCAGAACGACGGACCTAAAGTGGTTACTATGGAGACTCTTGGTGGGGATCTGGGTCCAGGCCCATTTGATGGGAACGGAATAACATCTGCAAGTCCCAGCACTGCCTGGACCATCCCAGGAAAGGAAGGTTGCAGCCTCTATGTATTTGGAGAATGACAAGGGATCTGGCCTATGAAAATTCATGGATTAAAGCTGGGTACTCTTCCCTGAACAGGACAGGTGCCTGCTCCATCATATCCAACCACTGAGCAGAGCTGTCTGGGTTCAGACTTCTCCAGTGTCCTTCAGAACACTAAGGTCCTTCCTGTATTAGTCAGGGGCCGAGCAGGTGGAACTCTCAGAAAGGTTTCGTGAAGGGAAAATTGCAAAATACTCTTGGTAGAAGGCTAGTAAATACTCAGGAGTTGTGACCACCTGGGGCCTAAGGAGCTCAGCAAGGTGATGGAGAGCCCAGACTCCTAAGAGCAATCTTGTAGGCCCAGCGAGGAGCTGAATGTGCATATGAGAAGCAGAGACTGCCCTGTACATCCTCAGGGCCCTAGCACATGCCCCCTTTCGGGGGAATTTCATGCATGGAGGAAACGCAGAGAAGAAGCTCCACCACGTCTTCTAGTGATCGTGGGGTTTGAACCCAGGGCCTCGTGCTAGATAGGCTTGTGCTAGCCCACTAGTGCTGTTGTTTGCAAGGTTTTTTTGTTTTGTTTATTTGTTCTTTAAAAAAATGAATCTAGCTCAGTTTTCTGCCCCAGCTGGTCTCAAAGCTTGATCCTTCAATGCTTATTCATCTGAGAAGCTAGGATTATAGGCACAAGACATTAGTTCCCAGCTGATGTAAGTTTCCCTTAGTGAACTTCCAACTGTGCCATCAATGATCAGGATTCTTCTATCCTTGGTGTTCTTTGGGTTTTGGCATACATGTAGTGTCTGGTCTGCCTTTGGGTTTAGGATTTTTCTGTCATCTTTCTTCTCCTGCCCTGGCCACCATCCTCTCAGATAATCACTTGTGACCACACTCTTACCTGAAGATTTTAAACCTCTCCCTTCACAAAAACAAATAGCCCGATCATCTAGAGCTGGTGTAAGGTACAGAGGGATGAAGAGACTTAGTCAAACCAGTAACATTTAAGGCTGCTTCCTCTTTTGAAAATTAGTTCCAAAACACCCACCTTGTCCTAATTCCATAAGAATTAAATATGATGGTATACAGCCTAACTGGTAGAACACTCACCTAGCAAGCACTAGGCACTGAGTTCCAACCACAGTATTGAAAATAAAAGATGCTATATGAGGGAGTAATAGGTAAATAATAAATCCACTTTGTACACAGCTCGTGCATGAGTGCACATGCGCGCGAACACACACATGCACACACACATACACTCGCGCACACACACACAGAGGCTGTGTTCATCCTTTCTACACATGATTAGGTGTCTTCATGTGAAATGTCTGAACTCTTCCTGTGTACCTGACTGAAGCTTTGCTGTGGGTCTCCTGCTCTCTAGAGCCCAGGGCCATGGCTGGAGGGTGGAGTAAGAATCAGGACTGAATGGGAGGAGCAGTGATTTCAACCATAGAAAATAGGAACAGCCTGCTGGCCTCGCAAGGGGTGGGAGTGTATATAATAATGCCCTAGAAGTTTCCCCTCCTAATTTAACAGCTGCATGTAAAAATTCCAGCGGTCTGTTTTTAGTAGGGGCTAATGAGGGTTAGCACTCTCCAGATGGCCCAAAATACCCCCAAAATAAGTTCAGCAAGGCTCCTTTTAGAATTTCTTTACTGTTCTGCTGAGGAAAGGATGTTGATTTACTCTGGATCATCTTTCTGCAGAGCCCTTATCAGTGTGGTGTGTTTTGGCTGTGGGTGGTTTTTTAAATAAATGAGAGCAGATTATTTGTGTTCCAAGGCCATGATTCAAGTATGCTATTTGCCAGCTGTGGGGGAGGACAGTGAGGATCTTTAGGGCCCTCCCTCCCTCCCTCCCTCTCTCCTTCTCTCCTTCCCTCCTTCTGTTGAGTTGGAGAGGGGTCACTGGTGCAGAAAAGGGGGGGGGAAGAAGGAGATTCTCTGACATCCGGTCATCCTGGGGAGCAGCAGGTGGGGCAGAGGTAATCTGTAGAGGACTTTAGCCAGGAAAAGAATGAGTGGCCAATCACGGTGGAGGAAGGAAGACCAGAAACAAACCTGTTAGGGACAGAGACACAGAGACAGGACAGGGAGGGGCGTCAAGGAAGAGGCCGTGGGATCTCTTCAAGACACTGAGTAAATCCAGGGTCATGTCTGAAAAAGGAGGATGACACAGAGCAGGCAGGTGCCGGCCCCCAGCTGAGGGTATATTCTCAAGTAGACTAGAACTAAATACAGCCAGGCACTGGTGGCTCATGCCTGTAAGCCTAACTACTCAGGAGACCGAGATTGGATGATAGCAAGGTTCCCAGTCAGCAGGGAAGACAAATCTGAGAAACTCTTAACTCCAGTTAACCAGCCCAAATCCAGAAGTGGAGGTGTGGCTCAAGTGGTAGAGTGCCAGCCTTGCTGGGAAAAGTCAAGCAAGAGGGCAAAGTCCTGAGTTCAAGCTCCAGTGTCAGCAGTACAAAAATACAAATCAAAATAAATTCACTCTGGGCAGATAAAGGAAACTTTGAAAGGATATGATCTTTGCAAAAACTTCTTGTTTAAAAAGTCAGGTATTGGACTGGAAATGTAGCTTCGTGATAGAATGCTTTGCCTAGCATGCATGAAGCCCTGGTACTGAGATTCCTCAGTACTGTATGAACAGAAAAGGCTGGAAGTGGTGCTGTGGTTCAAGGGGTAGAGTGCCCAGGCCCTGAGTTCCAAGCCCCAGGTCTAGAAAAAAAAAAAAAAGTCAGGTGCCCCTCAACTGCATTTTCTGAACAGAACAAACAAAAAAACCCAGAAAGAAACAAACAAACAAAAGAGATGCAGTACTGCTTTGGAAGTTGATTGGAGCTTAGCCCTGCCACTCTCCTGCTGCATAGGCCCCTCCCCTCTCTAAGGTTCCTGTTATGCAATGATGACAATTCTAAACCTCTGTTGTACGTTAAAAGCACCAGAAGAGACATTAAAAATTCCAGAGCCCAGGATGTAAACCCCGACTAATTAAACTAGACTCTTCAGGAGTGGGGTCTATACACTGAAATAATATATACGGTTAAGTTTGAGACTTAACAAGGCAAGACGGACTCCAATAGTCTCAATCAGCTTTCACTTCATTAAGTCTGAAGGAAAGGAAGGGGGTGGCTGGGAGGCAGAACTTCAGTATCAGGAACCAGAAGCCTCTGGAGAGTTCCAGTGGCTGTAAAATTCAATGATTTGAGACCTCAAGTAGAGGTCTCAAGCTATTTTTGCCAAGTTCTACCAGCTACTTCTTCCCACTACATGCCTGGCACTGCTCTAAGTACAGAGGGCCCAATAGATCCCCCAACGCCTGTGGTTCAACTCTTGGGACAAGAGTTTGTCCTCTTTAGAGGAGAAGCAAAGACAAGTACTAGTGGCTCACGCCTGGAATCCTAGCAACTCAGGAGGCTGAGATCTGAGGATCACGGTTCAAAGCCAGCCCAGGCAAGAAAGTCTGGGAGACTCTTATCTCTAATTAACCACCAGAAAACCAGAAGTAGTGCTGTGGCTCAAAGTGGTATAGTGCTAGCCTGGAGCAAAAAAAGCTCAGGGACAGTGCCCAGAGTGAGTTCAAGTCCCATACTAACAACACAACAGAAAAAGGAGGAACAAGACAGTAGAAGGAAGGGACGATTGGGGGGAGTCTGGATTCACGCAGAGTTCCCCAAACTTACACACTAGGCTTGGCACCCTAGGCTGTCAACTCCTTATTTGGAACACTGCATTCCCAGCGGCCAGGTGGCTATCTTGTCTGGGGTGGTACTGGGATCCCTTCCGCTCTCTTCCTTTCTGACCTTCTCCTGTTTCTTTTCTCCTCTTCCCGTTCTCTCTCCAGGGTGCCTGCTCGCTATTGAGCTCCTGTTGTTGGAGAAAGGCTGATTGTTTGCCCGTTGAGGCCTTTGGTGGGCAGGGGCTCTGGGGACTCAGTGACAAGGCATGTTAGGGAAAGACTTTGCTCCTAGAGGATTCCAGGCAGGGTTGTGTTACCTCTCCTTGGGAGGCCAGGCAAGCACAAGCCCTGGGCTGCCAGGAGTCTAAAGGGGCTTCACGTTCCTGACACTGTCCCCGGGCCACCGTCAGCCATATTACCTACAACTTGTCAGGAATGCAACCGTTCAGCCCTTTGTCCAGACAATCTGAATCAGAAACTCAGCTCTTCAAAGAAGCTGTCCTAAGCCACACATGTTACCCAGTAAATCATTTTTAAGACTTAAACCATACTTGAACACACTGTTAGGTTTTTTAAAAAGAGGTAGCCGAGTAAGAACAGCACCACGCACGTGGTATTCAGATAAGGAGTAGGTTTATTCATCGATCCAGCTGGCACCAGGCCATCTTGGTCCTCCATGCGGTGGGGAAAGGCCTGGGAAAGAGAGAGAAAAGAGCTAGAAAAGAGAGAAAAGATCGAAAAGAGAGCATCTGGGAAAGAGGTGGGAAAGAGCAAGCTAGGAAAGAGAAGAGAACTGGGAAAAAGAAGAGAAGGAAAGAGCTGAGAAAGAGCTAGAAAAGAACAGAGAGAATGAGTCTGGGCCTGGGCTAGGCCTTATCTAGGGTATGGGCGGAGAAAGGTGTGGCCACATCAAAATCAGATGTGACCTCAGCGGATGCAGATGTGACCTCTTCCAGGTGTCCCAGTTGCCTAGGTAATGCAGGTACTGGGTGGAGACTTGGCTGCGAGGAGGTTGGAGTCTGCTCGCCATCCAGGAGCGGACCTTACATACACTTCATGGAGACCAGGCATAGCTAGCTGAAGAATCCTCTAGGATGGGACTAATGAAGAATAGTGGTGGTGATGGTAGTGGTGTCAGGCTCCAAGATAAACCAGGAGAGCATAAAACTCCAGGGGGATCATACCCACCAAGGGACCGATGAGGCCCCAGGACTCACTCTGAACTAATGTTAGGAGTATGGGGAGCCTGGGGAAGGGGGAGAAGGGAAAAATGCACTGATCCCTTAGGGTTCAGCCTAATCAGGCACCATGTAGACAGTGCAAGCCCATGTAGACAGTGCAAGCAAGGGCGAGTGTCCAGGGACAAAGGCCACTTGCCTTATCTTAGGCCCTCTTCTCTCAGACACAGCAGTAGGCTAAGCACTTTTAGCATCCAGCTCTGTCTGCATTTTTTTTTTTTAAATGAAAGGATCTAGGTGACTGTAGGATTTCCAAGGCAAGTGTCCCACGTGCTGGAACAGCTGTCTGATCCTGACATCTAGACAGTTTTAACCGTGTGACAGTGGGGGGGGGGAGGGGAGGGACAGAGGCACTGACTGGAAGGCATCCTGAGTTACCCTCTCATTTGAGGCAGACTCCCGCCTGACTCCCAACATGCAGATCGTAAAATTCCACTCAGAGGTTAGTAACCTGCAGAGTTGCTTCTTGATCTTGGGTAGCAGGAAGGAATGGAGAATGGAGAAAGCTGGCAGGAAGGATGTGTAAGGATGAGCGCCCCAGTGTGACCAGAGGGAACAGAGGGGTTCCATGGGGGAGCAGCCTCCAGTGAAAAACATTCTACAGAGTTAACATCCTGCACAACCTTGCTGCCCGAAGCTTAGTTCAGTCTAGGCTCAGATATGAAACTAGAAACCTGCAAGGTTGACTGCCAGTATTTAACACATGCTACATTGTCCAGGCAATGTGAGGCCACTCATTTGTTTACCTCTGTGTGTGTGTGTGTGTGTGTGTAAGGATGGAGGACACATGCCAATTCATTTTAGTAATATTCCCAAATCTGTAGAAATATGCACATCCTTTCTTCCCCTTACACTCTCTCTCTCTCTCTCTCTCTCTCTCTCTCTCTCTCTCTCTCTCTCTCTCTCTCTCTCTCTCTCTCTCTCCCTCTCTCTCTAAGTGAAATTTCATCTAATCTGAAAGTTCTTAAAATAACCAACAGAGGGTGCTATTTCTTCATCTTGAGTGGAAATGGGTGTCTCCAAGCACTGGGGACTTGGGCTTAGGAAAAGTCAGGTGAACTGGCCCATCGAGGCACTGGCCTAACACTGATTTCAGGAACACTGGCCGCACCCAGGATCTCACTGGACAATTGAGGATAGTTAAGGTTTTTGTTTTGTTTTGTTTTTCATATAACCACTCGAGCAATGCCTCTAGTCTAGCTTTCTTTTTCTGGTTAGTAGGAGATGAGGACTTTTCTTCTGTGGACTGGCTTTGAACTATGATCCCCAGATCTCAGTCTCCTCAGCAGACAGGATGACAGGTATGAGCCACCAGTGCCCAGCTCCAAAGTCCTTGTTTGCAGCATACACCATGCTTATGCCTTCAAAAGGCTCATGGTGTCTTTGAGGCAGTGAAATGTTGCACACCAATCACATAATCTAACTAGATGATATTCTGGTTGGGAGAAGCAGCTGTTTTGGGGGGAAGCATCCAATAATTCTGGAGAGAGCAAATGTTCACACCTTCTACTTTCACTTTTCCTGGCAGAAATCAGCATGATGGAGTGTGGTTCAATGAATCCATTCATGCATTCTCCAATGCATCTGCTATGAGGTTTTTCCACTCAATTGGTGTTGAAACCACGACACTGGATTTCTTGACCTCCCAAAAGTCCATCTGTCTACAGGCAGAAACAAGTTGCTTCAGAAGATAGTAAAACACTCCGATCTGCCATCTTGCAGACATTACTCTCAAGCTGGGTTTGCTTTTTTATGGTGTGGGGGATTGAACTCAGGCCCTCCCACTACTCTACCTTTGAGTGACACCTCCAGACCTTTCTGCCTTGGTTATTTTTTATTTTATTTTTTTGGTCATGGGGCTTGAACTCTGGGCCTGGGCGCTGTCCCTCAGCTCTTCAGCTCAAGGTGAGTGCTCTACCACTTGAGCCACAGCACCACTTCCAGTTTTCTGGTGGTTTATTGGAGATAAAAGTCTCATGGACTTTTCTGCTCAGGCTGGCTTTGAACTGTGATCCTCAGATCTCAGCCTCCTGAGTAGCTAGGATTACAAATGTGAGCCACCGGCACCTGGCAGCCTTGGTTATTTTGAGGTAAGGTTTGGCTTTATGACGGGCAGACTGGGCTGTGATCCTCTTACTTGTGTTTTCCAGCACAGATGAAGTGACAGGCATGAGCCACTGTACTTCCTCAGCAGGATGATAGCACACTACTGCTCTCAGACGCTGGATAGATAGAGTATCCTGAACTCCTATAATTAGGCTGGCCTCAAATACAGTCCTCCTGGGCACTGGTGGCTCATAGCTGCTCATGAGGCTGTGATCTGGAAATTGCAGTTTGGAGCAAGCCCAATTAGACTCTTATCTCCAATTAACTAGCAAAAAGCCAGAACTGGAAGCTTGGCTCAAGTGGTAGAGTGCCAGTCTTGAGAGAAAAAAGTGGAACAAGAATGTGAGTCCTTAAGTTACAGCCCCAGAACCAGCAAGAATAAACAAACAAGCAAATAATGTTTTTTTTTAAAAAAGCCTGACAACAACAATCAAAAACCCCTGTGGATCTCTGTCTCCCAAGTAGCTAGAAATAACAGGCTTGAGCCATTGTGCCTGGCTGGTTATTGTTAAATGAATAAAATATTTTTATTTGTTTTGTTTCCTTGTATTTTATGTAGTACCTCTTTCTCTCCTCCACCCATTGTGAAATCCTATAATGCTTTCCACTCTCCATGAGTCCCAAAACTCAAAAAGGAGTCCAAAACTCATTTTGGAAAAGGCAGACAACATTAACATTAAAAAAAATAAATTTATTTTGAGTATGAAATAATGAAGAACAACCTTAATCATAAACTGTAAAAAGGGCAAAAGATAGAATGTAATGACATTTTTTCATCTATTGAACACAGAACATATTGTACACACAAAACATAATTTTCAAGATGTTTTGCCAATGTTCCCAAAAAGTTAAAAGCTGTATTTGCAACATTTTAAAATAGCTTAAAAAAACACTCTGTTAGTCCTTTTTATTTTATTTCTCGTTTATGTGATACCAAGGAATTGAACCCAGGGCTTCACACATACTGGGCAAGCACTCTACCATTAAACCACATTCTCAGCCCCTGCCAAGAGCTTCTGAAAGCATCCAATTCCTTTTCTTAAATCATACACAGATGGTCATTACATAGTCCATTATTCCAAAGTTATGACATAAAGTTATATAACATCCTTGTTGATATATTATTGACAACTTTTGCTCAAAACACAGAAAAATTATCAGTTCATTTTACATTGTCACATATTTCCCCCTTTTGTAGGAAAGGAAACATACAAACAACACAAAGGCATATACTCTTTACAAACATACATTCTAGCTCCTACCTGTAATTTGTTCAAAAGCTCAGGGACTCAGTAAGTACATGATTATTTTAAACAATACTGACAATTTAAAAATAAAATCAGGGTTTTTTTGGGGGAAGGTGAATCCATACTATATTTTTTGGCCACTTTCACCTGTGATAAAAATATTCAAAAGAAGCTATAGATTGGGCATAGTCTGCTTGAACTACTGTAGACTCTCTTAAAAAAGGCTAATAATGGATTTGCAAGTCCCTTCTATCCATGAAGTGAGTGACCTTACTAATTGTTGATCCAACTGCCCAGAGGATTTTTCTCTAGCTAGATTTCAGTGCCTGTGATACAATGCTTTGGTCTACTCTCTTATTTAAAGATCTCTGAAAGAGCTGGGAATGAAGAGAGCTCAGTGGTGAGCACTTGGGTAACTTGTACCTAATTTATGCACTTTGAGGAGCTGCATCTAGCATGGAAATGGGGGTGGGAGGGGAGATCTTTAAGATCAAAGTGAACACATTCCTTACATGGGCAGGAAATACTGCCCAGAGGTGAAAGGACCTCTTCAGAGTTCCAGTGACAGGAACACATCAGGACACAGCCAGCGCAGCCAGCGCTCCTGATTCACCGCTGTGTCATTTCAGTCACTCATCTCCAGTGTCAGACTCCACATAATTTATAGTCCTTGGATAACTCAGCATATTACAATTTCCAGATAAGTTAACATATATATTCTGCCTATAGCAAAACTGCTATTCAGTGTATTCACTGCCTGGTTGGGTTTTTTTGCACACATGGACATCATGTAAATATTATGGTTGATCAGATGTGATTACTACCAGCTATTTCCTATAAGCTTAGTCAGGACATCACCAACATTTAAAGTCTCACTGTAAACAGAACACAGTGATAGGCACTGTGGAAATACATTTGGTCCTGTTCTCCCTACCCTGAGCATGTAAGATAGCGACTGTCCCAGAGGGTGGTGAGCATGTATACTGTGGGGAAGGAAAGAACCCAGGGCCCCATTCATACACAATGGGACACATGTCTGGGCACAGTATTCCTCAAGAGACAATGGTCATTCCATGACACTGCAGAATTAGAACCATTGATATTGCAACAGGTCAACACTTCAATGGGGACACCTGGGCTGTCTAGAGTTAGTACTGTATACATTTCCTAATCTCCAGAATTGTCAAGGCAAATCTATGATGTGATACAGGATACCATGAAGACAGAGAGTAGCACATCTCATTTTCTTGCTAGAAAGTTACATATTGGGAAAAAGAAGAGAGGTTTTTTTTTTTTTTAAGTACAATAGATATAAAGCTACTCTATTTCAAATCAGACTGGAAAAGTATAGCATTAGCATTTATTTGTGACAGGAGGGTGGCACAGAAAAGAATTCAAGTTCTTTTCATGTACCTATGCCTGAGCCTCTCAGCTTAATTAGGGCATAATTCTAAGGCCAGAATCATGGACAGAACCTTCCCAGATCAGTTTCTGTGGCCATAGATAGTACCTGTTACAACACACTTTGTAACAGTATTATAAACAGTAAAAATCAGCCCAGTGCAGTGGCTCACACCTGTATCTTAGCTACTCAGGAGGCAGAAATAAGGAGGATCACAGTTAAGAGGCCAGTCTGGGCAAAAAAGTACGTGAGATCTTATTCAACCAATAAAAACTGAATGCAGTGGCATACATATGTATTCCCAAGGAAAAGAAAAGAGTAAATAGACTATGGTTCAGGAATTTGAGACTCTATTAAAGAAATAACTAGAGCAGAAAAGGGAAAAGGGCATGGCTCAAGTAGTAGGGCACCTGTTTAGCAAGTGCAAGCCCCTGAGTTCAAGCCCTAGTAATGCAAAAGAAAAGAAAGGAAAGGAAAAGAGAAGAGAAGAGAAGGCAGGAAGAAGAAAGGTAAAGAAAAAAAAAGAAAAAGAAAAAGAGAAAGAGAAAGGGAAGGGAAAGGGAAGGGAAAGGGTAGGGAAGGGAGAAAATCTCAGAGCTCCTCTGGAAGCTCATCTGATCCCAATCCTGTCCATTGATGTGCTGTCCTTGCGGCTATACACAGTGCTCACACTAGCTGGCTTGGACAGTGAGCCAGCACAGTGGAAAGGTAGATTCCATTTGGTCCCACTGAATATTCTCACAAATAAGTGGCATGTACTTTAATCTATCTTAGGAAGACTGACTCCCACATTATCATCTTAAAGTCTCCTAAGCTTCCATTCTCTACAAAAAAAGAAAAAAAAAGAAAGCAAGAAAAAAAGAAAGAAGAAAAAGGAAAAACAATCTGAAAAAATAGTTTTTAAGAACCTCATTTGCAAGTACAAAATACAACTTAAAATGGAGCACTGGGGTGGGGGTTGGGGGAGGAGATGGGAAGGGGAAACAAAGGTGAAGGCAACAATGCTTGATAAGAAATGTACTCATTACCTTGCCCATGTAATTGTAACCCCTCTGTACGGTATTTTCACAATTAAAAAAAATGGAGCACTACCAGATAAATGGTAGTGTTAACATGATCTAAGAAATAGCATTCTAAGCAAATACTTCTTAAAGTAACAATAATGCTTCCTATAGTGTTCACAAAATACTTTCCAAGTACACGTCCATCCATGCCACCTGTAAAGTTAGCCATACGATTTGTAGCTCCCTCCAAAGACGGCCAGGTAGTATCCCAATTACTGAGGGACAGCAATTTTTCCTCTCACTTCAAATGGATGATTCTGACTGCTTGGTTAATATAACTGCTTTGGGTTTCTGATCCGTTGGACTATCAACTGGCACCTGTGCAAGGAATCAGAATACAAAACATGTATAGCACATGCTCTTTTATTCATTCATTTATTTAGTTTTGTGCCAATCTTGGGGCATGAACTCAGAGTCTAGGCTCTGTCCCTGAGCCTTTTACCTCAGGTTAATGCTCTACCACTTGAGCTACAGCTCCATTTCTGGCTCTTTGATGGTTAACTGGCCAAAGAACTCTCATGAACTTCCCTGCCCAAGCTAGTTTCGAACAGTGATCCTCAGCTCTCCACCTCCTGAGTAGCTAGGTGTGAGCCACTGGCACCTGGTTGCAAATGCTATTTTAATAAATCAACAACTGACTTAGAAAATAATAGCTAAATAAAAATGATTTCACATTTGCCCTACATATCTTTCTCTACAGTATGTTTAAAAAAAATCGTACTTACAGCTTTGATTTCACCATTTGTAAGTCCTATATTTATATTGTGTCTTCTCAGATCGGACCTGATCAATGCTGAAACAGAGGAGAATCAATGGAGTCACCATGGGCTGCTTGTGAACACATAATCAAATTAACACATTCCAATGTTGTGACATCCAACAACACCCTTGTAACCCGAATAAGTTCCTCTCTAGGCCTTTCACTTAATTGCTAAGTCATTCATTAGTTAACAAATATGAGATGCGAGGAACTAACATTACAGAGACGAAAAGCACACTTTTCCCAGAGGATTCTTGATAGGTAAACAATCACAGCATCAGATGACCACCACAGCACTACAGGTATGAGCAAGGTACAAGAGAACATGGGAGGAAAAAAGCCTGTGAGCCAAAGGGAACCGGGGAGGGCCACCAAAGTGACACTATCTGGGAGACTGAGTTGGGAAGGATTGTGGTTTGAGGACAGCCTGAACACTCACCAACATCTGGACCCAGAGGCACAGCCCTGTCATACCTACTGTGAGGGAGGCTGAGATGGGAGGATTGCAGTTCCAGGCCAGCCCTGGCAAAAAAGGTCAGGAAAGGCAGGGCAGAAAGTGTACAGCAATTGTTTGGGAACAGTGGAGAACCAAGAATGAGAGGGAGGCGGCAGGAGATGATGTCTGTCACACACGCCTCTGCAGCAGAGCAGAGGAGCAATGCCGTGAGGCCTCCACACCAAGGAGAGCAAGCGGACAGCAAGGAAGAAGAGGAAAGTCAGCAGGAAGTTCAGACAACAGGGAATCCTGCTGAGAAAGGGGCGTGCTTGGATGTGTGAACAATGGCAGTAGCAAGGTGCTCTCGGGAGCAGGTTTTGGAGGTTATTTTAGAATGGAAGCGCTAAGGTCTGGGCTTTGGTAAACTATGGAATGCGTATGCATGGCAGGGGAGAAGGAAAACTGGGAAGCTTTGCAGTTTTCTCTCTTGGGCAATCAATTGGATGGCAGTCTTAGTTATTGAAACTAAAATATGCGAAGAATAGGTATGACAGAAAGATGATAAATTCAGTTCTGGACAGGCCGAGTAATAAGACACCGTGGAACATCAGGTCAGAGGATATGGCTGAACACACAATACAGGCCAGGGCTGGAGGTGGAGATTTTTAAGTTATTAGTGCTAAAGTGGTAAAGCTATAGATTGACCAAAAAAGTATACAACAGGGGGGGGGGGAGGAGGAGGAGGAGGAGGAGGAGGAGATGGTAACTGAATTAGTCATAAAGCAAAGTAGAAATGAAAGTCCTAATTTAATTTAGTGCTTCCTTAGATCTTTCTGTACCCATTTATTCTTCTTCTGCAAAGATGTATTTCTGATAGGTAACATAGTATTTTGACCCACTCTGCCCGTCTTCTAACTGGTGCATGGAGGATTACTGACGAAGTTGAATCAATGTCTACCACTTCTGCTGTTCTCGACCTGTTGCCCTTGTTCATTCCAATTTTTGTCTTCCATTCTTTTTCTACCTTTTGTGGTTTTAATTAAATATTTTATGATTTTTCTCTTCTTTTTTAGCCTACCAATTATACTATTTTAAACCTTTTTTAGTGGCTCATTGTTTTCTGGCTGCTTTATATATAATTGGCTCCTCTTTCTCATTTACTGATAATCTTTTTTTTTTTTTTTTTTTGGGTCCGGACGTGGGGCCTGAACTCTGGGCCTGGGCGCTGTCCCTTAGTTCTTCAGTTCAAGGCTAGCGCTCCACCACTTGAGCCACAGCGCCACTTCTGGCTTTTTTCTTTTTGCTTATGTGATGCTGAGGAATCGAACCCAGGGCCTCAGACATGCAAGGCAAGTGCTCTACCACTGAGCCACCTTCCCAGCCCTTACTGATAATCTTGATGGATTTCTATAGGTACTTGGTCTGATTTTATTATCTTCTTTGTTTGTGTCTTTACCAGTGAGTCTTGTATTTTCATAGTAGTAATCACTGTCCTTTCACTCCCAGATTTAGGAAGCCAGCTTTCCTGCCGGCTTTGCTGCCTTTCCTTCCTTCCTTCCTTCCTTCCTTCCTTCCTTCCTTCCTTCCTTCCTTCCTTCCTTCCTTCCTTCCTTCCTTCCTTTTTTCCTTCCTTTCTTCCCTTCCTAACTTCCTTCCTTCCTCTCTCTGCTCCTCTTCCCATCATCATTCCACCATTATTCCCTCCCTTTCTCTTTCTCCCTCCCTTCACTCCTCTTGCCTTTCTTCTTTTGTTCTTTCTTCTGTCTCTCTTTCCTTCCCTTCCTTCTTCTCCCTTCCCTCTGATTCCCTTCCCCGCCTTCCCTCTCTCCTTATTTTTCATTTTCCCTGTTATGGGTATCAGCTGGGTCAGTGTGTTAGCTTTGATTCTGCGTGGACTCAGCAATAGAGTATCTGTGCAATCTCTTCAGCTATAATCCTGTCAGCCGAGTCTATGGTTGTGTTAGTGGCTTTCCACTGTGTTGTGGCATGGCAGTGTTTTACTAAAATTAGGAGTGTTGCCTGGCCGACAAGCTGGGCGTGGTAGCCGCAGGTGCTGCAGACTGGTGGCTGTACGGCAGGCCTTCCAGTTGTTGGAGTTGCCATCTCCTTCACTTGTGGGCCCGACTTAGGAACATGTGGGTGCAGGATACCACCAGCTTGCTTCTGAGCTAGTCTGACTTTTCTGGGAGCTGAAGTACTGGCTGGGTGTAAGTTTGGGTATCAGACTTTCTGGTGAACATGTAGATCCCATGAGAGTGGGGAATAATGATGGTGGCATATCCCAGGGTGGGACACTAGCAGTAGGTCCATTTCCAAGATGGTGCCAAGCTGTAGCAGTTTAGATGTGGGGCTGGAGAGGGTATAGCACTGGCTCCTACTCTGTGATATTACAGGTATGGGAGCCCCCCAAGTCTCCAAACTCTGTGCAAGGTCTGTGAGGTCTACGGGGGTTTCCTGTCCAGTCACCTGAAGTAGAAACAGGGAGCTGCTGGGGGCCACAGCTCTGTTCTTGTGTTAGCTCTGTTCTTGTATATTACCTGCTGCTCATATAGGTAGTGAACAGCAGAACCAGAGTTTAAGACAAGGATCACCCAACTTTAGGTTTTCAATGATCATTACAAGGTTGTTGTTGTTGTTGTTGTTGTGTGTGTGTATGTTAGAGTAATTATGCTGATTTTGAAACCTCCAAAATGAACTGACAGATTTATATCCTGAGAAGCAAACATTGCCCTGCTTTTGACTTCACTTTTAACCCTTAGTACTTGAGTACTATCTAGCCAGTAAGAAGCAATACACAGAAAAGTTAAATATGAAGACAATATGACATAAATATTTTTGCCAGACACATGTCCTGACCTGTTAGAATGATTCCTAAGAACATCCAGACACAGAGGAAAATGTTCCCTGCCATAGGACTATAGTCTGTTGTGAGTTTTCCTTGAGCCAATGTGAACAAAATTCCAAAAACCTACAATAAGAGGAATGGTTTTTATTAAATTTGCTTCTTTAAAACAAATTCCCTCCTTACCCCAAGAACTTTTCTTAACTAATTTTCGTCATGTGATTTGGCTTCCAGAAACAATCATTGAAAAATAGGATTATAAACCAAAATTACCGTCAAACTCATTACTCATTGGACATGTTGATGCAATGGTCCTCTTGGCTTTAGAGAAATCAGAGGTTTACCTGTGCGGCAGCATTAAGGAGACCAGACGAGGTGCCCTCTGATTCAGGGTAAGTGATTTCAACAGCAAATTCAAAACCCAAGGGCAGATAGCCAGTCATGAAGAAACTAGAACACATCCAGAATTGCAGAGAGACTTATCAGAAAGACAATATTACACTGGGACACAATTATTCCAGATCTCAGGCTTGTTCCAGTGAGTAAATAAGGAAATATTTTGAAGTTGCCATGTAAAACTACATAACTATTGCTACTGACCAACAAGCCCAACATCACAAGAACCAGGAAGCAAAGTAATTTCTAAGTTAAGCTCTAGTTTTCTAAGTTAACTGTCTTTATAAACAGTTACTTAGACCAAATAAGGCTTACCTATTTTTCACTAAGAATATACCCAAATAATTACATTAGAGTTCTAAGAAATTATACATTTAAATGTATAGAATGGATCTTTTAGAGTTTAAAATCTTAACAACTTTTGGATGAAGTTATGAACATTAATTAAAAAAACAACAACAAAACAATACTTGAAAAATATCATGGTAGGGTATCGTTTCCTCTAAAATACTTACCCAAGTATTCCTCCAGTAATAAACACAATGATAATGTATCCAGGTTTCAATGTGAAAGTAAATATAACCATTCCAATAAAAGATAAAATGTAAACTATCAAAGTAGTCTGTCTAAAATAAAAACAATAAAATAGTTAACATTTTTTTTTATTGTGAAAATACTGTACAGAGGGGTTACAATTACATGGGCAAGATAATGAGTACATTTCTTATCAAGCATTGTAGCCTCCTCCTTTGTTTACCCTTCCCATCCCTTCCCATCCTCCCTACCCCCCACCCAATCCTCCCCCCCCCCAAGTTGTAAAGTTCGTTTTCGACATGACAACTTGTACTTCTCATTGTTGCAACAGGTCCACCTGTATCCTTATTTAAACGACTTGTTTTTCCCCTTCCCCTCCACAAATTATACCGACATCAAATATAGTGAAAGCAGGGGTTATACCATAGGGGAGGGACATACAAAGCAACAAAGAAATAATCTTATAAATGTGTTAGAAACAAATGCATGAAAGAAAAAAAACATTTAAAATACATATCTTAGGGTTCATTTTCCTAACATCACCTTATCTGACCTTTTCTGCTTGACTCATACATATACTAGATATTGCAAATAAGGGAAACCATGGGACCTATGTTTCTTTGGGCTTGGCTTACTGTTCACTTAATATAATTTTTTCCAAGTCTTTCCATTTCCTAACAAATGGGGCAATGTCATTCTTTCTGATGGAGGCATAGAATTCCATTTTCTTGATCCATTCATCTACTGAGGGGCATCTGGGTTGGTTCCAGATCTTAGCTATGGTAAATAATGCTGCAATAAACATAGTTGTGCTGGTAGCTTTAGTGTGGTCTTGTTTGTAAACATTTGGGTAAATGCCCAAAAGTGGGACTGCTGGATCATAGGGGAGCTCTATGTGGAGTCTTTTGAGGAACCTCCATACTGCTTTCCAAAGTGGTTGAACAAGTTTACACTCCTACCAACAATGAAGTAAGATTCCCTTCTGTCCACATCCCCTCCAGCATCTGTTGTTATTAGAGTTCTTGATTTTTGCCATTCTAACTGGGGTGAGGTGGTATCTCAATGTTGTTTTGATTTGCATTTCTTTTATGACTAGGGAGGTTGAGCATTTCTTCATGTGTCTACTGGCCATCCTTCTTTCTTCTTCAGAGAAGTTTCTCTTCGGGGCTGGGAAGGTGGCTCAGTGGTAGAGCACTTGCCTTGCATGCTCGAGGCCCTGGGTTCAATTCCTCAGCACCACGTAAGAAAAAAGCCGGAAGTGGTGCTGTGGCTCAAGTGGTAGAGTGCTAGCCTTGAGCTGAAGAGCTGAGGGACAGCACCCAGGCCCAGAGTTCAGGCCCCATGACCGGACCCCCCCCCCAAAAAAAGAGAAGTTTCTCTTTAAGTCATTAGCCCACTTATTTAAAATAGTTAACATTTATTCTGATTCTCTTAGACATATAACAATAACAATGTGGTTAGCCACTGCTCTATATCATAATTCTTGTTCAAAATTCACTTTTTTTGGTTGTAGAAATGGATCCACTAAAGAATGGACTTCAAATCCAGCTACTCAGAAGACAAAGATCCTGGTTTGAGGCCAGTTTGGGAAAAATGTTAGCAAGACTCTACTTCAATCAACAAGCTGAGTGTGAGGGTGTGCATTTGTCAGCCCAGCTATGTGCTAAGTCACAATCTGAGGTTGGTCCCAAGCAAAAACTACAGGCCCCTTCTTGAAAAATAACTAAAGTAAAAAAGGGCTACGGATATGTCTCAAGTGGTTAGAGGACCTGCCTAGCAAATGCAAGGCCCTGAGTTTAAGCACCAGTGTGGCATAAACAAGTAAATGTTAAAAACAAATTAAATTAGCCAGGCACCAGTGGCTCACACCTATAATCCTAGCTACTCAAGAGGCTGAGATCTAAGGATTGCGGGTCAAAGCCAGCCCAGGCAGGAAAGTCTATGAGACTGTTACCTCTAATTAACCACTTGAGCTGTGGCTCAAAGAGTGTTAGCTTTGAGCCAAAGAGCTCAGGGACAGTGCCAAGGCCCTGAGTTCAAGCCCCATGACTGACTAAAAAAAAAAAAATAAAGGAAAGCAAACAAGCAAGCAAGAAAGGAAGAAATGTGCATATTATTTTTAAGACCTCCAGCAAAAGACACCCCCTTTCACATCCCTACCTGTTCTCCCAGTGGGTATCATTTGCTCATACTGCATTATGCAGTTTGTTTTAGATACGTAGTGCTGTATTTTGGGGACATTCTAGACAAAATTGTTTTACTTAAAAAAAAAAAAGCCTTCTGCTCAACAAGAATGTTTTGATGAGGAAAGAACAAGGTTTTGTTTGTTTTTAAGTCCACAACACAAAAAAAAGGACACATGCTTCTCTTTTAGATAAATATTCCGTTCTAAAAAAGTATCTTCTTCCTTTCTTCCTTCTTTTTTTCATTTTACTTTCTTTCTCCCAGCTTTCTTTCTTTCCATTCTTTCTTCTTCCCTCTCTTCTTTCTTTCTTCTCTTCTCTTTCCCTTTCCCCTTCTCTCCTTCCTTCTTTCTTTCCTTCTTCCTTTCTTCCCTCCCTTTTTTCCCTCCTTTTCTTCCTTAGGGACTGACTACTAACTACAATCAATCACCCAGAGTCATGCACAAATGTGCGTGCGCGCGCGTGCGTGCGTGTGTGCGTGCGTGTGTGTGTGTGTGTGTGTAGATGTATACGAAGAAGCCTCAAAAGATATTGTAGTTAAGCTGGAAATAAACATGACTACCACAAACTAAAATACATAGACTACTGCTAAGTGAAGAGAACCTACAGGCTTTAAGAATATAAGTCTTAGGGTAAGACATATGGTGTAAGGTGAGACTCTGAGTTCAAACTCTAAGCCTGCCATAAACAAAGAATCTAAGTCATAAAGTAATTAACACTTTTAAAATCCTTTAAAATATAAAGTGAAATTTTTAATGGAAATACATTTGGTCATACATGATATATAACAAATAGATATTCTCACTTACTTGTATGTTTTAGTGTAATCCAGCCATAAGCCACACAGAATAGAGCCCACCATGCCAGCTATTACCAGTGTTAACCCAATCCTTCCAGCATACACTTCTTCCTGAAGACAATTTACAGAGGAAATGAATCACTATTTCTAATTCAAGTAGATTTTTCATATTCCCACATCTCTAAAGGGAAATAATCAGATAAAATTAAGCACACAATAGAAAGACTTAGTACATGGGAATAAGTTGAGGGGGCAGGAATAAAGATACATTAAAAAGCCAGACCCCAGAGGCTCATGCCTATAATCCTAGCTATGTGGGAAACTGAGAATTGAAGAATCATGGCTCAAGGACAGCTGGAAAAGAAAAGTTCTCAAGACCCCTTCTTCATAGCTGGCACAGTAAAACATGCCCACCCTCTAGCTAAGTGGCAGGCTTACAATCATACCAACAGGAATTACATTACTAAAGAACAAGAAACAATCTTGGCCAACCATGCAATGATAAAAGCAGAAGCTTACCTTACAGCAGGTCAATATAATTTGATTTAACAATGTTGAAACTGAATAAAATGCTCCAGTCATGATACCTATAATAATAAGAAATTACAAATATATCATTTGCCAGTTCATAAAGTAATATGGAATACTACATGACATTTGTGAAAATGTAAGTTGACAGTTAACAACAAAAACTATTTCCTTTCTTTTTTAGAATGGGTAGAGAAATGTATGCCTGTAGTTCCAATACATGGCAGGTCACAGGAGGATCTTGAGTTTGTGGACAGCCTTGGCTACAGAATACCTGTTCCCAACAAAAAAGAAAAAAAAAGGATGTGGACTAGGGCTTGGATTGTGTTTAGTGGTAGAGTGCTTGCCTAACATGAATGAAGCCCTGGGTTCGATTCCTCAGTGCCACATACACAGAAAAAGCTAGAAGTAGTGCTGTGGCTCAAGTGGTAGAGTACTAGTCTTCAGCAAAAGAAGCTCAGGGACAGTGCCCAGGTTCTGAGTTCAAGCTCCAGGACTGACCAAAAAAAAAAAAAAAAAAGAATGTGCACTAATGAATTTAACACTGTAATTATATACTGTTTGGGAATGGTTTGAGTGTATCCCCCTAAAGGTTCATTCACTAGAATCTCAAGGTGGCATGTAAAGAAAGGTAATTAGATCATGGAGCACTGCCATTGGAAAAGATTAATAATGCTCTAATGATTAATACTTGAGACAGTGAAAAATCATTGCCCCCACCCCCAAAATAGGTCAAACTCAGAAAAAAATATACTTTCCATTTGGTTCTTGAGTTTTGGATACTATCAATACAGTCTGAACACCTGACCTAAGAGTGCTATTCTTGATCCCGGACTATCTTATGTGCGAGACTATTCTGATCTTGTATATAAAATACATGGCGGGAAGGAGAGGAAAGAATGCTCTTCCAATGGTTCAGTGATATCACCCTCACTCAAACACTAACTGCATCTCACCGGTAAAAGACATGAGGTCAAGGGACTTTCTACCTGGGATGGAGAACAGAGTTGGACTCTCTGTGGGGTTTCCTGTTTTCTTATATTCCTTCAAGAGAACAAATGGTTTAACTTCCTAGCCAGCCTCTGTGTCTGCCTTTTTCAACAATCCAATCTCCCACTGCAATGTAGTGGTCAATGTAGTGGTCCTGTAGCATTAACCGGCATCATTTCAATCCCAAGTCTTCCAGCAATGTGGTATATTCCCTCCATTTAAATTGACGAGGTGCCAGTGGCTCATGACTATAATCCTAGCTACTCAGGAGGCTAAAATTTTAGGATTAAGGTTCAAAGCCAGCCTGGCAGAAAAGTTCCCATGAGTGGTTAATCTCCAATTAACCACTCAAAAACTGGAAGTGCAGCTATGGCTCAACGAGTCTTGAAGAAAAGAGTTCAGGGACAGCGCCCAGGCCTTGAGTTCAAGCCCCACACCAACAAAAGAAAAGTAAATTGGGTCTCCTTTTATGCCTTTTAATATTTTATAATTTTTTCTACCATTATCTTTTGATAGAATTGTTCCAGATTATTACAAAATTCTTGTAATTTTGGTTGTTATTATTTAAAAATATATCTTTTTTTGGAGGGCATGGATGTTTGAAACAGAGTCAGTCATATGATAAAAAGTCTGCGTCCACCATAGCAGATTTTTTATTTTATTTTTTTTGTTTTTGGTCAGTCATAGGGCTTGAACTCTGGGCCTGGGTGCTGTCCCTCAGCTCTTCAGCTCAAGGCTAACTCTCTGCCACTTGAGAGTTTTCTGGTGGTTTACTGGAGACAGAATCTCATGGTCTTTCCTGCCCGACTGGCTCTGAACTGTGATCCTCGGATCTCTGCCTCGTGAGTAGCTAGGATGACAGGCGTGAGCCACCAGCACCTGATCTCAGCTTTTTTTTAAAGTACTGGTTTGGAGCTCGAACTCAGGGTCTTACATTCTTGCCTGGCCTTTTCTGATTATGGCTAGCACTCTATTTGAGCTATACCTATAGTTTCTGTTTTCTGCAGGTTAAGTGAAGATAAGATTCCCTCAGATTTATCTGTTTAGGCTGGCTTAGAACTGCAATCTTTAGATCTTAGCCTCCTAAGATTACAGGTGTGAATCACCAAGTTGAGCCTACTGTCAGATTTTTGATGCTTCATCAAGGCAAAACAACTTGATAAAAATAAGCTGAAGAAGTTATAATTAGCTCCAAGGAGAACTAGTGACAGGTGGAACTAAGACCTTTTTTTGGTGCCAGTCCTGGGGCTTGGACTCAGGACTTGGGTACTGTCCCAGAGCTTCTTTGATTAAGGTTAACACTCTAGCATTTGAGCCACAGTTCCAGTTTTGGCTTAACTGGAGATAAGAGTCTCCTGGCTTTCCTGCCCAGGCTACTTTGAACTTTAGTCCTCAGATCTCAGCCTCTTGAATAGCTAGGATTATAGGTATGAGACAACAGCACCCAGCTAAGACTAACTTTGGATTGTATATTCTTTGTAGCCTTTTGAATTTTATGTTACCTTCATGTATAAATAAAAAGAATCCAAAACTTTAAAAACTCTTAATATATATAAATCTCTTCATTTATAAAATAGAGATAATCTAGAGCTGGGCACTGGTAGCTCATGCCTGTAACCTTAGCGTCACAGGAGACTGAGATCTGAGGATCGCAGTTCAAAGCCAGCCTGTAGAGGTCTGGGAGTGTGGCTTAGTGCTAGAGTGCTTGGCTAGCATGCATGAAGCCCTGGGTTTGATTCTTCAGTGCCGGAAGTGGCATTGTGGCTCAAGTGGTAGAGTGCTAGCCTTCAACAAAAGAAGCTTAAGGACAGTGCCCAGGCCCTGAGTTCAAGCCCCAGGACTGGCGCGCGTGCGCCTGCGCGCGCACACACACACACACACACACACACACACACACACGCACGCACGCACGCACGCGTGTGCGCACTCGCGCAGGAAAGTCTGTGAGATTCTTATCTCCAAATAACCATCAGAAAACAGGAAGTGGTACTGTAGCTCAAAGTAAGAGTATAGACTTGAGTGAAAAAGCTCCCAGACCGAGTTTAAGCCCCACACCTGACAAAAAAAAAAAATTTAAAAAAAAATTTTTAAAAAAGAGATCATTTTTTTATCTCAAAAGTTTTCTGAGAATGAAATAAATAATAAGTATAAAAGCCCATTGTAAATTCTAAACAATAAATGTAATCATTTATAGACAATCAAGTGATTACTAAGCGATGTGTTATCAAAAACATGCCAGCAGTGCATGCCTGTAATCTAGTTCCTCAAGAGGTTGAGATCTGAGGATCGAGGTTCAAAGCCAGCCCAAGCAAGAAAATCTGTAAGAGTCTTATCTCCAATAAACCACTAGAAACCAGAAGTAGTACTGTGGCTCAAGCGGTAGAGTGCTTGCCTTGAGCTGAAGAGTGCAGGGACAGCGCCCAGGCCCAGATTCAAGTCCCACAACCAACAATAACAACAACAAAAAAATTACAGTATATAAGAAAGCACCACCTCTGACCCTTGAAAATGTTACTTCCCCCTTCCCTTTGCTCTACCCCCATCCACCTAGCCCCACTCTCTGGGGGTGCTTTCCTTGCCATTTGCAACCTGTGCCTTGGTTTATCTCTTTTATGGATGCATCCTGAAGTCCTTCAGAAAGCACCTGCCATGGAATTTCTCTTTTTTTTAATTTAATTTAATTTTTTATTAAAAAATGTTTTTTTGGTCAGTTGTGGGGCTTGAACTCTGGGCTCCCTGCGCTCTTCAGCTCAAGGCGAGCACTTTAAGCGAGCGCTTTACCGCTTGAGCCACAGCACCACTTCTGGTTTTCTAGTGGTTTTATTGGAGATAAGAGTCTCAGGGACATTCCTGCCAGGGCTGGCTTTCAACCGTGATCCTCAGATCTCAGCTTCCTGATTACACGGTGTGAGGCATGGCACCCAGCTTGGAATTTCTCTTGTACTGCTACTTTTCTGATGTTTGCTTAATCTCATATATTACACCTGGCCTCTAATCACAATCCTCCAATCTCTAACTCCCAAGTAGCAAACTAAATGTCTAGTTTTTAATGCTATAGTTAATAAATGCCAGTTTGCACAAGGTGAAAGAAAGAAACTGTTGACAGAATTTCCTGCATGCTCATCACTGTATTGAGAAAGTGGCCAGTCCACTCACTGGGAACTCACTAAAGAAGACAGAACTTCTCTATTTGAGATGTATTTTTTTTTTTTTTTACAAATACATAACTTCAGTAACACAAAAATAATAATGATGATAAGGATGATAATAATCAATAAAATGTGTAAGAACATTCATCTTGGTTTTTTTGCTTTTAGTTCAAAATGTAAATTTCTGAGGCTCCTCTTTCCCTTTTTATTTATTTATTTATTTACTTAGCCCATCATGGGGCTTGAACTCTGGGCCTGGACACTGTCCCTGGGCTCCTTTTGCTCAAGGCTAGCACTCTACCACTGGAACCACAGCACCACTTCTGACGTTTTATGTGATTAATTGGAGATAAAAGTCTACCATGGACTTTCCTGCCTGGGTTGACTGTGAACTGCACTCCTCAGATCTCAGCCTCCAGAGTAGCTAGGATTACAGGCGTGAGCCACCCGTGCCTGGTTCTTCTTTCCCTTTCTATTTCTTCTATTTCTCCCTGCTTTTTTCACTTTGTGAAATAAATAGTTGTTGGCCTTCCAAAAAGGAAAAAAACAAATAAACAAAAAACTCCCTAAGGTTCAAACCACTAGGGTAAAGAATCCACATTGCTCAAAGGTTTATATAAACATCCAAGAAAACACAAGCAAACGACTTACCATAAGTGATCAACAGAAGGACAAAAGGAATGTTCTTGAACAGGTTTCTTATTGACTTCAGGTAGGAGTACTCTGCAGGAGGACTGTCCAGAAGAGCGGCTTGAGCCTGACTTGGTGGATATGGAGGTTTTTCTTTGAATACTGGAACACAGATGAAAAAGATTATATATGATTAATGTAGGTAAAACATATTGTCACATATAATAACTAATTAAATGGCTCTTTCTTAGTGAGCAGACAGAATTCAATTGAAGCTTAAAGAGAGAATGAAAGTTGCTTATGTTGTGGTTTTTCAGTTCCATTGCTTTCTAAGTGAAAAACACTTTGGTATTATCATGTCAGCCTCTGAAACTCACTAAAACTCAAGAGGTTTGGCAGGTTCAAATAACTAGGCTTCAAACCCATCTGTAATGTGCTGCCACCCTCTCTACTGATTACTTATTGCATGTTTAGCAATTAAGATTAAACTTTACAAAGCTGGAGATGTGGCTGAAGTTATAGAGTGTTTGCCTAGCATGTTCAAGGCCCTTGGTTCAATCTACATACTGGGTCAGGGAGGGATTAAAACTTGCTACCATAAGATCCTATTTTTTAATTCAGTTCAATTTGAAATCTGATCTAAGCATCAGAGATAAGCAAGCTAGTATACTATTGAATGTTCACAGGACTGTCTTGAGCTAGTTACTTTTCTTGGTCTTTCTTCCTGACTCATTTGAGCTGTATGTGGAAAATCTAGGGGGGCAGAGCTAAACTTGAAAGTGTGCTGTGTGGTACAGCATTTCCTAAGCTGCAGCACTGCTTCCGGCTAAGAGATATCACAGCAATCTCAGCCAGACTAGAGAACCTCCCGTTTTGCCAGACAGGGAAGGGTATACCAACTTCCTACAACAGTTAGCTCAGGCAAGATTTCTATGAAGTTGGTGCCTGGTTTGGGTAAGTGTCCATGTGTTCCATGGGTAGGAAGTGTAACTAAGTGTGCATAGGTCTATGCGTTAAAGGTTCCCCAGAATGGAACCTTTCAGAGGTGAGATTCAGAGCTTGGAGGTTCTTAGGTTATGAAAGGATGGTGGGAGACAAAGCCCTCCTTCTATCTCTCTTTTGTTACTTGATTCACAAAGTCAGGAGTTTGCTCTGCCACATCCACCCCTCTACTGCCAGCCAGCATGCCCACCAGGGGCTAAAAGCAAGAGATTCACCCAGTCATGGACTAACCTCCAAAACTGAATCAAAACTCTTTTCTCTTTATAAGTTAATGTATCGCAAGTATTTTGTTGTAGTGACAGAATGCTGAATAACATGGCTAACTATGTCTGATAGAAGAGTTGAAACACTAAAATTTTGTATGTCAGAAATTAAGATGTTTGGTTTTCTTGTGCTATCGGGAAGTTGAGCCAGAGCCTCCATTTAAGCCATACTCCACCCAGCTTATTTGTATTTTGCTTTTGAGTTTGAATATCACTGGCTTCAAACTCATATTCCTTATCCTTTCATCTCGGGAGGAGCTGGGATTATAGGCATGTGCCATCATACCTAGTCAAAGTCTAGTCTTTGTGGAGTTCAAAACTTTAAACGAATTCACTCAAAACTTTTAACTACAATAAAAAGGAAGGTACTGTATCACCAAGTCCAAGAGGCGTGTACTCAGTGATCTTGATAGGTGTCAATAGAAGGTTTTCCCATAGCCAGGTCCGTATTATCATAATTTTAGATGTCACTAATTATTAAAGACATGTCGATTTCCGACCTTATGAACACCAAGTAGTCATATTTGATTAAATAGGGTAAATTAAAAAAAGAGAAAAAAAGGATGTAAATAGTTTTAGAAAGCTAATACTAAAATAATTGAGAATAATTCCTGCTTCTCTCTTCCCTTATTTTCTCTCCTTTCTTCTGTTCCTCCTTTTCTTTTATGGCAATTTCTAATTCCTGCTTTCCCCTTCCTCCCTTTCCTTTCCTTCCTTTCAAGACTACTTTTTCCAAGAAAAGAAGCTAATATTCTTTTGTTGTTGTTGGACAGCTAAATCTGGCTGTCAGCTGGAATCATTTGGGAGTTTAAAAATAATACAGATTTTGAATTCTACTCAAGGTTCAATAATCAGAACCTCCATGAGAACCTGTATCAAATACACAGCTCCCCCCAATACCATCAACATAGCAGCTAGGTTTGAGAATAAAGGAATAATCCAGATAATTTCCACTACTTGCTGCCAAAAATGCAGTTGTTAGCCAAAATATTTATTACAATATAACTATAACATATTTATTGCAATATAACTATAACATTTATTACAATATAACTATAACTATTTTTACAGAGATAAAACTCCTAAGTATTTCTTATCTAGTAACTTTAAACTGGAGATCTAAAAAATATAAATGGTTTACATTGCTATAATTCTTCTTTCTTTTACCTTGCTTCTTGCACTGTTAGGATGACTGGTGTCTTTTCCTGAAAGTCTCCTGGCATGCTCCTAGTTAGACAGGATGGATCTCTTTTTATCAATGTGGGTAATACAGAATTCTCACAGTAGTAAAACAAAGCTTGACTGTAAAATCTATGATTTCAAGGTGGTCAAGGGAACTTAGTGTATCTTAAATTTATTTTTTAATTTCATACAAAAAGCAAAATAGGGCTGGGAAGGTGGCTCAGTGGTAGAGTGCTTGCCTTGCATGCATGAGGCCCTGGGTTCGATTCCTCAGCACCACATAAGCAGAAAAAGCCAGAAATGGCGCTGTGGCTCAAGTGGTAGAGTGCTATCCTTGAGCTGAAGAGCTGAGGGACAGTGCCCAGGCCCAGAGCTCAGGCTCCATGACTGGCAAAAAAAAAGCAAAATAATCTTTACTAGTCTTTAAACTCCAGTAGCTTTACTTTCTTAATACAAATACTAGTTTCAAGTTTCAGATGGTCAAATTTGGCCAAATCAAGTCTGTATCCACTAGCTACATACTGCAGTGAAGTCAGATTTGAGTCTACATGAAGAAAAAAAGGAAAAAGTCACTGTTCTATGACCTTGTTTACTCATGGTTGCTATTTTTACAAGATGAAAGGCGGCTTTTCCTTTCTCCTTTGAAGCTGAAAAACAATGGTCTCCTACTCCCCATCCCAACCAAAACTTTGACTATTGAAACTGCTTTTGTCCACTCTGGCATTAGGCATATCTACAATGTAACCAAAAGATTCTTAGCCACCACATTAGAACTGTTTCTCTTGTGCTGAGAATCCTGGTTTGAAGCCAGCCTGGGCAGGAAACTCCTGAGATTCCTATTTCCAATAAACTACCAAAAAGCAAGGAACTGGAGCTGTGTCTCAAGTGGTAAAGTTCTAGCCTTGAGCAAAGAAAGCTTAGGGACAGTGCATAGGCCGTATGCACAAAAATAGGATCAGCACAAAAATAAAGCTATGACATCCATTTTAAGATGTAAAAGATAGATGTAAAAGGTAGAACTTTGTAATGGTCAAGTACTACACAAAATGTATTGCCTTTTTTGAGGAATAATTATTTTTAAGAAATCAGTGACTGTGCCTCAAGGACTTAAAATTTTTATACACCAAGTAAAATATTTATGTTATACATAATATACATAGTATGTGTAATATGTAAAACTCTCCTGTGTATATGTGTTATAATGTCCTGCATTTAGTACATTTGTATTAAATGTTTTTAACAACACTGCTTTTGGTTTCTGTTATCTACTCACTAACTCAAGAAAGGTTGTGTGTGTGTGTGTGTGTGTGTGTGTGCGTGCGTGTGCATGTGCGTGTGTGTGTGTGTGTGACAATACTGGGGCTTAAATTCAGGACGTGGGCACTGATAATGAGCTTTTTTGTTCAAGGCTAGTGCTCTACCACTTGAGCCACAGCTCTATTTCCAGCTGTTTGGGTGCTTACATTCTCTGTCTAGGCTGGCTTCAAACTGTGATCCTCAGATCTCAGCCTTTTGAATAGCTAGGATTACGGGCATGACCCACAGGTGCCCATCAAGAAAGAATTTGGGGGGCTTGGGAAGGTCATTCAGTGGTAGAGTGCTTGCCTTGCATGCATGAGGCCCTGGGTTCAATTCCTCAGCACCACATAAGCAGAAAAGCCAGAAGTGGCGCTGTGGCTCAAGTGGTAGAGCGCTAGCCTTGAGCTGAAGAGCTGAGGGACAGTGCCCAGGCCCAGAGTTCAGGCCCCATGACCAAGAAAAAAGAAAAAAAAAAAAAAAAAAGAAACAATTTTGTAACTGATACACTTTAGTTAAAATTATATACTTCAGGGCTGGGAATGTAGCTTAGTGGAAGAGTGTTTGCCTAGCATGCATGAATCCCTGGGTTCGATTCCTCAGTACCAGATAAACAGAAAAAGCCAGAAGTAGTGCTGTGGCTCAAGTGGTAGAGTGCTAGCCTTGTGCACACAGAGATTTAACATCAGTGCCCAGGCTCTGAGTTCAAGCTCCAGGACCATCTCCCCCCCCCCCAAAAAAAAATTATATACTTTCTACTGCTCAAAATCATTATCCTTTAAACAAGAACTAAGGTTAAAAAAAAAAAAAAGAAGGGCAAGTAAATACGAAATGATCTATTTAAATATATAACATTTTATAAATGGAGTTCTATTGCTTAGGCTTAAATCTGACCATGGGTACTTACTAACAGTAACCTTGGAAAATTAAATGTGTTTCAGGTCTGTGGCCCAGTTTCCTTACAAAATAGGAAAATAACAGGGCCTTACTCAAAGGGCCCTGAAGATTAAATGAGATCCAGTAGATCATGTGTCTTTAGCCATGTCAGCGCATGTAACAACCTTGATGTGAGAGGCCACCCTAGATTTCCACAAAGGAGAATGAGGCAGTCTAGGAAATGCTGCAGGAAAACTCATTCCCAGGAGTGTCCAATGGGTTGTATACACATACAACCTTCATGAATAGAGAGAGGAATTGAGTTACATGACATGAACCTTCAACACAGTAGCCTACTGAATATCAATTCAGAACATTATACCACTTAAAACTTTAGCCTAATTAAATTATCTTACAAAAATTTGGTTGGGTTTCCCAGTTATTATGGGTAGAATTTCAAGTGAAGCAGGAATAATCTCTTAGTATTTAAGAAGCTATAAGCATTTTATAAATAGGGCTGGGAATGTGGGACAGTGGTAGAGTGCTTGCCTTGCATGCATGAGGCCCTTGGTTCGATTCCTCAGTACCACATAAGCAGAAGTGGCACTGTGGCTCAAGTAGTAGAGTGCTAGTCTTGAGCTGAAGAGCTGAGGGACAGCTCCCAGGCCCAGAGTTCAGGCCCCACAACTGGCCAAAAAAAAAAAGAGAATTTTATAAATAATAAAAATTTTCCACCACAGCAAATATCTGGGTATGAGGGAAACAAAAAGATTTTTCCATTTAAGTGTCACAATTTTCAATGAAGATTTTCATAGCACAACTGTATACTGTGCTTGGTATCATATGATAAAAATTATAGGTCACTATTGCAGACTTGAAATTAAGTCTTTCTCTTATTCCACTATTTCTATTCTTTTCCCTTATTTCTATTTTAACTTTCCACCAGTAAGTCATGAATACATAACTAATTAAGTATATAAATACCTCAGTCTTTGAACTTCAACAACACTGGAATATATGCTAATGGCAACACCTATTATTTTGTTCCCTTCCTTCAACAAATAAAGATTGCCTATTTTAGCAGTTTAAACTTGCATGCACACACATATTGCATGTAATTTCATACAAATAGATAACATATGTAATAATTGGTTGTCTCTTTGGAGGCAATATTAAAAAATCTGGAATTTATGTGATGACCTATAAGTAATTAAAGACTATTTTATACTTAAGAAACATCCCTATTGTCAGTGGCAGATCTATTTATGCAAAACATACATAAACAATACTTCCTGTTTCGTCTAGCAAATATGCCTACCAGAAAAGTAGATTTAAGAAGATCCCCGATACCATTACCACCACTACCATACAGATTTCTTTATAGCTTTGTTAAATTGCTAAAACAGTACAAGAAAATGGTCCTTTTTCAAATGCCTGCAACCTGTAAAGACGTACACTCCTAACTAATTTAAAACATAAAAACCAACCCACAGACTGGACGCGGTGGAATACTTCATATGCTACCAACAGAACATTTTGTTCATCGTCTAAAGGGAAACTAAGTATGTGGGCTGAGCTTCCTATACCTGGATCCTGCAGTTCATCTAGTGAAACACTCTAGAATCTTCAGCACACATTTCTCTGAAAACTGAGGGCTTCACATCTGGAGATCATAAAATATGAATTTGTCATTACTATCTTAGCCATTATAAAAGTTGATATATAAATCTAAAGCCTCCCACTAGAATGCACTTATTTATAAATGTTCATTGATCACAAGATCATAATAGCCTTTCAATTTTATAGCCTTTCCTCTTTAAATGCACTTTGTGACACACTGAGTGCCTGAGTTTTGTTAGTGGTATATTACTGAGAGATGCCTTATCTATCTTTCCTCTGAAATCAAAACTGATTCCCATTCAAAAATAAACTTTAAAAAGCAGACCTTCCCAAAGCTTCTTCCACACTGCTGGTGGCTGCTTGCAGCTGATTTTGACTGACTGCTTCAAGAGACAGGCCCAGGATGAGAGGACTCAGTGGCGAATGGTGGCAGTCGTGCCTTGCCGGAGTGGCCTAACAAGCAGATAGTTGCAGCAGTTTGAAATTCTGCTGAACAGCTTGCTGCTGCCCAGAATAATTCACTGGTCAACATTTTTCAGAGCAAGTTAATTTTAAATTGGGGATCCTTAGGAGGATGTACCATTAAAAAAAAGAGATGAGATTCTATTTGTGTTGTTTCAGAGCATGATAAGGACTTATTCCTTGTTTGGTACATGTACAATGTAGATTGTGGAGACAAATAGGAGGAGAGAGATAGGGAATATGTTTGAAACCAAGACTTACCAGGAAGCAGAGTTAGTAAGGAACTAAATGAGATGGATTAGTCTTCAAACCCTTTCCAGTATTTAAATACATGTAGTGGAGTATAACATATCCCCTGGGTTATAGCGTTTATTATCTGAGCAAGATGTGTATGGCAAGAATGAAACTAGCAACAAGCAACAGAGATCTTATCATGAAACAAATGTTTAGGCTTAGTTATTCTCATATCTTTTGTCATGCATTTATCTAACTTCCAGGGGGAAATAATGCACTTACCAATTGCTGTTAAAATAAATAAAAGTGTGGCAACAGCTGATGTCCCATAAAACATGGTGCTGATGTTACTAGCAAGGAGATCTGTGTTATTCTGTGTGTTGGGCACTAGAACAGGTGGTAACAAAAAGCCAACTGCAGTTCCAAGCTGTAAGATAGAAAGTCTTGTTAACAGCTATTATCATTAGGGGAAGGAAACTCAGATACCTGATAAAGGTCTGGCATCTAGAATAAATAAGTCTTACAACTCAACAACAAAAACATCTCAATATTAAGATACCCCAGTTTTTTGGGTTTTTGGTTTTGTTTTTTTGTTTGTTTTTGCCGATCGTGGGGCCTGAACTCTAGGCCTGGGCACTGTCCCTCAGCTCTTCAGCTCAAGGCTAGCGCTCTACCACTAGAGCCACAGTGCCACTTCTGGCTTTTTCTGCTTATGTGGTGTTGAGGAATCAAACACAGGGCTTCATGCATGCGAGGCAAGCACTCTAGCACTGAGCCACCTTCCCAGCCCAAGATTTCCCAGTTTTAAAATGGGCAAATAATTTCAATAGGCATTTCTCCAGAGAAGATACACAAATAGTAACCAAAAATGAAATGTTTAATATTCTAACTTATTAGAAAAATGCAAATGAAAACCATAATGAGACTCCACCTGCTAGGATGGCTCTAATAATAACATGAGAATATAACAAGTGTTTATATGCGGAAAAAGTGCTGTACTCTGCTAGTGGTAAAGTTGTAATACTACTGTGAACAAAAGTGGACTAAGTTTGGCAATTCCTTGAACAGTTTAACATAGAGCCAGGTGTGTGGGTATACACCCATAATTCCAGTACTTGTCAAGATAAGACTGGAGGATTGAGTTTGAGGCCAGCCTGGGTTCCACAGACTCCATTTTTCAGACCCAGGTTTAAAAAATTGAAACAAACAAACAAATTAAAAAAAAATAAACAAGCCAGGCATGGGCAGCTCCCACCTATAATCCTAGCTACTGAGATCTAGGATCATGGTTCAAAGTCAGCTCAGACAGGAAAGTCCATGAAACTCTTATTTCCAAGTAACCACCAGAAAACTGGAAGTAGCCCTGTGGCTCAAAATGGTAGAGCACTACCTTTGAGCAGGGGAGGGTGGGGGAAGCTCTGGGACAGTGCCCAGGCCCTGAAAAAAAGTACCATAAATTGCCACATGACCCAGCAATTCTGCTCCTAATTATCCAAAAACTGACAATACACATTAAAAAACACATATATGAATATCTGTAGCATCCTTAGTTATAATATTCAAATGTGTCAAGAGCTCAAATGTTTATCAATGGGTAAATGAACAAACAAAATGTGATATATTCATTCATACAGTGAAACAGCATTCAGCTACAAAAAAGAATGAAGCACTGATGTAGTGCCAGCCATGGGTAAGCTCTGACAGTGAAAGAAGCCAGAAACAAAAGGTCAATGTATAACTCCATTTCTACAAAGCATTCAGCATAGGTAAGACCATGTAGAGAGAAAGCAGATTAATAAGGACCAGATTTGGGGGAAGGGGGGAGGTAATGGGGTTGCCATCACTTAATGGTCCCTTAGTGGGTATTGGGACTTCTTCATGAGTAGATAAAAATGTTTTGGAACCCATAGAGATGGCAATTGCACAATATTATAAATGAATGAAACACCACTGAACTCAACAGTATAAAACTGTTAAATTTATGTTACATGAATTTCATCTCAGAATATAAGACTGAATAATCACAAGAGAAAGTTAAAAATTAACGAAGTTCAATGGTACGATAGGATTGGGGGGGGGGACATGAAGGTAAAGAAAAAAGTCCCAGACAAAGTATCAAGGAACCAGAGGCAAATAATATTTGCCAAATATTTATTTATTTTTCCTTTTCAAAAAGCTAGAGACAACTAAATAGGTAATTACAAGAGAGCACTGCAGCACAGTACTACAGTGGAGATGTAGCGTTCTAAGATGGGAACGATCATGTCCTTATCATGTAAGCCAGAGCACTGTTCTGAGTGGAATCTAATAGTAATCGTGCCAAATAACAGGTGTATATTCAGACTAGCCCAGGAACACATGGTCGGTCACTTTAGGTACGAGAGCATTTTGTAGTAGCACCTTGTATAAAGTTGGGTTTTAAGCAAGCTTTCTGGAGAGCAGAGATCTGAGAAGGAACTCAGAGTTAGCCAAGTGAAGAAGAAATGTTCTAAACCACAGGGCATTATGTACAAAGACCACAGAAGAAACATGACCTTGTGAAAGACTGTCAGTATGAAGTCTAGCTGTGAGCAGAAAAAAAAAAAAAAGAGAGTGTGTGTGCACGCGCGTGTGTGTGTGCACGCACGTGCGCACGCACGCATAGAGGTAAGGCCAGGTGGTAGATCTAGAAGAAGTCAAACAGTGGCAAGGAGACAGTATGGAAGGTCTCACAAGTCACATTAAATTTTATCTTAAGGGCAGTGGAAGCCACTGCAAGGGGCAAAGTAATGCTCTGAACAGATTTTCATGTTAGAAAGGCCAAACCAGATGACTGTGGCAGACAGAGGGGAGAGAGCCAGGGCTGAAGATGGAGAGATCAATTAGCAAGCTCTAGGATGGTGCTAGCGCACTAGGAATGCCTCAAGTTAAGCCTCTAACAACAGAGACGAAGAAAAAATAGCTAGAAGGTAAGGTTAATTTTGAGTGGTGGATTTTGCAGTATCTAGATGAGTCTAAGGAGGCTTACAACACATCAGGCATTGTAAATAAGTACTGGTGAGGCAACTATGCATATTGAGAACAGGTGCCTATTGTCATAAAACTTATCTAACAGTATGAAAGGAAATCAGTAAAGGCAACAATGAACATATAAATGCATAAACAGTAAACTTGAGACCATGATGAATACCATACACAGAAATAATTTTTTTTTTTTTGGGTCCGGACGTGGGGCCTGAACTCTGGGCCTGGGCGCTGTCCCTCAGCTCTTCAGCTCAAGGCTAGCACTCTACCACTTGAGCCATAGCGCCACTTTCCGGCTTTTTTCTTTTTTGCTTATGTGGTGCTGAGGAATCGAACCCAGGGCCTCAGGCATGCAAGGCAAGTGCTTTACCACTGAGCCACCTTCCCAGTCCCAGAAATAAATTTTAATGATGTAATAAGGGAGTGATTGAGCAATCCTTCATGGATGCAAGAAATGCCGCTAGCTATTCAAAACAAATGTAAACAGTAAGCTGAGTAACATTGATGATATAATCATGTGGTCCTAAAAGGAAGAACCAAATTCTAAGCAGAAAGAATGTTTGCCAGGGCCAGTAAGCAAGTCCAGCTTAGTGCATTAGGAAACAAAGAAGATATGGTAGGAAAGTTTTGTAATTAATTCAGTTAGGAGTTTACATTTTAAGTACTTCATGAACTCACTGGCAAGTTCAAAGCAAAGCAATGAAGACATGTTGTACTCTATGTTTTAAGATTCTTTCTAGTGAGGAACCTACAGTACAGATTTGAAGTTGAAAGCTATCAATCAGAAACTAGACAAACTTCAGTATGAGTCACCACTCACTAACCTTTGGAAACTAATTTCCTTCAAGTCTCCATTTCCATATCTACCAAATAAGGAGACTCTTAGTACCTACCTGTGGCATTAAATTAAATGACATAATGCACAGATAGCACTTGGCATGTTGCCAGGCTGTCCATGAGTGCTCAATATTTGAGTGTTATGAATGCTCTCTCCATAAACTAGGCTGAAAATGCATGCCTGGAAGTAATGAGCAAACTGCAGAGTTAATGAAAGCAAGGAAGGGATGAGAACACCTAAGGAGAATATAAGAAGGCAGCTCAGAAGTCTGCTGTTAGAAGCAAGTCTGCCTGTAAGTAATCATTTTCCTTTACTATCCATAAATTGATAGTACATAGATATGGAGTTGATAACATTCTTGTCAGTGAAATGTTAATCCTGATTATAATTTTACAAATATGAAATACTCCTTTCAAGTTTTCTAGATAAATCTTACTGTGATCACGACACAATGACACAAGTGGGACTTGACGAAAGTAACATTCCTGGAAGTGGAGGTGTGGCTCAAGTGGTACAGTGCCTACCTTGGTCGGGTGAAGGGGAGTAAGCAAGCAAGAATGAAAGCAAGCAGCAAGCCAGGCAGGAAGGCAAGACCCTGAGTTCAACCCCCACTCCCTGCACTATAAAAACATAAATAAAAATTTTTAAAGGAAAGAAACATTCTTTTGCTCCACAACCACAGTGAAACAAGTGTATACAAGTTTTAACTAGATTTTTCTCAAACTGAATGAATACTCAGTACATTTACATAAAATGTCACAGGACTTCATGCAGAACTTAAAGTACGATTAGAGAACTGGTCTACAATTTTAAAAAGCATACACATACTACTGGCATTTGAATTTATGGTGGTATTTTCAAAAAGCAAGGTCATTTTTTAGTGGAGGCTTGGTAAATTAAGCCACAGAGTA
Organism: Dipodomys merriami; assembly: GCF_024711535.1. NCBI lineage: Eukaryota > Metazoa > Chordata > Mammalia > Rodentia > Heteromyidae > Dipodomys > Dipodomys merriami. Next base: position 5,095,310 of record NW_027204604.1, read on the forward strand.
TTTCATAATCAGTCATTTGTCTTGAGTTGTTTTATTGTTGTAAAAAATTAGTAAGTGGATTCAGCAATGTTGTGAAGTCTTTCTCACCAGAATATTTATTTAGCAGGGCTGGGAAGGTAGCTCAGTGGTAGAGTGCTTGCCTTGCATCCATGAGGCCCTGGGTTTGATTCCTCAGCACCACATAAGCAAAAAGAAAATAAGCCAGAAATGGCGCTGTGGCTCAAGTAGTAGAGTGCTAGCCTTGAGCTGAAGAGCTGAGGGACAGCGCCCAGGCCCAGAGTTCAGGCCCCACGACTGGACCCCCCCCCAAAAAAAATTTATTTAGCGGTCATTTGGTACATGTCCATTTTGTGTCTGACTACTAATAGATAAAATTAAATAAAAGTTGCTTCCAATGACATGCCACATAGAAACAAGTTTCCCCGACTCCAACACCTTCCTTTGTCACATTGGTGACAAAACTAATAACCATGCAAGTGTGTTTGGTTAGTGCATTGCGAAGTTTTCAATGATGCCACCCATCTGTAGGCCAAGACAATTAATTTACAGGTAATTTTCAAAAGAAGACCACCAAGGTGGCCACTTTAAAATGGTTTTGCAAGTTTGAAAGTTCTGTCCTTACAAAGAAATTTAGAAGTGTTTTTAAGACTGGCTCTTATCTTACCATCATCTCTAGTCCGGCCTCCTGAGGCCCATCGGCGCGTCTACCTCACGTGGCCTATGGTTTTCCCTGCTCTTTAACAATCAGACACTCCCCTTACTCTCACACCAGTCCTTACCTGATTGCCCAGCACGGCGGTGGCACAAGCTGTGGACACCTCCGTGGGCCCAAACCACACAGAGGCGATGCGGGAGGGCAAGCCCAGGATAAACACCTGCGCTACAGAGCACAGGCCCTGGCCCAACATGGTGACCCAGTAGAGATGGGGTTGGACACTGCAGCACTTAACCCAGGCACCCAGAGAGTTGAGACCAGAGCCCAGCAGGGCGGTGAGCCGTAGACCCCTGGTGTCCAGCAGCCAGGTGACCGGGAAGATGAGAGGCACGTAGGCCAGCATGTACACCATGGACAGCCAGTCGATGTCCAGCTGGGAGACGCCGTAGAAGTCCATGAACACGTTGCTGATGATGCTGTACTGGATCCACTGGAAGGCGTTCACCAGCGAGTACAAGCTGAAGATGAGCAGCACCGCGAAGCGCCGCGCGGAGAGCGCCGTCCGCGGCGGCCGCGCTTCCTCAACCCCCGGGGCCGCCGCCGCCGCCTCCTCCTCCTCCTCCTCCTCCTCCTCGGCGCCCACGGGCAGCAGCCGGGCCCGGGTCTCCTCCTCCGGGGCCAGCCGCACCGGGGGCCCGCTCAGGGCTTCCGCGACCGAGCTGTCCTGAGCACCCCCGTTCCGGAGCAGGCAGGCGGCCTGGGGCCCGCCCGGCACCTCGGCGCTCGCCTCGGCGGCCCGCGCGCCCCGCGGGACCCGCAGGTACCCATTGGAGAGCAGGTGTCCAGGTGGCGCGGCCGCCCCCTCCTCCACGTCCGGCAGCGCCATGGCCCAGGGCTCCCCGCCGCCGCCTCGTGCCCCGGCCCTCCCGCCCGACGCTGGACCCCCCAGGCCTGGACCCCGAGGCCCTGGCCGGCACCCCACTTCCACGTTCCCCGGGGCCTACCACCCTGGCTCTCCTCGCTGACTGGCGCGGGCACCCCGGGGGCGTCCTCCGTGCGCTCTGCCAGGCCAACCCGTCACTCCACGACAGGCCCCGCCCCGGGAGCGCTACGTCTCTTGCGGTGATGCCCCATCAGCCAATCAGAAAGCGCCTTCGCTCGGCGCGCGAGCCAATCGCAGAGCTGCCGGGAGGACGGGGCGGGCGCACATGTCCCGGGGCCCCAAGAAAGAAGACCTGGCTGGGTGCTTTCCTCCCGGGAGGGTTGAAGGGTTTCTTGGGAGTCCGGGTCGGGGGGGTGGCCCACAGATGGGGCCCCCCGGGACTGGGAAGGGAGGGTCAAGCGAAACCGATCCGGGGAGGCCGGGAGGCTGTCACCATCTCACTACCACGAGGTCGGGGGACGAATGCGGCCTCATGGCCCCAGCCCAGCGGTGCGTTAGGTGGAACTCTGCCTTTCACACTACATCTCACAGTTCCTGCTGTCTCGACAGAGGAAAAACGTCAGTGAGCATTCCGAGGCAGTGAGATTTCACCAGAAACTTGCTCTTGGGCACATGGAACTTCTCCACCTCCACCACGCTGACTTGGATGTGGAGACTGAAGCTGGAGAGCCAGGAAAGATCCTGTCATTGAGCCAGGAAAGATCCTGTCAGTCTTGCCCTTGGACCAACAACCTGTAGTTTATTGTCTCTTACATGACCATCTTGATCATGCATAGCAATAGATCACCTCTCAGTCCAGGCAAAATGCTTCTTAAGTCTTAAACTCTTTTATTTTTTTGGTTAGTACCGGGGGGCTCGAACGGACATTGTCTCTGAGCTTTTTTTGCTCATGGCTAACGCCAATCACTTGAGCCACAGCTCCACTTCCAATTTTTTGTGGATTAATTGGAGATCTAAATCTTACAAGGCTTTCCTGCCTAGGCTGGCTTCGAACAGAAATCCTCAGATCTCAACATCTTGAGTAGCTAGGATTACAGGCATGAGTGCCCAGTTTTTAGGCTTAAATTCTTAAGGAACATGTGTAATATAATGTCTTCTTTGGTCACCCTATATAAATTCCCACATTGTCTCTCCCCATCTCAGTTCTCAGCCTTTTCTTCTTATCACTTACCCCCATCTAAAATGTCCTATATTTTACATTTTTACTCCCTCCAGCCTAGAATATAAGCTTCATAAGGGCAAATGTCTCACACACAGTGTTTGATAAAAATTTGTTGAAAATGCACTTAATGAACACTAAATTTCTATTAAAAATTTTTAATTGCTTTGTAAATGCATTTCTTTCCTCCAAAAAGCTTGTAAATTATCCCCAACACCATTTCTAAACACTGATGTAGAAATTATTTTGATTATTGGGCAGTGTTCTATGAACTAAAAAATAACTAAATATTGGACCCAAAGGACTTTATCCTAAATTAAGTATATTTTCTAGTTTTCTGAAAAATGAGCTGATTGCATTAATGTTTAGTATAATTTATACTCAATATTAACAGATGGTTTGTTAATACTTTCCAGTGCCATGAAACTTTTTTTGTGTGTGTGTGTGTCCAGTCGTGGGGCCTGAACTCTGGGCCTGGGCGCTGTCCCTCAGCTCTTCAGCTCAAGGCTAGCGCTCTACCACTTGAGCCACAGCGCCACTTCTGACTTTTTTCTTTTTGCTTATGTGGTGCTGAGGAATCGAACTCAGGGCCTCAGGCATGCAAGGCAAGCGCTCTACCGCTTAGCCACCTTCCCAGCCCCTGCCATGAAACTTTCTACATATATGTAGCTCACTAAAGAAGCTATTCCAGCCATGCACCGTAGTGCCTGCCTGTAGTTGTAGCTACTGAGGCTAAAGCATGACAATTGCTTGAGTCCAGGGATTTGAAGCCATCCCCGAGTTCAAATCCCAGTGCTACCTGTTAGCATTATCCCCACCTCTGGTGGTCAGCTCCACCCAGACCTGAGCTCCTCCCTGCCCTTGAGTTCCCAACATATAGCTAGCCACTGCCTCTCTGCCCAGACGTATCTGTGCACGGACCTCTCCCCTGTCCCCAGAGTTACCCACCTGGATAGGAGCGGATGCCATATTGTTCCCTCTCCCAGGGGAGATATGACCCCTCTAATAAACCTTATAATATTATTTTTCTCCTGTGCCTGCCTATCTCCCTCCGCGTGGTCCCCTGGGACGGCCAGGAAGGCACCTAACATTGGCACCTAAACCCGGGATAGGTGCCCCAGAGGATTTGCTCCCCCCACTTCGGTGGGGGGTGGGGGTGGGGGAGGGAGGCATCCCCAACCAGATGCCCAGGACCTAGCCTTCATTGCTGTCGCCAGAGGACCACCAAGATAACATTCTCCTGACCGGTCCCTCTACTTCCACCTACCACAATGGCCAATTTTTCATCTCCAAGCAGGGTGAGTTCCAGGCCTAGTTAGCCAGGGGATCAGACCTGATTTTCTGAAGGACGCAGAGAAATCTCAGCGTGCTGAGTTACTAACCCCACCAAGGGACCCTAAGCCACAAGGTTCAAAGGTCAAGGAAATCAGCGAATGTGTGTGATGGACTCCTTTTGGTGTTTTTTTTCCCCTTCTTATTAGCTGATCATAGGGCCACTGACAATGCTCTTTGGCTGCTTGTCAGCTCTGCTGGTTTACTCTCCAAGGGCAGGAGACAATAAAATTCTTCGTAAAAACTGCTCAAGTTTGAGTGCCTCATGCAATCAAATTTGGCCCCAAATTTGGAATGCCACTTCTGTGAACACTCGGGCAAGTAAAACACTCTCTCACATTCTTTCTGTGTTTGTCTGTCTCTGTCTCTGTCTCTGTCTGTCTGTCTGTCTGTCTGTCTGTCTGTCTGTCTCTCTCTCTCTCTCTCTCTCTCTCTCTCTCTCTCTCTCTCATCTGCAAAAGTAAGATTGGCAGAAAGGATCTCTTGCCACAAGAAATTCAGGAAGCTGTATGGCTAGTATTGATTTTGTGCACTTTAAGATCTTTGTGCACAAAAAATGTATGTATGTATGTACATAAACTTGTTAAGACAGAAACTGTCATTATGATGCAAAAAAAAATTGATGAGTTTAAGTTTAAACTCCAAGGAAAGTCTCGAGGTTTGGGTGTTACCAAAAGTCTCAAAGGAGTATTGCATTGTTTGAAAGAGGAACTTTTAGTTCTTGTTACTGGTTTAAGCATGAAGATTCTGTTTGTTGTGGGCCAAATCTTGAGTTCTCTTTAGCTTTGACCAGGTGTTGGATACAAGGATTAAGTTTAACAGGTGCCATCTTGGCATCAAGGTAAATCTCAAAAAAAGCTCTTGGAGGTGGAATCACATCCACCCCTCTGGTAGTAGGCTGGACTGAATTCCTTACTGGCTGGGGCTGGGATGTAAAATCTGAAGTTCCCTGTGCCCTGCCCCTCTGAACTCTGGAGCTGCACAGCTGCCATTTTATACCTGCTCCACTAGTTTAGCACAGTCTTGATTTGTAATTCTGTGACCCTCCCCCCCCCCCCCGACCTGACACTGTCTCCCCAACCAGCCCAGGTGCATTATGGCATGCCACACGTCTCTGCGATCATGTCCTGTCTCCTGAAGTTTTTTTTTTGTTGTTGTTGGAAAAGGTGTTTTGTTTTCTTTTGTTTTAACTGATCACATGGTTCCATCACAATTGGGCAAAATATTGTCATTTTGCTGCTGGAATTCCAAAATTTTTTTTAAAAAATTGGTGTACAAATAAATCTAAGTGTACCCTATGTCTGTGTCTATGTTGCTGTCTATATGTAAAATATGTACAACTGTCATCATGGTTTCAAAGTTACTTGCTTTCAACTACAATTGTAACTAATGTAAACCTTATAACTACCATGTATTCTGCTTGCTAAAAGATCTTTGTCAATGGAAGCTGTGATTGAATCTGAATTGCCTTGAAAATTCTGAGATCATCTGACTATAAGCTGAAGGGGCGAAATGGTGGTTTTAAAAAGGGCCTTGGGAAAGGAGTTGAGGAAACAAGAAACAGTGTCCTTTGGAAAGTAAAAATTCCAAAAGTTCCAAATATGAATGCAGGTGGTAATTAAGTTGGCTATGATTTATGTCATTCCTTATGTCCATCTATGCTAAAAGTTGAATGCTATACATCTGATCATGGCTGGTAAAATAAGGCTAAGGTTTTGTTTCTCCATTTTTTTCTCCTGTGCTCTGATCAACTTCCTTTAAGATCAAGGGATCAGAACTATGGTGGAATAAGTGTGCAACTGTGGGCACTGTGGCTCTCAGAGTCCGGCCACCCCCACTTTTCCATGCTAACAGTGACTCAGGATGCAGTTTGCCCTTGTGCATGGAAAAATGCCCAGGGAACAAAAAAAAAGTCATCACACTGCCTAAACCAGTGGACACCAGTCTGAAAAAGCCAGAGTACTCAGAGTAACCAGGTCTTTAACCAGTCTGTGCAGAAAGTTGCAGGGGGTGGAGGGGGAACAGTAGGATGTGTGACAATCCATATACACTGGGAAACACTACTACAGCCTAGCCCAGACTTCCTGGACCATCCTGACTACCTCCACCATGGTAAAAGTAGACTGGGTCTCTGCTTGGCTTCATCACATATGACTAAAGCCTACTAAATCAGGATGTTTCAGATCCACTGAAGCTCAGACTTTTACATTGTCCTGATTTGTTTATGTTCTTTTCCACCTGTCAGTAATGTTAATTCCCACAAGTTAGACCGCAAGGGAGGTATGAGTAAAGAAATGATGTGATTTGATTTCTATGGCATTTTACAGTTAGATACATTTTGGTCAATAGCAAAAGGTGCCAAGTTTGGATTCTTGTCACAGTGCTGGTGCTTGAAATTCTTGCATTAAGCCATTTTAAAACAGGCTGCCCAGAACAATGGTGGTACCATAATGCCTCAAGGTTTTATCAGATTCCCCAGGCAGCCAGTCATTAGAGAACTCTGACAAATACAGGTAAGCTCTATCTCCATTGGTCTCCTTATTGCTTTAATTGGAAATAAAAAGGGCTTTGTGGCAAAGACTGCTTTGACAGTTCAAAGCCAGCCCAGGCAGAGAAAATTCCTCTAAAACTTCATCTCCCGATTAACCAGCAAGGAGCCAGGTTGCAGGCATGGCTCAAGAGACTCATCTCTAAATAACCAGCAAACAGCTGGACAAGGCATTGTGACTCTTCAGTAGCAAAGCAAGGACAGTGCCCAAGCCTTGAGTTCAAACCCTGTGAATGCCAACTGGGATGAGCTAGCCCAACAACGAGCACTGAGATTCCCCCAGGACAAGGTCAGTCCTGACAAGGAGGAACTATGGAGAGGAGTAAGAGGAAATGACATTCCAAATGGAGTCACTTTACACTTGCCCTTTCAAAGTTAATCAGAGCCGGAATGTTGGGAAAGTGGAAGAGAATGGAAAAGGAATAGGCTGGACTAGATTGTCAACAGGCGAGGACTGTTTATTGAGGAACAGCGAGGGGCACAGACCTTCCTGCAGGTTTGGAAGTTGTGCAAGGGAGTGAATTTGGGATCAGGCTTATATGGGGTCTGAGCAAGGAGGCAGAAATTAATGAAAAAGCCATTAGGTGTATGGAGTTAGGGCCTTTTGATTGGGCTCACAATAGAATGTTTACAGCCAGCTTTAGGTGGATTGGCCTGCTGGTACATCCACCAAGTCTGCAAATACCTGGGATTTTGCCTGGCATCTGTATGGGCCTGGGACAATAGGGTAAGGGTCAATCCTTCATAGTCCATCTTTAGATACAGCCCAAGAGGAGAGAGGCAAGTCCTTCATATAGGGTCTTTGGATACATAAAAAAGAATTGGGTTGAGAAGGGAGTAACATGGAGTTATGAAAACAAAGCATATACCCATCATTTGGAACCCTGAAGGAATATAAAAAGTTGAGGGATGTTGTGGTCTTTTCTCCTTCATGGGAGATCAAGAGAAATAGGTGCTTGCCCACCTAATGTCCATATCTGTCTACCTTCTAACTGGATAGAAACTAACATTCTTGCCTTTGTTACCTACTATTGTATTTGTAGTAGCCTCTGACGGGTTACTCCTCAACCAGTCCACTATGCTCCCTCTACCCAGTTGCCAAAAACCCTAGACACTCCTTTCCTGCCCCCAGTCCAGTCATTCCTCCTTCCCTGTAATAGGTTACAACTGGGCTTATGCTCCAAATAGAACTCTTCTGGCTTGTGACCAAATGTGTGTTCTCCTGTGTCATGTCATCCTGTCACCTTGTCAGCCTTTTGCCTGACATTTCCAAAAGTTTCTTTTAACAGGATAACAGCCCCCAGCCAGGACACCACCTGGGAACAAGTCAAGGGCATCCTGTTAGTACAGTCAACTGGAGACTTCCACTGGCCCCAGACCTACCCACCTGGGTAGAGGCAGACACCATTACTGCTCCTTCTTCAAGGAGGGTAGGGGAGAGAGGGGGGAAGACATGGCCCCTCTAACAAACCTTGTAATAATCTTTCTCCTGTGCCTGCCTCCGTGTGATCCCCTGGGATGGCCAGGAAGGATCCTAACACTACCAAAAGAAGAAAAGAAAGAAAGAAAAAAAGACTGAACAACATTGGGTAGGCACCTGATAGACATTCTCAATTACAGTTAGTGAAGTCTGGCAGGTTCTGAAGCCAAATAGCCTGGGCTCAAATTTTAGCTCTTTTACTTTCTAGCTGTAGGCATTGGGCTAGTTACTGCATGCATATGTGCGGCCACACGTGCTTAACTATAAAATGAAGTCAATAATCATGAGATTATTGTGAAAATAATAACTAGTAAACATAAAACAAAGAGGGCTTGGCCTCCTATCTATACCAATACTTAATAAATCTTACTGATCACTATTATTATCCATTTGCATATTTGTCAGAGTCATATCTCATTCTACTTATATGAACTTAGGTTCAACCCCATCTTACTTGCTTATCTTGCAGTAGTTTAGTCCAATTGAGTTCAAACTCAATTTATGATAGTAGGGCCCATTCCTAGAGTGTGTCCTCAGGGAAATCTCTTCTAAAGGGCAATGTCATCCTGATTACCTTGAGTCTACGGAAGTACTTTTCTTGTCATGAAAGGTGATTAAAGATCGAATGGACCCCCATTTAATGTATCTGGGTAGCTGATCATAAATGTCACCTCCACAAACATTTTTTTAAAAAACCTGTCAGAACAGGTATGTTATGAATAGAATTTCCAAAAATCCATGGAAAATTGAGATACATGAGATCTAAGATTTCTTCTGACTTCATTGGTATTATTTATGAAGAGTAAAATAAGATGTTCCTAATCAAAGAACTAGACAAAAATCAGGGGCAGAGAATGCAGTCATAATATTCAAGGCATATCTTATCAAACTAGGAAAATGGGGGAGAGAGGATGGGTTTGGAGGGATGGAGAGAGCAATGACAAGGTGATTTCAATCAAGATTCATTGATTTGTTGAATGGGAACTCCTTTGCACAACCATTTAAAGATAATAGAAATGTAATTTAAAACCCAAACAGAATTAGACAAAGTACCATAAAGTACCATAAAGCAAAGAACAGAGTACATTCTGAGACTAAACTCAGCAGTATCTCTGGAGTGTCATTCTAATTCCTTAACCTTGAATCCTCTCTCTCAAGACTTTAGTGATAGTTAACCAGTGTAGGTCTGAGTCATACTTTATATGTTGGGATGTATAACATGAGCTCTACTCCCTCTGAAAGGACATTGCCAGAAGCATCACTTGCCTAGGACTCAAGATGACACAGAGTTACATTATGAGTGTGGAGGGCCAAGTTTGAGAGATTTGAATAGTAACAATTCATGAAATAAGATGTGTGTGTGTGTGTGTGTGTGTGTGTGTGTGTGTGTGTGTGTGTGTGTGTGTGTGTGTGTGTGTGTGTGTGTGTGTGTAAGTGAATTCTGGGGCTTGAACTCAGAGCCTGGGTGCTGTCCCTGAATTTTTGTGCTCAAGGCTACGCTCTACCACTTCAAGCCACAGCACTATTTCTAGCTTTTTGGTAGTTACTTGAGATAAGAGTTTCACAGATTTTCCTGCCCAGCTGTCTTGGAACCATGATCCTTAGATCTCAACCTCCTGTAGGCATGAAGCCACCAGTACCCAGCTTGAAATGAGACTTTTAAAAAATCATGTTGTGGTATGGGAGATTGTACCCAAGGCCTTGCACAAGCTAGGCAAGCACTCTGCCACTTAAGCCACACCCATATCCCTTTTATTTATATGGTGTTTTTTGATATAGGGTCTCCTAACTCTGCCCATGATCCTCCTGCTTCTGCACTCCTATGTAGCTGGATTATAGACGTATACCTCCACAACCAGATCAATGATAGGAGATCTGAACAGCATCAAGGAGCCAAAGTTCAAGATACCATTTGGAGTGATGTGGCAGCTCCTGAGCAAAGGTCTCCTCAAGTCCAAGTCCAAGGGCTTCAGAGAGAAAGGTGTAAACTAGAAAAGTGTTCCCGCACATCGGGTCCACCCTGCTTTGTAGGGAGGTAGGCGGATTTGGGCAGCTTGGCTTCCCTCTGCACTGATATCACCATGTCTGTCTTCCTGAGCAGCAGCAGCTGCCTTGCAGATAAAACAAGTTGAAAATGGAGGAGTGGGGGAGAAATCTGGATATCAGAATCCTCATTTTTCTATCTCTTCCACCATTGACACATTTTATTTACATGCTGTATTGCATTCTTAGAAAAAAAAGTCCCATAATTTCCCCTTTTGCATGTTTTTTTTTCTTCCTCTCAGTCCATGATATTGAGATCATCAGCACAATGAAACTAAATGGATGGGTGAGAGTAAATATTCTACTAGTTTTTAGAGCATTGAGTTGCATGTTAAATCTAGAGCTCATCTTTCCACAATTTGTGTGTGTGAGAGAGATAGAGAGAGACAGAGACAGAGACAGAGAGAGACAGAGAGACAGAGAGACAGAAAGACAGAGATTCAGTCAGTCACTGGGACTTGAACCGGGGCTTCCCAGTCTCCATGGGCTTTTTGTACTCAAGAGGCACACCTCTATCTCTGACCTTTTGGTGGTTAATTGGAGATAAGTCTCACATTACTGCCCAGGTTGGCTTCAAACCATGATCCTTAGATCTCAACTTCCTGAATAGCTAGGATTATAGACATGAACCACCAGTGTGTGACTCTGGTTTGGATCTTAAATGTCCCCCAAAGGTTCATGTGTTAAAAGCTGGTCCCCAGTTGATGGTGGTGTTAGCAGGTGGTGAAACCTGTAAGAGGTGGGGCTTAGGGGAAGGAAGTTACGCCATTGGTACGTACTTGAAGGGGATATTGGGGACCCCCAGCCCTTTCCTCTGTTTCTTTGCTTCCCAGCTGCTATGAGGTGAGTTTTGTTCTATCTTGTGCTCTCCACAAGGTTCTGCCTCACCACAAATTCCAAACACAGGGACATGTGATCATAGACTACAGTCTCTGAAACCATGAGTCAAACTTTTCAGTGCATGAGTGACTATCGCTGGTATAGTAACAAGTATTTATTAACTAGCTTGATCTCCCAACCTGTTGAATGAGGTTGCCTATACACCTGATCCCTTGGTGAGATGAGTGAAGAGCTAGATGTGGCCTAGAGTATACTGTAGACATAATAGCACCACTGCTGAAGAGGAAGAGTGGTGATGAAATTATACTACTTTGGCCCACTTTACTCCTCCAGGCCAATGCTTATCATGTAATCTTCCTTGAATGCTCTGGGAGGAAATGCTCCCCTGTCTTCTCTCAACTTAACCTAATCCTCTTCTTTATGGTCCAAGCCAACTCAGTTCCTACCTCTCTGGTCTTTCTCCATGACTGGAGCCCAAGAGACCTATGGCTCTCTCAAGACCTCTCCTGGCATTGTAACTGTGCTCTCCAGAACACTGCTCTGGAAAAAAAAAAAGTGAAAGTGGCGCTGTGGCTCAAGTGGTAGAGCACTAGCCTTGAGCAAAAGAGGCTCAGGGTCAGTGCCCATGCCCTGAGTTCAAGCCCCAGGACTGGCCAAAAAAAGCTACAACTTACTGAGAATTTGACGCAAACTCTTAGATTAGGATTTCATTCCATGAGGGCAAGTTTGTTCCCAGTGACCCTCATGGTACTGATAGGTGCTCAAGAAATGTGAATATATGTGAGAAATTGATGGTGGCATGATGCACAGATGCACAGGCATGATGTACACTTCATTTTAACCCAGCTCTTTCCCCTTTATCTCCTCCACAACAAACATACCACTCAGTGAGGTAAGGACCAATATTTCCATTGTATACTTAAAGCTGATACTGGAGGATTGACTCCAAGGACACATGATTGGTAAATAATAGTCTTCTCTTACTCAGTATTCTATAGGTAGAACAGAGCTGGGATGGCCCCAAACAGAACATTCCATCTCTAGGGTAACCTTTCAGAGGGCTTATTCCCGTGGATTTGAAGTACTGTACATTGGAGGTAATTTATAATAATGTGCTGGTAGGTAGAAATAGTACATTTTCTCTGTCTCTAGTCAATTCTCATTATTGAATTGGCAAATGCTAATCTAGGGAGATTAAGCTCCTGTCTCTGACCACAAAAATTTTTCTCAATCTATCAATATACAACCTTATTATTTTTTTTTTTTTTTTGGTCCGGTCGTGGGGCCTGAACTCTGGGCCTGGGCGTTGTCCCTCAGCTCTTCAGCTCAAGGCTAGCACTCTTCCACTTGAGCCACAGTGCCACTTCCGGCTTTTTTCTTATGTGGTGCTAAGGAATCGAACCCAGGGCCTCGGGCATGCAAGGCAAGTGGTCTACCACTGAGCCACCTTCCCAGCCCCTCTTTTTTTTTTTTTGTTAAATGAGATCTAGCTGTGTTGCCCAGGTTGATCTTCAATTCCTCCTGAACTCAAGGAATCCTCCTGTCCCAGCCTCTTGGGTAGCTGGGACTGGGACTGGAGGTGCACACCACTGTGACCAGCTATGTTTAAAGACTCTCTCTGTCTCTGTCTCTCTCTCTTTCATATATATATATACATATATATACACACATATATATATAAATACACATATATATATGTCATACACACACACACACACACACACATATATGGTTCATTGGCAATTGAGTAATTAAACACATGGCCAACTATTCTGTAACTCACGCCTACACAGGGCCCAGCAGAGTCTTCTTGTACTTAGGAACACTTGATAGCATTCCAGTTGTATACTCGGGCCATCTTAAAGAACAGAAGTAACAAAGACACAAACATGTGGGTAATAGGATACTAAATAGACTGAACCACAAGGAGATGCTGGTTTTAAGTATGAGAGCTGAAACAAAACAGAGTAGGCTTCAGCTAGGAATGTGGGTATCGAGGCTCCAGGTTTTTGGTGCTCTATACAGTTCTTCTAATGCTTATGAAAGTGTCATGAATGTGAACTGTAGGTAGCAAATAATTTCAGTGAATAGGCAAACTTGCTAACATGATAACCACTAATAATTAAGGTGTACATGCTTAATATTTTCAAATTATTTTTCTTCTTCTTTCTTCTCCTTCCCTCCCTCCCTCCTTTCTCTGTCTCAGTCCCTTCCTTCCTCCTTTTTCCTTTTCTCTTCCTCTATCCTTCCTTCATGTCCTTCCTTCCTTCCTTCCCTCCTCTCTCCTCCCTCCCTCTCTCCTTTTTTCCTTCCTCCCTTTCTTTTCTTTCCCCATACTTGCTATGCAGACCCTCTATCAATTGAACTATGGCCTAGCCTTTCAGATCACTCTTCAAAAACTTGAGGTAGGCAGCTAACTTCTCTCCATCTAAGAGACTGTAAAACTAGCAGAATTAGCTCTGGAGATTGACCTTTCCCATAGCAGTCATACAGAGGGCCAGCTGGACAGGCTGGCAACCTGTGCAGCCACACCAGGGCTCCATGCTCAGAAGGGCCTCACTTGGCTTAGTGCTCTGTTGTCATCCTTTTGAAAGTCCCAACTGTGTTTTGTTTTGCTTCACTTTGGTTTTAGTTTCTTGAGCTTAGACTGGATGAAACTGGCTATGTATGTAGTCTAGGATGGGCTGGAACTTGCTATGTGGCTCAGGCTAGCCTCAAACCCACAATCCCTTGACCAGGTTCCAAAAGGACTTCTAGGCTAGCCAGTGAGACCCTATGGAGAGCAGGCTAGCCTCACAGTTCTCCTGCCTCTGCCTTCTAAGTGCTAAAATAACAGGGGTGAGCCTCAGTGAACTTCTTCTCCCTAGTCCTGGGGCTTGAACTTGGGGCTTGAGCACTGTACTCAAGCCTCTTTCTGCTCAAGGCTGGCATTCTACCAGTTGAGCCACAGCACCACATCCCACTTTTTCTGAGTAATTTATTGCAGATAAGTGTCTCACAAACTTTCCTGCCTGGGCTGGCTTCAAACTGTGATCCTCAGATCTCAGCCTCCTGAGTAGTTAGGATTATAGAAGTGAGCCCATCTGGATGATGATGATGATGATGATTAGGATTTTGAACTTGAGGCTCTATATTAGCCAGGCAAGTACTCTACCACTTGGTCATACTTGCTCTAGTTTTTGTTTTTGTTTTTTGCTGGTATTGAGGCTTGAGCTCAGGGCCTATGCACTGTCTCTTAGCTTTTGCACTCAAGGCTAAGTGTTCCACACCTGAGTTTTTGCTGGTTAATTGGATATAAGAGTCTTACCAACTTTTCTTCCTAGCTGGCTTTAAACCACGATCCTAGGATCTCAACCTCCTGAGTAGCCAGGAGTACAGTCATAAGTCACCAGAACATGACTCTTAAGTTTTTAAAAAACACACACTTAAGATTTATGTCCTATCATAGTTAATTTAATGACTTTCACTGTGGCTCAAGTGGTAGAGATAGCCTTGAGCACAAAGAGGCTCAGGGATGGCGCCCAGGCCTGAGTTCAAGCCCTACAACCAAAACCAAAACAACACAAAACAAAACCTGGGTGAAGTGTGATGATGGGGCAATCGTGGCACAGGTTTACTTTGTGGAAAGAGAAAGAAGATCTGGTAAGTGCAGTAGCATTTAAGGAGGCAACTGATATGAGTTTAAATTTTTTTTCTCTTCAAGGTAGCAAGAATCACTTGGTCATTCATAGTTAGCATAATGGCATCTGAGAACAAAATCAGCCAGGGGATTAAAAACCTTAAAATAAGCAGAAAACAACTGCTGGAAGAGCTAAATGAAAGGCGTGAGTCTAACTGTCAGGTGGAAAGAAGCAATAAAGTCAGCCTGCTGCGCATTCAAAAGAGGCATTTCTGCAATGCCTACCAGTGTCAAACCCAAACCCAAAAGGAAGAATTCATTCCTGAGAGTGGGAGGAGCTCCTGGATCAACAAGACGCTACCTTTTCACAAGGAGAGAAGGCACTTTCCACCAAAAAGTAAGCTGTTAGGTGTGAATTCCTGTCCAATCTGTAGGAGAGAATTACAAGAAAATGTGGGGAGACTTTTTGGAGCTGAAGATTACTGGACTAGGATAAAGGCCATCTGGCTGAAGGAAAAAGTGTCAAGTATATACCCTATATTTATTGAAACAGAGCAGATTCTCTTTTTCTTGTGCCTACAGGATCCCAGGCCTCAGTTACAAGCTGATTCATTCAACAGGAGCCTGACCGGTTGCTGGATTTCTGTATTCTCAGCCAACTAGAGTGAATTCACACTTTGAGAAAAGTTGTTACACATAATTATCATATGTTACAAAACTTTAGTGACCTATATCATAAAATGCCCTAAGAAGTAATAGCCAAAATATATTTGGGTAGAGGGGAATGATATGGGGTGGTGATATTATTTTGCAAGAGGAGGAGAGGAACAGATAAAGACCAGCTATTTTAAATATTAAGAAACAACAAGTAAAAACTTGTTTCTTGGCTAAGAAAGTGAAACCAGAGCAGACAACTGATAACATTTTTGCATTTATTCAATAAATGCAAGCGCTTATATTCAATATAATCAATACATGATTTAGTTTAGAAGCAAAAGAAAAGCCTACATTGGAGATTCGACTTCTTTCTTGTGGTGTGACTTTGCATTTGCCCAATGCCCTTAGTAAATGGTGTAGGGAGGTTATACAATCTGACATGGAAAGCCAACATGCTCCATTGTATTTTAAGTTCAATATGTAATAATCACATTTGTGTTGTTTGAAAAGAAATACATCTTAGCTTATGTGGGTATGTGTGTATGTGTGTGTGTGTGTGTGTGAGAGAGAGAGAGAGAGAGAGAGAGAGAGAGAGAGAGAGAGAGAGAGAGAGAGAGAGAGAGAGAGAGAGAGAGAGAGAGAGAGAGAGAGAGAGAGAGAGAGTATGTGCCAGTATTGGGGCTTCAACTTAGGGCCACTGTTCTTGAGCTTTTTTGCTCAAGGCTAGTGTTCTACCTGAACCACAACTCTACTTTCAGCTTTGTGTTGGTTAATCAGAGATGATTCTCATAGACTTTCCTGCACATCCTGATCCTCAGATCTCAGCCTCCTGAGAATCTAGGACTACAGGCATAAGCCACAGATACCTAGCTTTTGTGTGTGGGGGGGAGGGGGTTGGGGCTTGACCTCAGGGTCTGGGTACTGTCCCTGAACTCTTTTGCTCAAGCCTAACCATCTATCACTTTGAGCCACAGAGCCACTTCCAGTTTTCTGGTGGTTTACTGGAGATGAGAGAGTCTCACAGACTTTCCTGCCTGGACTGGCTTTGAACCAGGAGCCTCAGATCTTAGCCTCCTGAGTAGCTAGGATTACAGTCTGAGCCATCAGTGCCTGGATTTTTGTTGTTGTTGTTGAGTGCCTACTTTATTCTGAATAGATGGTAAGGCCAAAAATAATACCTTTGTTACTTATCTGGTCATTAGCTTAATTGTTTTAAAAAATCTGTACTAGAAAAATTTACTAAACAGCAGTCAAGTGGGCAACTTACCCACAAAGAGAACTTACCCCATCTCAAACCCAAACCTGAAGCCCATTCCTATGGACTGAGAGAGAATAGATGAGTGTGCGCTCTAGGATCGCAGCTGAGCTATAGAGATACTATAAAACAAGAAGACAGTTTATTGCCTTTAAAATTTCATAAACTTAGTTGGTAAGCTTTGACAAATATGTATGATTTCATATGATAAACATCATCCACTATAAAATAAAGTCATCTTTATAGAAGATGGCCCTCTTTTGTTTTTTTAACATTGAATAACATTTACACTCCTCTAGGTGAGTCTTATGTAGACAGCTTACAGGACTTAATCTGTTGGAGGACTTAAAATACCTTCTCTGTTCTGATGACACCCACATGGCTAATTTTAGCCCTGATCTCTCTTCTGACTTCCAGCCATGCATAACAGATTACATGTACCAGACTGCTATTTTTCGTTGAGGACTACTCCAATTCACCAGTGCTAGCACATAATCCCTCCCCTCCACTGGCATACACACACACACATACACACACACACACACACACACACACACACACACACACACACACACACAAACCACCACCACCATCACTACCACCAACTCAGAAATGGCCAAAGACCTGGGAGACCCCTCAGACCCTCCTCCCTCACATCCACATCCAATCTGTTGGCAAGTCCCATCAACCTATCCTCCAACATCAGCCCTGTCTACAGTCACTGCCACCACCCTGGTCCAGCCCATAATTATGGTTCTCCCCAAGGTCAGCAGGGCCTCCTGACTGCCCAGCTTCCACTCTTGCAGGCTCTCTTGTGTACCTCTTCATACAACTGCCCAAGTGTCCTTTAACAGATGCACATTAGGGCAATTACTCAGAATCACACTCTACACGCTGTGCTTCAGGCCTTCCAAATAAAGCCCCAGCTTATCACATCCCCCTTATCTCCTCTGCTCACCATGACCTCACTCCAGACAGCCACTATGGCTTTGCGTTCTTCCTCCTCTAAACCCGCCAAGCTGGTTCCCACATCCAAACGTAGGCACACACTGTCCACTTTGCCTAGGTCTCCACTCTGTCTCTGCCTCCCCACCCCCCTCTACCTTTGCTCAAAGCCAATTTATCAGAAACCATCCTAACCATATCACGTTATAACATGCTGTGCTCTACTCCACTTTTTTTTTTCATTCCCTTACAAAGGTTAAGTTCCCTGAAAGCAGGGATTGTATTGATTGCTTAATCCTCAGACCCTAAAAGCACTGGCACATTAGGTACTCAGAAAATGTTAGCTGATTGGATAAATATAAGGCCCCAGGATAGTTTTTATAGAAGTGGTGATGGATCTTTTTTGAGTAGTCATGACATTGGGCAATGGCTCACAAACTTAGAACTTCCCACAATCTTAGATAGTTGCTATGGAATAATCTTTAGAAGTAGAGAGGTATTTTTTTCTGAATATATAAACTAAAAATTAGACACAGTCTATTCTTTCTTTGGATACTTGTATGAGACAGAAAGCTTTAGTATTGTGTGTGTGTGTGTGTGTGTGTGTGTGTGTGTGTGTGTGTGTGTGTGTGTGTGTGTGTGTGTGTGTGTGTGTGCTGGTACTAGGGCTTGAACTAAGGACCTGGGCATTGTCCCTAAGCTTTTTCACTCAAGGCTAGCACTCTAGCACTTTGGGCCACATCACCACTTCCAGTTTTTGGTGGTTAATTGGAGGTAAGTATCTTACAGACCTTCCTTCCCAGGCTGCCTTTGAACAACGAGCATCAGATATCAGCCTCCTGAGTAGGATTACAGGTGTGAGACACCAGCATCCAACTCAGAAATCTTTATTCAGTAATGCAAAATTACTTATGAGTGCATACTTTATGTCAGGCATTATTCTGTATGCTTAGTATAACAATGAACAAAATTCCTGCCTCAAGATGTATAGATTTTATTGGGTAGAGCCAGATAAACAAAGAAAAAAAATAGATACCCAAATCAGATAGTGATAACTTGTTACATGCTATGGAGAAACATAAGTAATGGGGTTAGTGGAGGGTGCTTTGCATAGAATGAAATTAGTCTAGCCTTATGATGGTCTAACCCAGTGGGTTAGATGATCTATTACTATAACAAATACTTGAGATAATCAGTATAGAGATCATCCATTACAATAATAAACACCTGAGATAATCAATATATATAAAGAGAAATGGTTTATTTGACTCACAGTTTTAGAGGTTCAGATTCCATGGTCAGGCAGCTCAATTGCAAGATGACAGTAATGGGGGAATGCATGGCAGAGCAAAACTGTTGAAATTATGCCTAAGGAGCAACAGACATTGACGAGGGGACAGAGGTCCCACAGTCCCCTTGGAGTGCAGGCCTCCCTGACCTAAAGGCCTCCTACTAAGCTCCACCTCTTATAGGTTCTACTACCTCCAGTAGTGCCACCATGTGGATCAAACCTTTAATGCATGGCCTATGGAACCATTCCAGTTACAAACTCTGTAAGTCTTGGAGTGGAGAGGAGAGTTAGGATTTTGCTATAAGCACTTGAGGATCTGAGGTTCCTCCTGTCAATAATGACGTGAAGACTAGGGAAGGAATTTTTTTTAGCTAGAGAGCTGGAAGATCTCTTGTTAGTCTTCTACTTGGAGATACAGAGGCCGAAAGGAGAACAGTGTGATTAAATGTAAAGCCTTAAAAACAGAAGACAGGTTCAAGTCTGTCTCTGCCATTAAGTTATCTTATATAGTCATCTAGTATTTTTTTGTCAGTCCTTTGGGCTTGAATTCAGGGCCTGGGTGTTGTCCCTGAGCTTCTTTTGCTCAAGGTTAATGCGCTACCACTTGAGCCACAGCACCACTTCTGTATGTGGCACTGAGGAATCACAAGCACTCTATCACTAAGTCACATTCCTTGCCCATCTAGTTTTTTTAAGCTTTAGTTTTTCTCTCTCTAAACCACTATTCAGGGACTGCAGGTACAGTACAACTCAGTGGCACAGTACTTGCTGAGCACCTGTGAGAACCCAGGTTCGATCCCCAGGACTATAAAACAAAGAAACAAACAAAAATATATCCACCCTCTCTGCCCTCCAGGTTATTTTGAAAGCTATGAAATATGTTATCTAAATACTTTCTCTTTTTCAGATAATGCCATATTTGGAGAAAGAGCATCTTCAGAGATATATGAATAAAATCTCTTTGGGTCTTCAAGGTCTGTCTGAATTATTTAGAAATACTAATTATAAAAGAAGCTAGCACTCAAGAGGCTGAGAACTGAGGATTGTGGTTTGAAGTGAAAAGCCACAACTTCCTGGGCAAGAAAGTCCGTGGGACTCTTACCTCCAAAATTAATCACCAAAAAGCCAGAAGTAGAAGTGTGACTCAAGTGGTAGAGCACTAACCTTGAGTAAAAAAGCTTAGGCCCCAGGACCAGGAAAAAAAAAAACAAGCAAAATGATTAACTAATCACCACAAAAATTTGAGTCACATAAAGCATACTGCATATGAACTCACACAAATGTAGTATTTAGAATTAGATATTTGTTCAAAACACCTGAATTATTAAAGAGCTTTTCAAAGATGAAATAAAGTATATAGTGATGTACTACTTACTAAAATATTTAAATATTAGTTTATATTTATTTCTATATAGTAGTATGTTGATCCATCCCACTGGTCAGGTAGAAGGTTTTTACTTGCTCAAAGTTAACACTTGCTTGTAATTAAGTATCATTTAATTACTTAAATTACTTTGTCAGCTATGGTTTTGAGGACTACTGCACATCTTGGAGAGATTTAATAAGGTGCTGATAGCTAAAGGATTTTGTTATATTTCATTGCTCATCCCCCAAATGAGCACTGTTAGAACCATCCTATTTGGCTTTGTCTCATTGCTTCTTGGAGAGCAGCATTTCAAATTTCCACTCAGCTTGTGTTCTTTTTGTAATTAATAAGCCTATTCCATATGGCAAGCAGAGCACTGCTGGGCCTGGAACCCAGCTGCGTCTTGGCATTTGTCTTCACATTAATCAAACATTAATCACCTTTTACATGGTTACTCTGTCTCCATAGAAAGCTCAGATGCATAGAAAGTCAAAGCATTCTGATTCAGAAACAGATCAGGAGAAGTCAATTGGCTTCCACCCTTGCCTCAGCTAGGATAGCACAGTGTGGAGAAGATCCAAGGGTAAGAGGGACACTGCACCTATAAATCTCAGCAGCACTCAGGATCCCAAGATCAGATCAAGGCCAGTGTGAACTACATAGTGAGTCTTGTATTAAAAAAAGACTATGAGAAATAAAAAATACCCAGCCCAGACTTAAATAAGTTTTCACTTTCCAAATGGCAAATAGGCAAATATCTAGTTTCAGGGACTATGAGGTGTTGGCCTGCCATAGTTTCACGGGCACTAACAGAGAGCCAAACAACTGCACCATATACCATAGCACAAGCCTCATGGTTGGACTGACTCTTATGACCTTTCCCACTGCTTCAAGACCCTTTGGGCCATGCAGAGCTGAGGGGTAAAGCCACACATACAGGATACACCTCGTAACTGAGGGTCCCTAATCATAAGCAACCCAACCTTTGCCCAAAGGAGACGGTTATTATCAGGAACTTAAGCAAGCCTGTCCTGTGCTCTAGCAAACAAGTCTGGAACAACATAATGAAATGCTGTTTCTTTTTTTTTTTCTTCCTTTTTTTTTTTTTTGCCAGTCGTGGGGCCTGAACTCTGGGCCTGGACATTGTCCCTCAGCTCTTTAGCTCAAGGCTAGCACTCTCCCACTTGAGCCACAGTGCCACTTCTGGTTTTTTCTGCTTATGTGGTGCTGAGGAATCAAACCCAGGGCCTCATGCATGCAAGGCAAGCACTCTACCACGGAGCCATCTTTCCAGCCCCATGAAATGCTGTTTCTAAAAAAATTATGTCTTTCCTGCCATAGGATCCTCATCTTAGGGATACTGTAGGGTATACAGAGGTGTAGAGGAAAGTAAGGAAGAAATAGGTAAAAATGGTAATGTAAAGGAAGAAATCCAGGAGGTGGTATTTAAGTGAAATCTTTCATAAGTTGAAGTTAGATGAAAGAAAGGTAAGAGAATAAGGCAAATTCACAGAACCACAACTAGTTCTATAAAGGCATTGGGCATGTGGGATGGATGGGTGGATGGATGGATACCTACAGGAGGGTCCTGTGCTGCCTGGGAGGCTTCTTCCCATTCATCTCAGATCTGACTCCCTCCCTCCCTCTGAGTGTCTACTAGAATTTACCTCCTTAGAATCTACACTGACCACAGCTAAAGCAGATTGAACTCTGCCATGAAAATACTTATTAGTGAGCATGAAAAAAAAAAACCATACCCATTGAAGTCCCAGTTCTTGCCTTGTTACTTCCAAGTGTGGTCCATGGACCAACAGTATCAGCAGCATCTGGGAGTTGTTGGAAACACAGAGCACAGAATTCACCCCAAGGCCTAGTAGAGTAGAATCTGTCTTTAACAAGATCACAGTGACCTTATATACATTTAGGTTTGGAAAGCACTACAATTTAGAAACACCTTTCCTGAATGAGTTCCTACATTTTCTACTCTATGGTTTTCAACTCTTCCTACCCCTTAGAAATACTTAGTGAGCTTTTAGAAATATCTCCCTCCATGCCCTGATTGCAGAGATTCTGAATTAATTTCTGTGGGGCCTTAGGCACTGGAGTTGATTAAAGGCTCCTCTGCAGAGCTTTTGCCAAAACTAACCTCAGACTGTGCACCTCATAACTTTGTTTCCTATGTAGCCAGGATTATAGGTATGCATCACCATGACTGGCCCTGAGATTTGTTTTATATAATAGCTTTTTGTTGTGGTGGTTTTGGTTTGTTGTGGGGCTTGAACTCTGGGCCCGGGCACTTTCCCTGAGCTCTTCAGCGCAAGGTCAATGCTCTACCACTTGAGCCCCAGCACCACTTCTATTTTTCTGGTGGTTAATTGTAGATAAGGGTCTCACTTTCCTTCCTGGGCTGGCTTTGAACCTCAATCTTTCAGCCTCCTGAATAGTTAGGATTACAGGCGTGAGCCACCGGCACCTGGCTTATATAATACTTTTAGAGATACTTGATCATTTATCTGATTCCAAGGGGTATATTTTGTCCTGAGTCTCTACTAAGAAATCTTTTTAAATGAAAAGACTATAAAGTAGATAATGAATTGTGGCTACTTATGAATTGTAAGACATAATTACCCTCAGGGCTAATGGCTGAAGACCATCTCTAGCGTTGAAGCTAAGCAATTCATACAAATTCAATGTGCTTCTCCCACTTCCTGACATTTAAAATCAAGAAATTAAGTGACAAAAAACTCCACAAAATGGAAAGAAGTCACAAAAGAAATATGAAAAGCAGGAATGAAAGAGGGTGTGTTACATTTGGACATGGTGAAATTTGAACTATGTAACAAGGGTAAGGAGAGGGAAAATGAGGGAGAATGATAGAAGATACATTGTACTAATCAAGATACATTGTACTAATAAATCCTGAGTTATGGAATTGGAAACTCTTTGTACAACTACTAATAATGTTAAAAATTAAAAATAAACAATAATTTCAGGTACAAGGCTAGTCCCTGAGATTCACTGCCTTGGGAAATGGGGGCTGTTGTACCTGCACACACCAGCCCAAAATCCAGCTGTTTTCTTTACATTTCTGGCTTCTAACTGAAAATCTGTCATCGTTATAAAAAAATCTAGGGAATAAGATTGACAGTTTCACTTTCCATTTTTAGAAAAATGGAACCCTCTGCAGGAGGGTTGAAAATACACATTCCTGACACTGAACTAGACCCATGAAAATTCCATCAGCCTAACCACTGGGGCTAGACCATGCAGGCAACATTATAGCCTTCCCAAGCTAAACTCTCTAGACTGCCCAAAGTCAATAGTATGGAGTCATGGCATTAAGTACATTCACATTGTTGGGCAACCATTATCATCATCTATCTGTAGATAGATTTTTTTCCCCAGTACTGGGGCTTGAACTCAGGTCCTCTTTCTCTTGCTTGGCATTTTCAAGCAAAGCTAGTGTTCTTACAACTTGAGTCACAGCTCCACTTCCAGCTTTTTAATGGTTAATCGGATATAAAAAGCTGATGGAGTTTTCTATCTTGATCCTTAAATCTATGCTTCTTCAGTAGCTAGGATTAAGGCATGAGCCACCAGCACCTAGTTGTAGAACTCTATTTTCACATAAGATGTTTTAAATGTAAAAACATAAAATATTGCTACATACAAAGAAAGTCACACTCATTTTTAATAGTGTCATTTATATTTTACATTTTTGATAGAATTTAGAACATAAAATCAGGTTGTTAAGCAAATTTTAGGCTTCATTATTTAATAATGACTGTACAAAACATTGGCCTCAGGAGTAAAAATCTAAGGTCAATGTTTTTAAAGAGAAGTAAGTCAGTACTAAAGGCTCAATTTTATACTCAGGAAAGAGATTTCTGGTAGAAACTGACACTTCCTTTACTGATTAAATCCTATGAAAGCAAGCAAGAGTGAAGGATCTGAGTGTGGCCTGCTCCCCTTTATCACAGGAGGGCCAAGTTTTACCTGGCAAAGCCCCATTCCAGAACTGACTGTTTGATTCAGATAGTGCACAGTGGCTCCATTTAGTGGGCTGGATAAGAAAAAGCAAGCAATGCTTTTCCAGTCTCTTGCCAGGATTTGGCTAAGTGAAAAGTAGCTGAAGTTAGAGTCAGAACCTAAGGTTTCAGTTGTACTGTTTCTAAGATAATTTATCTGAAACTATAACTGGTATCCCTTTAGGCTTCTTCAATACAGATTCATAATCTATGTTTGTTTTTTGCAAATGCTGCCCCCTACTGCTGTCCTGCAATGGGTGGTTTTGATGCTATTTCTGGAGCAGATGTCGAAGTCTGGGGAACAGTTTCAATGCATTCTGTGTTGTCACTTCTATAACTTCTTCCACTGAGATCCCTTTTACTTGGGCAATATACTCCGCAGAAACAGAAATGTTGGAGGGCTCATTCCTTGTCTGAAACAGAGCAAAGTTTAGACTGCAATCACAATACCATACTCAAGGAAGCAAATCCTTACAGACTAGCTACACAGAAAAAAAATGGGTTGATAAGAACAACTGATGAACCCCTTTTTATTTATTTTACACACACACATATATTTTTAATTTTGTTTTATTTTGTGTTGGTCCTGGGGCTTGAACTTGGAGTCTGGGCAGTTGTGTCTGAGTTTTTTTTATGTTTTGTTTTTTGCTCAAGGTTAGCACTTTAGTGTCTTACAGACTTTCCTGCCCAGGCTGGCTTCAAATCGTGATAGGATTAAAGACATGAGCTACTAGTGCCTGGCTTTTACTTTTTATATTTATTAGCAGTTTTAAATTGGGGCAGGTACTGAGAGAGACAAGTATGGCTGTTATGTTGATTATAGACGCTAAGACTATGTTGCTCCTTATATTTAGTAGCTTTTTTCATTGATGAAGATTTGTTCTAAGTTTCTCATAGAATATTTCATTTAATCCTCAAAAATAACTCTAAGATAAGTACCATTGGCATTAATATCTCCTTTTAACAGACAAGAAGGAGTCCTAATCAGCTAGAAAGCAGTCCATCTGAGTTAGACCCAAGCAATCAGACTTCAGTTTATGCTCCTACCCACTATACTATGGTGGAAACCTTTCGGTGACAGTTTATATCCATGCTTATGATTATTCTGTGATTTCTAACTTTGTCTATGTAGCTTTTTCTTTTGTTTTGAGAAAGGCTCATGCTGTATAGCATAGCAAGGCCCTCAAGTGGTGGAATTGTAACCATGAATTATCACACTCAGAACAAGTTTCATGATAAAAGTTTACTGAATACCTTGCTACAAACTTGGTTTTTATCAAAATGACTAAATACAAACATAAAATTCACTTGTTCCTGGTGCCAGGGAGTCATGCCTATAACCCTAGCTACTCAGGAAGTTGAGATGTGAGGATCATGATTTGAAGCCAGCATAGGCAGGAAAGTCCATGACACTCCTTTCTCCAATTAGCTACTAAAAAGCCAGAAGTAGAGCTGTGGATAAGTGTCCAGGCCCTGAGTTCAAGCCCAAGAACTGGCACCCAAAAAAAACTGAGCTGCAATTGCATTCAAGGTTTATTCCTGAGAAGGGTATCGGTGACTCATGCTTGTAATCATAGCTATTCAGGAGACTGAGATCTGAGGATTGCAGTTTGAAACGCCAGCCTGGGCAGGAAAGTCTGTGAGACTCTTCAATTGATTACCAAAAAGCTGGGAGTGGAACTGTGGCTCAAATGGTAAAGCCCTTGCCCTGAGCACAAAAGCTCAGGGACAAGGCCCAGGCTCTGAGTTCAAGCCCCAGGATGGGCTCACACACAGTAAAAAAAATTATTCCTGTTTAGTGAAAAAAAAAAACTGTTAGGTCCTTTTCTTTCCATTTTATATTAAACAGGAAGGCAATTCTATACTACCTGTCATACACTCAAATAAAAATAACTGGCATTAGATATATGCTCCCATTCATGTATCTTTTTCATTCTTATAAAATGTATAATTAGTTGGACTTAATCAAATATCCATTTCTTTTTTCTTTTTTTTTGTCGGTCGTGGGGCTTGAACTCTGGGACTGGGCACTGTCCCTGAGCTCTTCAGCTCAAGGCGAGCGCTCTACCACTGGAGCTACAGTGCCACTTCCGGTTTTGTAGTGGTTTATTGGAGATAGCAGTCTCACGGTCTCTCCTGCCCGGGCTGGCTTTGAACCGCGATCCTCAGATCTCAGCCTCCTGAGTAGCTAGGATTACAGGCGTGAGCCACCAGCGCCCGGCTTAAACCAAAGTTGTTTTTTTTTTTTGTCGGTCATGGGGCTTGAACTCTGGGCCTGGGCGCTGTCCCTCAGCTCTTCAGCTCAAGGCGAGCGCTCTACCACTTGAGCTACAGCGCCACTCAAATATCCATTTCAATCACAAATAATTATCATTTATTACTAATCATATCTAATCTCTACTGCTTCTAAAAACAATCTGAATTTCAAGTGACAGTTCTCTGGAAGACAGGGAGGAAAAGATCTGGTGGGCAGTCCCAGGTCTTGTTAAATTGCACATTAAGCGTAATAGGCACTATCTAAAGCAAATAAAGCAGAGACTATGGCTCCAGTTTAGAAAATTATAATCTAAGACAGTGATATGAAAAAGTAACAAACTTAAAAACTGACTTTTTGTGGTCTATAATAACACAATGTTATACTACATTAAAGATCATAAATAAATGTATGGTTTTAACAATACTTGTACTAAAAGAAATAAGCCCTCACTACAATATGCTAATTGAAAGAAGGAAAATTAAGACTGATTGATCACCTACTATAGACCAGCTACTGCTAGACACTTTTATATAGATTACTTCATGTGATATATAGCATAGTCTTTACGGTGTGACATTATTTTATAAATGAATAAATTTCAGAGAGATTAAGTCATATGTATAAAGTCAGCTGGTGGGTAACAGGACTGAAATCTTTCTGATTTCAGACACTGTTTTTACTACACTTACGATTTTTATTATATAAATAGGCTATGCCTCCTATCAAATCCTATTCTCTGGAGTGCAACAATTATTTAGAAAAGAACTCAAACCAAGCAGTAAGATTCCATTGTATTCATACTATAATGAAAAATACAAACTAAAAACAGCTCACATGAAAGCTACAATCTAAATAATGTAGAAATTAGAAAAATACCTGTTTTTCTGGTCCTAGTGCAGGAGAATCTGTTTCTAAGCAGATAGAAGTTAAAGGCAACTGTTTCACAAGCTTCTGCTTCTTAGAGAAAATAAAGTTTAAAGCATGAGAAATGCCTCTTATGTCTGCAAGAATCTAAAAATCATGTTTTATTATTCAACTGGTAAATGCTACCACATGCTTACTACGATCACAATATTTCACTATTAATAGTTATGCTAAAATATAAACACTCATTGCAAAATATGGCCCAAAGCTCTCAGGGAACCAAAGTGTTGTCAAAACAAGTAGGCATATATCATTTGTTAAATGGTTACTCCTCTGTACAACTACTTAAAGACAATAAACATATAATAAAGAAATAAGGCATATCCAGGCAAG
Source organism: Dipodomys merriami (assembly GCF_024711535.1). Taxonomy (NCBI): domain Eukaryota; kingdom Metazoa; phylum Chordata; class Mammalia; order Rodentia; family Heteromyidae; genus Dipodomys; species Dipodomys merriami. Next base: position 5,122,985 of record NW_027204604.1, read on the forward strand.
ACATTCAAACATCTGATATATGCCCACTGCATGATCCAAGGACTAGTTGTTTTCAGTTTTTTTTTTTTTTGCGGGTCTTGGGCCTTGAACTCAGAACCTGGGTACTGTCCTTGAACGTCTTTTGCTAAAAGCTAGTGCTTTACCACTTAAATCATAGCACTACTTCTGGCTTTTTCTGAGTAGTTTATTGGAAATAAGAGTCTCATGGACTTTCTTGCGAGGGCTGGCTTAGACTGTGATCCTCAGATCTCAGCCTCCTGAGTAGCTAGGATTATTGGCCATGTGCGCTCAGCTTTGGTGTTTCTTTCTTATCATTTCTCTCTCTCTCTCTCTCTCTCTCTCTCTCTCTCTCTCTCTCTCTCTCTCTCTCTCTCTCTCTCTCTCTCTCTTCTCTCTTCTCTCCTCTCTCTTTTTCTTCTTCCAGTCATGGTGTTTAAACTCATAACCTAGGCTCTATCATTGGAGCCTCAGCACTACTTCTGATTTTCTGTGGTTGATTGGAGATAAGAGTCTCATAGACTTTCCTGCCTAGGTTGGCTTTGAACCTCAATCATCAGATATCACCTTCCTGAGCAGCTAGGATTACAGACGTGAGCCAGTCACCAGCACCCACCCTATAAGAATTTTTAAAGAGTGCTGGGAAGGAAGGTGGCTCAGTGGTAGAGTGCTTACCTTGCATGCATGAGGTCCTGGGTTCGATTCCTCAGCACCACATAAACAGAAAAAGCTGGAAGTGGCACTGTGGCTCGAGTGATAGAGTGCTAGCCTTGAGTTTAAGCCCCACAACCAACAAAAAAAAAAAAGAATTTTTAAAGATTGTAATGAACTCAGAACTAAGTTTTGTGTCAGAAAAATTTTATTCTCCTCAGAGTTTTAAAATTTAGCTCTCTGAGCATTTAGGTCTTTGATCCAATGTTGAGGATTTTTTTGTTGGTGGTGGTCATGGGGCTTGAACTTGGGGCCTTGGCGCTCTCCCTGAGCTCTTGTGCTCAAGGCTAATACTCTACCATGTTGAGCCACAGCACTACTTCTGGTTTCCTGGTGATTAACTGGAGGTAAGTGTCACAAACTTTTCTAACAGCTGGCTTCAAAACACAATTCCTCAGATCTCAGCCTCCTGAGCAACTAGGATTACAAGCGTGAATAACAGTACCTGCATTGAGCTAATTTTTATATATGCACATGTGTGGTAGAGACTTGAGAATAACTTTGTAAATGTAACTGGACTGTGAATTTCCAGAAATTATGTAATCACTTAATCACAATCAAAAAAAAAAAAGAACCTCGGGGAAGGGAGGGAGGGAGGGGATGGTAGGGGGAAAACAATGGAGGGGGTAACAATGTTCAAGAGGAAGTGTACTCATTACCTCACTCATGTAACTGTAACCCTCTGTATAGTATCTTTACAATAAAAAAAAATAAATGTAAATGGAATAGTATAGCAAGAATTTTGTCAACAATTTTCTGGTTTTATCAAGGCTAGGGCTCTACCACTTGAGCCACAGCTCCACTTCTGGCTTTTTTGGTGACTAATTGGAAATAGGGTCTCACAGACTTTCCTTACCAGGCTGGTTTTGAACTATGATCCTCAAATCTCAGCCTCCTGAGTAGCTAGGATTACAGCTGTGAGCCACCAGCACCTGACATTATATCCTTTTTGGGGGTTGGTTGTGGGGCTTGAATTCAGGGCTTGGGCACTGTCCTGGAGCTCTTTCACTAAAGGCTAACATTCTACCACTTGGAGCCACAGCTCCATTTCTAGTTTTCTGGTGGTTAACTAGAGATAAGAGTCTCAGAGACTTTCCTGACTGGGCTGGCAGGATCTCAGCCTCCTGAGTAGCTAGTATTATAGGCATCAGACACCAGCCCTGGCTTACCATATCCTTTCTATGAAATTTTTTTTTTTTTTGAGTCCGGTCGTGGGGCCTGAACTCTGGGCCTGGGCGCTGTCCCTAGCCACAGCACCACTTCCGGCTTTTTTCTTTTTGCTTATGTGGTGCTGAGGAATCGAACCCAGGGCCTCAGGCATGCAAGGCAAGTGCCCTACCACTGAGCCACCTTCCCAGCCCCATCTATGAAATTTTTTTACAGTAAAGAGAAGTCTTTGGGAGGCAATAATAAAAATGGCATCTGGCTCAACATTTGTATTTTTAGTTGCATTTTACAAAGTGTTGAGTAGGTTTTAATGGGAGAATTTACCTGTCCGCTTCTTATGATGGAAGGCGGGATTGAGAAGAAGAACCCAGCTCTCACTCCTTCCATGGCTATGGATGGCCGACCATCAAATGCATGCAGCAGTACCTTGTCAGCACCTCCCAAATGAAAGACATACCAGAGTTCTAGTTCATTTCCTTAACAAGAGGTCTGTCTCTAATCAAACCCCAAAGGAGATCTGAAACCTTAAGTGGATGTTTTTCCCTAGGAACTAATGATGAGATGTTATGCCTTCTAAAGGGTAAGTATATAGTGCACAAAGAGTAAAAAATATACTCAACCTTCGGAATATAGCTATTGAAATTGAATCATAAAATTTAAATTATTATTTAAGCTTCCTATACCATCAGATTTTTTTCTGTGTTTGTGAATTGTCAAATTATTGTTTTTAACAGAATTTTAGGCAGTCAAGCTGATTTTTCCAACAAAAAAATGGTAGACGAATGAGTCAAATGACTCACAAATTAAATAGTCAAGAGTTGGCCTCAAAAAAACCAATTCAAGCGGGTGCCGGTGGCTCACACCTGTAATCCTAGCCTCTCAGGAGGCTGAGATCTGAGGATCAGGGTCAAAGCCAGCCTGGGCAAGAAAGTCCTTGACACTCCTACCTCCAAAAAACCACTAGAAAACTGGAAGTGACACTGTGGCTCAAACGGGAGAGTGCTCACCTTGAGCTGAAGAGTGCAGGGACAGCGCCCAAGCCCAGAGTTCAAGCCTGACGACCGACAAAAAGCAAACAATTCAAACTCCTTTGCTTATGTTATGTTGGGGATTAACAAACCTGGCCTGTCCTAAGCAAGCTCTGTACCACTGGGCTATACTCTTAGCCCTTCCAACTTGTTTCTAAAGGATAGTTACTCACTCTAAATAAAAAACCATGCTTTCAGTAATTTCTGAAGAGTTTAGTATTCATCACTGAGAATACAACACTTTCCTGGGTCAGCCAATTACATTATTATTTGATTGAAACCACAGTGAGTCATGTAATCAGTTTAGGACACAAGCAACCAATGTGTGCTCTTGTAAGCACAAACCTATACACTGACATGTACTCCTGTGAATTTTTGTCCATGTATAGATGAGTCTTAAAATGCCATGGGTGGCATTGTTTTGAAGTCTCAATAATGATGTATGAGCTGTATGCTTGCACTGGGAGCAGCTTGGGATGATCCACTGCACTTCTATATGTAAGAGCCACATTCTGTATCACCTATTATCTGTAGCAATAGCCAGAAAACACACATATATAATAACAGTGACTCAAGGTAACTGCGGTGGGCGCCCTTCCTTGCCTATTTTTGCTTTCTCATTAATAAGGTGATTTAAACATCAGAGATGCTAATTTTTAAATTAAGGAATTTAACCCAGGAACAGGTGACTCATGCCTGTAAGTCTACCTACTCAGGAGATAGAGATCTGAGGGTCAAGGTTTGAAGCCAGCCCAGGCAGACAAATCTATGAGATTCTAATCGTCAATGAATCAGTAAAAAAGCTAGAAGTGGAGGTATGGCTCAAGTAGAAGAGCACTAGCCTTGAGTATAAAAACCAAATGAGAATGCAAGGTCCTGAGTTCAAGCCCAGGTACTGGCAGACATACACACACAAAAAATTTTTAATTACTTGATTGAACTTTTCATTTGCTCTTTCCTGGCCTGATAAATGTATAAAATCCTTATAAACACTAGTCTGATGGGCAAGATCACCTTAGCTGATTTCTACCTCTACTCTTGCCCCATTAAGATTAAAATATAGTTTTCTCTATGGAACACTGAACTAAAATTGTGAAACTTGAACATTAGGCACAATTTTCGCTAAATACCTTGTTCATGTAAGAGGCTGATAGTAGGTCTTCCAGCTGAGCGTGAGTGGACATTTCTGTTTAACAACAACATTCTTTTTAATTTTGAAAATACTGCTTAAACCTGAAGTGTTACAAAAATATTATTTTAATGTATTAAAATAATGCAGAGAAAAAGGCATAGGGCTCCATTTCAGGAGGACTCTGTGATTATTATTTAATTTGCTTTTTTTTTTGCTGAACTTGGGGCTTGAACTTTTTGCTGAACTTTTTGGGGCTTGGGCACTGTCCCTGACTCTCTTTGTGCTCAAGCCTAGCACTCTACTACTTGAGCCACAGTGCCACTTCCGGCTTTTTCTGAGTAGTGTATTGGAGATAAAAGTTTCAGAGACCTTCCTGCCCAGGCTAGCTTCAAACTGCAATTCTCAGATCTCTGCCTCCTGAGTAGCTAGGATTACAGGCATGAACTACCAGCATGGTCTCAAAAAACCAATTCAAGCTCCTCAATACCACATAAACAAACCTGGCCCATGATAGGTAAGCTCTTTACCACTAGGCTATAAACTCATTCCTCCTAACTCCAGTTTCTAAAGGATAGTTACTGACTCTGAATTAAAAACCATGCTTTTTTGCTATTAGCACAGAAAGATGATTAATTAACCTACAAAGGCAAGTTTAGTCTTTTGGCTAACTGGACCTGTCTGATTAAGACTTGTCTTTGCTCTTCTTTCTGTTCTTGAGTGCCAGCAAATCTGGGGGAGAAATCTAGTCCAACCTATAACAGAAAAAGAAGAGAATTAGACCACCCCTCAAAGAGGTACTAACACCTACTAAAGATATAACATGAGCCACAAATGGGAGCCACATGTGGCTTTCCACTTTCTAGTAGTCACATTAAAAATAACAAAAATGAAATTAATTTCAATAATACCCTTTAACCCACTAGATCTAAAATACTACTTAATTTGTAATCAATGTAAACATTTGAGTTATTTTACATCTTTTGGGGAGGGAGAACTAAAAGTTTGAAATCTAATTTTAGCATATCTGAATTTAGAGCACTCATATTTCAAGTGTTCACTGCACTGGATAGTAGAGTTCAGGTATCTACTTTCTTTGATATAATTTTCGATGCATTCTATAACCTACGTTCTAAATTTAATCATTATTCTTATCTTTTATCTTCAATAAGAAATGGTATTTTTACTAAATGATTAAAATTACCATTATAATTTAAACAAAATGGTCCTTAGTTGAAAATGCTAGTCTACTTAAACTTGCTTTAAAATTACTTGTGAACGGATATATATATAAAATTTCAACTCACCAGAGTAATAACCCATATTTAATTTAAAAAGAAATACTCTTAGCTTGGATTTTTCCTTCTAAGATAAGCCTATGTTAGGCTTTGTATAGTTTCATCCCCAAACATTCTTGTTTTTTGTTTTGTTTTGTTTTTTGCCAGTCATGGGGCCTGAGCTCTGGGCCTGGGCACTGTCCCTCAGCTCTTCAGCTCAAGGCTAGCACTCTACCACTTGAGCCACAGTGCCACTTCTGGCTTTTTCTGCTTATGTGGTGCTGAGGAATCGAACCCAGGGCCTCATGCATGCAAGGCAAGCACTCTACCACTGAGCCACCTTCTCAGCCCTCATCCCCAAACATTCTTTTTTTTTTTTTTTTTTGTCGGTCGTGGGGCTTGAACTCTGGGCCTGGGCGCTGTCCTTCAGCTCTTCAGCTCAAGGCGAGCGCTCTACCACTTGAGCTACAGCACCACTTCCGGTTTTCTGGTGGTTTATTTGAGATAGGAGTCTCACGGCCTCGTCTCTCCTGCCTGGGCTGGCTTTGAACCGCGATCCTCAGATCTCAGCCTCCTGAGTAGCTAGGATTACAGGCGTGAGCCACCAGCGCCCGGCCAAACATTCTTGCTTACTGACAAAATACCAGTAAGTTACTAGTTAGCTGAAGCAAGGTGAACATAATTATCCAAGTCAGTGACAGTCACTAAAACTGAACTAAGGGCTACTCTCATATGTCATATGCAGATCTAGATTAGAAGTTATTTTGTCAACTGATGGGTCTTTACCTCTCCAATTGCCAACAACCGATCCTTATAATTCTCAATAATAGGTAAAGCTACATCCAAATCCTAGGAGAGAAAAAAATTGTATTTGTTAATATGCAAAGAGAAAAGATGTAATAGTCAATAAGCATCAATTATGTGCCTATGCTACACTAGTGCTTCACATACATTTAATAAATTGTGACTAGCTCTACCTATAAATCTAAGTAAAAACACATCACACATTTATCCAGGTTATAAAACTATGACTTTTTATGAAGATTTCCACTACACATTGCCTCCTGTGTAGGAGGCATTTCTGACAGGAGGCATGATTTGGATTTCTTGGAACAGCTGAGAAAAGTGAGCCACCAGGTGGTCACTGCACTTGAGCTCTGGGGAATGCCCTGTGCTCTGCTCTCTTAGAGTACTACTGGTAATGAATTTATAGTAGCAATAATCTCACACTTCCTCTGTTCTTTATTTCACTGATCTCTTTTGTCTTTATGGTCTACTGAAGGAACTTTGTACACTGGACTTTATTCATACCACTTTTCTCCCATGTAAAGAGTATCAACCCAGTCACAGTTCACTTCTCAAGCAGGGAAAAGCCAGTCATATGGAAAATGGCTTGTGGGTAACTTTTAAATTACTTTGTGGGGGAAAAAAAGTTATAATTGTTTTCCAAACAAGGAAAAAAAACTACTTTGTAAATTTTATTTCTATAATATGTGCACTGCAAAGTACTTCTACTGAGGATCATCAGAACAAAAGAGAGTTAAGAAGAAGGAGGTAAAAATATAGTAGATAGCCCTCATTTCCTATATTTATTATATTTTAAGACTCTACAAATTAGCTAATAATTTATATAATCCTGAACCTCTAGATTATTTCAGTTTTTCTCTACAACCAACAATATCATAACAAACATCTTTATGAAAGATGGTGGAGTTCTTTTCTTTTGGATTATTTTTCTTAGAATATAAATTAGAAAGCTGGGCGCCGGTGGCTCATCCCTGTAATACTAGCTATTCAGGAGGCTGAGATCTGAGGATCACAGTTCAAAACCAGCTTGGGCAGGATAGTCAGCAAGACTCTTATCTCCAATAAACCACTAGAAAACCAGAAGTGGCTCTGTGGCTTAAGCGGTAGAGTACTCGCCTTGAGCTGAAGAGTGCAGGGACAGTACCCAAGCCCAGAGTTCAAGCCCCACAATCAACAACAACAACAAAAAAGAATATAAATTAGAAATAGGAAGGTTATTAGGGCAAAAGTTATTATTTTTAATAGTTTTTGTTTTGTATGACTGGTTACCTTTAATGTGACACTTCTTTGGTCTTCTGGTGAAAGTCCTTGAACTGGGTGAACACCCAAACATGGCAGGATGAACCCTTTGTATCTAAAAATGTAGAACAAATTAAGAAGCAGGAACAGTTTTCTAGGAGACTATAATGTCACTTGAACAAATACAAAAAAATCTCTTTTTAGGGCTATGATGTTGTGTCCTTCTCCCATCCTCTTTCTCTTTTAAAACATATCTGCACTGGTGGCTCATATCTGTAATCATAGCTACTCAGAAGGTTGAGATATAATTACTGCAATTCAAAGTCAGCCCAGGTAGGAAAAGTCTCTGAGACTCTGAGATTTCAATTAACCACAAAGAAGCAGGAAGTAGCACTAGCCTTGAGCTGAAGAGCTGAAGGACAGTGCCCAGGCCCAGAGTTCAGGCCCCACGACTGGACTCCCCCCCCCAAAAAAAAGCTCCTGATAGGTCAGGAGGCATGGCTCAAGTGATAGCACAAGGTCCTGAGTTCAAATCCCAGTACTGCTAAAAGAGAAAGAAAGAAAAAGAACTTCTAATAAATCTACTGTTTGATTTACAATGTCAAAAATCCATTTTATTTTTGTGTCCATACTGGGGCTTGAACTCAGAGCCTTTTGTCCTCACTTGGCTTTTTTGCTCAGAACTGGCATTCTTACCACTTGAGCCACAGCGCCACTTTCGGCTTTTTTTCTTTTTGCTTATGTGGTGCTGAGGAATCGAACCAAGGGCCTCATGCATGCAAGGCAAGCGCTCTACCACTGAGCCACCTTTTCAGCCCCCAGGAGCTCTTTATAATCATAAAATCTTGTGATGGCAGCCATCTATAGAGTTTCAGTGTTTGAAAGGCTAATGGGTGAAAATTGCCTGAATCTGTGAATTCAAGACCTGCTTGGGCAATACAGCAAACAAAACAAAATTCTTAATTAAAAGTAGCACCTTTCTGAAAGTTGTATAATCTTTTCAAATTCTCCTGAATGTTCAGCAACTGCCACAAGGGCCATAATGTTGGCCTGAAAAAGAGAAATGGAGACACACACACACACACACACACACACACACACACACACACACACACACACACACACACACACACACACACACACACACACACACACACACACGGAAGAGAGAGAGAGAGAGAGAGGAAGAGAGAGCCAAATAATACTTATGTTTCATATAAATTAAATAAACATTTAAAGTTTCTGTATATTTTATTATTCTTGTTCACCCAAGCTCTAGTAATAATATAAAAATGGCTACCACTGAGTACTTACTATGTCCAGGCCCTGAATATAATGCTATCTCATTGAATCTGAATTGAATTCAGAAGTCACAAGTAATTGAATCAAAAGTCAGAGTTCTGGATAGAGTCAAATCACATGCCTAAGGTCACTAGGCCTATGTGATTAATTAGGGCACAAAGCCCATGTGCCTAATGAATGAACCTCCACAGTAAAACCTGGCTATATGTAAAAACTGGCAACCCCTTTAAGGATCTGTCATTTTCTGAGAAGAGCCAAATTGCTAGCTGCAGTTAATTTCATGAACACAACTAAAATAAGCCTCATTTTTTCTAACAAATCAAAATGTTTGAGATAGCTTTTACAATATATCCCAGATCTCCCTAATGCTGTGGATTTAAGAAATAATAGATACACCAATCCATTCTTTAGTGTGAGTAAGCAAGGTAGCCATAGGAACATGTTTTGAACTCATACTAACCTGTCCTCTATCTCTTCACTACTTTGTGTCTTGAGACTAGTTACAAATTTCTAGGCCTTAGTTTCATCTATCAAACTATCAAAATAGTAGCTTTCTCAGACGTCTTAGATTAATGCCGAACAGATAGTAACCACTTATAAATGCTACTTGTTTATCATATGGTGTGGATGCAACCACATAATATCAAGCTAAAATAACTTGAAAGTAGCAGAGAGCAAAAATAAAAAAGGAGGGCAATTTTATAGATACTGACTTACTTTCTTGGCTTTCTCCAACACATCATCCAGATCCTAAAATAATCATAAGTAATCACAATTATTTTAGGCGAATAAGCAACCTGCCTTTGGCTGTGTATATAAATGTAGTTGAGACATCATAAAAGAGGGTAAAAGTGAAGAGACTACACTGACCTAGCTCCTCTTTACTCTTTCAGTAGTCTGGCCCTTGCTCCTAATGCATTAAATAGATGCCTCTAATAATAAAGGACACTTCTCTGTCTCTCTCTTACTCAACTCCACTCTTCAGCAGCTTTTGGATCCCTCAATTGTCTACTCTTTGCTACTTGTCCTATTTCCCATTCTTGGCTTCTACAAGTTCATCTCTCCCTGGTGGTTACTTTCCAGTCTCATTGACTGGCTCTCCTCTGTCTTTCTGATTTTGGACCCTCTGCTCTTCTCTCTACACTTGCCTGAAGTGATTTCATCTATTCTCATGGTTTTAAATATCATTACGTAGAATGCCCAACTTCTATCTCTAACTTGTAATTCTCCCCCGAAGTCATGATTCACACTTAAAAACAGTTATGTAATCTCTCCACTGTGGTGGGATCAGGCTTTCCAATGTGTCCTGATATAAATCTTCTCTCCCCACAAACTATCCCTCCTGCCCACCTTCCCATTTCCATTCATTCTTGGTCTTCATTTCTGTAAACAGCTCCAAGGTCCTCCCTAAAGCACAAGCTAAACATCTGAGTCATCTTAGATCCTGCCTTTATATTTGCTTCCATATCTAATTTCTCAACAGGTACTGTGGATTTCATTTCTAAAATAGACCTTGAAGCCAGATGCTGATGGCTCATGTCTGTAATACTAGCTACTCAGGAGACTAAGATATGAGGTTTATAGTTCAAAACCAGCTCCAGCAGGAAAGTCCATGATGCTCTAACCTCCAATTAACCATCAGAAACTGGAAGTAGTGCTGTGGCTCAAAGTGATACAGTGCTAGCTTTGAGCAGAAAAGATCAAGAGACAGCACCCAGGCCCTGAGTACAAACCTCACATTGGACAAAAAATTAAATTAAATTAAATTAAAAAAAGAATATGTATCTTGAATACATTTATTTCCTTCAGATTCCCCTGCTGTCATCCTGGTACTTAACCATTATGGTGCCAAAGCTTCTTAATTGTCTATCATTCATTTCTCCAGCCATTTCCCACACAGCAGCAAAATGGTCTTCAAATGGATATTAGATCTTGTCAGCTTCCCCCCCACCCTTTTATCACCAGCTTTTGTTAATAACAGAAACCTTAATGGATTTGAATTGTGCTTCTCGTGTGATCCAAATTTATTATAGATTTATATCATACATCCCCTACAAACTTCTCCAGTGTCCGTTTCATTCCATTATTTTTCTACTTTTTCAGGATCATCCAGCTTTATGGTAACTAGGCCAAATTCTATCCTGTCTAGCAGGGGGTGGGGAGCGAGGGGTTGGGGGGGGGGCTACCACCTGCCTGCTTTCCTCACCCAGTAGTCACCCCCTTGCTTGGCTAACTGGCTCCCTAGCCTTAAATATCACCTCCTAAACTTCTCCCCTGAAATACCCACTTCTCAATTATCTTTTGTTCGCTAACTCAATGTGTATATGGGTGTGTTTCGGTGTGTTTTATTCTTTGGTTTGCTTCTCTCCCCCAGTAGACCTGGAGTTCACGTGTCTCAGATGAGGATTCCGGTAAACTGAGGGCTGGAATAAACAGGGGAGACAGGGGAAAGGGCTCCAGAAACCACAAGCACAAGCTTTGTGGAGATCAGAAAGAAGAAGCAGGATTGAAGTGCAACAAGAAATCCGTCAGGTCGCCGAGAGGCAGAGAGCAGGGCCTCTGAGAAGATAACCTGGGGTAAGGGCCGGGACCTCCCCACTCCCCCGAGTCTCGCCCCGCTCTCACGTACGCTGTCAAAGTCCGGGGCAGAGAGATGGCAGTGGCAGTCCACCAGGCCCAAGCCTACCGCCTTCATGACAGCTCCTGAGACACGCCTGCGAGTCGGGCCGGAGAGCGGGCTGGACCCAGCACTGGAACCGGAAACGGCACCGGAACGTGGTGGCGGTAGCAGCTGGTGTTTCCGGCCGGACGCACGCTCCTGGCACCACCGGGAACTCTTCCTGCCGCTTTCGGAGTCCCCGCCCACAGTTCAAACGGGGAAGATGGCGGGTTTTCCCGCGGTTGTGGATACCGCTACTCCGCAGGACGAAGAGACCGTGGCCGGGACGGCCCGTCAGGCCTCGGCCTCGGCCCGTGCCCGAGAAGACTTCCGAGTGCTCTGCACCTCGAAGCGGGCCGTGGCGGAAGTGCTAGAGCTGTGCGGCCGCTTTGTGCAGCAGCTCGGGGACGCGCTGCCCGAGGAGATCCGGGAGCTGGCGCTGCGGGACATGCAGTGGGTACGGGCCGCGGCCGCCCCTCGCTCGATCGCTCCCCACCCCACGCCCCGGGACCCTCGTTTGACCTCTCTACCCCAGGCCCCAGGAAGGACCCTGCGCCAGGGAACCCCTACGTCGGGGAAGTTACAGGGGTCCCCCTGCGTTGTAAACTGGAGCCCGAGAATCGCGAATGGGGAGGAGGACATGGATGGCCGTGTCGCCCGGTGTTATTAATTACTTAGGCCCGCGCTGTCCAGTAGACATACAGTGCGAGCCACACGGGTGTAATGTGAAAAGTTAGAGGAAATGGGCGGAATTAATTGAAATACAGTCTGTTCTTCATTCCAGCATGCACAGTGATAATGGACACATGAATGAGGTGTTGTGCCTTGTGCGTTTGATACTAAGTTTCCTAATTGGTGACTTTTATTTACAGTGCATCTCCTTTCAGACTGGCTGTCGTTCTAAGTGCTCAATAAGTACGAAGTGGTTAGTGGCTTCGCTGGTGAACAGCGCAGGCATATAGACTGAGGAAGTTTTCAGGAAACGGTAATCCTGGAAGTCAGCCTGAGATCTGACTTTTGCGTATTTTGAACATCTGAATACAGCAAAAAAAAAAAAATAGTTTAATAGGTCTAAAATAAATGAAGTTGTCTTTGGTTATAAACTTCACCAAGATCACAGCTTGGTTCTTATAACACATTTCCTCTTCTAAAACATTTTCCGAAGCCCTCAGGATGATCGTTTTGGGGAAAGACACAAGAAATTGAAGGTTTGCTCCTGGTCATCAGAAAGTACACAGTATAAGTACCTAAAAGGCAGAAGCTTAATATAGTAGCATACATGCTGAAAAGATAGTATTGATAGGACTGTGCAACAAATATTACAAAGACCATTGTATTGTTGTAAGAATTCTTTTTTTTTTTTTTTTTTTTTGGGTCCAGTCGTGGGGCTTGAACTCTGTGCCTGGGCGCTGTCCCTCAGCTCTTCAGCTCAAGGCTAGCGCTCTACCACTTGAGCCACAGCACCACTTCCGGCTTTTTTCTTTTTGCTTATGTGGTGCTGAGGAATCGAACCCAGGGCCTCCTGCATGCAAGGCAAGCGCTCTACCACTGAGCTATCTTCCCAGCCCCTTGTAAGAATTCTTAACATTAAGAATTTTACTTTGTAAGCCAGGTGCTGGTGGCTCATACTTGTGTTCTTAGTTATCAAGATGCTGAGATATGAGGATTGAGGTTCCTAGCTAGCCCTGGCAGAACAATCTGTGAAATGCTTATCTCCAGTTAACCAGCAAAATGCAGGACTGAGAGGTGACTCAAGTGGTAGACACAAGTGACAAAGCTGAGCAAGACAAAGCCCTGATTTCAAGCTTCGTATTAGAACTCCCACCAAAAAGAATTAGAATATCTGCCTCATAATTTTTATTTGATTTATTGTTTTTTTAAATTATACATGGTACAAAATGCTTGCTCATTAAAAGAACTAAACTGGTAGATCCTAGAAACTTTGGAAAATACGGTCTCTTTGGTGTGAATTAGCCTACCTGACATTTATGCCTTTACCCCTGTTTTTGTTTGCTTATTTGTTTATATTGAGTGCTGATATATGCTAATGAAATGTTACTAACTTTAAAACATTCCAAATATGTTTTGGCTGTTAACTTGTCAGTGTTACATACAGTTATTGTGTTTTTTTAAGCACTGCATGTTATAGATATGTAATCATTCCACTAATTTTGAATTTGGATTTTATGTTTTTTCTCAAATTTTCTTTCCGCAAACAATGTGGACATGAACATTTCAGAGTCAATCTATCTTATGATTTATGAGAATAGTCCTTAATAATATTGCTGTTGCTGGAGGCAGTGGCTCACACATGTAATCCTAGCTGCTCAGGAGGCTGAGGTCTAAGGATTAGGGTTCAAAGCCAGCCTAAGCAGGAAAGTCCATGAGACTTTGATCTCTAACCACAAAAAGGCAGAAATGGAGGTGTGGCTCAAGTGGTAGAATGGTAGCCTTGAGCACAAACAAACAAAACCCAACAGGAAAAAAGCTGTAAGTTCAAGCCTCAGGAACACACACACACACACACACACACACACACACACACACACACACACACACACACACACACACACACACACACACACACACACACACACACACACACACACACACACACACACACACACACACACACACACACACACACACACACACACACACACACACACACACACACACACACACGCTGCTGCAAGTGAAATAGAGAACTGCACTTAAAAAAAATGTAACAAAGCCAGGCAGTGATGGTTCAAGCCTATAATCCTAACTATTCAGAAGGCTGAAATTTTGAGTATTGTAGCTCAAAGCCAACCCAGGCAGAAAAACCCTTGAAACTCTTATCTCTAAAATAACTACCCTAACAAGGCTGGAGGCATGGCTTAAGCAGTAAAGCACCAGCTCCACCACCAGCAAAAAAATACAACAACAAAAAAGTAATGATACTGCCAAATTCTTCTAGTTATTTTGTTGAAAAAAAATTTAACTCTATAAAATAGAGTGGTAAATGCCTGTATGTCCATTACCAAATGCATCAATTATCAAAATTGTTGCTCTTGATATTTTTTTTTGGGGGGGGGTCCGGTTGTGGAGCCTGAACTCTGGGCCTGGGTGTTGTCCCTTAGCTCTTCAGCTCAAGGCTAGCACTCTACCACTTGAGCCACAGCGCCACTTCCGGCTTTTTTCTTTTTGCTTATGTGGTGCTGAGGAATTGAACCCAGGGCCTCAGGCATGCAAGGCAAGCACTCTACCACTGAGCCACCTTCCCAGCCCGCTCTTGATATTTTAAAGCAAGTCTCAGATGTTGGTTTATTACATCCTACATACTTTTAGATGCATCCCTAAAAACTGTAGTTCTTTTGTTTTGTTTTGTTTTGTTTTTGGGTCCGGTCGTGGGGCCTGAACTCTGGGCCTGGGCACTGTCCCTCAGCTCTGCAGCTCAAGGTTAGCACTCTACCACTTGAGCCACAGCGCCACTTCCAGCTTTTTTCTTTTTTCTTATGTGGTGCTGAGGAATCGAATCCAGGGCCTCCTGCATGCAAGGCAAGCACTCTACCACTGAGCCACCTTCCCAGCCCCCCCCTTTTTTTTAATGTGACAAGTGTTAAATATTCTTTATTTGACATTTATACATAAACCACACTAAAATGCCTTTCAATAAGTAAAAGGCAGATTTCAGAGACAATGAATTCTAATTAAATTGGCATAGTCAAGACCAAAAATGTAGACATTGCTTTCTCAAGTTCAGCCATTGCCTTTAACAGGATAATGATCACAAATTCAAACAGGTTAATTTTGCTTGAATCTGAGACAGTGAAGAGATTTCCCCAGTATTTAAAGATGTTCTCATAATTAGCTATATAAATCTGAATATAAAACCAGTGTTTTCACAGATTTGGAGATGGTATTCCCTATCTTGTTAAAAAATTGAAAATAGTAAGTCTAATCATATGACAGAAAGGGGAAAAAAAGACAGTATTTTTTTCATGATCATACTCAACCACAAGCCAGTTTTACTTAAATCACAACTGCCAAAATATTCTGCCAGCCATTCTGATATGAGATCTGAAGTCTGATATGAGAGATCAGTTGAATTATGGTACACATTAAACAGCCATGAGACATTTGCAATAAATAAGGCAGTGGCTATTACTCATTTGTTGTTGTTTTGAGATAAGCTGCCATTTCTCCCTTCTTCTTAATGCCCTAAAGATCATTTTTGTTCCAGGGATGTACTTTTTGGGATTCTCCAAATACTCCATCAGTATATCCTCTCTCAGGTGATGCCTTTGTTCTTGTTGGCATCTGTGTAAGTGAATCCAGCTGCTTGAACTGTCTGTCTTCCGACCAAGTAGACCATGGAGATAAGGCCGTCTTTTGCTTGCCTCTCTTTTCAACGGTGTTGCACTAGGCACACTTCTGAAAAAAAATCTTCTTGCCTTTCTCAACATCACTCATTTTAAATTCACTCTTTTGTCACTATCACAGGAAGAATAATAGCCCCAAAGCCAGACGTTCCATTTTCTAAAAACTGTAGTTCTTTATAAAGTTAGTTATAAGGAAGAAGTTAGCTTTACTGTTTTGTTTTTTGGCTAGTACTAGAGTTTGAACCTAGGACTTTAAACTTGCTCAGCTTGGTTGCCCAGCTGACACTCTCCCACTGAGTCACAGTGCTGCATATTTTTCTTGAGTAAAGTCTATACTGTGTGGCCCAGTCTAGCTTTGAATTTAGGATCCTACTCCCTCAGTCTCCTGAGTGCTGGGATCACAGGCACCACTACCACACCCAGCTAATAATTTTACTTTCTTTTAAGCATGTCTTGTTGACTCTCAGCAGTATATATACTGCACTGCTTGTACCCCTGATTCAACTGAACTGGGCATTATTAGCTTTTAGTTTTTCCTTGCTAACGTTCATTTTTATTGTTCATAAGAATATTCTAAAATTAAGTTACAAATGTTGTTGTGGCTAGTATAATGACTCCCAGCTAAGATGTAGGTAAAATCAATGATGCAGTCTTAACAAGAAAATTCATTTAAGAATCTTAAAAGAATAAATATACTACTGGGCTAGTCTGTTACTTTGTATCCTCAGTCACATACCTGAAATTATTTGTGATTTTTAATTGTTTTTTTCCCTCTTGGCAGTACTGAGGGTTAACTCAAGGCCTTGCTCTTGTTAGTCAAAAGCACTGACTTCACTTTAGTACTTAAACCACACCTCCCATGCTTTTTGCTTTAGGTATTTTGTTGTTGTTGGTCATGGGGCCTGAACTCTGGGCCTGGGTACTGTCCCTCAGCTCTTCAGCTCAAGGCTAGCGCTCTACCACTTGAGCCACAGCGCCACTTCTGGTTTATTCTGCTTATGTTGTGCTGAGGAATTGAACCAGGGCCCCATGCAAGCAAGGCAAGCACTCTACCACTGAGCCACCTTCCCAGCCCCTGCTTTAGGTATTTTTGAAGACAGGATCTTTCATTTTTGCCTGGATCACTCTGTACCATTGTCCTCCTATATGCTTCTCTCATGGCTGGGATGATAAACACACACCACTCAGGTATTAGTTGAGATGAAGGGGGTTTCATTAACTTTTTGCCCTGAGCTGACCTTGATCTTATTGTCTGCCTCCTGAGTAAGTGGGATTTACAGGTATAAATCACCTTGCCCAACTATCTTGTCAGCTTAATTAGATTGAGAGACGCTGAGGAAATTAATAAAGCAATGGGGCCAGCCACCCATGATCTGCAATCTCAGAGCCAAAATTAATTCTACCTCCCTTAAGTTGTTTTCTCAAGTACTCAGTCACAGAACAATAGTCTGACTAAAATTATTTTGCCAAAATGTCTTAGTTCAATATTTAAAATTCTTTTCAGTGACGTAACTGCTGCGAATTTATTGCAGACTTTTGAATCAGCCGTGCAAGAGAATGTCAGCATTAATGGGCAAGTGTGGCAGGAGGCTTCAGATCATTGTCTTGTAGGTATGTGGCTAACCTGTCATTAACTTCTGAGTTATTTCTTACAGCTAGTTTTATTTTGAATGCTCTTTTAAAATCTATTGGTATCATTAAAAATATTAGAGGAGTAAAAAGAAAACTAAAATAGACTTGAAATTATAATGTGAATAAGACAACAGAAATATTTTTCTCTGTCAAATATAATATCTGATATTTTAAACAAGACTTTAATCTGATTAATCTTCAAAGTTACCTTTGTTAAAACTTTATTGGCAAACACTTTAGAATTCTCCCCTGATGAAGAAACAGTCCAGAGAATTCCTGTAATTGCTTATAAAGCCAGTTAGATTTTCTATCGCTGATTCTTAGAATGGGTAGTGAAGTATTTTTAGAAATGTAAAATTAAACCATAAGCACCATCTAAGACGAAGTCATGTATTTGTAGATACCATCTTAAAAAGATAATATTTTACCCAAAAAAGCCCAGGGATAGCACCCAGGCCCCAATTTCAAACCCTAGAACCAACATATACACACACACACATTCTTGGTCTAAAGCAGACTCGATTATACCCTAAATAGTAGTGTTAACATAGCTAAAGAAATCAAGCTTGAATAGAAAGTAAATCAATATAGGAAGAAAACAGTTTAGTAAATCATTGTGAGGAGAGGCAGAGTTCCCAGAGTGTCCAGAAGAGGGCTACCTTGACAAGAGCGTCAGTGGGCACTGGCATAGCTCACTGTCACTGCTTTATGTTCACATTATCCTTCTTACCCATGAATTAGTTCCAAGCCTGCCAACCAACCCTCTGTGGTTAGCATTTTTCCTTCTCAACAATAAGATAATACTGTACCCAGAAAACTTTACTGTTCAGTCTTTGGGATCAAGATACTTGTCTTTTCAAATCATGCAAATTGACTTTTTGGTTTAAATATTAAAAGGATAAAAATAACATCAGTATTGCTAAATATTAACAAAATAATTGCCAATTAATAAGGGAGAAAAAGTTTATAGAATCAGCTAGGAGTACTTTCAGACTACATAGCTTTTCATTGTGTCATTATCTGGTTCTTATTCCATAGTTACTTTGTAATTACTTTGTAATTGCTTTTTTGTTTGGTCCTGTACTGCCTATTGGAATGTGGTTTATCACTTCGTAGATCTAATAGGTCAGTAACCCAGGGAAGGAGTGGCTGTCCTTTCCCCACTGTGAGAAGAGAAATGAAGAATACTATACTAGATTTCTTACCCTCTTCCATGGGTAACTGTTAAATGCCAGGCCAAATGCTGGGAAATAGGTGAAAAGATCTTTTACCACTTAGGAACTAGTTTTATTTATTCCCTCCCTCCCTCCATTTCCTCCCTCCCTCCCTCCATTTCCTCCCTCCCTCCCTCCCTCCTTCCCTCCCTCCCTCCCTTCCTCCCTCTCCTTCCCTTCCTTCCTTCCTTCCTCCCTCCCTTCCTCCCTCCCTCCCTCCCTCTCTCCCTCCCTCCCTCCTTCCCTCCCTCCCTCCCTACCTCCCTCCCTCCCTCCCTTCCTTCCTTCCTTATTGAACACAGGGCCTGTGCACTGTCCCAGGATTTGCTCAAGGCTAGCACCCTATCACTTAAGCCATAACTCTACTTCTGGCTTTTTGATAGCTAATTGGACTTTTCTGCCCAGGATGGCTCTGAACCATGATCCTCAGATCTCATCTTCTGGAGTAGCTAGGATTACAATTGTGAGTCACTGGTGCCTAGCTTATTGCTTTTTAAAGTCTTAAATCTCCAAGGAATATGTTTCATGGTTCGGTGTCGTGATACCTCTATTAATCAAATTGTCATTATCTGTTTCTTAGGATCATATTATACTCATATTTATATTTGTCTAATGTAGGCCTGACTTTGCATAGATGAATAGATTGATCAATGAATAAATGAGTAAATAACCAAAGTTCAGTCATTTCTTAATCTGATGTATGTTTCTTTATTTTTAATAGTTATTTTATGTGTCACATTTCATACTAATACAATGAATATTAAGTAATATTTTAGATTTCTTTTTCTGAACTAGATTCTGACATCAAAATACTTGAAGATCAATTTGATGAAATTATAGTAGATATTGCAACTAAACGCAAGCAGTATCCCAGAAAGATCCTTGAATGTGTCATCAAAACCTTGAAAGCACAGCATGAAATTTTGGTAAGAGAATCTATCTTTAAGTTTTTATGTTTATTTTTACCATAGTAAAGAAGTAAAATAAGAGCCATTTCTATTTAGATAATATATTGTCTTTTCCTGATTTTCTTGTTCTGAACTATAGTTTTTAGTAAAATTAAAATTGAGGATGGAATGCTGATGACAACCAGGAAAAGAAAGGAAATTTATTTTTCACTCCTTTCTTTCTAGTTGCCATTTGTGTTTGACATATTATTTGTATATGTTTTTGTGTTTTGGCAGACCCATTAGTGAAATAGATGGAGAAACTTGTTTGATCTACCTACCCATTTATAATACTGAAATTTGCCTTATAAATAGTATATAATTTGTTTGGCTTTAAAAACCATAACTGTGAGTTACAACAGGAAGTCAGCTCCTTTGGGTGGGCTTTTTTTTATTGTGAAAATACTGTACAGAGGGGTTACAATTACATGGGCAAGATAATGAGTACATTTCTTTTTTTATTATTATTATTTTTATTGTGAAAATACTGTACAGAGGGGTTACAATTACATGGGCAAGATAGTGAGTACATTTCTTATCAAGCATTGTAGCCTCCTCCTTTGTTTACCCTTCCATCCCTTCCCAGCCCCCCCCCCCAATGAGTACATTTCTTATCAAGCATTGTAACCTCTTCCTTTTTTTCCCCTTCCCATTGGGTAGGCTTTTTGACAGTGTCATCGGCTTGTTTCTTACAATTATTGTAGATAATCAGAGACCAACCCTGCCATACTTTTGTCTTTTTAGACTTTTTAGGACTAGAGTAAATCACAAAATAAGCAAGTTTACAAGGAAATTAGACCTAAGTCTTCCTTGGATATGATGTGGAGAAGATTTCCTAGGACTGGCATTGCCCCTAGAGTAAGAACTACATGCAGCTTTTAAATTATGCTATACTGCTTGTCTTTAGGTTTTTTAATTAGCATACTCAGACATATAAATCTTCCAGTTACTTTCTTTTTGGGAACTTAAGGCATTAAAGTCAAGGCTTTATACTTTGTCTAAAATAGTACAGTTACTATTCTATGAAAAAATTAATAAGCAGAATAGTTCATTTTTTTCATTAGTATTTAATCCTTTGAAAAACTCCCTCTTCCCACCACTTAAATTTTCTTCAGGGAAAACATTCCAAGTGTAATTGTTTCTACTGTTTCTCTCTTCCCAGACCCCCTCAAAACTCTAAAACCTAGAAATCAGTATTACATAAAAGAAAGCTATAGCCCTATCTGTGTTAACCACACTACCACTGTGCTAGTTTAAAGAAGTGAGGGAAAATGGGTAGAATGAGAATATCGAAGCACTTTCTTTTCTTTCTTTAACCTTTTTGACACCTGTTGGTTTCGGGGAAGAGAAAGGAAGAACATTTTCCTCTTTTTGCCTAAATAGGAGAAATATACCAGTAATTCTACCATAGTTGCCATGTGTCAAACGATGTGTAGAGTTTAATATGCTGATATATAGCCTCACCACTTTTTAGAACAGTTTCTGTAGAAATATGAATTTTGAGTTCCTAATACTTGTCCTAAATGAACTTTTTGTGGGGTGGGGCAGTAGTAGGGTTTGAACTCAGGCCTTGGCTCTTGCCAGGCAGGGACTCTACCATGCCCCCAATCCATTTTACCTTTGTTATTTTTTAATGTGATCTAACGTTTATGCCTAAACTGACCTGGACCACAGTCTCTCTATTTTGCTTCCTGTATATTTGGGATGACAGACCCTCATCACCACACTAACTTTTTATTGGTTGAAATGAGGGTCTTATGAACTTTTTGCATAGGCTAGTCTTAAACTGCAACTTTCCTGCAGTTAACTACAATTTTAGCTGCAGAGTATCTAGGATTACAGGTGGGAGCCACAGTGCCTGGCCCTCAATGAACTTTTGAGACAGTCCACTCATAATTTGGGGACTATCTTATACTTTAAACATAAAATTCCATCACCCTACCTTTAATGTGCTTGATTGTTTTTTCTGGTTATAATTTCTATGGTGCTATTTCTTAGCGTATTCAGTAGGTGGCAGTACTATTAAAGCTATAATTCAGACTTTCTGGTCTTAACTTCTCTTTCCTTTCCCACAGATTTCAGAATCTAAGAACAAATTTTCCCAAAAGAATAGTACTGTTGAAGGGGCTGGGAAGGTGGCTCAAGTGGTAGAGCGCTATCCTTGATCTGAAGAGCTGAGGGACAGTGCCCAGGCCCAGAGTTCAGGCCCAACAACCAGACCAAAAAAAAAAAAAAAGAATAGTACTGTTGGTTATAGAGTATATTTTCCAACACTAGCCAAAAGAAGAGCTTATGAAGCACTAAATGATTACATTAAATCTGTTTTAATTTATATTCTATTTAGAAGCAGTTTCAACCTGTTGTACAACCTTTGGACCTGATATATGAGCCTGATCCAGGTAAGTTATTATTTAGTATAGTAAAAATGAAGCACCAGTTTGTGATATTTATGAGTTCTTGACATTCTTCTGAAGGAATAGCATCATGGGTTATCTTTCCTTTCATGCTTCAGCTTCCTGCTGGTGATTCATGGTTAGCTCTTTGTTTAGAATTCTGAGAACTTGTTCTAAATCTACTGACAGAATCTCTAGGGTTTGGCCTTAGGAATCTGAACTTTACCCATCTCTAGCTTTTATTATAGTATTCCTTTATTCTCTGCCATTTTACTGTCCTATGCATTACAGGAAAAGTTATACTATTAAAGTATTTGCTCATACATTTCTTCCCAATGCAATCAATTACCTTACCAGTTTTTCCTGTTCACAAGGTAAAACACAATAAAAAAAATGTAAACTTGAACTTAAGAGAAACATACTAATTGTACTTTTGGATCCAGTTCTATTTCCATTTAGATGCATTCTCTAAAACACAAATAAAACTGATTTAAAGGTCAATTCCACAACAATTGGCAAAGTCAAAAAATGTGGATTTTTTTTCTTCTTTTTCTTTTATGCTAATACTGGGGCTTGAGCTCTGGGCTGGCTTTTTCATTCATATATTCTATACTTAAGTCACACCTTCACTTATGGCTCTTGGCTGGTTAGTTAGAGAGAGGAGTTTTGTAGATTTGTCTAGCCCAGGCTGGCTGCAAACCATGATTCTTAGATAACAGCCTTCAGAGTAGTCAGGATTATAGGCACATGCCACCAGAACCTGACTGTGGGTTCTTTCTTTTCTTTTTTTGTTTTTCTTCTTTTCTGTTTCTGCCTCAGTGCTGTCACTGAGCGTCTTTTGCTTAAGGCTAATGCCCTACTGCTAGAGCCACAGCTCCACTTCTGGCTTTTCTGATAGCTTATTAGAGGTAAAAATCTCACAGGCTTTCCAGCCTGGGCTGACTTTGAGCCATGAGCCTTAGGTCTCAGCCTCCTGAGTAACTAGGATTACAGGTATGAGCCACCACCAGTGTATGGCTTGGCTGTGGATATTTTAAAATGATTCTATCCTCACTAAAATGTTGTTGAAACACTTGTTGGGTTTTTGCCTTTGGCATTCAAAAATACCATTTCTAAACTATTGAGGGTGGAAGATTTAACCCAGTTAAATCTTTTATTTGCATGGAATATTTATACTTACAGCTTTAAAATACCTCATCCTTGTTGAATTCTGAACTTTTTCCCCCCTCAACTGCTTTTTAACATACCTCTTACCTCTCAGGTCTCCTAAGTCAGTGGGATAAACTGAGTTGGGGAGGGAGTTACACCTGACAGTGAAGTTGGTTGAAATCATACTCTCCATTGTGTTTGACTTTAAAAATTAACCTCAGACCTAATGATTAATCAGTTACCATGGTCTATCAAAAAGGCTGTTTTCAAAAATGTAGTAGTTAGCATGTTTGTTTTGGTTTTGAGCTATGTAAAAATGGTGATTGTGTTTGTTCCATTATATTATACTCAAGTTTTTGTTTTTTCCCAGTCGTGGGGACTGAACTCTGGGCCTGGGCACTGTCCCTGAGCTCTTCAGCTCAAGGCTAGCTCTCTTCCACTTGAGCCACAGCACCACTTCTGGCTTTTTTCCCCCCTGCTTATGTAATGCTGAGGAATCAAACCCAGGGCCTCATGGATTCAAGGCAAGCACTCTACCACTGAGCCACCTTCCCAGCCCCGTTTTTGTTTTTGTTTTTTAAATCGGTCATGGGGCCTGAACTCGGCCTGGGTGCTGTCCCTTAGCTCTTCAGTTCAAGGCTAGTGCTCTACCACTTGAGCCACAGTACCACTTCCAGCTTTTTCTGTTTATGTGTGCAGAGGAATTGAACTCAGGGCCTCATTAATGCAAGGCAAGTACTCTACCACTGAGCCACCTTCCCAGCCCCTATACTCAAGTATTTTAGGTAGTTAATTTTACTATAAAGAAAGAGGCTATAAGCAAGGAGATAAACACACATGCTTGAAAATAAATTGTAACAAGTACAACTAAAAAAACTGCAGGTATTATGATAAAGCGCTAAGGAAAGCAGTGCATTTTTGAAAACCAAAGCTCTCTCTAGACTGTCAGTTTTCACAGACATTTGTTATTAACTAATCTCTCAATAACTGAAAGAAAGAACTTGTAGTAAGATTGCCTATGCAAGTTTTTATAGGACCTAAAATAGCAAAAATTTCTGTAGGACCTTAAGGTTTACATAAGCTGCATAGAAAACCTTTGTGGGAATTTACTGAAATAAATGTCAATCAATGTCTGCTCTCTTCTAGCACTGATCTTAAAGTGGAGGCTATAAGAGTGAAGGCTTTGCTAAAACTTACATTCTACTGGGAAGAGAAAAATAATAGACTTCAGCGTTGGGACAGTGCTCTTAGAAAGGCTTTGTGTGGTAGTAATAGAAAGGAATTTATCCAGTTGTAGTCTAGAGGAAGAACTCTCTACACGTAGGGGGGGAAATGTGAACAGTGTTCTGTTAGTCAGCAGTGAGTTTGAGTGTTCATGGAACAAAGACCACTTAGATATGATGGAAAGAGTGGAGGGAAAAAGCATTATGAGACAAAAATCAGTTTTCTGGCCAAGGCCAGTTAGCATGAGATGGGCCAGGAGTTTGATAGAAAGTGCTGTACAAGACACTGAAGGAGGTGGTGAAGCGCTTATGAGAATGGGCACAGTGCAGGTGGCTGCAGTAGACCTTAAAAGGTTTTCTGGAAAATAAAAAGAGATTGTTTCCATTTTCACCAGGAATGCTTTTTCCTAGTGGTGATTCTATTCATGACTTCAGTTACCTCTTTCGGAACCAATAGAAGCCACATGTCCCATGTTGTGCACGCTTGCTTGTCCACACTCATAAAATACATTGGAAGTAGAAAGGAAGCACTTTGTTCATGTATTTTTGCTGAATTTCTGAATTTGTGCAGGCTTTGGAAGTTCATGTTGCCTAGTTTAGTCATTGCAATGACCTGAAAGCAAAACTAGGCTGATTACTCAAGTTTTCATTTCCACTTTTTCCTTCCCCTGTGTTTTAGAAAGCAAGTGACTAGGGAAGGCAGTGTTCTCAAGAGTACCTAACTTCCACATTTTTAAAGGCAATTTTTTTTAAATCTCCTTACAGCAATCTATTAATTAGCTTTCTGCCAATAAAATGTTATTTTCACTTGTCTTTAATCTTTTGTAATCCTGTTAGTATGCTGAATAATTATATATTGTCTTTTGTTTAGAAGTCCTTGAAATTAACTGAGGAGATTCGTTTCCCCCTTTGTTCTCCACTAAACATGTAGTAATGGCAAGGAGCTGTATTGTTTCTGCAGTAGACAATGATATTTCTAGTTCTTTGCTGACCTACAAGCCGAGGACTTTCAGGCAGTTCCTCTTCTTTCCTAATACTTCTGTGTTGTCCAAGCCACTGCTCCATCATTTGCAGATAGCCACCCACTTACAAGTTACGCTGAAGGCCTATTTAACCTGCAGTATAAATGAGATACCAAGTATTTATGATGTAAATATGAAGAATATCACATGCCATGTTCACTCTGGATTCTAGCAGATATGAGTTGTAATTCTAGTCAATTAAAGATTCGGTGCTCAGCTTCTGTTTATAAAAGGAAGCTGAGCTTGTGCTAGTGGCTCACACCAGTAATCATAGCTATTCAGGAGGCTGAGATCTAAGGATCATGGTTTGAAGTCAGCCTAGGCAGGAAAGTTCAGGAGACTCTTTATCTCCAATTAATGACCAAAGAAAGCTGGACGTGGAGCTAAGGCTCAAATGGCAAATGGTAGAGCCCTAGCCTTGAGCAGAAGAGCTCAAGGACAGCGCCCAGGCCCAAAGTTCAGGCCCCACAACCGGCAAAAATAAATAAATAAACAAACAAATTAAATAAATAAATAAAATTGTGTGAGATTGACTGGGAATGGTGTTGTAATCCTAAGTACTGTAAGAGTGGGTTATGGTTATCAGTGAACAACTACAGAAAGCACTCATGCTGTCTTATTTTTCCTTGCTGGACTCTTGCCTTTTATAGCCAAGTTTTTCAAAGGACTTCATCTATACTCCACCAGCCTCACTTTTAATATCTCAGACATTCTTGTAAAAAAAATCAAATGTTCAGTACTTAGATAATTATGGCCATGTAAATCTTTTTCAATCAGCCAGGTTTTCTTTTTTAATTTAATTTTATTGTTAAGGTGATGTACAGAGGGGTTGCAGTTACATGTGTAAGGAAGTGAGTAAATTTCTTGTTGCATTTGTTACCCTCTCCATCATTTTTCTCAGGTTTTATTTTCTGTCCTGAGCAGCTTCCTATCCCTTTCTGGAATGATGATTATTTTATTTTTCTGTTTGCTTTGTGGTCTTTGAGTCTGTCACTGGTTCTTTCCCAAACACTTCACCAGAACTCGGTGTGGTATAAACACTTCACATTATCCATCAAACCCATTTTTAGACCCTTTTCTTTTTCTTGGAGATAAACCTCGGGGACCCTTCCGTCTTCTATTTCAGTCTGTACTGGCTGCTCCCTGGGCTGGCTGAAAAGCTTTCATCCTGTCTGTTCCTTTCATCGTTATCCTGGGAATTTCCTTTATTTCTCTCCTGGTTTAGGTCATGTTTCCTGGTTCCTGTTTTCTTGATTTATTCCCTTGTTTTGATACAGCACATCCTCTGCCACCCTCCTAACCCCTTCTCTTTCTCTAGCCCATTTGGCACTGACTCCTATTTCAATTCTCTTATGCCCATGATTTTCCTTTCCTTCACTTCCCTCACCTTACTGTGTGCCTTCATAGTTACCGCTATCATACCTTGTTCCATCATAACACTCAGAGCACCTGCCTTTAGAGTCAGACACTGTATTCAGTGCTAAGAGAATGAGGTACTTGTTCCCAAACCACGTCAATACCAAGCTTCTCACTGGAGTTGGTAGTGCCCCCTAGTGGCCCTTTTGAGAAAGTTGAAGGACATTTTTTGGGTAGGGAAGGTGCTTAGGCCAGGGAAACTTATATGCCTGTCTTATATGCCTGGTGTAGTTTTAGAATGTCCCACCAGACATTCAAGTGTGAAACATCTCTTTTTGACTATCTAATTCTAGGCTCTGATTCCATTTTACAATCAAGCCCAAATTACTCTTGGCACTTTTTACATTATCATTACTTGAACAACAGATGGGAAACAGTTATTCATCAGTATGAGTTTAAATACCTAAGGAAAAAAGGGAATATGAAGCATTTTATATTAGTCACTGATAGCGTTTGGTATAATATCTTAGTGAAAGGATTCACAAACCAGTTACTATAGTTATCAGTGCTATTAATAAAAACATTAAACAGCTGGATGCCCATGGCTCACATCTGCAGCCCTAACTACTCAGGAGGCTGAAATCCAGAGAATCATGGTTCAAAACTGGGCAGAAAAGATGGAGATGTGTCTCAGGTGGAAGAGTGTCAGCCTACCAAGTGTGAGACTCGGTTCAAATCCCAGTATTGCAAAAATTAACCAATAAATAAAACTAAAGCAAATCCCATTGGTGATAGATAATTTTGTATATCACGAAACAAGCATATGGCTTGCTGCATACATAAAAGTAAGATAACTTTTTGTAATTTTTTTCTTGTTAGTGGCATTGCAGTTTCATCTCAGGTCTTTGTATTTGCTGTACGGGCAGTCTACCACTTAAGCCATAGCCTCAGTTCTTTTTGCTTTCATTATTTATCAAATAGTCTTGTTCCTCCCCCCCCCCCAGGCCTGCCTGCAGTCCTCCAACTTATGGTTCTCAGCTATCTGCAATGACAGGTGCACATCACTCTACTCAGCTTTTTATTCATTGAGATGCAGTCTTGTGAATTTTTTGGTTTGGATTGACCTCAATACATGATGCTCCCAATCTCAACCTCCCAAGTAGCTATAGAAAATATAAGATTTTGTTCATTGTTTTGTGTGTTTCTGTGTATAGGTTATAAAACATACAGAGCATAGCTTGTTGGGTCTTATCCACAAATATATGTGTATGTAACTGCCACCTGTTTCTAGATAAGGAGTAACTGCACAGAATAAGCATATTTTACAGTATGTTTATTTAAGTGTATTTTCAAAGCATATGCCCAAATGTTCTTGTGTATACAATAAATATAATTCAGAATATCCAAAAAAATCTAGAAACATAAGGAAAATAGTATCTTTATTGTAATTTTTTTCTAGATTAACTATTGGACTCCTTTCCTTACACGCAGAAGGCTTTTCCTTAAAAGGAAGTAAAAGAGAGGAAAAGGGGGTGGGGCTCCACTATCCTTTTTAAGAGTACACCCCAGGGCTGGGAAGTTGGCTCAGTGGTAGAGCACTTGCCTTGCATGCCTGAGGCCCTGGGTTCCATTCCTCAGCACCACATAAGCAAAAAGAAAAAAAAAGCCGGAAGTGGCGCTGTGGCTCAAGTGGTAGAGTGCTAGCCTTGAGCTGAAGAGCTGAGGGACAGCACTCAGGCCCAGAGTTCAGGCCCCACAACCGGACCAAAAAAAAAAAAAAAAAGAGTACACCCCAGTAACATGTGAAGACCTCTCAGTAGCACTATCCTGCCTAATATTAACACATCCTGCTGTTCTTCAGCTGAACGTTCTATGTATGTTCACTAGTTGTTTTGTAAATTTTGTTTATGTCTTCTGTTTCCTTATTGATGTTCTATCTAGTTGTTGTATGTCCTTTGTCACACTTCCCAATTGTTAGTGAATAATTTCTTTCATCTTACCAACTTTTGTGTCATGTATTTTGGGGTTGTGTTCCATTTTGATATCAATTTTCTATATGTATTACAACTTTTTTGCATTTTGTATTAAACTTCTCAGTTCCTTCAGTACTCTCTTGTTTTAATAGATCTTTTTGTAATATACAGTTTTGATTTCCTTAACTTTTTAAATTTTTGGTCAGTCATGGGGCTTGAACTCAGGGCCTAGGCATTGTCCCAGATCTTTTTCACTCAAGGCTAGCATTGTACCACTTTGAACCACAATTCCATGTCTAGCTTTTTAGTGGTTCATTGGAGATAAGAGTCCTATAGACTTTCCTGCCCTGGTTGGCTTTTTTTTTGGGGGGGGGAGGTCCAGTCGTGTGCCTGAACTCTGGGCCTGGGCGCTGTCCCTCAGCTCTTCACCTCAAGGCTAGTGTTCTACCACTTGAGCCACAGCGCCACTTCGGGATTATTTTTTCCTGCTTATATGATGCTGAGGAATGGAACCCAAGGCTTCATGCATGCAAGACAATCATCTACCACTGAGCCACCTTCCCAGCCCCTCTGGCTGGCTTTGAACCACAGTCCTCAGATCTCAGCTTCCTGAGTAGCTAGGATTATAGGCAGTACCTGGCACAGTTTTCAATTTCTTTTCTTTTTTTTTTTGGGGGGGGTCCGGTCATGGGGCCTGAACTCTGGGCCTGGGCACTGTCCCTCAGTTCTTCAGCTCAAGGCCAGCGCTCTACCACTTGAGCCACAGCGCCATTTCCAGCTTTTTTCTTTTTGCTTATGTGGTGCTGAAGAATCGAACCCACGGCCTCAAGCATGCAAGACAAGCGCTCTACCACTGAGCCACCTTCCCAGCCCCACACATTTTCTTTATAGTGTTTTGTTAGGGTCCCTAGAGATTGCAGTTTTGTCTTAAATCTAAAATAGTGTGGCTTGAAGTCATAGAAACACTCTGCCCCTTGCCTTTTAATGTTGTTGTCTTTAGACATTGCATACACATTAATATAGATTTATAATTACTGCTCTATTAGTTTTTTAAAAATCATATAGATAATAATGAGGAGTTACAAACTGAAATTACAGTATGCTGGATTTTATATTTTTCTATGTGATTACTTCTGGTCGTGGTATTCTCTTCACCTATGTCATATCTTATGTCATTCTAGAAGAGTCTTCTAGTATCTTTATATTATAACTCTAGCTCTTTGCTGGAGATCTCCCCTCCCTTGCAGGCTTTTCTCCCAGATAAACCTGTGCTAGCATTAGCCATCTCCACACCTAGTTTTGGTGCCTTTTTGGATCTAACATCTACTAACAACCTCGCAACTTTGTGTGTCTGGGAAGGTTTTAATTTCAACTTCATTTTTGAAGAATATTTTTGCTTGACATCAGTTCTTGGTAGGCATTTTTTTTTTAATCTTTCAGCACTTTTAACTGCTATCATCCCTCTGCCTTCTGTGCAGATGTTGGCCAGATGCTGGCTGTTAATCTTACTGAGAATCCCTTGTATGTTCAAAGTCACCTCACACTGCTTTCAAGATTCTGGTCAAATGCTGGTGGCCCACACCTATAATCCTAGCTACTCAGGATTGTAATTTGAAGCCAGCCCAGATAGGAACATCCATGAGACTTTTAGCCCTAATAAATTACTAAAAATCCAGAATTGGAAATGTGACTCAAATGATAGAGCACTAGCTTTCAGCAAAAGAAGCTCAGGGACAGCACCCAGGTCCAGAGTTCAAGCCCCAGGACTGGCACCCCCCCCAAAAAAAAAATTCTGTCTGGAACTGTCTAATTTGAATGCACTATGTCTTGATGTAACCTATTTCTCTCTTTTTTGGTAGTACTAGAATTTGCATAGATTACTGTGTTTGATCAAATTTAGGGAAGTAGTGGCTATTTTTTAAATTATTCTGTTCCCTTCTCCTCCTCTAAGACACCCATTATATGTAAACTGGTGTGTCTGATGGTGTCTTCTCATAGGCTGTATTTATTTTTTCTTTCTTTTTCTTTCTGTTCCTCAAATTAGATAATTCATTTTTCCTGTTTTTATGTTCATAGATTGTTTTTCTTCTCTTTGCTCAAATCTACTATTGAATCCCTCTAGTGAATTTTCTTATGTTGCTTTACTTTTCACTTCTAGAATTTTTATTTGGCTCCTGTCTGTAATATCTATCTCACTGACATTCTCTATTTGGTGAGAGTGCATTCTCCCATTTTCTTTTAGGTTTTTGTTCATGGTTTCTTTTAGTTATTTGAGGACATTTAAGAGTTGATTGAATTTGTATGGCAAACCCAATATTTGACCCAAAATGTGGACATCCTCAGTGATAAGATTGTTTCTTTCACTTTTTCCCCTTGTGAATGTCCCATACTTTCTTAGGTTTTTGTATTACTTATAGTTCTTTATTGAAAACTAGACTTTTTATTTATGTCTGTGATGCTGGGGATTGAACTTTGAGCCTAGTGCATATGGCAAATATTTTATCACTGAGATATACTCCTAGACTCTGTGTGTGTATGTGTGTGTGTGTTTTCAGAATACAAATATATATTGTTAAAATTTTTGATAGTATGGGGGATGTTTTAAATAATTTTAATTATAATTATTAGTACAACTTATGGAGGAGATGGGGAATAACAAGTCATTTAAGGATTCAGGTGGACCTGTTGCAACAATGAGAAGTACAAATTGTCATGTCAAAAAGGAGCTTTACAATGTCAATGGGGGGGAACGGGGGGGGGGGGGGAGGATTGGGTGGGGGGGCGGAGGCTGGGAAGGGAGGTGAAGGGTAAACAAAGGAAGAGGCTGCAATGCTTGGTAAGAAATGTATGCATTATCTTGCCCATGTAATTGTAACCCCTCTGTACAGTATGTTCACAAATAAAATAAAATTAAAAAAAAAAGAAAATACATAACCACAATTTTCTAGAAAATTATCCATTGAATACACAGTTTTGTTATAGAGTAGCCCAGAACATATATAACAAAGAATAGGAGAAAATAAAGTTCACTAAAACTTGGAGAAGCAACAGAGAAGGAAAACATCAAGGAAGTAAAGAAATAGATTACCATTATTACTGGCAACCTAGTCCAAATTTTCCCCCAAAAGTTATATTGAGTTACAGTCTTCATAGAGTGTGATTGTACATTCTAAGTCAAAAAATGCTTTTCTTTTATAAAATTCATAATAATTTAGAAATTAAGTAGTACTTTGTATTTATTTTAAAATATGATGAAGCCAGACATGGTGGCTCATGCCTGTAATCCCAGGTAAATGGGAGGTAGAGATCAGGAGAATCATGATTTGAGACCAACCCAAGAAAAACATTAGTGAAACTATGTCAATAAAGAAACAAGATGTGTTGGTGTATGGCTACCCAGCTATGTGGGAGGTATAGGAAGAATCAGAGTCTGAGACTGGCTCTGGATAAAAAGGCAAAACTCAGTGGAGTGGTGGGGAAACGTAAAGGGAATAAAAAAGGGTTAGGAGCATGGCTCATCAGTAGAGTACCTGCCTAAGTACCCCCCCCCAAAAAAAAAAAACAACCCAAGACCTCAAGCCCCATAAAGCTAAAGTGAGGGCTGGGAAGGTGGCTCAGTGGTAGAGTGCCTGCTGTGTGTGCATGAGGACCTGGGTTCCATTCCTCAGCACCACATAAGCAGAAAAAGCCAGAAGTGGCGCTGTGGCTCAAGTGGTAGAGCACTAGCCTTGAGCTGAATAGCTGAGAGACAGCACCCAGGCCCAGAGTTCAAGCCCCACGACCAGCAAAAAGACAAAACAAAACCTAAAGTGAATAATCCTGGAAAATTGCTTGTGTCCAGGTAGCATGTAAACAAATGCCTTTCATAATTGGCTATTGGATTTTAAAAAAGCCTAAAATACTGTTCGTTGGTTTCTTTGCAGCTTCCTGTATGGAAAATCTGAAATGCAGAGGAGAAAGTATAGCCAAGGACATCAGTGGAGTCATGAAGGTAAAAGCTGTGTGCTAAAGTATAAAATGAAAAACTGGGGTTAAGTACCTGCCTTCAATAGCCAAGTGTTTCTGTAACAATTATAGGAAGTTAGGAGTCTTTGAAGTAGACCATTTGGGAGTTTATTGAACAACAGCAACATTCCGAGTACCATTTACCACATACCTGTTATGTGCCAGGCATTCTTAAAAAGATTGGTTGTTATTTTGAATTCTTAGTGTTAGCAGTTGATCAATTTTGGATAATCACACTGACATATATTGAACTTTGGTGTGAATCAGGCCCCATCTAACTACTTTACATTTATTTTTTTATTTTTTTATTTTGTCTTTTCTTTTTTGGTACTGGGAATCGAACAGGACGTTGCACTTGCTAGGCAAGTGCTTTGCCACTGAGCTACATCCCAGCCCCTACTTCACATTTATTACCTAACTTATTCCTTACCCTAACCCTGGGAGAGAGACTGTTGCCCCATTTTATAGATGAAGACCCTGAGGTGACCAGAGGCTAGATGTCCAGCTGGTGACAGCCAGCTCTGAAGGCCTGGGTGTCAGACCCTGGTGTCTGTGCTCCTTCCCCTTAGATGACATATTTCTGCAGCTGGGGAAGACTCCTATCATTGCAGTCAAGTTGTTTATATTTTGACATTTAGTTTACAGAAGCAAGAAAACATGGTGCTTTCTAGTGTATGAGAGTTACTATAAACTCCTACTGGTGTTAAATTTTGGTAACATTTTTTCGTGGTTATTTTCTGATTATCATCCTTAATCATACCACTCACCATGCTCTTGATTCAGAATTGGGAAACTAGTGAGCCAGGCTCTCAGCCCCATTTTTGTAAATTAAGCTGCACTGGAATACAGCATGTCCATTCATGTACTTGGCATCTGTTGTTTCTGTCGCGCTATAGCAGCACAGTTAAGTTCTTCTTTCTTATTTTTTTACTTGTTTATTTATTTACTGCCAGTCCTGGGGCTTAAACTCAGAGACTGGGCACTGTCCTTGAGCTTCTTTTGCTCAAGGCTAGCACTCTACCACTTGAGCCACAGTGCCACTTCCAGCTTTTTCTGTTTATGTGGTACTGAGGAATCGAACCCAGGGCTTCATGCATGCTAGGTAAGCACTCTACCACTAAGCCACATTCCCAGCCCCCCACCCTTTTTTTGTTTTTTAAGACAAAGCCTCACGATGTTACCCATTCTGACCTCAAACTTGTGGTCCTCTTGCCTCAGCCTTTCAAGTAGCAGAGCTGACATGCATGTGTTGGTTTTGTGCTAAGGGTTTGAACTTGAGGACTCACGTTGCCAGGCAGGCTCTCTGCCACTTGAGGCATGTCTCAAACCTTTTTTTTTTTTTTTTTTTTTTTTTAACTTTTTTAGTTATTCTTTATGTAGGATCTCATGGTTTTCCCCAGGACCAGGCTCAGACTATGATTCTCCTACCTTCAGCCTCCTGCATTGCTGAGATTACAGGCATGAGCCACCACATCTAGCTTATTTCTTATGATGGGTCTCACTGTCTGTCTAGGCTGGCTTTGGACTGTGATCTTTCTGTTCTTAGCCTCCTGAATAATTGAGATTACTCCTATTTATTGTGGGAACAGAATACGTTTTTCTGGTTTTAGCTTTTGGTTAAAATTCCTCAGCTTGCACTAATATTTCAAAGATAAAGTTGAATATTCATGACCCCCAAAAGCTAGGATTCAGGAAAAACTTTGGCCTAAGAATTGTATATTGTGTCCATCTCTGTATTTATGTTTTAGCCTGAGATTAAATGTTAGATTTTTTTTTTAAGGCTTTGCCTGCATTAATTGAACAAGCAGATGGGTTTTCCCAAGTCTTAAAGATGCAGCCTGTTATTCAGCTCCAAAGGATCCACCAGGAAGTCTTCTCCAGTTGTCACAGGAAGCCAGATGCCAAGCTTGAAAGCCTCATATCACAAGTAGAAACCACACCAACAGAGACTGCTTCCAGGGGAACCTCTAATGTGGTACTTAAAAGAAAGCAAGCTCAAGACTGCCCACAGAGAAAATGGTATCCCCTAAGGCCTAAGAGAATTAATCTTGATACGTGACCATTCGTTTGTTGTGGGAGTTGAAAATAGGTGTTATCGACATTTAATTGCACATTCTCACCTAGAATAAATTCATTTAACAGAACAACAAATTCATTTATATAGTCACATTAACTGCTATTCTGGACACGATGCATATTTTAGCATTCCATTTGTAGTATTGCCATAAGGCCTCCAGTGGACTTAAATAATATGCACTTACTATCCTCAGATGCCAGCCACTCACTCTGGGCTGTCTTGCCCTATTCTGGAATTTCATGAGCTACATGTTCTGTGGACTTCCTTGATGTACATCTTTCTTTAAGGCTGTGGTCTGCCTGGGGGTTCTCTTAAGTGCTTTAAACAAACATCAGTGCCAA
The DNA here is from genome assembly GCF_024711535.1 of Dipodomys merriami. NCBI lineage: Eukaryota > Metazoa > Chordata > Mammalia > Rodentia > Heteromyidae > Dipodomys > Dipodomys merriami. The sequence goes on from NW_027204604.1 coordinate 5,157,997, forward strand.
TTAGGGAGTTTGACTCCCTAATTGGCAGGTTACTATACTGGTTTTCTCTTTGTTATAGAATCACCTAATTTGGATTTCTGGAATTAATTTTAGAATTTTGTTATGTTAAGAAGACTATTGTTTGTGCAAGAATTATTTTTTAAAAATTGGTATGTAGTCATGTGTTTTGCCCACACTTTTGTCCATGGAAATTTTAATATGACTTGGAACAAATGGTTTCTTTTTAGAATTCCTCATTTACTTCTAAATAGATCCTTTAAGTTCAGTGTGTGTGTGTGTGTGTGTGTGTGTGTGTGTGTGTGTGTGTGTGTGTGTGTGTGTGTGTGTGTGTGTGTGTGTGTGTGTGTGTGTGTGTGTGTGTGTGTGTGTGTGTGTCGATACATTGGCACATTGTCATTTTTCAGCAAATTCAATTATACTGAAGTATTGCATACTTGAGGTTTATATGTCAAAGATAAACCATCATTATAGAAAGTTATTTTGTACTGTTCTTCTAACATTTAATTTCAGTTTCTTAAAGCTTCTTATGTCTTACCCTCTACAATGTAGACAGGGCATCTAACTTGCTGTTTCCCCCGAAGTGACTGATACCTCCATCCATTTTTAGAGGAATTCATTAATCATGACTGGGAAACCTATGATGTCTTCCTCATTGTATCCACATAATCACAATCAAGTATGTATCAGTGAAGAAGATTCTATCATATAGCCAGCCACTTTATTGCATTCTGTTTGATGTTACAGTTTGAAATCTGTAAATTTGTATGTATCAGTGTGGATTTTTTTTCATTAAAATAATGTGTAAGGACTGAAATATGATACTATTTTTAATGGTTGTCTGAAGCATATTTTTAAATTATATTTTTATTACCTCTAAGTAGTTGTATAAAGGAGTTAACATTCAACAGTGCATGTTGAATACAGTGCATCTTGACTGGTGTCATTCTTTTCATCATTCTCCCTCATCATCTTAGGCATTCTTTTTTGCTTTGGTCGGTCCTGGGACTTGAAATCAGGGCCTGGGTGCTGCTCCTGAGCTTTTGTGCTCAAGGCTCATATTCTACCACTTTGAGCTACAGTGCCACTGCTGGTTTTCTGGTCGTCAACTTGAGATAAGAGTCTCATGGGGACTTTTCTACCTGGGCTGGCTTCGAACTGTGATCCTCACATCTCAGCTTCCTAAGTAGATAGGATTACAGGCATGAGCTACTGGCGCCTAGCTTTAAAGTTCTTTTGAGCTAAAGATTGTTGATATTCTTACAGTGTTCTTTCATAATCTTACAATTATGTATGACTTACTTTGAAAGTTTTCAAACAAGAAAACTGCTAGCCAGGCACTGGTGGCTCATACCTGTCATCCTAGCTACTAAGGAGGCCGACAGCTGAGGAGCACAGTTCAAAGCCAGCACGGGCAGGAAAGTCCCTGAGACTCTTATCTCCAATGAACCACTCAGAAAACCAGAAGTGCTACTGTGGCTCAAGTGGTAGAGCACTAGCCTTGAGCTGAAGAGCTGAGGGACAGCATCCAGGCCCAGAGTTCAAGCCCCAGCACTGACCAAAAAAAAAAAAAAAAGAAAAGAAAACTGCTAATGCTATTAGATTATATAAGGTAATTACATTATCATTACCTAAAGAAATGTTCTCTCCCCCTTTCAAGGGATGTTATTGAGATATTGAGATTTACAGTGTGATACCTTGGATTTACCTCAAAATATTTCAGCAAAGAAAAGGAATAGATAAAGAGAATGTAGAATTTTAATGACTATGTAATGGATATATCTACTTTTGTGTCCAGAAGTGTGATAATTAAAACAGACAATTAAATCTTGAAAACTCCTTGAGAACTCAAAGTTTTATTCCACAATTATAGCAGAGTTTAAAGTAGAAATGTTATTGGAAGGATAGTACTTTAGCATTAGTAACTAAGACATAACTATCATTCATAATATTCAGTATGTATGCATTTCAGCAAGAGAAATTACATTTCCTCATAGACCAAAAGTTTAAAAGCTAAGGATTACAAAAAGGACAATATTTTTAGGAAATGTTGGAAATATGAAAGAAATACTGAAAATACAGTCTTGATTTCTGTGTTGGAAAAGGAAGACCAGATGAGACCGAGTCTAAAAGTTCTCTTTCAAGGCTAGGTACCTATTTTCACCTTTACTCCCAGCTTGAGACTTGAGATCTTGGAAGAGATCTTGGAATTCAATTCAAAGCCAGCCCAGTCAGGAAAGTCCATGAGACTCTTATTTTGCTGTTGTTAATGGGGCTTGAACTTGCCTGGGTGCTGGCCCTGAGCTCAAGGCAAGTGTTCTATCATTTGAGTCACAGTGCCACTTCTGTTTTTCTGGTAGTTAACTGGAGATAAGAGTCTCATAGGGGCTGGAAAGGTGGCTCAGTGGTAGAGTGTTTGCCTTGCATGCATGAGGCCCTGGGTTTGATTCCTCAGCACCACATAAGCAGAACTAAAGCCGGAAGTGGCACTATGGCTCAAGCAGTAGAGCGCTAGCCTTGAGCTGAAGAGTTGAAGGACGGTGCCCAGGCCCAGGGTTCAGGCCCCTCGATCGCCAAAAAAGAGTCTCATGGACTTTCCTGCCTGGGCTGGCTTCAAACTGATCCTCAGATCTCAGCCTCCTGAGTAGCTAGGATTACAGGTGTGAGTCACTGGCACCCAGCAATGAGACTCACCTCTAGTTAACTACCAAAAAGCCAGAAGTGGTAGAGCGCTAACCTTGAGCAGAAAACCCAGAGACAGTGTCCTGATCCTGAGTTCAAGCTCCTAGATTGGGCATACACACACAACAAAAGTGATATAATGATATCACTTTATCTTATCTCAAAATGGAGAATGAAGAAATAGAAATGATACAAGAAACACCCACAGAATGTGCTGTGTCTGTCAGAACACCTATAGAAGTGCTGGTCCTAACATAACAGCACTGACAAGTGGGAAGACCTAAAAAGAGGTCATTAGGTCATGGGGCTCCACCTTCATAAAGGGGTAAAGGTAGTTCTTGGCAGAGCAGAGCAGAGCAGGTCAACTTCCTACGCTTGCACTCTTGCTTCCTCTTGCCATGCCATCGCTTTGCACAAACCCATTTGCTCTTCTGCTTTTCCACTAAAACGTGGTTCTCAGCAGAAGTTGAGCAGACACCAGTGCCATGCTCTAGTTAAATACACCTCTTCATGATAAAGTCCCCTGCCTCAGAATTGTATGGTAGCACTTAAGTTTCCAGATAGAAAAGACCTACTGAACATTGATTGCGTAAAACGGAAAAACAAATTCCCACCCAGGCTTACTGATGTTGCAATAGCAAAGTGTTGATGCTCATGCCTGTGATCAGTCCTAGCTACTCAGGAGGCTGAGATCTGAGTGAGGATCTCAGTTCAAAGTCAGCCCTGGCAGAAAAGTCCATGCTTATCTCCAATTAACTACCAGAAAACCCAAAGTGTCACTGTGGCTCAAAGTGATAGAGTGCTAGCCTTGAGCAAAAGAGCTCAGAGACAGCCAGCATCCTGAGTTCAAGCCCCACAATGGGGGAAAAAAAAAAAGTTCCAAAAACTTCCACAAGGGGAAGAGTTCATAAAAGAAGGAGAGTTAGCCGGGCGCTGGTGGCTCATGCCTGTAATCCTAGCTACTCAGGAGGCTGAGATCTGAGGATCGTGGTTCATAGCCAGCCCGGGGAGACTCCTATCTCCAATAAACCACCAGAAAACCTGAAGTGGCGCTGTAGCTCAAGTGGTAGAGCGCTCGCCTTGAGCTGAAGAGCTGAGGGACAGCGCCAAGGCCCAGAGTTCAAGCCTCACGACTGACCAAAAAATAAAAAAATAAAAAAAATAAAAAAATGAAGGAGAGTTTAAATGGCATGGAAATACTAAACAACTTTAGAAGCTAGATGCAATATATTCTTGAAATTCTCAGCAGGAAAGAGTTACATTCTAGCTTACTTCATCTAGCCAAATTGATAATCAAATGTATCAACTGTGAGGCTAGCCAAAAGCCATTTTCAGATATGCAAAGTCTCAAAGGAGGAAAGCAACTTTGTGGCACAAAGGGTTAACAAAATATCAGCTGTAAGACCTGGGAAACACCCCATGAGAGAGAGCAGCACAATCAAGTCACAAGGATGCTGCTCAGCTGAGCTGGACAGCAGCCTAGCAAGACGAAGTTAAAGGGAGAACATGTAAGATTCCAAATGAGATTTTTCAGAAGAAAAAAAATTCAGCTGCCGATATAAGGAGATATAGTACTAACCATCAGGAAGTTAGCATAAAGAAATTATTTTAGAATATTACTCATGCTCAAGGAAATGAAAAAATCAGGCAATTATTCACTTCAGCAAAACCAGAATATTTAAATAAATCATAGTTACAAGTTAGCTCCATGGTGAATAATATTTATATTGACATACTAAGAACAAAACTGAGTCTTACAAGAGAATTGAGAGCGCTACACTGGCAGGCTGAGAGGTTAGGAGGGAGCACATAGCACAGCCCAGGTACTGAACAAGCTGACAGATGTTGACAGGCTGGAGTAAACTTCTGGAAGCCCCCTGTGGCTGCTGGGTCCTGGGCTAACCTGGACACAGATTGGAGCAGCCAGTAGGAAAAAGAGGGGGGGGGGAGAAATACAGGGATAGGGACACTGAGTACATTTCAATTTCAATATTTCATTGAATAATGGGAATATTTCAATATTTAAACTGTTTGTATGCTTGTTCCAGGGTGACCATCCAAATAGCAGCCCTGGAATGGGAATGTTGTGGATGGGGCTTGAGTCAGTACACAGTCTCTCAAGTTGTTCCAGCAAGACACCACAAAGTATGCATATTATTCAGAAAATACCAGAATAAAGAGAGAAAAGTGTTGGCTGGGAAGGTGGCTCAGTGGTAGAGCACTTGCCTTGCATGCTCAAGGCCCTGGATTCAATTCCTCAGCACCACATAAGCAAAAAAGAAAAAAGCCGGAAGTGGTGCTGTGTCTCAAGTTGTAGAGCGCTAGCCTTGAGCTGAAGAGCTGAGGGACAGTGCTCAGGCCCAGAGTTCAGGCCCCATGACCGGACCCCCCTCCCCCTTCAAAAAAGAGTGAAAAGTGTTAACTGGATGAATTTAATTGATTTTTTTTGGTATTGTCTTACAGATTGGATTTTTTAATTATGTGAAAATTATACTAAAATACTAAAATTTGTCTTTTTTTTTTTTTTTTAAGTGCTGCTCTTGGGGCTTGAATTCGGGGTTTAAGCTTTCGCTCTACCACTTGAGCCATAGCTCCACAGCTCCACTTCTGGCTTTTTGATGGTTAATTGGAGATAAGTTTTTCACAGGTTTTCCTATGCAGGCTGTCTTTGAACTGTGATCGTTAGATCTCAGCCTCCTGAGTAGCTTGGATTACAGGCAGGCGCCACTTACATTTGACTTTTAAGTGATTCTAAAACTATCATATAATGAATGTGAATTATCTTCTGCCTGTCTTCCCCTCACCATTAAGAGATAAATTCCAGGGGGAGGGGGGGAGGCTGGGAAGGGATGTGAAGGGTAAACAAAGGAGGAGGCTGCAATGCTTGGTAGGAAATGTACGCATTATCCTGCCCATGTAATTGTAACTCCTCTGTACAGTATGTTCACAAATAAAATAAAATTAAATTAAAAAAAAAGAGATAAATTCCAGAGGCTACCAGGCTTTCAGTTACATTGTCACAGTGTATTTCAGATAAGCTTTGTATTCTGCATTTTTGTGGAGAATTTTAGTTTTAGTTTCTGTGAGGGTTTTTATTTCTCCCTACTGACTATTTGTTTTGCAAATACTCTTATTTTCAAGCCTCTGTGTACAAAACTGAAGGGGAAAATTCAAGAGAACTACTAAAGCAATCTTGGGGATATTATGTGAAGGGGCCTAGGGATATTAATGTCATATCTATGTGAAGCTTCAGTGACTAACTGCTGTTAGTCACTATTGTCTCTGTTGTATTCACTAATATTGAGTGAATGTTAAATGCATGCATGCATGATTTCATATTGGCAAATATGCCTTGTGGCATTCATATTCTTTTTTTTTTTTTTGTCATGGGGCTTGAACTCTGGGCCTGGGTGCTGTCCCTCAGCTCTTCAGCTCAAGGTTAGTGCTCTACCACTTGAGTCACAGCACCATGTCCCATTTTCTGGTGGTTTATTGGAGATGAGTCTCATGGACTTTCTTGCCTGGGCTGACATTGAACTGTGATCCTCAGATCTCAGCCTCCTGTAGCTAGGATTATAGGCATGAGCCACCAGCACCCAGCTCATATTCATTTTTAATTGAACTTAGAAAATGAGTTTGTTGCAAGGGTTAGAGGAAAGGGTCATATACCAAGGAATATGGGGAAATTGCCTAAAGTACATTTCTCCTGGCTCCTAGCTAGAACTAAGTCTAGTCCTTATATCTGTCCATGTGGGACATCGGGGCAGAGGGTTTGCATTTACACCCTCAGCTCGATCCCCTGCTCCTTGCAGGCGTATCTTTCTGGTTCTCTTTTCCTGTGGCTACTTTCCCTTGCCTTATGAAAACCCAACTAGGGTAGAAAACCCAACTCCTTTGACATCAGATTGGGCTACAGGAAGCCAATATTTCATTTAAAAAAGAAGAAGAGAAAAAAAAGAAGGAGGGAAGTGTAAGGAAAGAAAAAGGGAAGACAGAAGGGGCAAAGAAGAACAAATAAGAAACAACTGGTGCTCTGCTCCAGCTGATTCCTGTGCCAGGAAGGATGGCGCATCTGTGTTAGCACCTAGATTGCCTCAGAACAGCGCCCATATTCTGGGCGCAGGCCCAGTGGCAGATTTTAAGGCCTCCCGGTTTCCCACCCATTGGACTCCTTACCTACTCTGCATCTTCTACCATGATGACATCACATCTTCTATTCCAGATCCCACCTATCCCAAACCCAGAACGTCATGATCTTTCCAACCACATTCAAGCAATATTCAGAAGCCATTTTTTTATAATCCAATAATCCAATAATCTCATTGTTCCAAATATTTGACTCCAAATAATACATGCATACACTCTCCATGTGTAAATGGAGGTACAGACCCTGCCCATGAGCAATTGGCTCAGTCACAGAGACCTCAGTGGCAGCTGGGGACCCCGGAGCAGTGGGGAGGAGGGGGGGGACCAGGCAGGGAGCTGAAGAGCTGGGGAAGACACAGGCGCCAGAGCAGCCTACACTTTTGGTTCCAGAGAGAACATGAGAATGAAACTTGGGGTTTAGAGTTCTGTGGAATGAACTGCTTTCAAGAAACAGTTTTATCAGCTTTGGAAACTGACAGAGCAGTAAGAAATTCCTGTAATTTACTGGCAAGTTTTAGTATTTACTGCATTTTTTTTGTGATTAAATCCAGAACAATAATTCTTTGAACAAGTAAATCTTTCAGATCTGACAAATGATTCTAAAGAACTAAACTTTATTAGTTTGGGTGTGGTGATTCACACCTGTAATTCCAGCACTGAGGAGGCCGATCTGAGGGAGCACTGAGTGAGGCCAGCCTGAACTACACTGTAAGGTCCAAGTCAATCCCCACTATTAAGATTATTCCCAGGCCAGGAGCTGGTGGCTTACACCTGTAATCCTAGCTACTCAAGAGGCTGAGATCTGAGGATCTGGGTTCAAAGCCAGCCTGTGCAGGAAAGCCCATGAGACTCTTATCTCCAATAAACCACCAGAAAACTAGAAATGGTGCTGTGGCTCCAAGTGTAGAGCACTAGTCCTGAGAGAGAAATCTCAGGGACAATGCCTAGGCCCTGATTCCAAGCCTCATGACCCCCCCCCAATATTCCTCGTTTATTTTTTCTTTCATATTCTAAAGGAATAAAAATTCTGACTGGTCAACACACAGTGCTCTGCCCAGATTAATGGACTCTGTGCTCTGTTACCCACCCAGCCTGTCTACCTGGCTTAACCTCACCCTACCCCTCTGTGTAACACTGGGCTTTACCTGCTGGAGGCTTCACCCTCAGGACCTTAACTATACTAGAGTCAGTAAAACAGAGAGACCTGCTGAGTTACAGCAGAGGAACCATGACCAGGGTACCCGAATGTTGGCTGTGAGGGAGCTCCAGAGAGCTGAGCCAATGGCATATGTGATACTCAGAGGAGGCTGCGGTACCCCTTCACTCCCTCATACACCCCCAACTTCTCAGAAACAGTTTTCCCTAACAAATACCCATCTCTATTTCCTATCTCATAAATTGGGTTATTTAAATAAACCCACCATATTAGATTTGTTCCAGCTACATAGAGTCATGCTGCATTCAATTTTATGTAGTTCAAGATAAGAGATTATGAAAAGGAAAGGAAGAAATTAAAAGCCATAGCTATTAAGTACAGCAAAATTGAATGAATTGAATGGAAGTCCACTAATAGAGTGAGTCATAGAATTATTTAAAGCAATGTATACATCATACATACATTTATTACATACATAGATATTTATATAAAGAACATGCACATGCATACATGCTTTGCATGTGTTAGTTTATTTGTTTACGTATTTATAAATTGGGTCTCATTTCATTGGCCAGGCTGGTCAAAACTACCAATAGGTAGGCCAGTATCATCTCTCTGAGTAAGAAATGCAGACAAAGAGAGTAAGCATCTTGCCACCTTCCTAGCATTCTGCACACCGTATTGACTCAGACAAACAAGGCCTTTGGGCTCCAGCTAGTCTCCATGGTTTGTGTAAAGGCCTGGTCTCCTTTCACCATTATATAAGGGTCACTTAGTTGGTTCTTGACATTTACCAACATATGTTGACAAACATTTCTGAATTTCCCAGGAGTTCATGCATACCTAATAGTACTGACAATTGTTGGAGGCATTTATTTTAATGATGTTAGTTGTATGTTGTTGTTGTTTACTGCTTAGGAACTATCTATCATTTGGGGCTTTATTAAGAGCCACTTGCAGCCTTCACTGCTCAAGATAATGGTTACAAGAAATTCTGAATTAGTCACCTGTGGAGCCATTAAGATTTCAAAGCAAATTCCAGATAACCAAGTCATAGACTGCTTAGGAGAAAGATGTGTCACAGGTTTCAGTCATTGTGCTTTCACTTTGGTGATATTAAATTATATTTTGGTAGACTACTGCTAGAAATTGTATCCATTTTCAATCTTATGTAGTATCTCTTTGAGGAGAATATTTTAAATTAATCTAACCTCTGCGCATTTCCCGTTAAACCTTGTTCCCCTTGACCTTGAATGACCCAAGATGTACTGCCCTTCAGTAACTCAGAAACAGAGCTTGAGCTCTGCCTGGAACAAAGGGTGTGGAATCACTGGGTTCTGTGGGATTCTGGGATGGCTGGACATCTCTCCCTTCCCCATAGTCTCGGCCTCTCCCTTTCCACCTAGCCTCTCCAGCAGAGTAGCTGGATTCCACCCACACATGACAGCCCAGGGATCTCAGAACTGCAAAAGCAAAAATTGCCAGCCCTTTCTAAGATCAGGGTGAGCATATCATTGCCACTATCTTATTTATTAAGGCAGATCTCGGGCACCTCTGACACAAGAAGGAGTTAGATGGGCGCTGTGTGGGTCACCAACACTTAGAGGACTGGTTCATCGCAGCCACCAACTTCTTGGTGCACCACTTCAGTCCAAAAACTTTGGATGGGACGATATCCAAAGCACCTGGCACAGTGCTCAGCTTCTTTTGGGCTCCCAGTAAATGTTTGTTGAATGAATACAGGTGGAGCGGCTGTGCTTACGAGCTACAGCCCCACAAGGATTGCAGAAGTTCAGGTTTTTCTTTTTTCTTTTTCTTTTTTTTTTTTTTTGTCGGTGGTGGGGCTTGAACTCTGGGCTTGGGCGCTGTCCCTGTGCTCAAGATGAGCACTCTACCATTTGAGCCACAGCGCTACTTCTGATTTTCTAGTCTCACAGACCTTCCTGCCCGGGCTAGCTTTGAACTGTGATCCCCAGATCTTAGCTTCCTGAGTAGCTAGGATTACAGGCTTGAGCCACTGGTGCCCAGCAGAAGTTCGGGTTTTAAAGAAGAAATCAGAGCAACTACTTGCAAATTCATGTCAATTTGCTAACCCCCCAATTGCTACTCTGATGTGTTGGTTTCACCTCGTTAGCTATCATGCTACTTCTTTTTTTTTTTAACTGTATTTTTTTTTGTCTTTTCTTTTTGGGTACTGGGGATCGAACCCAGGACGTTGCACTTGCTAGGCAAGCGCTTTGCCACTGAGCTACATCCCAGCCCATCATGCTACTTCTTATAAGGCATCAACTACCAACTGTAATTGTTTCCTTTTCAAGAATCTGTTCCAAACACATAGGAAGCTAATAAAGAAATTACAGAATTTGCATCCTGTAAAAAGAAAAAAGAAAAAGATATAGTATCTAAATGACTAAGAGTGGGTAATAAACCTCTTGTTTTACAAAGAATGGGGGCTTGAGCACTTCCTGCCAAAGTTTGTGGTGTTTCCCAGGGCTCTGTTGAGTCTGAGTGCTCAGAAGGCCGCCCCTGACCCTGTCACACGGCTAGAACTCCCTCCACCCCTGCTTTCCAGATCTATAGGAGTTGAATTGGAGACATAGGTTGTAAGTAGCTATATCTCAGGTCCCCAGATACTGGGTTGCCACCACATTAAAAGTGGCTTCCTTGGAAAGAATCAAGGCTATGTGGAGGTATCAACCTGGAGTAGCTCCAACTCCCTAGAGTTACCAAGCTCTGTTAAAGCAGCTCCTAAGGCACTTAAGCGCTTTGAAGTCCCCAGGGTACGTCCTTTTCCAAGGAGCACTTTGCCAAGAGTCCTGGCACCCATTTGAGATGAATGTGAGAAATGGCCATGAAACAAGTTGCATCTCTCTCCCTCCCACCCCCACACAGCCCCAGACATTCAATCCACCACCACTGAGGAGCCAGCCAATTCCTGGAACTGTCTGGATGGTGGCTTTTATTAGGAGCCACATTCTTGAGTCACACAACCAGTAAGGCTTACTTAGTAAGTCTTTGCCATGTGTGGAATCCCAGTAGAAAGGAAGCTCTGTAAGTCATCAGATCCAGCTCCCTGTTTTCATGCAGCGGAGGGTCCCATAACCATGGAGAAAACATAGGCTTCCCTCTTGGTCATTTCTCCTCATGAGATAAAATAATATGATAATGAGGCTGACATGCCAAGGAGAGACACTTGGTTAATTCATCCAGGGAAGCAACAGGTAAGATTAGTGATTCAGTTCTGTGGAAGGATCTTAGGCAGAGGTGAGAAGCTGCTGCTCCTCTGCCTCTAAGGGGAGAATAAGAGGAAATGGGTTTGAAGAACAGCATGTGGAACCAAAAATAAACACGGAGAACTGCCAACCATCAGCATTATTAAGTCCTGGAAAAGGCAGCTCAAAGTCTTTAGAAACAAAACAAAACAAAAACGACAGGCTTGTGTAAACACAGTATCTCCAAGATCTCTCCAAGATCTTTCCATATTACCAATAGTTGTCTCTGGGTAAAGAGATTAGGAATGTAAACAGCATACTTTAACAATTTATTAATTGAAGATTAATTGAAGATTATTATTAATGATCAAGAACAGTTTTCATGAATATTTTTGTAGCTTCTAATTTTCAATAATAACTGCCTTTCTTTTCTGTGTTACTGGGGTTTGAACTCAGGACTGTGCTCTGTGTTACTGGGGTTTGAACTCAGGGCTTTGCTCTTGCTAGGCAGCATTCTACCACTTGGGCCATGTCACTAGTCCTTTTCTTCTTTAGTTATTTTTTTCCAATAGGGTCTCCTATTTATGCCTGGGTGGGTGGGATGGTAATCCTATATATGCTTTCCTTGTAGCTGGAATGATATGCATGTACTGCCATGTCCAGCTTTTACTGGTTGAGATGGATGTCTCACTAACTTCTTTCTTGGGTTGGCTTTGAACTGTGATACTTCAGATTCTCGACTTCCCAAGTAGCTAGAATAAGTATTTATAGAGCACTCTACCCAATAGGTGAATGCAAACTCATTTGAAGTTCCTATGGAAGTCATGATAGACTATAGTCAAAGAGGAAGTCCCTTGGGAAATTTAAAAGTCAAGCAAATTTTGTACTGAATAGAAGTGAAAACACAATACATTGAAATAGGATTGATTTAGCTAAAGCAATGCCAAGAGAATTCATAGCTCTATGATGTCTCTAAACACTTACCTCAAGAACCTAGGAATAGGGGCTGGGAAGGTGGCTCATTGGTAGAGCGCTTGCCTTGCATGCCTGAGGCCCTGGGTTCGATTCCTCAGCACCACATAAGCAAAAAGAAAAAAGCCGGAAGTGGCGCTGTGGCTCAAGTGGTAGAGTGCTAGCCTTGAGCTGAAGAGCTGAGGGACAGTGCCCAGGCCCAGAGTTCAGGCCCCACGACTGGACCCCCCCCCAAAAAAGAACCTAGGAATAATGTTGGGTGTATGACTCAAGTGGTAGAATGCCTCCTGACAAGTATAAGATCCTAGGTTCAAGCTCAATACTGTAAAAAAAAAAAAAATTAAAAAAAGTAAAATAAGCCATTTCTTTAAATATCCCATGTCATTTCACTGGAGAAGTCTACGAAATACTTAAAGAAGAATTAATTAATGTGAGCTAATTAAAATATCTATAAAAATTAATCTCTTCAAGAGAATAGAAGAAACACTTCTCAATTCGCTTTATGAAGCCAGTAATATTCTAATATTGAAACTGAAACAGGGGCTGGGAAGTTGGCTCAGTGGTAGAGTGCTTGCCTTGCATGCATGAGGCCCTGGGTTCGATTCCTCAGCACCACATAAGCAGAAAAAGCTGGAAGTGATGCTGTGGCTCAAGTGGTAGAACATTAGCCTTGAGTTGAAGAGCTGAGGGACTGCGCCCAGAGTCCAGGCCCCACAACTGACAAAACAACAACAACAAAAACTAAAACAGATTAGCACAGTAAAGGATTTATACACCAATAACCTTTCTGAATACAGACAAAAAAAACTTTAAGAAATACCAATAAATAGCATTCAGAATATATCTAAAAGTATACATCATGACTAACATAAGAATTTAAAGCTGGCTCAATATTTGAAAATCAGCCAATGTAATCCACCATAATAAACTAAAGAAGAAAAAAAATCACAGTCATACCAACTGATGTAGAAAAAACACTTTATAAAAATCTAACAATGATTCATCATTAAAAGTTCCCATAAAAGTAAGAATAGAGAACTTCCTCAATTTATTAAAGAGAAAAATGGTAGAGCTAACATTACATTCTCAATGCAAGGATTACAGGCATGCACCGCCATCCCTCATCTTCCATATGCTACAATATGAGTTCAGTGTCACTGGGTGATAAAGAGTTTTCAGCTCCATTATAATCTATAGGCCAATAGACTATATGCAACTATTGACCAACAATATCACTAAACAGTTTGGGATTATATATGTTAAGTGAAATTCCTATCAAAATCCCAGCAAGGTTTTGTTTGTAAACACATTTTTTGTTCTAAAATTTATATGGGGAATAAACTAGAAAAAAAAACAAAACAATCTTGACAGGAAAATGGAAGGAATACATATCATGTATTTTACTTGAATACATGATATGGCTACAGTAATCAAGGCTATAGTACTGGATTTATGGACTCTTCTTGAGTAAGAGACCATTCATCAGTGGAACAAAAAACTCAGACAAACTATGAACACCTAATTTTTAACAGTGGTATAAAAAACAGTTCAGTGAAAGAAATGTAGCCTTTAAAAATACTGCTTGCAGTCTGGGAGAATGGCTCAAGTGGTAGAGTTCCAGCAAGTCCCAAGCCCTGAGTTCAAACCCAAGTACTACCAAAAAAAATGTGGTTTGAGCAATTGTTCATTTATAGGTAAAGAAATAAACATTAAGCCACATATCACACCTTACTGTGAAGTGAATTGAACATGGGTCACACATCTAAATATAAATAAGGGCTGAAATTGCCAAAACGATGATTCATAAAAAGATAAATTATAAATTAGACTTCATAAAAATTAAAAATCTTGCTTTGTAAAATAATTTAAAAGGTAAAAAGACAACTTATAAGATATGAGAAAGCAATCGCAAACCATATATATGACAAAGTATCTACAATATACAGAGAAGTCTTAAAAATCAGCAAACCAAGAAAAACAGTATAAAATGTGCAAGACACAAAGACACATGTTATGAGCTGGGCAAAGTGGAACATGGATATAATCTCAGTACTTGGTAGGCTGAGGCAGGAAGATCTCAACATTGAAGCCAGTCTGAACTACATAATGAGATCTTGTTTTCAAGAAAAAAAAAAAAAGAAATATCACAGACGAGCATGTATCAATAGCAACGATGAAAAACTAGTCAACACGATTAGCCATTAGGGAAAATTAAAACTATGTGAGATATCGCTTCAAGTGCATCAGAGCAGCTAAGTTAAAAACAAAAAGAGTGGGGGGCTGAGAAGGTGGCTCAGCGGTAGAGCGCTTACCTTGTATGCATGAGGCCCTGGGTTCGATTCCTCAGCACCACATAAGCAGAAATAGCCGGAAGTGGTACTGCTCAAGTGGCAGAGCACTAGCCTTAAGCTGAAGAGCTGAGGGACAGCGTCCAGGCCCAGAGTTCAGGCCCCACGATCGGACCAAAAAAAAAAAAAAAAAAAAAGAATGTAACAGTTTTATTTGGAGTAGCCGAGAATTAGAAAACAGACAGGATATTCTTAATAATAATCACAACAAAAAACAAACTTTGCTGCAGACACTGCAAAATACTACTCAGTGACATGAATGAACAAACTATCAATATAAGCAACAATTTAGATGAGTCTCCATTGAATTAACCGAATGCAAATGATCCAGCCATATATACTATATGAGTACCTTTTTGTTTATTATTCTTGGGGGGAGAAAATGCTGGGGTTTGAACTCCTGCTCTCCCTTGGCTTTTTTTTTTTTTTTCGTTGAAGGCTGGTGCTTTACCACTTGAACTATGCCTCCAGTTATGGCTTTTTTGACTGGCTAATTGGAGGTAAGAGGAGTCTCATAGACTTCTGCCAGGACTAGCTTTGAAACATGAGCCTCAGATCTCAGCCTCCTGAACAACTAGGATTACAGGTGTAAGCCACTAGCATCCAGTCTATATGTACTATTCCTGAGATGGCAAAATTACTGAAGTGGAGAACAAATTGGTGTCTGCTAGGGAAAGGAAGAGGGGACATGGGAGAGAAATATTTGTATACCTCACATGTGTTCCTGGTGGAATCAGAGTGTTAGAACAGTTTAACAAAGTGACTACCAGAAAGCTGAAACATGTCTTGTTTGAGGAAGAACTAGGGGAGGGAGCAGATGATTGGAGAGAATATGGGGAGAATACAACGCAATACTCAGTGCACATACATGAAAATGGAACTAGGTAGCTGGAGATGAGTGAGATAGAATCAATGGGAATGAGGAGAATGATGGAAGGGTGATACTGATCAAGATGCATCAGACTCCCCCAATTGTCCCTTTCCTCCACTGTCTTCACTGTCTTGTTCCTCCTCTATTGTTATTGTTATTATTCAGCTGTGGGGCTTGAACTCAGGGCTTGGGCGCTGCCCCTGACCTCTTTTTGCTCCAAGCTAGCACTATACCACTGTGAGCCACCGCACCACTTCTGGTTTTATGATGGTTAATGGGAGAAAAGAATCTCACAGATTTTCCTGCACAGGCTGATTTTGAACTGTGATCCTCAGATCTCAGCCTCCTGAGTAACCAGGATTACAAGTGTGAGGCACCAGCACACAGCAATTATAATATTCTTAAGTGAAAGAGCAAGTTAGTGTATATTTATACGAATATAAACACACATACACTTCCATCAAAAAAAATGTGGGAAGTCAATAATTGCCAAAGTCTCAGTACTTATCTCTGTGTGAGTGGCTGAATGTTAAATCTTTTTCTTCTGCGTGTTTTTCCATGGGCTGTAGATATTATTTCACCTATGACTAAATATCAAATACACCAAGGGATATAAAATTAGCTGACTGGTAGTTGCTAGTTATCATTCAGAATATCACTGAAAGCTGAATGAGGCTGGAATTTAAAAAGTAATGTTTTTTATTCTTGAAACAAAACCAACAAATTATCCATTTAAAAGCTGACTACCCCCCACCATGAAGAAACCAAGAAAAATACCATTATTCTTAGCTTCCTGATATACTTCTATAAATGTTTCACCTTCTACTTTCTAGGCACTTTCTTTAACATTTAAAAAACATATACTTTAATAAGTTTAAAACACAAAAAATTTGGTAAGCTTGTGGAGAAGCTGACAGATAGGTAAATTAGGAGATACAAGTATCCATCTATATTTCATTTTCTATATTTAATTTTCTCAGGATATTGATTAAGGTTGTTTAATATATAGTTTTGTACTTGTCATCTTGGAAGTGAAGTCCTTTACTGCAAGGACAATTCTTTGATGATAAACAGCAGCCTCAATGATTATTCTGGACCTCCAAGTTGGATCTTCTTGAGATCTAAATTTCTTTCTGTGATTTTTAATATTGCTACGGTGTCTGGTGGGCCTTGATGCATCAGATCTGTTGATTTACTTCCCTCAGCATGCTGGGGGAGCAAAGAAGAGTGAGGCGGGAGCCCGGCCAACCTCAAAGCTTCCAGTGTACTGTCTCTTCTGGTAGGAAATCTTATTAATGGAGTGTGTGGCTTGACTGCATGACCCTGTTGACAGATACCATCTCACTGCCCATCCTAACCCCCGAAGGGGCAGCTTCCAGGGAACTTTCTAGGCACTTGTGTTTTGCTCTTCGTTCTCTTCTTTATAAGGCAATGATTCTGAACTGTCATTATTTTCTATAAAGACTCAAAACAACTCATTGATGAGAATTTGATTTAAAACACATTCTGATAATATTTCTCCTCTCGCAAGATGTTTATTGGGAATGTCAGGCCACTGTTGTTTTTTTTTAAAGAGTTTTCAGCTTGCCAGATTTTTTTGGCTGATGGTGCACCCTTCTACAGAAGAAAATTTTGCCTTGCTGAGACAAAAAAAAAAGAAAAACTTTTCAGAATTGGGATAAAACTCTCTTACTTAAAAAGAAAATATGTGAGTTGTATCTTTTCAGGGCATTTCATGGTTTCTTTCCTAGTGATGCATCTTCAATATTCTCAGAACTGACCTAAGTCATCAATGGCTTTGTCATGGGTGAGTCTTATTTGGCATAAACCTTCCTGATGTCAGGATTGCAGGTAAGAGCAATAGGAAATGCTTTTTCTTAGGCTTTTACAGTTTATCTGCCTTATTGTTGGATCATCAAGCAATTTAGATGCCTGTCCATTGCTTCTAATGGACATTTACCTTCTTCTCTGCATGAGCTTTTATTGCATGCAGCATCATCTCAACTTCATTGCTATAATTGATCTATGGCTGTCTTGCTTATTAACTCCTTTCTACATTTTCTCAATTTCACACATTTTCCTTCAGTTCTTTAATACATAAAGTTAGAGAAGACAAAAGATGATGCCCTTTACATACATGCAAATTAGGAATCTTTAATTTCTGATTTACTCATTGAAATACTGCAATTTCCAGGTAGCAGTTAATATATTATATTCAAACTTTATGAAATGTGGCATTCTTCTAACAATAAAAATCTCCTTACGGAATATTTGTCATTGTATATGCTGTATTGTTGATTTCATGGCTGGCAGGGGAAAACTCTGATTGGACTGGATTTCTCATTTGGCTCCCATCACATGACCCTTCTTCAGTTTCTGGAATGATCAGGTTGCTTCCATAGTGTGCAATAGCTTTTGCATTTGCAGCTGGTGTAGCCTGGATCACTTCCAGTTGTTCACATGGCCTTCTTCCTTCACCTCCCACAGAGAGGACTTCCTTGGTCTAGTTAAAGCTTTACCTCCCATTAGTCCCTATTTCTCCTCCCTTCTTTATATTCCCCATAAGACCTACTACCATTTAACATGGTACATTCTGCTTGTACTCTGTCTCCGTCTTCTAGAAGGTGAGCTCCCTGAGGTGTGGCTCCTGGGTCCTGTTGAATCCCAGTGCCTAGAACAGTAGCAGCTTCCAGTAAACCCAGTGATCTCTGCCTTCAGCTTTCTGTTCCCCAACCCAATCAGAAACCTGCAGGACCACTTTCTGGGAAAGTCCTGAGAATGCGATTACTGGAAGGCCAAGTTCTCTAAGGGAGAACAGCAGAAGTGAACGAGGCACAGCATATTTTTCAGCTTGTGAGCAACTTGTTTGGATAAAACATTATCTTCTTGTGAAGTAAATCACCAGAATATTGGGTGACTGAGCCATAAACCTCCCCTCTACCTCCTCTTCTTGTCCCCAAACATGTAATCCAGGGTCATTGTGGTATTGATAGGAAATTGCCAAATCATACCATTTTTCGTGTCAGTTCAAGGGAAAAAATACAAATTAAAAAGACACAGAGCAAAAGGAAACATTTGAAGTGTTTGTTCTTATTTAAAGTGCCATTATTTTCTTTTCCCCCCTTCAGATAAAATGAGCTGAAACATGTTACAATAGGCAAGAAAGTAGGCTGGGAGGAGAGCTTCTCTTACTCAGAGGAGCTGGTGTCCTTGTGCTTCAAAGGAGCTTACCATTAGGGAGGGGATAATATAAATGTGAGTGTATTACTTATAAGTATGAAACATTTGAAGACACAAAGGTTCCCCCAAAATTAAAAAGACAAAGAAACTATAATTCTTCCAATACAAGAGAAAACCTACCAGCTTGATGGTATCTTTTTCCAATTGTTAAAAATATACATTTTTATATATGCATTTATACCTTTTAATCTTCATTTTTTTCTCACTTTACTTCTTATCAAGTAAATCATCCAGGTGACACGATATACAATATTCTACACCAGAGCAATAACAGTTTGGTAAGCCAAGTAACTATAATTGGATACTTATGTTGTTTGTTTTTTCAATTTTTTTCATTTGCAAACATTAAACACTTCTAGTGAATATGGTATTCTTTTCCTTCCTGAATCTATTTGATTATCTTCGTGGAATGAATTTCTAGGCATTGGAAAGCAAAGTCGAAACTGGTAAATTTTGAGAGTCACAATAAAATTGCTTTCCAATAGATTTGTACCAATTTACACCAGGCCAGTGAGCACCAATTTGCAGAAGGTATTTTTCTATTATTTTAAAAGGATTTTTCATTCAAGTTTCTATCGATCTATCTATCTATCATCTATCTACCTACCTACCTACCTACCTACCTATCTATCCTTTTTTTCCTGATTCTTTCTTCTACTGGAAAATGACAATTTATTGTCACATGCAATTTATCTTTCTGGGGAGGTGGTAAGAGAAGGCTGTCTCGATATTTTTCTTATTTATTGCCGTGGAATCTATATAATAGGAATATTCACTTTCTTGTATGCACTTCGTTTTCCCTATCTGTTTAAATTTCTAGTTACACTACTATTTAAAACAACATAACACCTTCCTTTACTTCAGATCTTACCAAAGAAATTTTATCACAGATATTTTTAGACAATCCTCTCTTTGTCATATCCCCAAGACTGTAATAAGGATTTTTATTACACCAGTCTCCCTGATTTTTATTTCTGACTTTAGTCATCTATTCATTTTGTTGTGAAACTGATCTCTTCCCTGAATGCGAACTAACTAGTAAACTGATTCCTTTAAATATATTGGAAGAACCCCTTATATAGCAACTAGACTTAACTAATAACGAAAAGTTCTGTGCAAGCAAGGGAAAGACACAGAAGGCACAGCTCCAGTGGCTCATGGAAAACAGAAATGTGGTGATGCCCAGGCTGAGGCATGGGAGTCCCCATGACAAATGGCTCATGATATTTTACCTTGTCCTCTCTGTTCATAAATAACAGTGGGAAGGAAACAACTTCTCAATATTATGACCATTTGCTCCAGATGTTTTATTTTGTTGAATCCTGTTAACATTTTCAAGAATGCAGATCCTCAGCTAATGTCCTGCAATAAATGTATTGAGCATTTTTTGTGAAAAATGCAGATTTTATTCTTTTTAAATTTTTCTATGTTTTTATTGTAAAAATACTGTACAGAGGGGTTACAGTTACATGAGCAAGTTATCCAGCATTGTTGCCTCCTCCTTTGTTTGTCCCCTACCATCCCTTCCCTCCCACCTCCACAACTACCCCCCCACAAAGTTGTAAAGTTCGTTTTCCACATAGTGTCTTGTACATCTCATTGTTACAATGGGTCAACCTTTATCCCTATTTAAGCATTTTGCTTTTCCCCTTTCCCTCCCCAAATTAGAGAAGTGTATAGACAAGATGCAGGGCACCAACATCAAATACAGTGAAAACAGTAGTAATACCGTGGGGGAGGAACAAACAAAACAACAGCCAAAAAATCACATGGCACATTATATATATGTTAGAAACAATAGCAAGAAAGAAAAAAATATTTGTGTCCCTATCTTGGGGTTCATTTCGCTTAATATCATCTTATATGGTCATATGTACATAGCTTTTGACCTTTTCTACTTGTTCTACACATGTACTAGTTATTGCAAATAAGGGAAACCATGGGACCTAAGTTTCTTTAGGCCTGGCTTACTTCACTTAATTTTTTCCTAAGTCTTTCCATTTCCTAACAAATGAGGCGATGTCATTCTTTCTGATGGAGGCATAGAATTCCATTGTATATACATACCACATTTTCTTGATCCATTCATCTACTTTTTTTTTTGGTCGGTTGTGGGATTTGAACTCTGGGCCTGGGCACTGTCTCTCAGCTCTTTAGCTCAAGGCTAGAGCTCTACCACTACAGCCACAGCGCCACTAACGGTTTTCTGGTGATTAATTGTAGATAAGAATCTCATGGACTTTCCTGCCTGAACTAGCTTCAAACCGGGATCCTCAGATCTCAGCCTCCGAGTAGCTAGGATTACAGGCGTGAGCCACCGGCGCCCAACCTGTAATGAGTATTTTGTTGACTGAGTGAGATTAGAAAAGTTCCAGCCGTGGGGCAGCGGACTGATGAGATTAAGAGAGATGAGAAGAGAAATGTAGGCAGAAAACCCACTGCAGAACGGCTCTGCTGACAGCCTGGCGGGTGTAGGGTCCGTGGCATCGTGACCACGCCCGCCGGCATCCAACCTGCCCCAAGGCCGTCTCCAGCCCCCTTCCCTCCGCAGCAGCAGTGCCGGGATCGCCTCTCTTTCCAGCTGGCAGCCGGGTGACCGAGTTCAGGAAAGCGCCTCTGGAGACGGTTCTAAGGGTTGGTCCTAAATGCCGGTTTAGATTCGTCGGTGCTGGACGGGGAATCAGAAGAGCCAGTCCCCGGTCTCCACGGCGGCCCGGGAACTCCCGGAGCACCTCCGTCCCGGGTCCCAGCGCTCCCGCCGAGGTGCGGCTCTCTCTCCGCACGCCCGCAGCCCGCACCCCGCGCACCGCTAACCGCTCGTTTGAGTTTCCTTTCCTGGGCACCATCATCTTGACCTCACACCGCAGCGTGAGCGTGGTCCCCACACGCACACCCGTCACCTTCCTCTTGGGAAAAAGCAAAGGATCTGGTCTAGGCGGGCGGACCTAATCCCCGAATCCGCCCCGAAGGAAGCTCCACGCGGCAGATTCGATCTCAAGGAGGCCTGGGCACCACGCTTTCGGCTCCCCGGCCCGGGACAACCACCTCTGCCCACCTCCAGCTCAGGGAATTCACGCTCGGGGCCGGAGCGGCCTCCGCCCTCCCACAGCCCAGCGGGACGGGGCAGAAAGTCCCGGGGCTGTCCTCGGGGGCGCAGGCCGCGCGCGCTGCCCCGGCGGCGGAAGGAGGGCGAGGGGCACCCAGGGGACAGAGGGCGCGGAGGAAGCGCCCACGGCCCGTGACGCGGCTGCGAGCCGGGGGACGGGAGCGGCCCGGAGCGGCCGAGCGCTCGGCGAGCGTGGCGGCGCCTCCCGCGCCCCGCGCCCCGCGCCGCAGCGTCGTCTCTTGGGGGTGGGCTTCACGTTCCCGCCGGGGTTTCAGCGCCACCACGTGACTTCCACGCAGCGCCCCGGAAAGCCGCCCCGGGGGTGGGATTTGCGACCCCGAGGTGCAGCAAGAGGGCGGGGAAGAGGAGGAAACGAGGCGGGGCGGCGCGCTGGGGACGGGAGCTGGGTGCGCGCGTGTGTGTGTGCGTGTGTGTAAGGGGGCGGAGTACCGGGGTGAGAGACGGGGCGGTCACGCCGCACCCCGGGAGCCTGGAGAGCGTGCGGGAAGCGTGAGGGGCGGGGCGCAGGGCCGCGGGGCCCGCAGGTGCCGGGCGCCGCGATGCGGGTGCCGTAGGCCGAGTCCCCCCCGCGCGCAGGGCGCCGCAGCCGGCGGGCGGACGCTCCTCCCGAGGCTGCGCCACGGGGCGGGGCGGCTGGACCAGCGCCCGGCATGTCGCAAGGGCTCCCCGCCGCCAGCAGCGTCCTGCTGAGGGGCGCCGCGGCGCCCCGGAGCCAGCCGCAGCCGCAGGTAGTGGGACCCGAGTGCAGGGAGGGGAGCGGACGTGCGGGCTCGGTGGGCGCCCCGGCGCGCTCGGAGGCGGGTGCGGGGGTGGAGGATCCGGGGACCCGCCGGGCGGGGGCGGAGGCCTGGACGTGCGCCCCGGCAGGTCCGCCCCGCGAGCGCGCGCGTGCGGTGCCAGCGCAGCCCCGGCTCGCCGTGGGCCCTGCGCCCGCGGGGCCGACTCCGGGGCGCACAGAGCTGACCCGGACCAGGCGCCGCGGTGCACCCCGGCACGTGGGCCTGAGCTGCGGGGATGGGCGCTCCATCCCTAGGCTGTGGAAGGCCGCCCTGTGCATGGCCTTTCCTACCGCCCCCCCCCCCTCTCCCCACCCCGAGCGAGGCTGGAGCACCCGGAGGAAGGAGAGGAAAAATTCAGCCCGAAGAGCTTTCTGTCCCCCCTTTCATCCCCCCTTGCTGCCAACCGAGTGGGGAAGGTCGGACGTCTGTCTGGGATGTGGGGGGGGGGGTGAGTCATCCGCAGTGCACCCCCACCGAGTCAGCCCCCTGAGCTGCCCCCAACAGCATTTACTATACTCATAGCAGACTGAGACTGGGTTGTCTGAAGAGACCAGGCCTGTTGGAAACTTCTCACCCAGTTGGTTTAAGACCAAGAAGGGGATCTTTTGGTTCTTCTTCTTCTTCCCATCCCCACCCCCAATTTGGTGTCCAGCACAGAATGTCATATGGTAGCTGTAGAAATGGGAG
The DNA here is from genome assembly GCF_024711535.1 of Dipodomys merriami. NCBI lineage: Eukaryota > Metazoa > Chordata > Mammalia > Rodentia > Heteromyidae > Dipodomys > Dipodomys merriami. The sequence continues at coordinate 5,181,214 of NW_027204604.1, forward strand.
CACTGGTCTGAGTTTGAGTCTTGGCTTAACCACACAGGTTGAATAACCTTGAGCAATGTGTTCAACCTCTCTGACCTTCAGTTTTCATATGTGTGAAATGAACACACATCTCTGGATTTTTCTTTTCTTTTCTTTTTGGCCAGTCCTGGGGCTTGAACTCAGGGCCTAGGTGCTGTCTCTGAGCTTCTTTGTGTTCAAAGCTAGAATTCTACCACTTGAGCCACAGCACCACTTCTGGCTTTTTCTGAGTAGTTTATTGGAGATAAGAGTCTCTCAGACTTTTTCTGCCTAGGCTGGCTTCGAACTGCGATCTTCAGGTCTCAGCCTCTGGAGTAGCTAGGATTACAGGCGTGAGCCATCAGCACCTCTCTCTCTGGATTTTTGTAAGGACTAAATGAGATACACATGATACACAAACATCTAAAGTCTGGCTTACCTCTTTTCTCAAATGTTGTCTTCATTTCTATGTGCTATGCTGTTATTTGTTCTCTTTTTATGCCATTTTGTTGTTGCATATGCTGAAAATTCTTACTAGCAGTAGCTTGGGAAGATGATGTGTCTTTTTTATTTGGAATATAAGACCACCTAAAATGATTAATGAAATTGCCACTTTTTTTCTGGTATCAAGATTTGCTTTCCATTAAAGTTAATACTTGAACAAACCTCTGGGTTTTTTGTTTGTTTGTTTTTGTTTTTTGTTTTTTTGTTTGGTGCTGCTGATCAAACCCAGGGCCTTGTGCATGTAAGATAAGCACTTTACCATTGAGCTATATTGCCAGCCCCGAACCTCTTCTTTTAAAGTATTTTAAGAAGTACCCACTCACCAGATCTTCTCTTGAAGTTCAGGAAAGCAAATACTACTATCCTTTCCCATGTTTTCTATAGTGAGTCATTTTTACTATGGTAGACACATTCTTTTTTTCCTGCCTGCCTGTTACACCTGTTGAAGAATTTGACACATTTGGTTAAATCTCACATATCACTGAGCACTCTCCAGACACATCATAACTTTGCTTTTGGATTTATGCTGACCTCTGAAACAAAATGTCCGCGACATGTTGTCCCACACGTCCAAACGAGCACATCTTCAGTGGTGTCCCAGATCATTCCGTGGGCTTGTAGAGTTATGTGGTTAAAATTAGTTATAAACGTAGAATCATGATTCCACACAGTATCAGAAGCATCTCCTAGGGCATGGTGGTTTACTGCTGGCACATGACAAGTTCCAGGTAGCAGATGCCCCTGACTTTGCCACCACAACTCTTCCAGGCACACGCCCTGTGGGGTGGAGGTTTAAAAACTCTGGTTTGGAGGCCAACAGACCTGAGTTCCACTTCCCACTCACCCCCTTATAGATTTGATACCTACCGTCAGTTCCTTAACCTGTCTGAGTTTCTTATTCCTCATATTTATATTTTTAATTTTTTGGTGCTAGGGATCATCAAATTTAGGTCTCAACACAAGTGCCCCACCACTGAGCAAGTCCCAAGCCCTCTTATTTTCTCTCTCCCCTCCCTCCCTCTCTCTGTATGTATGCCTGTCCTGGGGCTTGAACTCAGGGCCTGGGCTCTGTCCCTGAGTTCTGCTTTTTCCACTCAAGGCTAGTGCTCTACTACTTGAACCACACTTCCACTTCTGGCTGTTTTGGTGCTTAATTGGAGAGGAGTCTCATGGACTTTCCTGCTGGGGTTGGCTTTGAATTGCAACCCTCAGATTTCAGCCTCCTGAGTAGATGGTATTCTAGGCCTGAGCTACCAAGCCTGACTCTTATTTCTCATTTTTAAAATGGTAGTCACAGTACACATTCCTCAGGATGGTGGAAGATTAACTCCTCAGCAGACAGTGAGCACCCCTTAAAAGGTAGCAGGCAGGCTAGGAGTGTAGCTTAGTGGTAGAGTGCTTCAGTTCCTTAGTACCACATAAACAGAAAAAGCCAGTAGTGGCACTATGGCTCAAATGGTAGAGTGCTGGCTTTGAGCAAAAGAAGCTCAGGGACAGTGCCCAGGTCCTGAGTTCAAGACCCAGGACTGGCAAAAAAAAAAAAAAAAGGTATCTGTCTGCTGGTGCTAGTCTGCTGGTGTAGAAGGAAGAGGTGCTGTTGAATGAAGTGAAATGGAGCTGGAGTAGCAACAGTGAGCGTCAGAGCCGGGTAAGGTGAAGGGCCTCTGCATCACACCTCTCAAATATTATTCCCCCAGAGCCCCGAGGATGATGACAGGAAGGTTCGAAGGAGAGAAAAAAACCGAGTTGCTGCTCAAAGAAGTCGAAAGAAACAGACCCAGAAGGCTGACAAACTCCATGAGGTGAGTGTATGGTTGGGGCTGAGTCATGTGAGCACCTTGGGAAGAAGCCACTGTCTGTTCTTACAGGAGGGTGAAATGGGGTGGGGGCGCTGGGTGATGACTTCACTGTCTTTATCATTCTCAGTTCTACGCATATCTCCCACTGCCACCCCACCCCCCATCCCGGTCATGGGGCTTGAACTCTGGGCCTGGGCGCTGTCCCCAAGCTCTTCACCTCAAGGGCAGTGCTCTATCACTTGAGCCACAGCGCCACTTCTGGTTTTCTAGTGGTTTATTGGAGATAGGAGTCTCACGGTCTTTCCTGCCTGGGCTGGCTTTGATGGGAGATCCTCAGATCTTGGCCTCCTGAGTAGCCAGGATTATAAGCGTGAGCCACCGGCACCAGGCTTATTTTTTTTAAATCTCATCCTTGAAGATTTTTCTTTTTCTTTTTCTTCTTACTTTTTATATTTATTTTTTGTTGGTCGTGGGGCCTGAACTCTGGGCCTGGGTGCTGTCCCTCAGCTCTTCAGCTCAAGGCTAGCGCTCTACCACTTGAGCCATAGCACTACTTCTGGCTTTTTTCTGCTTATGTGGTGCTGAGGAATCGAACCCAAGGCCTCATGCATGTGAGGCAAGCGCTCTACCACTGAGCCACCTTCCCAGCCCCCTTGTTGATTTTTCTGTTCATCTGTTCTAATGTGATCTTTCCACATTGATTACTAGGTAGGCCCTATGTCCTAGGCCTGTAGCTTCACCTGCTGCTTATATATCTCCAGATGGGTCTACTGCAGGCTCATAAGAGAATGAGAAGTCTGTTTGCTCTGAGATTTCTCTTCTCCCTGTATTCACAATGTAGTGGATGGACCTAGCTGGATCAGGAGCTTGATATGAGATCTGTTTGTTGCTTCCACCGCTAAACACCATAGGATGGGCCATTTATGAAGAATAATTGGGCTCACGTTTCTGGAGGCTGGAAAATCCAAGAGCATGATGCTACCATCTGCTCAGCATGAGAAGGGCTACCTCTGGACCATAGTGTAGTGGAAGACATCACACAGGCAGAAAGCAAACAGAAAGCTGGGCACCTGGCTCATGCCTGAAATGCATGCTATTCAGGAAGCTGAGATCTGGAGGATCACAGTTTAAGGCCTTGGCAGAAAAGTTGTTTAGATTCCATCTCCAGTTAACCAGCAGAAACAACTGGAGGCATGGTTCAAGTGGCAGAGAGTACCCACTGAGCTAGTGAGAGGCCCTGAATTCAAACCCCAGTAGCAGAGAAGAAAAGCCACTCCCATGACAAATTAGTAATCCATGAATAAACTAATATACCATAGGGGTAGAGCCCTCATGATCTAACAACCTCTTCCCAACACTGCTGCATTAGGGATCAAGTCTACAGTATATCGACCTTTAAAGGACATATTCAAACCACACTGGGATTTATCCTCAGTGATTCCCTTTTCCTTAATCCACATAATCTCCAAGGATATGGGAACTGCTCCACGTTAGCAGTTGGCCTTGAAAGCATTGAAGGTTCTATCTAAGGTACTAGTCATACCTCCATGTTGCCATCTCTGTATAACCAGCCTTCCCTCCCTCGCTTCCTCCCTCCCTTCCTTCCTCCCTTTCTTCCTCCCCAGCCTTGGACCATGATCCTCCTGTCTTCACCTCTCAGGAAACTGGAATTGCAGGTGTAAATTACCATGCCAAGCTTCCTGCCATACTTTCTTTCCCTCCCTCCCTTCCTCTATCCCTTCCTGTCTGCTTGCCTTCCTGCCTTCTTTTCTTCCTTTCTTTTCTTTTCTTTTTTGATACAATCCTAGGGCTTGAACTCAGGGTCTAGGCACTGTTCCTAGGCTTTTGTGCTCAAGGCTAGCACTCTACTACTTAAGCCACTTCTGGCTTTTTGCTGGTTAATTGTAGAGAAAGAGTCTTACCAACCTTCCTATCTGGGCTGGATTTGAATTGTGATCCTCAAATCTCATTCTCCTGAACACCTATGATTATAGGCGCATGGCACCTGACTCTGCCATGCTTTCTTGCCATAGATGATCTCAGCAAAATTAGTCAGCAGTTTGATGCAGGACATAGTTGTTTTCTGAAAACTTTTAACAACAAACATAAAACACATTTAGAAGCTGGGCGCCGGTGGCTCACACCTGTAATCCTAGCTACTGAGGAAGTTGAGATCTGAGGATCATGGTTCAAAGACAGCCTGGGCAGAAAAGTCCATGAGACTCTTATCTCCAACTAACCACCAGAAAACTGGAAGTAGAGCTGTGGCTCAAGCGGTAGAGCGCTCACCTTGAGCTGAAGAGTGCAGGGATAGTGCCTAAGCCCAGAATTCAAGCCCCATGACCGACAAAAACACACAAAAAAATTTAGAATTCACATAGTCCAGGAAGATATGAACCTCTGGTATAAATTCACAACATGGCTTAATTTATAACTGTCAGATTCTTTCCTGAAAGTAGATGGGCTGGGGCTTAGAAATAGTTGGGTCTCTAGAGTCAGGGAAAACCTTCCATTTTCCTCATGAGTTCTGTAAAATTTCCACAGAAGTCTCTGGCTGTGCCCTTTGCCTCTTTGGTTCTTTCCCTCTTGCTCTTGAAGCAATTACGATTCTAGCTTCATGTCACCCAGCAACCCCCAGAGGGGTTTGTGCATGGCCCTGTTTTCAGGTGTAGCTAGCTGCCCAGATTCTTCATCTCAGGAGTTTCCAGTCCAGGTCAGGTGCATTAAGGGTTATAAATGCTGAGTGATTATATGTACAGAGGTGACTGTGTTGGACAAGATCATTTCTAGAATAAGATATGATAGATATGTTCCATGAGCATTAAGACTGCTTAAGGGCAGAGTTTTGTTGTTGGGACACAAATAGAAGAGACAACCTCATTCATGTCCTCGGGAGGCATAGGATTTCTCACAGAAAGTATACTAGCTTCCTACTGCTGCTGTAACAAATTCCTACAAATCTGATGCTTTAAACTAACGAATTTACCATCTTACAGTTTAGGGATTCAGATATCTGAAATGTTTCTCACTAAGCAATCATCAAAGTGCCAGCACTGTTTCCTTGTTTGTTTGTTGTTGTTTTTCCATTTCTGGAGGCCTCCACATTCCTTGGCTTGTGGCCCCTTCCATCTTGTCAAGAAGCAAGGGCCAGTTGAGTCTTTCTCATGCTGTGTTACTCTGGCAGTGGCTGCATCATCACCAGATTCTTCTCTCACTTACAAGCACTGTCATGATCACATTGTGCCTGGACAATCCAGGATAATCTCCCCCATTTTATGCCTCTTAATATTACCTGCAGAGTCCCTCTTGCTAAATAGGCATCACCTTCCCAGGTTCCAGAGACTAGGGTATAGGCATCTTTGAGCGGTTGTGATTCTACCTTTCAGAGATGATAATGTAAGTATCCATGTAACTTTACTACCAAGTCCCCAAAGGACATACAGGTGTAGAGCAGATTGCATAACCAATAGAATTGAGGAGTGGTGTTGTGTTTGTTTCTGCTTAGCCTCTCCTAGAACCATAGAGCCCCTGGGCTATCCTGTTCAGTGGCTGGGTTGCTAGACAATTATACCAGTTGCCCATTCCAGAGCTGGGGCAGATAAATCTGAAATCCAAGCCTTTCTCCTTCTCTGTGGGGCTGGAGAGCGGGGTCAGGATATGCACCACTGGAAGATCACCTCAGCAAAGCTAGCTTTGTTGAAAAACACAGTTCCAAGGAAGTCAGGACCCTGGCTACATCTCTTTCCAGACCCCAGAGCTGTAGCCCTCACCATTCTCTCACTCACTGCATACAAGCATCACTGGTTAGAAAGAGTGGAGGAAGATGGGAGGGAGCAACTAGCTTTGGAAGATGGACTTGCATCCCACACTTTCTGCAGAAGAGGATGAATGTCATCTGTGAACCAAAAAGCACCACAAGAATAACCCCTCTCTGTTACTTCCTGGCCTTGTTCAGGAGGACATTATAGTTAGGGCAAATCTCTATTCTGCATGGGCAGTGGTGTGGTGGAAAGACAGAATGACTAACACTCTGTACTGGAAGTGGAGTGACTGGTCAAAGAAATGGGGTAAAGAATACTTTCACTCTGCTTCTGTGACTTGAGTGTAGAGCATTTAGCACACCACTGTGGGTTCTCACCGAAAACCAGTGGGACCTGGAGGGCTCCTGGATCACATCTAGGATAGAGAAAGAGAGAATACGACACCATGCATGGAAACTTTACAGCCTGAGGAATCCAGGGACCAGGAAGATAGTCTACTAGTAGCCACAGCTGCCTGCTACTCACTGGAGATAGTGACCTATTGAAAGAGCCTTCATAGGGGCTGGGAATGTGGCTTAGTGGTAGAGTGCTTGCCTAGCATGCACAAAGCCCTGGGGTCGATTCATCAATACCACATAAGCGCAGGAAAAGCCACAGGTGGCATGGTAGCTCAAGTAGTAGAGCACTAGCCTCGAGCAAAAGAAGCTCAGGGACAGTGCCCAGGCCCTGAGTTCAAGCCCCAGGACTATTCCACACTGATAAGGCAGAAGTCCTTACCATCAAAGTAGCTCTGATTCTTTACTTACACTTATTGAATGCCACAGAGGGTATGGGGCACAACTGTTCTCTTCGGCTCCTTTCATTTACATGCAGCATTTGTCCTTGGGTTCCAGTCACTGCTAGCACCCTGATAGCTCCATCTCTTCTGAGTTTCTTGGCCCAGTTCTCCATCATACAAGCCATCTACCTATCAAGAAGGGATGGGCCAAACAAAGGAAGTTAGAATTTTCCATGGGGTATGGTTGTTGGCACAGCTGTAATATGCAACCCTTTGTGTTTGATTTCCAATTCATTTCTTCTACACACTTACACCTATTATGGGGATTTCTACCTCCATTTGCTTCAGAACATCAGGTGCATGCTGGACTCTATTCACAAATGGGAACCAAAGGGGAGCAGCAGGAACTCTAAGCAAACAGAAAGGTGGCTCCGAAGTGGATCAAAAGCCAGGCACCAGTGGCTCACACCTATAATGTTAGCTATCAGGAGGCTGAGATGTAAGGATGTTGGTTTGAAGCTGGCTCAGGCAGGAATTTTCATCACTCTTACCTCCAATTAGCCAGAAAAAAAAATGGTGAGAGTGGAGGTAGGACTCAAGTGGTAGAGTGCCATCCTTGAGCCAAAAGGCCAACCAAGAACATAAGGCTGAATTCAAGACCTAGAAGTGGCACTAAAAGAAGTGGGTCAGGCTGGTTCAGTGAGGCACCCAAAGATGTCAGACTGAGAAAGAAATTTGAGTCAGAAAAGGAAAGCAGCAATGCCAGCTTCAAGAGCCCCAAATTTCACAAACTGATGAATTACTTGGGCAATAGGGTTATGGTATGTGCTGTCAGGTTTTTATCAGATACTGCCTGTTTAATGAGATGCTTCGTGCTCTCCCCACTGGGGTTAGAAACCGAGTATGACACTAATTGGCACAGCCCTTACTAGTGACATAATTTTTCTGCTGCTAAGTATGTTTTAAGGCTTGGTAAGGCCTCTAGTTTCTCCTGGTAATCACTGTGGGGGAATTTGGGCCCAGATGTTGCTAACTAAAGCAAAATTGCTGGTACTTTGTGACCTTGGATGTGTCACTACCTGTCAGAGTTTCCACCAGATGACATGAAATGGGGGCAGTGTATGGATATGTCCTCATGACTTGTGTGTGTGTGTGTGTGTGTGTGTGTGTGAGAGAGAGAGAGAGAGAGAGAGAGAGAGAGAGAGAGAGAGAGAGAGAGAGAGAGAGAGAGAGCATGCCAACCAGTACTGGGCTTTGAACTCAGGGCACTGAGCTCTCACTTAGCTTTTTGCTCAAGGCTGGTATTGTACCACTTGAGCCACACCTCCACTTCTGGTTTCTTGCTGCTTTATTGAAGATAAGAGACTCTTCAGGGTTTGTCTGCCTGATCTGGCTTGGAACTGCAATCCCCAGATCCCAGCGTCCTGAGTAGCTAGGATTACAGGTGTGAGCCACCAGCCCAGCCTCATGGCTACTTTTTCTGAACCCTCCTTTCCTTTGCACCCAAGCTTTTACTTCTTTTCTCTAATACCCACATCATCTCCACTCATCCCTAATCCTGTCATCTTCCTTAGAGAACCCTAGACCCTGGAAGACCCAGACACCTGTGTGTTCCTCCAGGCAACTTCTCAGAGAGGCCCAGAACAAGGCTTCTCAACTTCAGCACTGTTGACAGGGGCTGGCTAATTCCTTGTAGGGGCAGCAGCTGTCCCATGTGCTGTAGGACTTTGAACAGGATCCCTCACTTCCACCCACTGGATGCAATCTTACCCTCTTCCCCCACTACCCAAACTGTCCAGGGGCCACTAAATGTCCTCAAGTTCTCAACTAGGGACTACCAAAATTGCCACAAGTAAGAGCCACGCAGCTTCATTTCCAATTGGGATTTGCAGTAATTCCATCACCTCTGATTTTTATAGATTTGAAATTAGGAATTTGTATGAACTTTGTGCCAGGTTAACAAAATCCTGGGGTGACAGCACGGCGCCCTCAAACCCTCCCTCAGCTCTACAGGTTTTGAATGAGTTGGATCAACTCTTTAGAAAGCACATTGAGTTAAATGTTCTCTGCTAACTTTGCTGTTTGGGAAATGTAGCTGTTCCTTCTCAGTGTGAGGTGAACTTCCTTCTCTCCCTCTTGGTCCTAGTCTGTGATCTCTGGACTCTTCTCCCGGCTCCTCTTTTTCTTTTGGTAGGATTCATTTCACCTGGGGATTTTTTTTCCCACTTTTTTTTTGGTCTGGTTGTGGGGCCTGAACTCTAGGCCTGGGCGCTGTCCCTCAGCTCTTCAGCTCAAGGCAAGCGCTCTATCACTAGAGCCACAGCGCCACTTCTGGCTTTTTTCTTTTTGCTTATGTGGTGCTAAGGAATCGAACCCAGGGTCTCATGCATGCAAGGCAAGCGCTCTACCACGGAGCCACCTTCCCAGCTCTTTTTCCCACTTTTTATTCCCTTGTATTCCATTACCTCAGTAAAAGTCCCACAGTTATGTGTCAAACATAAATCCCAGAAAAGAAAGTCCCCGTGGAGAAGGCAAATGAGGGGCCTGGATAGCGCCAGAGACTTTCCGAGCAGAGCCTGGGGAAGCAGTGATGCCTTGGGAAGGTGAGAGGCCTCAGGGATCCTCATGGCTCTGGAGCCAAAGCTCAGTATCCTGCCACAGAATCAGCGCCTTGCTCTATGAGGTGACACGGTTGACACTCAAATAGTAAACAGAGTGAGACTCGGTGGACTCAGTTAAAGCCCTCCCCTTAAACTTTGAATCATCACCCACATGGAGATGGTGAAGCAGCACCCGTAGATGGGGTTTGCATTCTGCAAGCGGAGGGACAAACCCCAGTGGCTTAGGGCCAGCACAGGAGAGGCCAGAGCCATACACTGGCCTCTGTGTGCTCTCCAGAACGATGCACTATGTTCTGGCAGTGACATTTTCTTAGAACTGTGGCACATTGGAATGTGTGTCGGGACAGTGAACGGGAGGCTAGAGGGGCTGAAAGACCTGACCAAGGAACTCAGAGGCCCTAAGACAGTTGAACGTAAAGGATACAAATCTTGAGAGCTGGGGAAGGTGTGTGTGGGGGGGTGTGTGTGTGGAGAACAATAGTGAAAAAGCATTGGAGTTTCTATGTAGTTCCCTTAGGTTGAACCAAGCCAGATAGGTGGAATTGATGAGAGTGTATGACATTTTTATTTGTTTTTCTGCCAATCTTGGGGCATGAAGTCAGGACCTCGGTCCTGTCCCTGAGCTTTTGTGCTCAAAGTTAGTTCTCTACCACTTAAACCAAAACTCTACTTCCAGCTTATTTGGTAGTTAATTAGAAATCAAAGTCTCGTGGACTTTGAACCTTGATCCTCAGATCTCAGCTTCCTGAGTAGCTAGAATTATAGGCATGAGCCACTGACACCCAGCGATAGTATAAGATTTTAATCCACACACAAAGGAGCTTTCTAATAGAGCAGCTCAGAAATGACAAGGACAGTCCTTGGAAAGTGGGCATGCGTGCGTGCCCCAAGGTGTGAGCTAACATTATACATAAGAGGTTTATATTATGTTGCTCTACGTGAGTTGAATAAAGGGAAGTCTGTGATCCCTTTCAGTTCTAAACCTGTGTGAACCCTTACATACTGGAGAATTAAGAGGTGTTTTCATGTATTTGCTTGTGTAATCCACAAACACTTTATATCCCAGGTAGTAGTCTAGGTGCTTAGAGGTATAGTTCAGATCCCAACAGAGACCTTCAGGAAGCAAGTCATCAGTTGGGGATAGGTGGGGGCCCGGCCCAAAGAGGCTCAAGGGCATTTTTTGGAGTGATGGAAATACTCTCTATATAAACCAACTGGTCTAAACATTTATCAAGACTCATTGAATTATAGACTTAATATCCACACATGGCATTTTATGTAAATCATCCTTCAGACAAGCAGATCCAAAGTACGGTGCTCTCTTCCTTCATGACCATTCTTTTGTGGGAGAAGAAAAACCATAAGCCAATAAACACAATGGGAGAGGTAATGACAAAGCCTTCTAGGCAGGAGGTCAGCATTGGGGTGCAGGTTAGAGCTTTCCAGAAGTCAGAGGAAGGGAATGTGATTTCACAAATGTGTTTGTCCATGGTCTTTCTTCCACAGGAATATGAGTGCCTGGAGCAAGAAAACACGCTTCTGCGGAGGGAGATCGGAAAGCTGACAGAGGAGCTGAGGCACCTGAGCGAGGCACTGAAGGAACATGAGAAAATATGCCCACTGTTGCTGTGCCCCATGAACTTCATGCAGGTGCTTCAAGAGCCCGTGGCCAGCTGCCTGCCCCGATGAAGCCAAGGATGCTGTCCTGTATGGAGTGAGGAGCGTTGGTCCTTTACAAGCCTGAAAGAAAGGATTTCCACCTGCACCTGGGTACAGGGGCATCTGGCTGCACCTCTTCCTGGAAACAACCCAGCCAGTTGTGGCCTCTGCAGCCTGGCCTCCGCACAGCACCGTGCTCTGCCAACCCTGTACTCAGAGCCCTGGAGCGGCACATCCAGGAGGAAGGCCATCCTCGGGAATCACTTCTTATCCATTTTGGCAGCTAGTGAGAAAGGATTATGTAGAGCGTTAGGTGATCTGATGGCTGAGAACAAGGCTTGGATCTTAATTTTTTCTTGGCATTCCTGGGGCCTGAACTCAAGGTCTAGGCGCTGTCCCTGAGCCTCTCTGTGCTCAAGGTTAGCATTCTTACCACTTGAACCACAGAACCACTTCTGGCTTTAAAAAAAAAATAGTTTATTGGAGATAAGAATCTCACGGGGACTTTGCTGCCTGGGCTGTTTTTGAACTATAATCTCAGATCACAGCCTCCTGAGTAGCTAGGATTACAGGCATGAACCACTGGCGCCCGGCTCTTGGATGTTAAGAATAATAAAAAAAAATTATACCCTCACTGCTGACAGAACCACTGTGGCATACCCATATCCCCCACAAACCAGGGAAAATAAAAATCTTTGCACTGACCATCTGAAGCAAGAACTCTACTACCTAATGTGTGGGAGGAGCTGATGATATATGCATTTCAGCCTTCAGGAGTTAATGGCACATAGCTAGATTTTCCAAGACTGACCAGACCCATGGCTACAGACCCCAAAAGCATGAGGGTCACTGAGACCCTCAGGGCAACAGCTCCTTATAAGGCCAACCTGCCCTCCTGTCTTAGGGTGTATTTTCACTTTGCTTTGCATTGATAAAGTGGCTCCCACTTGAGTCTCCTCTGTTCGTCCTTGAATTCCTTCTTTGATGACACCAGCAACTCTTCCTGCCCCTTACCCCCAGTGAACTGAACTCAGTAACATTAGTCGGTTCTGCTGTTTTGCAGGATTTCTTGAATTTGGATAATAAAAATGACACTTGTTTCTCTTGTCTCTTGAGTGCTTGGTTAGGTGTAGGATCAGTTCCTCTTCCTGGAGAGGTCATCTTCTGTCTATTCAGGATGCTTCCCTTTCTCCTCCTCCTGCTCTTCTCCACAGCCACATTTATGGTGGTTAGGCGAGGCACTCTTGGAGGGAACTGTGACAGAACATAAGGGAGTGGGCCTGCCAGCCCCCCTTAGCCTTTTGGAAGTCATTGATCCATATGGGTTGCTAAGGGGTGGGCTGGAAATGACTCACATGTCTCTTAGACTTTGTGTTCCACTCTATCTTTGCCAACTCTCACACCATGCTAGACTGTCACACCATGCTAGTATTTCAGTGCTTGTATTTCAGGTTGCTTTTTTTTTTTTTTCTCAAGCCAGTCCTGGGGCTTGAACTCAGGGCCTGGGTGCTGGGTACTCAAGGCTAGCACTCTGCCATTTGAGCCACAGCTCCACTTCTAGCTTTCTGGTGCTTAATTGGAGATGAGTCTCATGAGCTTTTCTGCCCAAGCTGGCTTTAACCCTCAATTTTTAGATCCTAGTCTCCTGAGTAGCTAGGATTACAGGTGTGAACCACTGGCATCTTGCAGACAGGTTGGTTTATCTTAACTATTCTGTACACTTCCAGAGCACCTGTCTGTGCTATAAGTTATAAGATTGGAAGACAAAATCATATTGATCCAAAATCTGTTCCCTTAGGCAGATAAGAAGAGGAACAATTTTCCTTCGCAAATCCTGTCTGACTAGTCTCAGAAAAATAGAGAACAATGCCAACCTAAAATTGGGCCCTGGTCAGGACTGTCGCCCAGGTAAGTAGCCTGTCTGCAAAGGGTGGGCTCAAAGCCAGGTCCTAGGAGCCTATATGGCTATGAGGATGAACACAGGAAGCGCGTCTCTGCAGGCAGGTGTTGGGCTGCTACCATCTGTCAGCCCCAGCCCTCCCCTGGCTGTGCAGGGAACACTGGCTTTTGAGCTTATCCTGTGGAACTTTCATGATCTCGAGGCTCCTGGGTCCCTCTAGTTGATCTGAATTTCAAATTTTAGCTATTCTGATGGTGTGCTGGTCCTTCTCTGACCCTCTGTCCCTCTACAGTCACTGCTGTTCGGCTGGCTGCCTGTCACTCCACTAGTAACTCCTGGTCTCCACGTGGATGGTTCCATGAGCCTGCTTTTCCTTAAGCTCTGTCCAGCTTGACTTTATAGCCTCCTCCTTTTACCACACAATAATACAGTGATGATTTTCTCTGTGCCTCCAAGGCTTGGAAGCCCCTTAGCTCCTTTACTTTGGCCAGCAGACTTGAGGAGAAGATGCTTGGAGGGTAGTGCTCTGTCCCAGAGACAATGGCCAATGGCACATCACTGCCGCTGCCTGGTTTCATGCATTGGCCAAAACGCAGACACAGGGCCTCACCCAGCTACAAGGGAGGTTGGGAAATGAAATTTGAATTAGTGCTGGGGCATAGAAGAAGGAACTGAGTTTGATAACTGTCAGTCTCTGGCATAAGACCCAACCTTTACCCAAGCCTCCTCCTGGAAACTGCTCACCTTGAGGCCTCCAGTAAGCTTTGTTTGTTCATCTAATGGGTGGTCTCAGGCCTTATCTCCATTTACTTCTATATATCCCTGTCTTCTTCTCAAGATTAAGGGTGAGCCAGTCCCTAACTATCTCTATGCTGGTAATGTCCACCTGCCAGTTCTCTGAACCCAGCTGTCTCTTGAGGACAGATGTGTACATCCAGCTCCAAATTAAGTGTGTCTAAGAGAACCAACAGTGCCTTGTGTTCCTCGTGGTCCATGCTGTGTTCTCGTGTCATCCTCCTCCTATTTACTCCCACTGTCTTCAAGCTAATCTCCAAGTCCTGTCAGTTGTCTTCTGAATATCCCCAGACCCATCCACTCTTGTTCCAATATGCTGATTGCTTTGTTTTGCTGTCAATAACGTTATTCAGCCTACAGAGCACGGACAGATCCTCTCACAATAACACAGACAAAACAACATTCAAATGAATTGCTAAACTCAGGGGGGACTTCTCCCTGGTTATTATGTGTTTATTGAAGTTGAGCTTGAATTTAGAAAGGGCCAAACTCCTGCCACTTCTAACATGAGGCAGGGAAACAAAACTAGGGTAGCCCAAGGTGCTGGGAATTAAGTGCTCACCAAGATAACCAAGAGATAGGATGAGAGTGCTGAAAAGCCAATTTTCACTGAGCTGAGAAGATACATATTGTGTATAAAGGTAAGAAATGATGACTTCTTTTCCAGAAGGGACATGGACACATTGCTGCAGATTGGGTTTGCTTGGTAGTTATTTGCACTGTTGCCTGCACCCAGTATTTGGCTGAGGACTCAAGTGTGTCTGTCTGCTGGGCTGGGGGAAGGGAGAATGCTGAGAAAGGTCCCCTCTGCATAGAAAGTGTGAGAGAGGGAGGAAGCCCTTCCCTTACACCCACACAGCCACACAACTTCCTGTCCGCAATCCCACCCTGTATTGCACCAACCTAGCCTTCAAGCTTGGGGTTTCCATCACTGAATCAGGCCCCAATTTGGGCCTCAAACCTTGGTTAAGAATGGTGACTCTAACGGACAGGAAAATAAGAGACTCAAAAGCCCCTCTCTGCTTTCCCATCAATGCTAGGGTCAGCACAACGCTGGGTGTATTTACTGACAGAAGACTGTGGGCTTTGCCTCAGTGAGAACTACAAGAAAAGAGGAGGCCTCAACTTTCATCGGCCTGCCTTCCACCCTTCATACTCAGGAAGTCTTAGCAAGGCCATCCAGGCCTCAGGAAGAAGGCTGATCAGAGAGAACAGGGAGCAGAAAGAAGAAGAAAGAGGAGAAAGGAGAGCAGAAGGAAGGAAAGGAGAAAGGGAAGAAGAGAGGAAAGGAAATAGAGAAGACAGTGGAGATTTTTGAGCTCTGAACCTAATGCATCCTTTCTCCTAGGGAGGTCATGCTGAGTCCCAGAACACTATGCCGTTGGAATCCCCCTCTTCATCGTGTGGGGGAGGGCTAGCCAAGGTCAGAATCTATGGAAACTGACCTATGCTTGGAGACATAGAGACATTTCTGACTTGCCCATCTGGAAACTGACCACCTTGATGAAATTGTCTCAGCCTATCAGTGTGGTCGACACCGCCACCTTAGACATCACCATCATTATTAGTCTGGCAGGCGCCAGGGGCCTCAGTCGGCTACACTTGGCTGGGCCAAACTTGGAGTTTTGAACTGTACTCAGAGCAGATTGTCTCTTGAGACAGCTCACCTGCACTTATGGGTATTCTAGCATGGCTTTTTATTCCTGGTACAATATTCTTAAGAAGGCCAGACATGTCATCACAGATCAAACCAAAGTCTACTACTTGCTAAAACTTTTAACCACAGCCAGGGAGAGGCCACAGTGTTTGTGTCCTGAAATACCAGAAGTGTTCTTGGAACGTCCCTGATTTCCCTTAGTAATATACTACCTATCAACCTATCCAAGACTCTAGTAGAACAAGTTTAAAGGTTTTTTTTGTTTTTTGTTTAAAGTTGCCTAAGACTAGGACTCAAACTCACTATCACTTTCTTCTTGGTACTGAATTTGCTGTGCAACATCTGAACTTCACAGTGACAGGTTCTGTGGACAGTTGGCTGTTTCCCCAGCACTCAGAAAGACTCTGTTTTAAAGCATCCCATTTTCGTGGAGTGTCCTCAGAGCCTTTCCTCTAGACCAGGCCAAAAAGTACCTTCCAGATGTCACAAAACCACAAATGGTTCAGTTCATCAGACAGTACTTTTTGAAATTGAGAAAGGAGGCAAGTTTGAGAAATACTGGTTGTGGCTATTGTTGTAAATAAAGTAAAGAATAAGTGAACCCAGGGCCTGTGGATGATAGGCAACTGGTCTACCTCTGAGCTACCTTAACAGTTATTTCTTAGTTATTTGAAATCCTTATTATCAATTACTCATTCTTTTTTTTCTCTTTTTGTACTGGAGCTTGAACTCAGGGCTTGCACTCTCTCTGTTTTTCTTTTTTTGGTCAGTGGTGGAGCTTGAACTCTGGGCCTGAGTGCTGTCCCTCAGCTCTTCAGCTCAAGGCTAGCGCTCTACCACTTGAGCCACAGAACCACTTCCTGGCCTTGCATTCTCACTTGGCTTTTTCACTCAAGGCCAACACTTTATCATTTGAGCAATGCCTCTAGTTCCAGTTTTTTGATGGTTAATTGAAGATAAGAGTCTGTCAGATTTTCCTGCCTGGGCTGTCTTTGAACCTCAATCCTCAGATCCTTCTGAGTAGCTACGATGACAGGGGTAAGTCACCAGCACCTGGATAGCAATTAGTCTTTCTAGTAATTCAGTTCTTACAATAACTTTTTAATAAAAATGCTAAAATGCCATTAAAATTATTATCTATAATTTATGAATGAACTACTGTTCAAGCAATTCATGGTTAAATACTTCTGGTAAGAAGCAAGACTAACAAGGGAAAGAGAAAGACCTCCCCCCACCCCCATCTTTCCACATACTTAAGACGTCCTCTATCCTAAAACTTCTGAATCTAACCTCCAGACTTAATCTGAGCAGAAGAAGCATAATGATTTCCTTCTAGTGATTTACCTAATCTTTTGCTCTTGTAAATTTTCATCTTGATCAATGTGCATGTTTTCATTTACTAATTACCATAAGTCAGTAGAGAGGTTAAGAGAGACCTTATACTAATGATGAAAGCAACTATAGCTCATAGTGATAATGGGGGAAAAATGGGACAGACATACAAAGAATACCAGAACTTTTTAGTAGTTATCTTCAATTCCATTTTAATGTTGTAAATGCAGTTAGCCTGTTTTCATTTTGTTCTACATTGATTACTACTTAAGTCCTTAATATTTGTTCTGGGTTACTTTATCCTGTATGCACAGAAGAGTTGGGTATGCAAATTTCTAGTAGACCAGGCTAGGGGACAAAAACACAACACAACACAAAACAAAACAGAATTTCACAGGTTGGCCTTATAGAGAAAAAGTTCAAGGGAAAATTATGTAATGTCTAGAGGACACTCCTCAGGTTATCTGATTATAGTCTTTCAGTGTCTCTGAGCTATTTGAGAACTATGTAAATTTAGTTAATTGATAATAATGCAAAATAAATTCTTATCTACAGACTTGCAAATTATATTCTTCTCAAAGATGAGTCAATTTATTTTCCTCCCTCCCTCTCCCCCAGAATAACCAGTTTGTCTCTATTTGTACATTCATTTCAATATACCAGATTTGTAAATATGCCTGTTCTGCAGATTCTCTTTTAACTGGTTACAATTGATTGGCTTCTTCATTGATTAATAATCTAAAAAAATAAACAAAAGTGTTTTTTAAAAATCATTTTTCAGCTGGGTAGGTAGCTTAGTAGTAGACTGCTTGCCCAGCGTGCATAAAGCCTTGGGTTCAATTCCTCAGTACCATATACACAGAAAAAACCAGAAGTGGCACTGTGGCTCAAGTACTAGAGTGCTAGCCTTGAGCAAAAGAAGCTCCGGGACATTGCCCAGGCTTTGAGTTCAAGCCCCAGGACTGGAAAAAAGATAAAACTTTTTTTTAAAAAAAAAAGCATTTTTAGATAGTACCAGTTGATGTCAAAAGTGTCGGAAGATGAATAACTTACCTCCAGGTTCAGAGACACCAAGAAAGCCAGGAAGTAGTGACACCAAATGATGTTTCCGTTTGGTGTCAACCATCTCACTTGCTTTGCTCTCCTGGCCTGTGTTGCCCTCAATCAGACCTCTGTTTGCTTTCCCACCCATCATTTCTCTCCAACTGCTAAGCATCCTTTAGATCAGGGGTTATGATTTCCTCAGAAGCCACCTGTGTTTCCTGGTAAATTTGATTAGATGTCCTCATCACTCTGCACGTAAGTCAGAGCACATATTCTATTGTGATTGCTCATTTAAATAAATGACACCTATATTACTGGCTGTCCCTGTGGAAGATTCCACAGCATCTTTTGTGCTCCTGTTCCAGGGTCTGCTTCAATGAGAAAACTTCTGAGGACTTCATAAAATGAGAAATATTTCTTTTCTTATTTTTCTTTGGGTGTTCCTATCACATTTGCTTTTTCTTTCTTTTCTTCTTTTTCTTTTTGTGACAATACTGAGATTTGAACTTAGGGTTCCACACTCTAATCTTTTTCTACTTGTAGCTGGTGCTATACCACTTCAGCCATGTCTCTACTTCTGGCTTTTTTGTTCATTAATTGGAGGCTCCCTGGGCTAAATCATGATTCTAAGATCTTAACACCCCCCCACCCCCGTTTAGCTAGCATTTATAGGAGAGCTGTGGATGCCTGGCTTATGCATTTTTATGTGTTTGGAAACGTTTACTAAACCCTGTCCAGACTGGATTATAGTGTATAGCACTGTGCCTAGTGTCTACTTTTATCTTTCCCTTATTTTCTCATTGTCTTTCTTGTTTCCTCTTCTACCATAGCCTGCTTAATCCATAACTGAACTTGTATGCATGAGCAAATTCTTTGAAGACAGCAAGATCCCAACCTCTGGCTCTTCCCACAGTGGTTAGAAATGCTTCCTGGGCACAAAAGGGGAGAGGTCACCCTGTAAGTCTGCTGAGGACACCCCTGTGAGTGACTGGGAAGCCCTTCCCACTCCGTGAAAACAGTGTTTTGTACTTTGCTGAGTCATCTGAGTCCCATAGAAAACTAGGAAAGTAAAAGTATGGAGGTAGGTGCTCTTAGGGCTAGAGTAGACTGAGTGAATCTGTGCAACTGCCTGAACTAATTCTTTACATTAATAAGAAGAAAGGCAAGACATCTCAGAAATATTGGGACCCCTTTCATACCTGGATTTCAGAAAGACTCTGCGGTGTACCTCCAGTTCACCTCAGAACTGTGCAAATGTGGTTGGTGGTCAGTGAAGCCTCTTTGCCTCCAGCTCATTGGGTGAGAAAAATATGGAATCCTGTGTCTTTAAGAACTGAAACCATCTAGAAACAGGATTTGATACCCTGCAGGAGACAGGAGACTTCCCTTTTGCTGTTCAAGTTTCATCTTCAGTTATCAGGAACTGAGTGAGAGGCGCCAGGACTTGGAGCTGCATCTACGCAGGTCTGCGAAGCTGCTGTTCTCTGGAGATGAATACACTCTTCTTTCCTTTTGAATGTGCTTCTCACCACAGTGAAAAATACGTTTAAGAAAGTCCCTGGTTGACTCTGCATGTCCCATGGGTTCTCCAGAAGAGGGGGCATTACATCTAGTCCCAGATGATGGCCAGTCCAGGAGTTTTGGGTATCCCCACCCTCCCTTGACAAGACAGCGCCCCTGTCTGCTAGGTGAGGAGAAACTCACCAAAGCACCTTCAGTTGAAAAAACAAAACAACAACAAAAATCATCAAAGGTCATGTGATCCAGCCTACCCATTTTAGAACTGAATCAGGTGAGGCTCAAGTTACCAGAGATATATCCCTCAGGACTGTCAGTGTGAAGCAAGGTGGAGTATCCATGTGGAAGATCCCTGGTGGCCTGCTTGGTGTTTGGGGTTTGTTTTTTCCGTTGTTGTTTTTTCTGCCATGCCACTGTCTTTCTCAGGGTGTGTCACATCTGGTCAGTCTGGTTTATCTTGCAGGCCTTTAAATCTGCACATTAAATCCATCCATCCTTACCTGCTCCCCACATGGCTGACTTCCAACTGGCACAAAGGAGACTGGAAGGTGGAAGTAGGCAGTGGTTGGCAGGGCCTTCTTTGTTTCCCTTCTTGACTGGTAGTCTCTGGGTGGCAGTGGCTATGTTCCAAGGACCAGCTTCTCCTGAAGGCCAGCTCTTCTCAGAACCTGGAGAAATTTCTTCTAGTTCCCATCAGCACTCATAATACCATCCTCTTCTGCTCTTTCAGGCCTAGATGGGGTAGCAGCTCTTCTCTGTTCATATCTTTCTTTGTCCCCTAACTCGGCCACATCTTGGACCTTATCCCTTTTTTAAAAGCTTCTATAATTCCCATAGTCACTGAATACCACTGATTTGGGCCTTTCTAATATATCTTATTTGGAATACCTTCTTCCCTCTCTGTTCTCTCCATACATCAACAGAATTACCTGCTTAGAAGCCAAATCTGATTATTTCTTTCTCCTGGTTAAAATTTGTCACTGGCTACAATGGTAAAAAAAAAAATCAAACGAAGTTCTTCCCAGTCTGTTTCTAATCTAACCTATGCTTTTGGCTGCCTATCTATTAGTACAGATAGAATACTGTAAGAGGAGACAAGAGAGGATGGGCGATGGATATTAAGGATTTGGAGATTCTGGATGTTGAAGCCAGGAAAAGAGTGTAATATTCAGAACTGCTCTCCTTGCTCCAAATCTATGAAGCCCAACTAAGAGTTTCCTTAAGACTTTAACTCCTAAATAGATCCATAAGCAATCTCATATTGGACTAAATGGAGCTGATTCTGCCTATGGGATCTGATACTGACTATGGAAACAGTTGAAAGTAGACCAAGCCACATACTATGAATAAAAGAGGAAATATTGCTTCATTGAGACCTCAACTTGAACCAGTCAGCTCAAGCTAGAGGGAGCTAACACTGACCAGGGACGACCAGGCCACATACTTGACTAAAGGGTACAATAGGCTTTGTATCAATTCAGGTGAGGGAGGTATAAACTGACTTTTTGTTTTAATTGTCCGTCCTGGGCACAGTTTCAAAAGATGTTTTCCTTCTTGTGTGCAAGTATCCTGGACTCGAACTTGATGGGCTAGTAGGCAACCAACTCCATCCAGGAACTTCTGAGTTAGAGCTGATGTCATTGTCTTGCACAAATATTGTGGCCTTGTGATAGGGCTGAAGAATTTTGTTTTAGTGTTTTAGTTTTCAAGAAAGTACAAGTAAGCTGGGCACAAGTGGCTCACACCTGTAATCCTAGCTCCTCAGGAGGCTGAGATCTGAGGATCACCGTTCAAAGCCAGCCTGGGCAGGAAAGTCCATGAGACTCCTATCTCCAATAAACCACTAGAAAACAGGAAGTGGCACTATGGCTCAAGTGGTAGAACACTCATCTTGAGCTGAAGAGTGCAGGGACAGCGCCCAAGCCCAGAGTTCTAGCCCCATGACTGACAAAAACAAACAAACAAACACAAAAAGAAAGCACAAGTACATTGTAGGACAAACACATATCCCCTCCAATGGGCAATCGGCCAAGTTAACCCTGTGTTATAGTCTCGGATAAAACATTTCCCAGGTAATCTATGCATCAACATGCAAAGGTTAGTAGAATATGGCTCAAAGGTTGAGGTAAAAGGGGGTTGGAAAATATGAAGACAGAGATGTCAGCCCTTCTATTCCATTTTAGTCATTCATCAGGTATTTGAGGACTCCAGTGAAGAGTCAATGTTTTTAGCAAAAGCGATTTTCAGGTTTCTGCAAATTAACCTAGGCAACCATTATCACAACACACACTCAGAGGTGTTATTTTATAGCAGATTGTGATTGGACTCTGACAGGCTTGCTGATATCTGAGTGGACTCTGGGGTGTTACTGAGGAATTTCCTCTGTAATAATTCCCTCCTGTCTACATCTATCAATTATGTAGGCATTTTGAGTCGACTAGTTTTAGCTTGGTTTAATCATACGGGGCTCTGAGTCTGTATACATTCTGGTCTGGTGGCTCTGGTGTTTTATGACAAAGATGCTGAGAGAGTACAAGAATGGAGGTAGAAGAAAACATACATCTGGCTTTATATGGGTGACAGATTAAAAGGCCCAGAATTTACTTGCCTTTTGTCCCTCTGAGTGGTCCCTAACTATTTCAGGATGAGTTTTGATTCTTTGTGGTCAGCTAAGCCTAAGTAAGCCACTGGCTTTCCTAAACAGCCCTACCTGGTAGGTGCTTAGTCAGCTTTCAAATCCAAGCTCAAAGGTTATCTCCTTTGATTCAAGGAATCTCTCTTGCATCACCCAATCAGAGCGGTTCTCTTTTCCTCTGTGCTATTGTAAAACCTTGTACCTATCTCTGGCATAGCACCTGTCTTAGTGTATTCTAATTCAGACTTGCATTTTTTTAATTCTATATAAAATCAAGCATCAGTTTGTCAATGTCTAAAAGCTAGCTATTTTCAAACAGGATTGCACTGATGGTAGATGAATATGAAGACAAATGACAAGTTGGTATTAATGAATCTTCTGACCCAGGAATGTGACAGATCAATTCATTTATTTAAATATTCTTTGTCTCACTAGTGTATTACAATAGTCATTGTGGAGGTCTTTCATTACATTTACTCCTAAGTACATATATGTATGCCTGTATTTTATATCTTGATGCTGCTATAAATGGAATTGATAATATTTTAATATTTCAGTTGTTGCTGGTATGTTGGTGGTGTTTAGGACTTGTGTGTCAAGTATCAGCGGTAGAGTGTGAGCTTAGCATATGTGTCTCAAGTTCAATCCTCAGCATAGAAGAAAAAAGAAAGAGAGAGAAAGAAGAAAGAAAGTATGAAAGAAAGGGAAGAAGAGAAGGAGGGAGGGAGGGAGGGAAAGAGGAGGGAGGGACAGAGGGAGGGAAGAAGGAGGGAGGGAAGGGAACACAGCCAGGCAGTAGCATCTACTTGGCTCTGGAGAGGGCCTTGCTTGGCATCACAGTGGCAGGAGCACCTGGACGAGCAATCGCATGGCAAAAGTAGTAAGACTTGGAAGGTAGTGGGTAGACTTGCTTTTTTTTTATAGCAACATGCCTTTTTTTTTTTTCTTTTGGCCTTTCTTTTTTTCTTTGGGGCCTTATGCTTCCTAGGCAGATACTCTACCACTTGAGCTACCCTTCCAGCCCTAACAATACACTCTTGAGCTACCTATCCAGGGCTTCACAAGAACGATCTATACTCATTTCTTCCAAGGGCATGCCCTCAATGACCCATTGAGAGGCCTTACCTCTTATTGGTTTCACCACCTCCGAACATTACCATATGTGCAGGCACCAAGCTTCCAGTACATGAGTCCTTGGGGACAATTCAAAACTTATCCAAATTATTCAAGCTAGTTTTTTTTTTGTATAAAATAGCCTTTTGTCCTTGAGCCAGACTACAGTCTTTTCTTTTTTCTTTTTTGGTCAATTGTGGGGCTCAAACGCGGGGCCTGGGCACCATCCCTGAGCCTCTTTGTGCTCAGGGCTAACGCTCTACCACTTGAGCCACAGTGTCACTTCCAGTTTTTGAGTGGTTCATTGGAGTTAAGAATCTCTCAGGGACTTTTCTGCCCCAGATGGCTTTGAATTGTGATCCTCAGATCTCAGCTTCTTGCATAGCTAGGATTACAGGAATGAGCCACAGGCACCCTGGCAGTCTTTTCTTAATTGTAGTAGAGTTCAGTGATTTTCCTTCCCTCCTTCCTTTCTTCCTTCCTTTCTACCTTCTTTTTTCCTCCCTCCCTCCTTTCCTTCCTTCCTTCCTTTTTTCTCTCTATCCCTCTTTCCCCTCTATCCCCTTCTTCTTCCCTCTCCTACTTTTCTGCCTTCTCTCCTCCTCTCCCTTTTCCTCCTCCTCCATTTTGCACAATTTTCTATGTAGATAATCATGTTGTGTATAAGGAGATAACTTTTCCCCAAAAAATGTTATGCTCTTTGTTTCCTTCTCTTAACATACACATTTGTAGGCTTTACACTGTACTATTTATAAAGAGTTGACATCTTGGGCTGGAGATGTGGCTCCAGTGCTTGTCTGCAAGTGTTAAACCCTAAATGCAAGTGTTTAATCCTGAGTTCAAACTCAAGTATTCTCCCCCCCACCCACACACACAGCAGTTATCTTTTCGTTGCTGCTTATCTTAGAGAAAGCAGTCTTTCACTATGAAGGATGTTGTTAGCCATAATTTTTGTTGTTGTTGTTGTTTTTCTCTCAGAATTATCCTTGATCAACTGAAGTTTTCTTCTATGATTAGTTTGTCCAGAGCTTTTATCATGAAGAAATGTTGAATTTTGTTGAATGTTTTCTCCATATCTATGAAGGTTATCTGATTTTTATCCCATTCTATATCCTGTTAATCTGACAAATTACATAGATTATTTTGAATCTTGAATCAACCTGTACTGACTATGATAAATTACATTCGCTCACGCATTATTCTTTTTCTATTTCTGGTCCTATTTGTCAATATTTTGCTAAAAATTTGTGTATCTGTGCATAAGAATGTTTATCTTGAACTATTTTTTGTCAAATGTTGGCATAAAGACTTCTTAATCAAATATAATTCTTACACAAACATTTATAGTTCTAGAAGCCTTATGAGCTTATGAAACAAAATTTGTTTGAGCTAGAAATAACAGAAAAAATCTAAAATGTTTGGCTTAAAACTCAGAGAGAGAGAGAAAGAAAGAGAGACAGAGGGAGAGAGAGAGAGGGAGAGAGAGAATGAGAGAGAGAGAGAGAGAGAGAGAGAGAGAGAGAGAGAGAGAGAGAGAGAGAGAGAGAGAGAGAGAGAAGACAAAAGCAATTTGAAGCAAAGGGTGTTAAGCTGGTAGGACAGCTCCATTGTGTCATTAGTGATCCAGGCTGGTTTCCTTTTTCTATTTGTCCACAAAGTCACTTCCATATTCCAAGCCATATTCCAAGATGGTTACTAGAGATCCATCCATGAGGTCCACATTCCAGGTCAACAGCTGGAAGAGAGAAAAGCAAAAGATTGTCTGCTCCTCACTTTTACAGACTTACAGGAGAGCCACATGAATGACTTGTTGATTCAGGTTTCATTCATCATTTTATCACATGGTCGCATCTACTTGCTAAGAAGACTGGAAGGCATCATATTTTTAGCTAGGTATATTACCCTAATTTGGTTACTAAGGAAGAAGAGGAGAATGAATATGAGTGTTATGTTGAGCAAAAGAAACAAGTACACAGACAAGTACATTCAGTATGATTCTATTTATAAGAGAAACTCTAGGAAAAGCTAATTTAATTTATAATGACAGAAAATGTCTCATTAATTGTGGTCAGGATGTAATAAGGTGCATACAGGGGAAATTTTGGGGATAATAGAAATGTTTTGTATTTTGATTGTGATGACAATTCTATGGAAGAACAAATTTGCCTTCCAAATATACACTTAAAATTGACTCATTTCTGTATTTAAGCTATATATACCAATAAAGTTGATTTTTGTAACTATGGAAAATTCCAGTACTATAATAAAATCTTAGTCACTTTCTTCCTAGCTACGATTGCTCTTCCTCCTCCTCCTCATTATCTTCTTCCTCTTCCTCTTCTTCTCCATCTTTTATGGGTCTCACTATGTAGCTGGCCTCCAACTCAAGATCTTCCTGCCTCAGACTTGTGAGTGCTGGGATTATGAACCTGCACCACCTCCCCCACCTGCCAGGATTCTTTTATGTACCTATCTTTACATAATGGAAATTGGAATGTACATACTAACTTTGATTCTTACTGTTTTCACTTCACAGCATAAAAAATTCCCATGTTGCTTCCTTCAAATCTTTGTGACCATCATTTTAGATACCTGTATAATCTGTGAGGAATATATATATATATACATATATCTGTGAAGATATAATATATAAATATAGTAATAAAATCAAGAATGCCAAATGGTACACTACAAAATTGTCTTCCACCCAACTCCGGTGCTTAAATTCTCTTACTTAGAAGCAGTAGATAGTCCCAGTAGATAGTATGTGTAAGCAGACATATTTGATGCATGTAAAGACATAGATGTAAAGATCTTTTCTTCTTCTATATACATATGAGACATTATTAGATAGGTCCCTTTCACATAATACTCCTTAGATACTCTCTCCCTTGTTTTCATGCCAGTCTAAGGGCTTAAACATAGGGCCTCATGCTCACTTGGCTTTTTTGCCAATTCAAATTACTTGAATTCATTTGCTCATAAATTAGGACTCTAGTGTAGGGTAGAGTGGCAGACACCTGTAATCCCAGCACCCACAAGTCTAAGGTAGAAAGATTGAGAGTTCATGACCGCCTTGCTCAAGAAGAAAAACAACATACGTACAAAACAAAAACAGCAACAACAACAAAAACCCCACTAAATTAGAGCCAGATTTGTTATAGAGTCTTAGTACTGTCCAGACTAATGAAACTTCCTCAAGACCTGAGACAGTCTTGGAGCTGGTTTCCTTCTGAGACTCCTCATGCCCAAGATTTTCCAGGGCTGGGCAAGTGTGTTTTCCTGAGCTGCACAGCTGGTGCCAGCTGTTTATGATCCTCCCTCCCAGCTCCTCCAAGGACAGCAAGGGGATGGGGGCTGAGCAGGTAAGGATGCTGTAGTTTTGGAAGGCTCCATGGTTTCTCCCCTAGTCACCAGAGCAGGGATGTGGGAGGAAGAGCAAGATTTTCCTGCTTGTCTTTGGGTCCTCTTTGGCTGGCTCTGGCAGCATGCCTCACAGATGTTGGCCTATTTGCATGATGATTTACATGACTAGGTCTTGGGCACTACGGGAAAAGTATTTGGTGGGGGTGGTGGTGGTATCTGAACAGATTCATACTTAATGAACATGTGTGAAGTTGGGTGTCATGAAGGTTCAGAAGACTATGTTTTGCCTGTTTCCTCATATTTTTTCATTCCAAGTAAATATGTCAGTTGGTAAGGCAATTGGAGCTATGAAGTTGGAGCATCTAAGTTCCCTTCAAGGAACTCCATGTGGGGGTCTCCTGGCATGGAGGGGAGGGACATGAAGAAAACTAGTACACAATCTTTCTGGGCTTTTCAGGAACCAACAATCTGAAAGAAGAATAGAAGGAAAGAAAGATCCTGAGAAGGCACAGAAAGAACTTCTGTGCAAATGGATTTGGGGGGGCGGGGTGTAAGGATACATGTTAGTGGCCAAGCAGAAAGCAGAAGTATTATGGCCTGGAAGAGAGCAGAGACTAAATGAACCCCTAGAGTCTCAATTTCCTGCTCTTGGAGTGAGGTTCAGATGCTTCAAGGATTAGATGAGAAACTGAATATAGAATGCCTAGAACACTGTCTGGATCTAAGTAATTATTGTTGTAATTAATACAATGAAACTATGGATCAACCAAGGTCTTCTGTGGTATATTCAGCTTTCTAGCTACATTTCCCACTGCAAGAAAGACCTGTCTTGGACACAGATACCTTGCTGTGTCTTGGTGTTACCTTATTGCTCTCCACCAGCAGGAGAGACCAGGACGTGGCTGTGCAGATTTCAACTTCAGAAGCAGCATAACTTCTCCCAACCCCCAGCCAGAAGGCTGTCATTGGTTGGCAGACGTAAGAGTCTGAATGACATAGTAGGAGACTAGAGTAAAACTCAGTTGAAATCTCAGCCATGCAACCAGTTATACTACCTTGAACAAATTAGTTAACCACTCTATGTGTCTGCATTTGCACTGGTTTTTAAGAGTCATTGTGAGAATCAAAGGAGCTAACATATATACTTAGAACAGTGCTTGGCACAGAGTAAACACAAGGTAAATGTTAACTATACTAGATAGTTGAGATCCTAGAGGGTGAAATTTTGGCTTGTCACTCTTTGATAATGTTTGATGATGGAATATATTAGTTGCTAAGATATAGGAGAGAACAACTTAAAGAAAGAAAGATTTATGTTGACTTATAGTTGCAGACGGTTATTTCCCATGTATTTGGACAGAGCATCATGGCATCCAAAGCATTTGCCCAGAGGAGAACTGTTCACAACATGGTGGACAGGAAGTAGAGAAAGAGATTCCAGGAAGGGACCAGGGCAAGATATGGGCCCTAGGAAATGCGTCAAGTGAACTACTTCCTCCATCTCCAGTTCTTCATCACTTCACAATGATGCCATAATAGCATGACTCCATCAAGGGGTTAATCCATTGATAAGGTCAGAACCCTTAGGATTTACTTGTTTCTGGAAATACTGTCACAGACACACCCAGAGATGTGCTTCAGTAGTCTGCTATTCTCAATCCATCATGGAAGTGACTCTAGTTGCCAAGGTCCAGGAGTATTTAGAGAAACAAAGGAGGTCATGCCCATCCAAAGTCAAGCAATTCTAAAAAATCTACATTAAATTTCTAGGAGCATCTACAGAGAATAAGGTCTCTACCCAGGACATCATCTCACTCTGTGCTAGAGGAAGGATTGTCCACATTACCTTCTGTGAACCTGGCCTGCCCAGCTGTAGTCTCTGCTCCAGGCCCAGCTCCCTCACCAGGGGATGTCTGACTTTTCCTCCAGCATTTGTCATGTTTTCTGTTTCCTACCTCCCTCTGTCCCTTCCTTCTTCCCTCCCTTTCTCCCTTCCTTCTCCTCTCCTTTCTTCTCTCACTTCCTTCTTCCCTCCTTCCCCTCCCTCCATGCCTACCTTCTTTTGTACAATATTGCTGCAATTTTGCAAACCATCATTAGGTTGTTTGGGGAGTAGGCAAAGAATAAACTAGTTCCTTGAGTTCTTACTTTTCTTGACTTTTTTGTTTGTTTTCATTGTTATTGTAAAGGTGCTATACAGAGGGGTTGCAGTTATATAAGTCAGGTAAAGAGTACATATTTTGTGGGAAAATGTCCCACGCCTTCCCTTGCTCTCTCCCAGTTTTTCCCTCCCATCCCCACCCACAAGTTATATAGTTCATTATCAACACAATGCCCAGTAAGTAACATTGTTGCATGTGTTCACCCATTTTCCCTCCATTTCTGTGCCTCTCCTTACACTGCCAAAGACATATGAAAGAGCAAACAGAACAAGAAGAAAAGGAAACAAAAACAACAAAAAGGAAACAAAAAGCACTTCTTGTTTTCATTTTCTGGAGTTCATTTGGATAAATATTAGTTTGTATGCTCAGATGCACATAGGCATTGTGCCTTCCTGTTCCTCTCCAAGAGTATCCTCTTTTGTTTGTTGATTTTTTTTTGTTTTTTTGTGTGTGTGTTTGTTGATGTTTTTATGGCAAAAACTATAACTGTGCTCTCCCCACCCGCCCCCTGCTACCAGAGGGTCCCCTTTCCTCATTTGCTTCTTGAGACATCTTTTGCAGGCCCCAACCCTATGAGCTCTGTTTGTGTACCAACAGTCTATTCCATGGAAACAGCACTGCAATGCTTGGTGTATTGTTTTGAGGCAAAAATAGGGAAGTGGGGTGGCTTCTTATGACCTTTTGGACATTTTTATTGTTTTCTTAGACATAAGCCGCTAAAAAATGAGTGTTCATCACCAACAGGAAAGAACAATGAACAAATAAAAGTCCCGTCTACCATTCTATTATATAAGATAATCATGTGTGAGTTTAAGTAACTGGGCATGAATTCTCCTGATAGGATGAAAACAAGCAATAATTCAATGCAAGTCTTTGATGTGAAATAAAGAACACAAGTAGTTTCAAGTTCTAACAATCTTCCCCCAAACAGTAAATTCTCCATCCTTCAATTTTTTTGTCCAGATTATGATCTCTCTCTTTTCATGTTTAACCCTCTTTCTCCTCAAATCCTGGCTCCTTCTCAAAACCTCATGTCACCTACCTGGTCCAAACCATAATGCACTTTGTTAAACACAGGCTACCCAATAGCAGGATAAGGGAGTCTGAGTCACAATCACAGTGTTCAGTCTCTATAAGGGCAGTGGGTACTCAATGTCTGCCATTGCTATTCTCTTTGTGATTCCATCCCGTCTCTAATACAGTGCCTGCTCCTCAAAAATTATAATTTATGAAGGGATAGGTGGGCTTGGTATATATGGGGTTGGGAAAGAATGATAGAAGAAATGACAGTGATCAAGATACATGTGTTTATAAATTGACAAGTGGAATTATAATCCCCACTGTACAACTAGGGATAATTTTTAAAGAAAACAAAATTAAAATTAAAAATGATAACTTACATTGCCATGTTACTAGGAAGACAATTAATTTTATTAGTATTATTTAGCAGAAGAATTTCTCTTGACATAAAGTTCATGTTTTCTTCCAGCTCTAAAAGGAAGTAGAGCCTGATGCTGGTGGCTCATGCCTGTAATCCTAGCTACTTAGGAGGCTGAGATCTGAGGATTCCAGTTTGATGCCAGCTTAGGCAGAAAAGTCCCCGTGAGATTCTTAATTCAAACTAGCCACTCAAAATCTGGGAGTGGAGCTGTGGCTCAAGTGGTAGAGAGCTTGCCTTGAGCAAAAGAGCTCAGGGATAGCCCCTAGGCTCTGAGTTCAAGCCCCACAACCAACTGAAAAAGAAAAGTAGAGCATGGTGCCTCACCCTTAGAATTCTAGCTACTTGGGGAGGCAGATACAGTATCGTCAAAACAAACACACACAAAGGATAAAATCTTAATTTCTTCTTAAAGCCTGTTCCCCACACAAGTGTTCTATTTCAGAGGAAAAGGACTATAAGAAACCAATGAAAGTAAACAAAGAGCTCTTCCAAGACATCCAAGGACTCTGGCCAAACAGCCATTGGATAAGTCCAGAGTAAATGAGTCACAGACACGTGCTCTAGATTCCCTTCTCCCTAAAGGGAAGCAGGGAGGCAGTGCCAGGCTGCCTGGCAGCTGAGCAGAGGTTAGGACATCCCACAGCTGTCTCCCACCACCCTTCCCCTGGCATCTGCTCACATCCATCTTTTGCCTGCCTCCTTCCCAGAGAGCAGATGTCACCAGGGGACCCTGGCTGGACCGCAGATAGTAACCAGGGCTCCGCGTCTCCTATTTCCTCACTGTTTACTCCTTGGCTTCCAGTCCCCTCTTTCCCAGCTACATGAAAGTTGGATTTCTAAGAAAGATAGCGGTGGCCCTAGTCTCTGTGGATGATGTTTTCCAGGAACTCAGCTTGTTTCCTGAGAGATGTCACACACTGGAATGTTCTCAGTGACCAGTAGGGGAACTTTGGAATGACTCAAGTGAGAACCTGAAGCAGGAAAGGGTGAGCTATGGGTCTAACGCCACCCCTCCTCCCACTGAGAGAAGGCACCAGCCCCTCCCACCACCACCAGGAAGCCTTCCTGGATGAAACCAGAAGCACTTTCTACCCTAAATTGGTCTCACACCTCCAACACTCTCATTTGCATATGTGGTTAGCTTTTTAATGATAGCCAGTGATCTGTGTACAGCCTCATCCGGAGCTTCTGATGGAACTGAATGGGTTGTACCACAGCTTCTTTAAAGATCTGATTGAGATTCAACTGATAAAGCCTGAGGGCCAGGGTGACTGCTAGATAGTTAGTTCCCACACGTGGCATTATCATGCACTGTGAGCAAAACTTTTACTAGGTCCTGAGCAACTTTGAGATGGAGCAGTGCTGAGGAAAGACCTCAGGACTGAGAGGTAGAGAAGGTAGGAAAGGCATCAATTTATAAGTCACCAAAGAATTCTGGACACAAAGCCAGGCACTGATGGCTCATACCTGCTCCTAGCTACTCAAGAGGCTGAAATCTGAAGAGGGAGCTTTAAAGTCAGCCTGAGCAGAAAAGTAAAAGTCCCTGGGACTTATTTATTATTTATTATTTATTTATTTATTTATTTATTTATTTATTTATTTATTTATTTATTTATTGCCAGAAGTGGAAATGTGGGGGGCAAGTGGCAGAGCCCCTGCCTTGAGCAAAAAAGCAAAGTGAGACAGTGCCCTGGCTCAGAGTTCGAGTCCCAGTAGATGCATGCACACACACACACACACACACACACACACACACACACACACACACACACACACACATCTACATACTGACTCTATCACCTGGTGGGGGAGGAGGGCAATAAGCTGAGTCAAAACTGTCTCCATCTGCCCGCAGCACAGAAGGGAAAAGCAGGCACCGGTCCTTGTACCTGCAGATCTCTGCTGGAAGCCACACTGGGGTGCAGGAAGAATTACAGCCAGAGTTTCGTGGCCAGCATCTAGGGCCCACGCTCACGGCGGTGTCCCAGGAGTGGCCGAGCTGGGGCCTCCAGGATGAGCACTTGGCCACAAGCCACAAGGCCCCTTGCGTTGAGCGGCCGAGGACTCCTTCAGCAGGGTCAGGAAGTCCTGGTAACCATCACCGTTCACCTAGGACGGATCTCAGCGTTACTCTAAACGGTATCCGTGTGCAGTTCATTTTCTCCACGACTCATGAGGGCCCTTATTAGTATCCTGCTCACTTTGTGAATGAGAAAAGTAAGCCTCAAGCAAGGAAGCGCCCAACGACTCGGGTGCGGTGGGCTTTTTACTATTAGGCACTCACTGTAGCACCCCCCTTCCTCCCAGCGTGCGTGTGTTTCCTTTTATTGGGGGGGGGGGCAGCAGAGATCAGACCGCAGCAGGCCCAGGGAACAGCCCGGCTGTAATTGTAAGTTATTTGTGATACCAGGCGGGTAAAGTCGAGGGCCCGAATTTCCACGTGGGAGGCATGCCTTATTAGCAGATTCCAATTCACTCATTCATTCATGCATTCACCTGTGCAATTGTGCAAGTTGCACCCGGGTTTGTGGAGGGTTGGGGCGTGGCTTGGCCGCCAGGCCGGGGAGGAGCCCGGGAGGGGCGGGGCGGAGAGACGGGCCCGGCTCCGGGGCGGGGCCCGGGGGCCACCAGGTCCCGTCCGGCCGCGCCATCCTGGGCTCCGGTGCACTGGGCCCCGTGGCCAGGGGCCGGGGGGGAAAGGGATTCCATCTTTGCTCGTCCCCGGACTGGCCCTTCCCTAGGCTTCAGGGTCCGGGTGGGTCCCCGGGTTGGGGTCCTCGGTCCTCCGCGGGACCTGGAGTCTCCTGGGTCACGGCGCCACCTGGCGGCCGCTGGCGGGCACAGCGCGCGGGCCGGGGGTGGAGCGGGGCGGGGCGGGGCGGGGGCAGGGTTGGCTGCATCTGTCCGGCCGCTCTCCCCTTGGAGCTCCTGGGCGCACCTGTCGGCGGTGGGTTCCAGTCTGCTTGCTCCATGGGCTCCAGGGACCCAGAGGGGAAGTAGGCGTTGGTCCTGGGCTCCAGGCCAGAGCTCCATCTGCGTGGCTTCGAGAACTCTGCTCTGCTAGGCCCTCCTAGAAAATGGGAACATATCCTTTTAGAGTAAGCCTCCAGACCTCTCCTCCTGATGAGAGTTTTTGTCCCTGAGCCTCTCCTGATCTGCGACCAGGCATAGTGACACCCTGGGGGGGGGGAAATTTACTACAAAGCCTAGTCTAGAACAAACCCTTCAAGTAATAGGAATTCAAGACATCGTTGGTATACAACAGGTCTCAAAAATGGAAACTCATGCCTGTTAAAGATCGACAACAGCCAGGCACTGGTGGCTCACACCTATAATCCCAGCTGCTCAGGAGGCAGAGATCTGAGGGTCAAGGTTCCTTCTTGGAACAAAACCATGCACTTCTCTGGGCAGTGAGGGGGAAAGGGCAGCATGGTGGGGTCATGGGGTGTGTGCTTTTCGTCAGGTGAAGCTCTGGGCCCAGCCACTAACCTTACACCCTTTATGCTGACCTCCTTAGGCCTCTATGGACTTCATGAGATTGTGGTCGAGCATCAGCATGAGCTGGGAACTTCCTCAAATACTAGTGGCTAAGCCATAAGCTCAAATCCTGAGTCAGTGGGGCAGAAGTATTTCATTTCTAATTTACCCCTCGACAGATATAGATATAATCTGCATAGGGACCTAACTTTGAAAAGGACTAATCAAACAAGCACTACATCTTCAATTAATGTTGTCCTTCCCTAGTTACCCAGGTCCAAAGGAAGAGTTCAATTGAATAAATGTTGATCAAATGTCTTCTTTCCATTTCTCCCATACACTGTATTGAGTGGCATTTCAGTCACTTGTATCTTGTCCTGGTCATAACAATCCCATAACAGAATGGTCCCTATATTTAACAAATGAGAAGGGGCTTTCAAGAAGGTGAGTGATTTGCTCCAGAGCACAGGCCACAGCTCCATCTGCAGTCAGCTGTCTCTAACATGGCCTTACCAATTGGCCCACACACACTCCAGCATTGCTGTGGGGCTGAATGGTCCGTGCGGTGACTCTGTAGGGCTTCTGTCTTGCCCAAACCCAGTCTCCTTACCAGCTCACGGGGCCTTGGGTCCTGTGCAGATTAGTCTTTCATTGCCAGGCTTGCTGCCAATGCATCTCTTATGCATTGGCAACTTGGGCCTCGCTGAGCATGGCTGTGCCCTGACATTTAGCTCTTTGTTCTAGGCCCCAAATCCCCTAGCAAAGGGTGAGATCCTCAGGGTCTGGAGTAGTAGGACTCATCCTTGGTAACCAAGCGCTGCTCAGACCTTCTAGGTCTCAGAGCAGTGTTCACCTTTCCCATCTTGAATGCAAGAAGCCCAGAGAGACAGAGAGAGAGAGAGTAGGAGAGAGAGAGAGAGAGAGAGAGAGAGAGAGAGAGAGAGAGAGAGAGAGAGAGAGAGAGAGAGAGAGAGAGAGAGAGAGAGAGAGAGAGAGAAGGGAGAGCACTCTGGCCATGCCTGAATAGTGAGTCACCAGGAGGTCTGAAGGGAGCTATCTCTTGCTTCTCCCAGAGCCCACCTCTGCCTCTCATGGGTGGGGGAAGGGGTGGCAGTAAGTTTGCATAGGCTCAGGAAAGCCAGCATTCCCTCCTCCAGACCCTAGATCTGTGTGGGATTCTGTGGCTGGCAAACAAACACATCCTTCAGAAAGAGAAAGAGAGAGAGAGATAGCTGATTCCAACTAGCACCAGGTCTTAGGAAGCCTTTAATGTATTTGAGTTGAGTTTAATCACCAGAAAAAATCAGCAGATTGCGATTCGGCTTGAGTGACGTGTGTGTTAGAGGTGGCAATATCTTTGCAAACAATGTCCCAGCTGCTATAATAAAATAACAGAGACTGGAGACTTATAAACAAGAGATTTGTTTCTTGTAGATCTAGAGGCTGGAAAGTTCAATCATAGTTAGTGTCAGATGAGGAGCACACACAGTAGAATATATTGAGTGCCTTTGAAAGGTACTAATCTCATTTAAGAGGTCTCACCCTTAATCTCCCCAAAGCCAAACCTACTAATAATGTCATCTTAGGGTTAAGATTTCAACAAATGGGGTGTGGAACACAGACATTCGGAACACATTATTAATAACTCCATTTCCTTCCTTTGACACTTATCAAGCACCTACTAAGATAGGAGCCTGTCCCTGGGGGTACGCAGGTGGATGAACTCAAGTCCCACATCCTCAAAGCTTCCACCCTAGCTCTTGCAATAGAGGAAGGCCTGACACTGGATCTTGCTGAGGAGGATCCAGGGTCCCTGATGGTCCCAGAGAGAAGGGCACACTGTGCCAGGTGAGGAAACCTATTCCATGCCAGCTGGAGTTAAGCCAGAGCCAAGGCCTTCACTGTAGGGGCAGCTTTTGTTAGGTGACTATTAATCTATTCAGTCCATAAACATCTCCTGGAACCCAGGATATGCTCAGCTCCTGGGGCTAATGCCTGGAATGAGGAAGCCACACTGGAAGGAGGAGGAACTGAAGTCGTGTACCTCTCCCACCCTTCCTTTCCTCCCCAGGCCCAAGCGCAGGGCAGGGATTTGGAGCTCCCCTAGAAGTCTCCAAGACTCCTGCTCTCCACTTAGGGTGGAAGAAAGGCGGATTGGGTTGGCTGTACTTTGCTGAAAGTGGCTTCTGAATACATGTAAGATGAAGAAGGAGACGGTACCAAGCTTGGGGGACCAGAAAGGGGCGCCACTGAGTTGCCCTGGAAGGTCAGGGCATGGAGCTGATATCAGTTTAAGGGTTTTTCTTTCCTTTTAGGAGATGAAGAGAGAGTCTAGAGGTCCAGGTGCTTCCGTTGTCTCTCTTTCTGCCTTTTTCAAGGCTACCACTATCATCCCTCATGGTAGCAAAATGGCTGCAGTGGCACCAAAGTTCCATTTTTCTGTGATAGCTTCTCAAGCAGTTGGGAACAAAGGCCTGAGCCCAGTTGGTGAGGACGGTCTTTCCTAGAAGCTTCTAGTAGCTTCCCCTCAGGTCTCTGGCCATTGGTGGGGTACAACCCTAACCCTGGATGGATTACTACTATACAAGAGGATGGCTTTGCCCAGTTACCATCTGTCTACTGGTCCCAGGCAGAAGAATAAACAAATGAAAACTTGGGGTTGTTAGGAGGAAAAGGAAGAGGGTGTTAGGAGGAATGCTTTCAGAGTCAGAAAGCCAGACTGTGCCCGGCTGTTGTAACCAGGAAGCAAATCTATTGAAAGGAAGGAATGGGGTGAGTCTGGAGGAAACAGGAAGGAAGCATGATGAATGCCTTTGAACCAGAACTGCCTGGTTGGATTCCTCGTCACTGGGATGAATTCCAGTGACTCTGGGCTTTGTGTGGCTTGTTTCAGGTGGAAGTGGAGGCCGTCCTGGCTCAGGCTGGCACCCAGGCCTATGACCTGGATGCCTGGGTGCAGAGAGGACTTGATCTTTTAGTCTCCAAATGGCCACTCAGGCCTTCTCCAAGGCTGGGGGCGTGGCTCAGGTGGTAGGATACTTGGTAAGCATGAGACCCTGAGTTCAAACCTTATGCAAATCTACAGTAGTCGATTTGTTTCTCATAGGATGCTACAGACAAAGATAAGACTCAACTAGGCACCCCCGCTATTATCCACGAATTTGGGAAGCTTGTGTAGAGCCCAAAACATGGGGAAAGCAGTATTTGGGAAGGCTGAAGTTGGGTTTATCTGTTGCCACCATAATGAAGTACCAGGAAGCAAAAGCAAAGCAATGACTATGTGCTTCCCATCAGCGTGCAAGACTTATTAAGCATTGAGTAAGTGCAAGGTGATTACCACATGAACTTGTTTTTGCCAGCCACGTTTGCTGCATGGTTAAGCTGTTTACAACATCCAGGAATTGCAAGGGGAGAGATTAAAAAGAGAGAAAGGGAAAAAAGGAGGGAGCAATGTAGGGGGCATTGCTTTGAGGAAGCTGGGTGGAGGAGGAGTTCAAACTCAGCCTCTTGTCCCCCAGCAAGGCCTCCAGGGAAGTCTGGGACAGGAACAGAGGCTCCTGAGAGCACTGTTGACATCTGCAGTGATCTGGGCATAGGTTGAATCGATGAGGTGAAGGAAGTAGATTGTCTTGGATTGTTTTTTCCCTTATGCCAGTTCTAGCGCTTGAACTCAGGGCCTGAGCAATTTTGCACAAGGCTAGTGCACGACCACTTGAGCCACAGCTCCACTTCCAGTGTTTTGGTGGTGAGTAGGAGATCAGAGTCTCACAGACTTTTCCTGCCCAGGCTGGCTTTGAACCATGATCCTCAGAGCTCAGCCTCCTGAGTAGCTAGGATTCGAAGTGTGAACCACCATAGCACCTGGCTCATCTTGGATCAGTCATGTTGAGGCACAACTTCTGCTTGTTCACACCACCTCGAATGAAGATGAGCCCAATGCTCGTTCATAAATAACAGTTTCCAAGGACCTAGGGTAGGCTGGAAGACAGTTGTTGGCTGGTAATACAGCACATGCTCACATAATCACACACCTGCACAAACAAGTGTGTGTGTGTGTGTGTGTGTGTGTGTGTGTGTGTGTGTGTGTGTGTGCATAGTACTCACTTCTTGGGTGACAGCTGGGGACCAGAAGCAAGAAGACAACCAGGCCTGGTGCCAGGCTAGTGAGCTCGAAGCCAGCTGCTCCTGACTATCCAAGGACAAGGCCACAAGGTCTGTTGAGATGACTGCCTGGATTTTAATTGGTGCCAAGTGATGTCATCGATGGAAGTTTGAGGGCACAGTCTCACCCTTAGTGCCAGGCAAGACTCCCTCCCGGAAGCTGGGAGGAACAGGCCTATCAGGACACATCAAATGTCCTCACATGCAACCAGCATAATTTGCACATTTTAGATGTTTCCATTCTTCCTCTCAGAGCACACTCAGTATCGACAAAGACCCTAACGGTGGCTGAGTTTCCTCTCAAAGGAAAGTTTATTATTAGCCAGGTGTGGTGCCGCAAGTCTATAATTCCAGCCCTCAGGAGGCTGAGGAAAGAGGATGGTAAGTTGAGGACAGCAGGGCTGTCCCAGGCCGACATGAAGTTATATAGTTGAGACTGTGTCAAAACAAAACGAACACCTTCTTGTGTACAATATTAATCATTTTAAAAAAAACAAGTAAGCAAACAATAGTATTTCCCCGAAGTTCATCAAGCCCACTGAATAATTTCCTAAAGCAATTTCCTGAGCAAGCAGGAAATTGAAGCCCTGCCAGGACTTCTAGTGAAGAGATGGACTTAGGTGTCTCAGGCTACCAGTCTGGGACAGCACTTGTCTGGACACAGTCAGAGGGGAATGAGAGAAGGGTCTGGGATCCCTTAGCTGAGGTGATTCTGTGGATTCTTCCATTCGCCCTCATATTACCCATTTAGGTCTCCTTTCTTCCTTCCTGAAAGGCGACAGGCTCTATCTTGCCCAGTGGAACCAAAGTGAGGGATGGTTCACAATCCATCTGCCCACCCAACCCAGCCTAGCCTCTGGTCCCTGGTTAATCTACTTTCAAGGTAGCCTTTCCTGACCAGTGGCCTCACACAACCCCAAACTCCCTCCCTCCCCCAGCATCCTGGAAATAGGCATTCTTTACCTGCTTCTCTCCACCCCCACCCCCCAATCAAACACCATGGTTCTTGGTAATTTCCTTTTCTTTTTCTTTTTTTGTCAGTTGTGGGGCTTAAACTCTGATCCTGGCTCTTCAGCTCAAGGCAAGTGCTCTACCACTTGAGCCACAGTGCCACTCTCTTGGTGATTTCTTTCTCCTAGCTCAAAGACCACCCTTGGTGTCTGTTTAGATGATTTCACTGGATTAGAGATGTAGGATGGATTAGATGTAGGACATTCTTTCTGCTCATTTAACAAACCTACTCCTTCAATACATTCATTAACTCATAAGAGCCCACCCCTCCTGGCCTCAATTTTTAACCCCTAAATACTGGTACAGTGGAGATTAAATTTCCAACGTAAGCTTTCTAGGGGACATATCAAACCCATAGCAATGAACAAAACCTGAAGGTCCCTTACCTTTCAATATATCTTCGTATTTCTTTCAGGTATTAGAACATGGCTGAAGCCAAACTATTGATTTCCCTTTCAAACCTCATAATCTTGTTTTTTTTTTGTGCCAGTCCTAGGGCTTGAACTCAGGGCCTCACACTGCCCCTAAGCTTTCATGCTCAAGGCTAGTGCTCTTCCACTTGAGCTACAGCTCCATTTTTGGCTTTTGGATGGTTAATTGGAGGCAAGAGTCTCACAGACTCTCTTCCTGAACTGGCTTTGAACCACAATCCTCAGATTGAGTTAGCCTCTTGCGTTAGCTAAGATGACAGAGCTACCAGTGCCTGGCTAGACCTCATAAAATAATCTTTGGGTGAGTATTGGCCATTAGATATTGCAGCCCATGAAGAAGTTTACTGGGGGCCTCTAGGAAATATACTTTCTTTCCCCTGAATGCACTTGGGAAAGCACCTTAGGGTCTCTTGGATGTACATGTATGGGTTGCACACAGTGACTGGACTCTGAAAGGAAGTTTGAAAGAGAGAGGTCATGGAAGACTGATACAAATGTAAGATAGGAGAGCTCCCAGCCTTACCTTTCCCCTCTACCCTTTGGGTACAACCTGCCGGGTGCATAGTCTGGGGATAACCACAGAGATGGAATTAAAAAAAAGAGTTGTCCTGATGCCACCTACTT
This sequence comes from Dipodomys merriami, assembly GCF_024711535.1. Lineage (NCBI taxonomy): Eukaryota > Metazoa > Chordata > Mammalia > Rodentia > Heteromyidae > Dipodomys > Dipodomys merriami. The sequence continues at coordinate 5,221,000 of NW_027204604.1, forward strand.
AGTAGTATCCACTGGGTTGGTGTGTGTGTGTGGGGGGAACTTCCTTGGTATTTCAAGCTTTGACCAGAGAGCTGTGATCTACAGTGATGCTAGAGGTGATACAAGGGGCCTGGAAGGCTCAGAAACTGCCGGAATCTGTGCAGCTACAGGGCGAAACACATGTCGACTCCGTGTATCATCATCCACCGTTGTTTGGGTGATCTTGCCATCTGTGGGATGAGTATATTTCTTCTCCCCTTGAGGTCAAGCTGTCTCAAGGCTTCATTTGGGCCCGTGGAAGGTGAGGGTCACTCTAGCAGGAGCTTGAAATGTGCTGCTTTGGGTTGGCTCAGTCTCCTGAGCTATACCTTAAGGAGGAGAGCATGTCCCAGAATAAAGGAAACTATAGAGCAGAGGGACCCATAATCTGAAGCAGAGCCAACCCCAGTCCACCTGAAGGCCCCTGAGAGGTAAATACAACCCTTTTTGAGATTCCAGGGTAGTTTCCCCCCCCCTTTAAGCTGCATGGTGAGAGCAAATGGCAAAATACCATTCTTTTGAGAGTGAAAGAAAATACAAATGCTCATGACTTGAAGTGACAAGATTTAATCTCTAGCCAGAGGCTAGCCAGTCAGGGAGTTCTGAAGACCTAACATCCTTTCACCTTTCTGATTCATTCTCTCCAGGATGTGTTTCTCACCTTCATGATCCCAAGTAGACTGGATGTGTAGTGTCCAGCCATCACGTCCACATTCCTGCCAGCAGCAATGCGGATGGAGAGAAGAGATTAGCTCACCACATTCCTTTTTCAAGAGACCTCCCAGACAGCTCACACCTGAAGTTATTTTCAAAATGATGTGACCATCAGTAAAGCGTGTGCGTTAGTCAGCTTTCTGTTGCTATAACAAATATGAGATAAGTAACTTATAAACAGAAAAGTGTGATTCTGGCCCACAATTTGGGAAGTTCAAGTCCATATGCTGGCTTCATTGCTTTGGGCTGTAGTGAGACAGTACATCAGGGTTGAAGCATGCAGTACGGCAAAGATGCTTGCTCGTGGCTGGGGAGCGAAAAGGATGGAAGCAGAGAAACAGTGGTCCCATAATCTCCTTCAAGGGCAATGTCCCCATGACCTGAAGACCTCTCACTAAGCCTTATTGCTTAACCTTTCTTACCAGCTCCTGAGAGCACTGACAAATATTAAACACTCCAAAGACAATTAAGATGCAAACTATAGCATCTTGGATTTCAATGGATCACCCTGGGGAAGTGCAAAGAGAACCAAAAGTGGAGGATGAGATCAAGGTCTCGGAGAAAAATAGTGTGATTAAACTTCCCAGTCACCCTGTGACTGGACCGAGGAATACGAATTCCTTACAGGCAACCTCAATAAACATTGAGAGCGCACAGGTGCATGCTGTTGTCCTGACTATTGAGAACACCTTTGTAACAGGGACCTAAACTGGTTTTGCCTGGCATCTCTGCCTCCATTTTGGGTTTGTCATCAATACTATCTTTATGATAAAAGACTGAATCTCTACCACCTAAGCAGAGCTTTGCAAGACAGATCATCCCCACATGAAGATAATTACCAACAATGATCAGGCTGCACCTTCGAGCTGGGGACCCTATCTTATGAGAACCAGGTAGTTCCCTTCCAGTGATGACAGAGATCCCAACTTCTCCAGGATTCAGGAGAACCTAAACTGAGATGCTGATCAGCATTCTAGGCCACGCCTGTAACTAGGATTCTTAAACTATGCGTAACTCTATCCCCTGCCCCTAATTGTTTCTCTCTTTAAACCTAATACTCATATCTGTACTCTAAAGATGGCCAGAGAGGAACTAAAGTGCCATCTTCCCACGAGATCACACCACACAATCTCCTGTCTCTACCATATGCCTTTCCTAATAGGCTTGCCTATCACTTTGCATCTTGCCTGAATTCTTCTCTTGCCAGTCACAAGGATTTAGGATAGGCCAAGATGCTTAGCCATTGGGCTAAGCAACACCCTCATCCTCATTTGGCTTCCCTGGGGCTCAGCTCAGTAAGGCATCAAGTTTCATCCAAGCTGCTCCAGGTGCTCCAGGGTAGGAGAGCACTAAAGAGTGAGCACTAAATCCATACATGCACCAAAACAGGAAATAAGCACATTTTTTACTTCGGACAGGCTTTTTATCTCTGGTGAATTTACAAATAGGACTGGAGGTAACATTTTGCCTTTTTTCCTTTTTCCTTTCTTCCTCTCACCCACCCCCACCCCCTTCATTTTTGGACAGGGTTGCACTCATGTAGTACAGGCTGACCTCAGACTCAGGATTTTCTCACCACAATTTCCTGAGCACTGACTCGTATTACAGGTATATACTACATTCCAGGCTTGGAGTACAAATTATTCTTGCAAGATTCCCAAGTTAACAGAAAAGTTTATAAGCCTCCACCCCCTTTCCTTCTTTTTATTTTTATTTTTATAAATTTGAGCAAGAGTTTATTTTAGTATAACAGGAGAAAGTAAGGAGAAATGAGAAAAAGAAACATTTTCTGAAGACATCTCCTCTCTGTAGCTTCTATACTTTCTGGGCAAATATACATGCTTCTTTCCCTTCCTATAGATAATTCTTTGTATCCTCTTTGAAAAGCCAGCTGATTCTATCATTCTCAAACTCCAGGCTAATCTTAGCTTACAGTTGGTGGGATGGCAGCTGTAGGATTTTGAACAAATGATTTGATAACTCTTACGTAGCCTTCATTCCTTACATGTAATACACATGTAATGGGACCACTGTAGAACTTAATGAAGCTGACATACACAATAAGCTTGATATACCCTTCCCATTTAAATATACAGAGGAGTACTTCTTTCTACCTGCAGACAGCCTCAAATATTGAGTACTTAAAGTTGGAATTTGGCAACCTTTCTTTCTGGTTAGGAGAACAAATCAGTGCACACAGTCTCCATTGCTTTTCAAGAAGATTTGAGTGATCTCTGAAGGAAGCTGGAAGATTATCCCTAAGTCTTGGGAATTTGTCTTAAGGTCTGTTCACAGCACACGTTAAAGGTTTGAATATTCTCTTAATAGCCAGGAGCAGCTGTTTCTCTACTTACTGGACAGGACAAACCAGAATAAAATGATTTCCATGGTAGCACCACACATCTGTGTTAATATAGCAAAAACTTGCTGCTGGAACTGGCAGGCTGTTGGAAACATTTTGGAAGAATCTTTTCTTACCTTGAGATCTTTCACAAAAAATCAGTTTCTGCCTTTTGTGGTTAACTCATCACCTCTCTATTTAGGGTCAGAAGAATAGTGTGTGGCTTCTAGGATCACCTAACTCTCTCCTGTCTTTTCTTGCACCAATCCTTCACTTCCTGCTTCAGCAACTGAAGTTCTTAACCCTTTGCGACTAAGTTGATCTGCTTAGAGACAGCTTCTGAGGTCTGCCTTATAGAAACATCTAGAGCATTCATTGTCCTGGTTCTAGAACATTCCATTCACTTGGCCACCCACACCCAGTGAGACCTGAGTACAAGAGAGTCAGTGTAGGATGGAGGGGAAGAGAGAGTACCTGAATGTTGTCATGGGAACTAGGAGGTAAATATAACCCTACTTTCAAGGAGTCAGGAATGTTGGTTGTTCTACTTCTTCATGAGCACTGTTGGGTCGAGTTGACAGGCTTGGCAGCTGAAGCCAGAACTCAGAACCAGGAGAGGAGGAGAAGAAGGTAAGCCTTGGCAACCAAGGACTTTTTCTTCCTCTGCTTTTCGTTGGGTAGTTCAGATAGACATGGGATTCCGTGTGCGCACCTTCCTCTAACGATATGCAGCCATGTCCTTCCACCCTCAGCTGAAAGTTACTCTATTTTTAAATTTCTCTTGGGAAGTAGAGTCCAATATTTCCCTAAGTCTTCCTGGCATGGGAGTCTCTGATTTCCAGTATATTCCAGGTCACATAAGTTTCTGTGGTTATTTGCTTTTAGTTTGCATAAATTAGCATACCACTAAGTCCTAGAATCTGAGTCAAGACAAGGCAGTGAATGGATGCAAATAAGCTCAAGCTTTGTGGCCCTGGTGGCCCAGGAAGCAGCCTCAGAGAGAGCTCTAGCTCTTGACGTGTCAATGGGATTTTCATCATCACTTTGGCCTGTGGGTTCTCTCCAGGGGCCCAGTAGGAAGTCAGCCAAGGAATTCTCTGTTATCTGGGCCCTGAGGTTCAACCCCAAGGTTTCGAGCTTAGCAGAGGGATTCATGTGGTGAGTGTGTAAGCTGTGTTTGGTGGGACAAGAATTGGAATGAAGAAGAATCTTCAGATCTGATCTGAAGTCAGGAAAAAAATAAAGATCAAGAAAGTGGAATAAAGAAAGCATGAAAGAAAAGGAAAGAGCTGGGGACAGGGGTGGCAACAGATGTACGAAGAGGGGCACAGAATGTGTGATGCTAGATCAAGGAAGCCCATGAGGAGGGGAGCCCTAGAGTAGGAAAAGAGACTGGAGACGTGAAAAGAAGCATGCATGGGGGTACTTAAAGGCAAGATGGTGGGCAAGCATTGCATAACTGGTTGAGAACAGTTGTCTTGGAAGTTAATAAAGTTAAGAGTGTGTGTGGCAAGCTGTCTTCCCCAAGGGCTGTTCTCATCCTGTCTTGCCAAACAAATGTTTGATTGATTTCTTCCTGGGTCCTGGGACAATCTGTGTGGTTGTATACAAGTACCAGAAGACAGCAAGATATGTTTGTGGTGGGTTTTCAAGACGGAACAAACTGTTCCATCTACAAATGCTGCTCATCCTCTCGGTGGCCAAGACACTACATGTACACAGCTGAATGCAAGACAGTGCCCAAGGCAGAAATTGAATGGTTCTCATAGCCAGGAAAGAGAGTGGTATAGTATGACATCCAGGGCTCTGAGCTATGGTGTTTACTGACTGCTAGGCCAGCCACCTGTCCCCAGGGAGGCCTCTGACTCTGCTCTATGAAATCAATCATGATGTGGGCTGCAGTGTCAGCCCTTTGGGACTTTATGCTAGCTTTACCTCTGGGGAGGTTGGGTCGGTTTTTAAAACTCTTTAATGCCTTTGTTGTCTCATCTGTAAAATGGGAATAATAATGCCTACTTATAGAGTTGTGGCACAAGCACCAAATACAATGATCTCAATGGAGTTGGTAGAGTAGTGGCTGACCAGGGGGAAGCATTCAACAGATGCTCCTATTATTACACACGGTAGTCCCAAATACGATGTGATGAAAAGCTTGCAGAGCTTGAAGAGAAACACAGATGGGCTCCTAGTTTCTTGGCTCAGCGCCCAGTATGGCAGCTGTTCTTACCATTTCAGCTTATGTTGCTGTAGCCACAAAAGCAGTTTGTGTAGATGAGGGCCAGGCACGGGCTCTGGCCAACCACAGATTGGGAAATGACAGTAAGGAGCTGATGATATTTCTTCTAATGTCATGGTTTTTCTTCCCTTTAAAAAATCCCCCCCCCTCTTCCTCTCCCTCTTAGCTTCTCCCTTCCCTTCCCTTCCCTTCCCCCTCTCTTAGAAAAGGAAACTGACAGGAAGGGCCTAGTAAGGAGACACAGTGCTCTTCATGACTCCATTGTACTTCTCTCATAGAGAGAATCTGGGGATGGGGGAATAAAACATTCTTCGCAGTATCTCTGCTTGTTCTGAGCCTCCCACTAAATAGAGCTGGTAGAAAGGACTGCTAGAGGGAGATGTGGGCAAAGAGGACGACTGGAAGGATCGACCACAGTAGTGCGTAGATTCCCTCTAGCAGGTCTTTGTAATGTGCACCAAACTCTATGCTAGATGTGAGAGAGCCCAGAAGCAAGAAGAAATGGTACTCCCCTGCAGGAGGTGACAGGCTAGCATGACCGCTGCCAGCCTTTCTGCCAGCTAGGACTAATTCACAGAGCTGCTTTTTTTGTGTGTCTGGAAGCAAAGAGCTGGTGATTTTTTTTTAAGTTCTGAGAGATTTTTTTTAAAGTAGATCATTCTGCACATTGTTAACTACTCAGACCAGTTTCAGCTATCACGAACGAAATTTGCCATTCCTGGATATCTGGAAGTGTTCAAATCTAGGCTGTAGACTGCTCATCAAACTTCAGAGAGTTCAGAGATTCCTTGCACATTAAGATCAGAACAAAAAGCTGCACTGGGGACCATGGGGTGCCTAGAGGGATTGCTTACGCTGTAGCCTACCTACTCTATCCATAAGCACTACCCACCCTATCTATTTCTGGAAATGGGGACAGGCCTGCTGGGTAGAGAGTCCGCCTGGCCTTGGTATCACACCTTGACCAAGAGGTTAAGGATACTGAAACGGTGAGGCAAGCATGGTGAAAGAAGTGGGTTTAGTTCCAGGCAATCAGAAATGGAAAGGAAGCTGTGAATGTTCTTTGAGATATACTATTGGCTATTTTCTTATGCTGTGCTAACCAGAACACTGCTACTTACTTGCAGTAGGACCCTGGGAAAGTCCCTGCTCAAGCCTCAGCTTCCTCATATGTAAAAGTACATCTGGGATTAGTCAAGACTCTTCCAAGCATGATGTGCTTTGGTCTAGGAGTCCAAGTAATCTAACTCCAGAGACAAACAGTCGGAAGACATGCAGGGGTGGGGTGGGAGGGGAGCGGGAAGGTAAAGGGGATGCAAGAGAAAGGGACTAAGAAATTTCCAGGGGCTTCCCCAGCAATCAGTACCCTTTGAGTACATGCAATATGGAAATGTCAGCTGAGTCTTAGTGAGCAAATGTACTTGACTGATTTTACTCATTAAAATTTTAGTGTATGTGTGGGTCCTGGGGCTTGAACTCAGGGCCTGGGCAATGTCCCTGAGCTTTTTTTTTTTTTTTTTTTTTTGCTCAAGGCTAGAAGAAAAAATAAAGAAAATAAAGAAATTTCCCGTGGGAGTTCTTGTGAGCTAAAGATGCCTAAGAGGGTGAAGGAAAGACAGTGGAGTGATGAGGTTAAGTGAAAAGGTAAAAAGTACTAGCTAATCCTAGCTACTCAGGAGATCTGAGGATCTGAGCATGGCAGTTCAAAGCCAGCCTGGGGCAGGAAAGTCCATGAGACTCTTCAATAAACTACTGGAAGTGGTGCTGTGGCTCAGGTGGTAGAGTGCTAGCCTTGAGCACGAAGAGGCTCAGGGACAGCACCCAGTTATGGAGGTCAAACCCTAGAACTGGCAAAAAAAAAAAAAAAAGTACAAGAAAAGGAGATAGGAACAGAGAAAGTACAAAAGATAGAGGTGGCCATTAAAATGGCCACAGTACTTTTTGGGTATCCTGGCCTAGTTTTGTTAGGGATGTTATTTTGTGGGGATAGGGTCCATCACTGGACATATGGTAAATTGTATTTTCCAAAGAGTCACAATTATCAGTAATCCATGTCCTTTCTACAATGTGGTCTTGCTATTTTCCTACGAATTGCCGGAGATGGACACAATCCCGCCCCTCTCCCTCTACACTGGATGCAGCCTTATTGACTTGCATAACCAATTTATTCCAGGTGACTCTGACACTTGGTCAGAAGCAGCTCCTCTTCATTACACCTTGAGACACATGTTTGGAGAGAAGCCAAATTGACCACCAAGACCAGCATGCAGGAGAGACCGCATGTGGGCATTTCCATTGACAGTTCTAGATGAGCCCCCTTCTAGACATTTCTATCAAGCTATCAGATGTACATGAAACTATCTAGGACCCACCAGACACGGAGTTTATTGGCTTCTGACTATAGCTGGCCCCTTACTACAGCATGGGTCAGAGGTCACCTCACGCCATGCCTTTTACTAAGTCAGCCCACAGTGGGGTCAGGAGTATGGGCTTCATTGTCAGCCCCTTCCTATTGAATCCTGGTTCCAGCACTGCAAGGCCTTGGGTAAATTTATCTCCTGTGCCTCTCTTTCCTCATCTATAAAATGGGAACCATAACACTGACTTCACAGGGTTGTGGAGAGAGAATTAAACACCATTATCTCTAGAGAATGCTTAGAGAAGCGGTTAGCAGACAGGAAGCACTGAGCAGCAACTACTATTATCTGCTAAGCATTACTAGCTGATCTTACATTGTACTCCAGACAGCAGCTGAGTCCTGCCTAAATACCTGATATAAGAAAATAATTGTTGCTTTAAGTTACAAAGTTTTGGAGACACTTTTAAATAAAATAATAGGCACTGTTCCTTAAATCCTTTGTCTCAAGTAGAACTGAAAATCCCTCGTGCTGGTGAGCCATGCTTCTAATTCTAGTCACCCAAGAAGCTGAGATCTGAGAATTGCAATTTGAACCCAGCCTGGGGCAGGTTCCATGAGACATTTATCTCCAACTAACCAGCAAAAACCGAGCAGTAGAGCTGTGGTTCAGTGTTAGAGCCCCGGCCTTAAGCAAAAAAGCCAAACAAGAACATGAAACCCTGAGTTCAAGCCCTAAGTATCAGTACCAAAAAGAAAAAAATTGGGACTGGGAAGGTGGCTCAGTGGTAGAGTGCTTACCTTGCATGCATGAGTCCCTGGGTTCAATTCCTCAGCACCAATAAGCAGGGGAAAAAAAGCCAGAAGTGGTGCAGTGGCTCAAGTGGTAGAGCGCTAGCCTTGAGCTGAAGAGCTGAGGGACAGCGCCCAGGCCCAGAGTTCAGGCCCCACGACCGGACACCCCCCCCCCCAAAAAAAAAAGAAGAAAGAAAAAAATGCAAACTTCAAATTTTTCCAATAAAAAACATTACAACAAAGTTACCTCCTTCTATAGATTACTATGTATTATTTATAAAATACCTATATTTATACATACTGGTGTTTAGAACTAAGCCCAACATCCTAAGCATGTGGTATTTTTTGACAAAAAGGATTAAAAAGTCATTACTTCTGTCTGGGGTAAGCTCAGTTGTAGAGCATGTGAAGCACATATGGCCCACAGTTCAATTCCCAGTATTTAAACTGGGGTGGGGAGGGGGAGGGGGAAGCTGGGAAGGTGGCTCAGTGGTAGAGTGCTTGCCTCACATGCATGTGGCCCTGGGTTTGATTCCTCAGCGCCACATTAAGCAGAAAAAGCTGGAAGTGGCACTGTGGCTCAAGTGGTAGAATGCTAGCCTTGAGCTGAAGAGCTGAGCCCAGGCCCAGTGTTCAGGCCCCACGACGGAAAAAAAAAAAAAAGAAAGAAAGAAAGAAAGGAAAGGGGGGGGGAGAGAGACAGAGAAAAAGAGAAAAGTCACTGCCTTCCACCATAATAGCAAAAATAAAAGAGATGAACTACATCAAATATTGGCAAGGATGTGGGACAATCCGAATTCTCATGCATTCTATTTTTTTTAATGGATTTAATTCTTTTATTTAGAACAAACTGCTTTCTACTCTCTCATACATTCTTGTGTAAAACAGCACAACCACTTTGGAAAACAGCTCATGCATATCTACTAAAGCTAAAAATTCATGCATATATTTAATTCCATTCCTAAGTATATGCTCGAGGGAAATATACATCGTTAACATTTCATGAAACATTTTCAGAACAGTACTATTCTTGATAACCCCAAACTGGAAACAACCCAAGTTCCCATCAAAAGCAGAATGAATACGTGAATTGTAGTGTATTCACACAATCAAATACTGTGTCAGAATGAGCATGAATGAACTAGAGTCAGAAAAATTGTGGATCAAGCTCATCAACAGGACATGGAGGGAAAGAAAACCAAATCAAATGTGCACTTGTTTTGCAATTCCAATTATTTAAAGTTGGGAAGGAAGGAACATTAACCTACAGTGGTGGAACTTGAGACACTTTTTACAGTTGTAAAAGAGCTTAAGAGCTGTTTCTGAAGGTAGTTTTGATGTTCTGGTTCTTTATGTAGGTGCTTGTGGTATGGTGTTGCTCACTGTGAAATGCCATTCGATGACATGCTTGTGATGTACACGTTTCTGTGCATATATTAAACTACAAAATATAAATGTTAACAAATTTAACCTTGCTGAAGGTTTCATGAAAAAGTCATTATATGTGTTCTTTATCTCATTCCTCCTTGGACCAATGTCAATTGCATTATGGCAGTGTTCTGGGGCTGTGACAATGTCCAGAGGAAAAGAAAGTAGGGTGATAGGATCAGTTACTCACATCCCTCTGTGTGTGCCTTGACTGAAGCAGTCCATGGTCCATATGGAACAAGATAGCCTTGGAATGGCACGCTGGGCTACCAGCTGAGGCCCCTGACAGCTAGCAGCCTTGTCCATCAACAATACTAAGGATGAAGGGTATCATACCTCAGCACACCTGCGGGGAAGCTTTCCCTGTGTGGGAAGACATGGACCTCCATTACACACTTCAAGTTCTCTAAGTTGTCCAGGTGGAAGAGCCCATGCTTACTTGGCCCTTTTGTTCCTGGAGAATCCACACAGCTGGATTCCAGGTCCCCTTTGGAATCATGAAGATGAGGACGTTGCAGGGAGGTATGTGTGGCATTCTGGGCCTCTCCTCGATGTCATGGCTTTGTGTCTCTTTTCAGCCTGGTTTTCTACCAGACCTCATTCTCCACCCCACAGCACATACCCTGAGCGCATTATACATTGTGCCCTGGACAGGCTGGGTTTGTCTGTCATCTGTGAACATCTGAGCCATGCAACTGCCTCCACAAAGTGGGTCCGCTGGTCACTCCTGCTCAAATCTTTCCCCTCTTATAAAGTTGTCTTCTTTTTATACATGTTCTGAGAGCTACCACCTTACTTCGTGTTTTAGAGTGGTGTGTGTGTGTGTGTGTGTGTGTGTGTGTGTGTGTGTATGTGTGTGTGTGTGTGTGTGTGTGTGTGTGTGTATTGGGGATCAAAACCAGTGTCTTGGTTATGCTAAGCATACTACTGCAAAACTGTATCCATAGCCTATCTTGGTTTGTATTACTGCTGTGTGCATGAGAGAAAGGGCAGGGGGAGAGGGAGAGGAAGGAGGAGGAGGGGGGGGGGGAGTATCTTCTTCATAGACCCGATTTCCTGTCTTGACTTCCAGGCTTTAGATAGACTCTAACAAGGACCCCAGCTTCACTGGGTTTCCGTGGCTACGCATTTCCCCCTTGTGATGGACTCTGGCTTCTCATGGGATCTGTCCTGCAGCTATTCTACACTTCACCACCTACTAGCCATGGAACAGCCTAGATAAGACAGCTCCCATCTCTGGCTTTTACCTGCTGCACCCACCAAGGGGTGGGTTGATTATCAGTGGTGTAACAAGGGGAAAAGTGACTGTGACTCAGTCCTGACTCATCTCAGTCAAGCAAATACAAAACTGCAGTGGCAGCATGTGGCCACAAGGGGCTCTTCTGGGCCAATCCAGACCAGCAGAGAAATGGAACTTCTTGTCTGTTCCCGGCACATAAACAAGAAAACCATGGAAGGGGCTGGGAGAGTGGGGTCCTTCCTCTCAGATCCTCTCATAGGTTTCGTGTACTGAACCTCCCATATGACTCCTCTTAGCTGTCTGACTCCTTTTAGCTGTTTTGTACTTTAACACACTCCCTTTGCCATCTGATAAGCTTCAGGTTCTTGCTGTTGCTTTTTCATAGACCAAGAGTCACCCTAGAGAGATCTCTGCTTCTGTGTTGTCTTTTTTTTTTTTAATTCTATCTTCTTTGTGAAAACCAAACCATGACCTCCATTTTTTCTTTTGAGAACAAGGAAAGGTTGAGGATCCTATTTCATCTCTTCGATATCTCCTGATGACCACTTTTGTCTCCCACAGCCGACTGGGTCCTGAGCTCCATTTCTGATCAGAATTCCCGGAAGATCCCCTGCTCCAGAGAGTCCCCTGCCCATCTCTCCCATCAGGCACCAGCCTTCGATGGCTCACCCCCACAGCTTATTTTGTTCCTACTAACAAGGCTGAAATACTTGAAACTGCTCAATGCACAGTGATGTTTCAAACCTTAGTACTTTGCACACATTCCTTATTCCCCACCCTCCCTTATCACCTTCTTTGCCCTCAGCCTTGCTCCAGGGTACTTACCTGGCAGAGCCCTCATTCATTCTCCAAAATGCCAGCATCTGTGAAGCCTTTCCTGACCTACTCCTTCCTGGGCTCCAGAATCCCTCCTATGATCCTGAAGACACATCTCTCCTAGAAAGGTCGTTCTGAACTATTGCACCCACTCACAGGCCTGCCTGGTCTTCCCTGCTGGCTTGGGCTCACATGACTCCAGTAGCTCTGGTCAGCACCTGGAGCAAATCCTTTAAGCGCTCCCAACCCCAGTTTGCTGAAAAGATGTGAGAATCCAAAGAGAACTTTGTGCTAAGCAAGTGTTCTCATTGCTTTCACAGTAAGAGGCAAACTAAATGTCTACCTTGACTTGCCTGTGTAGGAGTCCTCACACGAAAGATGGAGTGTGATCTTTTTGTAATTTCCCCACTTTTCCAGTCAAAGGAAAGGCTAGTTAGAAATAAACCATTAATCTGTCTCCCTGGAGATCCCTCCCAGCCTTCTCTGGAGTTCAAAGTTAATGATTCTGAGATTGTTTTCCTCACTGGGCCCATTTGTAACTAATTGTTGACACATTCCCTCCTTTCTTCAGAATTCTTGACTCACTCTGGTAAGTCCTTATCCTGGGGATCAGGAACCTTGTTTGGCTGGTGAAAATGATGGGTGTGGGTAGATCTTGGGCTGTCTTTCTCAACAGATTCCCATCCTCCCCGGCCTTGTCCACCACGCTCTCTCCCTTCACAAGCTGAAGTCTGAGTCCTCAAATTTTAGAAACTAACTGCAGAGGTTCGAGCAACAAAGATAATATGACCTAAGTTATCACCTCCTTTGTGTGAAGTTTGAGGAGTGGTTTAGAGGATGCCAGGAGAAACTTCTTAACTCTTCGGTTAGAAAAAGAATTCTGGGTCCTATCTTTCAAAAGTTTAGTTAGTGGCTGTGGGGAGGAGTGAGAGGAAGGCCTGGAATTCCAAGATCTGTTTATAACTATAATACAAACAGGCCGAGGCTGGGGAGAAAAGCCCAGAAGCCAGGCACAGCTTAAGAGATGGTCTGAGTAATCTTCAGATAAGGCCAGGGTTTTGAGCTCACTAGTGTTTAAAAACCACCCCATAAGGGCTACCAGGAGTTTCTTCAACCCCCAACTGCTGTCTTCTCTTAATCCTGTAGACTTAGTGTGCATCTCTGTAGAGCTCTGGTTGAAGGTTCTTGTGATACCTCCTCCTGTGCTCCAGAGAGGCCCCTGCATACCTTAGATAGGACTGCATAAAGTTATGGTAACAGGGCAAGTGCTTTCTGAACCTCACTGTCCTCATCTGTAAAAGGGGGTAAAGCATTCTTTCTTAATAATTAACCATGGCTTCTTGTACATACATACTATTTAAAATTTGCCCTAACAGTGACTCCAAAAGGCTGATAAAGGAATAAATTGATTAAGTCAGTGGCAATAACAACTTAATTACAACTGCCATCACAATTACATCCTGATATGGATAAACCAACACGAATCACTACTGCCCATGTACCTGCTCCCTTGCATAATGAACACAATCCTTACCAGAGACAGGTGGCTGACGCCTGTAATGTCTATTCAGGAGGCAGAATTCAGAGGATGCAGGAGAGCCTATTACAAAAATAACCAGAGTAAAAAATAACTGGAGGTGTACCCTGAGTGCTGCCCACCCCCCAAAAGAAAATACCACTGAAAGTCTTGAGACCATCTCTTGTTCTCATCTTTTGCTTTTCCACCAGCCTGAATTTCCCCATTTCTTTGTTTTTATCTAATTTGATCTTGTTTATGAACTGGTAGAATGGTATCCTATTTTTTTTTTGTTTGTTGTGGGTCGTGGGGCCTGAATTGTGGGCCTAGCACTGTCCCTCAGCTCTTCAGCTCAAAGCTAGCGCTCTACCACTTGAGCCACAGCACCATTTCTGGCTTTTTCTGCTTATGTGGTGCTGAGGAATCGAACCCAGGGCCTCATGCATGCAAGGCAAGCACTCTACCACTGAGCCACCTTCCCAGCCCCCCTACTGGTTTTTTAAAAATATTATGAAGCCAGGCGTCATGGCTCACGCCTGTAATCCTATATATTCAGGAGTCTGAGATTGAGGATCACGGTTCAAAACCAGCCTGGACAGGAAATTCCGTGAGACTCTTATCTCCAATGAACCACCACCAGAAAACATGAAGTGGTACTGTGGCTCAAGCAGTAGATCACTCATACCTTGAGCTGAAGAGCTGAGGGACAACAGCCAGGCCCAGAGTTCAAGCCCCACTACCACCACCACCAACAACAAAATACACCTATATCACATTGAATATCTCATTCCATATCTCACTGTAATAGTACTTCTTGATGGAAATTTTGACTGTTTCCAGTGTTTTGGTCAATAGTTTCATAAATGTCACCTATTTTCATAATCATCTCCTAGAACAATCTGGGTTGCAGCATATACCTCCAGACTTCCAAAGGTTACACAAAGATTCCCCCTTCTGATTGCCAGCAAACAATGCTGCCTCTCCTTTCCCATCCTCCCTTATCTTCCCCCTGGACTATGGGCGTTAGTGGAAGAAAAGCTCATCACAACACTGGGAGAAAGTGGAGTAGAACTCTCAGCACACAGACTTTGGCTCTCTAAGTCAAGAAGGGGCTAGTCTTCACACTGGGTCTGTTGAGCCCAAGGGTGAGCAGTGGGGATCCCTTTGACTGCACCAGAGTCTCAAGTACAGTTGACATCACACAATGCACTGTGACGTCGCCCCTGAGCTATGGGACAATTCAGACAGCGTGCAGCAAGCCATTCCCAGGTTGAATGGTTCTTTATTTAAACTGCAGTCGTGGAAGATGGAATCGGCTCTCTCGGGGTACTCCCTGGAGCCCTGAGATCCCTTTGCAGCTTATGGCACTGGCTTCTATTTAATGGCTTTCAAGGGTCATTGTCTCGACGACGATATCAGATGTCACAGAATTAATGATCTCCAATCCCTGGCCACGCTCCGCTGTCTCCATGATGGCCTCCATGTTGGCCCTCTCTACTGTCTTAGCCACGATGTCGACAGATCTGCCACGTGATGAGGCGATGCCTCGGGGTGAGGCTATCCCCTTTGTAGTAAGGTTGGATCTGATGTTCTTCAAGAAAGAGTTGATCCGGCCGAGTCTCTTGTTTGTAGAAGCTGAACTTACAGTGGAAAAGCTCCTCCCGGACTTGTGGGAGGTCCTTGACTCCTTTGAGATGGGGATGTGGCCACTGCCCTTGTGGGAAATGTTGCGCCTATTTTCCCAGGAGCCGACTGAGCCTGTTTCCTTCTTATCATCTCTAGTGGCTCTGTGACTCGATTTTCGGGTTATCTTGTCCCCCTCTGTCTTGCGATGACCTTCCCCGGTCCTGGTTTGATGTCTTCCTCTATCCTTTTCTCGCTGCTCCCTTCTTTCCCTCTTCTCCTTGCGGGCTGTGTCCAGAGAGATTCTCTGCTGGCCAGCCTGTCTACCCATACGGCTTTCATTCAGCAAGGGGGAGCGGAGCAACTCAATGGCTAAGTCACTCTCTAGTTCAACATTCTCGTGAGTAACGTCTACTCTTGTTATTCCCACGCTGCCTTCTGGGCAGAGGCCGGTGCCTGTGTTGGGAATGTGCTCTATGGATTTGCTTGCTGTTCCTGCCCTGGCAACCCTAAAGCTCTTTGGGGATGTCTTGGAAGTACCTGTGATAGTCAGGTGGCTTTTGCTTCCTCTCGCCCCTATGGCCACCCCTGCTGCAATGGCTTTGCTTACCTGCCCAGAGCTTGCAGACTTGGTTGCTGCTATACCCAAAGTGCCGGCGATTGCTGCTGCCCCTGCTCTAGCTGTTGACTCCTTGCTAAGGATGGTAGGTTTTCTTTTGGGGGTAGATGCATCAGGCAAGGTAGTGGATTTGTGGAGGTCGTACTTTGTTCTCTCCCCACCAGCGTAAGCAGCGGAGGTGGCCCTGTGCACTTCATGGACCAGGTGGAGGCTCCTGATGCTGACTTGGTCCTGATCTCCTTTCCCTTGGAACTCAGCAGCTGTCAAACTTGTCCTGTCCTCTTCCTCAAACGAAGGCATGCAGATTGTGTCCTCAGCCGGGATGGCGTAGGTACTGCTGTTACTGTCCACAGGCGGTCGCAGGAGGTAAATCAGTTTTTCCCAATAGGCAAAGAGATCTTCCCGGGCGTCAAGAGGGGGGCACAGCTGCAGGTAGCAAGAACGGCCTGTGGCAAATTTCAGGCGAAGCTGTTGTTTCCCATGATCGTGAATAGAGATCCTTACAAACTTCAGTGGAAGGAGCCTGGTGAGCTCCAACGGCCTGTTGGCCCTGCGCTTTCTTCCCTTGTTTGGGCCTCGTCCAGCCGGGTCCTCAGTGCTGGTGGCTGGTCGAGCCAGCAGCATGACATCTGGAAGTGGGAGAATGGGGCTGGTGCTGGCAATCCCCACCGTCACCATGCGGACCCGGTTGTGCACGTCGATCACTTCTCCCCTTTTGGTGATCTGGATAAAGTCACTCTCAAATATCGGTGCATACTTGAAAATATCATACTCTCCCTTATACAGTTGCCTCTGTAGTTTCCCCATCGCAGTATTGAACAGGCCCACGCCCGAGGCACTTTGGGCGGTGTAATAGGGCAACACACACTCACTTTTCGTGGCCATCTTGTACCAGGACAGGAACTCTGGCAAGAGCGAATCGCTGTGGTCTTTCTTGGTCTTGTTGGCAGAGCTGTGTTCCTGGGTCACAGAGATTGCACTACAGCAGGTCCCTCAACCCCACCCCACCCCGCAGGGCCCCCAGGTTGCCTCAGAGCCCCCCAGAGGCCGAGCTGCGGGTGGGAGCACAGATGATTGACAAGGAGGCACTGTCGGATACTTGGACCCCAGACTGAATCCCATCAAAGGTGTAGAGATGCAGGTGGGTTCCGGCGAAGTTTTCTTCTGGGTGTAACCCCCTCACCTCCACCTTGTGATATATATAAGTATTTATTTACTTATTTAAATCTCTGTGAGAGTCTACAAACTGTAGTCCTAGCGGGAGAAAGTGGCCACCCTTTTGGCCTCAAGCCCCTACACAGCCACATTTATCCTTGTTGTCCTTTGTGACCTGTCACTGTCACATATGCCTTTGTTCTCCTACTTCAGCTGTCCCCACAGGGGACAGGACTCCCCTCAACCCCCATCTGCCCTGGCCAGGGACCCAGGTAGGTAACAGAACATTTTTCAAATGGGAAGTTTTTATAGGAACGCTTACCTCCCTCCCACAAATAGAAAAGATCCAACAATTCTAGAGTGTCTATAGAAGCACAAGATGACAGAATACACTTGAACCCTGAGTGTTTATGGTTTAATTTTATTGAGTAATCTATAATTGGTGGTCTTGGTTCTTATCACATCCTTTCATAAAATCTCAGTAAATGTTAACACAATGATCTTTCATAAAAACTGAGGTTTAATAATTAAAGTTTAATGTAACAGAAGTTGCATCTAGACATTATACTATGCTGTGTGTGTGTGTGTGTGTGTGTGTGTGTGTGTGTGTGTGTGTGTGTGTGTGTGTATGTACTGGAACTGGAGCTTGAACTTGAGCCTTGCATTCTTGCTTAGTTTTTTAAGTCAAAGCTTGACACTCTACAGTTTGTGCCGTACCTCCACTTCTGGCTTTTGCTGGTTAATTGGGACTTTCCTGCCTGAGCTGGCTTTGAACCATGATCCTCAGATCTCAGCCTCCTGAGTAGCTAGGATTACAGAAATGAGCCACTGGTGTGTAGATGTATCCTGTATAGTATTGTAAAAACTCCTTGAGTTTGGGACTGTTGTAACTATTCTTGTTACATGGAAAGACAATGAAGGTATCTTTTGCCTACATTCAGAGATTAATAGTATTATTTGAATCCAGGTCTAGCTGTCTGATGCAAAATTTTTGTTCTAAATCACTACAACTGTTGCCTTGCAAAATTTTTTTTAAAAAACATGGGTCAATCTATTTTCAAACGGGACTAGTGTATTTGAGTTCAAGAAGACAAACATTATAGGAAGTTATATGATGAATTGTGGTGTGTGTGTATGTGTGTGTGTGTGTGTGTGTGTGTGTGTGTGTGTGTGAGAGAGAGAGAGAGAGAGAGAGAGAGAGAGAGAGAGAGAGAGAAACACAGAACTACCACTTTAGACAGTGGGTGGAATGTTAGGTATTATATTTTACAGAGTTTCTTCCCTCTTTTTGCTTGAATAAACATCCTGTGTATGAGAATTCAGTTATGTTTTTAAGGCTTCCAATTTTGCTCCTCCCTCTCTCATCTTGTCAGTAAATACCATGTGGTAAGGGGGAAAAGAAGGCAGGAATAAGTGGTGGTCCTTAAATTCCAGAAGCCAATCAAGTGCCCTCCTGTACGACAGGCTGGTTTGGAAGCTATTTACACACACGGGGAGTATCTGTTGCCTGCTTTGTTCTTGTTCGGATGTAACCACAGACTGATTTCCAAACTGTAAAGATCCCCTGTTCCTAACATTTTCCAGTTTGAGGTTCTGCCTGAAATCCCACCTCAGACAATCATTCCTGAAGGATAAATTGTATTTCTGCTAAAAGTGCTTATGCTTACTGTTTAATAATTTTTATTGTGATTAGTGATTACATAAATTTCACAAATTTCAGAGTATTGTGAGATAGTGATACTTAAAATCACAAACACATTCTAACCTTCATGAGGCAAATTGTCATTATTGTGGTCTATAAAGTGTGTGAGTTCTATGAGCTTTGACAATACAGCTATTTCTTCTACATTGGGTGGTAGGTACATTTCTTTCCTTTTGCTTAGTGTTAGCTGATCCCTCTATCCCTCTCATTCCCTCCCTCCCATTGCTGCCCTTGAGTTGCTTAGTTTTCATCAATGTCCAGTGCAGCTAATGGGCCCCTCTGTTGTTTTCCCTGTTTCCTTGTGATTCTGTGTCCCCCTCCTAGTTTCCCTTAGATGTGCATATATATAGACCATATATGTGGTCAACAGTATGGGGTCATTTAGTAATGATTCGACCAGATGAGTAGAGGTCCTTTGTCTCTTGAGTCCTGTTTACTTTGTCGTATCTCCTTACATTTTGTATTTAACACCCACATATCAGGGAGACCATGTGCCATTTGTCTCTTTGCTCTTGGCTTACCTCACTCAAAATGATTTTTTCGCGTTCCATCCATTTACCTGCGAATGCCATTGTTTTGTCCTTTCTCATGGCTGCATAATATTCCATTGTATATAGGTACCACAATTTTTGGATCCATTCATCTGTAGTGGGGCATTGTTTCCATATCTTGGCTATTGTGAACAGTGCTGCAATGAACATGGAGGTGCATGTGTCCTTGTATCCTGGTTCCTATTGCTCAGGGTAGATGCCTAGGAGTGGTATGGCTGGGTTGCAAGGGAGGTCTATATTTAGCTTTCTGAGGTACCTCCAGACTGCTTCCAAAGTGGCTGGCTTATACTTAATTTTTTTGTGTCAGTCTCAGAGCTTGAGCTCTTAGGCCCAGGTGCTGTGCTTAGGCACAGGGCTAGTGCTCTAACACTTCAGCCACAGCTCCATTTCCTGCTTGTGTGTGTGTGTATGTGTGTGTGTGGTTAACTGGAGTAAACAGTCTTAAAGACTTTCCTATGTAGGATGGCTTTGAACCGTTATCCTCTGATCTCAGCCTCCTAAGTAGCTAGGATTCTAGGCATGAGCCACCAGCACCTGGCTTGCTTACTCATTTTAAATTTGTTTATCTAGACATCTATCAGCACATGGATAGGTACATAAAACATAGAATCTGCATACAATGAAATATCACCCAGCTATAAACAGGAAAGGAGTCCTTACCAGTGTTTCAATGAATGACTCTTGACATTATGCTAAGGACCCAAAAGGACACGGACTGCATGAGTTTACTTCTATGAAATGCCCAGGACAGACAAGTCCACAGAGAAAGAATGAGTAGTGATTGCCAAGTATTGGAGGAAAAAGGCACTGAGAATGACTGGTCAATGATATCAAAGGCAGTTGTGGTTACACAGCATTGTGAATGTACTTCATGCTACTGAGCTGTACACTTTAAAACAGTTTAAGTGGCAAGTTTTACTTTGCATATGTTTACACACACATAGGCACATGTGCACACATGTGTGTGCACGCACGTGCGCGCGCACACACACACACACACACACACACACACACACACTTGGAACTCCTCCTTGGAACCATTGTGATTTTTAAAAAGCTTCAGAAAGGTCAAGCCGTAACCTTAAGCAAGTTGCTGAGTTCCTTACTTCCTCATCTGAAGAATAAGGGCAAACATTGCTGTCAGGATTAAATACATGAATGCTATGGTTTCAGTGTTTTCCCCCAGAGCCAACATATTAAAGGCCTGGTCCAAAGTACAATGCTCTTCTTAAGAGCTCAGACCTTGGGGATGTCATTAGGTCATTGGGGACATGCTGTTGAGTATTGTGGAACTCCAGTCTCTTTCTCTTCTGCTCTTTTGCTTCCTAGCTTTGAGATGAATGGTTTTACTTTGCCACAGACTACCAGGATATGCTGTCTCACCACAGGCCTAAAGCAACAGGGCCAGTCAGACTGGCCTCCAAACTGAGATAAAATATACCTTTTTCTCTTTCTAAATTGATGGTCTCAGGCTTTTTGTTATAGTGACAGGAAGCTAATACACAGGATAATGCATGTGAAGCGTTAAATATATTGCGCTATTCAATACATGTTAGCTATGACTGGCATTAGTCCTCAGTGATGCTTTACTTTTTTTGGTGTGAGTTCCTTACTAAGAGCAAGTTTTTGTTTGTTTATTTGTTTGTTTTAATGAGATCTAGAAACACATCTAGAACTACAGCCACTATGAGAATACAGAAGGGTGCTTAATGGGCAAATGTGACTTCTTTTCAGGCAGGTCCAGACTGAACACACTGAGTAATACTTGAAAAGGGACAGAGAGGAGAGGAGAAAGCTTGATTGGGGTTTGGGTATCTTTTGGATATCTTATTCAAAGCTCATGGCAAGAGATTAAGATAAAGTTGGGAAACAACACTTTTACCTCTTATAAGAAAGTGAAAGGAATTAAGTCTAGAACCAGGACACTTTTAAATTTATTACTCTACCAGGATAGGTTTCCCGGCAAGGCAAGAAGGCGGCAAGGTCACTGTCCCCTGCAGAAGGCGGCCTAGGGCCCGAGCTGTCAACCAAGTGTTTGATTATTGTGAAGGAAGCCTGTTGTTAAATGTATTCTCTCATACCCCCAAACTTCCTTTCCCTTCAAATGTGAAACAAGATGAACCAAATAACCAGAGGTAAATACACGTTCAACTTTTTCTTTATGAAACTACCAAAACAAACTTGGCTACAGGAAACAGAACTATCTTGAATGCATTAAGAGACATTAACCATGCCCAGTGTTTGTCTCAGATCAGTTTTTCTGATCATAGGCGTCCCTTCTCCCTTCCTCTCTAGCCTTCTGTTATCCATAGCAGCTTACAAATTGTCTTCAGTTCTATTACGACTTGGGGTGACACATCTACCTCCCACCAGAAGGCAGATGCAGATTTATACCCATTCACCGAGCTACAGAACACATAATTTAGTGATAATATCTGCGTACTGATTAGGAACAACCAGAGGTGCAATTAAAGAAGCAAAATTGATGCCTGTATCCTAAGTGACAGTTTGAAGGCTGCACTACACATGAGATCAAAGAGACAGGCCCACCATTCACGTGCACAATGGTAACATTTAATAAACTTAATGAAAATGGCAGAGTGGCCAGTTTTAGTCTCTAGCCTCTTTCCCAGCAGGGAAAGCCCAGTCCCATTCCAGGTCTAAAGAATCACATGCCCTGGAAATTCCAGAAAATGAGGAGGCATACTTGTCTTTGAAGTTTTATATCCAATTTGTCCAAAAACTATTTTCTTTCCTTCTCTCCATCCTTTCTCTCATTCTTTTCTGGGAGTTGGAATACATACTCGCAACAATGAGGTACTTATTAATATGTTACAACAGCTGTAATTAAAGTGCATAACTCTTTAAAGGTAAGGTATGAAGAGTAAGTTGTGCATAGATGCATGATTTAGACATCTGTACATTCAAATAAACTGAGGTATTCTGCAATTTAGATCTAATATTAAAATTCTATCTTAGCACCAACAGCAGGCTGTTTTAGTGTCTTTCAATGAGAAATTGAACAGTAGGTGACACAAGCTGAGGAACAGGATTAAAAGACAACTATCCCTGCCAGGCACTGGTAGCTCATACCCATAATTCTATCTACTCAGGAGGCTGAGATCTGAGGATCCCAGTTCAAAACTAGTTTGAGCAGCAAAGTTCATGAGACACTTAACTCCAAGTAACCACCAAAAACAGCACAAAGTAGCCCAAGTGGTAGAATGCTAGCCTTGAACAAAAAAATAAAAAATAAAAAACAACTAAGGGACAGCAACCAGATCTTGAGTTCAAGCCTTAGTTCCAGCACACACACACACACACACACACACACACACACACACACACACACACCAATAATTCCAACTATTAACAATACTCAAGACTAATCACCCTCTCCCCATGTTATAAATACGCTCTCCAAGAACTGTTGGAGTCACAGTGATAGAAAGACAATTAATTGTCTCAGAAAGGCAAAATGTACTTCTGCAGAAGGGTGGGCCACTAGCCAAAAATCTGGCAAGCAAGCACACAGAACAGGCTGGCTGCTCTCCTATTTATTTATCCCTAACACAGCAGGCCCCGCCCCTCTGCTCAGATTGGTTGAGTGCACACTCACAGTCTGCTTCTGATTGGCTAGTTTGAATAGGATAAAATGTATTTACATAAGGTGACTTTGAAATAAGATTAACAGTACTCATGTAATCTCAAAATATACCTGCACTCTCTGCTATTTCTTGAACCATCTGAGGATTGTCTTAATTCCATCTAGAAAAGAAGCCAGTTTGAGACAAAACCTTACATTTAAAAAATCCTCCCTTATCCCAAAGCAGTTCCTCTTTTCCTTAACAAGTCTAGGCACCAGGCCAAAGCAGGAACTTTTAAGCAACACACTTTGATAGAAGACAGTTTTTCTCATACCCCATAATAGAGAAGTAGGAGTCACTAGATTTTAACAGCCAATAGATTTAAAAGAACAGAAACCAGCACAACACTTACAGTTATCATATCTTGGTTCCAATATTTATTTATATTGACAGGAATACTGGGATAAATAATATCTTGTTTTACAGAAAATTGTAATGATACTATTGAGTAGGATTAAACACTCTGAGGATTTCACAGAAACATCAGAATTTTAACAGACAGTAGCCAGAGTCCCGTGGCCAATGTGACTGACCACAGCTACTCATGCTGTGGGCCAGATTTCTTAAAACAGCTACCTGACAAAAACAATACCATCTGACATCCAATAATGCCACAGCCTGGGCATCACATGGCTTCAAATGTGTGTCTCTATGGACTGTGGTTGTGACCACAGGAAAGGAAAACGGAATCTTCTTTGGCTCTGCTGGCCTCGAAATAACTCCTGACCTGAGTCACTGAGCAACAGTCCTAACCCTTTGGAGGCTGGACCTGCTTTCTGCTTTCTTTTCTGTGACAGTGTAACTGAGCTGACAACAGAAGATCTGTTGTCCTGCCCACTGACCCTTCATTAACTCTCAGGTGTCTAGGGAGCAGTGTCCTCTGTTGACAATCCGTTAGCATCTGCTATCCAGCAAGACGATTTTACTCTCCTGAGCAGGCAAACTCTTCTGGCCACCTGAACAGCTTTGTGAAACTCTGTCCATGGTGAGTGGGCCTCCCCACCCGCCCCGAGTCTCAGACACTAGATCTGAAGAAAATCACAGAGGAAGTCACACCAGCAATGTGTGAAACAAACATGAAAACAGCACAGTGCCTAATTCTGAAATGAATGCCTTGCACACAGTAATTCCGGGACATAACAGCGTATTTGCTAGAAAGTCCAACCCCAGGCCATTGCACAACTTTGAGAAATGCGTTCACTCCAAGTCCCTTATGAGAGACGCAGCTGCAGTGGAGGAGGTGTCCCACCCTATCCACCCATCCAAAGTACAGACACCTCTGTAATGATTCCTATTGGTGGGCATCCTGGTTCTTGTGGAATCCAGATGAAAAGCGGGCAGGACCCTAGCCAGGGGCCACCTGGAACATCTATGAATAGCCAGTGTAGGAAGGACCAAATCCTGAAGTTATGGCAAAGGTGGCCACAAAGATTGCCCTGGTCCAAAGTTCACTCGGAGGCAGAGTGGGAAGGCCCAGTACAGTGACCAATGGTTCGCAGCTTCTGGGATGCTAGATGTGCACAGGAAGTTGGCTTTCCAATGGCTTCGGGGTTTTGGGTGGAAAAGGAGGATTCAGTGAGGACTCCTCAGTTGTCCCCATGCCACAGGTGCTTAGCTCTGCAATGTTCCTTCTTTTATCTGTTGGATAAAGAGGTTTCGCTCATCTTCTGGAGTCCGCCCGTTCTGAGCTCGGACAATACACGTGGGCCGGTGCAGGTTGAGCATGTATATCAAATGCTGTTTCTCATTCTTCAGCTCCTCAATTTGGGCCTTCAGTTCAGCATTCACACTCTCCAGCTTCTCTGACTCCTGGAGGCCAAGCAGCAGAGGCATGGTTAAGAAGGGAACCAAGGCTGCAAGGGCAGCACCAGCACCCTGGGGCTCATCAAGCTGAGAGCGAGTTATTGGGGAAATCACTCCCCCACAGTACTACATACGGATAATGTGAGAAGCCTTTGAATCTGAAGTCTTGCCAGAGAGGCCAAGGAAATGCCACCAAGATAGTCAGTGGCCTGGCTAAAGCTAAAGCTGCAGGGTGAACCCACAGTTCGGAGATAGCCTGTGCTTGAGTCCAATGGCCCATGTGTAGGGTGTGGGGACTAGAAAAGATCTTGGGAAACCAGGAGGAAACCCAGACATTCATGTTGCTTAGTCTTTTGTGTCCTGATCTCAAGGCAAAGCTGAGCTCTTCAGAGGAGAAAAAGCTGCTTGTCAAAACACAAAACTTTCCACTGTCCCTTGAAGCAATCATCAAGAGCCCTCAAAGACGGGTGATCTGGCTTAAAACTCTTGGGGAGCAGACACAGCCACTGGCAAGACTGCCAGGCACTGTGGCATGCCCCACACATGCTGTCCTGGTTTTTCTCAGGGGGTTCTAGCCCAATGCAGTCAGGAGCTGAAAGCCTAGAGAATGGGAACAGAGCTCAGATCTACACAGGAATGCAAAGAAACTATCAGCACCGCTTACAAATTAAGGAAATAACTTGTTCGAAGAGATTAATTAAAGGCTTTTCATAGTGAACCAAATAACAGCTGGCAGTTTCTTTTTTGGGAAATTGGGTAAGTGAAACCTCTTTAACTGGGCTGGTGTAACCTGCAGCTTGGAAGCTTCTAGATAAGCAAAGATTTGCCAAGGCTGCTAGAAGTCTGGACATCAAACGGTCTTATATGGCCTCTTCAGTATTCAGAGTCCCATCCATGAAGCAGCTACACTTCATTCTGCACGGTAGCATTTCTGTCACCAATGACAAGTCCCTTCTTAGGAAAACATGGCCAGGGGACTTGCAAATTCTCCTTCCAACAGCAAGAAGAGGCTATTGGGAGACAGGTGTTAGCAGGAAAGAGGCAGAGCAGGCGGGAAGGTACTCACTTTCTGCAGACACTCTGTCTTCTCCTTCTTTTTGTTTCGACACTTGGCAGCAGCAATCTTATTCCTCTCCCGTCGCCTCTTTTTTCTCTCATCTTCTTCAGGGGCTACCTATGAAATAAGGCATATGTTTAACATCACCACAAAAGGACTTGAATAACCTACAAAAGCAACCAGGGCTACCTAATGCTTGACTTTTCCCTCCTCCCCTCCACTGCCCCCCCCCCCCCCGCAACATACACACCTAAGAATGAACTTTTAGCTGGGTACTAGTGGCTCATGCCTGTAATCCTAGCAATTCGGAAGGCTGAGATCGGAGGCTCATATTCAAAAACAGCCCAGGCAGGAAAAGTCAGTGAGACTCATCTCCACTTAGCCACCAAAAGGCTGGAAGTGGGGCTGCAACTCAAAGTGCTGGAGCACTAGCCTTGAGCAAAAAAGCTCAGGGACAGTGCCCAGGCCCTAGTTCAAGCCCTAAGACTGGCACTGAAGGAGGGGGGAAAAAAGAATGAACATTTTGGTGAAAAGGATAAACATGACCAAGATATATTGTACTCATAAGATGATATGTTGAATGATAACCCCCCTTTGAACAACTACTTAAATAAAAATATAAAAATTTTTTTAAAAAAAGAATGAACCTTCATCTACCGAGTCAATAAGTCATCTCCTGTGTCTCTCCTTGAGCCAGCCTTGAGCTCAGTGCAGAATAAAATCCTGTTACCCTGCTTTGGGAGGTGGTCCTCCAGGGGAGTTCACCCAGACCCTCACTTGGTCTTTGGGCTGATAAGGAATCGGCAGCATCCAGGCACTGGAAATAGAGACTACAGTCCATCTGGGACGAAGCACTCATGGTGAACTTAGTGGGTGGCAGTTTAGGCTGTCAATGTCAGAAAAGGTGTGGGAACTGCATGTAAACTCTAATAGCTCCTAGGTTGCCATTAATCACCTCCTGTCTGATATTTCTCTATTATTTTGAACCCGACGGCTCTGACTATGCTCTGTCAGAGATGGAAGACCCTGCACTCCAGAGAAAAAGAGTCCAAGGAGAAATATGTTGAGAGGAATTTCCACCTATCCACCTTTCCCTCTTAGATTCTAGAACCACCCAGGCCTAAAGTTGGGCTTTAGGCTAAAGTTACTTTTCTGAGTCAAGTTACTTTTCTGAGCTTCCCTTATTGTAAACTGGAATCAATAGTGTCACCTGCCTTAGTGCTATCATCATGAAGATTAACTAAACTAACACATGTAAAATGCTTTGCTTTTATCTAGTAAGCATTATATAAACTTTAGCTACTATTTTTTATCTTTTTTTTTCCCAGTCCATCATGGGGCTTGAACTCTGGGCCTGGACACTGTCCCTGAGCTCTTCAGCTCAAGGCAAGCATTCTACCACTTGAGCCACTGCACCACTTCTGGTTTTCTGGTTAACTGGAGATAAGAGTCTGGACTTTCCTGCCTGGGCTGGCTTTGAACCATGATCCTCAGATCTCAGCCTCCTGAGTAGACAGGATTACAGGTGTGAGCCATGGGTGCCCAGCTTACTTTTTAATGTTTTTATTACCCTCACCATCACGATAAATCCCTTCTTCAAGACATTGCAGCTCTACAGATATTTCCTTTGCAACCCTATAGATATTTTAGATGAGTGGGAGAAGACTCCGATTTGTTCATATAAGGAAGTACTTGGAAATAGAGTAAATCCTGAGTTTCAAACTGTCCAGGAGAGGAATGGCTTTCTAAGAGACCATTTAGTTCAGTTCTCTTGTTTTACTGATGAAGAAATGGAGATACAGAAAGGCCAGTCAAAATGCGCCCAGGTAGGCGCCCAGGAATCCATCCCACAGACTACAAACCCTGGATGTAAGCCCAGGGGTTTTGTTGCCTTTCTCTTTGTCTCCTGACCATAGCTGCCTTGTTCAACCACGTTACCTTCCCAGAGGAGACAGGGATCTGAGAAACAGGCTCATGCTGTCCAGACCCACAGGATAATGATGGCTTTCACAGGCTCAGTATCTTATTTGAAGATAAGAGTTATAGCTACCAAAAGGACCAAATATTCAACTAGATCTACTGGTACTTTCTTGTTTCCCTGACTGAAGATCAGGAAGTCAGTCAATTTAGTGAACACAGAAAAGATGAATCGTATGATTTTCAAGAATGTTGCTATGAGGAAGACTGCCAATTTTTTCTTTCCTTCCTTCCTTCCTTCCTTCCTTCCTTCCTTCCTTCCTTCCTTCCTTCCTTCCTTCCTTCCTTCCTTCCTTCCCTTCTCTGCCTCCCTCCTCTATATCCCTACAGCCTTCCCTTCATCTCTCATTGCATTTTGTTATATTAAAAATTTTTTCCTCACACTGTACAATATTGGACTGACAACAGCAAACATTCTGTGGTTCCCTCTGTTGATCTCCTCTGAGGGGAACTAGGAACACAGATAATGCCTCTAAATCATGCCTAATGGTATACCAGCAACTGTTCATTGAAAGCTATAAGACAGGCCCTCTTCTAGAGCTTTTGCAAATGTCTTAACCCTTAGATCAATTCTAGGAAGGAGTAATTACAGAATAATAAGGGTAATGACGGCGATGATGACTTTATATTGACAGTGATGGGGATCAAACCCACGCCTTACACATTCTAGGCAAGTGCTCTATTACACCACTCTACAACCCCAAACCTCAGTCTCCTTTGGAACCAGTTCTTTTGAGCCAGTTCCACTGCTCTTTGCTCAAAGGCTACAATTGCCAGTTAGGTAATTCTGAAATATTCCATCTTGCAACTATGATGGCAAGTCCAACAATATTGCAAGATCTTGGCTCTGATGTCCTTGAGCCATCACCATCAACCATGTCTCAAACTTATCACCATGCCTATTACTCCAGGTGTCTTATGAAAGAGCAAATCACAGTACGTGTCTGTGGCAGAAGTGAACTTGGAGCAGACACTTGGTACCAAGTCTGTGAGCATTGCTATAAGCGATGGCAAAGCTGGCTGCCTGGTGCTCACTGTGCTGTCTAAGCAATTGTGTCCTGGAGGTGATGAAAATAATGATCCGACTCCTTGCTTCCTCAGAAAGACTCAACACAAAAGGTGACCTTACCCCAATCATCATGGTTTCAAATACCAGACACATATCCCTGGTTTCTATCTCCCTCTGTATCTCTAGCAGACTCTCTTCTAGACTCTAGGTATATACCTGCCTGCTTGACATCTCCATGGTTCTTGTCCCACTCAAGTCTCCTACAGTTCCAACTCCAGCGGCAAATGAACATTCCATTCTCTCAGCTGTGTAGGGCTGACCATGTAGTATCACCCTAAGCTCTTTTTCTTCCACACCCACAAAGCTTTCTCCTCAAGTCACATCTAGAGTCAACTACTTCTCAGCACCTGCACCGCATCCATCCTGAGCCAGACCCTCTTTGGCTTTCCATGATGTACACACTCTAGTCATGCCGTTACTGCCCGTTCTTGACCGGAACAATCACATATAAATACGTCAGAGCAAGGTACCACTCTGCTCAGAGACCCTCCAATGGCTTCCCACAGTTATATACATACATACATACATCCACACATACATACATATGTGTATATATATATAACATGGTTATATTTATACAAGCGTTTATAAGACCCAGTGTTATCTGTCCCTCCTTCACTCCCACCCCTACATTCTATCCTAACACACCGCCCACTCTACACCAACCATGCTCCTCCCTCAGTACACTAATCCTCTCTTGCCAGTTTCCTACATGACTCCCACCTCTTCCAAGTCCCTCTTCACAAAGCTACTAGCAGTGAAGACTTTCCTGACCTCTCCCCTTAAAACAGCAACCCTAGCCATTCCCTCTCTCCCTGGTCCCCTTCCATGCACTTGTCTCTCATGCTATTCCTTCGCTAATTCATTTTGTTGTTGTTCTGAGACAGGGTCTGACTGCATAGCCCAGGCTAGCCTTGAACTTGAGACCCTGCTGCCTTAGCCTCCTGAGGGCTAGCATGATAGGCATCGGCAGGCCTGCTTGCTTATTCTATGTATTGTCTTTAGACAATAGTGATAAGCTCCAAGGTAGAAGATAAACCTAAGGCTGGTTCTTTTGTGGCATTTATTCCTATAAAACAGGCTCCTAGCCAGGTGCTGGCGACTCTTGCCTGTGACCTTAGCTACTCAGGAGGCTGAGATCTGAGAATTGCGGTTTGAGGCCAGCCCAGACAGGACAGTCTACCAGACTCTCATCTCTAATATAAACTACTCAGAAAAGGCTAGAAGTGGCACTGTGGCTCAAGTAGTAGAGCGCTAGACTTGAGCAGAAGCAGCTCAGGGATAGCACCTAGGCTCTCATGAGTTCAAGCTCCAGGACCGGCAAAACAAAATAAAACATAAAACATATGCCTATGTGGTAAGTGTGATAAAAAAAAATATATATATATATATATATATATATGTGCTCATTAAATGAAAATATGGGGTGGCACCCACCTCTGGTTTCGTGACTGTCATCTCCAGGGGCCTGTTGCTGACTGTGACTGACTCCAGTGCAGAGGACATCCGATGACAGAGGTGCTTGTTCTGGATGGCAAACCTCAGCTCTTCCTTGACAAAGGGTGTCAGGTTAGCAAAATCCTCAAACACCAATGACCCAGGAGGGGACAGGCAAGGGACGATGGCAGAGGCACTCACTTCTGAGGCAGAGACCTGGCCCGGGTGCTGAAGCATCATTTTGCTGAAAGACACATTGAAACCCAAACTGCTTCAGGGGTTCTGGGGCATGGGATTAAATCCTCTTTACCTGTCACCTCCCCCCCCCCCAAGGCCAGAGCTACCCAACCCCAGAGGACAGTCCCATCAGCCCCCAGGCTACTGACTTCTTTTCATGGCATGTCATCCTCTTCTTGAGTAAAACAGGTTTAAAATACCCAGCTCAGTGACGTGGATGACATGCTTATTCAAGTTTATAAGGGGTGACATTTCAGGTTATTCTGAACTCTTCTAAGAGCTGTTAGTTTGGGCCATAGTAGAGATATGCAAATGTTGTGTCAGTCTCAAAGAGACGTTATATATATTTTAAAAAATCAGATCATTCTGCAATCCCATTTTCAGTCTTTTTCTCAAAAAGAAATCCCAGAATCAAGAATCAGTGAGTACACATAAGGGCAAAAGACGGAGACCCTTGCTCAGCAACTTAATCACTGAAGCTTCCCTTCCAGGAAGTTGGATCCAAGTAACAGGAATGAGGAAGGTAATAGTAGCTGGGTGTGCTTTGTTGCCCCAGTCCTTGGCAGGGGGTGGCAATGGCAGGGATTCAGGTCATGTGGGGAACATACAGCCCCTTCTAAAGGTTGTCTAAGCAGAAGACCTCAGGGTAAGGAAAAGTCAAGAGCAAAGATTTGGACATTAGCCCTGAGGTACAAATTAAAGCTTGGACTAAGGGCAGAGTTAAGGCACAAGGACAGGTGACTTGGGCTAGTCACCAGCCCTTTGAGACCTGGTGGTTTAGCTGGCCAATGGCCAGGAACTCCTCCAGTACAGCAGGGACTTGCTCTTATACTCTCCTGGCTCCTGGCCCAACACTGGGCTCACAATGCTTGCTGGCCATGTGGACAGACACTGCCTAGCCTAATAAATAAAATGGGAGTTGGATGCTGATGGCTAACATCTGTAATACTAAATACTCAAAAGGGTGAGTAGGAAAATCTATGAGACTCTTATCTCTAATAAACCAGCGATAGGTATAGGCTCATTATAGAGCGAAAGCCTTGAGTGAAAAAGCTAAGGAACAGTGTCCAGGCCCCGAGTTCAAGACCCAATACAACACAAAAATAAAATAAAACAATAAGATAAGTGAAATGAAATGGGGATGAAGTAGTCAAAGCAAGCAACCCCTAAAGTTCCATTCACTTCTATCATTCTATAGGTCAGTGAACCCAAAGGGATGACAAATAGTAAGCATTCCATTGTTACAACTTAGAATAGTCCCCTCTGGTGACTTGGCCCATTCCCCCTGATTCCTAAAGTTGATTCTCAGGAGCAATTAGTGTGGGCACTATTGGAGCACATGGTGGACTGCAGCATCCTTCTCAATCCAACCACCTGTGGTCGTTAGCCAAGTATAGTCAAACAGGAAGTCCTCTGGCAAATCTCTAAGATTGGAGTAGTATGTCCTTCATCCACCAAACCTTATGTTCATGATCTCATTTAATTCTCTGAGAAAGGCAGTGTGTTAGGACCATTTTATACAAGAGTTAACTAAGGCTTAGACAAACTAAGCCATTTCTCCAGAGTCATATGAACACCGGACAGGGTCAGAATTTGGAATCGGGTTTAAGCTTTCTATCCACAAAATTCCCACACAGGGACCTGAAAATCAAGATTTGAAGACCACTCAGTTATATGTCTTCACTGTACTTCCTGGGGGCTTCTTTCTCTTTTATTTCCCCAGGAGTCATGTGAGGAGTTGTGGAAATAATACATGAATAATGGATGGAAAGTCTTGTGCAACTAGGGGCTATATTATTACTGGGTCTCCCAGAGATCTGTCCTGTGGAGGGCTGGCTCTCTACCAGAGATGTGGATGTCCAGGGACACCCTGGCCTCTTAATCCCACTGGATATCCAATATCCACTGCTGAAGGCAAGAATTCCAGGCTAATTAATGCTACCCTCCACAAGACAGAAGAACCCAAGAAAAGTATGTAATCTTCATCCAAAGCTTCACAAGTCAGAACTAAAGTTCTTCTCTCAATCCTATAATCTTAGGATACTGGGGAGAGACTTATATCAGAGGATAAATCCTAGGCTTCTGAAGCCAGAAGTCTGAGATTCTCCCTGGTATATATGTTTCTCCTTCTTTTCCAACTTTATTTAAAAACCCAACAGAGTTAGAGGTCAAGCTACACCCAGACTGGCCTTGTTTGGAGGACTGGATGGCTCCCCTGTACATGGGTAGTTTGAATTCCACTATGATTATGTTCTTCTTGCCATGAAGCTAAGTTTATTAATGAGTCCAAAGCGGTTGGGGTCTGTTTGGAACTTTTTATTTTTACTCTTTCCTCGTACATCAGTCCTGATGAAAGAAAATGACAAATGAGCCAGGCAT
Organism: Dipodomys merriami; assembly: GCF_024711535.1. NCBI lineage: Eukaryota > Metazoa > Chordata > Mammalia > Rodentia > Heteromyidae > Dipodomys > Dipodomys merriami. Next base: position 5,253,716 of record NW_027204604.1, read on the forward strand.
CTGTGGCTCATACCTGTAATCCTACCTACGTAGGAGGCTGAGATCTGAGGATCGCAGTTCAAAGCCAGCTCAGACAGAAAAGTCCCAATAAGGCTCTTATCTCCAATTAACCACTCAAAACAACAACAACAACAACAACAACAACAACAACAACAACAAAACTGGAAGTAGAGCTGTGGCTCTAAGTGATAGCGAGCTAACCTTAAGCAAAAGAACTCAAGGACAGCACCCAGGCCCTGAGTTCAAGCCCCATAACTGTCAAAAAGAAAGAAAGAAAATGAAGAATGTCAATGATATAGAATATTTTATGAAAAGCATGAAATGAGCTTATTTGGGGACAGAAATGGGTTGTGACACTGTTAAGAGCCTTTTTGATAATAAAGTAATTGTATCTGTAGAGGTTTGATCTTTCTCTGTAAGCTAATAAAGCTGAACCTCTGGGTCCTTTCTAGTTTGTCCTTTACTTGATCTCCTATGGTACAATTCAGCCTAGATGAAGGCTGTGTTCCCACAAGGAAAATGAAACTAAGCCTTCATTTTTATTTTCTATTAATTTTATTTTTTTATTAAATTCATATATATTATTATCATTATTTGAAAGTCAAGATCCTAGGGCTGGGTAACTCACACTTGTAATCCTAGCTATTCAGGAGACTGAGATCTGAGGATCATGGTTGGAAGCCAGCCCAGGAAGGAAAGTCCATGAAACTCTGATTTCCAAAAACCTAGGAATGGAGCTGTGTCTATAGTGAACCAACCTTAAGTTTAAAAAAGGTAAGGGGTAACACCCAGGCCCTCAGTTCAAACCCTACCAGCATGTGCACACACATGCACACACACACACACACACACACACACACACACACACACACACAGGTGAGATCACCTTTGTTGGACAGAAAGATCCATGGGGAAAGGGAGAGATCTGAGATGACTTCTGCATGGATCATAAACTTGTTCAGAACTGCTACCAAAGAACTTGTATTTTGCTGCTGTTTCATCATTTCCAACTAGAAATCATGTCGTGTCATTGGTAGTTTCATCATTTTCAAGAAAGTGAAACTTCACTCATTATTTCTTTAACTGGAAATTCAATGCCTAGATTTTTATTTCCAAGCAGTTACAATGTCACTGAATTTTCACTTTTAATTTTCACGTTTTTCCTCCGCGTACTGTTCACTAACCTACCTACAGTGCTAGAAAGTCAATATTGTGCTTCCCCAGCTCTCCACATCTATTTGGTCTTTTCTCCCAGCCTGTTTGAGGACTTGAAAGTATAAGGCTGGACTTCATGGTCAGAGGCACTACCTCCAAAAAATTATCTTTACCATTCACAATTTGTGCACATTTATCATTACCATTCACAACTTGTGCACCCACCCATTAGTCTTCTCATCTGTAAAATGGAATAATGACAGCCACCTTGCCCCAATTCCCTCTATTAGCTACCTGGAAGAATCTCTTTCTCTCTCTCTCTCTCTCTCTCTCTCTCTCTCTCTCTCTCTCTCTCTCTCTCTCTCTCTCTCTCACACACACACACACACACACACACACACACAAACTGTGGTTCCAATTTCCCCACTTCTGGGTAACTCACTGTATTGTCACCTCAGTTTAGGAATTAACTAGAACCTTCAAGAACTTTAGATCAGTCAGTCACAGCCTCCTGTGTACTTTGATTAACCCCTGGGCTCCTAAGACACTAGGTAAATTCCACTCTGCCATTTGCTGACACAAGCATTTTTTCTACTAGCGTTACGTACTTAAAATGATTATTAGTTTTCACACAGGAAACCATTTCTCTTTCAAAAAGTTTCTGTGGTGTCCTGGCTATGTCCTCCCTTCTCTTCTGCTAGCTAACATTTGGAACCCCCTGACTTTGTTCTACACACGGACAATTTTAAAAAGGAGGAAGCCAGGTGCCCGTGGCTCACACCTGTAATCCTAGTTACTAAGGAGGCTGAGATCTGAAGACAATGGTTCAAAGCCAGCCCAGGCAGGAAAGTCCATGAGACTCTTATCTCCAATTAGCCACCAGAAAACCAAAGTGGCTCTGTACCTAAAGTGGTAGAGCACTAGCCTTGAGCTGAAGTGCTCAGGGACAGCACCCAGGCCCAGAGTTCAAGCCCCATGGTCCACAAAAACAAAAATAAAAAGGAGGAAACCACACACTTCATCTAGCAGAAATCATAGAATACCTAATATTAGAATTATTTAATTCAGATACTCATTTTATAATTATGTAAATCCAGGCCCAAGATGAGAAAATGACTTGTCCATGATCATTAGCTTGTCTTACTGCCAAGATGTTGACACCCACTGCTCATTTTTGTCCCATAACAAGGATCCATTACTTCCTGGGATCACCACAAAGCAACTGGGCACCAGAGCCATTAGCCAGGTAGATAGAGGTCAATAGTCCTTACACCCCAGTACTCATCACAGAGGAGACTTTGACAGAAGACAGGGAGAGATTACAGAAGGAAAAGGTCATGAGGAAGAAGGAATCAGAAGAAGGCTAAAGCAATACCCATCACAGATACTGGGTGCTTCTCCACACAGTGGGCCTGAGCAGCTGTCATGTTTGCTCTCTCTAAACCAGCAAACAGTAAAGTGCAACTTCTCATTCAGGGTATCCTCAAAACAAGAAGCTACAAGGTCGCAGCATTATCCTACAACAAATGCTATATGCCCAACAAGGGGAGGAGAAAGTGAAGTTCTCCTTCCCTGTAAATTGGGGTCACAAAAGTCCCAAACAGAAGATGTGAATGTCAACCACACTTGAAACAGATACGTTGAAAGAGCACCCAGATTTTCTAGCCCCCCCCATTGTTTCTAGCCCTATGAAGGATTTGGCAACTCCTTTATGTATAAGCAAACATCTGTGATGTACACGGGGAACTTAAGAAGAATGGAGGCAGAGGGACTGCAAGTTTGAAGTCAGCCTGGGGCTCCAGAGCAAGACCGTATCTCAACAACCCCCCCCAAAAAAGAAAAATAAAAAAGAGGGGAAAGGGGGAGGGGTAAGAAAAGGGGGAATAAGGAGAGGAGGAAGAGAGGAAGGTAGGAAAGAAGGAAGGAAGGAAGGAAATAAAATGGTTGGGAGAAAAAGAAGTAGATGAAAGATGAAAATGTGAATATGGTGAGACTAGCGCAGAACTAGCCCAAAGAAAGCAAAGTGTGGGGGGGGGGCCGGTAAGGTGGACAGAGATGCCCCACCCAGAAGCTCGCTTTCTCCTACAGTCTCAGAGTCTGGTCAATTACATTAGACAGAGATTCATTCATTCAAGCATTGGATCCTTTTTTTCTTTTTTTTTCAATTACACCATTCCAAAGTCTAAAGTGATTTCCAGCCAGAAAAGGATCTTGGTGGTCATCTGCACCAACTCCTACCTACCCTACACCCCACACTACTTGCTTTTTATAAAAGGGGGTGGGGATGAGAGACTCAGTATTCTCTACGCCCCACAAGTCTCTCCGCCGAGGAGGCTCGGGGGACATTAAATGCCATCGAAGTTCTCAGGGTCCTAGCTCTAGACCAAAACTATTCTCTCACAGATACCTGTACCACGGGCCCCACGTCTGAGCTCCCTCCTCCCCCCACCCCAACGCGAGTTCTCCCCGGGCACAAAGTTAAGAATTCCGGAAAGCCGCCCAAGGCAAAAAGCCAGAGTGAGAATCGCCGGCGCGAGAGATAGAAGAGCTCGTGAAGACGGGCGCAGGAATCGCTCCGTGCCGAGCCGAGCCCTCTCCGCCTAATGATCGGGGCGCGGGGGTGTGGAGAGGGGGACAGCGCGACACCAGCGGGCACCACCAGCTCCAAACTGTCCCAACGAACTTTCCTGTGGGGCTCCCTACCGTCTCCAAGCTGGGGAAAGGCTCCGGGGAGAGGAGGGGCGCAAGGCGACCTCCAGCGGCGGCGCCCCACCACCACCACCCACCCCCGGGTCGCGATCCCGGCTCGTCCGTCCGCTCCCCATTCATTTCTCCGGGTGCCCAGGGCAGCGCTGTCTAGAGACCTCGGGCCACCGCGCCCCCCTCGGGTTGGGAAGGTTCTTCTGGGAAGTAGAGGGGCCGAGACACCCGAACACGAAGTGAGGGGATGGAGCGGGATCGGGACGGCGAGACTGGGGACCCCCCCTCCCTCCGCGGGCCACCTCTCACTCACCCGCCCACCTGCCGCCCCTCTCCCCCGCGGACAGCCGAGAAGCGCACCGAGCTGTGAAGGAGCGGGCGCCCGACCTCCTCTGCCACTCGGAACTGTTCGCGCCCCAAATCAAAAGAAAAAACGTTCTTTCACTTTGTTGGAAAACTTTTCCAGGCGCGGGGGAGCAGAGGTGGCTGGGAGAAACTCAGCCAGAAGTTATTTAGCTGTTGGGCTAAATCAGCTGGGGCGCGGGGGTGGGGGTGGGTAGAGGTGTCCCCAAGATTGGTGACTAGAGGGGCGCAAAGGGACCGGAGGCGAACTTCTGCCGCCCGCACCCGCACTCACCTCCAGTCTCCGCTCGGGGCGGCCAGGGTCCAGGGGGGCGGGCAGAGGGTTGTTTGTCTGTCTGGCGGCTGCGGGCGGGCGAGCGGCGAAGTCTCAGCCGGTGCGCGGGCGGACGAACGCGCTCCGGCGGCGGGGAGGGCGCGGAGAGAGCGCTGTGCCGTGCGCGCCTCGCCGAGTGCGTCTGCGGCGGCGAGGGCGTTGCATCACCCCTTTTATAACTCCCCGTCCGGCTGCGCGCTCGCTCTCTCGGGCTTACCAGTCTCAGGCTGACGTAATGCTATTAATAGCTTCCCGGGAGAACCGGACGGAGCGCAAGAAGGCGGGGTGGAGGAGGGAGGAAGGCGGGGCCGATGGGCGGGCGGACGGGGCGGGGTGTGTGTGTGGGGAACTGGTGATGCAAGCTCCGGGAGGAGCGGGCCTCCTCGGGCTCAGCGTCTTCTTCCCCCCACCTGCCCCGCCTTGCATGCTTGGGCCACACAGCCGCCCGCCCTCTCTCTCCATATCAGGACTGGAGCCGTCCGGGCGAGCCGCCAGATGTGCGTACTCGCCGCTGCGTGTTCCAGGCATGAGCCAATGATGCCCAAGCCAGAGGCATGACTCCACCGCGTTGGCATCTCTCCCTCCGCTAGGTTTGGGGGAAGAGGGAGGGGGGTGCTGGAGAGGCGGATCCTGGCGGTGGCCCAGACTAGGTGAAATCTGGGAAGCGGGCACGACCTTTCTCTAACATGCGTGGTCATTTTTCTAGAATTTCAGCCAGATAAGGATTCTTTTTGCTTTATCCAGGAGGGGGCGAGGTAGGGATGGATGAAGTAGCCTCCCAGATGGAAAAGGGACGTAAAGTTACCCTACCACGAATTCACAGTTAATCTCTAGTGGAGTCTCGGTGGGTAGGCACCGTGAAAAGCTGGACGTATAACGCAAATCCCCGGGGCAGCGCTGGCCAGGATCGGGCCTCTGAGCCCGTACTGCACGCCCCCACGCGGGGCGCACACCCCACGGGAGCGCACACCCCGCACCCGCGCGCTGGCGGGAGCGCCCGGGGCCCGCTGGGAGCCGCAGGTGCGAACCGGGGCGAGTGCTGGGGGCCGGGTCAGTTCCGCTCTCGGTGCGTGGTGTTCTCACAACCACGGAGCATTTGAAATGTGTGAAGCCGCAAGGTGTTCTCAGGGAACGCAACGAGCGCGTGGACAGAGGAGAGATCCTCTGAGAAATCGAGACTGCAAAGGAGAACCAGTGTGTGTGTGTGTGTGTGTGTGTGTGTGTGTGTGTGTGTGTGTGTGTGTGTGTGTGTGTGTGTGTTGGGTGGAAGGCAAGGTAAAAGGGACGAATTGCCTGGTTCGCAGGCAATATTTAGGGAAAAACCATCTTCAGCGTCCACGTGCTTTTCTGCACCCAGAGCGAACAGAACCGTGACCGTACTCTTGACTACACCCAGATCGATCACCACAGGTGGCTTGGAGACCTTGATCGAGATCAAACCCCGGGTGGCGGGAAAGTATGGGCCCAAGGCCCGGAGTTCCGAGCCTCAGAGGAACCGGGTTTGAACCTTAGGAACCGTTTCTCGGTTCCGATTCCCCGACTTTCACCGCGGCAGAACTAGAGTTCTTTCCAGACCGCCCCTGGACAAAGCATTCGACAGTGCATTAGAGCCCAGCCCCAGGCTGGCTTTTGCACCTGTGCGGGAGACCTGCGCGCCTGCGCCCGCGCGCACGCGAGCTGCTGGGGCGCAAGGGAGTGAAGGCAGACACACCGGACACACTAGCCTTCGAGAGAAAAGCAATCGAAGGTAAATTCGGGGTGAGAATTAGCAGTGCCCCGGAGCGATCCGTCAATAGCATCTGCCCCTGTGGAGAGGGAAAGGGTCAGGCTTCTCCGCAGCCGGGTTCCTCGCCCCCCTCCCTCCCCACCTTGCCCCAAGTCATAGAGTCTCACCCTGAACTACCCCCCCCCCTTTTCCTCCTCCAGCCCCGGGCGGGGAGAGGACACCGTCGGACGTTCTCCGTAGTGTCTCCGCCCCCGCTGGCTGGGGAACCCTGGGGGTGGTTCCACCGCGGGATCCCCGGAGATCCTGCCCCGGATCTGACCGGATTTCTGCAGCGTCGTCGCGCGGGAAACACGGGCGAGTGTTTTGCTTTGCTTTGCGCCCTGGTAACGGCTGTCACCACCCCACCCCACCCTCCTTCTCCCACGCCCACACTCGGCTCCACACCCCCCGGTTCCGCCTTCCAGCCGACGACGTGCGCTGCCAGGTAAACCCCGGGCGGGCGTGTCAGCACAACCTCCTAAAGCCAGTGTATATGTAAATAAATAAAAGTCACCTGGGATCTCCTCTTATCTGTTGTACCTCCTTAGAGACTGCCCTAGAATACCGAGCACTATTATAAAGTCACATAAAGAGACGAGAACACGTGATTTCCACTCACCTCCTTAACCTCCCCAGAAATCCTGCCACTTTACAGGTCAAACTATGATTGCATTGATACTCCCCAGCCAGATCTGGGAAGGTTTGGTCCTGTCCGTGGAAGAAATTCAACTAAATAAGCAGCCAACCAAACATGCAGGAAACAAGTCTTTAATGATGGGAATTGTGGACGGTGACACCTACCATGTCCATTGTGTTTGTGGTTGTAATTAATCTTGTTTCAGTCCAATAAGTCCTTAATTTTAGATCTCCAAGTCGCATCTGGATAGAAATGCTGTCAGCTGCTTATCAGTCTCAGCTTGACATTTATTCTCTTGTCTCCTCACTTTCCTACTGAAACCCTGGAAGCAATGATAAGAATCTTGACTGAGAAGAAATTCCACCCCCACATGAATGAAACTCTCTTTCCCAAGGAAAACAAAAAGTTCTTCCTGCCTGACTCTCTTCCCTCAGCCCCTAGGAGAATTGGAGAATGCTTGATGAATCGGAGAAACTGGGAAGAGCACTGAAGGGAAAAGCCCCCAAGGTCTATGCACAAAATGGCATCAGTAACTGAGTTACCAACATCCTCATTTTATCCTGACTTAATGCCACTGGGCGTCTAGCATACCCTCTGTCACCACACACAAAGGCAGAAGAGGGCAAGAAAACTCCCTACTCTCTACGGGCTTCTTTAAACAAAGCCACATAATGCTTTTCTCCTCTCAGAAAGAAGCCCCAAAGGGTGACTTCAGGGGTTAATCTTCAATGAAAGAGATTTAAGCAGAGACTTGAATATTGCTGAGGTTTTATAGCCCAGACACTGTCTCGGGAGAAATCTACATGCAGATCAACTTTGGTATGTTTTGTTGAGTGAGATAAGAATTGAAGACTTCATGCTGTGGCATGTACATAAGGAAGAGAAAAAAAATCAAAAGGAGAGGGAAAGAAACTAAGCAGCTAAAAACAGTCCACTCGTGGCAACCAAATATAAATACAAAACATTGCAAGGAGCCAGAAAAAAAAAAAGAAAAGAAAAAAGCAAAGGAAGGAAGGAAGGAAGGAAAGTTCAAGAGATAGTTAAAGATTTTAGCATTTAGTTCAGCGCAGAGTCCAGTCTCCCATTCTTCTCCCTCATTACTCTGGTCTCAGACTCCAAAACTATTTGCATACAGCTCCGAAAAACACAAGTGCAAGATAAAAAGCAGCCAGGAAAGCATTAGGGCATTAGCAGCCCAGTCTACCTGGTTCAACCCACTTCTTCCCTTCAGAAAGGAAGTGGGGTGGATTTTTATTTTTCTTCTTTAATCCACTTCCTGCCCACATTGTCTACAAAATGAGTTTGAATGTGGAGGTTACTAATTTAAGAGTCTCCAAAGTACTTATCCAAGGTAACACCCCTCAGTAGGACATACAGAAGATTTGGGATCCAGCACTTCATAGCTGTGTAAATCATTTCACTTTCCAGAATTAAATTTTCTTGACTGAAAAATGGCACTAATAATTAAAACACCAGACACACAAGATCCATTGAAGATGAGGCACAAAGTTAACCCTCAATGAAAAATATCCTTAACTATGAATCAGGGAGAACTTCCTAAGGTGCCCCTGGATCTTCCCCCAAAACATATTCTCTCCTGATCAGCAGTAGCAAGACATGGGTAGAGTCATCAATACAGGAATGACAGTTTTAAAGAAAGAAGAGATGGAAGCAATGAGCAAATATAAGAGTGATCCTGTTCTCCACCTACTGCAACCCTACCACAAGGCTACCCTTAGTACTGAGGGAAAGAGGGTGCTGCAAAGCCCTTTGGGATGGGAACAGAATTTGAATTCTGATGTGGTCTGACCTTGGTATTCTGGAGCAAGGCATGGCCTTTCTAAGGCTCTGATTTTTTGTTTTTTAAAGTAAAGAGTCCTGGGCTAAGTTCTGAGGGTCCTGAATGGAAGCTCTTTGCCAAAGTCATCCTGTGAGCCCCTGGTGACTTCTGAAAGGGCCAGAGGGAGAAAAGTATCAGAAGGGAACTTGTTGAAGGCATAAGGACAGACTCATTTCTCCAAAAACTAGAGCTGAGAAATGTTGACAGACTCCATTCTCAGGCACAGCTTGCCTTCTCTTTCCCTCCTTCTGTGTCAATATTTCCAAGAATTTTTACCCAGAGGGACCTGATACCTTGCCAGAGAAGAGGATAGCAGGGCACTGAAAGCAGGCATTGTATGTATCCTTGGGGACATATTTGGTATAGTCTATCATCAAGGGACATAGACACCCACCTTGGAACAAAGGGCCAAATCTAGGTAGCAACGATTCCCATTTAAGAAAGCAGATCTGGAGACCAGGAACTGTGATGAAGTCCTGGAAGCCAGTGGACTAATAAGACTTAGGAGATGTTGACCTCCAGCCAACTGAGTGACTTAATGCAAATGTAAACATAAATACTGTTTTGGTTTTCCAGTCTGCAAAAAAGAATTACTTAACATGAATTCACCCTCGTGGGTTGTTATAAGAATCAAAGGAGATAATAGATGTGCAAGTAATTTGAAAATACGATTTTTAAACTCTCACTTTTAAAGATTCCTGGCGGGGCATAGTGGTTCATCCCTGTAATAGCAACACTTGCAAAGTTGATCAGGAGAATTACAAGTCCAAGGACAACCTGAGGACTATGTAGAGAGATCCTGTGCCCTTTGGGGAGAACTTTTTTTTAAAAAAAAATAAAGTTTTGTCATTATGAAAACTAGGGAAACAGGCAAGAAGAAAAATATAATTTCAACACTATGAGCATTTTGAAACTTCCCTCCAGCCATTTTTTCTCATGCATATGATTAAATATATGTTTACAACTTTAGATTGCATGCAGTCTAAAAATAGCTCTTTTGCTTATTACTCTGATGTGTTCATGACCACAATTTCCCTCTCAACAATATATTCATTTTATTGTAAGATATAGTGTACATATGAATGAGTACATCTAATAGTATATAGCATATTATATATTTTATAAATAATAAAACATACAGTGAGAACCTACCACCCAAGTCAAAAAGTAGACTAACACCTCCATTGCTCAGAAACTTATTTTGTGTCCATTCCTGCCTGTCTGCCTCCCACAGGTAACTACCATTCTAACTCTTACTACCATAGTTTGCAACAGCCCTGTAGATGTTGTATAATTTACTCAGTCCATTCCCTATTTTTTAGTAATTAAGGTGTTGCCAATATTCTGCTGGGGCACTATGCAAATTTAAGTATTTTTCTATAGAATAAAAATGTCACATACTACTCAGCTTGGCTTAAATGGAGTTAGAGGTCTTGACTTCTGTCTTCAAGTGTTACACGAGATATAGTGGCAGATGGAAGGACCCCCAGAGATTTTGACTACCTGTGTATATTTCTTGTTTGTTAATATCCATCCCCCACCACCACCAAAAGGAAAAGCCCTGCAGGTGCACTTTGGTGTTGAGCATGTCTTTTCATCTCTTCCCTTTCTACTTTCTTTCTTATAGGGCTTCAATTTAGAGCCTGGGCTCTGGCCTTGAGCTCTTTTGCTCAGCAGTCTACCACGTTGGGCCACAGCGTCACTTCCAGTTTTCTGATGGTTAATGGGAGATAAGAATCTCACAGATTTTCCTGCTTGGGCTGGTTTTGCACTGTGATCCTCAGATCTCGGAGTCCTGAGTAGCAAGGATTACAGGTGTGAGCCCAGCTTCTGGCCTCCCCTCTCTACTTTCCTACTTGCTTTATTTCCTGTTTGACCACCATGGGACAGGAAATCCATTCTGCAGTCTGGGTGAGTTGTGTGGAGGCAGACCACCTCAGGGATGCTTCTGCTTAGGTTTGGGCAAGAAGTTCACTCTGGTTCTTCTGGCAGGTCCCAGCTCTAGTATCTCTATGCCATCTCCAAGAGCATGAGTGCCTCCAGGGAGGTGGCCATCAGAGTCTGCACCAAGAGTTCCAAGATACCAGAGTCAAAAGCACAGGAGAACCAGGGTACGTCCATCTTTTCCAAGCTGGACTTGAGCACACTATGGGGACGCTGTGGGTCCCAGAACCACAAGGTAAACAGAGCTCACTTATCATCTGCCCTAAATAATAAGTGCCCAACACATTCTTTGATATTAAAACGTAGGGATATGCTGAAAGTGAATTTAAGTCACACAAAGATTTTTTAAGGGAAGAGAGAATATATCAAATATATATTTGATCTTCCCACAAACCACTTCATTACACTTAGTGAATTTAATCCTCATTAAAAAACCCTTGGTGGTAATTGCTGCAAACATATACATTTTACAGACAAGTAAACTGAGGCACAAAGGATAAATAATTTAGCAGAAGTTATATAGCTAGTGAGAAACAGTGCAGGAACAAGCCCAGGCATTCTGGTTCTAGGTCAGGGTGTTTACACACAATTTTAATTGCTCTTAGCAAATACTCATGGGAAAACCTGGTGTGGGGTGTGGGGTTCTAATGCACTTAAGTGTCCTCATTTGATGGAGGAGGAAATTGAGCTCAGAAAAGGAGAGCCACTCCACGGTTTCAGAATCGGCCATTCTCTTGCCTAAAAGATTCTTAGCAGCCATCAGATTATTGAGCCCCTTTTTGCCCTCTGTAAGGGGCTCGAATTGCCAAGACTTGGGTAAAGAAAAGCTGGGGCTAATGTTTGTTTTTGTTTTTTTGTTGATCACAGGGCCTGAGTGCTGTCCCTGAAGTTTGTTGGCTCAAGGCTACCACTCTACCACCTTGGGATACAGCACCGCTTCCAGTTTTTTGGTGGTTAATTGGAGATGAGACTCAGTCTTTCCTGCCTAGGCTGTCTTTGAATCATGACCCGCAGATGTCAGCCTCCTAAGTAATTAGGATTACAGGCATGAGAGAAAAGCTGGTTTTAAGAAGAGAACCCGACAATGCTCCTGGGGTATCCCCAACTGATAGCTGACCAGATATCACCAGGCTGGTATAGAAGTAGGTGCCAAGGATGGGAGAAAGCATCTACAGTCAGAACTGAGTTTAAATCCTCATTCTGTCACCATCCCTTCGGATGGGTTCTGAAACCTCAGTCTCTCCTGTTCAATGAGGACAATAATTTTTTTTTTGTTCCAGTCCTGAGGCTTGAACTCAGGGCCTGGGCAATATCTCTGAGCATTTTTACTCAAAGTTAGTGTTCTACCACTTGAGCCACAGCTCCACTTCAGGCTTTTGGGTGGTTAATTGGAAAAAAAGAGTCACAGACTTTCCTGCCTGGGTTGGCTTTGAACCAAGATCCTCACATCTCTACCTCCTAGGTAACTAGGATTACAGACATGAGCCACCATGGCCTGGCTGAGAACAGTAATATTTATTTTACCAAGTGATATGGAGCATTAAGGAACAATATACCCATAGGAAATATTCAATAAATGTTTTCTTTTTCCTCTTCTTTATATCTTAATCACACAGACCCTTGAAATAACAGACATGTCTAGACTTCAGTGTAAGATGGCATCTCTCAGGCTGATGTGCTGATTTGAAAACAATTTTTTTTAAAAAAAATCAATACGTGGCCAAGTCCTATTTAGTAATTACTGTTTACTAGGACATGCAACATGCCAGGCATGGTGGTAAGCACTTTTTTAAAAAAATACCCAGTATCTTATTTCATCCTTGTACAACCCTGTGGATTTTCTTAGTTTTACAGATGAGGAAATGAGCACTCAGAAAGGTTAAGAACATTGCTAAATCAGTAATTGATTCAGACACAGATCTGACTTCTGCAAAACTTTCATTGAGCTATGTTAGCCTCCCGATCAGAAAGGGTCTCATCACTTTGTAACTGCTGTTGAAATGGGTACCTGTGTCTGACCAAGTCTTGGTAAATGTAAGGATCCTTCTAGAGCTGACCTTACCAGAAAACTCTTACTCCTGAAGTCCCAGAAGACTCATGCTTTTGGCAAATTCCAGATTCCTGTTCCTTTGGTGATACTGTCTTCTCTGCCAAATTTGCTATTATTCCCTAATTTGCTTTAACCACAAACATAAGCCCTGCTATTGACTGAGTAAACTGAGTAGGGCTTTTTAGACTTTTATTCTGTTTCCCAAAATACGATGAACTGAAATCATCTGATGATGAACTTGTACTTGAAACCGGAGTGGCTGAGGGTGGTGTGAGTCATTCCAGCGAGTTTATACCTATCAGACAATTCTTCAAATCATATCAGATTTCCAGATGCTACTCTCAGCAGCTTACCTAGACACCTTACAAAGACAACAGGGGCACACTTCTTGACCTTGAAGATTCAAAATACCTGTAGACCATGTACCTGTGGCTCATGCTCCTCCTAGATACTCAGGAGGCTGAGATCTGGGGATCATGGTTCAAAGCCCACCCAAGCAGGAAAGTCCATGAGACTCTTATCTCAAATTAACCACCAAAAAGGTGGAAATAGAGCTGTGGCTCTACTTGAGCAAAAAAGCTCAAGGATAGCCCTGAGTTCAAGCAAAACTAAAATAAAATTAAAATTAAAAGCCTTTAACACACACTAAAGTGTTCAACATATAGCATCCACTTAGTTCATAAACATTTTAACAAACACCTGCTATGTGCTGGCACTGTGACCAGACATCCAGGCACCCACAGCTCATGGGGAGACAGACTGGACAACAGATGGTGATATCCCCACATAATGTGGGCTAATATGGGACAGGAAGATAATATCCCGGAGAGCCAGCAAAGGCTTCTGGGCATGACTTTTAAGCTGAGCATTTTTCTAGGCAGAGGAGGAAGGCAGGCAGGCCAGGTATAGACAGAGGTATATACAAAGATCATGCATTCCAAGAAGTCAGGGGCTTTGTCCTGCTTGTCTCTGTGCTTACTCCCAGCTCATTATACAGTTCGAGTCACGTGAAAAGCCCACACCCAATCTGTGGTCAGCGCATGACAGTAAGGAGTTGAGAAAACACGGAGCACATGTAGAGAATGGCAAAGCAGTTGCTGAGCGTGAGAGTGCCTGGAAAGAAGGTGGAGCTGGGGAAGGGGGTGTGAGTGCTGGAAAGGGACAGACTATGATAAGCTTTGAAGGTTTTGATCATCAATTAGACCGTTTCCCCAGGGACAAAGTTGAGGGGAGGGGCAAGGTGTCCCAGGTTCTTTCAGTGGCAGATGTACACAAGTAGGCATTTTTCAAGAAGACTGATGGACAATGGGCTAGATGGATGAGGTACACTGGACAGGGGAGGCAATCACAGGCCAGTGAACGGAGAAGCTGATGGCATCCTTACTCTCACAGGCCCTTCATTCAAAATAAGCATTTCCACACAACACAATGCTCTTGGGGATGATGAAATTAAAACGTTGATATATGTAAATAAATGTATGATAATATATAAATACAGTATCACGTTATATATGATTATATTATATATAGTGTATTACTGTATATTATATATTATAAATATTATATAGAAATATATATGTATATTTCATTACAAGATTCAGGGTTCCTTTGTTAAAACAGCTTCTCTCACCCTAAGGAAAGAGCTCCCAATTTACCAATGCCAAAACGAGGTACCTAATCAGCCTTGGGAGTGAAATAGTGTTATCTGAACTGAAGCAGGGCTGGTGAAATGAACAGGAGGGGGCTAATTCCAGGAACATTTATAGGCAGATACCTTTGGATCCAGGTACCAGCTTGGTTAGAAGAGACACTCCCCTTCAGGTCTTCTAAAATATAGGGAGGGAGTTGATCTGAGATGGTAGGAAATAGGGATTGGGGAGAATCTAATGGTTTCATTTGGGGACAATCATTGTACTTAGCAGTGGGATATCGAAGAAGGGAATAGGCCCTGAGTACCAGCATCACAGTAGTAGGAAGACTCAGAGAGGGACAGGGAAGAGGGAAAAGTGGCCAGATTAGGTCCTATGTTTTAATGGAAACTGGCTGTCAATTACCAAGTACCATGTAAATCTATTCTGCCAGGTCACCACTGGAATGGAACCTATGTTTTCTCTGAGGCTTTAATTGACCCTAAGTAGACTTCTGATAACATGGTAATAATTCAATGGAAAAGCCAGGAGAAGCCAGTGATCTTCAGCCTGGCATCACTGAAAATTGACAAAGTAGATATTCATTTTAATAGTAGTTTTTTGTTTTTGTTTTTTGTCAGTCATGGGGTTTGAACTCTGGGCTTGGGTGCTGTTCCTGCACTCTTCAGCTCAAGGCGAGCACTCTACTGCTTGAGCCACAGTGCCACTTCCGGCTTTCTAGTGGTTTATTGGAGATAAGAGTCCCACGGACTCAGAACTGGCAGGAAAAGAAAAACCTGCTTTTCCAGGAAGAGCGTGTGTGTGTGTGTGTGTGTGTGTGTGTGTGTGTGTGTGTGTGTGTGTGTGTGGTGTGTGTGTAAAAATTCAGTGTAGGTGGATAAAAGAGAGAGAGCGTGTTCAATAATTGGTATATAACAAATTTTTAGGAAATAGGAGCTTCTGTTACTATAAATTCTGAAATTTCTTATAGTGCTTCAATTCTACAATTTTAAGCTTAGTATGTCAGTGATAATGATGAAGATTATCATGACATATGATGTTTTGCTTTAAGAGGTCATTTTCTCTTGTCATCATTCCTTGTAGACCAAGAGTACCACAAGAAACATAGCTGGTCACATAAAATTTAATCACTAAAGCTACTCCACGTCATGTCTGTCTACACTGGACATACCATTCTAGACATACTATTTCTTTCCTTCAATTTCCAACTCTTTATTTTCTCATCTGAAAGGTTGCCACAGCCGCACAGAATCACTGGGAAGCATAAACTCATCCATTATTGATGAAGTACCTGCTACATACCAGACATTGTTCCTGGTTCTAGGAATACAAGAATGAACAAGGCAGACCTACACTTGGCACTTAGCAGATATTCCTGAAGTAATGTTTCCTTTTAGGTTTAACTCGAACTAAGGCTGCAGTGGAAATTGAAAGAGTATCAATTTAGAAAACCCAGAGTTGTCTCATCAGGATTCTTTCAAAGACTTTGAGGACACAATATTGATAGTTATTAGTCTTGGTGTTAGAGGGAAACTGCTATTTCCTTTACTCTGCCCTTTTATGCTAAACTTGAAAATGGAGAGACTGGACAAGAGAAGATCTTGCACTTTCTTTCTGACATACAAAACCTTAGTTAACTTTCACCTTCCCAGTGGCACACTTCTGTATTGTCTCCATGACATGCCCTGGCATGTAGAAGCAAAGGAAACGCAAAATGAAAATGAAACAAATGTTCCTCCTTAGTCACCAGCCTGTGTTCCTCCTTTATCACCAAAGCAATGAACTCCCACACGATTGAGCCCTGCTCTATTTAGATTTGAAAACGTCATCTTTGTAATTAAAGCACCCTATTATTGTGGTAAAGTAAACAATGAGAAAACACTTTCTTAGAAACATCACACTGATTCATAAATATTTGGATGGTGAAATCACAGAGGTGGAATGCTAACTTTGCTAACTTGTTGGCGATAAGGATCACTGGTTGCTAATATTACCTACTGAGAAATTAGCCTTAGTCTGCAATAGAAAAGGAGGGGGGTTGGGAGTGGAAGGAAATCAAGTGGTTATTTTATAATGGTTGTTAGGAATAATCTAGATTTAAAAATAGACTCGTTTCTTCCTTGTATTTATTCATCCTTTCAAGAAATATTGATTGACTTTCTCTAGCCCTGATCTTGCTCAGGGGTTAGCTACACCCCACAAATACTTCATCTGTAACTACCTGGGGCATTCCTGGCTCCTGCTTCTCATTAAATCTTCCTCAGCCCACAGTTTGCCCCATGCTGCTCCCACTGCCTGCAATTTCTTCCTTCTCCAACCCAACCCACAACACTTTTCCATTTGGAAAAGAGCTCTTTTTTTTTTCTTTTATCTTACAAATTCCAATTCCAAAGGCACTTCCTCGTGTAGGTAATATAAAGTAAGTCGTGTTCAGGATTAGCTATGTCTTTGGCAGGACTCCTGACAAAATAGCTTTGAGAATTTCAAACTAATGATTAAGTGGGATCGTCTAAGGGCAGGGCTGCATAGCTCACAGCTCACAGCTTTTCTGTGTTCCTGGCATTCTTAGTGGATACTATGGCATTTTACTTATTTACTCCTATTGGAGTGATGGTTTCTCAGTTTTCCTCAATTTCCCATCTCTGGGCATTGGGTCAGAACAAGTCATGGCAGGAGTCACTGTGAATGATGGAGAAGGAAGCTTGGATTCCAGCCAGAGCTTGGACATGGCTAGCAAGTCTAGCCCACTCATTTTCCTGCTGGATTTGAACATGAGGAACTGCAAGCCCTTTGAGCTTGCAGGATTGCCTCTTTTGTAGCTCAAGAACAAATGCAGAGACAGAAATGAGAGGTTCTGAATAGAGCTGGGCTGGCAGCCATATTTACCATACAGTTTTCAGTTATGAGAGTCCATAGGTCCACTCTCTTCCCTTGCTGAAGCCATTTTGAACTGGTTTTTCTGACACTTGCTAGCAAAAATACAAGAAGTAAGTGCCAGAATACTAAATATTACATATATAAAGGCCACATTTTATTTCTTTGGGACGGCGGATCTACAGCCTAGCATTCTGACTTGTGCTCTTTCTGTATGAACTCAAGATCTCTTTTTTCCTATGGCCCCTCTCATCTTAGTTTTGTTTTGCCTTGTCTCAGCTTGGTCTTCTTCCCCATTGCACCTTACTTTTCATCCCAGAATTCAAGTAGAATGACTTTAAATCTGCTAGTTATAAGTCTCTGCTAGTTTATAAGGGCACAAAATAAATACATCTTCAATCTTCAACTCTGAACTTGGAAAAATGGCCCTTTTTTGTTGCTACTGGGTTTTTTTTTTAACACTCACATTCTCTACTTTCAGAAAATAAGTTATCTATATCTATCTATCTATATTTACCTATCTTTTTTTTTTTTTTTGTCGGTTGTAGGGGCTGAACTCTGGGCCTCGGTGCTGTCCCTCAGCTCTTCAGCTCAAGGTTAGGGCCCTACCACTTGAGCCACAGTGCCACTTCTGGCTTTTTTCTGCTTATGTGGTACAAGGCCTCATACGTGGGAAGCAAGTACTCTACTCTGCCACTGAGCCAACTTTCCAGCCCCTAAGTTATCTATAATTTTAAATTGAAGAATAAAAAATTGGGGGCTGGGAAATGGCAACAAAACACATTCAGTCCTTGTCAATTTGTATTAAATCCAAAAGCAAGGAGTTTTCATGTGTGTTAGCCTCATGCATCATTTTCTTAGCTGTCATTTCTGCACTTGAACCCCAGTGATCTTCAAACTGCTGGAAATAGAATTAAGCATGCAGAAAGAGGGCTGGCTGTCTATAGAAAGGAGATTTCCTCTCTGTGGGAATATAAACTTTGGAGCAGGCTACCAAGGCAGGTGTGTGTGCCTAAGAGGGAGAACCCATTTATAGACAACCCAAGGAATAATTTGAGAAAGGGAGTTTTCTTGGCACTCTGGATATGGCTATGTGTGCTAACTCAGATTTGTAATCCCAGATTTTCAGGAGGTAGGAGGATCACAGTTGAAACAAGCCTAGACAAAAGCAAGAGACCCTCTCTAAAAACACTAAAGCAAAAGCGGATAGGAGTATATAGCTTAAGTGGTAGAATGCTTGCCTGGGTAACATGAGGCTCTAAGTTTGAAACCAGTATTTAGCCATTCCCACACATACAAAAAATTCTCAGCTTCTTTTTTTTTTTTTTTTGCCAGTCATGGTGCCTGAACTCTGGGCCTGGGCGCTGTCCCTCAGCTCTTCAGCTCAAGGCTAGTGCTCTACCACTTGAGCCACAGCACCACTTCCAGCTTTTTCTGCTTATGTGGTGCTGAGGAATCGAACCCAGGGCCTCATGCATGCAAGGGAAGCACTTTACCACTGAGCCACCTTCCCAGCCCAATTCTCAGCTTCTTAAATAAATAGGGTTACAGACATGACCCATCAGCACCAGGCTTGTGATTATTGTTTTAAAAGGCCTTACCAGTCTTAAGAATAAAACTTTGACACATACTACAATGTGGATAATCCTAGAAAACACTATGCTAATTGAAACAAATCAGATAAAAGGACAAGTTTTGTGTGATTATACTTATATGAGGTATCTAGATATACAGAGATATCTAGAGCAGTCAGATTTAGAGACAAAGGTAGAATAATGGTTATGGGGCCAAGTTGAGGGAGAAACTAAGTTACTGCATAACAGTACAGAGTTTTATTTTAGGTAAAACGACGCAAATGTTCTGGAGCCTGACGTTGGGGACACAACAATGTGAAGGTATTTAACCCCACTGAACTGCACACTTAAAATGGTGAAAATGTTATGTTTATATTATGCCACAGTCTTAAAAATACTTTAGCTGAAGCCAGGACTGTGGCTTATGACTGTCATGCCCTAGCTGGGATCTGAGGATCACAGTTCAAAGCCAGCCTGGGCAGGAAAGTCCATGAGACTCTTATCTCCAACTAACCACCCAAAAAGCCAAAAATGGAGCTGGGGCTCAAGTGGTAGAACACTTACTTTGAGCATAAAAAGCTAAATGACAGCACCCAGGCCCTGAGTTCAAGCCCCAGGAGTGGTATAAAAAAGGCGGGGGCGGGGGGAGGAAGGATGGATCTAGTCACATAAAAAAAATTATATACATTTATTTCTTATACTTTAAAAAGGGGGTGGTAATTGCCCAAGTATGAAGGTGACTAGAAGTGTAGCATCATTTTGAGCTAGGAAGATAATCAATTTAATTAAGAGAACAATATCTAAATTGTAGAAGTAAATAAAATCCAAAATAAAAAAGCAAAATCAGCAGTATGCTCACATTATTTATAAATATGGAGAAGGAACAACTGAAGGAATTGAAAGTCATTGCTTAGGAGCAGAAATCAGGCCTGGTGGGAGTGACTGATCTGGGAGGTTTGTTTTTTTCTGAGTCTGGTAGTGTTTATGTTTTGTTTGATATTTTGATGTTGTTTTTTCAATCAGTCTAGCCTAGACTGTCCTAGAACTCCTGCTTCAGTCTCCTGAGTGCTGGGATTATGTGTTTAACATTTGACATAAAAATTTGCACATGGTGGCCTGGTACCCATTGCTCACACCTGTAATCCTAGCTACTCAGGAGGCTGAGATCTGAAGATCATGGTTTAAAGCCAGCTGGGTCAGGTAGTCCATAAGACTCTTATTTCCAATTAACCACCAGGAAACTGGAAATGGTGCTATAGCTCAAAGTGGTAGAGCACTAGCTTTGAGTGAAAGAGCTCAGGGACAGCACCCAGGCCCTGAGTTCAAGCTCCATGACCAACAAAGAAGAAAGAAGAAAGAAGAAGAAGAAGAAGAAGAAGAAGAAGAAGAAGAAGAAGAAGAAGAAGAAGAAGAAGGAGAAGGAGAAGGAGAAGGAGAAGGAGAAGGAGAAGGAGAAGGAGAAGGAGAAGGAGAAGGAGAAGGAGAAGGAGAAGAAGAAGAAGAAGAGAAGGAGGAGGAGGAGGAGGAGGAGGAGAAGGAGAAGGAGAAGGAGAAGGAGAAGGAGAAGGAGAAGGAGAAGAAGAAGAAGAAGAAGAAGAAGAAGAAGAAGAAGAAGAAGAAGGAGAAGGAGAAGAAGGAGAAGAAGAAGAAGAAGAAGAAGAAGAAGAAGAAGAAGAAGAAGAAGAAGAAGAAGAAGAAGAAGAAGAAGAAGAAGAAGAAGAAGAAAAGACCCTATACATGCAGTTCTTTAAGTTATTTAAAATTACATTTAAAAATAGTAAATGTCTTTCATCTCACCTGCAAAATAATCACTGTTGACCCTATTTGATAAATAAGAATGAGACACCAGCTAGAGGTACGGTTCTCTGGGAGAGTGCCAGCCTAGCAAGCATGAGGCCCTCAGTTTAACCTAGTACCACACATGCACACACACACACACACATGCACACACACACACATGCACACACATCATTTGGGGATGATGAGATGTTGCTGGGATAAGAATGTTAAGGGTCTCCAAAAGGAGAATCTTTTCATATCATATGCAAAACCTTGGTCCCAGGTTGGCAGAATTGGAAGGTGCAGTGGAACTTTTTAAGATCCAGTAGTGTAAGGTCCTTAAGTCAAAGGAGTTGTGAGATGTCATTCTCTCTGTCTCTGCTCTAACATGAGATCCTGAAACGTGCTCCCGCCATGATCTGCTGTCACCTGTCCTCACCAGAGGCCAAACCAAAACCTCTCATCCCTAACCAATCATGGATTCAGAACCCACAAACCTTGAACTAAGTTAACCTTTTCTCTTGATTAGTTATTTGCCTGGGATATTTTGTTGTAGAAATATAATGCTGATATTGAAGAGGAAAATATTTTGTCATTTGCAAGGGAAATGGATGGACCTAGAACAAATCATGTTAAGTGAAGTAGCCAAGCTCATAGAGACAAAGGACACATGTTTTCTCGCGTATGCAGAAGCTAGATCTAAAATATACCAGGGTATGATAAATTATACAGAACTCTAGGCATTTATACACAGTGAGAACAAAGGGGGAAACTCCTAAGAAAGACACACTTAAAATAATATTTATTAAATATTATTTTATTTTTTATTACTCATCAAATATTTATCAACATGAATTCTAGGAAATGGAAACAGAAGATTTTTCTTTGTTGTTTTCATTTTATTTTATTTCTGTTTTGTTTGTTCATTTATGTGTCTTTGGGAGGGTAGGCAGGGGCACAGAAATGGAGGGACAAAGAATGAACAAATGCAGCAGTGGTACTCACTAGATAGCCATGTTGAAAATGAAATGTACTACTTGTGGGTAACTATGTGCTTTTGGGCTGACCAATTCTCAAACTTCCCTCTGTGAGGGAACAGTGGCATCATCACTGCTTTAGTGCTATCGGTGAGCAGGCTGAGAAGGGAATCTGAGTGTCCCAAAGTTCAGAATGTACAATTTGACATCATTTCCTTATTTTTCAACCAAGGCCAGACCCAGCCAGGAATCATCAATCTGGAAGCCCCTCTTAAAACAAGCTTTTCCAGATGGGAGGGGCAGCCACCTGGCTGCGGCAGGCAAGAGAAGCTACGAGGCACTCACCTCCCCTTTGCTTCAGACTTAAGGGCCTCCCAGCTTCAGCCCATCCTCATGTTCATCTGCAATCACTGGTGCCCATATGCTGAGGCTCACACAATGCAGAGGAACTGCACCTCCTCAGCAGGTATCTGGCTTGCTAAGTTAACTAATTCCAGGACCATCACTTGTCTTGATATCCACCTCCTGTCTTTTCTCTGAGTCAATACATTTCAGTGTTATTTTCAAGGGACGCAGGAAGGCAGGAGAGAGACATGTATGTATACATGCATGAACGAATAATGCTTCATTGTAATTGAAGTTGTAAGTAACTTGAAAAGGGCAAGGCTGGATTTTTATTTACCATTTCCTTTCTTGTATTGCGAGTTTACCTTCTGTGGTATTTCCCAGTTTGCAATACTTTGTCTCTTGGCCAGTGGCTATTTCCCTCAGCTCAGTTTAAACATGTGGGGTTGGTCACAAGAGGTCTAGGCTAGGGATGATGGTTTGCGTCATGCAAACCACTATGACAACAACCCCAACTTCTGCAAAAGTCCATTTTAAATCAGTTGTTTGGATTGCAAAATATATCTTCCCATAGAAATGCTATAACAGAGGAATATTTTAATTCCCACATTCATTTCAAAAGTCTACCTACCTCAGATAAAGTTTCTGAATATAAATATTCTTTATTTATTGATGGGATCATCCTGAAACATTGAACACTATGTGTGATTATCATAAGATCCTATCTGACACAATCTTTTATATATAAATATATATTATATATATATTACTTTTCTCATTGTTTACCTTCCATTATTTTTAACTCCCAATGCTCAGCTCTTTTTCAAACATAATCCCCTTCTTTCCTTTGTCCTGCCTAACTCACTAATCCTAGCATAGCATAAGGGGAAAAACAAAGCTTGTGTCATAACTTGTGAAAATGTTTATTTGTGAGAGACAGAAAGCTCTCCCTGCCCCAGGACACTTTAGAGGTTCGTGGCCCAGGGTCACCATGGGAAGTTGCTCACTGCATTTTCCTTAGGTTGCTGCAATGACTTGAGTAAAATTGGAAATTAGATTTTCATCAACTAATTAATTTTGGGATATAACGTAGGGCTTTAGCACTACTATGAGGGGAAAAAAATCCTATTTGTGAAGGTTTAACAGTAAAATAAATGGGCCTTTATTTATTGTTATTATTGTTGTTTGTGTTTTCATATAATTCAAAGAGAGCATGTTAACCAGCTCAGTACTTTGCACTTCTATTGCAGGTCAATTTGTATCCAGTATGCAAAAGACCTTGGTGGTCATTTTATACTCTCAGCAAATTCAGTTTTCTTGGTATGTTCTCTAAGGGTGATTCGGGACAGGAATATCATCTAAGATGACAAAGTTATCCTGATATCGTCATCATTCATTCATTCATTCGTTCATTCTCTTCTTAGGTTTCATGGCATGCCTGAACACTGCCTGAAATCACTCAGTCTTGAATTAAAAACTGCTGTTCAACCTCTGTCCAAGGAGAGATATCAGGAATTTTGCCTGCTTGGGAGATATTTCAGAAGAGGACATGCTGAGTCTTCAGCTCAAGAGCTAAAGATTTCTTCCCATGACCTCTTTCAGGTGTTCAGTTTTATGAATTCTCTTGTGACATGCCAAAAGGTGATCTCATGACCAGTTTGCTTTTGTCCAGCATTACAGCAAATGACTATGACTGAAACAGAGTGCTGTCGTGGATAAGCACACAAGGGTCCTCTTGAGCAAGTTCTGAAGCCTTCCCTGCTTGATGTGGGTCAGTAAGTATGAGAATTATTAGTTGATGAACCTCTCTCAATCTTCACTCCCTCCTAATGGTGTGGCCTGTGTGTGTGTGTGTGTGTGTGTGTGTGTGTGTGTGTGTGTGTGTATGTATGTTGCTGTGGACTGAACCCACAACCTTGGCATACTAAGCACATGCTCAAACAGTGAGTGACATCCGCAGCCCCTATTTCCCTTATAAACTTCAGCATCTAAGTAAAAACACATCAAAACTCACTAATACAGACTTTGTGGGGTTTAGAGCACAGGCCAGCCAGATTTTTTTCTAAAGCATAATACAAAATTAAAGTTAATATAGTGGAGGCAAGAATTGCCAAAAGTTTAAGATTCCCCGGTAAAAGTGAATTTGAGATCAATTTAAAAAATTTTTTAGGCGAGGTACTAGTGGCTGACACCTGTAATCCTAGTTACTCAGGAGGCTGAGATCTGAGGGGCACAGCTTCATGCCAGCTGGGGCAAGAAAGTCTGTGAGACTTTCTAATTAACTACAAAAATCCAAAAGTGGCACTGTGGGTCAAGTGGTAGAGTGCTAGCCTTGAGCAAAAGAAGCTCAGGGGCAGCACAAAGCTCCGAGTTCAAGCCCCAGGACTGGCATAATAAATAAGTAAGTAAGTAAGTAAATAAATAAATAAATGTTCAGCACAAGCATATCCCAGCAGTAGTTAGGATATAGGTATAGTAAAAAAAAAAAAAAAAGGATTTTGTTTTGTTTTGTTTTTAACCACACAAAACAAACTAGTTGGCCAGGTGCTGGTGTTTCATGCCTAATTCTAGCTACTCAGAAGGCTGAGATCTGAGGCTTTTGGTTCGAAGTCAGCCTGGACAGGAAAGTCTGTAAGATTCTCATCTCCAACTAACTACTAAAATACCCCAAGTGGAGTTGTGGCTCAAGTGGCAGAATGCCAACCTTAAGCACAAAAGCTTAGGAACAGTACCCAAGTGTTAAATTTAAGTTCCATCACACACACACACACACACACACACACACACACACACACACACACTAGTTGATTTACATTCACTAAGACGTTGCATATTTTTGTGTGTGCTAAATCTGGCAGCCCTATAAGAGAGACATTTCATTGTCGTAAGAAAACATTATTCATAAGTAGCACTTGTACATTTTGGAAATTCCATCTTACTGATGTGCTTTTTTATTAATAAGTTTTTTTATTGTGAAAATACCATACAGAGGGGTTACAATTACATGAGCAAGGTAATGAGTACATTTCTTATCAAGCATTGTTGCCGCCTCCTTTGTTTCCCCTTCCATCCCTGCCCTCCCAGCTCCCCCCATGATGTGCTTTTTATAACTTCTTTATTATATTTGTTTTTTAAGGGTTTTCAATTGTTTATTTACTTATTAATTTAAGCAGAGAAAGACTCCATGAGGTGATAAAATAAAATGATTGTGAGAAAACATTACCACCAGCCTCTGGAACTATTTTTCACAGTTTTGGCTTGACTATCTTTGAATGTTTTCAAACATTGATCAACATCTGTTATGGGCCTATTTAAATGTACTTGACAAAAGTTATGAAAATGACACAGAGATATTGTCTGTAGTCACAGTTAACAATGAAGCGAAACAAGAAATTTAATGTATGGTCAAAAGGAAAAAAATCTATTCAAAGGAAGCATAGATACATAGATACAAAAATGTTCATGGGATTGATAAAACTACTGTTATTTAGAAGGGAAATTTTTTTGGTAGGAAGACAGAGAATTTTATAGTACCCCCTTTGCTAGCTTTTTGTAGATGTTTGATGCATATGCATATACTTGGAGAAATCAACCTTAGGTAGACTAAAAATATGTTTGCATACATTGATTTCCTTTGTAGAGTGTATGTATTTATGTTCTAGGGCATGCAATGTAAGGTCAGGCAGGCAAAGTGGCTGTGGCCTAGGAAGCATGGAACAGGACCATGAGAATTCTTTTTTCTTGTTCTGGATGAGATGGGAAGATCTGGGTTTATTATATTTGTTAAAAGAGGACTCTAACATTCTATTAAAAGTTCTTTCATCTATGTTCTAGGAAAATAATAAAACTCAATTTCTGTAAGAATATGTAATTATTAGCTCAAGAATGTAGCTCAACAATAGATCACTTGCCTAGCATCCATAAGGCAGTGCAAAGAACAAAATGAAACCAAAAAATCCAGAATTGTATTATTCACCTATATGCTTTGTATCTAGCAACTTCACACATTAAATCTCTGCCAAACTTTATTGTATAAGTGTGCAAACTAATATACGTACTATATACACAATATATATTATTCTTTAGTTTGTATGATTTTTATATTATAGCATATTTTGTTTATTCTATTTCTCTTCTAACCATTAATAATTGTTCCATAGGTAGAATTTTATAGCAGTCTCAATGTGTAAGAGGTTATAATTTCTTTTTGCATTTTTAAACTGAATGAATCATTCATGCACTGACAAAAGCAATAATAATCATAACAAGCACCAAACAAAACTGTTCTAACAGCCATAAAAGATGTTATGAGGCTTTTCCAGTTTACACAGGACACTTTTGAACTTTTATTCAGATACCTATCCAAACCTGATTTTTCTAGACACTGATCTGAGTTCTTTGTTTTGGGATTTTTCTGTTCCGAGGAGGGCTGCAGGGACACAGCAGGAAGATGGCAGGGAAACCCTCTGAAGACATATATGCATACATGTGAAGAGAAGAAAGGACTGTGAATACGACATGCAGATGATACGTCGAAATGCATTATGGGCAGGCGGAGCTCCTGTAGGGGCCAGCAGACCCCACACCACAGGTTCCAGCACTTTGGTTGGTAGTACTGCATTAGCAAGGTCTGTAACGATGTCACATGTCTTCACAGAAAACATAAATTACATTCAAGTGAATTTTTTTTTGTTTTCCTATCCCTTTCCAGAAAGAATACCTATGCACTTTTAAATGTATTACTGTAGTTTTGACAATTCAAGAAAATAAGAAATTCTAAAACAAAACAGGTAGATGTAATACCAACTATTGTGGAAAAGGGCCAGCTAAAGATCTCAGAAATGAATAATATAAACACTGAAATGAAAACCTATTATATAAGGCTCAGTGGGAGAGCATATGCTTAGCAATCATTAAGGCCTTGGTTTGGGGTTCCATCCTCAAAGTAAGAAGAAAAGGGATCCTCAAAAGATCCACATAGAGCTCTCCTATGACCCAACAATCCCACTTTTGGGCATTTACCCAAATGATCACAAACAAGACCATACTAAAGCTACCAGCACAACTATGTTTATTGCAGCCTTATTTACCATAGCTAAGATATGGAACCAACCCAGACGCCCCTCAGTAGATGAATGGATCAAGAAATGTGCTATATATACACAATGGAATTCTATGCCTCCATCAGAAAGAATGGCATTGCCCCATTTGTTAGGAAATGGAAAGTCTTGGAAAAAATTATATTAAGTGAAGTAAGCCAGGCCCAAAGAAATATAGGTCCCATGGTTTCCCTTATTTGCAATAACTAGTATATGTCTGAGACAAGCAGAAACGGTCAGATAAGTTGATGTTAGGCAAAATGAATCCCAAGATAAGGACTCAAATGGTTTTTCTTTCTTGCTATTGTTTCTAACATATTTATAAGATGATTTCTTTGTTGCTTTGTATGTCCCTCCCCCACGGTACAACCCCTGTTTTCACTGTATTTGATGTTGGTATAATTTGTGGAGGGGAAGGGAAAAAACAAATTGTTTAAATAGGGATACAGGTGGACCCATTGCAACAATGAGATGTACAAGACGTTATGCTGAAAAACGAACTTTACAACTTTGGCAGAGCGGGGTGGGGATGGGAGTAACGTTAAAGCATGCATTGGTGAAATGGAAGAAAGTGCTATACCAAAACTTTAAGCAAAAGGACAGATTGAAAGACACAGAAGTTGAATTAATAGATACCAATCATCTTGTAACAGGAATTCTGAAAGAAGCAGAAAATGGCAATGACAGTAAAACAATATTAAAAGAGTCTTCCTTCTAGAAGGAAGACTGTAAATCTAAATTTGGGTATTAATCATGGAAATAAGAATAAGTTCATACCTAGACACATAGCAACAAAACTGCAGAATGAAAAGGATAGAGTTTTTTTTTTTTTTAAGAGAAAAAAGATGGCTTACTTACAATGGAATGAAAATTAGCCTGACAGCAGACTTTTCAAAAACAACAGCACATTCTAGAACATAAAGGTCATATGTTCAAAGCACGGTGGTAAATAATTGTCAATCTGGAATCCTATAAACTCATAAACATTTTAAACATCTAAAGACCAAGAGTCAACCACAGACTGTCACATAAAGAGCTACTAAAACTACTATAGTTTACTACAAATGATTAACTACTCTTTTTTTTTTTAATTAGTATTTAAAAGGTAAACCTACAACTTTAGAACAAAACTAAGATGCAGAGTATAGCTAAACATGTAACTCAGAAGTACTGGAATCCTTGTTACAGTTCAGAGGACCATTAAAGAAACACATACAGTTAAAACAAAATTAAAGCCAATAAAATACAATAAAGTGTTCAACTTAAAAAAACTAAGCAAAGAACAGTAGTGAAATTTAACTTAGAAATAAGAAAATGAGGAAGATAAAAATGAAAGAGTGAATTTGGAAAGATGAATAAAACAAGAAGCTTTTCTTTTTCAAACCAACTTTCAAAAATAGATAAACTCTAAGCAGAAGAAGAAAAAGGAGGAGGAGGAGGAGGAGGAGGAGAAGGAAGAGAAGAAGACGATGACAAAGAAGAAGGGAAGGAGAAGGAGGAGGAGGAGGAAGAAGATGACAAAAATGATAAAAAAAATAATGTAGGAATAAAAATGGATAGGAAAATTTAAAAATACATAAATGATATCTATAAACTTTGGCCTAATAAATATGAAATCTTTGAAGAAACTGATAATTTTCTAGGAAAAAATAAAAATTAGTAATTTAATTAAGACAAAATCAGAAGAATGCCTTCATCTTTGAAGAAAGCCCAAAGTTCCCATTTCCAAGGAAAGTAGGCCCAAACTTTACCAGATCTTCAAAATACAGTTAAACACAAAATTGGTTTCACAGAATGAGGAAAAAAAGAAGATGGCCCAATTTATTTTTTGATATACTGAAGCTAGACAATGATAGTACTTAATCTTCTTTTCATTTAGATATAAAATCTTAATAAAATATTATGACCAAAATATTTAATATCAGGAATGAAAGTAGAATTCAAAGATTTTAAGTTAACAAATTAAAAAGCAAAGTTTTTATATTTTATCTTTTTAGTATCTTCTCAAAATAATGCAGGAAAGCCATTTCATCGAATATAGCATTCACATTCATTATTACTTAAAAAACAACAACAAAGACACGTAAAGTCTTAGCAATAGGATTAGAAGGAAATCTTGTCAGGAATAACCTAAGACTATTAGCTATCAGCACCTATTCAGCATTATAGTGAAGATCTTACCTGGTATAATAAAGAATGTAGTAAAGAAAGAGACTGGAAAAGGAAAAAATTGGAATAGCGATTGGAAAGAGAAGAAAGCTGTTATTGTTTGCAGAAAATAAACAGAGAACTAGGAAGTGTTTGTCAGGGTGCTAGATTCAAAAAAATTAACAGTATCCCTAACTTAACAGTCATAATGAGAACTATAATATAAAAAATTAAACCTGTTTACAGTCATAAGAAATGATGATTAGAAATTCTACTATGTGAGAAGATTCTTCATAAGTGGCAGATATGTTAAGAAGCAGAAATCATATAAATTTAATTATTTAATAATAAGATAATACAATTAATTATTAATCACCAGAATTCAAGTCTAAGGACAATAAAATTAAACAAGTCTAAGGACAATAAAATTAAACAACATTTAAGTTAAAGTTTAGCACACAGTAGTTAGAAGATGACTAAAATAAAACACACCATACCAAAATTTATGGAACAATGTCAAAGCCATACTGACAGGTAAAGTTATAATCTATATTTTCTATATTTTCATTATTTTCAAGGTAAGAAAAAAATAAAAGTACTCAAAAATATAAAAACAACAAAAACCCTCATAAGTTAGAAGAGAGGGAAACAAACATAAATGCATTAGAACATAGGAACATTTATAGAATTTATTCAAGAGCTATTCTTTAGAGCAATAAACCATTACATAAATTAAATAAGAAAAAAACCCTTAGGATAATAAAATTAGAAATAAAAAAAGATTCTGCACCAAATCAGGAAAGATTTCAAATGTAAGATAATACTTTACAAAACTATAAATTATAAACCTGAAAACCTGACAAAATGGATATAAATACTGAAAATAAACACTGTATCAAAATGAGAAGTATTAAACCTGAAATAAAAACTGAAAGAAACTCAACAAAAAAAAATAGAGAAAAGAAAATATATTTTCTCAGGAAAAATAGTGTTAAGGCCTAGAAAATTTTATAGCAAAAATGTTGAACTCCTAAGGAATATGCAATTCTTATACTTCAATAATTATTTCAAAACATTGAAAAATATGGGGTTTAATTAGTTTTGCAGAGATAACCCTGATGTCAAATCCTGAAACAGCTCAAAACAGAAAATAAGAAGCTTATCTGAAGGATGAATATAGAGAAGAAAATCCAAACAGATAACTGAGAGTTGAATGGATGAACCATGTAGGGTTTAATTATATAGGTTCAAAAAAATTAATTATATAGGTTCAAAAAAATCCCAACAAAAGATGGAGAAGACATATTTAAATTTGGTTGCTGGCCTTTATTTTTAAATGATCATAACAAAAGTATTTACATGAAATAATTAAGATCCTCCTTTAAAAATGAAATAATGAATTATACAACTTATGGGTGGGAACAGAGGGAAAACTGGGAGAAAGTGAGGGAAGGGGTGACATTATCCAAAGATATATACTCATTACCTGACTTATGTAACCCCTCTGTACATCACTTTTATAATAACAACAATTTTTCAAAAAATATAACAAGACACATAGTTTATTGGCATCATTATTGAATTTTTCTCTAAAACTTCTGACCAATGAAATGGGTACTTATAAATTCCAGATGCAGAAATACTGGGGGAACATATTTCTAATGAGATGAAATAGTTGTATTCCTGAAAACCCCAAAGGATAATTCAACTAAAAATTATTAGAACTGATATGAAAGTTCAAGGAACTACTACAGAGTCACAAAAGCCAGTAAGTAGTCTGCCTATATAATTTTTCTATGCTTTTCTACACAGAAATAATCCTCTGTTTAAAACTTCGATTTGTAAAAAGTTGAAATTATATTAGTAAAAATCAACAATGGTGACATTAGAAAACCTACATGAAATGTTCTGAAATATCTTTAATAAGAATGTGAGACCACAAGAGGTTTTTCTTTGTTGTTGTTTTTAATGTTCTATGTCATTTTTATTTTTATTTTTTGGTTTCTTTTATACGTTCTTCCCCCTGTGGTATATCCCCTGTCAGCACTGTATTTGATTTTGGTACCCTGCATCTTGTATATACATTTATCTAATTTGGGGATGGGAGGGGAATAACAAAATGCTCAAACAAGGACACAGGATGACCCATTGCAAGAATGAGACTCACAAGACACTATGTTGGAAATGAACTTTACAATTTGTGAGGGGAGGAGT
Source organism: Dipodomys merriami (assembly GCF_024711535.1). Classification (NCBI taxonomy): domain Eukaryota; kingdom Metazoa; phylum Chordata; class Mammalia; order Rodentia; family Heteromyidae; genus Dipodomys; species Dipodomys merriami. The sequence continues at coordinate 5,285,142 of NW_027204604.1, forward strand.
GGGAGAGGTGGGGGAGGGAAGGCATAGTAGGAGAAAAACAAAGGAGGGGGTAACAATGCTCCACCTTACTCATATAACTGTAACCCCTCTGTAAGCATCTTTACAATAAATTAAAAAAAAAAAAAAAAAAAAAGAATATGAGGAAATGGAGCTGTGGCTCCAATGGTATAGCACAGCCTTGTACAAATACTAAGGGAGAGTCCTGGTCTGAGTTCAAGCACCAGTACTGGTATACACACACACACACACACACACACACACACACACACACACACACACACACACAAACAAACACACACACAAACACACACATACGTGAAGGGCAATAAATAGAGATATTAGATAAAATGTTACTGAGACATACAGAAGATTCAAATAATAAACTCTGTGACAATAATGCTAGTTTCCCAAATTAAGTTGTTTGCTCAACATAATTTCAATAAAAAAAACTTCAGTAAGATTTATTTTAGAATTTGACAGCTCTCTCCTGTGTTTATTCAAAAATAATTAGGTGTGGCTGGGAAGATGGCTCAGTGATAGTTTGCCTTGCATGCATGAGGCCCTGGGTTCTATTCTTCAGCACCACATAAATAGAAAAAGCCGGAAATGGCACTATGGTTCAAGGGGAAGAGCGCTAGTCTTGAGCTGAAGAGCTCAGGGACAGTGCCCAGACCCAAAGTTCAGGCCCCATAACTGACAAAAAAAATTTTTTTAATAATAATTAGGTGTGACCATTAAAAAAATAGAATGATCAGCTATTCAGCCATTTTAAAATGTAAGTGCTAACAAAACAGTGTGGAATGGAGAAAAATGTACAGAAAATTAATAGCACAAAATAGATATTCTGAGACCAAATTATGTATAATAATTCATGGTAAAATATCACAAATTGTCAGGAAGTCAATTTTTTCAATTGTTTGTAAACATTTAGAAAGGGGCTGAGAATGTGGCTTAGTGGTAGAGTGCTTACCGAGCATGCATGAGGCCCTGGGTTCTATTCCTCAGTACCACATACACAGAAAAAGCTAGAAATGGTGCTGTGGCTCAAGTGTTAGAATGCTAGCCTTGAACAAAAAGAAGCTCAGGGACAGTGCCCAGGCCCTGAGTTCAAGCCCCAGGACTGGCAAAAAAAAAAAAAAGTTTAGGAATCTGGGCACCCATGGCTCATGATTATAATCTTAACTACTCAGGCAGCTGAAATCTAGAGGGCTAAGGTTCAAAATGAGTCTGGGCAGAAAAGTCCTTGAGACTGTTTCCAAAATAAACAGCCAAAAATTGGGCTGGGAATGTGGTTCAAGTTGTGGAGAGCCAACCAAACAAGCAAAAAAACTGAGCAAGTGCAAGGTCCTGATTTCAAACCCTGTTACTAGTAATAATTAATTAATTAAGAGATTATCTTGAATAATTATTAGAATAACAGTAGGTGGACAGGTATAGTTTAATGTATAATCCATTTAAAAATAAAACTAATATAAAACATTAAAGTATATAAAAATGTTCAGTAGACATTGAACTCATCAAGGAACTGCAAATTAAAACTCCAATATGCTATCATTTCACACCCAATAAAATGGCTAAAATAAAATAGACTGACATCATCAAATGTTGGCAAGGATGTGGAGCAATAAGAACTCCCACGCATTCTTAACAGGGTGTAGAAATGGTACAATTACTTTCGGAAAAATCAGGCAGTTTCTTACAAAATGAAATAGCCATCTCTCCTGTGACTCTGCAATTCACAACCCTTAGGTATGTATTAAAAGGAAAGCATATGTCTACACCAAAGAACATTTAGAAAAACGTTTGTTGTCCCTTTGTTCATAGCAGTCCCTAACTGTACAGCCCATTACTAGAGGATAAACTAAAATATAGACACAGGATGATATCATTCCTTTGAGCAACAAAATGGTCAAGCTCTGGGCCGTATTAACAGTTAAAAATGTCATGCTGAATGAAATGCTACCGAAAAGATTTTGTGCTGGATGGCTCCATTTATATAAAGATCTAAAACAGGCAAGTGAATCTTCGATGAAAACATTAGGAAAAAATGTTTGTTTCTGAATAGAGTGGGATTGAAGACTGACAGGTTGAAAACACTACAGAACTTTTGGGGCTGCTGTCAATCTTTTCAAGATGGGTATCTTTCTGTATCTCTGTTTCTGTCTTTGTCTCTCGCTCTCAGTAGTGTTTAAATATAGCTCACATGAAATATAATTTTTGCCCATTTTAAAGTGCACATTTTATATTTTTAGTACATTGAACAATATATGCAACATCAACTAAAAAAAAGACCCTCATACTCTTCAAATGTCAATGTGTTCATAGGTAGATGAATCAGTCATTTGTAAAGGATGACTGAATGATTCACTTAAAATCTGTCAGTTTTATTTTGTATTTTCAAGAGGCTTTTTTCAATTGTTAAAATTATCATTAACCAGTTGTATAAAGGAGTTGCCTTTTTCTTAGAAAATATGAAATAATTTTCAGCCAAATGCAGGGATCTCATGCCTGTAATCCTAGCTATGCGGGAAGCTGAGATCTGGGGATCTTGGTTTGAAGCCAGCCAGGCAGGAAAATCCATGAGACTTTTATCTCCAATTAACTATTCAAAAAGCCAGAGTACAGCTGTGGCTCAAGTGGTAGAGTGCTAGCCTTGAGCAAAAAAACTCAGGATAACACTCAGGCCCTGAGTTCAAGTTCCAAGACTGGGACAAATAATAATAATTAATAACAATAATACTTTTCAAAGCTCTAGGAAGCTCTTCAGAGCAAGAAAATATTGAAATATTTGATTATTGTAAGTCTTCACTACAAAATATATAAATATGTGATTATATATTTATGTATATGGTTTAATATATAATATGAATATATTTTATATAAATTTATATATCAAAACTGTAAACCTAACAAATAGTAAAATATAAATATCAAATCAGGGAAACTACATTTCAAAAAATAATAGCATAGGAGGGCTTTGTCCACATATTTTATATATGCATAAAACATTCTAAATCATGGAAATACAAATGTACCACATATGTGAACAGAAGCTAAGCAGAAATTATATAAACAGGAAATGAAACTTGTTAACAAATAGGAAAGTACTTTGTTGTTACAGAAATTAGACTTACCTAGATAGGAGTAGGGAGAATGATTGAAGGGTGACACTAATCAAGATGCATTTTACACATAAATGGACATGATCAATTGAAACTTTTGAGCAACTATTTGAAGACAATACAAGAAATCAAAATGATCTTCAAAACAAGATATATGAAGGGCCTACAATTTGTACACAACGATCTATCATTTTATCATTAAGGAATATGTTTATTCTCTTTTGAGGAGAGACATTTGAGATAAACAAGAAAGGATATACAATTAAAAGATAATCTTAGTTGGATGCCCATGTCTCATGTCTGTTAATCCTAGTTATTCAGATGGCTGAGATGTGAGGATGACGGTTTGAAGTCAGCTCAGGCAGGAAAGTCCATGAGACTCTTATCTCCTATTAAACACCAGAAAAAAAAAAAATAACAAAAGCCAGAAGTGGAGGTATGGCTCAGGCAGCCCAGCACTAAACTTGAACAGAAAAGTTCAAGGATAGTGCAGGCCCTCTGAGTTCAAGCCCCAGGACCAGCATGAAAATAAATTTTGAGAAATAAATAAGTCTCTTTTTCTCCCTTCTTCTTGCTAGTCCTGGGGCTTGAACTCAGAGCCTGGGCACTGTCCCTGAGCTTCTTTTGTTCAAGGTTAGCGCTCTACCATTCGAGCCACAGCACCTTATCGAGCTTTTTCTGTGTATGTGGTACTGGGGAATTGAACCTAGGGCTTCATGCATGCTAGGCAAGCACTCTACCACTAAGCCACATTCCCAACCCAGAAATAAATGTCTTTCTGAAGAGATGTTTCTGAGCTGAGTGCTCTATTTTTTCTGATTTTTGTATTTAGTTCCCAAGAATGATTGCAGCAATTTTTCCTTATTAATGCTATTGTCTTTGGTAGTTCATCTCTTCTCACCTCCCTCCCTACCTGCCGAGCCCCCAGCAGGGAGGAAAAACTAAAGCCAAGACTCAACCAAGCAGAAGGAGAGAGCTCTGCTAGTCATAGCTTTTGTTCATTAATTCTGCACATATCTGCTGAGCATCTATTATTTGCTGGCCACAAGTTAGACTCTGGGGCTCCAGTGGTAAGCAGGCTCTGTCCCTACCCTTCCAGGGTCAAGACCCTCCCTCTATGCCAGACAAATCAAGCCAGTGGTTTACCCCTTGTAATCCCAGCTGCTCAAGAGACAGATCTGAGGATTATGGTTTGTAGGGAGTTCTGGCAGACAAATCTGAGAGACTCTTATCTCCAACTAACTAGCAAAAAGCAGAAAGTGGCTCAAGTGGTAGAATACCATCCTTGAGAGAAAACCTACAGGACAACATGAGGTCCTGAGTTCAAGGCCACAGTATTGGCACTAAATATATAAACAAATAGCTTTGAGAAATCATTCCTTCCTTCCCACAGATTTCTGCTCCATCTTTTAAAACAAGGACAGGACTGGGAATGTGGATTCGTGGTCGAGTGCTTGCCTAGCATGCAGTTTGATTCCTCAGTACCACATAAACAGAAAAGGCCAGAAGTGACACTGCGGCTCAGGTGGTAGAATGCGAGCCTTGAACAAAAGAAGCTCAGGGACAGTGCCCAGGCATTGAGTTCAAGCCCAGGACTGGTAAAAATACAATAAAATAAAATAAGAACAAATGGTTCATGTTTTCTTGCTTTAGAAGCAACAGCATAGTTCTTTGTACAATTTTACGTTATTACTATCATTAATCATTAATTAATATCGGTAGGGTTATTTGAAGAAATAATCATGAATATTGGCAGGGTTATTTGCAAAAATAGATGATTAATATTAATCATTAATATTGGTAGAGTTATTTGGGGAAAGAAATAACGTTTGCTGAAGTCTTTAAACTCATTTTTCCCTTTCTAAATTCAAAACATTTTTGTCTTGTGAAAAAAAAAAAATCAGACCCAGAGGTGTTCAGACCTGGCATGGTTCTCAAAGAACTGTGTTCAATTGCCCTTTCTTAACGTCTGAATCTTTATGAAATATAAATAAGTAAAGCAAGCAAGCGACGGTGAAGGAGAAGGGGGTGCCTTTTCTGAGAGCATTTTTTTCCTCCTTTGCTCATTTCAGTTGTCAGCAGCTGGCTACCTCAGTGCCCGCAACCCAGTAAACATTCTAGGACCCGATTACTCATAGTTTGAAAATCACTTTGACGGCTGAAACGTAATTATGTTCATGTCGGATGAGTCAGCAGGAGGAGGGCGCACGGGCGCTGCCCCTGGCAGAGCACCTGCTCCGATCTCAGAGCCTCAGTGCCCCGGGCCCCAACACAGAAAGGAACGGAGAGAAAGAAAAGGCCCCTGACCCAGTGGGAGGGGAAGGGAAATGATACTTGCTGGCTCACATTCCAACTTCAAAGGAGTGGCCAATTTCACTGTGGCAGACCGGGGGAAAGGGAGAACTGGAGTAAATATCATAACCCCTGGTTCACCTAGCTCCATGAAGAAACAAACAAACAGGAATGTGGTGAGTTTCTATAAAGAATTTGATTCTCTCCCCCTCCCCCTCCAAAGAGTAGTGGAGACCACCGGTCACTGGCCAGGAACTTCAGGAACTGCTGTTTGCATTGGGGTAAAGGATGCTGGGAGGGGGCCTGGAAGTTCAGGACCATTCTCTTCCACTCACTAGCTGGGGGTCTGGGCAGCCTGCTCAGGCTCTTTGCTCCTTTGGGCACCACCTAGAGCTTGCTGCCACTTTGGTGGGCCGGTTTTCAGCATCAGGCGTAACCTCTCCCTTCCCTTCCTTCTGCTGATGGAGGAGCAAGAACTAAACAGAACAGGGCAGGACAGGACCAGACATTTCCACGGCCTGGCTGACCATGACCTCACTTCTCCTAGCCCCAGTCAGGATTCAACCTGCCGGTAACCTCAATGCCTCTCCCCCAAGTAGCTTCACACAGCAGTGCTATCAATCTCACTTACACACACTCACATTGGCTCTGAAATGGCTAAGTACATTATCTCACCGATGTCTCATAATAATCCATTTGGTAAATGGGAAAATAGGTTCAGAGAAGGAGCGTCCTTGTCCAAGGTTGCACAGCATAGAGAATAGCAGAACCACTCAAACCCTGTGCCTTTTCTACTCTGCCAATAACAGGACTTCTGGACCCACACTTAAGAGCTCTGCATCGTACCAGTCGGGGGTCTGGAAGGTCCCCAAGGGCGTGAATATCACAGATGAGATAAACAGCCCAAACTCAAACAGAGACAAAGCCTTTTTGTCCAAAGTTACACAAATTATTAGTGTCCAAACCAACCGCCAAACAAGAGCACCGGAACCCTGCTCCAAGGCCTGTCTTCTCTAAACTCTGAACATCACTCCAGATGCATTCCAGCTTAGATCGGAAGAGTTGGCTATCCCCCTATCTAATTTATACTAGTTAACCTGTCTATTCTATTCCTAAAGCATGGGGAGGGGGCGTAGAAGAGGGGGGAATGTCAAAAAGAGAACCAGGGCTAACCAAATGCAGTAGCTGCCTATGATGAGATGAATTATCAATAGCCTGGATGACAACAATGGCCGAATCCATCATTGCCCCAGTGGAGTGTGAATCTGGCTCTGCCCTTGCTTTGTAACCTGTGCAGGGGCGCAGATACAATCCAGCCTGGAGATTCTGTAGCACCTTTACCCGCTCTCTGCAGACCATTGTTTTGAGTACCATGTAGATATCCTTGTAGCTAGTTCCCCAAACTTCTCACTTCTCTACCCCTCTTTAGGATGGTACCCAGCCTAGTTGCCCATGGAGGGAGACTTCCCCCAGCTGGAGGCTTCCTAACCAACCATGTCCTTCCTATGGCATTTCCCCCCTTGCCCCACCACCCCACTCCAACAAAAAAATATTCAAGACTCACATTTTGGAGGTGAAATGCTGAAAATCCTTAGGAAACTGTAGAATATCCTAGTCAGGGGCAGATTTCTCTTTTTGTCTCCCCTACCTGGTCTCATCCAATTTATCCTGAAGGCATGATTGGTCAACGGAAGCTGACCCCTCCCCTGGCCCCCTAAGCAACCAACGGCTGTTACTATATTAGGTGGCAATGTGATGTCATATCATAGGTGACTAACCCACCAAGGCTTCCTTGCGAGCCATCATCTAAATATGGTGGCCTTCCATCATCCTGACCTTTTCAAATAAGAAAGATGAGTGAGGGGCTTGACACTGACTCCAGGGCTCAAGTGTATGTCTGGCCTGCTGGAGTCAACAGCTCTGAGCATCTGAGGACACACAACCTCCCAACCCCCCCTTCTAGCCTCCCCTCCCCCTTACACATACACATGTGAAGATTCATTCACCCAAGGCAGCTTTCCTCTGTTGGCCTGAGTTTGAAGTTACTAGCTATCAGAACATGCAATCCTCACAGCTAGTAAAAGGAGGAATCGGGGTTAGTATATATGTATCAGGACATATACTTAGGGAGCTGCAGTAAGACTCTTTGCATATAGCTTTAGATTGAATTCTCAAAGTGCCCTGGAGAAGTCATTATACGATCCCAGTGGAGTTACAGAAAGTGAGATCAGTGGGGTTGAGTAACTTTCCCAAGGTTACAGAGCTGCCTGGTAGTGAGGCTCAGATTTCAGCCCAAGACCATGACTCTACGGTGGAATAAACTCTATAGAAAGGAGTATATACATCATTTGACTTCTTTGTCAGAAGAGACTTTATTCTGTAGAGCAGTTTTAGATTCACAATAAGGCAGAGAATTTTTCTCAACTACCCTATCTCTACAACTGCCTGGCCTACCCCATTCCTAGCAACACCCCTCCCTGGAGCAGTCATCCGTATCTTAATGAAACTACCTTATACGTCATTATCAACCAAAGTCCATATTTACATTGAGATTCCCCGTGTGTGGTTACAGTCTGTGGGGTTGGGTAAATTTTTAATGATATACATCCACTACTGTATCATAGAGTAGTTTTGTTGACCTAAAAATCCTCCCTGTATCCTGCCTATTTGTCCATTCTAGGCCCCAACCCTCAGTAATCACTGATCTTTTTGCTATGTCCTCCAAGTTTTACCTTTTACCAGAATGTCATGTAGTTGGAATTATATCTTTTGTTGTTGTTGTTGTTGTCGGTTGTGGGGCTTGAACTCTAGGCCTGGGCACTGTCCCTCAGCTTTTCAGCTCAAGGCAAGCGCTCTACCACTTGAGCCACAGCACCACTTCTGGCTTTTTCTGCTTATGTGGTGCTGAGGAATTGAACCCACGGCCTCATGCATGCAAGGCAAGCACTCTACCACTGAGCCACCTTCCAGCCCCAGAATTACATCGTATGTTGCCTTTCCAGAGTGGCTTTCAATGAGTAATAATGCTCTTGAGGCTCTTCCTTTTGTTTTTTCTCCCCTGCCCTCCCCCCATGGATTAACAACTCTTTTTTTTTTTAAACAGTGCATGCTATTCCACTGCCTACATGTGCCACAATTTATTCACTCATTTACCTAAAGAATCACCTAGTTTTTAAGATTTCATTCTGATGTGGTGATTACTGAAAGTAGAAGGCCGCAGAGGCTGGTTTTCCTGTTCTGGACGCCATGCCTGTCTCTGTACTCTTACAGCCCTATGACCCCTGGCAGAATGCCCCTTCAGCCACCAGGGAGCCAGCTAGCCCACCAAGATGGAATTCCTCCAGGGCCAATTTAAGGAGAGCTGACAAGCACACATACAGACACAAGAAACTTGGGATGCTCCCTTCTCTATCATTGCCAACATGTTCTCATGTTTATCCTCCAAGTCCCAAGGCAGTCGTGTGTGTGTGTGTGTGTGTGTGTGTGTGTGTGTGTGTGTGTGTGTGTGTGTGTGTGTGTGTGTGTGTGTGTGTGTGTGTGTGTGTGTACTGTACTGGGGCTTGAACTCTGGGCCTAGGAACAATCTCTGAGGTGTTTTGTTTTGTTTTGTTTTTGCTCAAGGCTAATGCTTTACCACTTGAGCCACAGAGCTCCACTTCTGGCCTTTTCTGAGTACTTTGTTAGAGATAAGAGTCTTGTGGATTTTCTTGCCCAGGCAAACTTCAATCCTCAATCATCAGATCTCAGTCTCCTGAGTAATTAGGAGTATAAGCATGAGCTCCTGGCACCCAGCTGACAGTCGCTATTAATATGTCTATATGATTTCTACCTGGTTACCACATGGGTTTCTCTTTTTAAACTCCTGTTTCATTTGCGTGAAAACTGAATGTTCAAGCCCTAACCTAACCCTCAGCGCAAATGGCATTTGGAAATGGTTTGAAAATGACTAGGTTTAAACAAAGGTGATGGGATTCGTGCCCTTATAAAACTGGGCATTCAGTGTATCACACTTGTAATCATAGCTATTCTGGAGGCTGAGGCCTGGAAGATAACAGTTTGAAGCCATCCCAGGCAGAAAAGTCTTTGAGACTTTTCTCAGCAGGCTGGGCTGGAGATGTGACTCAAATGGTAGAGTGCCAGCAGTGAGCAAACAAACTGAGCAAACTCAAGTCCCAGTACAACCTCCCGCAAAAAAAAAAAAAAAAAAAAAAAAAGGGAGGGAAGGAAGAAGAGGAGGAGGAGCAAGATGAGAGGGGTCGGGGAGGAAGGGGTGGTAAGACAGAAGTGCTCACTCTCTCGCTAAGCACACACTGAGGAAAGACCATATAAGATGCAGGCAGAAACAACCATGGGGAGGGGGTAACAATGCTCTATAGAAAATGTGCTCATTACCTTACTCACGTAACTGTAACCCCTCTGCACAGTATCTTTACAATTTAAAAAAATGGAAAAAAAAAAAGCAGCCATCTGCCACTCAGGGAGCTGGCCCTCATCAAATGCTGAATCTGCCAAGACCTGGATCTGAGACTTCTCAAGGCTCCAGAACTATGAAAGATAGATGATAGAAATGTTGTTTAAATCACCCAGTCTAGGATATTTTGTTTCAGCAGCCCAACTAAGACAAACATCTACCACAGCTGAGTGTATATGATATCTACGGAGAAGACACAGAATCTGTTTATATAAATTCTGTGCCGTGTTACATCTTCACAACACCTTACTAAAGGCTTTGTGGTAACGGAGGTAAGAGGTGAGACGACAAAAAGTTATCATCTCAGGCAGTCTTGTATTTTTAGTAACTGAAAATAAAAAGCCTGGAAGGCCATCTGAACGAATCCCATCAGATTATAATGATCACATTTATCATTTTAATATAGGATAATTACTAAGTTATTGCTACTGTTACAACAACTGCTTATGCCGCCCTTTCTACGCTTTAGGACAATTGCTTTTACATAAATAGCAAAGCTACTTGTTGCCTAAGAGAACTGTTGAGGCTGAAATATAAATACATTAAAGAAAGTCACAAACCAAATTCCTGGAGGGCAGATCTACCACAGTTATTAAATTGGAACCAGGAATAGTCAGAGTGCATTCCTAACCTATGAGAATGATATTATGAAAGATAAGTGCTATAATCCAGCCCACAGCACCATAATGGCTCCATCAAAGGCACAAGCACTAGTGGACAGGTGTCATGCTCACTTTGTGGCCTTTGCCATGGAACTAAACTCAACCTGGACCTCTGAGTTCCATTATCTGGGCGCTGCAAATAGCATTTTTCTCCCAGCCCCTGCCCTATCTCCCACCTGTCAGAGAGTCTGACCCACTATTCCAGATCTCTCCCTCTACAAAGGCAATGTTTTGTTTGTGTCATACAGTGAGTCACCAGCACGGTTGGGAACAGACCCAGGATTCCTGATCTTTTTGCTTGCTGAGGCTTTTTGCTGGAGATCACAATCCTTCCACATTAGTGGCCAGTTACATTTATGGCTCTTAATGACATTTAATTGGGCTTCTGGGATATGGAAATGCTGGGGAGTGAAGACTAGGAGATTAAAAGAAAATCAAAATCTGCTATGACACACAAGATCGTTGTTACTGAAGATTTAAAAATGGCAATGAATCTCATGGTGTCATTCCACTGGGAAATGATCCCTAGATCTCACCTGTCTGGAAACTGGATAAAAAAACAAACAAACAGGAAAGGGCAAGGTGGAAGAGCCAGCAATCCCTAGAAGCTATGTCCTCTTAATTTTTCCTTATGTCCCTTCCATTATACATAGGACATGTTAGTGTTTGCCCCTCATGTCCAGGCCCACTGTCCTAACTCTTATAACAGAGGACTGTGATTCATGGTAAAAGAAGTGGTCTAGATGTCAGGCAATTAAACCCCTCTACCACTAACGGGCCTTGGGCTCTCAAGCACCTCCTGGACACCTTTAATTCCCATAGTTATAAAACAGTCTGCCTTGATTGGCCCAAAGTTCACACACTGCTCTAAACAAAGGAAGAAGCTGCTGTCCCCGCCCCTACACTTATACCCACCTTGTACCTGAGGCTGCTTGTGATTTTTTTTTTAAATCATCTTCCAGGGAACACCCCCCCCCCCACACACACACATAGCAGACACCCAAAAACCAAGCAAAACAGGAAGAACAGCAGTAAAAGCTTAGGGTGAGAGGCAGGAGGGGGTGGGCACACAGGAGAGAGGTTGGTGATGGTTGGAGATTGACAGGGGCCAGGAAGGTGTTCTAAGTGAGCTGGGGTGTGGGAGAGGCCAGGTGCTTCTGGTGCTACCTGGCAAGAGTAGCTAACCAGGACCACAGAATGATTGTCAGAAACAACTGACAGCTGCTGCTTATCCACAACGCTCAATTTCCAGGACATAGCCGCCACCAACCATTTTGCTTAAATCTTTTGAGGAGATAAATGGTCTCTAATTTGTTTTTGGCATGAACATGCTGTTCCGATCGGAAAGTTTCTGTTGTAAGAAGATGAAGATAGAGGAGAAACCGAGAGCTCTTCACGTGGGCAGCTCTGGCCACTGGTGTAGCAGGGGAGGACTCGACCCTGCAGGATGACCTCTGTAGTTCCAGAAGGATAGACCTGGCAGGGCCAGGATTGAGAGAAGCCAAACCTTATCACCAAAAACTGTGAACTTTGGAGTCTGCTTGATTCCCATCTTGCCACTCATTAGCTGTGTGACTAAAGAAATCACCTTGGGTCCCGATTTTCTTCCTCGTCTCCAAAAGGAGAACAGCAGCATGCATCTCTGCAAAGATGTTAAAGAAGGAAATGAGAAAAGCTGGGGAGATCAAGGAGAATCCTCTGCAGCACATTATACTGGGATCCTGCCCTCAGGAAGCTTCCACAGCAACCTTCCTCATGGGGAGAGGGTTTGGAGACCAAGCCATGACCTGAATACCGAGGGATTAAGTTCCTGGTTTCTGTCCACACGACTAATGAGAAATTAGAAATAATCAAAACAGTGATACATGGGCCTAGTCATGACCAACTAACTGACAGATCACATAAAATCTCAACCACAGCTTTTCTCTACCATCAGGGACAAGAGCCTAAGCCGAGAGGGGGTGGGGAACAGTGAGGGTCTCAAGGGCACAGGAAGCCCTTCCTGCCTGACTTTTGGGCAGGCAATTCGTCCGTTCTGGTGGCTGTAATCATGGAGGGCTTTCTGGAGGAGGTTCAGAGAGGGGGTGGAGCTCCTGTTTTCATCACCCTTGTACGGCTCAAAAGGGCAAAGTCGAACCCCGAATCCACCCTGAGGCGAGAGGAGCATTGACCTCAAAAACCTTTCCTAACCTAAGACCCGGTTCCTTTAAGGCAGCGAAACGTACTGAATATTGTCTCCACCGCCTCCCGCGGGCGCGTTGACGTCACCCTTCGGGGAAGCGGGTGACGTCAGCGCGTCCTCTGCGAGGGGGCGTGGCCGTGACTCAGTCCGCTGGGCGCGCACGTGAGCGTCCGCCACGCCGCTTTCTAATTTTAGGCGGGCCGTCCGCGCGGGTCGCGCGAGGTGAGGCGGGCAGGGTCGCCGGGGGGCAGGGTCCCCGAGAAGAGGGGGGGTCCCCGCCGGACCGCCGTGAGTGGAAGGCAGTGCGGCTCTCCGGCGCGGGAGCCGGGTCGGGCCTGAGGCCCGGGGTGGTCGCCGGGCTGTGCGCGGAGCCTCCGTGCGCTCTGCCGGGGATGGGGGGGGCGGTGGGAGCTGGGGGGGTGGGGGGGTGGAGGGCCGGGCGGGGCTCTGGAAAGTTCTCCGGGGGCGGGGGGCCGGATCGGAGATGAGGGAGCAGCCACGTGGAGGCGGGTAGCGGGCCGCGCCGGCGGGGCCGGGGGACAATGGAGGAGAGGCGGGCCGGCTCCGTTTTGCGTTGGGAGGGGGGAGCAGGAGCGCAGATGGCTTTGGGGGGACACAGAGGGGTCACACTGAGGTTGGCCGGGTGGGGGGTCGCGGGTCCGGCGCCGGCCCTTCCCTCGCCGACCTGCCTTGGTGGGGGAGGAGGGGGGGGCAGACCTTTCCGGTCCCATCAGCTCGGTTCCAGATTCAAAGGGGCTTAGGCACGTGGCCGAGGGGGCTCAGGGTGCCCCATCCGGGCGAGCTGCGCCCACACAGGTGTATTCATGGGGGCGCCCCCGACTCCCGGCCTTCGCGCCCCACTTGAGCACTTGGGAAGGTCTGTGGTCGGCCCCTCCTGGGGCGCGCGCCCAGCCAGGGGCCCCCACGGATGCCCTCAAGACCCAGGACAGAGCCAGGCGAGGACTAGGGTGACCTTCCAGGAACCAGATAAAAGCTAAGGTTCTGGAGAACCGGGAGTGCCAGACCATCTGGTGAAATCGACACTCGAGCTCTTTGTGGGGGGTGGGGGGTGGCGGAGGAAAAGTTCTAGAAAGAAGCCTGGTCAGCGAAAAGTGAGCTACGCTTTTGACTTCGCAGAGTGCTGTGTGTGCCGTGTCACAGTGACCTGCATTCTGTGGGTGTAGGTAGTAGCATCCTCGGGTTTTGCAAGGATTGTCTCCAGCTTGTTTATACAACGGTGTGTAAAGCCTTCGATCTTATTAGGTATTGTTGGAAAGTCCCACAAATACTACATGGTAGTATGGAAATATTGTTTTGGTAGTTTGGTCATTAAAACTTAATTCTAATCCCTTCCCCTCTTTTTATTTTTTTCCTAAAGGAATAGGAAAGTGTGAAAATCGTCTTGGAGATATATGACTGGAAAATGTAAGTGTCATTTTTTAAAATTAGCTTTATCAAAAAATACCACATTGGCCTTTGTAAATCCAAAATCTTCACATACAAACATGGAATCTGCAAGCTATTTTTATTATTTTTTTAAACAAATTAAAAAACCCATTTCCATTTCCTGGAGAATTTATTTCAATTTTTTTTTTTTAATCATTAGATGCACATAGGAAACCTGCAAGCTTTTTAAGGGTTATTTTCACTGTCTAGAACAGCCTCAAGATTAAAATACAATATTGTTTTATGTAACATACATTCAGGAGTATGCATACCATTCTGTCTTGGTCCTAATTTATTCCAATTGTAACCTCTGCCTATTTTGAAAGGGTCCTAAGTTGAACAGAGGTGATGATGAATAATTTAGCTAATTTCCATTTCTGTGGATTAGTATTGTGTGAATATACCATATGCAAAAACCTTAAAAGTATTCATGTTCAGAAATTAAGATTCATATTCCCCAATGGCAATTTTTCTCTAAAAATATCTTTGAATCATTACCTGTATCCTACTGGTAGCCTATTAGCGTTTCTGCAAAGCCTTTCCCTCCCACCAGGTGTTACCTGCTCTTTTTGAACATGTTACAGGTTACTCTTGGGAGTATTAGCACAGCTTTGTTTTTGTATATCTCACATCTAGAATAGCTCTGGCATGTATTAAGAGCTTTTAATTTGGACAGTGTTTTGTTCCCATGAATAAAAGTGGATTCCTGAAACCAGATTAAACATTTTAAGTGGAAAGGATGAGTTTAATAGTTGAAGTCTTGTGCTATTGACCTTTATTGCTGGTCTAGGGGCAAAAGTTCTTTTTTTTTCCCACACCTTCCCAGCATTTCCAACATGCCCATCAGTGAAGAGGGAAGAGGAAAATCTAAAGAGAATAGTGTAATTTTAGATTCAAGATAATGGAATTTTGTTTAGCACTCTGGGCCTACATTGAAGCTTAAGGATAACCACTTCCTTGGAAGTAAAACAAAGTAATTATCCTCTTTCTTGGAAGTTAAAGAGGGGGATCTTTTCAGCTTTAGCCAGAAATCTAAGGGGACTGTAATTTTATGAAATTTAAGAAAACTCAGTTTTTATAGAAAGCTAATGACAGCAAAATGTTTCTATCTGGATTGAATTTTGAAAATAAATAGTATGTTACAGTGAATGTATTTTCTGGCATTACTTAATACCTCTGCAAAATCATAAATCAGGAAACTTCTATTTTTGGTCCACTCTTAATTATGTCAAGAAAGTAGTGATGGGGCTGGGAAGGTGGCTCAGTGGTAGAGCTCTTGGCCTTGCATGCCTGAGGCCCTGGGTTCGACTCCCTCAGCACCACATAAGCAAAAAGAAAAAAGCTGGAAGTGGCGCTGTGGCTCAAGTGGTAAAGCACTTGTCTTGAGCTGAAGCCCAGAGTTCAGGCCCCATGACCGGATCCCCCCCCGCCCCCCCCCCCAAAAAAAAAGAAAGAAAGAAAGTAGTGATGTGTGTTTGGAAGATCTTTAATAGATTTTTGGTTTGGTTTGGTTTTTTGCCACCTTATTCATCTCCCATTCACAATACAGACCAGGCACAGCTTGGGCTGAGGTATATATGGAGTGGGTTTGGTCTGCCTCTTCTTTTTATATAGTCAGTGTAAGAACACAGCCTGTGGAAGCACCAGGAGGACAGATCTTTAATATTCTCCCTAGAAACAGAACCAGTAAAATAGGTATATTGTAGGGGTATTTGTTTGTTTGTTTTTTTTTTTAAGCAGTCCTGGGGCTTGAACTCAAGGCCCAGGCACTATCCATGAGCTTCTTTTACTCAAGGCTAGCACTCTACACTTGAGCCACAGTACCTCTTCTGCCTTTTTCTGTTTATGTGATACTGAGGAATCGAACCTAGGGCTTCATGCATGCTAGGCAAGCACTTCACCATTAAGCCACATTCCCAGCCCTATATGATGTTTTAATAAGGAACTGACATGCATTTTTGGAAGCTAGCACGTTGAGTTGTCAAATTGGAAACTTACATAGTGCTCGTGGTATAGTTGTGTTCTGAGTTGAAAGATGAGAAAAGGCTAGTCTCAGTTCAAAGTCATGCAAGGGAGAATTTCACCATGAGGATGGTTGATCTTTTTGTTTTATCCAAAATCACCATCACGGAAATTAATGATATGTTTGGGGATGATTTTTTCATAAATTTGGTACATGAAAGTAAATGGAGGTTTGACCCACACGGTAAAGTGCCCACTAGTCTTGAGTGAACAAGCTAAGAGAGAGATAGCTCTAGCAAGAGGCCCAGCATTCAAGCCCTTCACACAAAACGAACCGATTTCCAGTTCCCTCTTACTCCTTAGGGTAGAGAAAGATTTAATTACAGGACACAAGGCTGCCATTAGACCATTTCAGCTGGTCTTTGCCATCTTAGAATTGTATCATCCCTCTCTGATTTTAGGATTCACAATGTAATTTCCCCTCTCTTCCAGTCTTGAACTCTGACCTTGGGCTTGTTCTGCTTGCTTTGCTTGTGGCTACCTCCCTACTCACTTAAGCCATGCCTCTTGCCTGGCTTTTTGCTGGTGAATTATTTTCTCTTGAGCATCAGCTTCCATATTCATAATATAAAATGAAACAATGTATTCATGTAGAGAACTGCTGTAAGGAAGAATTTGAGATTAAAATAATTGACAGTTTCTTGCTTGTAACAAGTGCTTTTGGTGTTAAATTAGGATTAATTGCTTACCACTTGTTTTACAGAACTGGAGCTTTACAAGGAGATGTAGTACCCACCTTAAAAAAAGATTTTTGGTTTTCTTTTTGCCCAAAGCCCAATCAAAAAAAAAATCTCTGTATAATGCCTTTTATAGGATGAATTTTGTATGATTTGAAAGAGCAACAGGAACATTTATTTGGTATACTATGGAAGCACAGTGGGTTATATTCCTACCAGCAGATTTGATCTCTGTTTATATCCAGACACTTTCATTGCTATTCTTCCTGATTTAGAGTTGAAAGCACAGACTCCCTCTAAAGTCAGACCTTTCACTTTCTCACAGAAGGGGATCCATGCGAGCTTATTTCACATCATTGTATTTTTCTCCTCTCCAGTCTAATCAATTTTTCTATCATTCTCAGACATTCTAGTATATATTGAATACAATTTGATATGTAAGTTTTACCCAACTTCTGATGATCTGACTTAAAATGATGTGAAAGTGTTAAGAGTTCAGTATGTTCACCTACAAGACAGCAGATACAGCTTTGACCTGTAACACGACAGCTGGCAAGCTGTGTGTTCCATGAAGTTATCCATCAGCAAACCACATCATTAGTACCAAGGACCATGGGTCTATCCAGATGAATGTGGCTGAGGTCAACAAGATCCCAGGCAGGTTCAGTGGCCAATTTAAAACATATGCTATCTGAGATGCTATTCGCAGGTTGGTGAGTCAGATGACTCCATTCTCCAGATGACTCCATTTTCTAATTGACCAAGGCTGATGGCACTGTCTGAACTTCTGACCATTGGATATGGGGGTATAAAATATTTGTCATAAGTAAACAGAAGCAAAAAACTTTGGAAATTACTGTATTTAGATGTTTTTTGTTTGTGCTGGTATTGAGGCTTGAACTCAGGGCCTGGGAGCTGTCCCTTAAGTTTTTGCTAAAGATTAGCACTCTACTACATGAGTCACAGCCTCACTTGGAGCTTTTAGGTGTTACTTGGAGATAAGAGTCTCTTAGACTTTTCTACTGGGAGAGAAAATCTGGCTTTAAACTTGACTGAGTAGTTAGGGTTTGAGGCATGAAGGAAGCACTGGCACCTGGCTGTATTTAGATTTTTTGTTTTTATTTTTATTTTTTCTTGTCAGTTGTGGAGCTTGAACTCATGGTCTGGACACTGTCTCTGATCTCTTTTGCTCAAAGCTAGTTGTCTACCACTTTGGACCAAAGTTCCACTTCTGGTTTTCTGGTGGTTACAGAATCTCACAGGCTTTCCAGCTTGGACTGGCTTTGAACCACTATCTTCAGATCTCAACCTCCTGAGTAGCTAGGATTACAAGCATGTGCCACTGGCATGTGGCTTGTACTTAGAATTTTGATCTAATGGTATGCTACCCAGACAAGACTTGCAATATTGAGTGACAGGAAAGAGTCAAAGCTTCTTGTGAAATGTGTGCTCATATGGATAGTCAACACTTGATAGTATACTGTGTTGGTATGATGTTTGGTAGATAAGGTATATTAAACTTTTTTTTTGGCAGTACTGTGGTTTGAATTTGCAACCTCTGAGTAACACCTCCAACTCTAAAACACATTTTTTGATTTGACAAAACTTTCAACTTAAAATAAATTCACCAGATATAACACTGTTACAAGTCAAGAAGTATTTGTATTTTAAAAACCTTCTGAAAGTTCTCCCCAGGCTTTAGATCTTCCCTACTCACAAATGTTCTCCTGTCTCAGTATCTCTCTCTTTTTTTTTTTTTTGGCTGGTCATGGGGCTTGAACTCTGGGCCTGGGCACTGTCCCTCAGCTCTTCAGTTCACGGTGAGCGCTCTACCACTTGAACCACTGAGCCACTTTGGTTTTCTGGTGGTCTATTGGAGATAAGAGTCTCACGGACTTTTCTGCCTGGGCTGTCTTTGAACCGTGATCCTCAGATCTCAGCCTCCTGAGTAGCTAGGATTACAGGTGTGAGCCATCAGCACCCAGCTCAGTATCACTTTATAGTTAATCTTCCCAGGAGTTTTGAGTGCCTTCTTCATCACCTTATGTACTTATTTCCTCAGACCACTCCAAATGATCTTTGTCCCCATCACTTTCTGAATTGCTGTCCATGGCTACTCAGTGTTGCCCTAGTAGTTATTTGTTTTGTTTTGAGACTGTTTCACTCTATAACCCAGGCTCTGGTGTCCTGCCTTGACCTCCCTTATGCTGGGATTACAGGTATATGTCATCAAACCAGGGAAGGACTTCTTAAAAAATTATGTTTCTATCTTTAAGTAATTTACAAAGGATTTGCAAGTAAAATGAATCTTGATCATCTTCCCTACCAGGCCAGGGCTTACTCTTGGACTCTTTAAATGTTCTTAGACATTGTTTGGACTTGTCTTCTATTGCTCAGACTACTTTATCTAGTCATGTGCTATAAGTGCCAGTACTACATTTATAATCTCCAAATTTAAATCTCCAGATTGTTCTTCTGAACTTCAGACTTTTCTATATGGCATCATATCCCACTACCAGATATTTAGTAAGCATCTCAAACTTTTGGCCCCACCCCAAGCCTTCTACCCTATAGTCAAGCTTAATAATTAGTAGTATTCACTGGTTCCTTGGAGTAAAAACAGAAGGATCTTTTGGGTTAAATTCCTTTTCTCTCACACCTTGTATCTTATTAGAAAGCCATATGCAAAGTTCTGTCTTTTATCATTATCACCACTGTTGACTTCCCAACCCAAGACAACAGGATCTCTGCTGTAGATGTCAGTACTAACTTGCTGCCAGTTTTGGAAAACAGTTGTAAGTTCTTTAGCATCTAGACAGAGACTTTTTTGTTTAAGGTTCTGTTTTCCATTGTGTTAAGGATAATACTAAGTCCTTATCCCACAAGTCCTTAAAAGCCTCTTTTTCTGACCTCCTGTGGACTTTGGTCCTTCTTTACTGTGTTCTAACCACATTATCTTGTTCTTCTAACACAAAGCTAAGAAGCTTTACAGCTCCTTTGTACTTTTTCCTTTGCCTGGAATGCTCTTCTCACATACATACACACACACACATACATATAAAACATATATTATTAAACATGCATTCAAGATTCAGCTAAAAAAGGCCAGGTGGATGCTTGCCTAGCATGCATGAAGCCCTCAGTTTGATTCCTCAGTACCACATAAACAGAAAAAGACTGAAGTGGAGCTGTGGCTCAAGTGGTAGAGTGCTAGCCTTGAGCAAAAGAAGCTCAGGGTCAGTGCCCAGCCCCTGAGTTCAAGCCCCAGGACTGGCCCCCCAAAAAAAATTAAGCAAGAAGAGAAATCTCAAACAGAATTTTCCTGTGTATCACCTTCTGACAAAATATGCATATAAAAAAATTAGTATATTTAGCTCACAGTTCTGAAGGTTTCAGGGCCTGATGCCCACATTGGCACAGCTTGGCGAGGCTCCTCATGATGGTTGTCAGTGGTGTCAGCATAAGTAGTGGAAAGAGCTGGGCGCTGGTGGCTCACGCCTTTAATCCTAGCTACTCAGGAGGTTGAGCACTGAGGATCACAGTTTAAAACCAGCCCAGGCAGGAATGTCCATGAGCCTCTGATCTCATTAACCATGACCAGTAAACCAGAAGTGGCGCTGTGGCTCAAGTGTAGAGTGCTAGCCTTGAGCTGAAGAGCACAGGGCAGCACCCACGCCCAGAGTTCAAGCCCCATGACTGACAAAAAGAAATAGAAGGAAATCACAAGGTTGGTCATGAAGAAGAGACTAAGTTAGGGCCAGGTTCAGGCTTTTATAACCTCCAAATTAAGTAGGATTGTAGGAGAAATACCTTAATCTCTTTTGAGGGTTGCACCCTCAAATCACCTACTAGCTCCTCCCCATCTTTTGAAAACTTGGTTTCCACATTACCACATTGAGAACTGAACCTCCCAACACATAGACAGAACTGTAAACTGTATCCAGATCTGTTTCTTGCCTTCATAGCTTGCATCACTACCTGATATTTTTACCTCTTCTCCCCTCTCCCTTCCTTCTTCCCCTTTCTTCTATATAATCACAAGGAGAGCATGGTCTTTGCCTTTTCCCCCTGCTGTGGAATGATGCCTGCTTCGTAACTGTGGGTTCATAAATCAGCGATTAAGAAAGAACAGGTCTAGCTGGGCGCAAGTGGCTCACATCTGTAATCCTAGCTACTGATCAGGCTGAGATCTGAGGATCTGCATTTGAAGCCAGCCTGGGCAGGGAAGTCCATGATACTCTTAATCCCCAGTTAGCTACCAGAAATGCTGGTAGTGGAGCTGTAGCTCAAGTGGTAAAGTGCTAGCCTTGGGCAGCACCCAGGCTCTGAATTCTAGCCACAAGACTGGCACCACCACCACCCCCCTCAAAAAAAAAAGAACAGGCCTAAAGAGAGTAGAATCAGAATCTATTTTAAAAAAAAAAAACAAACTTTTACTGTTCTAGATAATTCAAAGTCATAGGTAATTTCTCTGATGAAATGGGATGATAAAAAAACCATGACCACATTTTATTTGCTTTTTTTTCCTTTTCTTCTTACCCCCCACTCCCCGTCCTCCATCATGGGGCTTGAACTCGGCCTGGGCGCTGTCCCTCAGCTCTTCAGCTCAAGGCAAGTGCTCTACCACTTGAGACACAGTACCACTTCTGGTTTTCTGGTGGTGGTTAATTGGAGATCAGAGTCTCATGGACTTTTCTGCCTGGGCTGGCTTTGAACCGTGATCCTCAGATCTCAGGCTCCTGAGTAGTTAGGATTACAGATGTGAGCCACCATCTCCCAGCTTCTGTTTAGTTTTTGAGATAGGTTCCTATGTATCCCAGGCTGGCCTTTAACTCACAATCCTGTTGCCTTAGCCTCCTTAGTACTAGCATTATAGGCAAACACCACTATGACCAGCCAAGAGCATGTTTTAGAATTAGTAAGAAGACCTTTACCATGGTTTGTAAAGACCTTTACCATGGTTTGTAAAAAGCCTACAAAACCATTTTGGTATTTGACAGGACAGACTCACATGTTAGCTGTCTGCAGCCCCTCCCCCCTTTATGATAGTATATAGATTTATTCATTCACAGTTCTGAGGCCCAGAAATACAAATTTTCAAAGTTTGCAAATGTTTTTTAGAAGGTTGAGAAGGAGCCATCCTTCCTTGTTTCAGCTGGTCCAAGTGTTCCTTGGCCTCAGATGACACTAAACTCTTAATTGCTGCTTCCCACTTGGCATGTCCACCTCTTCCCACATAAAAAAAGGACACTTAGTATTTAAGACACAGATTATTCAGGATGGTCTCATGAGATTGTTAAGTTACTTGCCTCTGTGAAGGCTCTAAGGTTGTTACATTTATAGGTTCCAGGGAATAGAATGCCAAAGAACCTTTCAGAGGGCCATCGTTGAACCCCCTCCAGAACCCCATATGTGATGTATCCCACATTGCTACTTGGATCTCTCTTTCTTTTTTGTACTTGATTACTTTTTTGCAACCATACTAGTTTCCCTGAATTTGAATATACCAGATCCTTGTGAATTTGATCCTTTGTACTAGCTTTTCCCTCTGCTTGTTACCTCCTTCTTGGATAACATGAATGATTCTTTTCTTTTTTTGGGGGGGGGGGCATCCAGTCATGGGGCCTGAACTCTGGGCCTGGGCGCTGTCCCTCAGCTCTTCAGCTCAAGGCTAGTGCTCTACCACTTGAGCCACAGCGCCACTTCCGGCTTTTTTTTCTTTTTGCTTATGTGGTGCTGAGGAATCGAACCCAGGGCCTCGTGCATGCAAGGCAAGTGCTGTACCACTGAGCCACCTTCCCAGCCCCTGAATTATTCTTTTCATGTTACATTCTTGTTAGGTCTCTCCTATTATACTCAGAAGTAAAGAGCTCATTTTCTTGCTCACTTTGTTTTTAGTGTCCCCCCTTTGGTTGAAAGAGCAGTTTCATGTTCTGTTGCTTAGGTGCTAGGATGGCTTGAATATCCAGACATATGGCTGGCAGCAGTTGATTTGGGGATTAGAGATGGGATCTCATGAAAGTGAATTCAGTGCACGACTTCTGTATTGTATTGATTGATATTATGTATGCCTCATGAGTTTTACTTAAAAATAATCAAATGGCCCTTGGTAGAAAAAAAAAGTTCTTTACCCCATTTTTTTCAAGATGAATGTAGGAGTACAATTCATTCTAGATTGCATTTGGAGATTGAAAAACCAAAGAAAAGGATTGGGATGCTATAGGATGATACTGTGCTTGCCTGATAACTAACTGGCTGTTGCTTCTCAGTGCCATGAATAAGGTTTTCTTGTGTGATTATATATTTGAAATTAGTCTTATCCTAGAGGTGGTTGGGGGTGGTGCTCCCATGTTTCATGTTTGTTTTGGTTCCTCACCATAACCCTCCCGAGCCCCCATCTCTTCTGTTGTACTCCTAGGAAAGGATATTATGATGGCAGTATCTGGATTTATTTCCTCCATGACAGGGGTTGAAGTACTCTAGTCACTAGATCTGTCTCTATGATTAGGCTTTGTTGAGTCTACCTTTCCCCAAAGCAATGTTTCTCAATCTAACCTTTTTCAGACCTGGTGATAGGAAGGTTTTTCTAACTGTTCCCTATTTTAAACTGAGTTGGTTGACCTTATCTCAACCATCACATTTGTAGTCACTTAGATAATTTAAATCCTATTTTGTCAGTTTATAGTTTAAAGAGTTAGAGACTTTGCAGCAATAAAAAACATTTTCATGTCTTGTTTTGAAACTAATAGTGAAATTTACCTGATTAGAAAACTCAAAGAGGCATGATGGTGTAGTAGAGGTGCTCAGCACTGATGCTTCTTTACCATATAGAACCTGAGCAACAGGTGTCCAGTTCCACAGTGGGGAGTAGATGAGCACTGGAATTTAACAAAGGAATGGAGACCTGGTTAGGTCTACAGGCTTTTGATGGTAGAATAGTACAAGAAACAGTGTTCTCGCACCCTAATCAGCATGGACACATCTGGGGTAGGCAAGGATATAGGTGAATGAAAGTACTGTTCTATTTCCCCCAGAACTTTGTGAGAGAGCTCAGAGAAGTGACTTTGGCGTAAACACACTAGGAGTTTATGCTGTAGGAAACATGGACTGCAATTCTAAAATCAGCCCTTTGGGGAACTTACTATGAGTTGAGGGTTGAATAGTTGGGTAGTTTTGTACAGAACTGAGCCTGAAGCAACATTAGGGTGGCAGATAACATGTATTCTCTTACCTCCTCCCAGCCCATATGATTGTAATTTAGTTTGCATTGCCATACTACTGAAGCATGCAGCCTAAAAACTGGAGTGGCAGTTTGGTGTACTCTAGCCCATTCTAGTATACAAAGGGCTGAAAGAAATTTTCATATAGCAAGCAGCACAACAAGGGTGGGGAGAAAGGAGGATCTTTAGCAGTATTGCTCTGTTCATGGGGTATACAGCTAAGGTAGATCCAAAGAGAAGCTTTTTGCCTTTTTTTTTTTTTTTTTTTTGGTGGGGGGTCCAGTCGTGAGGCCTGAACTCTGGGCCTGGGTGCTGTCACTCAGCTCTTCAGCTCAAGACGAGTGCTCTATCACTTGAGCCACAGTGCCACTTCTGGCTTTTCTTTTTGCTTATGTGGTGCTGAGGAATCGAACCCAGGGCCTCATGCATGCGGCAAGCGCTCTACCACCTTCCCAGGCCCCCAAAGAGAAGCTTTGATTGGTGTAGGTTCTGATCTTCTGACTGGCTCCCTCATCAAGAGTGAAAATGAATTTTTTTGCCTACTTAATTTTTTTCCTCTTTATATTTTTATTTTTTTTCTCCTAGTTTTAAACTTCCCCTTTTGTTATGTTTGATGCTATTGGCAGTTTTCATTCTTTGTTTTTTGTTCTTTTACAGTGCTGCGGATCAAGCCCAGGCAGTTGTACAAATTGGTCAGGTGCTCAGCCACTGAGCTTCATACTCCCAGCTGAACGAAACTCCAATTCCAGCTGTCATCAAGACCTGCTCAAACATTGGCAGATATTTGAACTTGAGGCATAGGGAAACAAAAGTTCCTGAACAGTGACCACTGCCCAGGTTGGGACAGCTAAGATGGAATTTTAAGCCCCAAAGTAATAACTGTTGTGTGAACTGTACCTACCAAGGGTGCTCTGCTTGCTCATCTCTATTCCATCGCTGGTCACACATTGCTCTCAAGACTGGATGTGTCACTGAGAGGGGAAGCTGTGATCCCAGCTCCCACAAGCCACTACGGGAGTGATTGAGAGCTTTGTGCCCATCACAATTAAAATAGCCAGTATCAGATTGACTTAGCCAGTATTATCAGTTTCTGTGGAAACCAATCACCTGATTCCGTTTTTTTATTTTTCTTATAACCACAGTGCATAATTGGTAGATTATATCCTCTTGAAAGATCTACAGATAGTCCCTCAGACTTTAGTAGGGTAGATTCATTGTGTCCAATGAATTGCATTCAATGAAGCCATAGGGAGATTTCACCTAGAGTAACATTGGAAAGAAGCTGAGCATTATTGGGCAGGGGGGCAGGAGGAGAGCTGGTTCCTTAAAGCAGGTTAAGAGAAAGCCATTTATTATATAAAAGTAGAAGAAGTATCCAACCCAAAATACGAAGATGTCTAAACGTAGAAGTACCAGAAATAAGAAAAAAAATGGTAATGGGACATCTAAAATTTCTAATTCTCTGGTAACTCATTCCAAAGATTCTAGAGCGAATGAAATGCAAAACGAAGAAATATGGACTTCTTTCAAGAGGGACTTGCTAGAGAGTCTGAGAGAAACGATAAATGAACATACGAAGACATGCTGTGAAGCTATTCGTGAAGCAGGTGAACAGATAAAAGACAGTATAATAAACAGAAAAGACTGTATAATCAGCAGTTGTGGAGACTTTTTAATAAGCAGTTGTGAAGACTTGAAGACAGTACAAGATTTGAAAGGGGATGTAAGAGAAATCTCAGAAATGACACAAAAGATGACAGGATCAGTAGAAAGCCTCAGTAAGAGAGTAGGCCAAACAGAAGAAAGAGTAACAGATCTCGAAGATAGGACTTTTAAACTATTAGTGTCAGAGAGAAATATACAAAGAAAATTAAAAGAGGGTGAAGAAAAACTACAAATTCTTGGGGATTCAATAAAAAGATCAAACATCCGTCTCATTGGCATACCTGAAGGAGAAGAGCTAAGGGTTGGAAGCCTAGCACAACTATTCAAGGAAATAATATCAGAAAATTTTCCAGATCTTGGGGAAAACATGGATATCCATGTACAGAATGCATTTAGAGCCTCAAGTAGATCAGACCAGATAAATACTTGTCCAAGACATATCATAATTACATTATCAAGAGTAACGGACAAAGAAAGAATTCTAAAATCTGCAAGAGAAAAGCACCAGGTAACATTTAAAGGTAAACGCATTAGATTAACAGCAGATTTCTCAGAAGGAACTCTAAATGCCAGAAGGGCATGGAATGATGTGCTCCAGGTTCTCAAAGAAAATAACTGCCAACCAAGATTAATATACCCGGCAAAGTTGTCTTTCACATTTGAAGGAGAAATAAAGACGTTTAGAGATAAAAATGAGCTAAGGAAATGTATGACCACTAACCCAACGTTACGAAATATGCTTGAGGGAATTCTTCACTCAGAAGAAAAAGAATGGTCAGCATTATAGAACGTCAGAGATAAGAGGGATGAATTAACAAAACACCTTTGGAAAAATCAGTAATGAAACAAATGCACATCTTTCAGTATTAACCGAATGTAAATAATCTTAATTCTCCAACGAAAATATCTAGACTAGCTGAATGAGGACCCAATATATAGCCTACTCGAAACTTTCTTGGCAAAGGTATACATGAAGACACAAAAAATTCTTCACAATATCACTAATTATTAAGAGAACAATTTGTTATAAGGAATAAATTTATGTGTGCCAGGTGTGGACATGTTCAATTTTATATAAATTATGATAGGCCATGAGTAAGAGATGAAGCAGAAATTCAAGCATTATTGAGACAATTGGATGTCTATATGTAGCAAATTGAAACTAGAAACTTACCTCCCTGTACAGAACAAAATGGATCAGAGACCTACTTGTAGTTGATACTTGGAATTGTTTCCCAGATAAGAACCCAAGAGCACAGGAAACAAGAAGACGATGAAGAGAAATGATTAGGGGAAATCTTTGCTATTTATATGGCATAATGCCATATGAATAAAACAAAAATCAAAAGATGTACGAATAGATCTTAAAAGAAGAAAATGGCCAGTTTAAGAAAAATTTCTCAGCCATCAGAATTGCAAATAAGAAGTACAGTAAGATTCAAATTCAAGCTACTGTTAAAAAAAGGGGCGGTGTTGGGAGGTGGCTCAGTGGTAGAGGGCTTGCCTTGCAAGCATGAGGCCCTGGGTTTGATTCCTCAGCACCATATAAGCAGAAAAAGACAGAAGTGGTGCTGTAGCTCAAGTGGTAGCACTAGCCTTGAGCTGAAGATCTAAGGGACAGTGCCCAGGCCCCAGAGTTCAAGCCCCATGACCGACCAAAAAAAGGTGGGGGTAGGGGGCAAGACTGGAGAAAATGGACTTCTGCCTACTGTTAGTACTGCCACTGTGCAACACAAAAAATGGAGGTTCCATTCCAAGATATATATCAGCAAATGTCAGCATATAAGATAAATGCATGCCCATGACAGTATTTCACAATAGTGAATTAGCCTGAGTGTCAACAGAATAGATTTTAAAATGGTCTAAACGCAATGGAGCTTTAATGGAGGAGGAAAATCCTGTCATTTGCAGGAAAATAGAACCACAGACTAAGTCAAGCACTGCTTGTTTTCCTTCATCCATGATTCTCCTATAATACTATCTACTTGGAAGACAGGGATGATGACAGTTTAAAGGCAATGTAGGCCAAAAGTTTCCAAGAGTCAGCCAATGAAAAGCTGGACAAGATGGATCACACCTGTCACTTCAGCTGTGTGAGAAGTATAGATAGGGTTGTCTGGGTGTGCCCCCACGGGAAAGTCTAGAGGCACCTGATAGAACAGCTAACCTGCCCATGCACAAGACCTGAATTTAAAAAAACAAACGCCCTGAAAGTAGAATGACTATTAAGAACTTGGAAGGTGACTAGGAAGGGGGGATATATGGAGGGAGGTTTAGATGGGTGGGTGAACATGGTAAATGCATGCTCTGCTCTGTTTGTCTATGGAAATGCCACTGCATCTCATTTTTTAATAAAACTGAAATTTAACAACATGGAGTATGTCAATGCCATTTAGTACAATATACAATGCCCTGCGTTTTGAGATTGTAAGCAAGTGAGACTACTTGTTATTCTTTGAAATGGTAGTTTTGTGTGTGTTTTTGTGCATGTGCTAGTTCTGGAACTTGAACTCGGCTTGAGTTTCACAGGCTTTCCTGTCTGGGCTGGCTTCAAACCTTGATCCACAGTTATTTCAGTCTCCTTAGTAGCTAGGATTACAGGTGTGAACACCTCACTAGTTCTGCTTTTTGTCCTTGGAATTAAAGTTACTTTTTAGAGAATTAAACTGGGTAAAACATTTATACTTAGAGCATAGGTAGAGATGGCTGGAATCATACTGTAGGATCAGAAATTAGTATTCACATGCTAAATTTTCTCAAGAAAGAATAAATACCACCTATACTAGGGAAATTGAGAAAGGAATAAGCACAGAGTACTAGCAGTAGTAATGTTTGACAAGTGAGAAACCATTTTGTCCTATAAAATCTACAAAAAGAAAAATAGGGAATTACCAAGATAAATGTGTTTTTGTGAGTTAAAATGAATGCAAAGATAAATGTGTTTTTTTAATTAAAATGTGAATGCAAAGAGGAAGTGGGCAATGGTGGCTCATACCTGTAATCCTAGCTACTCAAGAGGCTCAGTTTTTATTCGGATGCCAGCCTGGACAGGAAAGACTCATTTCCAATTAATACAAAAACAAAACCAGAAGTGGAACTGTGGCTGAAGTGGTAGAGCTCTAGCCTTGAGTAAAAGCTCAGGGATGGCACCCAGGCCAAAAGTTCAAGCCCCAGAACACTCAAAAAATACGAAGGCAAATGCATGTTTTCATACTGTGTCAATTGGACATAGCATAATAAAGTTTAGCAAAGTGATACAAAGTATTTTGCTCATCCTGATTTCCTAAACTTTAGCTAAGTAATCTGGTAGTATGGTATTGGAGCAGCTAAAGGGAGAACATCTATTTTTTCGTGGCAATTGTTAAAAGAATTTTTTATTGGCCCAGTGGTGGAGTCAACTGTTTAACTATGATGCCCTGAATTCAAACCCCAGTACTGCCACACAGTTTTATTGCCCACCCAAATTATGACCAGTATGAAACAACTTCAAAAATTTCTCAGCCATAGGGGAGAAATTAAATACTAGATGTTTTTAGAAAAATTCAAGTACAATGTTAAAATGTTTTCTAAAATTCAGCCATTCAGCCAGGCACTCACCTATAATCCTAGCTACTCAAGCAACAGATCTCAGGATCATGGTTTAAAAACAGCCTAGGCAGGAAAGTCCATGCGACTTAAAATTGGAAATGGGGAACTATGGCTAAAATTGGTAGAACACCAGCCTTGAGCAAAAAAGCTCAGGAACCATGAGTTCAATCCCCACAACTGACAAAAAAATTTTTCTACAATGCAGTTAACCTTACATAATCTAGTAACACCAAATCTTGCTTGTTGTACTTGTCTTTCCTCAACCAAATTTCTCCTTTGAACTTAATCCTTTTTAGCTGGGTGCTGGTGGTTCATACCTGTAATGCTGCTTACTCAGAAGTCGTAGGTATGAGGGTAGTTGAAAGGTTTAGAAAAGTATGAGACACCTCCAAACCATCAAAAAGCCGAAGTGGAAATGTGGCTTAATTAGCAGAGTGCCAGTCATATGTGAAAGAGCTAAGGGATAGTGCCCAGGCCCTGAGTTCAAACTCCAGTAACAGCACTTGCAATTTACAAGTGAAAAATGTGTTTAAACTATTCAACATTTGTGTGTGTGCTAAATTGTAGAAATAAGCAGAAAAGCTGGAGGTATGGCTCAAGCCGAGGCCCCGAGTTCAAATATCAGTGCCACAAAAAAGTTGTTTGGGGGAGCTAATTAAGAATACAAAAGTAGCCAGGTGCTGGTGGCTTACACCTGTAATCCTAGCTACTCAGGAGGTTGAGATCTGAAAAATAAAAGTTTGAAGCCAGCCTGCGCAGAAAAGTTAATGAAACTTGCATATTATCTAAAAGCTGGAAGTGGAGTTCTTTCTCAAGTGGTAGAAAACTAGCCTTAAGCACAAAAGCTCAGTGACAGTGCTCAGGCCCTGAGTTCAAGCCCCAGAACTGGCACACTGGCGCACACACACACACACACACAAAGCCAGTGCTTTTTACTGAAAGCTTACTGCAATACCATCATCTAAGTGCTTTGATAGTGCTGAGAGATAATCCTACAAGCATTTACTGATTGTTACCACCATGAAAATCATACCACCAAAGACTTCATTGATAAATTGGTCTTTCTAAAAGTATCATTTCATGAGAAAAAGTCCAGCACAAAAAGATCCAAGAAGCCTTTTAGTCACAGCAAGGTCAAACCACATTGGGATTCAATGTTCTTTCATAAAGGAAAAAGGACATTTTCAAGCCCTCCAAGTTTAAATGCTGTAACAAAGCACTGCTGACCAATTTGCTGAACTGAGAACACAAGCAACCACTTATTAAAACTAAAAAATAGTTTCAGTCTAAAGATACGTGGATGATTGCTAGCCTGAGTCACCCAAACTCCCATGGTGTATACTTCATTTTTGTTCAGCAGGCACTGAAAGTATTGTTAGCTGCTGCTTTTCTCCAATTAGGAGTACAAAGGAAGGAACTAGTCACATGGTTTGTTTACCTTAACCAAGAAGGCTGCAATCCTAAAATGATTCGTCAGCTTTGATAAGATAATGTCTCTACCAATTAAACTGTCAGATCTTGGTTTACAATCTGTTAGGTGAGAACATTCTTGCATGAAAATACGTTTACATTCCAAAGTTGTTGAGTAAATGAGAATATTGATTGATAGAGAACAGAACATATTTACCTTATTTAGGTTTTTTTAGCCTTTCAAGATGTTGACTTAGTATTATAAATGTTCATAATTTTCATTGTAAATCTCTTAAGAGTTTTATCTTAGCAAATGTGTTATCTTCACAAACTTTTTTGCCCCTACTGTCTCTGAACCAAGATCTTCAGATCTCAGACTCCTGAGTAATTAGGATTACAGGTGTGAGCCACCAGCACTCAGTTCATTTGTTCATTTTCAAACGATTGCATTTGAAAAAGAATTATGCAGGTGAAGGGATTCAGTAGACAACTGAAAGAGATTAGAACTCAGTGGTCTGTAATCCTAAGGAGGCTGAGATCTGAGCATTGAGGTTTGAAGCCAGTCCTGGCAGGTGTCATGATTACACCATTGACGAGGAAAAACACTTTCCACCCAAGTCAGAATTAATTTACACAATCTATGGTGTTCATGTGAGAGTTTATCTCAACATCAGGCAATGGTTGACCATTCACCTTTTTAGACTAGGAGGAAGGAAGAGCGGTCATCAGAATTTACCCACTCTTTCACCCACAGACTAAGCAGATACAAACAGCTTTCCCAGATGCTGTCATCTTGTGTCATGTCATGAGACCAGGGATGGCGCTTCTGCAAAGATACATGTGACTTGAGATCTTTTCTAATTACAGTTCTAAAGAATCTGGTTGAACTTTGTCTTCTTTAATTCACTTGATATGAATACTTTTTTATTTGTTACTTCACAATATTATGCTTAGACTATGGGCCCTCTAAAATCTCTTAAATTTAAATTTCCAAGGCTGTGTTCTTGATGAGTGGACTGTCTTGGGAGAAGGCACTCTCAGGTTGTTTGCTTCACTATGCAAAGTGTAAAGATACAGGGAAAGAAGTGGCACTTTGGCTCAGAGTGGTAAAGCACTAACCTTCAGTGAAATAGCTCAGGAACAGTGCCCAGGCCCTGAGTTCAAGCCCCACAACCCACCAAAAAGAAAACTGAAACAAGATACAGGGGAAATGTTCTACAAAGGACTATTTTGTTGTTGTTGTTGTTGTTGTTGTTGGGTCCGGTCATGTGGCCTGAACTCTGGGCCTGGGTGCTGTCCCTCATTCAGCTCAAGGCTAGTGCTCTACCACTTGAGCTACAGTGCCGCTTCTGGCTTTTTTCTTTTTGCTTATGTGGTGCTGAGGAATCGAACCCAGGGCCTCATGCATGCAAGGCAAGCGCTATATCACCGAGCCACCTTCCCAGCTCCCAAAGGACTATTTTTACTTAGGCTAAAACAATAGGAAGCCAAGAGTTGTCCACTGAGTATGAGGATAACAGGTGGAGACAGTAATTAGGGGGCTTAAGGGAGTGCCTGTTATCCATGAGATTCCAGAATGATTGTCCTTCAGTTTCATGCAATATTTTATATATTTTCTCTTGTTAAAGTTTTTCTAATGAATAAAAATCTGTTAGAATTTATGGGAAAGCTTCGAGGGCTTGAAAATAGTGGAAACAGTATAATATTCACTGAAGGCACAATGGAGCTGGTCACCAGGGAGTCTGTAATATCCATAAAAGAGATATACAAGCAGCTCCTGCCTAGAAAAATAACCTCTTCGACCAAGGGGCCAGGTTGAAGAGTTTTGAAGAGTCTATACATGACATTTCACTCGGGCTCAGTGACTACGAATGCTCCCTGGAGTCATTTGGAGGTTATATCCCATAAAATCAAGCTGGGCTCCCATGGCTCTTGTCAATAATATGAATTAGGAGGCTGAGTCCTAGAGGACCAACCTGCTTGAGACCAACCATTTCCAATTAATGATTGAAATGCTGCACTATCAAGTGATAGAGTAGCAGTCATGTGCAAAAAAGCCAGGAGAGAGAACATTTAGTCCTAAGTTCAAGCTCTGTTTTACACACACACACACACACACACACACACACACACACATACATACACACACACACACACAATCAATAGGCCTAATAGAAGGAAAAGTCTTGGTAAATCAACATACACATCTCAGTTTCTTCCTGGAAAGTGAACTAACTAGGTGTGTTTGTTTCTCTTCTTTAAACTTCACAAATTGTATTGAAGATTCAAGAACAAATATTGTAGGTGTGCTATAGTCATAGGCACTCTGGAGATGGATACAAAGAATGATTACTTCTTACATCATTGTTTGGGCAGTGGTTCAAATACAGTAGTTTTGATAGATGAGATGAATGATGCACTTTGTAAAACTGGTCACTGTTCTCAGGTAGTTTCCCTTTAAGGGACTATGACCAGGGAAAAATCCTTGCCTTTATGTACAGCGTAGTACTTCCTTGTTCTTTTACTTTTTTATTTTCTTTCTCCTTTGTACAACAAAATATTTGGCAATAGCCAACCATAGTTTAGAGGCTCAGATCTCTCACTTTCTCTGTGTTAATGGGGCTGTTCTTGGCTCCTCCCTATTTTGTAGCGGAAGCAGGTCCAGAGAGAAGGCCCCACCTACGAGGAAAGGTTATGCACACAATAATTTTCTTTTTTTCCTGTTTTTTCGGGGGGAGGGGATGCTGGGATTTGAACTCAAGGTCTTGAGCTTGCTTGGCTTTCTAGCAAGTTGGTTTTCCTGGTTGGCTGATGCTCTACTACTTAAACTATACCTCCAGTCCTGGGTTTTGAGGATTAATTGGTGACTTCTTCCTCTCCTTCTTCCTCTTCTTCTCCCTCCTCCTCCTCTACCTCTTCCCCCTCCTCCTCCTCCTCCCCCCCCCTCCTCCTCCTCCTCCTCCTCATCTTCGACAGTCTTGGAGCTTGAACTCAGAGTCTGTGCACTGTCCTTGAGCCTCTCTGTGCTCAAGGCTAGTGCTCTACCACTTGAGCCACATCACCACTTCCAGCTTTTTCTTTTTATGTGGTATTTAGGAATCAAACCCAGGGCTTCCTGCATGCTAGGCAAGCACTCTACCACTAAGCCACATTCCCAGCCTGTGGATTAATTGGAAATGAAGTCTCTTTGATTTTTCTGCCAGGGTTGGCCTTGAACTAACTTCTGTATCTTAGCCTCCTGAGTAGCTAGATTACAAGTGTGAGCCAGGGGGCCCTGCTATACACAGACCCTAACCTAATCACAAGGCTTTGTCTTCTAAATTACACAGATTACCACCTGACCTTGTTTTTCCCTAAAATGTATGTTTGGATTTAACCCACCTTTAACTATTGAGAACAAAATACTACTAGGCATGAGAATTTGAATATTTCATTCTGTCCAAGTCTGTAATATAAGATTCAATAAGGTCAGATTTACAGAGAGAAGTTTTTCCTGTTCTCTTAAAAGAAATGGATTTGGAGGAAAAAAAAAATAAACATAGCTACCTTTTGATCCAGCACTTCCACTCCTAGCCATCAACTCAAAAGATTATAAAACAGGTTATAGTAAAGCCACCAGCACATCCACGTTTATTGCAGCACTATTATCACCAAGGTATGGAATCAGCCCAGATGTCCCTCGATGGACATTAGAATGATACTGTGCCATTTGTAAAGAAATTGAAATGCTTGGAAAGACAGAAAGTCAAGTCAGGCCCAAAGATACAAAGGATCCATGTTTTCTCCTTTATATGGAAGCTAGATTTACCTGACAAACTTGTAAGTATATACGTTGGTGGTGGTATGTAAGTGTACCTGAATATATTAACTGAGATACAGTAGATCTCAAATCGTGTAATT
Organism: Dipodomys merriami; assembly: GCF_024711535.1. NCBI lineage: Eukaryota > Metazoa > Chordata > Mammalia > Rodentia > Heteromyidae > Dipodomys > Dipodomys merriami. The sequence goes on from NW_027204604.1 coordinate 5,319,799, forward strand.
CCTTAGGAAACCAAAACCAAAAGTTCAATCAAATAAAACACCAGGAAGTGGGTACTTGAAAACAGTGGGGTGGGGTCAAGGTGAAACGGGTAGACAAAAGAAGAGAGAAAAATGCAGAGAAGAATCCAAGGTATATCCTACAAAATTAAGAAGAGGGAAGGGGAATGATAGGTGAGAATGTTGAAAGGGGTAACATTGATCAAGATGTATTGCATTCATAAACTGCTTTGATAAACAGCAACTTCTTTGTACAACTACCTAAAGATTTAAAAAAACAGCAAAAACAAAAGAAAGAAAAGTGGATTTAGATTTGTTTCCACTACTGAATTCTGTCTGGAGTCATGGGGCTGCATCTTACGTAGTAGGTCAGTGGAAGTTTGGTGAATCTACAGTATGACTATGAGAGACATTCAGTTTTTACTAGCCTAAGAGGAAACTAGTGTTCTTCCTCTGGGGGTTGTTCTCAGCTGCCAGCTGAGACATTTAAAGATGTCTTCATGATGCTCCCTGAGAGTCTGCTTCTTCGTCAGCTTTTCCTTGAGCTGCTGGAAGCACTGTTATCTCCAGGAAAAGGCTCAGAACACCGAGCTTTTGAGAACATGAGACACATCTTCTTAGTCTCATGAAAAGTTCCCTTAATGGGAAATGACTTCAGTTTACCGTATCTGCTAGTAATCCTGTGATGCCATCCCAAAACAAAAGGCACATGACTGCTCGTAAGCCCACCACACGAGAAAAACAAATTGGATTCTACTCAGAGTTAGGCTGCAAAGCTAACCACGCTGATCCAATAACGCGGCCCTGCGGGATGTCGTCATCAGCCCTGAGACACGCAGAGAAGGAGGAGGAGGAGGAGGAGGAGGAGGAGGAGGAGGAGGAGGAGGAGCTGCCCAGCAATCCAGACACTGAAAAATTCATAAGGAGTTGTTTTATAGCCAATGTCTAATACCACTGCTGGGTCACCAGCTGATCTGAGCCAATCAATAGTATTCATCATCCTAAAAGAAACTAGTGATTGCATCTTTATGAGAACTGGGAGGTTTTCCAAGCCAGTTTCTGGTTACTTGCTATGTGTCACCCTTAAAAATATAGAACTTATTTTGACAATTGAACCGAGGATATTTTTTTTTAATTTTAGATAAAGGTGAAGTACTTTTCAAATCTCAGGATAAAAGTGACTCCGTGTGTGTGCGTGCGTGTGTATGTGTGTGTCCGAGAGAGAGAGAGAGAGAGAGAGAGAGAGAGAGAGAGAGAGAGAGAGAGAGAGAGAGAGAGTCAGAGAGAGAGTCAGAGAGAGAGAGAGAGTCAGAGAGTCAGTTCAGAGGCTTGAACTCAGAGCCTGGGTGCTGTCTCTGAACTTCTTTTGCTTAAGGCTAGCACTTTACCACTTGTGCCACAGCTCCACTTCTTTTTTTTTTTTTTTTTTCTGAGTATTTTACTAGAGATAAGAGTCTCATAGAGCTGGCACCAGGGGCTCATCCCTGTAATCCTAGCTACTCAGGAGGCTGAGATCTGAAGATCACGGTTCAAAGCCAGCCCAGGCAGGAAAGTCCATGAGAATCTGATCTCCAATTAGCCAGCAGAAACTGCAAGTAGTGCTGTGGCTCAAAGTGGTAGAGCTCTAGCCTTGAGAGAAAAAGCTCAGAGACAGCACTGAGGCCCTGAGTTTAAGCCCCACAACCACCACCAACAACCACAAAGAGAGTCTCATGGACTTTGCTGCCTGGCCTGGCTTTAAACTCTGATCCTCAAATCTCAGCCTCCTGAGTAGCTACAATAACAGGCATAAGTCACCAGCAACCAGCTTCAATTATTATTATTATTGGGGGGGGGGCAGTCGTGGGCCTGAACTCTGGGCCTGGGCGCTGTCCCTCAGCTCTTCAGCTCAAGGCTAGTGCTCTACCACTTGAGCCACAGCACCACTTCCAGCTTTTTTTTTTCTGCTTATGTGCTGCTGAGGAATCGAACCCAGGGCCTCATACATGCAAGGCAAGCGCTCTACCACTGAGTCACCTTCCCAGCCCTCGATTATTTTTTTAAGTCAACACACTGATTAATTTTTTTTTTTTTTTTGGTCGGTCGTGGGGCTTGAACTCTGGGCCTGGGCGCTGTCCCTCAGCTCTTCAGCTCAAGGCGAGCGCTCTACCACTTGAGCTACAGCGCCACTTCCGGTTTTCTGGTGGTTTATTGGAGATAGGAGTCTCATGGTCTTTCTTGCCCGGGCTGGCTTTGAAGCGCGATCCTCAGATCTCAGCCTCCTGAGTAGCTAGGATTACAGGCGTGAGCCACCAGCGCCCGGCTCACACTGATTAATTTTTAAATCAAAAGAGCTTTTTGCTACTTGTTCTAGTCTTTGGTGGTCATTGTTTTGTATGTGATTTTTTTTTTGCCAGTCTTAGGACTTGAACTCAGGCCTGGGCTCTTTCCTTAAGCCTATCTGTGCTCAAGGCTAGTGCTCTACCACTTTAGCCACAGTGCAACTTCTAGCTTTTTCTGAGTAGTTTGTTGGATATAAGAGTCTCACAGTCTTTCCTGCCCAGGCTGGCTTTGAACTATGATCTTGAGTAGCTAGGATTACAGGCGTGAGCCACCAGTGCCCCGTGCTTCAGAATTTCTTTAAGTAACACTTTAGAATCTATGTTATACAGCTACAGATACAACTTGAAATGTATGAGAATGAAATTATTGGAAGAAAAGTTTTTTTTAAAAGAAATCAATTTCCCAATCACTAAATTTTAGGTTGATTTGATTTTACAGGGTTTTTAAGATAATAGAAACTTCAATTTGAGCCTCAAGGTTTGCTGTCTATCTCAGCAGTGACTTACAGGCAAGATGGGTGGAGATGATAGGAAGTGCTCCAAAGCCTGCTGAGAACTTGAGGGAAAACTATACTTTTACCTGATCAGGAAGGAAAAGCTCTGAGAAAGCTAGGGCTTCTATGTATGTCCAGGAGTCTAACACACGGCTCTGCCGGAGGTCTTCAAAGCAGATCCATCTCTCTCATCCCCACCAAGAGCTCACAAGTGGAAAGTCAAAAAAATCTAAATGAGCGGGAAGAAGACAGGAGAGTCAGAATGCAATAAAGAGGATTCATCCTTACTCTGGTGATGGTATTATGAAAAAGAAGCTACACTTGCATATTTGGAGGCAAATAAGATTTGCTTCATGGCTGTAGACAATAAGATCATTGTTTTTGAAAGCTACAAGAAATATAGAAAGGTAAAAATAAGAAAATAGGAATCATTTATGAGCCTAATGTTCTGGAAAATAATGCACTTAAGATGGCATCATCCATACTTAGCAAATAGTACACATGTATGTGCAAACATACATGCAGACACGTGTCAACTGGTTCATATACTGAATTCTCAATGTATGTTTATTTTATAATCACTTCCATACTCGGAGTGGTGAGCTGTGATATTTTAATGTCCAATTTGTACTGAAGAAATGTGCCATTATGTGCTGTTCTTCAACTGACAAGCCATGCACTTCCAAGGCTGTGGATCTCTGTTCTTTAACCCTCCATCCTGATGCCACCTACAATGAGGCCTGCCCATTTTCCCTGTCAGAATAAGTCACTCTTGGGAAGTAGAATGATTGACAGAAAGGTTGGGGCTTTGGAGACCAAGAAGCTTGGCTTTTACCTGCAGCACTTCCTAGCTGTGTGGCCTTGGAATGCTTCTCAAGTAATCTTCAGTATATCACCTATACAGTCAAGATAACACTCCCTACCTTAGAGTGTTAGTATAAGGATTGAGTAGTGGAATGCTTGAGTTCCCTGTATGATGGGGATGATAATAAGCTACCATGTATTCATCAGTTTTTAAGGAAGATTAAATCAGATGCCTCAGGCACTTCTATGCTTAATACAAGTAGGAACACAATCATGCTGGCTCTTCTTTTGCAGACTCAGAGGTCCTCTTGCAGGGATTGTTTTATTGAAATCACCAGACTGTGAGCTCTTCTATGGCTTCCCATGGACAAAGTTCTTCCCTACTGGCTGCCTGTGTAGTCTCTGTCTGGTGAGCTGTAGAGTAACTCACTGCCTGATTGGGCCTTTCCCCACTGCCTGCCATACTCTGGGAAGGCCTCTGCTCACTAGACTTCCTTGTAGTCCCTGTTGGATGGGTACCCTCCAATGGAGGAGCCCTTCTGAGCAGGGGCCTGAGGAGGAAGAAACCCTTCTTAAGTCAGACTTAGTATCCAGATACCAGATCAAGAAGAAAATAGTTTGTCCACACAGAAACAGAGGGACAAAGGGTGAACAGAGGCCGCAGTGGTACTCATTAGACACTATGTTGAAAATGAACTGCACAATTTGTGGGGGGGAATGGGAGGGGAAAACCTGGGAGAGAATGAAGGGATAACATTGTCCAAAACAAAAGTACTGATTGCCTGATATATGTAACTGTAACCCCTCTGTACATCACCTTTATTATAATAAATAAATAAACTTTTTAAAAAATTTGCCTGACAGCTGGCCTTAAGGGTGCGAAGGTCGGCTTTGTACAACCTCTTGGGCCTTATCGTCTCATTTATGTATGTGGGAGATCTCTTTCTGACAGAAAGGTGGTCATGTCCTGGCGTTGGAGCCTGAGGCAGGCTCACAAGAACAAGACTAGATGGTTCTCACTTAGTAGCCAAGATGTGTATTCTAACAGTAGTTCTCAAAACTGTCAGACCTGCTTGGGGAGAGACCCTGCAGGACCCAGCAATGATATTGCAATGGTCCAGCAGGAGATCCTGTTGCACCATCAAGTTTGAGAACCAACAGCACAGGAACCCACAGAGAAGAGAAAGGAAGAGAGAGGATGGCCAGCGATGCCTTTCTCAGGCCTTCTCTGAGGACTATGTTCCTACCCTGATTTCTTACATCCATTCCTCTTTGTTTGCTAAAGCTGGTTTCAGAAGATTGCTCAACCAAGGGGTTTGAGTAATGAAGTAGGGAGTCTTCCAAGAACGTTTATAAAACAAATGAAGCTTTGAGGTACGCAGACTTCTTACTTTAGCATTACCCACTTCTGTTATACCCCAAATCCCAGCTGAGGAGTTCTGCTCACAAGTGCTTCCTAATCTGTCCTTTCTGGGCTGAAGCCGTCCCCAAGTTTGTCAAATTTTGTCACTCAGAATTCAACTCATGGAGGAACGAAGCAGATATATGTCCAAATAGTTATATATGAACATGTTTATCTTAGTATTAATATAGACACAATGGACAAATGGAGGGGGTTACCAGGGAACAACTCAAATAACCACAGATGTAAGCAAACTGTGCACACTATCTAACAGAATGCACTCAACCCTCTATATCTACAAGTTCAGCATCCACAGACTCACCTCACGATGAATCAAGAACACTGGGAGAAAAATTGCCTGTGTACTGACCATATATGGGCTTTTTTAATCCTCTGCTTTTTGCAAAGAAAGAGTTATTAATGCATCATGGTCATGTGGCAGGAAGAAGCAAAGTAAGCACTTCAGCTCATTTTCTGGGTGCAGACATAAGCTTTAAGTTTAAATGGCAGAAAAATTATGCAAGAGGGGACGCATAATTATTAAACCGTACAGCCACGGTGTTATTCAGAGTCCGAGATGGTCCCATTGCTCATTGTCTCAAGACTGGTGAAGCAGATACTGTTATAATAAGCTATTATTTTCTGGCAGGGGGCTAGTGGCTTCTCCTGTCCCAAGATGTTTATCAGTATTGTCCTTCCTGAATTCCAAGGTGGCTTCAAAATGCCTTTATATCTCAGTATCTAGGGCAGAGTTGGAACATAGTTTAGTCTGCTCGTGCTGCTTTTTCAAAACGCCATAGACTGACTGGCTCAAGCTACAAACTCAGTTCTCTAGAATGAAGGTTTTCCTGAATGTAATGAAGCCAGGAGCTTATTATCCAGGTTGGTGCCAGGAAAGTGAGACAAATCTGCACACTACGACTCACCCAGGAACCCACACCAACTCTGGTTGGCATCAGGCACCAGAGTTGGTTGGTAACTGAGATGGCCACTTTTGTCCTGCCTGGCTCAGAGGCTGAGAAGAAAGAGGGGGAAGGGAAGCTGGCATCAGAAGTCAAAAGGAAAGGAAACAAAGGCAAGTTTATTTACCAACAAGCCTGAGCGCCCTCTTAGGATGCATGCTATATGTGGCTTTCTTTTTTCTCAAGGGCGGTTGGAATTTGGGTCATTGGAGATAACTTGTCTTAGAGTTCCTTGCTGATGTGCCCCAAGATTTCAAAAACCTCTGCTCACACGCTGTTGAATTCCAGGGGATCCTCAAAGCCACGTCATTTCAGGGCGTTAGGGGTACTTACCCCTATGTGAACACTATTGTCATACCCAATTAGCTCTTCTCTCTGGAGCTTAATCCTTATTGCCAAGACCTGCTTTAAATCTTCAGTCATTACTCAGAAAGTGTGTCATGTTCATCATAACCAAGATCATCCAACAGCCACCATTCCCGCTGGAGTTTCGGCAAGCTTGACCAGCACAGCACTTCATACTCTCTCATGGTTGCCTTTTGGCATAGCCACACTGGTACTTACAAATAAAGTCACAATGAGATGCAGTCACTGCTTTTCTTTGTATGGTTTCAAGCATTTCTAGTGATCTGACTTGTTTCTCTGTTACCACTGCTTATGCATAAATGCATCAAAGAGTTGGTTAAGTTGGTTTAAAGAATGTTTACTATAACATGGAGGAAAACGTTTTCAGCACAAGGACACACCTTAAGCCATATGCAAATTGTATTAGTAGGTTTTATTATATCCATTTTACAGGTGAAAAAAAACTGAAAGTACCAAGATTCCCAAGTAGCTTGTAATCCAAGTTATGTACAGTCCATTTCATGCCTTTCCCCACCTCCCAAGGCCACACTGATTCATTTTCTTTTAATTCAGTATGTGGTCACTTAACATTATGCTCTGAATAGGCATCATGCTTTTTTTTTATTGAATAAAGTCCCTATGAGCAGCAATTACTGCCTTTGTTACTATCTTTTCTTTCTGGACAGTTAGAAAATCCTGGTTATGGGGCTGGGAAGGTGGCTCAGTGGTTGAGCGCTTGCCTCGCATGCCTGAGGCCCTGGGTTCGATTCTCAGCACCACATAAGCAAAAAGAAAAAAGCCGGAAGTGGCTCTGTGGCTCAAGTGGTAGAGCGCTAGCCTTGAGCTGAAGAACTGAGGGACAGCACCCAGGCCCAGAGTTCAGGACTCACGACCGGACCCAAAAAAAAAAAAAAAAGAAAAAAAAAGAAAATCCTGGTTATCTGGCTTGTTTTTCTACCACTGTTGTTAATCAATAAATGAATGAAAAATGGTTTCTATAGTATAAAGAATTTTATTTTTATTTTATTTTTTTTGGGGGGGTCCGGTCGTGGGGCCTGAACTCTGGGCCTGGGCGCTGTCCCTCAGCATTTCAGCTCAAGGCTAGCACTCTACCACTTGACCCACAGCGCCACTTCTGGCTTTTTTCTTATGTGGTGCTGAGGAATCGAACCCAGGGTCTCGAGCATGCAAGGCAAGTGCTCTACCACTGAGCCACCTTCCCAGCCCAGTATAAAGAATTTTATAAAATTATTGCTGAATGTTTCAAGAAATACAAAAGAGTGTAGTAAAACAATTCTACTTGTTGTTTTATGGGAATTTTTCCATAGTTTTTTTTTAAATTTATGCCTTTACATGTGGATAATCCCTTTCAATCTCTATTCAGGTTGTTTGTTTGTTACTTTTTTTTGGGGGGGGGGCTGGTGCTAGTACTGGGGTTTGAATTCAGGGCCTTACACTTGCTATGCTGGTGTAATACTGTAGAGCCATGCCTTCAGCCCTGTCTTTTGCTGTTAGTTTTAGGATGGGGTCCCATCTGGGCATGCACCTGAATTATGATCCATGTACTTTTGGCTCCCTGTAGGTGCTGGAATAATAGGTTTGCACTACAACCTCCAGCTTCCTTCCTCAGCAATGAAGTCCCACAGATTTGGGGAGGGGGAAGGAAGGGGTGGCGCTGGGAAGGCCTGGAACCTTAATGCTCCCAATCTCAGCTTCCCTTGTAGTGTAGTCATGACCACTGTGCCCAGTAGTGGGTTAAGATTTCTCGTGAACTTTTCTGCCCTGGCTGGCCTTGGACAGTAATCTTCTTAATCTTGGCCTTTCAAGGAGCTAAGGGCTAAGTTACAGACACTAAACTTATATTCAGTTTTTTGAGATTACAAAGTTTTTTTCAAAACACAGTCTTATTTTACCTTTCCAGCCGAAAGTAGAAAGTTTTCTTCGGACTCAATAACCACAACTCCACTCTCCCCAGCTCTACGCCTCCCTTCCTCCCTCATCCCCAAGGACAGGATATCTCTGTTAGATCTGTTAATCTTTTTGTCTGCTGTCTGCGACCACATCTTGGCCAGAGCTGTGCATCTCCTGGGACCTGTTGGATTCAATCATTGTGTGTGTGTGTGTGTGTGTGTGTGTGTGAGAGAGAGAGAGAGAGAGAGAGAGAGAGAGAGAGAGAGAGAGAGAGAGAGAGTCACACCTTTGGTTTAACTGCCATCTGTAACAATGAAGCCTCTTCACACTTACTCTGCCTGGAAGCAATGGAAACAAGTCAGCATCATTTCTGCTTATGAATGTCCCCACCATGGACAACACAGAGCAAGACCAGGGTCTGGGCTGAGGTGTATATGGAGTAGGTTTATCCTCCCCATCTTTCTATCTAGTAGTGTAAGAACACAGCCTGTGGCAAACATCACAGGCCCAACCATAGTCCCTTTATGTGTTGTTTGTATCAGTCATTACAGTGAGCGCAGACTGCTTCCAGAAGATTCTGCAGATGAGCCGCTGACTGGTGGACATACTCTTAAATGGGGATAGCATGGGAAACCTCTTCAACTGATACTTGATTTTTATTTTCCGAGTCTGTATATTTATTTACAGTTTCCCCTTTATTAAAAAAAAACATATGGCTGGGCGCCGGTGGTTCAGGCCTGTAATCCTAGCTACTAAGGAGGCTGAGATCTGAGGATCATGGTTCAAAGCCAGCCCAGGCAGGAAAGGCCATGAGACTCTTATCTCCAATTAACCACTTGAAAACTAGAAGTGGTGCTGTGGCTCAAGCGGTAGAGCACTTACCTTGAGCTGAAGAGCACAGGAACAGTGCCCGGGCCCAGAGTTCAAGCCCCACAACAGACAATAATAAAATAAAGGGTCTGTAATAACATGGAAAGATAGTTGTTACATAATTTTAAAAAAAATGCATAGATCTAGGCATATCTTGGTCTATAGTTACATGTCCTATAATTAAAACTCTCTGAACAAACCTTATGTATAAAACAATTCCTGAACATGATTCATGGTTTCATCTCTCTCCGATGGATTTAACTCTTTCCCTACATTCTCAGTTGAGAGCCAGCCAAATCTTTAACATTTTCATCTACTCCTTTTTCTCCACTGCTGTCACCGTTTGCGCTGTTGACCCTGATTGCCACCAAGTCCTGTCCATTCTTGACATCAGATCCCTTTGTTTTTTTCCTGTCCCCACCGCCACCACCCACATTCAGCCTCTCCATCTCAGACCCAAGTTTCTGCAACATCCTTTAAATCAGTCTCCCAGCTTTTAATGTAGATCTGCCCCTTCTTTCATTCTCCACATTTCAGTCAGGGCCCTCTTTTCTTCTTTTTTTGTCTTTTTTCTTTTTCTTTTTTCTTTTTCGTCAATCATGGGGCTTGAACTCTGGGCCTGGGCGCTGTCCCTCAGCTCTTTAGCTCAAGGCAAGCACTTTACCACTTGAGCCACAGCACCACCTCTAGTTTTCTGAGTGGTTTATTGAAGATAAGAGTCTGGGCCTTTCCTGCCCAGGCTGGCTTTGAACCACGATCCTCAGATCTCACCTTCCTGAGTAGCAGGATTACAGGCATGGGCCACTGGTGCCCAGCTCAGGGCCCTTTTCTTTAAAAAGCAATACAAAACAAGAATATTACAGCATACCCAGCTTAAATGGAAGGTTATAATTATGTTTTGTTGTCCTCAGTAGACAGTTTAGTTTCTTTGAGATCTAGCTTTTAGTCAATTTTCTGGCCTTACCTCTTGCCTTCCCATACTCTGCCAGTGGCCCATTAACTATTGTTAAATAACTTGTGCAAAGCCCTTTCTCTCTTACTTTCAGACCCTGATAGGCTGCACATGCTTTGAATCCTGCTCTAAACAACTCGTATTCATCAGGCCTCAGCCTTATCAACTTCAATGAAATAAAGATAAGACAAAATTTAATTAAAAAACAACTGAATAGTGATAATGTGCCTTTATTATATGTGTAACTTGACACATCAATTGCTTATCAGAAAAGAAAAATTGATGCTGCTCAGTCATTGGGTATGGTTTATCTAATGCCTAGGCCACCACTGGTTCTAGGTAAACCTAAAGCAAAACTCTCTTTTAGCAGATTCATTCCTCATTGATTGATGGATTCATTCATTCACTCAGAATATCTATCCATTCGTAGTTATTCAACAAATGGCCATGTAAAATTAATAGCAGAGTCCCTAGTCTCAAAGGTCTGATGAAGACTCGGGAGTACTGAGAAAGCACCAGAAATAGTTTCATAGTGGAAGTGAAGTAGAAGGATAGCTGAATAGGTAGGTTCAGCATGAGAGATGAGAAGGTAACTCTTTCCAAAATAGGAATGAGCAGGGTCCAAGGCGCAGAAATAGGTTTAACATGTAACGTACTCAAGAACACAGGTAGTGTATTCAGAATGGCTTGTTGTGGGAGTGCGGGTGTGATGGACTTGAGAACCATGTGTCTCCAGCCATCTGATTGCAGTTTGCTATGCATTTTCTACCATATTGGAAACTCTTTTTCCCTCCTCTCCCTCTAAGTCTTACCTGCTTTCAAGACTTTCTTTCTGGGGGGCAGGGGGTGGAAGGGAGGGATGGGAAGAGGAAACAAAGGAGGAGGCTACAATGCTTGATAAAAAATGTACTCATTTCTTGCCCATGTAATTGTAACCCCTCTGTACAGTATTTTCACAATAAAAAAAAATAGAAAGTGTGGCACGTATTCACCATGGGACATTACTCGCTCACAAAGAAAGGAATCATGTCATTTGCAGATATCTGGGTAGAACTGAAGTTTCTATTAACCAAAACAAGCCAGATTCAGAAAGGTAATTATTGCCTATTTTCTCTGATGTACACAATTTAAAACTAAATAAAAATGTTAATCCAAAAAAATTTTTAAAAGGCTTTCTTTCTTCATAAAGACTTCTATGTACCAAACAGATAGGTAATTGGTCTTATTTTATTTTGCAAACTGCAATTGAACATTACAAATCTTACCAACCTATAAAATCGTAAACTCCTTGAAGGTGAAGACTAAGCCACTAGTGCCAACCTCCATTTATTCTTAAATTCCTCTGGGCATCTAGGTAAGAAATCAAATTTTTCTTGGTAAATATTCATTGAAGCAAAACTAGCCTGAAATCTCTTCAAGTCAAAATCCTAGACAATATCCACGGGCCTACTAGCAAGCAATGGCTAGTCTCTCCACAAATATCATCTATCTTTTGGCACACCTGCTGTGATACTGAATCATATCACTTAGATGCCATTAGCCTGATTTTCTGATTCTTGGAGAAGAGATGAGTAACATTACAGGAATTTAGAGGGATTCTCACTCAAAGTCCCTAACTCGAATCAAGTATTAATTGGCATCTCATCCATGGGAAGTAAAAAATAGTACCATCTGTGATGACCTACTTCTTATTGTTAGAAGAACAAAGTCTGTGTTCCACTCTACCATGTGTTAGCCTATGACCTTGGACAAGTTGTCTATGCACTTGCAAACCAGTCTTCTCTATGTGTAAAACTGAGATAACACTACCTCATGAGGCAATTATGAGACTAAATGTGGTAATGGATATGAAATTAACTGGTCATATATGAAATTAAATATGTCATTTAGAAATCGGAGAACATTTAACTATTTTTATAAATTATAATTATTTTCCCTCTGTTTTAATCCCAGCATTCAAAATCTACATGGAAACACTCCACAAAGAGATAAATAAATTTATTTTTAAGGCACTATGATAGGTACCTATCATCAAATATCTAAGAGATCTACCCATCTTCTCATGTCACTTATAAATGTTAGACTCCTCACTCAGGATTGCAGATTTCCAGGGCAGGTGTGGTTCAGAACTAGACAAACTAGCTGCCATACCAGCTACCTTGAGAATACAACAGCTGAGGTAGTCGCACACGCTCAGGCCTTGGAACATTAACTGTTCCCAAAGAGAATTGTGCAAGCCAGATCCAGGTTGTCCTCTATAGAACAGGGATTCTACTTAAGTCCATCAGGAAAGAGTGGTTAGCTGGGTACTGGTGGCTCATGCCTGTAATCCTAGCTACTCAGGAGGCTGAGATCTGAGGATCACGGTTCAAAACCAGCCTGGGCAGGAAAGTTTGTGAGACTCTTATCTCCAATTAACCACCAGAAAACTGGAAGTGGTGCTGTGGCTCAAGTAGTAGAATGCTCATCTTGAGATGAAGAGCTCAGGGACAGTGCCCAGGGCCAGAGTTCAAGCCCCATAAACAAACAAATAAATAAATAAACAAAGTGGTCAAACAAACAACAGGTAGTCCCCAAATCAAAGGCTTTAAAAGAGAAAGGAAGGAGACAGCAGCAGTGTCTAACGGCAACCCCGATCTAACCTATAACCAAGCCTAGACTCAAAGGCTGTCACTGAAGCAAACCGGCAGTATCATCTTGGGAAACTCATCTAACTTCCCTGAATCTGTAAAATAAGCATGATAAGACCCGGTTTGTGCTGTTAGTTAGGAATGACTTTGTGTGAACTTTTTCAGATAGAAGAATGCTATATGATTATGAGCTCACAATAAACTTACCTGCCTATTGGTAATTATCCAGATGGTCCCAATGACCTGGGTATTCTTGGGCCTCCATGGAGTTGTCCATTAAAGGGCTCTCCTGCAGGTGAAGGGTGTACTGAGAGACCCAGTTGACTTCCACGGGTATAATTCAGAGTCCCCCAACCCCGGTAGTTTGTTGTTGATTTGAATGTACGTCTCCTCCAGGAGTGGGGCACAGGGCCCCCTTTATACCTACCTGCATCTACACTATGCTCTCCAGGCCTTCCCCTGGCTCCATCCTTTTGATCCTCCCAATAAGCCTTCAGGTTAGCAGAGCAGATAACATTTCCCTTCACCCACACATACTTTCCATAGACGATTTGCCTGCAGCCATGCAGCTCAAAGGAACAGCAGGAAATCTTTGGCCTCTGCACCTGGAAGCCCTAGCTGAGAGGGTCAACAGAGAATGGAACCCAGGTGTCTAATAGCCTTGCTCTTTCTTCCCAGGCCCAAGCCCCAAGCCAACCTTCACCAAGCCCCTGTAGGCTGCTGCACTGGGAATAAGCAGACCCTCCATTAATTCATCTTTCCCAATAAAACTGGTTTAGCCGGGACACCTATTTCTACCCACAAGTGTTTCTTACATTTGTTTCCAAGGGGACTCGATGGGCATTTGCTCTCCCTCTCAGTCCTAGCTCTGTATGTATAACTGGGGAGCACCCTGGAGCACCCACACACACACACACACTGTGATGAATGGGCTTTCTCAGGCCAGCAGACATGACTTGAAGCCCTGCCAGCTGCGTGTGCTGACCTCTGCGGCAGCGCTGCGCTCAGATGTGATTACACCCATGTGTCACAACACTTGGCAACAGTTCTGGGAGGCAGCGAGGCCTTTATTCATGCCATTGTCCTGTCGAGTGGCTACAATTTCATCTGGCTGCCGATTGCTTGGCCTTTGCATCATCCTGCCCTGCTCTCTGGCTCCCTTCATGAATAGTTAGTCCATTGTCTTGGATTTTTCAGGGAAGATCCAGGATATGAGGACAAATCTTCCCCCCCATAAAGCCAAAATGATCACTAAGAATAACGGGGGGGGAAAATTATATATTCTAGAAGGGAGACTTGGGAACTACCTGGTACTGGTCTAGAGAAGGAGAGACCATTGTGGTATCCTGTAACCCAGCCTGGGCTGGATAGCAGGACAGGGACTCAGATATCCAGCTCCTTCTGCTACCAGGAAGGTCCTTCCCTCGTGGGTTCACCTAGCTCAGACTCATCCTTCAGGACTTCACTTGAGCATCATTTCATAGAAAAGGTCTGTAAAGTCCAGATGGGGCTGAGTAGCTGTTAAGCTCCCATAGAACCTGATGCCTCCACCCTCTGAAAAGGTCCTGAAGCCCTCTGTTCTTACACTGTGGGTGGTTTGGGATTATGGACCCACTTCTCCCATTTAACCTTCAAAGGCAGAGAGCTGTTTTAGCACCATTATCCCTAGAACTTAGCCAAGTGTCTGACATAAAGTAGGTGCTAATGAAGATCAAAAGGAAAAGGAAAGTAAGTAGAATACAAAGATGAGTGAGATAAAGGGAGAAAAGGTGAGAGAGAGCTCAGGCTTAGAGAAGGGAAAGAAGGGAGGGGGAACCTTCTTTTTATAATGCAGAAAGAAGTGATTGAATTGTCAGCCCCTCATTCCTTTGGCCTAATGCATTTGTTTTCCATCGCTTTTGATCACCTCTTTCATTTACATCCCTCCCTGCCTTTTCCACATTTTCCAGAGGTTGCCCAGTGTTTAGGGGGATGTGTTCAGAGCTGTAGGAACACAAAGCCTGTGTCCCAGAGCACACTGAGAACATCGCCTCCACTTAATTAGCTTGCTGATTGACTCCACAATTCCCTGAGCCTCTCCAGCCCCTGGCCTGGTGGCTGCTCCGAGAAGCCCCCACTTCTGACAAACCATTTTCATAGGAAGTGAGTGGAGTGACTGTCATTGTATGCTAATTCTGTCCTTTTTCGTATCAGGAACTGCTCCATAAGGAAGCCAGGCTTCTTCCCTGAGGAGGGCAAACAGGAAGGAGCTATTGGATTTGAAGGGAGAAGCCCAGGGTCCTGCCTAGAGAGATTGGACAGTTGATCATCAGTACCACTGAGGAGACAGCTGAGGGATGCTGCATCTTTGTAGTTCAGGGGCCTTTGAATGGGATAGCAGGAAGGGGTCAGGGCCTACACAATTTTTAGATTCTTTCACCTACAACAGCCCTGTGAGGGAGACCTCTCCATTTGACAGATGATGTAGCTATGTGGGAAAAACCAACAGATGAAAGGACCTTCCTCAGGTCACATAGACCTCAGATAAAGAACAATGCAAGAGTAGCCAGGTGCCAGTGGCTCATGCCTGTAATCCTAGCTATTCAGGAGGCTGAGATCTGAGGATCATGGTTCAAAGCCGGCCCGAGCAGGAAAGTCCATGAGACTCTTATCTCCAATAAACCACCAGAAAACCGGAAGTGGCGCTGTAGCTCAAGCGGTAGGGTGTTCGCCTTGAGCTGAAGAGCTGAGGGACAGCGCCTAAGACCAGAGTTCAAGCCCCACGACCAGAACCACCACAAACAAAAAGCACTGCAAGAGTATGTTGGGGCAGGGTCATTCTGAGCTGCATCTAACTCCAGTTTCCACCACCCCACAGCAACCCCTTGCCATTGATGGCAGAGAATGCAGTATGGGGGGGCGGGTGCAGACAGAAGTCTTCTGCACCTCTGGAATCATTTGCCAGCCCTGTTGACCTCTCTGGTTGGCGGCAGCCTTCCACCAGATCCAACCTATGCTCTCTGGCATTTGTCATCCATTCTTTCTCTCCAGTTTCTCCTCTCAAGCCACCTGTCACCCATTTCGGCTCTCTCCAAGGCGGCTGCCCAGACGGCCATCTGGCCCACCTCATGCTTCAACAGCTTAGCACATTCCTGCTACGTTGTTCACTGGGGCTGTTTATCTTCTGGCCTGGCTGTTTCTCCTTCAGTCAATGGTCTATCAACAGATGTGTTGAGGGCCCAATACCGTTCTGGCTCATGGAGACTCAGGAGGAAAAGGCAGAACTCCTGTACTCCCCAAGATGACATAAGTGAGACAGGAGCAGGGTTAGTACTAAGTTCAATGCACCCTGCAGCTCCAGGACCTGCCTTGCCCTCCAACAACATCCTGCCCACGCTCCGTGTTGAGTACACTGAGGTAACTTGGAGGTAGGGACTCAGAGGGTGCTGCTGCTTTGACTGCTGCTCCCCTCTGAGTACTTAAGATACGTAGAGACGGCAAGAGAGGCCCAACCCCCACCATGCACGCTGAAACTCAAGGATGCGTAATGAGAGGCCTGGAAAGCTCCTGAAAGAAGCCTGGATGTGGTTTCTAAACGGATGGGAAGCATTGGGTAGAGAAAGGAACAACACAGTCGGATGTTCAATTGCAGGATGAGACACGTGACCGATGCCTGGGCCTCGTTTTCCTACACAGGGACCGCATCATGCCTCCCTGGCTTCGGTGTTGTGTGCATTACACAACACGTACATGCTAACACAGCCAGTGACAGCTCAGTGCTCACTGCCTTGCCTGCATCCTTTGCCTTCTCATGCACACCTCCTTGGTAACTGTCCAGAGTCCAGGGAGTGAATCCCTGGGAAGAATGCACTAACAAAAATACTTGGCCACATCCGGAACTCCCTTGGTGGTAGCTGGTCAGTGCCCGTGAGCTTGCCTTGCAAGCTGTTGGGTCAGAGAATGAATGTAGAGTCACAGAGGTTCAAACCCTGGCACTGTCACAACCCTACTGGTGGCCTTAGGAAAATACCACCCAAACGTTCTCAGTTCTATTTCCACTTGTTAACTAAGGGTACCAGTATTTCCTAGTTGACAGTATTAAATAGTAGAATAGAGCTTCAGCGTCCATCTTTCTTAGGAAACAACAAGAAAGCAGAGTGCTAAAAGGACCCAGGAGCCAAGGGAAAGCATGTAGCACTGGCTGGGGTTGGTATAACAGGAGCTGCACTCCTTGGCACTTGGTATAGGCTGGCTCTGTGCTGAGTGCCATATGCACCTCTGGATTGTGAGCATCATTCCCATTTCCCAGCTGGGGAAATGAGAGCCTAAAGATGTTAAGGAAATTGCCTAAGTTCACCGCTTGGAGGTGGCAGAGCCAGAATTTGAGCTCCAGCTGTCTACTCTCAAGGCCCCCATCCCCAGTGCTGCCTATGAGCAGCTGGGCCAGGATCTGTCCCAGCTGACCCGCAGGGGCTAAGGCAATAATCCTCTTCATATCACCTTCCTGTGATGCCACTCCCTGGTCTATAAAGAGCTCATGCACAGATAGAATCAACTGGACTTGGTGGTCCTCTTACCGCTCCATGCTCAGCAGGAGTACCTCTGTTCATAGCCACCTTGGGCTAAGTCATTCACCATACCAAATCGTTAGAATGGTTCATTGATAAGTACGTTATTAAGAAGAAATGTAGGATGCCTCATTCAGACCGAGTCACCAAATAATCCCTATAGTGAGGGGCAGGGGGAAAGGTCTTCTGCAGAGACAGGCTAACTGGAGAAACTTGGCCTTCAGTTGCCCTGGATCTGGCTGTCTCTCCTGGTTAAGACCAGGGACAATGGTAGATGGGGACAGAGAAGGGAAGGGAAGCTGCTACCAGCAAGGGAGAAAATGACACCCTGTGGTCGATTTGCTCATTTTGCACTAAGCCCAATTCTGCTTGCCACTAAATATCCCAAGATGTTGAAGTTAGGCTCTAGGCCACTTTGCTGCTGTTCTCCAGTGGGTTTGCACTAGCCTTCCTGGACTGGGTCAGCCAACAGATATTTCAGAAGAGTTTTGGTGAACCTCCTTTCTTTGCCTGCCTTTGAGTCACAGAGAAAGATGATAAAGAATTAAGTTTCAGAGGGAAACAATCTTAGATATTGCAATTCTGCTGGAGCTGTTCTTTTCTCTCAAAAACTATAAAACAGCATGTCCAAGAGAAAAAACTCTGGCCTTAAAAGTTGACTCTGTTGGTTTTGTCTTTGTTCCTTTTGTCTTGTTTGTTCATTTATCTGTTTGGGGGAGGGTAAGAGAGGTACAGAAATGGAGAGACAAAGGGTGAATAAATGCAGCAGTGGTGCTTACCCACTAGACATTACGTTGAAAATGAACTATACAACTTTGGGGGTGGGGATGAGGGGAAAACTGGGAGAAAGAGGGAAGGGGTGACATTGTCCAAAAAGAAATTCTCTCTCTCTTCCTCTCTCTCTCTCTCTCTCTCTCTCTCTCTCTCTCTCTCTCTCTCTCTCTCTCTCTCTCTCTCTCTCTCTCCATATATACATATATATATATACAACATATAACTGTAATCCCTCTGTATATCACATTTATAATAACAACAAATGATTTGACTTTTTGACTTTTTTGGTTAAAAGTGTATGAGAAAACCCACTAGAGAACACATTCAAGGAATGTCCAATGATCTCCTTAGACAGATACCACTGCCACTCACTAACCAAATTCAATCCCTCACCCATGTGATCCAGGGACAGTGCATGGAACATCTTTGATATATACAAACCCAGAAGTTAGGATGGGACATCTATATAGCATTTTAATTGCCCATAGTATAAGCAAGGTACAGACCAGCTCATTTCACTGACGGTCACTTACTTATCTGGATAGCCACATTTTGCAAACAACCAAAAAAGAAAATCAAGCTACTGAGCAGTAAAAATGGATTCCAAATAGTGCCCTTTACTATGAAGCTTACTCCTGACAGACACAAACCATCTGGCTTCTCAGATCTACTTTAATCGTAATTCTATGGTAACTTCACTTCTCAATACAAACCACATTAGATGCATACACACTGGGTGAGTGGGAGGGCCTCTAGAGTTGTAATGTTTCAGAGAAAGTTTGGCTCAGTGGCACCCTTGGATGTGTCAGTAAGTGTTCCAACTATTGTTAGGCTGCAGATGTTCTGTAGGCTCCCACTTATCCTTCAATATCTCAAGTTATTAGTGATGTCACAGTTGGCTTTCAGAGTGCGTTACCAGAAGCTAGGGTGTGGCAGAATGGCTTTTCACATAAAGGCCTAATTCATTCCCAAGACATGCCTGCAGGTTTTCCTTCTGACACAATAATCCCACACAACCAACTGCCTCCATGGGAGGGATCAAGAGCAGCTCCAAGATGGGCATTGCGTGCAGAGCTGGAAGAAGGCAGCTCCTCGCCCATGCTGGAGTTAGGCAGAAAGGTCTTGCCCCGACCTCCAGGGTCCTGGGTTCAGGGCAGCCAACTGTGATCTTATGTTCCACTGAGCTATGAGGGCCTCTGTGGAGGGCCTGAAGCTGAGAATACTGACCTCCTGGCCTCAATACATGTATATAGTTATTTAAACAAACTTTGAATAGGGAAAAAATCTGGAGAGAGATATACTCTAAAATATGAGCCACCATCTCCGGATGATGGAACTTAAGCTAATCTTCATTTCATCTGGCTTTTCTCCAAGTTTTCACTTGTATACAGTGACCATACATTTCCTCTCTGGTTTTGAGGTTAATTATAGCAATAATAAAAAATGGGGTACAGAATCCCTGAAAGAGGAGTGCCCAGGTAATAGGACCCCTAAATGGAACAAATGATCTAATTCAGTAGCAGTAGCGAATGTGTTGTTCCTCTACCAGCTTGATTTTTTTTTTTACAATTCAGAGAGGACAGGGGTGGAGGAGTGGAGATGGGAACAGAATAATAACAATAAAACAATCCAGAAAAGGTCAGATAAGATGATGATAAGCAAAATGAACCCCAAGATAAGGACACAAGTGGTGGTTTTTTCTTTCTTGCTGTTGCTTCTAATGTATTTATAAGGTACCATGTGACTTTTTTTTTGTTTTGTATGTCCCTCCCCCATGGTATAACCCCTGTTTTCACTGTATTTGATGTTGGTATAATTTGGGGAGGGGAAGGGAAAAAACAAAATGTTTAAACAGGGATATAGGTTGACCCATTGCAACAACGAGATGTACAAAACGCTGTCAAAAAATGAACTTTACAATTTAGGCAGGGGTGGGAGGTGGAGGGGTGGGGGTGGGGAGGAGTGTAGTTGTGGAAATGGGAGGGAAGGGATGGTAGGGGAAAAACAAAGGAGGAGACCACAATGCTTGATAAGAAATGTACTCATTACCTTGCTCATGTTGTAACTGTAACCTCTCCTCTGTACAATATTCTCATAATAAAAAAAAACTTATTTTTTTTTAAAAACAGCAAATGCTTTGGTAACCACCCTACTATTCTATACTTCAACTCATTTAATTCTCCCAATGGCTCCAGGAGAGAGGCTCAATTAGTGTCCCCCATCTGTAGGTGAGATATGGGGCCCCAAGAAGCTAAGCATCTGCCCAAGGTCCAGCTGAACTTGAACACAGGCATTCTGCTGTAGAGTCTGGGCTGGCAGCCACTACACTATAATTAAAGAAGCAGCAACACAATTGTACATCAGGGAGAGTAAGAGAATTGCTTATATCCCAGGTTTTATCAGGCCTTCCTAAAGGCACGCTACTTTTTTTTATTTATAGAGGTTTTCAAAATCAGCTTTACTGGTCCCCCGTCTGCCCATCATCTGTTCCCCCAATAAGGAGCACAAAGTTACTGCCATGGACTTAGAAATCAGCCAGAGCAGCTGAGATAGAGGCTCCACCAATCTCTTCTCAGCCTATGCCACCTATGTGAACTTTCCCAATCAATATCCGTTTACTTCAGACAAGTCCACTTTGATACCCAGCCCTTCTACCCTTCTTGTGTCTCTTTCATGTTTCCTTTCCCAATCATACCCTAAGTTCTGTGAGTTCAGAGACTTGGGACTCTTCTTTAACTTCTATCACCAGCATCAGGGACTTTGTCCTGTATTTTACGTGTTGATAGACACTGATATGCTAGCCCTATTTTTGCTAGCAGGCCCATAGAAGTTAAGCGATTTGTTTAAGGCCCCATAGTGAATTGTGGAACTAGGCTTTGAGGTCAGGTTCTGACCTCATGAACAATGGCTCTGCCTGCTGGAGAGTCCCATTTACTCCAGAACTTAGTGGCTTAGGACAACTACTATTTTATTGCAAATAATTTATAGACTTGTGCCATCTGGGCTGTTGTAAATGGGAAGGTCAGCTGGGTTGCTTGGTCTAGGACAGTTTCCCAACTTTGACATTTATTGATATTTGGAGCCAGATAAGTGTGTGTTAAGGGGTGACTATTGTAAGATGTTGAGATTCATCCCTGGTCTCTACCCACTTGATTCTAGGAAGAAAAGCAGCAATATCTAGACATTGCCAGATGTTTTCTGTGGACAAGACTGTCCTTTGGTTGAGAATAAGTGGGATCTAGGGAACATGACAGTGATGAGGTATCTTTACCCTCAACGATAGCTTTCTGGTAGGCTAGCGTGACTTCCTATGACTAGTAGAAGGGATACGGGCAGCAAGAGAGAGCAAGACTGAAGCCTGTACATAGATTACATTTGTTGATGTTCCATTGGCCAAAACAAATCACATGTTCAAGCCTAGAATCATGGTGGTAGAAACTACACAATGATGTGCAAATAAGGAGGTACATTAGTAAAAGCCACCACAAGAAATCATCTATCATGACAACAGTCAGCACACAGCAGATGCCAGTCTGTGTAACCTTAAAAGCTGGGCTGGCCAGGTGCCCAAGTCTCATGCCTGTAATCCTAGCTACTGAGATCTGAGGATCATGATTCCAAGCCAGCCCAGGCAGGAAAGTACATGAGACTTTGATCTCCAATTATCCACTAGAAAACCAGAAGAAGCCCTGTGGCTAAAGTGGTAGAGGGCTAGCTTTGAGTGAAAAGGCTCAGGGACAGCACCCAGGCCCTGAGTTCAAGCCTCATGACCAATAACAACAACAAAAGCTGGTCCTCTCTCTCTCTCTCTTTTGGTTGGAAAGGAGTCTGGTAAGGTTTTCTTCCCATGCTGGCCTTCAATCATGATCCTTCTAATCTCAGTCTCTCAAGTTGCTAGGATTACAGGCAAGAGCTATTATTACCTGACCTCCTCCCACCCTTTTGTGTGCTAGTCCTGAAGCTTGAACTCGGAGCTTAGGTGCTGTCTCTGAGCATTTTTGCCACAGCACCACTTCAGGATTTTTTTTGGGGGGGGAAGATTAATTGGAGATATGAATCTTACAGTCTTTTCTGTCCAGAGAAGAACCTCAGTCTTCAGATCTCAGTACATATACTCAGCTAGGATTATAGATGTGAGTCACCAATGCCCAGCTTACATGGCCCATTTATGTTCTTTTTCTCCAACATATGTATTACAATCATACATACTGTACCCATTATTTTGTTTACTCTGTATCTCCTCTGATGGGAATTTATTTATTTATTTATTTATCTTGTCAGTCATGGAGCTTGAACTCTGGGCCTGGGCGCTGTCCCTGAACTCTTCAGCTCAAGGTTAGCACTCTACCACTTGACCCATAGCACCACTTCCGACTTTTTTCTGCTTATGTGGTGCTGAGGAATCGAACCCAAACCCTCATGCATGCAAGGCAAGCACTCTACCACTGAGCCACCTTCCCAGTCCCTCTGATGGAAATTTAAATTCTCGAAGCGTAGAAGCTTTTTTTGTTGTTGTTGGCAGCACTGATAATTTAAATTTATCCTGGGCTTGCTAGATAGGTGCTCTACCACTTGAACCATGTTCTGAGCCTTTTGTGCTTTTATTTTTCAGGTCAGGCCTCACACGTTTTTTCCCAGGCTATCCTTGGATCTCTGTCCTGCCTTCACCTCCCAAGTAGCTAAGATTACAGGTGCAATATCATATCCTTTAAAAAGAAAAAAAAAAAACAGAGTCTCAATAACTTTTTTTTGCCAGAACTAGCCTAGAGCCCTAGCTCCCCATTGCTACTTCCTACCTACTAAAGTTACAGGCATGAAGCCACCATGTTTGGCCCCAAGAGTAGAGACATATATCTGACATATAGTGTATCTGACATATAGTGTATGTTCAATACATGAATGAATGAGGAGTGAATGGTTCTGGTGTGTTCCAAAGAGCAGAACTGAGCTTAGGACATCAAACTGGGTGCCCACAAATAGATGAGCAAGACTCTATCTTGGCTCATCCTGTTCACCATGACGGTTGCCAAGGCCTAGCAAGGGGGATGGTATCCCAAAGCATCACAGCACACTGACTTTAGAGCAGGGCTGGAACCCCATCTCATAGTCTCTCCTCAGGTCTCAGGACCTCTCCTCTCATCCTCCACCCTGCCCTGTTGCCCACAACCAGAGATCACTTCATGCCAACAGCTATTTCTCATCTCCTAAGCTACACATTTAAAGAAAGAAGCTACAGAAAACAAAGAAATGCAATACAAGAAGTGAATATTTTAAGCCTTGGTGGTTTGTATGGAAAGCTCTGTAAGAATGCCTATTTATAGGTATTAAATCAGGAAGTAAGTGGAAAGAGCGGTGGGTCAGCTCTTCTGGGGGTGGCTGTGTACACATGTTGCAACATGGGTTTTGAGCCAAACTTGCAGATACCAAGGAACCTGGCCCTACAGAGTCATCAGAAGCCATATATGTCTCATCAGGGTACAGGGAATTCTCAGGAATTAAGACCCTTTTTTTTTCTTTGTTCCAATCAGTCAGCGCCACTTCCAGCTTTTTCTGCTTATGTGGTGCTGAGGAATTGAACCCAGGGCCTCATTCATGCAAGGCAAGCACTCTACCACTGAGCCACCTTCCTAGCCCCACTAACCAAAGTTTTTAATGGTCAAAATAGCCTTGGCATAGGACTGTTCTCTCTTTGAGGTAGATGGAGACTTTAAAGAACAAGCCTGAGCAGAAACATCGAGCCTCTGTGTCCCCAGTGGAATAGACAAGCCTATCTGGCCTGGGGTTTCTTTGATCAACCAGGAGCTTTCTTGAACTATAGAGTAGAAAGGCATGGCCCAAGTGCTCATGAAGTGCCCTGTCTTCATATGTCATCTCTTTTCATAAAACAACTCTACCAAGGAGAGATTTTATCATCACCATTTTACAATTGGAGAAACTGAGGCAAACAGTGGATCAGAAACCTGCCCATACCTTACACCTTAAGTGACGACCCAAGCTGCCTACCTTCCCAGCCCTTACCTAACACCAGCAGGCTGCACTTGAACGCCAGGCAAGGGAACCTGGATAAAAGCCAAAAGTCAGGGGCTGGGAAGGTGGCTCAGTGGTAGAGTGCTTGCCTTGCATGCATGAGGCCCTGGGTTCGATTCCTCAGCACCACATAAGCAGAAAAAAGCCAGAAGTGGTGTTGTGGCTCAAGTGGTAGAATGCTAGCTTTGAGCTGAAGAGCTGAGGGACAGCGCCCAGGCCCAGAGTTCAAGGCCCATGACTGGCAAAAAAAAAAAAAAGCCAAAAGACATGTGTCCTCTATAACATCAACATCAGTGTGTGAACATCTACCTCCTGCAGGCTTTGAGAGGCACAAATCATAAGCTGGATCCTCGGCTTAGTGGTGAATGCAAAATGATCATGTTGGTTGCTGTGAGAAGTAAATGAGAGTAGGTCTTGTTCTTCTCATCTAAAGCAACCTAAAGGAAGTGTTCTTATCCATGCTATTAATATGGAGGCTGCTATCCACTCTGACCAAGCGTGTACCCTCACATAGCTTAGGCTGTAGTTGGATGACACAGAAAGTGTGTGTAAACTAATGAGATGATTGAAGATGGTTATGTTCCCCTAAACTTTATATATTGCAGAACTAACTGAGGATCCAACCCATCCATCACCTTGACCTTGGACTTCCAGCCTCCAGAATCGTAAAATTCTTTCTTTCTTTCTTTCTTTCTTTCTTTCTTTCTTTCCTTCCTTCTTTCTTTCCTTCTTTCTTTCCTTCTTTCTTTCTTTCTTTCTTTCTTTCTTTCTTTCTTCCTTCCTTCCTTCCTTTTCTTTCTTTCTTTCTTTCTTCCTTCCTTCCTTTCCTTCCTTCCTTCCTTCCTTCCTTCCTTCCTTCCTTCCTTTCTTTCTTTCTTTCTTTCTTCTTTCTTTCTTTCTTTCTTTCTTTCTTTCTTTCTTTCTTTCTTTCTTTCTTTCTTTCTTCCTTCCTTCCTTCCTTCCTTCCTTCCTTCCTTTCTTTCTTTCTTTCTTTCTTTCTTTCTTTCTTTCTTTCTTTCTTTTTCTTCCTTCCTTCCTTTCTTTTCATTTTCTTCCTTCCTTTTTTCCCACCTTCCTCTCTCTCTCTCCCTTCTTCTCCTCGTTCCTTTGAAACAAGGCTCGTGCCTATAATACCAGCTACTCAGGAGGCTGAGACCTAAGAATCATGTTTGAAGCCAGCCCAAGCAGACAAATCCAAGGGACTCATCTCCATTTCAAGTGGTATAACACCAGCCCCGAGCAAAAACAAAAAGCTGAGCATAAGTTTGAGGTCCCTGAGTTCAAGTCCCAAGACAAGTAAACTTAACTTTAAAAAAAAAATCCTAATTTCTTCCTTAAAGCTCTTCTCTGGCTACTCTATGGAAAATGAACTTGAGGGTTGAGTAATCAGGAAGCTAAAGATCATGTTCACTAGAGAAATGATGGCTTACACAAGGGTGTGGTGAAGTGGTATGGTTGGTGACAAACCCTATGGTTTGAATGTCTCCACCAAGTCTCCCATCTAGATTTAATTCCCATTTTGAGATGTTAAGATAAGGGGCCATATAGGGTCTTTGAGAGGTAATTGGATCATGAGGGCTTTGTCCTCATGGCTCAATGAACCCATTTATGGATTGATTCCTATTTTTAGCCAGCTTTCTGTTACTGTAACAAAAGCTTGAGACGGTTAAGTTACAAAGAGGAAAGGTTTCTTTTGGCTCACTGTTTTAAAAGTTTGAGTTCCTGATTGCTTGGCCCCATTGCCTCTGGGCTGTTGGGAGACAGAGCATCTTGGTGGAGAGCGCCTGGTGGAGCAAAGCGGCTCACTTCCTGGCAGCGGGGAAGCAAAGAGAATGGAAGAAGAGCTGGGGTTCCAATAACCCCTTCAAGGACATGCCCCCAGTGACTAGAAGACGATCCAGTAGGTCTTGCCTCTTGAAGATTTCATCACCTCCCAATAGTGGCCATACACTGGATATACCAAGCTTTGAACACCTACTGAAAGGAGACACTTATCCAAACCATAACAATGGGTTATCTTCACAGTGGGACTGTTGTCAAAGCCAGCTTTCCTCTGTCTCCTGTACGTCCTATTTTCCCATGAGGCCCTGTGGTGCCTCTGGACCACAGAGTCTGTCACCAGCAGGAGGAGCCTCACTAGATGTGGTGGCAGCCCATGCATGAACTTGCCAGCCTCCTGAAATGTGAGCCAAATATAATAAGTGAGGCATATGCTCAAGTGACAGAGCATCTGCCTAGCAAGCTGGAAGCTGTTTCCCCAAACAAAAAGAGATGGAAACAAACCCCTAAAAGACTTGTTTGTAGACTTGCTGTAGGATGAGAGAGTGAGAGAGCTTTCAGTGATAATCCATAGAATTTGGGTGGAAAAAAAAAAAAACCCAGTAATCAGTCATGCTTTTTAAGTGATTGATGAAGTGGGCAGAATCAGGAGTCTTCTGAAGAGCTAGAACACCATTTTCTTTTTTTTTTTTTTTTGGGGGGGGGGTCCAGTCGTGGGGCCTGAACTCTGGGCCTGGGCGCTGTCCCTCAGCTCTTCAGCTCAAGGCTAGCACTCTGCCACTTGAGCCACAGCGCCACTTCCGGCTTTTTTCTTTTTGCTTATGTGGTGCTGAGGAATCAAACCCAGGGCCTCATGCATGCAAGGCAAGCGCTCTACCACTGAGCCACCTTCCCAGCCCCTAGAACACCATTTTCTATCCAAGTAGACCTATAAGATGTCCCCCAAAGATAAGGAGGCAGAGTCACTGTCCTAGAACTCAGAGCCTGAGAAAGACAGATGTGTAAACAGATAAGAGCTATAGACTGTGAGAAGCGGCTGACTACACGAACAGCTGTGAATGACTGGGGAAGTTGGACAGAAGGGGAAAGGTTTTTGTTTTGTTTTTTGAGATGATTTTAGACCTGAACCCTTACTGTAAAAACAGTACAAACAATTCCCAGATACTCTCACCAGCTTCCCTCAAATGTCTACATCTTACAAATTTATTAGTGCAGTCATCAATACCAGGAAATTAACATAGACTACAGAGCTCACTGGAATTCCATCAGTGGCCCTACTTACATCCTTATCTGCCCCACGAGCCCATCCGGATCACACAGAAAATGCCATTGCTGTGTTTCCTTAGTCTCTTCTAGTCTGGGACAGTTCCTCAACTCACTCTTTGAAGCACTTTATACTTCTGAAGAGTACTGGGCATTGAATGTCCATATATGGGTTTAGCTGGTACTTACTCAAGTTGAGCATATTTTTTTTACTAGAATATCATACAAGTTTATGCCTTTCTGAGTGCCTCAGAGCAAGTAGCTTATGAGGTTGGTATGGTGAATGACTTAATGACTCTGACCACCTGGTTAGGATGATGTATGTCAGATCACTCCAATGTAAGGTCACTATTTTCCCCTCTGCAGTTATAAGTACCTTATGGAACGTAGGAGGAGATGTTTTGAGATTAGGCAAACATCCTGTTCTCATCTTATTTCCACCCCAACTGTCTCCATTAACGACACTTGCTTAAAACAATTATTATTGTGTTTGTCAAATGGGGATGTTCTGTTTCCACATTCTTCCTAACACTAGTAGAAATGCCGTGGTAAGGAAAAGCTAGCCCTTCTCCTTATTTACTCATATTCATTTGTCTATGTATTAAGTTATAGGTGTCTCTTGGTACCTAAAGGGCATTAATTTCCCTACCCACAAAGAATACTCAAAATCCTTTATATAACATGGCACCGTGTTTGTCTATAATAATACACACTTTAAATCATCTCTAGATTACTTAAGTTTAGAAAAAAAAAAAAACACTGGCACTGGTGGCTCACACCTATAATCCTAGCTACTCAGGAGGCTGAGATCTGAGGACAATGGTTCAAAGCCAGCCTGGGGAGGAAAGTCTGTGAGACTCTTATCTCCAATTAACCACCAGAAAACAGGACGTGGCACTGTGGCTCAAGTGGTAAAGAGCTCACCTTGAGCAGAAGAGCTCAGGGACTGTGCCCAGGCTCAGAGTTCAAGCCTCACCAACTGACCAAAAAAAATGGGGAGAGGGCTGAGATGTAGCTCAGTGGCAAAGTGCTTGCCTAGCAAGTGCAATATCTTGAGTTTGATCCCCAGTACCCAAAAAGAAAAGACAATAAAAATAATAACAATGTTTAGACAGGTACTGGTGGTTCACGCTTGTAATCCTAGCTGAGGACTGCAGTTCAAAGCTAGCCTGGGTAGGAAAGTCTGTGAGACTCTTATCTCCAATTAACCACCAGAAAACCAGAAGTGATGCTGTGGCTCCAAGTAGTAGAGTGCTAATCTTCAGCACAAAAGTTCAGGGACAGCATCCAGGTCCTGAGTTCAAGTACCATGACCACAAAAAAATATACATATATGGGGGCCTTCTCAGTTGAGTCTGCCTATTTTCAAGAAGTTTCTAAGAAGCCCCTCCTAGCAACTTCTATGGCCATACTTGTGATCCAGCAACATCCTGTCTGCAAAACAGTCTGGGAAATGTAGTTTTTAGTTGGACTTATTGCACCCCCAAATAAAATTATGACTCCCTACCTAAAGATGGTAGGTACTACATAAAGGATAAGTAGTTAGATGACCTTGACAGTTGGAATAATCAAGGAAGATGTCATGGAGGAAATGGACACCTGTACTATTCAGACAAGAACTTACTGAATACTAAAGACCAACCCCTTTAGTAAGGACTCTGCAGGTGGACTGTGGGAGGCTCCTCTAATTCCCATATGAGGGAGTAGTTCCAGTTTCCATTTAGAGATAAGGAAAATGAAACCCAAAGCCGTGGTTTGC
Organism: Dipodomys merriami; assembly: GCF_024711535.1. Lineage (NCBI taxonomy): Eukaryota > Metazoa > Chordata > Mammalia > Rodentia > Heteromyidae > Dipodomys > Dipodomys merriami. Next base: position 5,348,636 of record NW_027204604.1, read on the forward strand.
TTAGTCGGAGTCACACAGCTAGTAGATAGCATACTTCATACCCCTGTTGGGTTTGTGTGGACTATTAGAGATGGGAAAGTTTGCTACTACATTCCCAGACACAAGCTTAACAGGGCTTCAGGCCTCAGAAGAAAAGAGAGTCTTAAATTGCTCAAATAGGAATTGTTTTTAAACAGAGAGATCTCTATTTACTTATAGGTAATAAATCTTTAATAAATAAAACTGACTATGTTCTGAAGAGTTTAATTTGCATTATGTCTCTAAAAGCACAAATCAAAACATCACCAAAAATCAAGTGGTCTTAGAACAAATCATGTTAAGAGAGGTAGCCAAGCTCAGAGAGACCAACAGTACATTCAAAGGCACTTATGTGGCCAATAGTAGCAAAGGAACATATCTAACACCCTTCCCCTAACACATACAAGTATGTCCTAAGACCAGAAGGAAGCCTTCAGGGGTTGGGAAGGTGGCTCAGTGGTAGAGTGCTTGCCTTGTACGCATAAAGCCTGGGGTTGGGTTCCTCAGCACCACATAAGCAGAAAAGGCTGGAAGTGGTGCTGTGGCTCAAGTGGTAGAGCGCTAACCTTGAGCTGAAGAGCTGAGGGACAGTGCCCAGGCCCAGAGTTCAGACCCCAAGACCGACAAAAGGGAGGAGGAGGAGGACGAGGAGGAGGAGGAAGAGGAGGAGGAGGAGGAGGAGGAGGAGGAGGAGGAGGAGGAGGAGGAGGAGGAGGAGGAGGAGGAGGAGGAGGAGGAGGAGGAGGAGGAGGAGGAGGAGGAGGAGGAGGAGGAGGAGGAGGAGGAGGCGGCGGCGGCCTACAGTCTCAGGTCTTACCCCATACTTGGGGGCTCAATCTTGCTCTGAGAAGGACCTACAGCTTCAGACCAAGTAGGGGTCAAATGCTCAGTAACAACCTTGTCAGTCCAAAATTTGGATCTTTATTTTATAAATGTATGGACTGAGGCTCAGAGAGTTTGAGCAACTTGCCTCAAGTCACACAGCTCCTCGTGAGTTCCAGCCAAAGCATCCAGCAAGCTTGAAACCCAGTGTGGTCTGGTTCTGCTAAGTCATGTTTGCTGGGAATCTTTGCTCTAAAACTAAAACTTTGAGGAGGGAAACGGCCCTGTCACAATGTGGCAGACCTCATAGTGACAGAGCAGTTTCTGTTTGTGTTTTGGTTCTGGTCAGAAACTCTTGAGCTCAGGGGAACCCCACCCCCACACAAGCGGGACAACCAGGCCAAACCACCACGTGATCACCCTTGCCTGTGAGCAAGCACTTCCCTGGGTGACATCACACTAACTCTTGCTGATTGCCAGGTGTTTCGTGGGCTCCCAGGGCCCACAAGGAAGTTGCATCACTCCTGATGCTCGTTGGCTTCTTGTTTGTCTTTGGTTAATAGTAAAGCTGGATTGGGGTCGCGAAAAGTTGTCAAGACAACCACACAGCAAATACATCTTCCTGAGAGCCGGGCAGGACTGGACTCTGGGGCTGCCTTCCGTGCTTCTGGGCTGAGACTCTGAGGCCTGGTTATTGGTGGTGGCAGGCCCTTCCTCCCCGCATCCATCGTGGGACCTACTTCAGGTTCTGAAACTCTCTGGATCAGCCTTCAGGGCCCAGGGCCAGGTGCTGTGGCCTTTGTGTGCATGTCTTTCCTCATTTCCCCTGGAAGGGGGCAGCACCAGACCCTGGGGACAAATCTCCCCCCCTCCCCCCTTCTTCCTCTGAGTCTGTCCATTCACTTGCCTGGAGACAGAGCTTAGCTTCCCATAGCTTTGCATTATTGCAGCAAGGAGCCCTGTTGATCCTATAATTCTCCTTTTCTGGGGACTCCACCCCAATCCACCTACACCCTTGCTTTAGACCAATGCTGGACTGGTGACAGCCCACCTGGGATGTTTAACTGGCTTCACTCACCCACCAACTTGTGTCTCATCATTTTTGTTTGTTTGTTTGTTTTTGGTCAGTTGTGGGGTTTGAACTCAGGGCCTGGGTGCTGTCCCTGAGATCTTTTGCTCAAGGCTAGAGCTCTGCCACTTTGAGCCACGGCTCCACTTCCGATTTTCTGGTGATTAATTGGAAGTAAGAGTCTCACAGACTTTCCGTCCCCGGGCTGGCTTGGACCCTCCATGCTCAGATCTCAGCTTCCTGAGTAGCGAGGATTACAGGGGTGAGCCACAGAGCCCTGCTCTCCCATCACCGTTTAGACCATAATTTACCCACTTGCTGCAGGGCAGGAAATTAGTCCCATTCTCCTGCAGAACCACGCTTGGGGCTAGCTGGGCTTGTGAAAGGGTGCAGATCTTCACTGGTTAGAGTCTCAAGCAACTGAAGTGCTTGTGAAAATGCAGATTGCTGCTCCCTGCTGTATTCCCAGGGTGTCCAATTCAGTAAGTGGGGCGGGCAGAAACCAGAGCAGTCACCTGTCTATCAAGTTCTGAGGTGATATGGCTGGAGCCCGCTGAAGACCGCTGCTCTAATCAAACAGCTCCTGAACACAGCTCCTTAAGTCACCCAAAAGGGGTGCAAAGTAGTGTGTGCTTGAGCTATCTTCCATGCGATCCTGGGGGTTGGTAGCTTAAGTGGACCATAGCAGAAATGTTTGCACATCAGAAATAAGCAAGTGTTACAAACCAGGGCTGTCAGATCTAAGAGCTTAAACTTCTTTTTAAAAAATTGGCTGGGAATGTGGCTCAGTGGTAGAGTACTTGCCTTGCATGCATGAAGCCCTGGGTTCAAATCCTCAGTACCACATAAACACAAAAAGCCAGAAGAGGCACTGTGACTTAAGTGGTAGAGTGCTATCCTTGAGCAAAAGAAGCTCAGGGACAGTGCCTACGCCCAAAGTCAAAGCCCCAGGACTGGCAGAAAAACAAAAACAAAGTTAAACCAGCACATAACAATGAGAGAATCGTGTTTTCTCTTTGTCTGCCTACTAAGATGGGTGTTGCATCCGAGAAAAGAAATAGAAAAGATCAATTGGAATTCTCTGTCCTTTGTTGTTGTTGTTGTTATTGTTGTTTGGGGGGTAGAGGGGTGGGTGCTATGAATCAAACCCAGGACACTGCACTTGCTTGGCAAGTACTTTGCCACTGAGCTACGTCCCAACTCCTGTTGTTGTTATTAGAAGCACTTTATTAAAAAAAAAAAATTAGGCACCAGGGGCTCATAAACACCCTTTTTTCACCTCTCTTTTTTAAACTCAGAGGCCATTAAACTGGGATGGCTCCAGGTTTTCAGTTCCTACTTAATCAAATGGAAGCCCAATATGAACAATAAAACTAGAGGCTTAACGAATCAAAAACCACCACTACCCTCTAACTAGGAACTTCCTACCAGATCACACTCAATAAGGCGAATGCTTATCTGTGGCCAAGCGAGGAATCTTTTTACTTGGCTTCTCTGTTCAGCTACTAAAGCTGAGCTTTCTGAACTTCTAGTTCTGAGTGCTCATCCATGAGTTGTTCTTTGCTCAAACAAATTCTGCTATGTCTTTTGCTAAGTGTGTTTTTGTTAACATTTTATCTATAAATTGGACACAATTTCCTCTATTTCCACAGGACACAAGAATCAAATGAAAAAAATTGCATGTGAATCATCTGGCCACAAAGTACCCCAAAATATTAGCCATTGTTATTAAAATTGTTTGGATTGTAGACATCTGTTTTGTTTTCTCCCCCGCCCCCCTTCCTCCAAGGTAACACGGTTTTATGCAATGGTCAGCTGGGGTCAGGGAGTGGAGACCATAAATGGCTAGGAAGCTTTAGGAGTGCCCGTCTATCATACAGTTCTTACTTGAGGACTACAGCCCTTAGTGTATGAGAAAGCCCTGGCCTTAGTAACTTGTATTAGATATTCTGGGGCTCAGAGTCTCTTTCCTGGAACTTAAAACTGGAGACATTCTGGAGCCAAATTATAACTTACCAGTCGGCTCTGCCAGCACTCAGAAAGAGTGTAAAGAAGGCCTGCAAAGAAAGGGTAGGAGGAGGGAACAGGTGAGCAGAGGCAGGCAGAAGAGAAGGAAACATTTTGAGGTTGACCCCCACATCTGATCAAAGTCCTAAAGCTTCTCCTCTGCTGTATCTTTGGCCTGTGTTCCTCACTACCAATGTCCTCTTAGACTTAAGTAATATCAAGCTTCCATTAGTGGCAACCTCTGAGGCCCAACTTGTCCACTCCCTCCTTTCTTACCTCACACACAGGTACCCACTGCTGGTGGGGCAAGACAAGGAATGGGGTCTAGCAATAGCTCTACCTTGCTTGCTGTGGGACTTGAGCAGGGCTCCAGAACTTTCTTCTTCATTGGATGTGAATTTGGTCAGGTGCCAAGCATCCTTCTAAAGTCTTCCCATCACATGAGTAGAAAAGAACATTTCCAACATTAGCCATTCCGTGTCTGAACATCATTTTCTGCTTAAGACCCTTCCACAGTCCCCCCTGTGTCTTAGCCCAGCTCCTTTTTATTGGCCTAGAGGGCTACAGGAGACCCCTACCTCTCTTCTGCCTCATCCACCATCCCTTATCGGCTGTGATCTGTGGTCCTTCCCCAAGACCTCATGTTCTATTTGGCTTCTGTCCCAGTACTGACTTCTTCAGGCCTCCTCAGGGATGGTTTCCCTGGGATGCCCTCACAGACATCCAGCCCAGGATACCCTCTTTTGTGCCTAGAACAATATACTTTTCCCTGTTGTTGCAGCATTTCTTTGTTGTTGTGGTGGTGGTGTTGTGATTTGCCACTCTAAGGCTGGCCCTCTACTGGCATTTGAGTGACACCTCTACTTCTGGCTTGTCCTGGTTGTTGGAGATAAGAATCTCACCGACTTTTCTCCCCAGGCTAGCTTTGAATCATGAGCCTCAGATCTCAGCCTCCTGAGTAGCTAGGATTACAAATGTGAGCCACCAGCATTGGACCCCAGAATGCCCTGTATGTGTGTGAGTGTGTTGTAGCACTTTGTAATGGCACAGTTATATGTCCATATCCTCTGTGGCATCACAAGTTCCCTAAGGCCAGGCTCATATGCTGTCCTCCTGTGTTTCCAGAGAATGTTGTAAGTACTAAGGAATGGTTATTTAAATTGATGGCCTGAGGAATGTGGTTTCTCAAGAGCACCCAACATTTATCAGCTCCTACGATTGTCCAGGTGACCTCTGGGAAATCTAATTTTCCAGCGAGATGAAGGGAAGAAAGCAGCTCCAGACGATACAGATAGAGGCTCCTAATGAGCTTGCACCTTGTAATTAGGGAAGGTCCAGATCAGAGGAATGGGGGAGGTGGGGGGTTGGCAGGAAAGAGATAGCCCAAGCTGCAGGGCATAAGAGCAGAACCCAGAAAGGAAGAGAGGAGATAAAAGAGGAAAGTGAGCCTTAGGCATTGAAGAGGACCAACAGGAACTGCGTCCCTAAACCCTGAGCTCATAGTGTACTCTTCCTACCCCCAAAGGCACCAGGCCCAGCCTGCTCATGAATATGCCTGTGGATTGTCCAAGTGATGGATGCAAATGGCTGACCTGAAGCCTGACCTAAGGGAGCTATCGGATATAGCCACCTAAGATCCTCCAGCAGCTCCCCTGCCCTAACCAGTTTGTTGAAACCCCCTTTCCAAAGCTGGCTCATATTCAGGCCCTAGGGGAGTGGACACAGCACCCAGAGCCTAGTGGATGTTACCCAGATGGCTTCCGTGCAACCGGAAGAAGATGTGCTCCTCCCTTCAAGTTCCAGTGGGAGGAAACAATGACCACCTTGCTCAGTTCATGGAAATCGATACTCAGCTACCCTTAAGATATTTGTTATCCAGCTGGGGAAATAAAATACATTTATACATTTTTGTGAGTGTGCCATTCCTGGGACTTGAATTCAGGGCCTAGGCATTATCCCTGAGCTTCTTTTGCTCAAAGGTAGCTCTCTAACACTTGAGCCACAGCTCCACTTCTGGCTTTTTTTTTGGGGGGGGGGGTTAATAGAGATAAGAGTCTCACAGATTTTCCTGCCTGGGCTGGCTTTGAATCGTGATCCTCAGATCTCAGCCCCCTGAGTAGCTAGGATTACAGGAATATGCCACCAGTACCTAGCTACATATACATTTTTTTTAAGGCATAGAATCATTCAATACTGAATGATGCAGTGCTTTCTGATTACAACAGAACTGTGATGTGGTGCAGAGTTGTTTCTGTGTCATAGAATTCATGGAGCTGAGGTACAGAACCACCCCCTGCGGGGTGGAAGGGTTTGGCTCAGTGGAGAAAAGAAGGGGAGGGATTCCAGGAGATGGAAATTGCATGAGTAAAGTCATAAAGGGTGCAACGTGCCTGTGGAAGGTGTGGGACAGGAGGGATGGCTAGCCAGAGGCGATGTGGTAAATGCTGAGAGACTGCAGTGAGGACTGGGTGAGGAGCCCAGGGGATTGAGCGTACGTGTGGGAGGGATGGTGGTGGGTAAGGAGGGGGGCAGAATGAGCTCTTCACATTCAGCACCAGGAATGTGGATGATAAAATGGTAACAGGGAGGCTGAGTTGGAAAAATGAGCAAACCAAAGGTATTTCCAGCCATTTCTGGATACCAGCACCTTTGAGAGCTGAGGGAGTCCCATGGATCAGAGAATCAAGGAGGGACAATCCTCCACTCAATGAGATCCCAAGATGGCTGGTGGGTCCTGTCATGGGCCCAGGAAGCTACTTGCAGGGAACACCAACATTCAGTTCGCAATAAGGACTTTCAGAGATAGCTAAAACATCAAATAATAGAAATAAGTGTGTGTCCCAGCCCCAAGAAACAACTGATGGCTAAGCAGAGCCGATGTTCACAGGAGCGGGCTATAGAAGGGTGGAAGAGACCATTGTGACTCAGTGCATCTGGAAGGCATCTAGAGGCGGCCATAGGATGTACTGCCTCAGAGAATGAAGGTGAATCTGCAGGTCGAAAACACGGGCAAGAGATGGCTTCTGGGAGGGAGAAAATCCTGGTGAGCTCAGTTGGTATGCACACAGGCCCACAGAGCCTGCAGTCTGTCCCCAGAAAGGACAGAAGACCTTTGTGAGGGGCACAGATCAAACACTGGGTGGTTCTTGGACGTGAGAGGTGGGGACGAGGGGATGCTGAATGCCGGCTGAGAAGAAGTCTGATGAAAGAAGGGCTTCGAGGGTGGATCCAGGGTTCAAAGAGTGCTTGCAGAGCACTTCCTTGGGGCTAGACATCAAGGTACAACGAGGAATGAGTCAGGCCAGCACTAGCAGATCCCAGGCCAAGGGAAAGGTGGGAAACAGGAAATTATGCTTGAGTAGAAAATGTTAGAATCATGTAGGAATGTAGAAGAGGGAGCAATGGGTTCTACATGACCTGTGGAGGGGGAAACACCCTTTGTGTGTAGAGAACTCAGTGTGAGGAAGGGAAAATACCAGAATAAGGCAGGGCCTGCTCAGAAAATAGCAAACTGATGTACCTCGAGCCATGGGGTATGTGTGTGAGAGACACACAGACAGACAGACAGGCAAAGAGATCACAGAAGAGCAAATTCTAGGAAGGACTACTGGGATGTAGACTTAGAAGCATTGTTCTGCCCAGTCAAGGGTTCTGAAGTTCAGCAGGGAGGAGGGTGAGTTTCTGAGAAGGAGCACGGTGATCAAAGCTGTGCATTAGGAAGTGAATTCTGATCATGAGTAGGAAAGGCTGGGAGGAAGCAGAGCCAAGAGCAGACTAGTGTGTGGAGGTTGAAATCCATTTCCCACAGCCCCAGGGCAGTGACAGGAAGAATGGATGCCTGTGGAAGACATTCCTGGGTCACAGTCAACTGGCCTCAGTCATAGCACTGAGAATGAGGGAAGCAGTTTCCTCAGGTCACCGAAGCTTGGGAAGTAGGTTAAAACACTTGGAGGATTGTCAGGCGTTGGTGGCTCATGCCTGTAATCCTAGCTACTCAGGAGGCTGAGATCTGAGGGTCGCAGTTCAAAGCCAGCCCAGGCAAGAAAGTCTGTGAGACTCTTATCTCCAATAAACCACTCAGAAAACCAGAAGTGGCACTGTGGCACAAGTGGTAGAGCGCTAGCCTTGAGCTGAAGAGCTCAGGGACAGCGCCCAGTCCCAGAGTTCAAGCTCTACAACCGACAAAATAAAATAACAACAACAACAAACACTTGGGGAAAAAATCATGAAGGGAACTAAAAGAGTACCTGGGAGGCAGCTGCACTTGTCTGCTGCAAGCTGACCAGGGAAGGAAAGTGGGGCTGGCCTTGTGTGAAAAATTGTTACCTGAGTTTCCACAGACAATGGTAACAGTGTGGACACTGAGAATGCTTTCCACAGACAATGGTAACAGAGTGGACACTGAGAATGCTTTCAGCCTGGAATAATGTCACCTTTTAGAGAAGAGGGGATACTTGGTGCAGGGAGAGGGAGGGGATAAGTTTGGATGTGAATCTGTTCAATTTTAGGGGAAAGTTGGACACGGATGCCAATCTGCTATGTTGTTGACCATTCCACAATATCTTGTATTGAAATATTACATTGTACCCCTTGAAAACATATACAATTATTGTTTGTTCATTAATAACAAAAGCCAACTGCCTTACCCAGAGGCAGACTAGAACCAAGCTGGACACTGGTAGCTCAGGCCTGTTAATCCTAGCTACTTGAGGATCACTGTTCAAAGCCAGCCCTGGCAGAAAAGTCTGTGAGACTTAAATGTAGTGAATTTCCAAAAAGTCAGAAGCAGAGCTGTGGCTCAAATGATAGAGTGCCAACCTTGAGTGAAAAATACCTCAGAGACAGTGGCCAGGCCCTGAATTCAAGTGCCAGGATTGGCCCTGTCCCCACAGAAGAAGGAGGAGGAGGAGGAGGAGGAGGAGGAGGAGGAGGAGGAGGAGGAGGAGGAGGAGGAGGAGGAGGAGGAGGAGCAGAAGTAAAAAGCATCAGACAGAAAAGCCCAGGTATCTACATCTATGAAAAGAACCTTACCCATGGCCCAGCTGTCACCCAACTAGCCTGCAACTTGTCCACATGCACAAGTAAGCACCGTACCACACTGAGGGAGGGTTGGGAAGGTTGGGAAATGGAGAGTTCTGATTTGTTATATAGAGCCTATACCCCTTCCTAAGTCCTCTCATGTGCACAGAGATCAGAAGTTGACAGGACTTTTCCTGTGTGACCTGCCCCCAGAAGACCAGAAGCTCTCTGAGCCTGGAACCATTGGCCTCTTCCTTCTTATTCTCTAGTGTCTTGGACAGCACATAATAGGCTAGAAGTGAGAACACCACAAGATTGATAGGGTCTCTTAGGTAGGTTTCTCAAACTCCTATATGCAAGAAATACCATTCCTTCTCAGCAGCACTTTAGGCTAGATCCCACTGGAATAGGCCTGTGATTGCCCCCAGACTTCCTGGTTTGAGAAGATCATTCAGTTCCGGTAGTAGCATGGGTCCCCATGGCTATTAACTCCAAACAGCTGAGATGCCCAGGATTCTGAGTGAAGAGGCAAGCAAGGGTTGTTTTTCTCCAGATTAGCTCAAGCCTACCTGTCTAGAGGCTCCACATTATCAAATGTTTTCTAGTCCCTATGGCAACTGAATCACAGAGCCAGGATTTGTTATTGTTGCAGGGAAAAAAGGGAAGGGCCACATTGTGAGTTCTGACGTCGATCTGACAGTGAGCAGCTGAGTCATCCTGCCACAGTCTGGTGCGTCTACAGAATCACTTCCCTGTGGCCTCAAACTCCCTCTTTGTGAGTCCTTTCTCCTCATCTGTCAGTGAGTGGATGTATTAGGGCACCTGTGGTGTACCAAGCCACTGTGGCTGGCTACTGGGCTGGAGAAGTCACTAGTGAGAGCGATGAGCAGGCAGAGTCCTGGTCCTTGAGGAGTACACATACGTACTCATCAATGGTTTCTAGAACCACCTGTTACTTCATTTACTCTATGATCTTGGTTAAGCCACTCAAGTGTTGTAAGCCTCTGTCTCCTTATGCACCATACAGGGGCAAAAATAGCAGTATTTCATCAGATTGTTCCAGGAAATAAATGAGATAGTGCCAATAACATGCTTAGCACCATACCTAGCACTGTGCACAGACAAGATATATATTCACTAAGGTTATAACTGATTGGCTAAGGCCTTGGCCATACATCTCTGGGCCCCCTAGAAGGTGAAAGAGAGTTCTTACTACCTTCCAAACATGAGTACCACCACGGGAGGCCAGGAAAACCCAGCCCTTGTCTTGGTCTGTTTTTATAACAAAACCTCTGAGACAGAGTGCTTTATAAAGAAGAAAAAACATGTGTTTGGCTCACAGTTCTGGAAGCTGAAAAGCCCAAGGCACCTGCGCGGTACCTGATGAATGCCCTCTCATTGCAGCGCAGCCGGGTGAGCGCTTCCTGCAGCGAGACACAGCAGCCTTGCTAACCCAATCTCCTTTCCTCTTCTTCCCACTCATGCCATCATGGGGTCCCCAGAACAGCATCTCATCCTTCTGACCGCTCCAGGCCTCGCCTCTAGATGCTACTAACATGGGAATTAAGTCTCCAACATGTGTACGTCACAGTAGCCCTCATTCTACAAGAACTGGAGCCAAGAAGCTTCAATCACTCAGACATAGAAAGAAGCAGAGCAAGCAATTTTCTGGGACAGCCTACAAGCCAAGGGTAGTGGGGATAAGGAGAGTCAGCCGATCCTGGAGATGTTCTTGGGCCACCTAGATGTGTAGCGGGTCATCATTCTCTTCCTCCAGGGGTGTGCTGACCAAGCATCCTCTGACATCAGCCAGGCTTTCTGGGTAAAATTCCATACCAGGGAAAGGGTGCTGAAGAGTGAATATAATAACTCCATCCATTAGCTAATGAGTGGTTAGATCAGCTTCCTGGTATTTGCAATGAACGTGGCATGATACCTCAGAAGCTTCTATCCAGCACAGGTTTTTAAACCTATAAAGAAGAAATGTGATGACCATAGAAAGAAAACGGCCTGAGGAGAATCCAGGCTTCCCCAAAGGAAGCCTCTTCATGGACCCACCCTGAGGAGCCATCAGATCGGGGCCCGTTTTCCATACTGAGCTCTGCTACCTACTATAACCATCTGTGAGCTTCCCCACTGAGCCGGCCCTAGAGCCCTGGCTCTCTCCTATCGGTCAAGATCTGTAAGTGGCTCAGGAAATCAGCTCAGTGGATGGAATGAGCATTTTTAATGGGTTCTGGGGCTTGAACTCAGGGCATGGGCACTGTCCCTGAACTTCTTTTGCTTAAGGCTACCACTTGAGCCACCACACCACTTCTGGCTTTTGCTGAGTGCTTTATTGGAGAGAAGAGTCTCACTGACTTTCCTGCCCAGTCTGGCCTCCAGCCCCAGTCCTCAGATCTCGGCCTCCTGGGTAGCTAGGATTGCAGGTGTGAGCCACCCGCTCACTGCACCTAGCAAAATGAGCATTCTTTAAACACTAGATAGAATGAAGCACAGATATGAGAGTACCTCACAGGAATCAAGGATAATTACTATTTCACCAGACTTTGGAGGATACACACACACACACACACACACACACGATGTGTGATGCTTATATGTACACACACACACACCACATGGATTCATATGAATCAAGACTCCCCCAGCCCTGCAAAGAAAGATGGTACATTCTAATGAGAATATTTAATGGAGATTTTCCATGCAGAGATGAGAAAGATTTAGGAAAATCACAGGGTCAGACCGTTGGAAGGGAAGTGCTTCTAGAACTCAGAGGCAGAGTGCTATGGAGAAAGCTGTGTCTAGCCACGACCATCAGCTGAGGAGGTCTCCAGCTCATGGCAAAGCCATTAGGGAATACATACATTACTTTTCTCTTTTCTGAGTTCTGCCCACAGGGCTGCCCAGAGCTGAACCCAAGACAAGCCAGAGACAAGGTCCTTGGGCAGAAAGCATCCAGAAGAGAATGTGTACATGGATCACAACGTAAGAGATGTTTCCTGGGAGCCTCAGTTCATGACATTTAAAAACTTGCACCCTAGAGGGCTGTGTCTAATACTGAAGTTACTGCCAGGAACAGGTGAGGCATTTGAGAATGCCCCGGGCCAGAATCAGCGATGCTGAGGCAGGCTTGGGCAGCAGTGGTACTCCAGGGCTCAACCCCCTCACCCGATGCCAGACTCCTCTTAAGCCCTGCATGGGACATGGGCTGAGGGTAAGAGGCGCAAGGAAGGAGGGGGAAGAGTATGTGGGAGAGAGGAACAAAGGGGCCTGTGGTCGCTGACACCCACGTGGAGCAGTTGCCTCAGCCCCTCAAGGACAAAGGGCAGACTTCTATTTCTGGCTCCCTGTAGGAGCAGGAGAAAATAATGTTCTTGTTTTCTGCACGCCTGTGGTTGGCTCACTAATCCATGGACTATAGACATTTGTTGGGCTACCTCATATCCACAGCCCACATGGTTGCTGAGTCCCTAAAGGTCTGATCACATGCTAGAGACTTCCTAAGTAAGTGTGACCAAGCCCAAAGGCTGAGTGTCCTGATGTCAATGGCTGGGCCCTACCAGGGGCCTGCAGAGCCTCAGCTGCTCATCTATAACTCCCTCTCACAGCCCCCTGCAGGTGACCCGATCCACAGTGGGTGTGGCAAGACTACAGGCCCTGGTCTCAGAAGAGACACTCTTCTGGAAAGGAAATCATTCCCTCTAATAGTTGTTTAAACAGTGGGAGGGGGAGGGTCAGAGAAATCTCATTTTGCTCTTGTTGTTTCCTTGGGCAACAGAATGCAACCTGCCCTTCCTGGCCCAGACGCCTTGTAGTTACTCACCGCTCCTTAGGGCTAAGTTGTTTACTTGGGAGTTAATAAAGTGGAGAACATCTTGCCCTTTGAACATACCTCCTCCTTCAGATTCTCTTGACTTCTCTCTGCCATGTTCCTGTCACCCGTCCCAGAAGGAGCCCAGAGCACGTACCTACCTACCTTGTCAAATCTCCTAGACAATGCCCAGTCCTCTGACCTAAGACAGCCACCTGGGGCTGGATCCTCAAGTTACCTCCTAAGGAGGCCTTAAAGACATAGATCACCCAGATCGTATTTTCAAGTCAACTTCACAGAAAGCAGTTACTTTTAAATAGTGCTTATTTTTATTATTGAACTGGTAAGGAAAGGAAGTAGAAGAGACCCAGCGTCTTTCAGTTGCCTGGCTCTGTTATGAAGTGACCACGGATGTGGTGAGTGTCCATTCCTGATTAGCCTCACTGACACTAACCCTTCTTCGCAGCTCTTCCAATATCCACATAGTATCAACTCCATCTCTGCTGTTTGTGCCACTGGACACATGTCCAGTGGTGACTGTTCATCTGGCCCAACAAACAGAAAGACCTCCTCAGAGAGCAGAAGCTTCAACTTTGCCCCTTCCTTTTGTTCCCCTGTCTGCAGCAGTGTCTCTAGCAGTCACAATAGGGACTCTGTAAACTAGATATAAGGAGGAAGAATTAAAAAAACATTCAGGCTAGGAAGGTTGCTTAGTGGTAGAGTGCTTGCCTAGCATGCATGAAACCCTGGGTTCGATTCCTCAGTAGCACATACACAGAAAAAGCCAAAAGTGGTGCTATGGCTCAAGTGGTAGAGTGCTAGCCTTGGGCAAAAGAAGCTCAGGGACAGTGCCCAGGCCCTGAATTCAAGTCCCAGGACTGGCAATAAATAAATAAATATTCATTGCAGTTAAAATTTTCAATGTGGAGAGGGAAAAAAAAAACCAAGAGTGAACCATGACTTTCAAAATCTTAATCCAGGGGCTGGGAAGGTGGCTCAGTGGTAGAGCTCTTGCCTTGCAAAATCTTAATCCATTTGACAGTGAAAACCTTTATTCTAGGTAGATTTCATCTAAGCCCATAATGAATCAAAGAAAAGTAGCATTGTCAAGTCAGGTTGCCAGGTTTCACAAATAAATACACAGGATAGAGAAGGGGGAAACGCCTCCTCTACTCACAGAACACTAATACCAATTTGTGGGAGGAATACAAATACCATTTTTATGCCACGCAATTCTCCCATTCTCTGGGGACACCAATAAAGTGTTCTACAATTTAGCCAACTTTGACACTAGCTAAAGTTAGTACCACCCCACTCCAGGTTAAAGGGCCACACATACAACTATAGATTCCTTCACCCATTTTCCTTGAGATCCTCATTTTCCCAGAGAGACTGTGAAGATGTCCCACCATGCTGCTGTTGCAGTCTTCTCCTTTCTACTCCCCAGCCCACTACTTTTGCAGTAGCGCACACATCCAAATACTTCATTTCCATTCTTTGAGTAGGGAGGATGCACAGTTTCCGCATGGTGCCGAGATCCGAGGCAGTAACCACATGAGTGGTCCTAATCTGAAGGAGTGGCCGTGAGTTCTCAGCTACCTGGCCCACCTTTGCTTGCCAGAAATTCAATTCTGTGGACTATCTAATATCCTTTCCCATTAGATTGCTTTCAGCTTGAATTAGCCAGAGTGAGCAGCTACTGTTTGCAGTAAGAGCACTCGCATACAAAATCTGCAGGTTGCAAAAGCTCATCCCTCAAACTCACTGTACCCAATCTGTGTTGCTGTTAAATAAACATTCGGAGGTCACTGTTTTGTGCTGAGCTTCTGCCTGCTAAGTGTGACATAATCAAAAGGAAACTTTCTGCAGACAGATCACTTTTTCATAAAAACTAGAGATTCGCAGTTGCCGATCAGAAAGAGCCCATCTGGTCAGGTGCCCAGTGGCTCATGCCTGGAATCCTAGCTACTCAGGAGGAGCTGAGGATCTCAGTTCAAAGTCAGCCAGGCAGACAAATCCAAGAGACTCTTATCTCCAATTAACCACCAGAAAGCCAGAAGTAGAGCTGTGGCTCAAAATGACAGCACTAGAGCCAAAAAGCCAAGGGATAGTGCCCAGGCCCTGAGTTCAAGCCCCATACTCAACAAAACAAACAAATAAACAAAAAAGCTAAGCAAGAGCATGAGGTCATGAGTTCAAATTTCAGTAGCAATATAAAAACAAGAAAGAACAGGAAGAGCCTGGCTGAACTGGTAAAAGAAAGTCCCTTCTGCTTTGACCCTTACAAGAAAGTTAACTGGATATTTAGCAGTTTCTTTGTTTGTATTTGGTTTCTTTGTTCCTGCTCCTGTATCTTTAAAAAAGAAAAAGAAAAAAGAAAAGAGAGAAAGAAATTTTAAAAAAAGAAGAGAAAAGAAAAGAAAAAAAAAAAAAGAAAAGAAAAGTGAACTCTAATCTGCCAGGCCCTTCTGCTTGGGGAAGGGTGCTTTCCCACTCATGAATCACAAGTAAAAACCAATTCAACTTTTAAACTACATTTGTGGAAATTTTGTTTCTTAAACAATCCCTGATTAGTGAGGAGACCCAAGCCAAAGATGGGATAACTCTGCAAAAGGAAATCACTAGAATCTTCCTTCAGAGCTGTCTGCTCATATGTCCCCCAAACTTGAGGCACTTTCTGAAAAAAAAAAAAAAAAAATAGGTCCAGGCGCTGATTCTTCTTCTAGGGAACAGCATTGGATTGCGATTTCCTTCATGCCATGTGTCATGGAAGTTAGCAGACAGGATAAGTGTCACTGAACTGGAATCAAAGGCTGGGAACAGAAGCTGGGAACTCACCTCATTGTTTTCCTCTTCGCCACAGAGGCCAGAAGGTAGATGCATGATCACCCAGGTCCTGGAATGAGAACAACTCAGAGTAAATTCCCAAGCCAAGGTGACCATAACTTGTACTGTGTCAACACACGAGGCCACTGTTGGGGCTATTTGTTCTGGAAGTAGAACCCTTTGATCCTCACCAGTAGCCAGCCCTAACTCGGACCTCCTTCACGTAAATTGCCAGTGGGGCTCAAGCTCAGGTATTTTCCAGGTCCTGTTCTCACGGTTGTGATTTTGATGATCTGCCAAATTTGAGAAGTTTTACTTTGGTTCTATGAGGGTCATGGGGATGAAACTGAGGATCTGAGCACCCTCATGATGGAGACTGTAGAAGGAGTAGTAGTTCCCATGTGTCCATGTCCCTAACACTCAGAATCTGTAGCTGTTACATTATTTAAGAGAGGAAAATCCTTTTATTCTTTTTTTTTTTTTTTGGTCGGTCATGAGGCTTGAACTCTGGGCCTAGGCACTGTCCTTGAGCTCTTCAGCTCAAGCCAAGCACTCTACCACTTGAGCCACAGCACCACTTCCGGTTTTCTGGTGGTTAACTGGAGATAAGGGTCTCACAGATGTTCCTGCCTGGGCTGGCTTTAAACCATGATCCTCAGATCTCAGCTTCCTGAGTAGCTAGGATGACAAGCATGAGCCACTGGCACCCAGCCAAGAGAGGAAAATCTTTATAGATGTAATTGAGACAAGGATCCTAAAATAAGGAAATCAACCTGGATTAGCTAACTGACCGTAAGTAATGAGTATACTTACAAGAGTGAAGCAGAGGTGTTAGAATTTAGCTCAGTGGCAGAGGACTTTACGGGAAAGTATGAAATTCTGAGCTTCCCAGCCCCGAGAGAGAGAGAGAGAGAGAGAGAGAGAGAGAGAGAGAGAGAGAGAGAGAGAGAGAGATTTAATGTCAAAGACACATTGGAGGCCCTGTGAAGATAGAGTGACATGGACATAGGGCATGGAATGCTCACAGCCATCAGAAGCTAAAAGAACAAGAACCAGATTTCCCTAGAGCTTCTGTAGGGTCTGCGGCCCTGCAAGACCTTGATTTTTGACTTCTGAAATAAGTTTCTGCACAGAATAAATTTCTGTAGCTTTAAGCCATTACATTTGTAGTTACTTGTTACAAGCGGGAAATTTCATGTCTTCTGAAAGAGTCCCTAGCCTCTGAGGGCAATGGGAACCACATCACAGAGAGCGCAGCAGGCAGTGGGTGGGGCCTCTGGAGCAGCGCCAGCATGCCTGCTGGGTGGAGGGGGCATTGGAGCGCACTTGGGGAGAGTAGAAAAGCATGGAAGGTGCTTCTGAGAGACAAGGGGAGATCTGGACATCAGCATGGAGGACTGGACTATCTTCCAGCCTCAAAAGAGGAGGAGGAGCTGGGATGGGCAGACCAGTGAGCAGAGCCTTGTAAAGAAAGACGAAGTGAAATCTCTTCATATTGATTTTTGTATTGTCAGAATGGAAACTGGAAAAAATAAATGCCCGTGGTTTCAAAACTGGAAAAACCAGAAAAATTTCAATTTCAATCCTGATCTCAATCACAAACACATGCATGCATATGTATGTGCTTGTGTGTATGCATGTATATATACACATACATATAGAAACCAATGCATGAAAATGTTATGGAATGGTGTACAAACTTAGAGTGTTTTTTCATTTTAAATATTACTATTTTATGGAGAAAGATCAGTATGGAACCTTCTTTCATATAGGAAAGCTAAAACAGTTGGTCTGAATATAGAAAAGGCGAGTAATAGAGTTTAGGAAGGGCTGGTGGGACATGGAGAAAAAATCATGTTAATTGGATCTGTTCATACTATATGCATGTGTGGAAATATCACTCTGAACCTCTCTAATATGCATAACTAAGCCAAGTTAATAAAAAAATAATGAAACACGAACAAAAAATTGCTACTGAAGTGGCAGCAGTGTTGAATGAAGGGACCCAAAATGGGAAATATTTAATGTGGAAATAATAAACAGCCACTGAAAGTTTTTGAGGAAAAGTAGCGTGAAGTTGGGAAGAAGACAGGTGATTAAAATAATGGTTAAGAAAGACAGTTGGAGCCAAGAGCCAGTGGCTCGTTCGTGTAATCCTAACTACTTAGGAGGCTGAAATCTGAGGATCCAGGTGCAAAGCCAGTCCAGGCAGGAAAGTACATGGAGACTCTTAATAACATTTTTTTTTGTTTTTTGTTTTTTGGTCCGGTTGTAGGGCCTGAACTCTGGGCCTGGGCTCTGTCCCTCAGCTCTTCAGCTCAAGGCTAGCGCTCTATACATGGAGACTCTCATCTCCAATTAACCACCAAAAAGCTGGGAATGGAGCTGTAGCTCAAATGAGCAAAAGACAAAAAAAAAAAAAAAAAAGGCTCAGAGACTGCACCCAGGCCCCAAGTTCAAGTCCCAGGACCATCACAGAAAAAAGGGCTGTGTCTGTGTATAGAGAATGAGGAAACAATGGCAGAGGCCAAGAGGCTGGCAGAGGGGCAGCATTCTGGGACTCAAGGGTGGAGGTATCTGTCAGGAGTCTGTCCACACACGGCCTAAGTCAAACCCTTCTCTACACTCTACTGTCCTCTAGAGGCCAGTTTCAGGATAGCCACCAAATCTTTCTGCTGTTAACTTAGAACCTGGGAGAGGATGGGAACACACCCTGGGCTCTGGACAAAGAGCACAACGCCTCCCTGAAGCTGGTAGCTCTTCACAACAGGGCCGGGCAAAGGGAGCAGCACCAACAAAAAGCACAGAGGCTTAAGGTTCTCTCTCATAGTTGTGCTTGATGGAAGCAGGTGGGTAGTAAAAGGTGAAGCTGAGGCTTTCCTGGAAAGGACTGTGAAATGTATTGGGTTGCACAGGGGTGTCAAACAGGGAACTCATTAGCATCACCCAGCGGCAGGTATCCACCTTGTATATTAGAGAAGTCATTGTAACAACACTTTTTCATTGGCTTATGGAAAAGATAAGCCTGACAGTAAAGAACCCATGAGGCTAGGCCAGAGAAGCCCAGACTTTGCCTATGCAATGTCAGCCAGGAAGGAGAGGAGAACTCAGCTGCTTTCTTCACCCATGCCTGACACGAGGAGAGGAATGCTGTGGCTGCAAGGCTTCCCTCTGCGGACAGTGTTTGGAAGGGAGCTGCTGATTTGCCTAAATATTTTGGACCCCAGAATCTTGATAGCCATGCAGAGAGATCTGCTACAACACTGGGCTTTGCAGGAGTCATGGGGAAGAACTGAATGCACACTCTGGGTGGACAACTCGGCCTCAGACCTCCATCATCAATTCTTTGCTGTCATAGGACCAACAGCTCAGGTTTTAACACTCATCACCTCTACTATACTGCTTAATAGCTGTTGCTCTGTGCTTTATGCATATCATCGCCTGTCATAGGTGGGGCAGGCAGGTTGACAACTTCTGTTTCTCTGTCTCTTTGTCTCTTTTTGTCTCTCTGTCCCTGTCTCTGTCTCTCTTTGTCTCCAGGCTGAGGATTGAACCCAGGACCTGGTGCACATGCTGACACACTTTTTTGGGGGGGATCGTGGGGCTTGAACTCTGGGCCTGGGCGTTGTCCCTCAGCTCTTCAGCTCAAGGTGAGAACTCTACCATTCGAGCCACAGTGTCACTTCTGGTTTTCAGGTGGTGGTTAATTGGAGATCAGAGTCTGACGGACTTTCCTGCCCAGGCTGGCTTTGAACTATGATCCTCAGATCTCAGCCTCCTAAGTAGCTAGGAGTATAGGCATGAGCCATCAGCCTGACTTCTTGTTGAGCACAACAACTGGCATACTGATTAGGTAACAACCTGCATAGCTAACTATCATTATGTTCCCATTGTACAGATAAAGAAATTGAGACCTAGGAAGGCAGATCCCACCTGAAGCTATTTCCACCAGTTTGTACTGTTCAGTTAGAATATTTGTTATTTAACCAACTGCCCTCCTTCACTCTATGATTTCCATTTCAGTTGTATGTGTCTGCTGTATATATTTGCTTACAGTATAGCATACATTTCTCACTGTGGGTCCAGTTCAAAGAGTGAAAGAGCCACATATCTAAACATTTTCTCTCTCTGGTTTCACAATACTTACTTCATGGTAACTTCACAGCCTATATGTTGCTCAAGGAAATATACAAGAGTTTCTAGTGAGCAGGCCACGGTGCCCATTATGGGGCAGAGAAGAGAAGCTGTAACACTGTAATGGAGCCAAGGCTGCTCTTCTGGCCACCTCAATCTGGAAGCCCAGGTGTGACCCATCTGCCCATGGCCTGGAGTCCATGTTGCAGGCCAAGGGTTGCAGCAAGCCCAGAGCAACACAGTGACCAAGTAGCTCAATAGACCAGAGCCTTGGCATTAGCCTGGAAAATGTCTCCAGCATTAAAATCATGTTTGGTGGGGACACATAGGAGCTATGTCCTCTTTTAGAATGGCTTCCTGTAATGACCAGAATTTTTGTCTAACAATGCAACTAGATGAAACAATCACATTATTTTTCTAAGGGCTGGAAATCCCAGGGTAGAGCTCTTCGCCTCCCTCCCCTCCTTCCTTGCTCCCCCCAGCTGCTTTCACAGGCCAGTCTTGAGACCAGAGCCCCGGATGCTTTTTCCCTGGTCATTTCATGAGTCCCAACTTGCCGGCCTCTCAGCTCAGCTCCCTTTCTGGCAATCGCACCTGCTGCCCTCCCCATCCTTCGAGGGTTTTCCAGCAAAATCCTTTGCACATAGTCTCTTGGCAGAAGATGGGGGAATCACATGACTGAGTGACTGCTCTTTTCTGACTCATGGAATGGAAAGAAACGCTACTCACAAAAGCAGCACACAGGGCCTTCTGTTGCCAGCTGGACAACCACACAGTATGGGAGGTGATTCATCGAAGATGACCTGGCATGTGCTACTGCTCCCAGAATGAGGGCAGCCCAGAGCTCATCTTCTCAGAGTGACTAATGGGGCTTCTTAGACAAGAGGGTAAACCCAGTCCCCTCCCAGGATGACCACAGAGCCACCAGCCCTGCCCCAAGGGGCTGGGGCTGCCTTGAGCTGACAAAGAGGTACTGGGCACAATTTAATTCCTGCTATTTCCTCTCTTATTTCTTCTTCTTCCAGTAGCCCCATGAAAATGTCAGAAAAGAGGTTGCAGATGTGAAAATTCTGCCCAGAAATAACAACATGACTTGCCCAAGGTTGCACAGCCACTAACCAGATAGAGTAGGTGCTTGAACTGCTAGAAAACCTGTGAAGTTCTTGATCTGATTCACACTCAGAGCAATCATTCAAGGAAGGTACTAGTGTCCTCACTGTAAGAAATGAAGCTGAGAAAATGGAGACTCAGAGAGGCCTGTTACTTACATATGTTGTCTGAAATGACACAGCTAGGAAGTAGGGACAGGGGGCCTCATCCCAATCTGGCCAACCCCTAAGTCCTCTCTCTCCTGGCACCTGCCCTCCCTCAGTGAGAGCTTGGCTTAGGCATAGTTGTCTCCTGATTGGCTTTCAGAATCTGTCAGGGTCTGTACCTGTAGGAGAGGGCTGCCCACAAGGACCAGGGGGAACTTCAGCCCCTGCCACACCTCAGGCCAGCGGGAGGAAGTCAAAGCTGTAAAAACGGACTTCACTCTCCACCAAAGCCAGAAGGAGCAGCAGCTGGCTGGTTGGCATAGCTTCAAAGCCCTCCCACCTCCTGGCGAGGTCAGCCTAACACCTATTACTAGGCCACAGAGCCTGTCCAAAACTACTTCAACTAGGTTCTTAGGATCCTTTGCCAGTGGCTCATGCCTGTAATCCTAGCTACTCAGGAGGCTGAGATCTAAGAATCATGATTCAAAACAGGATAGTCCATGAGATTTATCTCTTGGTGTGGAGCTGTGGCTCTAAGTGGTAGAGCACTAGCCTTGAACAAAAGAGCTCAGGGACAGAGCCAGGCCCTGAGTTCAAGCCCTATGACCACCACCAACAACGAAAAGATGCTTAGTAACCCTGGGTAGACATTTCCTGCAGAGGAGAGGTACCTGAGGATAGCTCCACCGTTTTACCTTGCTCCTGAGTCCCTACTCTTAAATTCCCCCAGCCTCTTACAAACAAACATGTCTGGGCTTAGATTCCCCTCTACCGCACTGATGGCTGTGGGTTCAGTCAATCAAAACTCAATTCCATTCCAACCACACCAGAGATACTTTGAAAGTTATAAAAATCAGATAATGGGATCACACGTACCGCGGTGCTTGGTGTTACCTTTGTCGTGGATGCATCAAGTTCATCCATTCATATGCTTGGAGTTAAGAAATTGGGGACTGCCAAGTGTCAGTGGCTCATGCCTGTAACACTAACTACTCAGAAAGCTGAGATCTGAGAATAGAGGTTCAAAGCCAGTCCAGGCAGGAAAATCTTTGAGACTATTATCTCCAATTAACTACCAAAAAAGCAGAAGGGGACCTATGGCTCAAGTGGTACAGTGGTAGACTTAGCAAAAAGCGATTAGGGATAGTACCAAGGCCCAGAGTACAAGCCCCAGGGCCAGCACAAAATGAAAAAAAAAAGAAGAAAAAAAATTGGAGCTATCATGTGGAAATATAACAGACACACACAGAGGACAGTAACTCTCTTCCTTGGCTTTCCCAGCTAGCAGAAGGAGCCTTAAGCCTTTCTATATATGGGAGAGGGGCGGGGAAGGGGAGTTTTCTTTGCATGGTACCCTCACCAATCGCAAAACATAGGACTTGTAGATACAAAGATGTTCCCATGCTGCCTACCCAAGGCTACAACCTGGGACTTACTGTTCTCCAATCCCTGGATCCTAGATAAGATGTTGACAGACCCTCTCAGGTAGACAGGTGAGGGCTTGGGGAGACAGGCAGAGGAGCAGCCTAAAAGGAACTTCATGTCTGAGGCTCTCTCCTGGGATCTGCAAACCTGTTCTTTTGCATTCCTCTTGGCAGACTACCCTAAATGCCACCTCTAGTTTCTGATGTGCCACCTGCTTCTTTTCCATCTCTCGGGGTTATTTTCCAGCCCCTGTGACAGTGAGCTTCTGTGGTGTGAAAGGTCGCCCTTGCCCCAGGCCTCCTGCTCAGCTCACTGTCCCGGGCCTGGGCCACACTTCCCCTTCCCCACTACCAAGGAAGAGGGCTAAATCATTTACCTGTCCTGAGCCAAGGAAGACAGATTAGCTCAGGTTAGCAGAGTAGAAATAAACACTCATGTGGCAATCTGAGCCTGAGAATTTCAATGTTATGTCCAGCAGCAAAGCCCAGCTACCTGCCCCCACCCCCCATGAGCCATCCACATTTCCAGGGCTCACATTCCATTGCAATAATAATAATAATAATCTCTAGAAACACTGGGCACCAGTGGCTCACACCTGTGATCCTAGCTACTCAGGAGGCTGAGATCTGAGGATTGTGATTCAAAGCCAGCCCATGCATGAAAATTTGTTAGTCTCTTAACTCCAATTAACCACCAAAAAGCTGGAAGTGGAGCTGTGGTTCAAGTGGTAGAGTGCTAGCCTTGAGCATTCAGTGCCCAAGCCCTGATTTGAAGCCTTAGGACCAGTCTGTATGTATATGTCTCGTTGTCCTCTGTTTCTTTCTCTGTCTGTCTCTGTCTGTCTCTCTTTCTCCATCCCTACCCCAACACACACACACACACACACACACACACACACACACACACACACACACACACACACAGCACTAAGGATTACGGATATATGATGCTCAGTGACCTCTCAAATGAACTCTGCTCACAGCTAAGCTGATTGCTCTCCAATTCCTTGCAAGCTTAGCTCAAAAAGTTCAGGCCAGGAGCTTCCCGAAACACTAGCCTGGGCTGACTTTGGTCTTTGCCTGGGACAGTAACAAGAGCCACAGCAGCACTGTGCATATGAACAGCACTAGATGGTTTTCAAAGCCCACCAGCGACTTCACAGTACAACCACGGCAAGAACAGGCAGAGGGTCACCTCCACTCACACAGGGGAGGAAACTTGACTCCCTTATCTACAGCTGGTGAGTGGGAGCCACACTGGAGCCTTTATCTTTGGATGTCTGGGCCAGGGCTCTTCCTTCAGGAAGCAGGACTTCCGGTGGATCTGGCGCCTTGGATTCCCAGCTCTTGAGCCTGAGGCCAGGGCAACCCCAGGATCTGTCTTCCCTGACCCTCCCCCAACCCTTAGATGGCTGCTGTGAGAACTCACAGACCTGAGCTAGCCTTGCGCTCTGCCTTCTACTGCTGACTGCAGACGGAGGGCTTGAGATGGGGGCCCTGTAGCAGCCCAGCTGCCAGAGAACCAGGCTCTGGAAGGCAAGCTCGGCGCTCTTCCTCCAGCCCCACAGTCCCAGATGAGGGCTGTGAAGACAGCCAAGGAAAGCTACAGGTCTAACCTTCCTCAGGTGCTGCCAATCATCTCACCAGATCCGGGGAGGAGCCGCGTCTCCTCCACCCAACCAAGGCAGCTCCTCTCCCCTTCCCAGGACTGGGGACCCACAAGTCAGTCCTTTGCACAGTTTGAAAACTGTCCCAGAGTACTTCGTGTTGGGCACTTCCTGACTTGGGGGAGTCCTATCTTATCTAGGTCTGGCATCACCTCTGCCAGCCTGAGTCCCTGAAACCTTACTTACAGTGATCCACCACCACCTGAAAGCCAAGCTGCAGGTAGATAACAGGGAGTGGGGTGGGGACAGTGCTCTGACCCTTCTTCTCTAGAAATCCTGCCTGGTGCCCATGGTATTCTTTCATCTGTGGCCCCAGGACCATAGATTAAGCATTCAGAGGGGGGAAGAGGGAGGAGGGAGGAAGGAAGTGAGAGGAAGGAGGTGGGAGGAGGGAGGAGGGCAATTACTCTCTCCTTTGAGGAGCACTCAGTCTGAGGACAGGTAGGGAGAAAGAAAAGAGGAATAGAGAAGAAAGAGGAAGAGGAATTGGAGGAGGGTGAAGAGAAAGGGGAGGAGGAGATGGAGGAGGAGGAGGAGGAGGTGGAGGAGGAAGAGGAGGAGGAGGAAGAGGAGGAGGAGGAGGAGGAGGAGGAGGAGGAGGAGAAGGAGGAGGAAAGGAAGGAAGGAAGGAAGGAAGGAAGGAAGGAAGGAAGGAAGGAAGGAAGGAAGGAAGGAAGGAAGGAAGGAACCAGTACCCAAAAAGAAATCTCATATAGTAATCCCAGATTCCCAGCCTGCTCAGCAGCAGGCTGAGCAAATAGACTAACAGCCTGCTGGCTTGAAGGCAAAACCAAGCTAGGTATGGCCAATTAACAAGCAAAGTGCTGGACTGAAGGCAAGACTCATGTAGCAGAGCACCAGCTGTAAGCAAGCAAGCCAGAGTGGGAG
The DNA here is from genome assembly GCF_024711535.1 of Dipodomys merriami. Classification (NCBI taxonomy): domain Eukaryota; kingdom Metazoa; phylum Chordata; class Mammalia; order Rodentia; family Heteromyidae; genus Dipodomys; species Dipodomys merriami. Next base: position 5,373,580 of record NW_027204604.1, read on the forward strand.
TGGTAGGCCCTGAGTTCAAGTTCTAGTAGCAACAATAAATAAATAACCAACCTAAAGCCAAAAGGACGGGGTGTGGCTCCAATGGTAGAGCACCTACTTAGCAAGCTTAAAGCCCTGAGTTCAAATTCCAGTACTAAAGAAAAGAGAGAGGGACACTTAAAAAAAAATCAAACCAAGCCAGGCACAGGTGGCTCACGCCTGTAATCCTAGCTACTAAGGAGGCTGAGATCTGAGGATCACAGCTCAAAGCCAGCCCAGGCAGGAAAGTCCATGAGACTCTGATCTCCAATAAACCACCAAAAAAACTGGAAGTGGCGCTGTGGTTCAAGTGGCAGAGCACTAGCCTTGAACTGAAGAGCTGAGGGACAGTGCCCAGGCCCAGAGTTCAAGACCCACAACCGACAACAACCAAAAATTCAAACCATAGCACCTCACCTTGTACTGCCTGTTCCCTCCTCTCCTGACTCTGCCCTGGAGATTCCCAGGTACTTCATAGCCTGGTATCCTGAGCCCTAAGGGGAAGCGTGCTAGTGTGGAGGTGCTTGGCAGAGTGGTTGAACTCTGGGCCCTCTCCCATGCCTCTCTGCTCCCCTTCACTATGGAGGTGAGGACAAACCCTCCCCTCACAACACAATCTGAAGCGATTTGGGTGCTGAAGGGAAAGCAGATGTTCCAGTGACCCCCACCATGGCAGCATTGTCGGGTCTCAGAACCCCCAACCGCACCAGCTCTGTGACCCTCTCAGCCACTCCGCTTTCCACGTCAGGGTCTCCTCTGAGCTGTCTGCTGACCCTTCTAACCAACACGGTCAGTTGTCCTAATCCCTAGCACATTCCCCAGGGAAACAGAATTCCTATAATGTGTCATGCCCAGTATTCATGGAATCCATTCTTACAGGATCATTCTACTTGGTAGCAGTTATCTGTAGCCTCCAAATCAATACTTGCAGCCCTTGCGGGATCATCCAAGGACAGGCACTGAGGAGTGAAGAGTTCAAGGTGTTCAGTATACCTATTCCTAGCCACCACAGAGGACGTGTACGAGCCTAGTTAGTGGTAGGGTTTGGCATTTCAGTGCTTTGTTGCTGAGTCTGCTGTTCACCATGGCTCTTCAGCACCCTGCTGAAGAAGATAATCATGTGCCTGGTGGGAAAAAAAATAATCCAAGTGTTAGAGATGCTTCATTCAGGTGTGAGTTATGGCATTGTTGACCATGGGTTCAATGTTACTGAATCTGCAATAAGTTGTTTGTGGGTTTGGTTTTGTTTTAAACAGAAACACATATAAAACAAGGCCATAAACTGATAAGTTAGTGAAAAGGTTATGTCCAGGAGCTCTCAGGAACCTAAGTTCTATTTACTCTTAGGAGCAATGTTTCAGTAGTTACCAATTCTGTAATCACAGGAACTATTTTGTAGTTATTGGCCATGGGGCTTGAACTTGGGGCCTGGATGCTGTCCCTGAGCATTTTTGCTCAAGGCTAGCACTCTACCACTTTCAGGCACAGTGAACATTTCTGTTTCCTGGTGGTTAACTAGAGATAAGAGTCTCACAATCTTTCCTGCCTAGGCTGGCTTTGAACCACGATCCTCAGATCTCAGCCTATTGAGTTGCTAGGATTACAGAGTATGACTTATAGACACCCAGCTCACAGCAATTTATAAAACAGAACTACTGTGATGAATGAGAGCCGACTGCACAGTTATAGTACGTAGGCCTACTTGCTTTCAGAATTTCCGGAGCTTGGGAGCTTGCACCTGTGGTTTTCAGTTTTACAAGCAATGTTGAGGTGGAAACTTCTGCAGCCCACACTTCAGTGCACCAGGCTAGGCCTGCAGGACTCTGGACAGAATGGTGTGAAAGTCTCAAAGCACAACCTTCTAGCAGAACTGTGACATGACACATTGTACAACACTGTGTGGTAACTATAGTGTTGACCTGGAGCCCCTGTATGACCTTAGTCAAGTTGCCCATAACCCAGGACCACAGTTTCCCATGCTATCACATACAGACAGTATCTATGCATAATGGGATATTGCTCTAAGATTTAGATATGTCATCAGACACTGGTGGCTCACACCTATGATCCTAGCTACTCAGGAGGTAGAGATTGGAGCATCATGGTTGAAACCAGCCTGGGCAGAAAAGTCCATAAAACTTTTATCTCCAATTAACCAGCAAAAAGCCAGAAGTGGAGGTATGGCTCAAGTGGTAGAATGCTAGTCTTGACAAGAAAAAAGAGAGACAGAATATGAGATCCTGAGTTCAAGCTTCTCTACTGGTGCTCTCTCTCTCTCTCTCTCTCTCTCTCTCTCTCTCTCTCTCTCTCTCTCACACACACACACACACACACACACACACACACACACACACACACACACACACACACACACACATACAGATTCAGACATGTCTTTTTTTTTTTTTTTTCTGTCAGTCATGAGGCTTGAACTCTGGGCCTGGGAGCTGTCCCTCAGCTCTTCAGCTCAAGGTGAGCACTCTACCACTTGAGCCACACCACAGTGCCACTTTCAGTTTTCTGGGTGGTTTATTAGAGATAAGAGTCTCACGGACTTTCCTGCATGGGCTGGCTTTGAACCGTGATCCTCAGATGTCAGCTTCCTGAGTAGCTAGGATTACAGGCGTGAGCCACCGGTGCCCAGCTAGGCTCCCCATTCTTGAGAATCAGCTGAGTAGATGGAAGAGTTTGGAAATGGTGCAAAGAGAGCCTGACAAACAGCATGATTTCATAGCAGTCCTTCCAGACAAGGTGCTGGTGGGACAGCATCGGCTATTGGTGGGGTTCGTGGGGGTGCTGACCCATGCCCCTTGTGCAGCAGGGAGAAGTGTACCCAGCTGGTGTGCTTGCCTCAGAAGCTCAGAGTGTAAAAAGCTCCTGCCAGTGTTTATTCTCTCCCCCCACCCTTTTTGTCAACAGTTATATTTTTACACAATGTTTCTTTGTTTGCTTTGGATTGAAAAACTGTTATTTTTTTTCCTTATTCACAGCAGTCAAGATATGGAAACAACCCAAATGCCCATCAACAGATGAATGGATAAAGAAAATGTAGTATATGCATACAATGGAATATTATTCAGTCTTTAAAAAATAAGAAAAAGAAGGAAATCCTGCCAATGGCAACAACGAAGATGAACCTTGAGGACTTTACACTAAGTGGGATAAGCAGACACAGAAAGATAAATAGTGCACGATACCACTTGTGTGAATGGGAAGCAGTTGAACTTGTAGAAGCTGAGAACAGAGCAGTAGCTGCCAGAGACCGGGGAGAAGGATGAATGGAGAAATTGGCTCAGTGTGTAGAGAGGTTTTGCAAAATGCATAAACTGTAGAGATCTGCCGTCCAGCACAGTGCCTATGGTTAGGGGTACCATGCTGCACCATTAAAAAAAAAAAAAAAGCACAAAATAACACAGAAATTTTTAGTCCCTAGATGGTGGAATGTTATCACAGGTGTATGTATATGTAAGGTATATTAAATAGGTAGGTTTCATTAAGTAGCTGATGAAGAGAACACCACACGCTATTCAGGCAGGAAAAGAAGTTTCCTGCTGCCCCGGCCGTGCATGGTGGAGAGGCATGGCTGAAAAGGAAGGAATGACCCACTCCTGGGCCAAGACTTATCTAGGCCAGAGACAGGAAGAGGTGTGGCTAGGTAGGGGAAAGGTGTGGCCACATCGGATCCGAATGTGACCTCAGGGTCTGGGACCCTCCTAAGGTTACATAGGAGGCATCTGACCAGAGGTGGCCCAGGATGTGACCCTAGTGGGAGGGGAAGGTGACTGCTTCCAGGTCTGCCAGTTACGTAGGTAACAGATACTGGGCAGAAACTTAGCCAAGAGGGAGGGAGGTGTCCCTGTGCAGACCTTATAGTACACACCTAAATTCATAAAAGTGTATACACTGGCTATATAGCAACTCTACTTCCTTAAAGCTTTGTTTGTTTGTATACTACTTTTGGTGTCAGTACTTGGCCTTGAACTCTGGACTTGGTGCCCTTGCTCAGCTATTTCGCTTATGGTTAGTGCTCTACCACTTGAGCCACACTTCCACTTTCTCTTTAAAAGTAAAGATGATCAAAACAAGCAAATGGAGCCCAAAATGAAGCTGGGTACTGGTGGCTCATGCCTGTAATCCTAGCTTCTCAGGCGGCTGAGATCTGAAGATCACAGTTCAAAGCCAGCCCAAGCAGAAAAGTCCTGTAATACTCTTATCTTCAATTAACCACCAGAAACCAGAAGCAGAACTGTGTGGCTCAAAGTGGTAGAGTACTAGCCTTGAGCAAAAAGAGCTCAGGGATAATGCCCAGGCCCTGAGTTTAAGCCCTACAACCTACAAAATAAAAAAAAAAGGGGGGAAAAATGAAATGTTATTTTCCCCCAGAACAAATCTAGAAGAGCTAGACCAAAAGTGAATGCTGAAGGGGAGGGGCTTGCTAGGGTCCTGCACCATGTCTGCCTGTTTCTTTCCTGACTGGCCCCTTGTCCTTTCAAGAAAGATGAGAAACTAGGGAGAGCAGAGAAAGGAGATTAGGTGACCTGATGCCGAGAAAATACAGCATTTTAGATCATCTACAGTCATTCACCAGGTACAGACATGAGTGTTAGGTTTAAATAGAAGTCAGGGCATTCAGTGACTGAACTACAAACCCCTGGCCCAACACCATCCCATCCCCAAACAGCTACTAAGTGTAACCTTCTTGTGAAAAGGAAGCTCAGAATCCTATCTCCAAAGAGACATCTGGACATTCAGGGAGGAAATGTCATCTATTGTCCTGTAGGGGATGCCAGCAGAGGCTCGGAGAAAAGCAAGCTCTACACTAAACATGGAAAACACCTGGGAAGCCCATTTAACCAACAGGAGGAACAAGCAAAACTGTTCTCTGAGTAATCCCAGTCCACTGTGTAAGAAGATGCCTCTGCGGCCCTATTCTCCATCACTGTTGTCATTTCCTTCTGAGCACATGCTACAGATGTTTCTTTGTGGTTTGTGGGTTGCCTGTCCCCTCCTTTAGAGGCAGCTGGCCCACTAAGGCAAGCTCAGGTCTAGACATAGCAGGGCTCAGGTGTCTGTCATATTAATCTTTAAAAACCTAGACTAGGAGGCGTTGGGAAGGTGGCTCAGTGGTAGAGCGCTTGCCTTGCATGCATGAGGCCCTGAGTTTGATTCCTCAGCACCACATAAGCAGAAAAAGCCGGAAGTGGGGCTGAGGCTCAAGTGGTAGAGTGCTAGTCTACAGTTGAAGAGCTGAGGGACAGCTCCCAGGCCCCACGACCGACCCAAAACAAAACAAAAAAAAACCTTGACTAGGAGCAGAAAGGGGTGTATAGCTCAGTGGTAAAGTGTGTTTGATCCCTAGCTCTATGAAAAGAAATACATAAAATAGCTTTAGAGGAGTTGAGAAAAATCGGCAAATGCTTGAGCTATGAAGTCAGGGTGCATGGGGCATGGCAAACTTGGAAGAGTGGAATGGAAGGCACTTGCTCTCCTTTCCTACAAACCAGGTCAACACAGACCGCAAGCAGGATAGTGGCCTGACTTCTGTTCTTTCTGGATTGTGGCCCTTTGCACCCTTAGGGACCAGGACTCTAATCCAGGCTTCTACCCTCCTTGCTACAGGTGGAGACCGTAGGTTCCCAAGGTGATCTAACCATATCCCAATCACCTAAAGAATGTCACACACACACACACACACACACACACACACACACACACACACACACAATTTCTGAACACACTGTTTTCTCTTTTCTTTCTTTCTTTTCTTTTTTTTTTTTTTTTTTTTTGGTCAGTCTTGGGGCTTGAACTCTGGGCTTGGGCACTGTCCCTCAGCTCTTCAGCTCAAGGTGAGTGCTCTACTACTTAAGCTAAAGTGCCACTTCCAGTTTTCTTGTAATGTATTGGAAATAAGCGTCTCACACACTTTCCTGCCTGGGCTGGCTTTGAACTGTGATTCTCAGATCTCAGCCTCCTGAGTAGCTAGGATTACAGGTGTGAGTCACTGGCACCCGGCCTGTTTTCTCACCTAATTTACTAATGTGGGTCCCCCCAAAAACATGAACTCTAGTTCTGACTCTGCCACACACTTAGGAAAGATACTTAACATCTCTGTGCTTTGATTACCCATAAAATGGCAAGAAAAAAAACACCCTAGCAGCCTCTTAGGCTTATGGTGGGGATCAAAGTTAACAATTATATGTAAAGCTCTTGACCCAATGCCCAGCCTGGAATAAATACTGAATAAATGTATCTATTATTGTAGTTATTATCTCATTACTGCTTAGCGGCTGACTAGGGGAACATCCAGGCCTCCTGATCCAGGATCCGGTGTTCTTTCCAACACGTCATTCTACGTGAACACAGCCTGCCCCCTGAGGCCAGAGTCTGCTCAGCAAAGCCAGAGTATGGTTGCTGGCCCTGAGACCCTTTAATAAAACTGTAAGGAGCAGAGGCCTGCACTGGAGAACAATTAGCAGGTCTGATCTCATGGGAACAGAGAGATGGAGAACAAGGGGTTCAACAGTTCTGCTTTTAGGTCCTTTGGGGAACCATCTGGCCAGCCCTGTTAGCAATTCACTGTGGAAATAACTGAGAACCAAAAATAGAAGTTCTTGAGAGGAGCATAATCCTCTGGGCTTTACAAAACAGCTGCAGGAGTGTCACATCATCAGTCGCCAGGGGGTGCTGTTGCCCCAGGTAGCCAGTGGCTGGTGGCCTGAAACAAATACTGTTTTCAGGAAAATCTTAACAGTCTTCAGCAGCCTCCCTCTCCAGCTTGCCCAAGTGTGCTCCCTGTGACGGATCACCAGCTCCTGAACTTACTGTTCTCCTCTCTGGGGGCCTTTAAGAGCAAGACAGGCCCCCAATCTCCTCCTCTTTCTCCTCCTTCTTCTTTTTGCCAGTCCCTGGGCTTGAACTCAGGGCCTGGGCACTATCCCTGAGCTTCTTTTTCTCAAGGCTAGCACTCTAACCACTCAAGCCAGAATCACTTCCAGCTTTTTCTGTTTAAGTAGTACTGAGGAATTGAACCCAGGGCTTCATGCATGCTAGGCAAGCACTCTACCACTAAGCCACATTCCCAGCCCAACCACCCTTCTTTTAACCCAGCACTGGGACTGGGTTTAAAAAAGTATATAAACTGGGGTATCATTAATATATTGTGAAAAGTAATAAAGAACAAAATCTCAACAAATTGACATCATCCATCTTGTTAACTGCAGAATTTTATGAATATAGCACAATAAATATTTCTTGCATGCCAATTAAACTATGTATTTTTTTTAAAAAGCAGAAGAAAAGAAAGTCTTTCTTCAAAAGATCTAAAGAAGCCAGGCCCCAGTACCTCACTCCTGTAATCCCTAGTTACTTAGGAGACTGACAGATGAGAATTTCTCTTATCTCCAATTAAGGACCAAAAAGTTGGAAGTGGAGGTTTGACTCAAGGAGTAGAGTGCCAGGACTGAACAAAAAAACTAAGGGACAGTTCCCCAGCTCTGAGTTTAAGCCCTAATTCCAGCACACAAACACAGAGAGAGAGAGAGAGAGAGAGAGAGAGAGAGAGACAGAGACAGAGACAGAGACAGAGACAGAGACAGAGACAGAGACAGAGAGACAGAGAGACAGAGACAGAGAGAGACAGAGAGAGAGAGGAGGAAGAAGTAAAGGAGGAATGGAGGAAGAAGAGGAAGAAGAGGTAGAAGAGGAAGAGGAGGAGGAGGAAGTAGGGTTTTTCCCCTCCAAAGGTCCTAAAGATTCTTTGCCTAAGAACTTAGAATTCACTACTGGTCAACAAACTGCATCTTTGTGCCAAGGGTCCTGGGCTGGAGCTCCACATAACACTGTCTAAATGATCTTCACAGACCATGAGACGAAATGGAAAAGGCACAGATGAAGGTGAGACCTTCATTGGAACCCTGCTCATGTACTTTCAATTGTCAGATGTGGGTCTTCCCTGGTAAGTCACTTATTCTCCCTGAGAGAATAAGCGGTCCTGCATAAAACGTTAGTGCCTCCTTGAAATCACCCAAAGCCAGCACAAGGCCCGTGCCACTCTTGCGCTCACCATCACCAAAGTGGCTGTGCTAACACCAGGTGAGTGGGAAGCGGAGGCGGAGGGCAGGGTCCAGAGAGTACCAGCGTGTGCTGCTGAGTAGAGTCAACCCCAGATGAGAAGATGCCGCTCAACATTCCAGAAGATGGGGGTCAGAGGCGGGCAGAAGCCTCCCTCATGAATAGGAAAAGAAAGACAGCAACTTGGTTGAGCACACCAGCTCCAAAAGAACCACACCTACCACACACCTATTTGGGGTTGAGCTTCCTGATTCCTCAGGCTCCCATTCTGCCTCCAAACCCTTGGATCTCAGTTGCCATCTCTGCCCTTCCTCCAGGGGTACTTGAGCCCTAGTCTGCAACCCACTCTGCTTCACCTTTGAGCTACACTCCCTCACCCGCAACTTACAGCTCTTGCTCCATAGACTTCCACCCCTCCCATTACCTGCACTGGGAATGGCCTAGGGGAACTGAGGGAGGCTGGCAAGAACTAGGTCTTGTTGGGGAGCATGGAGGGCTGAGAATCAAGGAACTGACAGCCTGCATAGAGACCCAAACCATCACGGGATGCGGACAAACTCAGCACAGTGGCACAGCAGGCACACCCAATACTAGACCCCTGGCTGCAAGGATTATTCTTCTCCTGTTGGCAATTGTTCATGTCCTTCTGACCACTCAGTTAAGACACTGGACAGAGCGAGACAGTCAGAAGAGACTCTTCGTGACCCCATAGGAAGGAGACAAGAGTGCCAACCCAGGCTGGCAGGGCTAAATGGTTTGTACAGATAAGAAAGCTACTTCATCCTGGGGGTTCTCCCCCCTCCCCCACCTCGCCTTTGGGATTCAGGGCAGGTGGTCTCCAGAGAGCAGGAAGGCACGGAGAGGCAGCTCAGATGGTTCCCTGAGCAGCCAAGATCAGGGAGTGACCGGTGAGGCATCCCCAGGCCGTTCATGCTGGTTTCCATTTGCTGTGGTAGTTGCCAGGGGAACTACTTACTATTTTTATACATTCTCCAGATGATGAGGCTATGGAAACACTGGGGCAAAGGTTGGTCCAGGAAGGCTCCTGGAAGCAATGCCCACACCGGCTCTGCCAGAGACCGTGGTGGAACAGGGGCAGGAGAGAAAAGGAAGGGAGTATGTGCGTGTGTGTGTGTGTGTGTGTGTGTGTGTGTGTGTGTGTGTGTGTGTGTGTGTGTGTGAAAGGTGAAGGACCAGTGAACGATCTATTCACCATTCATTCATTCATCCACTCACTCATGGTGGGTTCATTTTTCCTTCCATTCATGTGGTCATACATCAGAGAGGCTGGGCATTGTGTGAGGTGGTGGGCGTATGGCTGAGAACAGGGAGCTGCATCTCAGCCAGTGAGGAGGCGGGCAAAATAAAAATAGAGCTGCAGCAAGCAGGGTCTGCGCCACCATAGGTGTGGGTCCAGAGGAGGAGTTGCAGGTAATGTGGGCAAGAGCAAAAACATTCCAAGCAGAGAGAGTCATGTGTATGGACCAAAGGGAGATGCAAAAGATGGTACCTTCTAGAACAGTCACTTAATCTATGGAGCATAGGCACCACTCTGAGAGAAATGAGAACAGAGTAGAGAGCAGACCAGCAGGAGAGCCTGAGACAAGCTGCCATCCCCTCCCCCACCCGGGGCCGCTGGCACCAGCCCCAGCTGCTATTAGGCCTCAGGCAGCAAGACTGCAGCCCACACCATTCCTGGGGAGAGAAGAGGGACAGGTTTTCCCACTGTCCTCCGGGAGAATCCAAAGGGTGTCTGGGAAGCTGAAGAGCCTGAGGCTGCAGAAGGATGCCTTCCACTCATCAGGAGAGCTGGGCTAGGGCGCGCAGGTCAGGTGTCCAGGCAAGAGGGTGCCTGGGAACTGCACACCCAGCTTGCTCTATAACCCAGCCTCTTCCTTTTTATTTTATTTTTTTGTCAGTTGTGGGGCTTGAACTCTGGGCCTGGGCACTGTCCCTGAGCTCTTCAGCTCCAGACAAGCGCTCTACCACTTGAGCCCCAGCGCCACTTCTGGTTTTTTGGTGGTTAATTGGAGATAAGAGTCTCACGGACGTTCCTGCCTGGGCTGGCTTTGAACCGCAATCCTCAGATCTCAGCCTCCTGAGAAGCTAGGATGACGGGCGTGAGCCATCAGTGCCCGGTGCCAGCCTATTCCTTTATAGTCGAAACTACTCTGCTTAACCCTTGAGCTATGTCTCCCCACCCTCCTCATAACTTATGCTTCCTCCCTTCCATATTCCCAGAACTCACCACACCTCAGCCTGCAGAAACCCCACATCCCCAAATCACCCTCAAGGGGAGCTGTCCTGTTGGAAGCATAAGCAGGGCCTCAGGAGACAGAGGGAGGTTGGCAAGAACTAAGGCTTGTGCCATGCTAGGGGGCAGGGAGGACCAACAGGAAGCCTGAGATGCCTATCTGCCCAGAATATAGGGCTGCAATGGAGCAGAATGGGAAGGAATTGAGCACCTGCCCAGAATCACGAATCTCTTCAGCACAGGTTGCACCTAATCCTGGCACCAGCCCAATGGAATGGGTAGGTTAGCTCTCACAGGACAGTCTGAATCTAAAACCTGTCTCTGAGCCCAAGACAATGTAATTACCATTTGCACACCGACTACAAGCCAGCAACCAGCCTGAACACTGCAGACTTGAAAATGACAAGGTAGAGTCTCTTGTGAGATAATGAAGGAGAGGATCATGTAATTTCCCAAAGTGGCTCCATATCCTGAATAGGACTTTAGGTTCCTGTGCTGCTCAGCCACCCTGATGCAAGAAGTTGCTCCTGGCAAGAAATAGGGCTCCCAGCCAGCAGCCAGCATCACCTGCCAGCAAGAGAGGGAGGCTTCGTCATTCCAGCTGAGGCCCCAGACATCAGAGACACACATCATCCTCACTGCACCCTCTGAGTTACTGGGGCATAGAATCTCTGAGTGCAATGAATGCATACTGCTAACCACTGGAAGCAATTGGTTACATAGTATAACTGGAATTAGAAGTCTGTGACATGCTACACACAGGTAAAAATGTTATTACTAACTTGAATTTGGCACGGTGGGATTATGTGGGTATCTGAGGAAATAAACTTGTGTTTTAACCTGGGTTCTCTTTCAGAGCAGAAAGTAGGACGGGGGCTTGAGTGCAGGTATCTTCCTTGTGACCTGACCCATGACACCAGGACTGAGAAACATGAAAACAGGCAGAGCTGATACCATGTGAGCAATTGAGCTTGCTGTAGTTCAGATCTAGAATGTCCCCTCAAAGCCCACATGTTAGAGGCTTGGTCTCCAGGGTGGTCCTACTGAGAAGTGGTGGAGCCTTTAAGAGGTGGGACCTAGCGGAAGGAAGTTAGGTCATTGGGAGTGTGCTCATTAGACCCCAAATCCTTCCTGTCTCTCTATCTTGAAATAAACATCTTTGCTCTACCACAAACTTCCTACCATGATGCTCTGCTTCACCACAAGCTCAAAGGTAACAAAGCCAACCAGTCAGGGTTGGAGATGTGTGAAACCATGAACCAAAACAAATCTTTCCTCCTTTCAAGTTGATCATCTCAGGTATTTTATCCTAGTGGCAGAAAGCTGATGGACACAAGGCTCAATATCACCTAAGCCTCTCTAAGAAGGTCTCTTGGACTATGAGAAGGATTAGTCTTTCCAGGTCCCATTAGGTGAGGATTGCCCCGAAGGAGGCTAACTCCTTGTGTCTGTCAGTTTGCAAATACTTCAGAATGGTTTGAGCAGTTCTGCTTGGCTGAAGAGGCCAGGAAGAAAGCAGAATCAGGCACTGAGAAATTGTCTGGGCTCTCAGGCTGTGAAATGGAGCATAAAAGATGACTGACACAGCATGGTATTAAATACTGCTCCAGGGGAGAATTGCATTTGATGTCCTGGACAGAGCCAGCTGGGCCAAGCTGGACTTGGTTAGTCACTTTCTGCACTCATGTTGGGCAGTCTGCAGTGGTCTCTGCAGTAAAGCTGTGGGCTTCCAGGCCTGTGTGAGCCTGTACACTAAAAGCTACCATCCATCAGAGAGGCCTGCTATATTCCCTGCTCTGATCATCACAGCCTACAGCCAGGACACCCACTACCTTGCAGGGGATATGGGTTCTGGGTATGGATTTCTAGCTTTGACTTCTTAGGAGACTAAGCCAGCAGGGTAGGCTTTTTGTGAATGAGTTTTAAAAGCCTCCACAGGAAGTCAATGTAGAGGGTAGGCCTTGAGTTATTCAGACTCTTAGCTTTCCTCCTGGAAGCAGTGGAGGGGTTGAGAAAAACCCCAGAGAAGGGACATGAAGGTGAGAGGTGAAGGATTAGTCTGGGCCCAATGAGCTCTGTGTAATTCCTGCTTTTAGGGACCTGGATTGGTGATCAGATCCCCTTATTTTTTTTTTTGCGGGCCAGTCAGCTGCATTGATCACCTCAGTGGGACATTCAATAGTTACTGGCTTGTTTAAAAGGTTTTTCAAGGCTGCCAGGCCCCAGGGCCTTGCTTTCTCCTTTTATTCCTGTCAGGACAAAGGATCTAGCTCCAGTCACCTGCTCAGGGTTAGGTTCGGTGCTGCAGCCCCAATCCAGAGCACAAAGAAGGGCGGGAACTGACTGGAATTTCGGGGTGAAGAGAAACATGCTTTCCCTAAGAAAGGGCATATCTAGGGAGGCTGTCACTCAGGAAAGTGTTAGGGGGATTCAATTTGGGGCAGGAGTTACACCACTATCAACAACACGGCAACACACTATTGTAGACCAGCCACTAAGCTTCCCCTTAGACTCTGAAGCTGAACTTATATAGAGACTAGTAAAAAATCAGTTCTCTTTGCTCTCCCATAGTCTTCCCTTCCTCCTTCTCTCTCCTGTATCACAACTCCTTCCTTCATCCCAGGCTTAGGTGCCTACCATGCCAGCAGCCCTTCCACTGGGAGGGTGCTTGGATTCAGCTGCTGGTGGGGCTCAATCCTTCAGGTGGGTTCAGGGCCAATGGGCTTTTTGGAATGCAGGGTTTTAGTCCCAACACTAGCCAAGTCCCTGGCCACCTGGGAAGTTTGGTTGCCTTTAGTGTCAATATTGGGCCCATAAGACATGCCTGCTTGGGGCTGGGAAGGTGGCTCAGTGGTACAGCGCTTGCCTTGCATGCATGAGGCCCTGGGTTCGATTCCTCAGCACCATATAAACAGAAAAAGCTGGAAGTGGGACTGTGGCTCAAGTGGTAGAGTGCTAGTCTTGAGCTGAAGAACTGAGGAATGGTTCCCAGGCCCAGAGTTCAGGACCCATGACGGACAAACAAAACAAAACAAAACAAAAAAACCTTTCTATTTGGAAGGAAGGGGTGACAGGGTCCAAAAAGTAATGTACTTTTTACCTGACTGTAATCCCTCTGTACATCATCTTTATAAAAATAATTGTTTGGCATTTATAGCTGGGCAGGCATACAAAGGCTATAGGGAATTGAAAAACAGAGGTATACTGGCAGAGGTGCGCCTAGGCTGGGTATTAAAAGGAGAACATAGCTGGGCACTGGTGGCTCATGCCTGTAATCCTAGCTACTCAGGAGGCTAAGATCTGAGGATCATGGTTCAAAGCCAGCCGGGACAAGAAAAGCTCTGTGAGACTCTCCAATGAACCATCAGAAAACCAGAAGTGGAGCTGTGGCTCAAAGTGGTAGAGAACTAGCCTTGAGCAAAAGAGCTCAGGGATCATGCCCAGGCCCTGGGTTCAAGCCACATGACCAACAACAACAACCAAAGGATATGAGACTTGACAGCAAAAGAAACCTAAGCAAATGTGGGAGTCAGGTACACAGACAGCAGAGTTGGATCTTAGGAAATCTGTGCCAATGGTGCCCCTTCCTTTAGGAACCATATGTACAATGGGATATTTAGCACTCTGGCCTCTGAGTGTAGTAGCACCAGGCAGTTTGGAACACCAAAAATTAAAAATGTCTCTAGATATTGCCTAGAAGAAAAAATGCCCCCTTCCTCTGCCAACAGGGCTTTCCTTCTAGACTCTGACTTCAGTCTGGCATACAGTTGTGTTGCCATCCTTGGAATGACTGGGCTGGGCTCTGCCATGCTGGACCTCAAGCTTCTTACTGCTTCTAGCTGCCATGGGCTGCAGCCACTTCTAGGCTCTCACTCAGCTCCTTTCCCATCATCCACCCTTACAGCTGGTCCCACGCCATTCCGGCCAGCCCTGCCTCTTCACCGGCAGGGAGACAGGAAGCACAAGCCTACTTACCTACAAGGGGTGTCATCAGTCCCCAGGGAGTGGCACATACGGACAAATTCTCCCTTTGTAACAATAGGAAGTTTGTTTTTGTCTTTTATTATAAAGTAAACATGATCAGGGCAGGAAATCTGGCAAGCAGTGAAAAGCATAAAGAAAGATCATTCCCTATTCCATGGCCTAGCTGGCAATGGTGATATGCAGGATGCTTCCCACAGAGGCTACTGGGACCACCCTGGCTGCTGTGTGGGCAGAGACACGCTGGCAGCCAACACACTGGACCCAGCAAAATGAAAAGCAGTCACTCTTCTAGATTTAATGTCTGCTTTATTCACATCTGGGTGACCGAGAGGCTTTTTAAAGCCTATTTGGCAGGAGATTTATTGTCTGTGCCCCTGTCTTGCCCTTTCACGAGTCTCCCATTGCAGACAGATCATCAGAACTCGTCCTTTATGTCAAAATGGGGCTGGTCTTCAGGCTTGAAGTCCAGGTTGGGGCTGCCATCCTCATTGAGAATCCTCCGGGCGGTGTAGCCCACGATGGGGTATTTGGCTTTGTATACATTGGTAAAGACGTCATCCAAGGATTCCAGCTCCTTGGCCGAGAGCCCCGTCTGGGGGAAGAAAGGCCCAAGAAACAAGGGGTGAAGATGAATGAATATGTTTGGCACTGGCCTTTCTCCATCCCTGCCTTACCGTCTCCACACTCTGAATGCAAGCAAAGAAAAAGGTTATCCTAATAAGGCAAATCATGGGCAGCACACTTCTTTTTTTTTTTTTTTTTTTTTTGGGTCAAGTCGTGGGGCCTGAACTCTGGGCCTGGGCGCTGTCCCTCAGCTCTTCAGCTCTACCACTTGAGCTACAGCGCCACTTCTGGCTTTTTTCTTTTTTTGCATATGTGGTGATGGGGAATCGAACCCAGGGCCTCAGGCATGCAAGGCAAGCGCTCTACCACTGAGCCATCCTCCCAGCCCCTGGACAGCACACTTCTAAAGAGAGAACCCTGTGTGTGCTGGTGGGGATGACATGGGGAGAGCAATGGTTTCATTTGTTTCCTGCCTGACTGGTGCAGAAACTGAAGTCTCCATGGAGAACAACCATTCTGGGGTGGGGTTGGGGTGCCCTTTGCTATCTGCACCTGTCTCCTCCTGCTTGATTCTTGCCACCCTCTGACTCCTACTGCATATTTACGTATACTTCCTGATATGCTTTAGATCTAGAATGTCCTTTTTGAAATTTCTTGTGCCAATACTGGGGGCTTGAACTCAGGGCCTAGGTGCTATCCCTGAGCTTTCGTGCTCAAGGCTGGAGTTCTACCACTTGAGCCATAGCTCCCCTTCTAGCTTTTCAGTGGTTAATTGGAGAGATGAGTCTCATGGACTTTCCTGCCTAGATTGCCCTTGAACCTTGATCCTCAGCTCCCAAACTCCTATGTAGTTAGGATTACAGGTGTGAGCTACCAGCACCCAGCTTAGAATGCCCCTTTTCTAAAGGCTCACGTGTTAAAAGTGACTAGAGATCTCCAGTGTAGCACTATTGGGAGTTGGTGGCATGTTTAAGAGGTAGAGCTGAGCAGAAGGTCCTTAGATACTGGTCATTAGGGTCATACATTCAAAGACAACTGGGGTACACTAGAGCCCTCTTTTCTTTTGCTTCCTGATCATGATGTAAACAGTTTTTCTCAGCCAAATACACCCATCATTGTCATCATTGATCATGAAACCTCCAAAATAGTAAGTGAAAATAAACCTTTCTGCTCTATCAGCTAATTATCTCAGATACTTCATTATTTTCTTCATTTCTTATTTCTATAATGTTGTGACTTAAGCGTTTATCCCACTGTCAATGTGATGAAGAGCACACATTGGGGGAATGCCAGGCTTGTTATGGAGATTACTTTTTATGCAATATTTTCTTCATATCAATATGAGCATAGCGGGAGATCCTGCATCTCCCCCGTTAGTCCACTGAGCGACCAAGAGTGGCCTGGGGAGTGGTGGGGGTAGACCATAAAAGGCTTAGGATCAAAGTGAAGACTACAGAGTTGGATCACAAGTTCACAGGAGGTTGGGTTTGACTCGCCGTGGAACGTTTCTGAGTAGGCCTAAAACAGGACAATCTATTGGACTGGGGGGCATGCAAGTTAATTAAGAAGCTTTGTTATTGCTTAGAAGTTAAAAAACAAACCAAGAAACAAAAGGCCACAGCTGAGGGCATGGGGCATTTTGACCAAAGGTCATAATCTGGCTCACGGTATCATGGGTGAGGTCTGAAGGATCCAGAGACATTTTGGCCACCCCTCTGGTGGAGTCCTTCCCAGTCAAGGCATTGTAGGGGGCTCCTCGTCCATAAAACTCTGCAGTAGGGAAGAAGGAAGAGTGTGCACACAGAGTGTGTACATGACCCCAGGCCCCACCCAATCCCAAAAGAAACTCCAAGCCTGAACACACACACACACACACACACACACACACACGCACACACGCACACACGTACGCACAGGCACGCACGCACGCACGCACGCACATGCACGCACAACATAATGAAGATATTGCCCAGTCACCAGCTTGACATCCTCGAATTCAAATATAGAATAAGTCACATGCAGGTTGAACTATAGATTTTAGAAAGAAGAGAACAAAAACAGTCCCTTTAAAAATTAAATGCAAACAAATATGTCTGGCTAAATAATGATGAAAACCAAGTCTATTTTCACACAACAGTGTTTGTGAATCAAACAAAAGGTGATCCATTCAATACTACCTGCATCATAAGTTCAGGAGTTAGTGGCTCATGCCTTTAAATCCTAGCTACTCAGGCACGAAAGCCAGTGAGACTCTTACCTCCAATCAACCACCAGAAAACTGGAAGTGGCACTATGGCTCAAAGTGGTAGAGCGTTAGCCTTGAGAAAAGAGCTCAGGGACAGCGCCCAGACCCAGAGTTCAAGCCCCACTACTGGACAAAACACAAAAAACCTACAGGTATATATCATGTGTAGTTAAATCAGAGAAATTATTTAATGGCATTAAAATATTCTATAATGCTCTATGATGTCAGCTAATTGCTAAGGAACACTGTTTCATTGCTCAACTAGAGGAATCATCAAGTTCAAGCTGAACTTTAAAGCCATGGGAGGCTTTTGAGTAGAAGCAAGATTAGCATTAATAGGAAAAAAAATATTCTGTTGAAATAAAACATTGACAAAAATGAAGCTAATCTTGTCATTTAAAATGGAAGAAAAGGGGGCTGGGACTGTGGCTTAGTGATTGCTTGCCTAGCATGCATGAAGCCCTAGGTTCAATTCCTCAGTACCACATAAACAGAAAAAGCCAAAAGTAATGCTCTGGCTCAAGTGGGAGAGTGGTAGCCTTGAGCAAAAGAAGCTCAGGGACAGTGTCCAGGCCCTGAGTTCAAGCCCCAGGACTGGCAAAAAAAAAAAAAAAAAAAAGGAAGAAAAGGGACCTTTTCTGGCTTCAGAGTTTGGCAGCAATGAAGATTCAAAATGCCAAGCTACTTACCTCTTCCGGAAGTGACATCAAACACCACTCCCTTTACTGCCAAGTAGATGGGCTGATCATCCTAAAAAGCAGGAGAGAAACGGTGAAGAGGAGTTGAAGGGCACACTCACCCAGTCTTTCCATCATGGGCTGTGCAAACACAGGAGGATCAAAGCCTGGTTCTCCTCAGCTTGCCACGCCCACTGATGAAAGCTTAAAACCTCATGAAATGTCATAACATGAATACAGCAATCATTTATATTGATTGACTGATTGCTGGTGCTGGGACTTAAACCCAGGGCCTGGGCACTGTCCCTGAGCTTTTGTGCCTGAGGCACTTTGAGCCACAACTACATTTCTGGCTCTCTGATTAATGGAGATAGGAGTCTTATGCACTTTGATGCCTGAGCTGGCTTTGAACTGCAATCCTCAGATCTCAGCCTCCTGAGTAGCTAGAATTGCAGGCATGAAAGCACTGGGAAATCCTTTACTTTTAATCAACCAAGAGCTGAAACCACTTTATGCAGATAAAACTTCAGAAGTACATTAAACAATGATTCAATTCAGTCCAGATTTCCTCATCATCAATGGAGATACATACTGTGAAGGCAAGGTAAGTGTTCTCTTTTACATGTTTTTGGTTTTTTTGTTTTGTTTTGTTTTTTGGCCGTGGGGCCTGAACTCTGGGCCTAGGCACCATCCCTCAGCTCTTCAGCTCAGGGCTAGCACTCTACCACTTGAGCCACAGAGCCACTTCCAGCTTTTTCTGCTTATGTGGTGCTGAGGAATCGAACCCAGGGCCTCATGCATGCAAGGCAAGCACTCTATCACTGATCCACCTCCCCAGCCCCTCTTTTACATGTTGATATTATAGGTAACATTTTTTTCACCTAATATTTCTACATATTGGAAAGATGGCTGTCTCTCAAATAGCTACACAGGACCTCTTAACAGTGATACAGTACATCTGCTGTGTAGCTGGTCTTCTATGTTGAATATTTGGGTGCTTCCTCTCTTTGGAACTATAAATGGTAGAATTATACCTCCTAAAAAAATTGTTTTGGATGAAATGTTTCCCTGAGGCCTATTCCAATACATGGAATTTCTGGGCCGAAGTATATAAATAACTTAATCATATTTAAAACCTTCCAAAAACATTAAATTCTGTCCAGTGCCAGAAAAATGCAAGTCCTGCTGTGTGCCCACAGTTTGACTAGCAGTTATGCTTCATTTCTGCTATAGTAGTGGGTATGCAATGTTACTTTAGAAACACCACCACCATCACAAAACAGATGATATGGGTTTACTAACTTCCATCCAGGTGGGTTTTTAGGACACTTGGCACAGCGCTGGGACATCATGGAAGGGGGGATCATGGGTGTGTGTGTGTGGGGGGGGGTGTTGTTAAAGTTCTGAGTTTTCGGAACTTTTCAGATCACCAGGAAAAAGAAGCGGGGCGTGGGGATTGTAGGCAAGGCGGGGACCGGCCTGCACGCCTGGCACCGGCCTTGGCCTGCAAAGAAGGCCTAGCTCAGACCCGGGCCGGCGCCGAGCCGGGGTTCCGCGGGGCACGAGGCCCCGGCCCGGGCCAGCTCGGACGCTTCCCGGGGTCCCACGTCGCGATCCCCGGCCCCAGGCCCGCGCCGCGCCCGCCTACCTCCTCCCCGCCATAGCGAGCCAACTCCTCCTCGGTGAAGAGCCGCACCGGGGGTCCCCGCTCGGCCGGACGCGGCTCCGGCCCGGCCCCGGCTGTCAGCGCCACAACCAGGCCCAGCGCTGCCAGCGGCCACAGCGGCCACCCCGGCGCGGGGCCCGCCATGGAGAGCGCGCAGGGCCCGCAGCGCAAAGCCAGGGCGCGTTCCCGACCCCGCCACCAGGGCCGCCCCGAGGGCGGGGACACCCATCCCCGCCTCCGCCCCTCCCCCGGCGGTGCCCCGCACAGGCCCCGCCGCCCCGCGCCCACTGGCTAGAACGTCGGAGGTAGGACCTAAGCCTGGCTCGCGACCTCAAGCCACCAACTGAAAGTTGGCAAAGAACGACAGATGTCATGGTAGTCCTTCCGTCGACGTGTGAATGGTGTAGCTGTGCGTTTCACACTATTTTAAATGCAGGTCCTAACTTTGAATTCAATTCTCTCTCCTCCCTCCCCCCTGCCCCTCCCCCCACCCCTTCCCACCCCCCACCCCCACCCGCGCTTGTATTTAAACGTTTAGTCCTCAAGGATATTTTCCCCCCAAAGGGTAAGGCAAAGGACAGTGTGCCTTGAAAGAACTCTAATAGCTAACATTTGTGCAAAATCTAAGGTCACTGACTATTCGGAAAATATTGTTTGGAGAAATTCCATGTACCAGGTCTCTGGAAACAAAGCTGAACAAGACAGACCCAGGCCCACACTAGAGTCTACATTCTATTGGGAGACAGATTCAAAGAAAAATACGTAAATAGTACGTTAGATAGGGATGCATACTAAAGAGAAAAAGAAAGGCAAGGTGCAAATTAAAAGGAGGCTTGCTATTTTAAACAGGAGGACCTGAAGACTTATTGAGAAGGTAATATTTGTATACAAGTCTGCAGCAGGTGAGAGAGGGAGGCTGGGGGGAAGAGCCTTAGGAGAAGAGGTCAGGCCAGTCAAGGGGTAAGAGGGTAAGGGGGCAGGGAGGGAATAGTTTTCTTGTGGCCCCACAGTTTATTTTATTCTCTTGAGACTTTAACTTTGACTGGAAGTGAATGGAACAGAGTTAAAATATTAACCAAGTATCTTGGGGTATTGTCTGTAAAGGAAGCAGGAAAGCTATTGCAATAATCCAAGCAGGAGAGGATGGTGGCTTGGACCAGGCTGGTAGACACAGGTGGTGAGAAGTGGGTAGATTGTAGGTATGTGTGAAGATGTGACTGACTGGATCTGTTGATCAAGGAGACATACGGAGATGAGGGACAGAGAGGAGTCACAGATGACTCCAAGACTTTTAGCCGGAGCCATTCAAAAGAAGATATTGCCATTTGTTGAGCTATGAGAGAGATGGTAGGAGGCACAGGTTTTGGAGGGAGAGATCAAGGAGGACTTACTTAGCTTTATATACATACTGGACATCTAACAGGAATTGGAAGACGGTTCCAATATGGACATATAAATTTTGGACTCATGGATGCATATGCTAGCTTTAAAATCACAGACATGGCAGGCTACCAGGGAAGGGCATGGGGGTAGAGAGGAGGTGAGGATAAAACGCAGAGTTCTTTGGGAGAACTAGCAAAGGAGACCCCCACAAGGACTTACTATGCCTGGCTCTGATTCCAGCACCTTTATATGAATTAAATAACTTAGTCCTTGTTATGTCTCTGTGATATTAAAAAACAAATAAACTAGAAGTGGAGATATGGTTTGAATAGTAGAGTGCAAGCCTTGAGCAAAAAAGACCAATCAAGAGTGCAAGTCACTGAGGCCCTGAGTTCAAGTCTAGGTTCTCTCTCTCTCACGCGCGTGCGCGCGCACACACACACACAGTAACTAGTTTCATGAAAACCTCTCTCCTTCTCTCTCTCTCTGCATGAGTCTTTCTTTGATCATTGTCAGATAAATAAGTCCCCTCATCCACACTTGTTCTATCTCTTCTTAACATGTACTTGTTTTATTTTTTTACCACTATGTGAAAACATTTTGATTATTTAATCAGCAGTTATTTGAACAACTAGTAATGACCAGAGGCTGTCAGAGGCACTGGGTTACAGCAGAGAACAAACCACATAAGAACTCTACCTTCATGCAGTTCCATTAGTGGAGGGAGACTGAAAATAAATGACTTGATTAGAAGTGGTGTGTGCTAGGGAGGAAATAAAGCAGAAAAGGGAAAAAAGCAATGGAACTCTTTGCTTTAGGAGGGTGTGGGGAGGAGACATCAAAGATAAGTTGACATTTAGAGAGGGACCCAAGGGAGGTGAGAAAGGACTGAGTCACATGATGTCTAGAAGGAGAGCATTCAAGGCACAGAGAGCCACTCATGCAAAGGGGCCTGGAGTGTGTTCAGCATTTTAGAGCTGAAAGAGTGGGTGGTATTGAGTGCCAGGAGAAGTGGGGACTGGAGGAGAGTCCCTATAGGATCTTGGGAATTTGCGATTTAGAGGAGCTTGAGGAGTGATATGATCTGACTTTAACAGGCTCCCTGTGAAAGGGGAAAGTGACTAGGACAGCAAAGTTAGAAGTAGAACCTGCTGGGTGCTGGTGGCTCACTCCTAGCTACTCAGGAGGCTGAGATCTGAGGATCATGGTTTAAAGCCAGTCTGGGCATGAAAGTCTGTGAGACTCTTATCTCTAATTAACCATCGGAAAACCAGAAGTGGTGCTGTGGCTCAAAGTGGTAGTGCACTAGCTTTGAGCTGAAGAGCTCAGGGGCAGTGCTCAGGCCCAGAGTTCAAGCCCCAGCTTGGAGTCTATGGAAAACAATGAATGGGAAATGCTAGCAGTTTATCACAATGGTGGTGACAGAGATGGTAAAAAGTGCTTACAGTCTGAATACAATTTTAAAGTACAGTCAACAGGATTAGCTGATTTGTATGTGTGGAAGACAGGGAGGAATTGAGATGATTCTGAGTTTGATCTAGAGCAAAAGGGAGAATGGAGTTCAGTTTAATGAAAGGAACTTCAGTGGAAGACTTGAGTAGGAAGATGGTTTCTTTTATCTTTGAATCTTACAACAACCACTAATACTAATTCACTACTCTCATATGTCAGATGGAGCCTAAGCAGGTGTGTGTGTGTGTGTGTGTGTGTGTGTGTGTGTGTGTGTGTGTGTGTGTGTGTGTGTGTGTGTGTGTGTGTGTGTATGCTGGTCCTGGGGCTTGAACTCGGGGCTTGGGCTTTTTGGTGGTTAATTGGAGACGAGTCTCATGGACTTTTCTGCCTAGGCTGGCTTTGAACCTCAATCCTCAATTCTCAGCCTCTTGAGTAGCTAGGGTTTACAAGTGTGAGCCACTGGTGCCCAGCAATATTTTACATCTGGTAACTCACTTAATCTTCCAGAGCTCTATGAATAAGTAGTAATGTTCCTGTGATTAAAATGAGGTAAGTAAGGGCCAGGGAGACTGAATAAATCTCCTAAGATAACAAAGTTAGTAAGTGGCAGAGCCAAGACTGGGAACCAGGCACCTGGCCTCAGGTTTCACATTTTCAGTACCTGTGCTTTGCTGCTATCAGATGAATGAACATCCAGCAGAGAACTAACACAGGCAAATGGGCATGGGGGCCTGGGTCTCTGGGGAGAGTTAGAGGCTGGACACAGTGCGTTCACATACACTTGGGAGATCGTATTGGTTTCCCAGGGCCACTGTATGTTAGGAATGGATGACTTGAAACCAAAGAAATGGATTCTGTCAAGATTCCGGAGGCTAGAAGTTCAAAATGAAGAAGTCCTAGGTTACTTTGAGACTCTATCTGCTCCATCTCTAAGCAGCCAATAGTGATCATTCTGAACAGTGGGAGGAAGAAGACAGAGTCCTAAGGCCACCCAGTCACAGGCCCAACACAATGCTCTGACACATTTAGCGCTGGAGGCCTCATCTATCGTTGCTCAGGCCATGTGTGTTGTCCAATATCTTTTGACAGGCCCTATGAAGCAAGATAAGGTTTGACAGTTGGGTCCAGGCAAAGAGTGGAGGGCTCCAAGTTCTGTAAGGTGTGTACATGAGAGGCAGAGCCAGATCAAGAATTTAGGGTTCCTGATTCCAAGTGTCTGCCTTAGAAAAAAAGGAAAGAATATAGACCCCAGAAGTCCATTCCTGGATGAAATACTCTTCCCTTGATCACCACTGTTCTATCCTTTTGGAAACAAGGAATCTCAGGAATAAAACTATTCCCCTTGCAGGATCGAGAGCATAACATGCATGTCAGTACTTTTTATTTATTTATTTTTGGGTCCGGTCGTGGGGCCTGAACTCTGGGCTTGGGCGCTGTCCCTCAGTTCTTCAGCTCAAGGCTAGCGCTCTACCACTTGAGCCACAGTGCCACTTCTGGCTTTTTTCTTTTTGCTTATGTGGTGCTGAGGAATCGAACCCAGGGCCTCAGGCATGCAAAGCAAGCGCTCTACCACTGAGCCAACTTCCCAGCCCCATGTCAGTACTTTTTAACAAAATGTTCTCCAGACATTTATTTTGATTATAAAGGGTAAGGCCAAACTTCCTCTTGTAGTTACAGATTAAGGCTCTACTACTCAGCTGACCCGACCCCCTTTTTCCACTTTGCATTCATTTTCCGTTCTTTCTCGCTTCAACAAAGAGAGGAAGTGAGAGGTGTAAAGGCGTCCAAAAAGAAGAGCAGCAGTTTCTCGGCCACAGAGAGCCAGAACTACATTTCCCAGCGTTCCTTTGGCGGTCCTGGCGGTAGCGGCAGACGCGGCGCATGCGCAAAGCGCCGCCACGCCTGGTCTTTCCCCCGACGCTGCTCGGAGCTTGTCCTGCTCAGTCAGAGCCGAGCCGGCAAATCCCCGCGCGGCGGCTGAGGCGCCGCGGCGCTCGCTCCTGGTGCTTCCCGGGCCGTAGCGGGCTCAGGTGCGCCTTAGCTCGGCTCAGTGCCATGATCCGGCAGGAACTCTCCACATCCTACCAGGAGGTAGGCGGGAGTGGGACAAGTCCCGTGAGGTGTAGGGCCGGGGTCCCGGGGCCGGGGTGGGCGGGCTGAGAGGGGCGGCCATCCCGGATGGGGGAGCGCGTCCGTCGAAGATCTCGGGGTGCCGAGGAGCGGCTGGGAAGAAGCGAGGGGGGGGGCGGCAGCGAGGGCGCCCTGGTGCGCTCGGTTGGCTGAGGGATGGAGCCGGGGTCCCGGGAGCCGCGACCCGTGGCCGGCAGGTGAATGATTGACGGCGCCCGGCGGGGTGGGCGGCGCGGCGCGGGCGCTTAGCAACGCGGGGAAGCGCGCTCCGCGCTGCGCCCGCCCCGCCGGGCCTCGCGGCGCCCGCCGGCTCCGCGGCCGCTTTGTTTTTTCTTTTTCTTTTTGCCCTCATGCCTTGGGGGCCTCTTCACTTGGAAAAGCGTCTCGGCCCCCGTCTCCTCCGCTCTCACCGCCTCGGTCGTCTGGGAACGATCGCTTTTCAGCTCTTTGTCCGTGAGCCGCCAGCTTTCCCTTCACTGTAGTCTTGCCCCCCCCCCCCCATCATCCTCTTGTTAGTAAAGCTGCACCTCCTTCCTCTCCCCTACCGCTTCTTCCCCTTCCTTCCCCGTTACCACCCCCTCCCCAAACATCCGTCCTGCTCGATAATTTCCCTCCACCGCACCCCCCCCTCCACTTCCCCGCCACAGTTTGTCTTCTTCACCAGGCCAGTTCCCCATCCTCCGTCTCGGCTCCTCGCACCCGACAGTGATACTATGTTTCCACCTCTCCCTGGGATCCTTGGGAATCTTAAAATTCTCCAGCTCTGCAGACCTGATGTTTAGCCCTCGTCTGCCCAGAACAGCCCAAACTTCCTCCAGCTTTGTCTCGCTCATCATCGTGGCGTCTCCTGTCACACTGGAAATTCATCCTTAAGTAACTGGGAGGGTCTGGTCATCGAGTGAGTGCTCGCCTAGCCAAGTGTGAGATGCTGAGTTCAGCATCCACAGAAAGTGGCTAGTTCAGAGCTGGGGTGAGCTTGTGACTGACTATTCAGGAAACAACAGGATAGCTGCAACTCTGCTTCTTAGGGAGCTTAGAGGTCCTGGCTTAATGGGACTATGTCTTATACACACGTAGCTTGCCGTATCTCTTCATCTAGTACAGTTCATGAAATGTTTATTAAAGTATTGCAGGGTTAAGGCCACAGGCCATATCAGTTGCTCCAAGGGGACATTCTTATAGTGGAAGGCACTGGAAGGTACCCCTCTTTTGCTTTCTTCAGAAGCTTGTTCTGCAGTGCCAAGAAGACTGCCCAGAGAGTGTCCGGTATCTTTCTGGCCTGGATCATTTCTAGAGTGAGTGCTCTGTGTTAGGTATCCTTCACGAGGGGAGATTTGAGTGTATTGAGAATTTGACCAGGACAGGTAAGGAAATGGCCTCAAGGCTGCTGGTAGTCTGGAAGGGAACTGGCTAGGAGAGGGTTACCACCTCCGTCAGGGGGAACCTGGATGGGACTCAGATCTAAGAACTTTGTTCTTCTCAGGACTAACATGCTTCTCTCTCCTTGGCCAGGAAGACCTTGCAGGCCCTCTTTGTGTTGCTCCCACCAGTGGTCTGTCTCTCAATGATGCCCAGTCCTCTTCCATTTGAATTTCTTCTCTTTTGTAATTAAGAGTCTAGGTTTTGTCTTATATTATTATATTGCTATTATTTTATTGGGATTTGAACTGAAGGTCTTGCACTTGGTGGCTTGATAGTACTGAGCCATATCCACAGCTCTACAGGAGCTTGTGTGTCTGTCTGTGTCTGTGTGTCTGTGTCTGTGTCTATCTGTCTGTCTCTGTCTGCATCTCCCTCTCTGTCTTGGGGCTTGAATTCAGTGCTTAGGCACTCTCCCTGATTTTTTTTTTTTTCCTCAAGGTTAGTACTTTACCAGTTGAGCCACAGCTCTACTTCTGGCTTTTTGTTGGTTAATTGGAGATATGATCTTACAGACTTTCCTGCCAGGCTGGCTTTGAACTGATTTTCACAACTCAGCCTCCTGAGTAGCTAGGATTATAGACGTGAGCCTCCATTGCCTAGCTTCTGTTTTTGTTTTAACTCTGAGTTTCCTGGGAGTCAGTTTTAGTTCAAATGCTTTGAAACCTTAAGCAATGACACTTAAGCCTAAATAAACACTTGAGAATCTTCCCTTTCTTCCTTCCCTTTCAATTCATTGATACCTCCTCCTCCAAACTGTGACCTCTTTTGCCCTCCTTTCTAGTCCTGTAGAGATTGTTGATTATCATTCTGTTCTTTCTGCATTTCTCAGTGGTATAACTTCCCCCATTTGACAGGTGAGAATATGGATGTAGTGAGGTTGAGGTTGCCTGGATACCCTTCCCACTTTGTTCTGCCATTTGCAGAATAAGTGGGAACAAGTGTGTAGACTTTACCAGAGTCCCCAAGAGTCTCTTGTCAACTTCACTCTTCCCTTTTCTCAGCAGATTCTAAGCCACAATTCCTCTTCCTTTAGGAAGTGGTTTAGACCATAAGCTTTGGAGCTAGACCAACTTGGAGTTGACTCAGCTTTGTCTTTTGCTGGCTCTGTGGCTATGGGAGGTGTAGTGGGTTGGATTATGTTTCCTAAAATGACATGTTGAAGTTTAACCCTCATACTGAGAAATAGGATTACATCAAATGTACTAAGTTCAGACAAGGTCATACTTCAGTATGACCCCTATCCAGCATGAATAGTGGCCCTAAAGAAGATGTCCATGCAGTGAAGGCACGGACACAGGAAGAATGCCTTGTGAAGATGAAGGCTGAGATCTGAAATCAGATCTATCTGTAAGAAAAGGATCTGCAAGGACTGCTGGCTGTTGTCTACCAGAACTCCATTGTCTTGATCTGTAGAATTGACCCAACATACACTACGTCATATTACTTTTATATATATGTGATATGTATATGTGATATATATACACACATATGTACACATACTTATACACACATGTGTATATTTTATGACAGTTGAGTAACAGCTTCTGTTTTTTTATTTTAGCTTAGAAAAGCAAACTTGGTGCAGCTGACCTACCTCTTTTGCTTCTCCTTTTAGCTGAGTGAGGAGTTGGAACAAGTGATTGAGAACTCAGATCAGGCAGACCAGGAGACAGACAAAGTCCAATGTCCAAGTGCTTTACCGGGTAAGTGGGTTTGGAGCTGGGGAGTGGGAGTGCTGGGAGGTGATAGACCAGGCCAATGTTGGTTGTAAGAGTGGAAGAGCCTCTTTCACTTTGCACCCTGTTGTGGGATCTCAAGTACTGACCCAATTCTAAAACTATACATATTTAATCAGTCACAGGACAGAGGCCGAAAGGCTGGGATTTGCTGTTTTTTTTTCTCCTGGTTTTGGAGCTTAAACTTGGCCTGGGCACCGTCCCTGAGCTTTTGTGCTCAAGGCTAGTGTTCTACCACTTGAGCCACAGCTCCACTTCTAGCTTTTTGTGGGTAATTAGAGAGTAAGAGTCTCATAGGCTTTGAACTGTGATCCTCAGCTCTCAGCCTCCTGAGTAGCTAGGATTACAGGTGTAAGCCACTGCTACTCAGCTAAAGGTTTACTCTTTTTGACACAGTCCCTAAGGTAAGGTCTTTGGAGACAATGGCAATGCTTTGGGTCTCTGTTCTTCCTCCTTCCTTGAGAAAATACTAGCAGGTTGGCCTCCGATGACCCAGGCAGTTACCACAACCCTTTGAGAGAAGATCTCATAGGCCTCAGCTTTCTGATATTAGGCCTCTCCAGCAGCAGCCTAGCTGGAAGAGCAAGGGCCTGTCAGGTGGCATCTTATAGAGGCTCAACCTTTCACTTATGACCTGTGGCTATGTTTGACACAATTGACTACTTCTAGTCACACATATTTCCTTAGCTTCCATGAAATACCACTTCTCAAGCCTGTTTTTAGACTCCTTTGCAATTACCCTCTTGGATATTAAATGTCTGCTCTAGGTTCCTTCTCTCTTTAGTGGGTGATCTCACCTAGGTCTATTCCCTTGCCCAGGTCATTACTTACGATTACTTACATTACTTACGGTCACATCTCTATCCCAGAGGTTTCCTGTGAACTCAGACATTAAGTATCCTATGTATTAGTTGCCTAGGTGATTGGCTCTGCATCCTAGGTGGCTGAGTAGCTAGGATTACAGATAGGAATCACTGGCCCTGAGTGTTTTATTCCTCTGCCTGAAATGAAATGTTCTTCGTTCACCTTGTATTAACAATTCTTCAGCTGTCAGCTGATTATTTTTTCTATAAAGCCTTCTCTGGCTTCCCACCTTCCAACACTGTCTGTAGTTAGGCACTCTCCTTTGCAGCTGTTGTTGGCAGAAAGATACTGTGTCTTCCTGTTTGTTTCTTCACTATGGTGGAGCCCCATGAGGTCAGACCTAGTCTGTTTTGTTCACCCTTCTTTATCCATTCAGTAAATAGGAATTATTAGGTGAATGAGTGGGTGAAGCATCAGTCCTGATCCAGTTTTTTGGGAGGATTGGAGGCGATGAGATTTTTTTCCTTTGATTACTGTGTTTATGGGAATAAAAATAAGACACGAAATTCTGTGATTCTACCTATTTCTAAGCCAGGGAAGACTAGAGAGGGATGGAAGATGGAAAGGCAATCTTTTCTACTGAGCCAGGCTTTTCCATATCCATTGCCATATTTGATTCTGGTAGCAGTTGTGTGAGATGATTGTTCTCTTTTCATAAGTAAGAGTTACAGACTCAGATAGGTTAAGCAGAGCGTGGTATGATCATGGTATAAACAGACTAAAACATGCTCTGCCTCCTTTTTTTTTTTGTGGGTCCGGTCGTGGGGCCTGAACTCTGGGCCTGGGCGCTGTCCTTCAGCTCTTCAGCTCAAGGATAGCGCTCTACCACTTGAATCACAGTGCCACTTCCAGCTTTTTTTTTTTTTTTCTGCTTATGTGGTGCTGAGGAATTGAACAGGACCTCATGCATGCAAGGCAAGCACTCTACCACCGAGCCACATTCCCAGCCCTGCCTCCAGTCTCTTTATAACCTACTTCTGGGCTTTTCTTTTAAATTGACGCATACTCACTGTACAAATTTATTAGGTACACTGCAATATTACAGTACGTGTATGCATTGCATAATGATCAAATCATAGTAGTTAGCATGTCACTTCATGCATTTGCCATTTTTTGTGCTGAGAGCATTTCTAGCAATTTTGAAATATGTAATATGTTATTGTTAACTATAATCACCTTAACTGTGCAATAAAACAGCAGAACTTACTCCTCCTTCTACTTGTATCTTTGTACCAACCTCTTTTCCCTTCTCTGGGAAACATGAAT
The DNA here is from genome assembly GCF_024711535.1 of Dipodomys merriami. Lineage (NCBI taxonomy): Eukaryota > Metazoa > Chordata > Mammalia > Rodentia > Heteromyidae > Dipodomys > Dipodomys merriami. Next base: position 5,403,311 of record NW_027204604.1, read on the forward strand.
TTACTCTGAGGTTAGTGTGTGTGTGTGTGTGTGTGTGTGTGTGTGTGTGTGTGTGTGTGTGTGTGTGTGTGTGTGTGTGTGTGTGTGTGTGTGTGTGTGTGTGTGTGTGTGTGTATTTATATAGTACTGGGATTTTAACTCAGGGTCTTCTGCCTATTAAGCAAGGTTTTTATCACTTGAGCCAGCCCTTTCTGCTGTAGCTTATTTTTCAGATCGGGTCTCATGTTTTTCCCTGGGACTGGTCTTGGATTGTGATACTCATATCATTGCCTCTCAAATAGTTATGATTACAGGTTTGTGCCACCACATCTTATACAAAATCAGCATTTTTGAGAGTCTATATATGAGGAAGATCATCTGGTGATTGTCTTATTTTACTTAATATAATGTCTTCCTGGCCCAACCCTATCACAAATGACAGGATTTCATCCTTTTTTGTGTGTGTGATTGAATAATATTATACGATGTATATTTTAAAATACTTTTAAAAATATTTATTTCTTGTTGGATATTTAGGTTGACTGAAATTTTGGCTGTTGTAAAGAATGTTGCAATAAACAAGAGAGTGCAGATAACTGTTTGACAGGCTATACATATTAATGGCTTAACTGGATCATATGGTAGTTCTAGTTTTAATTTTTTAAGGAACCACCTTCTGCTTCTCAGTATAATGGCTGTACTAATTTACATTCCTACCAACAGTGTTGTGAATGAATTTCACTTTCTTCACAGCTTGCTATGAATTCTTATTTCTTGTCTTTTTGACTGTAACCATTCTAACTGTGGTGAGCCATGCATTGTGGTTCTGATTTGCATTTTTCTGGTGGCCGATGCTGAGTACCTTTTTATTTGTCTGGTAGCCATTTGTAGGTTGTCCTTTTGAGACATATCTGTTTGACTCTTTTGCCTATTTTATACTCAGATTTTTTTTGCTATTGAAATGTTTGAGTTCTTCATATATTTTTGATAATAATGTCTTGTTGTGTGTATGGCTTGCAAATACTTTCTCCCCTTCTGTTGTTTTTCTCTCCATTGTCATTGTTTCCTTTCAACCCTTTAGATAGACTGTCTCCTTTCTAGCTACCTGAAAGTCAGTTCTCAAAATCTTGTTGGCTGGTCTCAGTGGTGGCTTGGGCCAAATTTGATACAGTTCTTTTTGGTTATTTCTTCCCTCTGAGTCTTCAATTAGAAAAAAAAAAAGGTAATGATGATAGCAGTCACCATGTTGAAGGTTGCCCTTTTTATATTATTATTAAGTAGTTATACAAAGGGGTTATAGTTCCATATTCAGGTATGTGAGTACAGTGCTTCTTGGTCAGTGTCACCCCTTCCTTTGTTCTCCCCTATTTTCCCCATCCTGTCTTTACCTACATTACTTAATTCTTTTTTACATAGTATAAATTGAAAATAATGACTGCATTTGCGCACCCTTCTTCCTTCCATCCCCATCCTCCCCTCCAAAACATGTTTTCACATCCTGCTATTCTTTTTGATAAACAGTATACTTTAGTTGTTCAAAAGAGTTATGCCTTTGGATTCCTCCCCTAAGTATACCATCCTTTAGTCAGTTGGTTTGTGTGTAAATGCATTGAGCCCTTTATATGTTATGCATAGTTGTATTTTAGATCTAACTTTCACATATGAGAGAAAACATGTGCTTTTTGTCTCTCTGAGCCTGGTTTACTTCACTTAACATGGTTTGTTCTCGGACCATCCATTCCCCTGCAAAAGACATAATACTCTTTGATAGATGAGTAAAATGCCAGTTCTGGGACTTGAACTCAGGGCCTGGGCCCTGTCCTTTAGCTTTTTCTACTCAAAGTTACTATTGTCCCACTTGAGACAGCTCCATTTCTGTGGACATGGGAGAAGAGAGAAGGAAGAAGGAAGCACCTTCCATTTAGAGGCTAGGCCAGCAGAAAGGAGGCTAACAAGAGACTGCAGGGCAGGTGGAGCTTATCTGTTTTACTGTTGATATACCTAGGTAGAGGGACCCAGAGACTGTGAGAGCAGCAAGACTGAATGGAGAGCAGCTGGGGTAGAATGAGCAAATTGGAGTGAGCCCAGAGGCAGATCATAGAAACAGGTGGAGGGAGAGCAGAAAGGATGGGGAGTGGAGGCAGATGGAGGAGAAGTAAGAGGCTTGGGAGCTGAAGGAGTTCAGTGGAGAATCTGGAGGTGGCAGGTCAGGACAGAGATGGTATGCTGAGCATCCTGCAGCAGAGTTAATTAAGTACCCAGATAAGTCAGGGTTTGTACCCAGCTTGACTTTTCTGGTGTAACTAATTCCATATCACAGTGTGCTAAGAGCTTTTGTCTGTTATTTTCATATCTGTCAAAAGGGTCCACAATCAGTTTGCCTTCTTTTCAAAGAGAGATATGACACCAGACTTGCTAACTGATAAGTGGTTTACTATATCAAAAATGTTAATTAAATTGAGGAAAAAGCTTGGCTAATCAGTTCTGACCAGCAGATCTCCATGGGAACAACTGTATATAATAGTTAAAATAGACCAAGATAAGCAAACAAAAATTGATAAATTTAATCTTATAAAAATTAAAGTCTTTGTACATTAAAGGACACTATCAAAATGACAAGACAGTTTGCAGAAAGGGAGAAAATGTTTGCAAACTATCTGTGAAAGGACTTGATGTTTAGAAAATATAAGGAGCTCTTACAACTCACTAATAAAAAAATTAAAAATGGACAAAGCATTTGTATAGACATTGCTCTTAAAGGAAATATAAAAGTGACCAGTAAACACTTTAGAAGATACTCAAGGCAATTAGTCATCAGGGAAATGGAAGTGTAAGCTGCAGTAAGATAGTAGCAGTTCACATGTACTAGGAAAGCTGTAATAAAACAGTGGACAGTGATGAGTTGGGGAGGATGCAGATATCAGAACTCCTGTGTAGGACTGGTGGGAGTTCAGAATGCTGGGAGTTCAGCTGCTGTGGAGAATAGCCTGGCAGTCTCTGTCAGTCAAAGAAACATCTGAGAAAAATTAGCTCATGCAGAGAAAAGGGTGAATTCAGCTGATAGTTCTGGAGGACGTGGTCCATAACCAGTTGTTCCAGTTGCTTTTGGGCCTGGGCTCAGGCCAGACCTCAAGGCAGGAGCATGTGGCAGAGATAGCCCATTTATCTGATGTTGAGGAAACAAAGAATGGGAGGAGGAAGGGCCTGGGGTCCTGTAGTCTTTCATAGGTGCACCTCCAGGGACCAGAAACTCTCCAACTAGATCCACCTCCTAAACTTTCCACCACCTTCTAATAGAGTCATGCTAGGGAGCAGGACTTCAACCCACTTAGGATCCAGATACGGTAGCCATCAATTCCACTCTTAGAATGGTATTCAAGAGAAATAAAAACATATATCCACATGAAAACACAACCATTTACAAACTTGTTTATGAATGTTTTCTGTGGCTAGTTAAGTGGTGTGACTTACCAGCTCAGATCTTTTATCATTATTAACAACTAGAATTTTAATATTTAGGTGGAAGGCCACTGTCTCATTGTCTCAGGTGGCCTTTCCTCTGCGTATATACATCCTGATGTCTCTTTCTCTTCTTTTGATGACACTAGTCCTATTGGGTCCGAGCCTCACCTCATGAGCTCACTTAATTAGCTTCTTCAAGGCCTGGTCTCTTAATAACAATCACATTGTGGGTTATGGGGCTTGAAATGGAAGGACACAGTTCAGACCATAACAGCATTCTGGTCTTGGGATGGTTTGTGAGATGGGGGCAGAGCTGTTGTAAGAATGACATTAGATGTGTTTAATCAGCTGCCATGTAAGCATACAATGCTGCTGTGTTGAGGCACAGTGAAGCCCTAAAGTTCAGTTATGAATGAGACTAGCTTGCCCTTGTCCTCATGGAGCTTGTAGTCTAGAAAGATGACAAAAACAAAACGAAACTCTAGGGTACTGCCATGGGATGAAGTAGGGGACACGTCGAGTGCCCTGGGGACCAGGAGGAAAGGCTCTAAAAAGTCCTCATTGGAAAGTCTTCCTTGGGAGCTGGTCTTTCTAAGTGAAACCTGAAGGATTTGTTAAGCATCAGCTGTGGGGATAGTGTCCAGACCAGGCATCCAGCTCCAAGGCTGGGCAGGACAGAGGAACAGGAAGCTCTGCTCCTTGGGTAGAACTGGGACTGGAGGGATGGGGAAGGGAGGAAGGCAGGCTGGGGTCAGCACACCTGTTGGATTGTAATCACCTACCCCTGTAGAGGGTAAACACCATAGACACTCTTCATCCCAGTGCCTGAAGAGTGGTGTGCAGTGAATGTCTCCAGGTTCCCTTTGCTATGATTGGGATGGAGTGGAAGGCCTGGTACATGGCGGGGGTTCGGGTAAGGCAGGTGAGGACCTGGAGGTTACTGACTGTCTTTGGCTACTCCCTGCCTCTGAGGCTCAGGTCACAGTCCGGTGTCTTGTTGCCAGGCCTGGACAGTGAGTCTGCCTCTAGCAGCATCCGCTTCAGCAAGGCCTGCCTGAAGAACGTCTTCTCTGTCCTGCTCATCTTCATCTACCTGCTGCTCATGGCTGTGGCTGTCTTCCTGGTCTACCAAACCATCACAGACTTCCGTGAAAAGCTCAAGCACCCTGTCATGTCCGTGTCTTACAAGGAGGTGGATCGCTATGATGCTCCAGGTAGAGCCTGCTGGGCCAGGTGTCAGGCCCAGCTCTGGGGCATCAGCTGGCATATCCTCCCAGAGCTGCCAGCACAGTGCTAGATGTTATAAGTGAGGTGGGGTCCAGGTATAGGCTCATACCTATACTTGTGGCCACCATCAGGCCTCAAAAGGTGTGGGGAGTTTAGAGGATTCTGGCAGCATTGGGGTGGGAAGGAGGGCTAGGAAGAAAGATGCACTGGAACTAGGCTTTGAAAATCATGAGGTGGGCAGTATTTGTGCTGAGAGGGGCAGGAGCAGTAAGCAGCAAGAGCAAGAACAGTGATTGGGGTAGGGAGACACTTCTGGAGAGAAAGAAGCCTGGATGCAGCCAGAGACCAGGTGAGGAAGTGTGAATCAAGCATAGTCTGGGATGGTGGTGGCACAGCCATTCAAAGGAAGTAGCAGCTCTCCAGGCCACCTTGTGTCCCTTCCTGCCCCATTTGTATGTCCAACCCCTGAGTGGCAAGTCATCTCTGACAGAGTGGACAGTACACCAGAATTAGGGGCTGGCATCCATGCTCTGGAAGGATAGGGTGAATGGAGAGCCCCTGGTCTGTGGCTCAAGCTCTGCCCATGGCCCAGGCTCTGCCCATGTGGTGACTGCCACCTTCTCTGTCATGTGGTGACTGTCACCTTCTCTGTACAAAGGCTTCCTCTAGTTACCCTCAAGATGGCCTGCTCATAGGTTAGAGTTAGAGTTGGGCCTCCCTCTGCCCAAGGCTCCCTGACAGTCTCCAGCATCACTAAGTGTGATGGTTCCAGCTCATCTGCTGGCCTTTCTCTCATTTGTCCTCTCTGTACATCTGCTCTGTCTCTGTGGGTGTCTTATACCCTGGTGGTCTGATGCTAGTGCTGCTTGCAGCACTTTAGCCTATGAGGTCAGAATGCTTCCTCATCCCAGGTGACTAGGCTGGCAGAGGCGAGGACTCAGGATATGACCCATATACTTGGAGTCCAGACAGAATAGGTACCGGAGACAGAATGAGTTCTAGGTAATTCCATACCTCAAAGACAACCCCACTCCCAACCCCCGCCAGCAGTTCTTCCAGTGGGTGATGAGCCTGGGGAGCATCCTTGGGCTCATTGCTCTAGGAGGTGTCAGAGTCCTTCTCTGTGGGCACAGGAGGCTATGTTCCAGCCAGATTGGGGCTTGCTGAGGGGCCACTGATGTCAATGAAACTGAAACTGCCTTCCAAGTCATTTTCCCTCCCTTCTTGGCAGTCAGTAAAGGTGTCTGGAATATAGATTATCAGGAGGTATGTGGTAGTTTCAGGTGTGGCAAGGACTGTGACTTCTGACATTTGCTTTTCTGTTTGTGTCCCAGGTATTGCCCTGTATCCTGGTCAGGCCCAGCTGATCAGCTGTAAGCACCATTACGAAGTCATTCCCCCTCTGACTAGCCCTGGCCAGCCCGGTGACATAAACTGCACCACTCAGAGGATCAACTACACACACCCCTTCTCCAATCAGACCACGGTAATGCTCGTCGTCTTCAGCTTGCGCTGGGCCCGTGTGCCCTGCTGGCTCTGTAACTCAAGTGCCCCTATTCTCTTCCTCATACTGTTGCCATGAATACTCAGTCCCTGGCCAGATGTCCACATGACTGCCTCACCTGCATCCAATAAGGTCAGTGAGGGCTTTATCCTCAGCTGACTGATGTCAGGGCTTGCTGAAGGTGGGATGAGCCCCTGTCCTTGGTGCAAACGGCAGAGCTGAGGGGTGGGGCTGTGTGATGTAGTGACTTGAGTCCCCTGTTTGACTGTGTTAGAATCAGGAGCAGGTGTTGTATAGTGGCTCTGTGCCTGAATTTAACGTCAGATAAAGGAGAGGGCTGGAGAAGGTTTTAAGTATCTAAGTGCAAAAAGATATTAAAAGTACAGTGAATAAATACAGATAAACTCAGGAACTGGAGATAGGTTCTTGGCTCTAGGCTAGGCCAGGCAAAATTAGCAAGGCCCCATCTCAAAAACAAGATGACAGGGCTAGGAAGGTGGCTCAGTGGTAGAGCGCTTGCATTGCATGCTTGAGGCCCTGGGTTCGATTCCTCAGCACAACATAAGCAAAAAGAAAAAAAGCCGGAAGTGGTGCTGTGGCTCAGGTGGTAGAGCGCTAGCCTTGAGCTGAAGAGCTGAGGGACAGCGCCGAGGCCCAGAGTTCAGGCCCCATGACCGGACCCCAAAAAACAACAACACAACAACAAAAAAACCAAGATGACAGTGGATGATGCATGCCTTTAATCTCAATTACTCAGGAGGACCAACCAAGATTCAACACCTTCCCAGGCAAAAGTACAAGACTATGAAAGGCAAACAATGCAAAAGGACTGGAGATGTGGCTCAAGTGGTAGATTGCTTGCTGCTAGGCAAGTGTGGAACTCTGGGGTTAGTCCCCAGTACTGCTGAAAAAAAAGGTGGGGGGAGAATATGGGCTTACCTTAGCAAGCAAACCCTAGAAACCTTAAAAAGACATACATATTTTATCCACTGTATTTTGTTTGAAGGTTCCTTATGACATTAGAAACAAAACGGAAGGGAAAATGATACACTAGAAGTAAACATTCGTATGTATACAAGTGCACATCCATACTAAAGAATGGTGAGCTTCCATAGTTTGGCCAGTGATTTACAGAGGGGCCAAAGGCTGCAACACACCCAGCTTGGCTCTGAGCACTGTGCTGAGACTGGCTCGCTGTGAGTCAGCTCACCTGCATCCCTGGGCAGGAGTGTCTGGTAGAAATCACTGGAGACTGCTGGGGGCTGTAGTCTGTACTTGCTTTAAGAGCCTCTGTGCCCAAGGTAAGGGTTGAGGGGCCACATAGATTTCCGGGACTGAGACTCTGGCCTTTGTATCCCTGCAGAAAGTTGCCCTGATTGTCCGGGGCCCCCGGGAAGTAAAGAAGCGGGAGCTAGTCTTCCTCCAGTTCCGCCTGAACCAGAGCAATGAGGACTTCAGTGCTATCGATTACCTCCTCTTCTCCTCGTTCCAGGAGTTCCTGCAGAGGTGGCCTTTAGGAGTTCACAGTGATTCTGCTATATTGTCTTTTGGCATTTTTCCAGCCTTGCTCATCTCCCTGTTAGCGACTTAGGCCTGAGGGTTGGGGAGCAGTGTGGCAGATGGCTCACTGGCCTAGGGGAGGAAGGCTGGCATGAGCTGGGTCCATTAAACTCATAGCAGTTAAGCACACCTGCTGAGGAATGCTCCATGCCTGTAGCACTGTTAAGAACAGATCACGTGGTCTGGTCCGTGGAGCCTGGTCTCCCCAGCCTCATGCACCTGTCTTGCCCTTACTGAGGGCTCAGGTTTTTGGCATTAATGGCTTGGATATGATGGTGCAGGTCCTACGAGCTGCTCTAGGTCTTTACTTGTAATGATGTCTTTTCCTGGCCATCAGAAAGTTCCTATCTGCTCTAGACACTGCTTTGGGAGTATGCAGTGATGCCATCACTGGAGCCCAGAGTGCCTATTAGAAGGGAGCATCTTTTGTGGGTTCTCAGAGCCTCTGCCTCTGCCTTAGCATCTTCACCTCTTCTGCTGCCTGCCCTTTCCTCTCTTGCTCGGCTCACACCTGATCTGGCTGGCCTTCCGACAGCAGACTTCAGATCACCCCATCCGCCAAGCCCTGAGCTCCTGTTCCAAACTTCAACCCTTCCTGCTTGCTCAAGGGCATTTGGTTCTGCTACATCTGCACCACACTGGGTTGGAAGAGTGCTGTTCTATCCCACTGAGAATCACTCCTGGAGCCCTTTTCCTGTCTCTGTGACTTCCAGAGGGAGTTGAGAGGCAATGGCAAGGGCTGCCCTGGCCCCACTGAAGCCCAGTTCTCCGAGGAGTCAGGAGCACCAGTTTCAGTGAGCTCTGCAAACCTGAGTGCTTGGAGGAGCTCTCCCACCAGGTGCTGCATAGGTGCTACTGCCTCAAGGATGGAAACAACTTTCCATTTGGAAGCCAAATGGCAGGAGTGCAGGGGTGGGGCTTTTGCCCTCGACTGGCAAACAGCCCCACTGAGGCAACTGAGCTTGGAGAGAATGCAGGGAGTGGACCCCATCCTGGTTGTGCCATCAGGGGAATTTGCATCTAGTTGCATTTGGCCTCTGCTGTCAGGTATAAACCTGGACCTTTCTTCTCCCGGCCCCCCAAGCCCAGACAGGGCAGGCTTCATGCAGGCCTGTGAGAGTGCCTACTCCAGCTGGAAGTTCTCTGGGGGCTTCCGCACCTGGGTTAAGATGTCACTGGTGGAGACCAAGGAGGAGGATGGACGGGAGGCAGTGGAATTCCGGCAAGAGGTGAGTGGCCCTGGGTTTGCTTTAGAACTCCTGGTACTTTTCTCATGTTTGTGTGAGGTGGAGGAAACTTTGCAGTGACAAGTCCTTTGATTAGGTCCTCAAGGGTTAATAGTCCTTCAGGAAGGGATGGGAACCTGGAGGTTCATCCCTGGCTTCATATGCCAGGGCAGAGTGCTCTTCTGGGGGCAGTGCGTGGTGGCACTGTCTTTACTGGCGGCTGGTTCTCACAGCTATATATTTGTAGTTGTCACAGTGACTTGCTCAGAAGTACCTGATCACCTAGACCTAGCAGTGCTATGTGGTTTGTGGCTGCATAGCGAATGTATTTGCAGGGAGGAGACGAGACAGTGGTGTTGCAATCCTGTGTGATGACCACTGGGATGCAGGAGGAGGAATAGACTATGGTTCCTCTCTCTCTCTCTTTCCTGACAGTACTAGGGTTTGAGTTCAGGACCTTCAGCTTGCTCAGCCTGTTTGCTCAGCTGACACTATACCACTTGCGTCACATCTCCACTTTCCTTTTAACATTCTGTTGACGTGTGTGTGTGTGTGTGTGTGTGTGTGTGTGTGTGTACTCATTGCATTAGAACAATGCAATGACATCAGTCGTAAAATTATAAATTTAAACTGAGTATATGCTCAGGTATTTTTTATTAACAAAGGTTGATCCCAAAGCTTTCATCCCACTGGCCTAGAGTCAGGAGGTATGCTGGGGTCATCAGGAGGTATGTTAGGGCTGGAGCCAGGGGGTTACTGATAGAACCAGCAGGTATAGTAGGGGCTGTCTGTGATCCTGTGATCCTCCTCTCCTGGGGAGGACTGTGGCAAAAGGCCTAGCGGTGGGGTTAGAGATAGGAGATTTGAGGCAAGTGTTGGTTGTCAAAAGCAGAAGTAATGACCCCGCTTGCCTCTAAGGTTTCTACCTAGGTGTGGTGCTTTGCCCTCCTATGTCCACCTGAAGAGGCTGATTGTATATTGTACAAGGATCTTGCCCTCTGTTCCTCCTCAGAGGTGTCAATGTAGGCACCTCTGAGGGCCAGCTTAAGATAGGTATGGATTGGAATAGAAGGGCCTTCTCTAGAAGTGAATGCACTTACCTGATTAGGGACTGTTGTGGGTCAGTCTTGAAACTCCTGAGTCCTGGCTTGTATACCGTTGAAGGAAGAAGCTATTTTCCCCCACTAAGGTGAAAACTCCTGGACTCTCTATTTGGTAAGTTACCTGTCATTGGGACTTGTATTTTATACTCTACCTCAAATTCTCTTCTGGCCCAAAGAGGTGTTTAGTCATTGTCCAGTTACCAGCTCCCCTTTTGGCACTAACTTGTGTTCTAAAACTAGAGGTAGAAACCCCAGTGAGCCTGTGAATGAGACTTTTGGTGTTTTCTAATTTTATTTTTCATTTTTATTTTGGCCCTGGGGCTTGAGCTCAAGGCCTGGGAGCTGCCTTTGACTTTTGGTGCTCTAGCCTGCCACTTGAGCTCCACAGCTACCTACCACAGCTCCACTTTGGGGTTTTGGTGGTTAATTGGAGATAATGGTCTCATAGACTTTACTGCCCTGTCTGGCTTTGAATCATGATTCTCAGATCTCAGCCTCAAGAGTAGTTAGGATTATAGGCATGAGCCACTAGTGCTTGGTTGAATGAGAATTTATTACTATTTTTGGCTAGTCCTGGGGCTTGAACTCAGGGCGTGGGCACTACCCCTGAGCTTCTTTTGCTCAATGCTAGCACTCTACCACTGAAGCCACAGTGCCGTTTTTGCCTTTTTCTATGTGGTACTGAGGAATCAAACCCAGGGCTTCGTGCATGCTAGGTAAGCACTCCCCTGCTAAGCCACATTCTCAGACCATGACTGAGAATTTTTTATGCCTTGTATTGTCTAAATTCAAAAACTTTTGGCAGGGTCCATAAGCTCTTGACATCTTGACAGTCTTGACATCTCTAATAATAGATTATTTCATTTAATCCTTACCATGCTGCAGTGAGGCAGACATTTTATCCCATTTTCCAGATGGCAAAGCTGAGACTAGGATCAGGTAGTGTGCCTACATATCTGGCCCAGCTCCCTCTGCAACATTTCTACTCTCCATTATACCACACAGTAGTTGATAGCCAGATCTCACCCTGTAGGCCCACCAGATACTTAAAATCTCTTGCTGGTGGATTTGAGGCTATACTTTGTCCCAATAGATTTGAAAGGTTGAAACACTCAGCCCTAACTTTGGAATTTGGGATATCCTATTGCATTTGTGAGTCTAATGTGGGAGTTATTTGTGACTTATTTGTTGAGTACAGACACCAGATGATAGATTTTGGTGACAATCCAAAATGCCTATTGCATACCACTGATCCTGATTCCTCAAAGAACTGTGGAAACCATGGTAAAGCCTTGGCTCCATATTTGTTTAAAATTTTGTGTATGAGCCGGGCACCAGTGGCTCACGCCTGTAATCCTAGCTACTCAGGAGGCTGAGATCTGAGGATCGTGGTTCAAAGCCAGCCCAGGCAGGAAAGTCCATGAAAACTCTTACCTTGAATAAACCACTAGAAAACTAGAAGTGGCCTTGTGGCCAAGTGGTAGAGCGCTAGCCTTGAGCTGAAGAGCCGAGGGACAGCGCCCAGGCCCATATTCAAGCCCCACGACCAAAAAATAAAAAATAAAAATTTGAGAGTTTTGGGCTTTTTCTCCAAAAGACCAGATCCAGAGAGCTGAGGTCTAAGATCCCTTCTTGTTTTCTTTCTGGGTCCAGAGATGGTAACTTTCTCTCCTCTGCCTCTAGACCAGTGTGGTTAACTACAATGACCAGAGGCCAGCTGCTGAGAAAAGCATTCAGTTGTTCTTTGTGGTCTTCGAGTGGAAAGATCCTTTCATACAGAAAGTCCAAGATGTGAGTATGATTTAAGAATTGGAGAGCAAATTCTCTCTTCTGATGCATTTTGGCTAATCCTTGCAGGATAAGTCTTAACTGGCTCTCATAGCATAAAACACCTTGCATTCTATATTTATGACATTGCATGTTACATGTAATTTGTGTTTATTCCTCCCCACTAGAGTGATCTTTGTCATTAGTGTATTGTTTCTGGGAAGGCAGAAATACCATTGGGTTTATCCTTTATCTGGGATCTAGCAGTACTTAGCACAGAGTAGTTGAGTAATAGAAGTAGAAAGCATTTAGTTATTGTATAAATTGCCACTAAAAGTCATTCTTCAGTGGTTCTTTATTGGTGGTAAATTGCAGCAGAAAAGTACAAATAATTAAAGCATCAATTAATGCCACCTTTTGAGACTGACATCTTGGAAGGAGAAATAAGAGCAGCTTTGCTCAAGGAACATTGGCACACTAGCCTCCCAAGCCTGTTCCAGGTCTAAAGACTGTCATTTACACGAACACAAAAGGACTTTATGTGATCATGGCTTCCAGGAAGAAATTTCAAAGCTCAAATATATAAGCTTCAGCTCCCGGTCAGGGATTCTGTGAGATGGATTTAACATCCATAACTGTTATGATCAAGTAAGTCTGTGCAGAGGGATACATGGCAGTAGAAGGATCATAGCTGAAGTGTGTAAGTATGGCCCCCTCCTCTAGGTGTGTTCTGAGTAATCCTGATTGGTAGGGGTGGTAATAGCCATTTTTCATATGTGAACACAGAGGCTTATACTACTCAGGTTAACCACTAGAACAGGGCTTACAGATGTTTTCTATTGTTACCTTGGGAATCCAGAAGTCTAGCATAAAACTTGGGCCTTAACACATGCTCCTCTTTTGAGGAACAGTCTAATGGTTTAAACGACTAATGGCCGACATTAGCTGTCGAACTATACCCGAGAGGGTTTTGCCTGAGTGGTCAGGGGAGCACAGCTTCAGGGATGAGGAGTCCACATAGGAGGACAGCATCCCAGGCAGGGCAGTGTGAGGCAGATGCATGAAGGAGTCTGTAGCGTGAGTTTGTGAGGAGATAAACTAAGGTAAATAAGATGGAAGAAAAGAGAACCACACTTCTTGTGGGCCTAGGTATAGTTTTAGGAAAATTGACTTCAAATCAGAGCCACTTATTGTTGGATCAGGTCACAAAAATTGAAGTTCAATGTTGGACTTGGGTGTGTGCAGGTACTGGGGCTTGTACTCAGGGCCTACTCTCACTTGGCTTTCTTGGTCAACTATACCAGTTGAGTGATGCCTCCAGCCTGGTGTTTGGCTGGTTATTTTGGAGACCGAGTCTCACAGTTTTCTGCCTTGGCTAGTTTGGAACCTTGGTTCTCTAGGTCTCAGCCTCTTGAGTAGCTACGATTATAATTGTGAGCTACTGGCACTAAACTTGAGTCTTACTTTTAGAGATTTTTGAAAAAAATTTTTCCTTTCAGAATCACTTCATTATATAGGAGTTAGTCTGTTTTCTTCTGACTAGCTGTGAACGTTAAATGTGTAGTCTGAATGAAGTATGAGTTTTAGAACCCAGGTATTTTTTGTACAGTCCCTTAATCTAGGAAGACAGTAATAATAGTGTGATTTAAGAATTAAGGTTAGCCGGGCGCTGGTGGCTCACGCCTGTAATCCTAGCTACTCAGGAGGCTGAGATCTGAGGATCGCGGTTCAAAGCCAGCCCGGGCAAGAAAGACCGTGAGACTCCTATCTCCAATAAACCACCAGAAAACCGGAAGTGGCGCTGTAGCTCAAGTGGTAGAGCGCTCGCCTTGAGATGAAGAGCTGAGGGACAGCGCCCAGGCCCAGAGTTCAAGCCCCACGACCGACAAAAAAAAAAAAAAGAATTAAGGTTAGCTTGGCAATAGTGGCTCATGCCTGTAATCCTGGCTACTCAGGAGACTGAGATCTGAGGAACACAGCTCAAAGCCAGCCTGGGCAGGAAAGTCCATGAGACGCTTATCTCCAATAAACAACTAGAAAACTGGAAGTGGCACTGTGGCTCAAGTGGTTAGAGCGCTTGCTTTGAGCTGAAGAGTGCAGGGACATCGCCCAGGCCCAGAGTTCAAGTCCCACAACTGACAAAAAAAAAAAAAAGGTTAAGCCACATGCAGGTGGTTTATGCCTGTAATCCTAGTTATTCAAGAGGCTGGTCTGAATATTGTGGTTTAGAGCCAAGTGGTAAAGTCCATGAGATTCTTAACTTCTAATTAATAAGCAAAAAAGTGATGAAGTGCTAACTTTAATCACAAAAGTTGAGGGACAGAGCTCCAGCCCCAGTGCTGGCACCAAAATAAAATTTAAAAAAGAATATTAGAGCAACCCAGTAACCTGTTTGCTGCTTCTGTTTCACAGATAATCACAGCCAATCCTTGGAACACAATTGCTCTTCTTTGTGGAGCCTTCTTGGCATTATTTAAAGCAGCAGAGTTTGCCAAATTGAGTGTGAAGTGGATGATTAAAATTAGGAAGCGGTATCTTAAAAGAAGAGGCCAAGCTACAAACCACATAAGCTGAAGTCACCTTGATCCTTACAGAACTGCTACGTTAATAGAAGTCCTCCTCATGCCTGTGTTAATCATGGAGCCACCAGCAATCCTGTACTCACTTGAAGAAAGGGATCTTGCAGGGAGGAACAGCCTGTCAGATTGGAACTTCTAGCCCAGAAAGAGGCTGTTTCAAGCTTAATGGAAAATATCCAATGGATAACCTGAATGCTATTTAAATACTTAAATTATTAATGTTGTACAGAGCTGTCTGATGTCTTGAGCAGGAGCAAGGTTTGTGGAAGATATGCCTTTTTTATTTGGTTCACTGTATAGTTAGGCTCCAATAGGGGACAGTTAAGACTGCACTTCTACTTTAGGCTTTTCCTTGAGGTTTTTAAAGTGGACAGATAGGAGTGTGGTTTTTACTGAAAACCTTGACTGTCAAAATGTGTGGGTCACGTTTTAGAACCTCTGCACTGTATGCAACGAAGAAAGGCAAAACCCTTATGACTTTGGCACTATCTCCCAGTGCTAACCAGGGTCTGACAAGCTCTCTCATTTGTTAAATAGCAAATGAGACATTAACAACTATTTGAAACTAGTGATTACATTTCTTATGGCCTAACTAGCCACCTAGTTCTCTGGCTAGAATCTCTGTTCAGGTATATGTGAGTTTAGTGATTAACACCCCAAACCACTAATACAAATGTACATAGTAAGTGCCTACTCGGTATATTTTGATTTCATTAACAGGTAAATAAAAGTTGAATTGATAGAAAAGGAATGTATGTGCCAATATGAATATCTGCTAAGCCAACAGGCATCACGATTATGTCATGATCTCCACAAACAAAAGGTGGCGCGTGATTCCTGACATGTGTCATCCTTGCTTCCAGGGAAGGTAAGTTGGGCATGGCAACTCACACCAGGATGAGCAACATACCATACCTAGTGAATAATCTGGTCAAAACAATGTCCTAGAGCACCCACCTAGAAAGCTGCTTGTCTAGCTTTTGACAGACGTTATACCTAGGTATTGTTTACATTGGCTGAAGGTTGGTAATAAAAATTACTTCCAATTTTAAATTATTCACATGCTTGTTGCATCCAAAAAGGACATACTAGTGTTTCTTGGATTCATGATTAACCTGTAAGATTATCCAGAGAGAGCAACTCATATATTTAAGACATTTTTTTTTTAATCTTCCATTGAACTTAGCAAGAAATTGTTGAGTTATTAACAGTGAACTTGTAGAAAGATAAGTTCCCTGCTACCTTTCTGTTCCTAAAAAACACAGGAACTCCAGGCTGGGAAGGTGGCTCAGTGGTAGAATGCCTGCCTTGCATGCCTGAGGCTCTGGGTTCAATTCCTCAGCACCACATAAGCAGAAAAAAAGCTGGAAGTAGCACTGTGGCTCAAGTGGTAGAGTGCTAGCCTTGAGCTGAAGAGCTGAGGGGCAGTGCCCTGGCCTAGAGGTCAGACTCTACGACTGCCAAAAAAAATATGGGAATTCCAACTTTAGGTTGTTCTATAAAATCTCAAATTGAAAGCCAAGCCTAAAAAATTTACGTCAAGAATATTTCAAAAACAAGTGTATGATTTTTTTTTTTTTTTTGTCGGCCGTGGGGCTTGAACTCTGGGCCTGGGCGCTGTCCCTCAGCTCTTCAGCTCAAGGCGAGCGCTTTCTCTACCACTTGAGCTACAGTGCCACTTCCGGTTTTCTGGTGGTTTATTGGAGATAGGAGTCTCACGGTCTCTCCTGCCCGGGCTGGCTTTGAACCGCAATCCTCAGATCTCAGCCTCCTGAGTAGCTAGGATTACAGGCGTGAGCCACTGGCGCCCGGCAAGTGTATGATTTTTTAAAAAAGTATTTCTATGGACTAGGAATGTAGCTCAGTGATAAAGTATGTGCTTAGCATGCATGAGTCTCAGTTTGATCCCCTTGCTGCCAAAAAAAAAAAGAAAAAAAATCACTAAAATATCTAAGGGTTCGCTTCAGTGAACATACCAAAACAATATTTCCTGTATGGTAGAAAGTTGAGAAACCTACTAAATAGAAAGTTGAGTAATACTGTTTATTCAAAGAAAAATAAGTTTACTCATAGCTGCAAATTATCAAAATTCACTCTGGCTGCTCAATAAAATAAATAGCCCCAAACCTTCGATTTCTACAAATTGATTTAAGACTTTGCCTTCAGAGTCTACTGTGTGGTAGGATCATCCTTATAACTGTGCTGGCCACAGACATCAGCAGTGCTGGCTGGTCTGGGATTAATATTGGGTCTTGGAAGAAATCTCTAGTCTCAGCAGTGACAGGTTGACTTTGTTGGGCCTGCTGATTGAGAATATGGTAAAATCTAAGCCACAGTACTGAATGGTTCAGGGCCATAGAGAAGAGCAAAGTGACCCATGAGTACTATGCAGAACCTGCGCTAGTTTTAAACATCTGCAGTCAGAACATTATGGCCATGTCTGCTACAGTCTCCCTGCTCTTTTAATTATAATGTATCCCACAATATGTCTTCATTTTCTATAAATGTGGTTAAGTACATATGTTAAAGGGGAGCAGGTTTCTGTGTGCTTAAGCTTAAGAGTTGAAAAAAAAGCAAAAATGACATAAGGCAAAATACAAACATAGACTTTATTAAATGCTGCTCAATCCCCCAGTGAAGATCTTTCATTATAAAACAGTTTCCACACAACTGCATGGTAAGAGATTGGAATGGTACTCTGATAACAAAAGATGTGAGAAATACTTGACTAGGTAAAAACATACAAGGCCTCTATGTAGTCAACTTTTTCAGAACTCTACAGAGGAAGGCTACTGCATTTCCTTTAAATAAAGCTGGCAGTGACAATTAGCATTCAGCATCACCACATTGTGGGACTCAAAACCTCCACCCTGGGTCAATAGGCCTGGGGGAAGGCAGATTGGGAGGACTGGAAAGGCCCTGCCTCCAGCCTCGGGGAGGAAGAGGAGGAATGAATTGAGAGGCAAGTCCAGCATTACCTGGGTAGCCACTAGTTACCTGTGTGCACTCTAGGGCGTTGCTGCTGATGGGGATATTCATGAGGGACAGCCTGAAGAATTTTGGTTTACTTTCCCATTTTATTTATAGTTTGTGCTTTAAAAGCCTAGAGATTTAAGAGTAAGCTCAAATTCCAGAGTACAATTAAGATCTTTAGTGAAGGTGGGCTTAGGCAGGGAACTCATCATCATGTTCCTGGGGAGACAAAGGGCAGGGAAAGGATGGCACCTTAGTTTTCTTTTCGGAAGTATTCTTTCCTAGGATGTAACTAAGGTTTGCAGCAATGTGAAAAGCACATTATAAAAGGGAAAAATATACAAAGCAGACTACTGATCTATGTGCAACACAATCAAAAAAATTCAAGTCATAATTCTTACCACTCCCATAATTATCTCACTCATATCATAGATGATAATATTCATTTCTGTGAAACTTCAGAAGTGACACAATAAATCAATGATTAGACAGAGGTTACAATATACTGTGGCCATGATATAGCACGGGGCTGTTTAGTCCATCACTTACAGTTGCCAGAAAAAAACAAGTTGGCCTTTTAGTTATACTGATGAAGTTTGCTTTGCAATTTTTACATGTTTCAAAAAAGTGTACAAAACTGTGCCTACCCAATAGAGGCGGTAGGCTGTTAGTTGGCATTCGTATTGCTGAGAATACTATGCATGTTGTAAGCACTGTTCTGTTTTTCTAAAGCCTTCTTTAGCTTTAGCTCTTCTAATTTTTTCCATAATTCTTCACGTTCCAGTTCCTTCTTTTTTTCTCTGTAGATAAACCAAGATTGTTGTAATTAGAACTTATTTCAGAAGCTGATGTAAGACACTACTTGGCAGTTTACTGGAGAACACCCCACTCACATTTCATTTATCTGTCTCTAAAGTGCTGCTGTCTAGATGCCTAGAGCATCTTATTACTTCCTGTCACTCAAGTATAACTATGTGCATCTCTGCTCTACTCTGAGTGCAGTACTATGTGAGTGCTGGCTTTCCCTTGAATACAGCATGGCAGAACGCTCATACATTACTCTTGCCATGTTAAATTTGTGCAGGAGCTGTGGTTGTCTGGATCACTGCCACAGACAGGTAGACTATGGCACTCACCTGCAGATGCAGTCTTTATCCCACATCTCACTAGGTTGTTTCTTAATAACTCCTGCTCTTAATATGTCAAATGAAAATTTCAGTATTATCTCAAACACACTGAAAGTCAAAATGCCTATTGGTTGCTTTAACAGTTGCAACTTCATTTCTAAGGGAAACATTTCTAAATAATTTGAACTAGATTATTAAAAAAAAGACTTTCTAACCACTTAAGACTATTTTTGTGGCTACATTTTAAAAACAAATCTTTTAAAGACTTGCTGATTTATACAGTAATAACATTCTTAGTCATGTAAAATAAACATTTTAAAGGTGTAAGTTTCACCAAGCCATGGTGGCTCATGCTGTGATCCTAGCCACTTGAGAGGCAAAGATTGGGAGAGCTGTGATTCAAGGCCAGCAGACCCTATCCCCAAAAGGGACACAGGAATTGTTCAAGTGACAAGAGCTGCTTGCCTAGCAAGTGCAAGAACCTGAGCTCAAAATCTGTACCACAAAAGTGTGTGTGTGTACATATTTCTTAGGAATTTAAATCTATTTTCTCATTGCTCCCAGAGCTCACATCATGTACTTAATTTCTATTCCTGCCTGAACTTGACTACTTAAAGAGAAATGCATTGAATTACTTATTGATGGTCTAGCATGGCTTTGAAGAAGGGCTAGCTCCTTTCTCAACATAAGAAAATCATGATTAGGAATTTGAAGTAAAAACAATATCAGCTTTTATAAACTAGACAGTAATATAAGAAAATGATAGCTCTTATTCTCAAATGATGGTAGACTCAGGTATAGTGGTTACTGCTCACCTTAAGCCTAAAATAAATATGTTAAGGCAGCAATTAAAAAATAGTAATTTATGAAATTCTCAACAAAATAATTTGCCAATCCATTTGTCATCTACAATATACATCATACAAGAAACAACATGCCGCTAGCACGCTCGCCCAGTCTCCCTCATCCCATAAGAGAAGTATGCTGACCTTAAAACACTACAATCACAGCAATGGAACTGTCAAGCACTTAGGAGCCAGTGAACAGTAAAACTCTCTAGAAGTCTGTGTATGAAAGTAGTTTTCATAAATGTAAAAAATCAAATTGTACAAGTTAATATTTAAAATTTAGCATGAATTGTGTTTCATAGTACACATGCTATGAGACTGATGAAATCTAGGCTCAGAATGAGATAAACAGGATTTATGATCCATATTAAAATTATAATCTAATACTAGGGGAATTAAGTATGCAAGAACCTGTTTTTTTACTGCTTAACAAATGTATAAAATTACTGGGGCAACTTTATTTAGACATGACTAATGTTTAGAGGCTATCAAAGTGTGATGCCTAATGTGTATTGACTTATAAACATAATTAACTTAGAGACCATACCTTTTTTTTAAAACAAACATGTTTAACTTAATATGTTGATTTTATATATAACTTAGGATATCAAATACCTCTGTCTTTCAGCTTTGTATGAACTAGTAAGGTCATCAAACAGCTTGCCATTCATCTCCATTAGCGTTTTCAACACGTTATACACCAGTGCTACAATGGTTCTGAAACGATACCAACAGAGGAATCATTCGTAACCCTGTTCTAAAATGGGCTAAATGTTGTCTGACATTATCATACTTAAAACTGAGCTAAAAACGTTCTGGATCTTCATGTCTGTTACAATCTCGTATATGAAATTGTAGGTAATTTTAAAAGGTGAAAAAGAGGGCTGGGAAGGTGGCTCAGTGGTATAGAGCGCTTGCCTTGCATGCCTAAGGCCCTGGGTTCGATTCCTCAGCACCACATACGCAAAAAGAAAAAAGCTGGAAGTGGTGCTGTGGCTCAAGTGGTAGAGTGCTAGCCTTGAGCTGAAGAGCTGAGGGACAGCACCCAGGCCCAGAGTTCATGCCCCATGACTGGACCCAAAAAAAAAAAAAAAAGGTGAAAAAGATCCAACTAGTACAGTTTGAAAGAAGGAAAGCAGAAAGCAGGATCAAGATAAGGATGTGACTGCAGATAGACCATGTGTTTCACATATCCTGTGCCCTTAAGTCCTATAGCCTCTCCTGGAACTGCCTATAGACTAGACTGGGAACAGATCTGTCAGCACAAGTCTGCATTACAGTAGTTTGTGTATTTTCCACAGACGGCCAGCTGGTTTCTTCAATAGGCTTTGGCCACAGTTGGTACAGAATGTTAACCTTTGGAAGATGTGCTATTTTCAGTTGAAACTTAAGCCATATACTGAAGTACACAGACATACATATATTTCTAACTTTATTAAAAATGTGTATGTATACATTCTGTGTATAGAATATAACTGATGATGTTAACTTTTGATATAAGTTCCAAATCTGTATGTTGTTATATATGAGAAAATCAAATGCGAAAAAGGTTAGACAACACAAGAAAAATGTGACCAACAAACATATGGAGCTGGGCACTAGTGACTAATGCCTGTAATTCTAGCTACTCAGGAGGTAGAGCGCTCACCTTGAGCTGGCCCAGAGTTCAAGCCCCACAACTGACAAAACAAAACAAAAACAAAAAAAAACTTACGGATTCCAGTGTTCTTTGGAAATTTTGTACAAACTGGCAAACATAATTGGCAGAATTTTATCAATGTTCTCTTCAATCAAACTAAGGATATATTCATTATTCCAAAAGTACAAGGCTCTTTCTGCAACCTAAAAGACAGAAAGGTCAAAATTCAAAGAGAAAGAAATGATGGTATAAAATGAGGAAGGTGTCATTGAAAACATACCTGAAAATGAGAACTGGAGACACACTTGGAGATCTGCTTAAAAAGTGGCTCTTCAATTTTTTTGAACTGTGTTGGTTCAATAACATCTAAGATTTCTTCAATTTCTCCTAAAAACATCACCTAAGTTAAAAAAATTTAAAAAACAATGTGACAAATTATGATACTAATTTATAAACTATATAACTGAGGTTTATCTACAAAATATAAATTGAGAAGCCAGGTGCCAGTGGCTTCCACTGGTAATTATAGGTTCTCAGGAGGCTGAGATCTGAGACTCAGGTTCAAAGCCAACCCTGGCAGGAAAGTCTATGAAACGCTTATCTCTGGTTAGTCACCAAAAAGCTGTAAGTAAAGCTGTGTGGCTCAAGTGATAGAGCACTAGCCTTGAGCACAAAATCTCAGGGGCAGTGCCCAGGCCCTAGCACTGGAACACACAGAAGTATGAACCAAGGAAAAAAGCTCTGGATGGCAGTTTCATCGTGTGCCAGATCTCCTTGCTTCCACCTATAGCACAGCAATACAGCCAGCCCCAAGCAGCAGGGTTACAGCCTTGTGATTGAAAGGTTCTACTGAAATGCACTACTTTCTTTCGTGAACAAAACCTACCTCTTTCTGACTGCATGTTTTGGGCCAAAATTTCAGCAGTCCTCTGATTACCTGCAAAAAAAATATATAGTATTAAGTATCAGTAACAGTCAGATGGAAATATGGAAAAATATGCTTTTCATAATGAATGGTTATATAGACATTTCTCCTGTGACTAATTCATGAGTTTAATATAATTTCAATCAAATACTACTGAGTTGGATGCTAGTGGTTCACGCCTATAATCAATTACTTACAAGGCTGAGATCTGAGAATGATGTTTTGAAGCCAGCTCTGGCAGGAAAGCCCATGAGACTTTTATCTCTCAACCCCCCAAAATTCAAAACAAAACAAAACAAAAAAAACTATAAGCTAGCCTCGGGCTTTAAAAACAAAGCTCGGAGGGCTGGGAAGGTGGCTCAGTGGTAGCGCGCTTGCCTTGCATGCCTGAGGACCTGGGTTCGATTCCTCAGCACCACATAAGCAAAAAGAAAAAAGCTGGAAGTGGCACTGTGGCTCAAGTGGTAGAGTGCTAGCCTTGAGCTGAAGAGCTGAGGGACAGCGCCCAGGCCCAGAGTTCAGGCCCCACAACCGGACCCAAAAAAATAAAAAATAAAAAAAATAAAAAATAAAAATAAAAGCAAAGCTCGGAGACAGTGCCCAAGCCCTGAGGTAAGCCCCAGGACTGGCAAAAACAAACGAAACAAAACAAAATCCTTACCAAGGTTCAGTTTTTTATTTTTTTGTTCTTATTTAACTCCATTTCCTCATTTCTTGAAAGTTTTCATGATAACTAGTCAGTTTTCATGATAACTAGTCATTTTTTTACTCTCCTGAACCTTCATTTTATTATTATTATTTTTTTTTTTGGTCAGTCCTGGGGCTTGAACTCTGTCCCTGAGCTTCTTTTGCCCAAAGCTAGTGCTCTATCATTTGAGCCACAGCTCCACTTCCAGCTTTTTCTGAATAGTTTATTGGAGATAAGAATCTCATGAACTTTCCTGCCTGGGCTGGCTTTGGACCACAATCCTCAGATTTCAGCCTCCTGAGTAGCTAGGATTACAACCTTCATTTTTGTGGACAAAAGAAGTAGAGTTGCTAGGCACTGGTGGCTCATGTTTATAATTCTATTACCAGCACCCCTTTTAGGCCCCTCCCCTCCAAAAAAAGAAAAGATACAGTATTATTATACTCTGGTAAAAGCCAACAGAATGCTATAATGAAATGCTAGCTATTACTTCAGACCAAATAAATATATACACAGAGCATTAATAGAACACTTACTGGTTCTGTCAGTGTTGTATCTTTCTCCAGGAACTGTACAACACAGTATGCTAGCTGAAAGGTAAGGTAAAGTTTACAAATATTGATGAGGAAAGTAACTTTTGGGATGCATTTTTTAATATTTAGCTAACAAAACTTAACCCTAGTTTATTTTGAGATATAAAACATGAATATACTCACAATTATGTGAGTGCATCCAACTTTTTAATCCTACTAGTTACTTCTAGTTCAAAAAAGATACTTTTAGTAGTAATTTCTCACTGTAAAGTTAACCATCTCAAGTTAATGATTTAGTTCTCAGTAGCGGTTTCTACAGGTATGCTATGCTGATGTGTTATCTTCTAAATACTAAGAGACCAAAATCTTTTCTACCTAAGTTATATTGGTTAGAAGTAACATTCTATAGGTGTGTAATTTATTCAAAGTCAGATAGCTAATTACATCAGGGCTTGGGCCAGATTATAAGTAAGCTTATTTTTTCTGTGTTAACTTTATTTTAGTGTGTGTGTGTGTGTGTGTGTGTGTGCGTGCGCGTGCGCGCGCACGTACGTGCGCGTGCCAGTCTTAGAGTTTGAACTCAAGGCTTAGATGCCTCGAGTCCCTGACCTTTTTTGCTCAAGGTAAGCACTTTTATCACTTCAGCCACATCTCCAATTCCAATTCCAGCTTTTTAATGTAGAATTCAAGTTAAGAGTCTCACAGACTAGTTCCTGTCTTGGCTGGCTTCGAACTTTGATCATCAAACCTCTTGAGTAGCTAGGATTACAGGCGTGAGCCACCAGTACCCGGCTTTATATTAACTTTTCTAACCTTACAGTGTTCTTATATAACTAAATGCCACAACACTTTACAATACTTAGAGATTTATGTAACACTTTACCTAATAATTGTAATGAAATTTTGCTTTGTACAAAACTTAATTGCTTAGTTATACTTAAAACTGCCATCATTCTCTCCACTTTCACTGATTCTCATGGTTTTACATGGAAAACTCTGGAACAGCAGTATTTGCAGTACATTGTGGCTAAAACATTAAGTTTCAAAACTAATTGTTAAAAAAAAAAAGCTGGCTCTCAATTAGCATATACATTGTCTAGAAATGGTGGCACTTTTTCTTGAGAAAGTAGTTAGTAAATAATATTTTAAATACTCTTAAAAATTGGTTGTAGAAATAGTATGTATGTTATTTGAAATGTTTTTGAAAACTTACCTGAGCGTGAAACAAAGCTAATCCTTTTGCAGTATGCATAGGAATAAGAACCTTCATTAGAAATTGTTTATGTTCTGCTTTCAGTGGCAATGCAAAGCCATTGATAATACTGGAGGGAAAGAAAGGTAGGGGAAGGTTAAGTAGTTATGACTTTGTTTCTACAAGGTGTCATGTCTGTGAGTAGACTGGTATGTGACAGTTCACCTTCAGACTCCTTTAGAAAGACTGATCCTATGAATTCTGCTCCTGTAAGTCACTCAATGATCCCCAGAGAAGATCAGGGCTGCCAACCACTGAGGGCTGCCAACCACTGAGGGCTGCCAACCACTGCCTCAGTGCAATGTCTGCTTCACTTTGTGTGGACTATTTTTCCTCCTTAAAGGCAAGGAGAGTCAATGCCACAGTATGTTAGAATTTTCAGTATGTCCCAAATATAAATGGGTAGTTTTTTCCTTTGTTGGATAATCTGAAATTAAGAAGTAGTTTTCTCTGTAGTAATTTTCTAACTATTTAAAGGAGACTGAATTTTTTTAAAACAGCAGTCGAAGTTTCCATTTACTCAAGCAAAAAGTGTTATGTAGTGAATAAGAAAGGCAAAATGTTTTTACAAACAAAAGGATAGGCGGGGCACCGGTGGCTCACGCCTGAAATCCTAGCTACTGGGGAGGCTGAGATCTGAGGATCACGGTTCAAAGCCAGCGCAGGCAGAAAAGTCCGTGAGACTCTTGTCTCCAATTAACCACCAGAAAACCAGAAGTGTTGCTGTGGCTCAAGCAGTAGCGCTCTCGCCTTGAGCTGAAGAGTGCAAGGATAGCACCCAAGCCCAGAGTTCAAGCCCCACGACCGACAAAAAACAAAAAAACAAAAAACAAAAGGACAAGAGATTCTTAAAAAAAACCAAAAACATAAAAACACTGGTGGGTCAGGAATCTGTATCTATACAAGCATTAATGTAACAAACACTCATAGTTTCTCTCTTCCCAACCACAACCTGCAAATTCATGTGCAATTTAGCAAAATCAAGCATAAAACATACCAGACCTTCATAGCAGGAAGGCTGCTCTGACAGATCTTGTAAAGCAGTGTTGTAATTTGCTGACCCGTTTAAACTCATAATTTAAAAACTTCATAATCTAAAAGCTAAGTCTTAGTTCTGTCTTTCCATCTGTCTGTCTTGTCTATCTGTGATGCTGGGGATTGAACCTGAGGTTTTGTGTTGTGCTCTATATTTAAGCTCTAAAATGGGAAATTATTTCTTTAACTAAAATGTTTGTACAAATGTTCAAAGTTACTTAATTCTTAAAAAAAAAATTCAACCTGACCTACCTTCCTAGTATTTCAAGAAGTTCAGCAACACCATTGAAATGTTCTGTTTCATATATAAACCTGAGTTTAAAATAGAGAGGTGGAATAAAAATCAAATGTCAGAAAACGTCATCTAACAGGCAAGGCAAATCAAACCAAAGGGTAACATTAAGAAACACAGGCTTTAGGTTGATTTTCTTTGTAAGCTATTTTGCTCAAAATCATTTAATTCATAGTGCTCTAAAAACAGCTATTTACTATTAAGTCATGTATACCTTTGCTAGAACTTGCTTTTGTAAGATAACAGCATGTCATTTCACCTGGAATACTGCATATGTAAAAGAAAGATTTGCTCAAAGTTGTTTCGAATTTCTCTAGACCTCACATGACATTTGCTGCCTCACTTTCCAAGATTAAGATCTCCTTTAAAGCATGAACGTCAAACCCAAATGATAAAGCAAGACAAAACAGCTGTCACACATGGCTGAAGTGAACTTAGGAGGTGATGGAAGCCTGGAGGAAGATTCTTCCTGGAGAAGCTAGCCAGCACCCATCTCAGTGTTGTAACATGGGCGCACTAGCCTAATTTCCTAGGTCTTCAATTAACCTGAAATGTGAGTGTAAATGTGAAACTGCATTATGTGAGGCAAATATTTTAACAGATTAACATGCATGAAGTAGTAAATGATATGAACTTAATGGTCAAAAAAAATCCAAAGAGCCAGGCACTGGTGGCTCACTCCTGCTCCTGTAATCCTAGCTATTCAGGAGGCTGAGATCTGAGGATCACAGTTCAAAGCCAGCCTGGGCAAGGAAAGTCCATGAGTGTCTTATCTCCAATTAACTACCAGAAAACTGGAAGTGGTGCTGTGGATCAAGTGGCAGAACGCTCCCTTTGAGCTGAAGAGCTCAGGGACAGCACCCAGGCCCAGAGTTCAAGCTCTACAACCAACCAAAATAAAATCCAAAGAAAGTATTTTTACAAGCTGTTGGGTTTAAGTAATACTTATACAAGAAAATCTTTTAAACAAAAGCCCAAAGAAACAGAAAACCATTTCTCTAAAAAGTTGTTCTCTCAATAAACCTTAATTGGTATTACCTATCAAAAATGGTCCTCATTGTTACTATTCATTAGTAAAACTGCAAGTTACCAGTTTATAAAAGCTAAGATGCAACAAATGATATTTGTACTATAGGTAAATTTTTTTAGTTAAAAAATTCAGTTTAATTTGTAGATTCAGATATTTAAGTCTGTTTGTGAGTGTGTGTGTGTGTGTGTGTGTGTGTAGGGGTTGCAACAAATAAATATGTAATTTACCTGAGGAAAATGTTGTTAATTTGTTTTCTGATGAATGCTCTTAATCCAAGAAATTTCCCATAAATTCGATGCAGTACAGTCTTCAGGAAGTCACGTTCTCTGGGATCTTCACTATCAAAAAGCTCCAGGAGCTTTAAGAAAAATCTGAGAAATTACTTCTAAAAAATAATCGAGCTAAAATGACTTTTTTTCTATTACTGATTTCAAGATTATCCATGAAATCTTCTACATTGTTCTTTAAAAAATTCTGCCTTATCAGATTTAAGTTATTCATGTAAATAAATGGGGTAAAGTTTAGGGAGCATTTATCAATTTTATATTTTTTTAATGACACATTAAAACCAGGTGTGGTGGCTCACACCGATAATCCCAGCTACCTTGGAGGCAGAAATCAGGAGGATAGCAGTAGCAGTTCAAGGTTCAGCCCAGCAAAGAGTTCATCAAGACACCATTCTCAACCAATAAATAGCTGTGTGTGGTAGTACATGCTTGTCATCTTAAGCCACATGGGAAGCATAAATGGGAATATTACAATCCAGACCAGCTGGGGCAAATACATGAAACTCTACTCAAAAAAAATCAAAAAACAAAAAGGACTTGGAGAAAAATGGACTTCTAAAACACCTGCCTAGCAAGTGCCAGGCCGGAGTACTGTGTGGGTAGGGACACACAACACAGATATAAATACTTCAAAAAAAACTAGGATGATTTGACTTACCATAGATTTATTATTAATTCAGTATTAATAAAGTATTAAGTATTAATGGGGCTGTTGCCCAAACTGACCTCAAACTCTCCATCCTCTTAGTCTCTAGAATGCTGAGATTTAAAATCTTAAGCTTTTAGATTGTATCATCAAATAATAAAGTTTTTTTTTAATGTAGCTGTATAAATATATGTAGCTAATAAAAATTGTTGCCAGGCGCTGGTGGCTCACGCCTATAATCCTAGCTACTCAGGAGGCTGAGATCTGAGAATCACTGTTCAAAGCCAGCCCTGGCAGGAAAGGCCAGGAGACTCTTATCTCCAATAAACCACTCAGAAAACCGGGAGTGGCACTGTTGGCTTAAGTGGCAGAGTGCTCGCCTTGAGCTGAATTGCTGAGGAACAGTACCCAGGACCAGAGTTCAAGTCCTATGACTGACAAATAAAAATTGTCATGGAATTTTACATTCTCAATGTTGGTAATGATAATTACACTAGAGGCTAGCCTCAAACCTCATCAGTTCTTATTACACATCTATCTCAAACCCAAATAGATGCAACAAGGGTAGTGACAACTTAAAATCATATTTACACATCCCCAACCCAAGTAACATGCTTGTAACTGGCTACAGGTCAAGACATTAGGGCTCTGGCAAAAAATATGTATTCAACATAAAAATTTACCATAATAGACCTGATACATTTTGCTCAAATTACTAGAAATGGCTAAACTCACTTTACACTAAAATTCATGTTCTGATTCTGGGTTTACTTAAAAGATAATTCCACACTAATAAAAAGGGACCCTTTTAAAAGTCATGTTTAGTTGTTAAAGTCATGTTTCATTTACAGATAAACATTTAATACATCTCTCCCCCCACCCCCTTTCCAGTCCTGGAGCTTGAACTCAGGGCCAGAGTACTGTTCCTGAGCTATTTTGCTCAATTTGGTCAAGGCTAGCATTCTACCACCATAGCTCCAGTTTTACTGGAGATACGGGTCTCATGGATTTTCCTGCCCAGTCTTGCTTCGAATGAAGATCCTCAGATCTCAGCCTCCTGAGCAGTTTGGATTATAGGCATGAGCTACCAGCACCTGGCTACAAGTTTATGGGGAACTATTTTTAGACACTATAATTAAATGAGTAATCTAGGCATTTTGATGAAACACAGAATGCTAGTTGTCAAGAAACCTATTTCTTCTTCTGGCTATGATACTAATATCAAACTGCTTTTAAGGGTAAATCATAACCTCTGAGCTTATATGTTTGTCTTCATCAATAAAACAGGAAAGTCCCTCCCTCCCTCCCTCCTTTCCATTTTTGGTACCAATTCTGGGGCTTGAACTCAGCTTCTGGGCACTATCCGGACCCCCCCCCCCCCCCGCAAAACAAAACCAAACAAAACATTGTCTTATGGGCTGGGAAGGTGGCTCAGTGGTAGAGTGCTTGCCTTGCATGCCTGAGGCCCTGGGTTCGATTCCTCAGCACCACATAAGCAAAAAGGAAAAAGCCGGAAGTGGCGCTGTGGCTCAAGTGGTAGAGCGCTAGCCTTGAGCTGAAGAGCTGAGGGACAGCGCCCAGGCCCAGAGTTTAGGCCCCACGACCAGACTACCAAAATAAAACAAAAACAAAAAAAACAAAAAACAATTTAGGATTGGCTAGGATGACTTGATTGACTACTCACAAATTCTCAAACTTAGTTCACTTTTTTCCCTACTTGGCAAGGATATTATGTGCTTTCAAAATAATGTTTAAAATCTGGAAGTCAGGTCTACTTTAATCACAAGTTAATAGATTATTAAGATGAATATAAGAAAAACAAGAGTTCCTTACCTGCTGTACAAATTTCTGATCAATGTATCGTTTTGCAATGCTAGGCTGGAAATCAGGGCTCTCCAAAAATCTCAAGAAGAATTCATACACCAACTATAAGAGAAAGTCAAATAAAAGCTGAGATACTGCCTTTAAAACTCTTCCCTAAGTTATAGTTGCTATAAAAAAACAAACACATTTTCTTCAGCAACTCAGACGACTTCTGATTTCAGTATAAAATATGAGTTTATAATAGTTTCCAATACTATATACAGTTTAGTCTTTAAACCAATAAATTTTGAAATTTATTGCTTTACAATATTGTTGAAAGATGTCAAATTACATAAAAGCTAGAAACAGTGACATTGCCAACAGAGTATGTAATTTAAGATGGTGACTGCTTTTGATCCTCACAGCAACATGTTTGTCCCCAGGTGGGCTTCTAACTTACTTACCTCAATTTCATCTCTAGGGTTCCTTAAACAGAGTCAGGAACCTTCAGATAAGAGGGGGCAGTTTTGGGGCTGGGAAGGTGGCTCAGCGGTAGAGCGCTTGCCTTGCATGCATGAGGCCCTGGGTTCGATTCCTCAGCACCATATAAGCAAAAAGAAAAAAGCCGGAAGTGGCGCTGTGGCTCAAGTGGTAGAACGCTAGCCTTGAGCTGAAGAGCTGAGGGACAGCGCCCAGGCCCAGAGTTCAGGCCCCACGACCGGACCCAAAAAAAAGAGAGAGGGGGCAGTGTTAAAAAAAACAATAAGAAAAACGAAACAAGTTTTCGAAAAAAAGACTGTAGTGTGAAAAAAATTAAATTGGAAGAGCCTGCCCTCTCTGTGTGTAGGAAACAACCAAACTCTGTTTAAGTACAGGGCTAAAAAAGAATCTTTGCACTACAGCACATAAACCAAGTGTGAGAAGGCCTTCTGTTTCCTGAGTGCCACCAAAGTGAATACCTGTCACTACAAACCAGAGTTAAAAGTATCATTGGGGCCAGGCACCGGTGGCTTACAGGGTACTCAGGAGGCTGAAATCTGAGGATCGTGGTCCAAACCATCCTGGATAAGAAAGTTTATGAGACTCTCATCTCCAATTAACCACCAGAAAACCAGAAATGGTACTGTGGCTCAAGTGCTAGAACACTCACCTTGAGCTGAAGAGCTCAGGGACAGCACCCAGGCCCAGAGTTCAAGCCCCATGACTGACAAATAAATAAATAAATAAATAAATAAAATTGGGTATGGAATAGAGGGGGAAATTGGGGGAAAGCAAAGGGAGTGCCATTGCTGAAGAAGCATTGTACTCATAACCTGACTTATGAAATTGTAACTCCTTTGTACAACTCTCCTTAATAACAACAAAAAAATACCCCAAAGTAACATTTGGGGCAGGGGAGTATGACTTAAGTGGTAGAGCACCTGTCTAGTAAGCATGAAACCCCAGTACAAGAAATAGAGTGCTCATGCACTAAGTAAAACCCACCCAAAAGCAATATGGACCTGAGTCCTATTATTCACTACAGAAAACACATTTTTTTACTTGAGTTGAATACAATCCTAAAGTTGACATTAGCTTTGTGATGTGAATAAATACAGTTGTTGGTTATGCTTTTCATTTCTGATGCAGTAAAGAGTTTGAGTTAAGGTGTTCTCATAGCTTTTCCACTCAAGGCTGGTGCACTCTTTTGAGCCACAGCTCTACTTGTGACTTTTTGCTAGTTAACTGGAGAGAAGAGTCTCTCAGATTTGTCTGGCTTTGATCCAGAATCCGTTAGAGCTCAGCCTCTTGAGTAGATCAAATACAGACTGGTGTCTGGCTAACAGGATCTTACTAGATAGCCCAAGCTGGTATGAGTTTGTGATCCTCCTGTCTCAGTCTCTGGTGTGCTGATATTACAGGTATGCACTACCAGGCCTGACTCAAACTGCGTTTGTTTAATGTATCTTTGCTCAACTAGACAAAGGTAGCAATGCATATAAGATTACCTAATCTTATTTATTGTACATTAAGGATGTAACAAGAGTTAGAAAGTTTTTATTTATGGATAATTTTTATAAACTAGCAACTAGCAATTCTGCTTTGGGACACAAACTGCAAAAATAAACAAGGCATGATGCAGAGTGCAGTCTCAAGTAGACTGTTAATGTCATTTTGTTGACAGGACCACTTATTCAGTATGTTTTCCTTTCCTTTTTCTTTTTTTCAGTACTGGGTTTGAATTCTGAGCTTTGTGCTTGCTAGACAAGCACTCTACCATCTTGCCTACAACTCCTTTTGCTTTAGTTATTTGAAACATAGGTTCTTCTCCCTCTCCCCCACCTCCTCTCCTCTCTTCTCTTGTCCCTCTCTTTTCTCTTCTCTCCCTTCTCTCCTTCCCTCTCTCCCTCCCTCCCTGGACTGGCCTTGAACCAGGATATACCTGATTTCTATCCCTCTCAAGAGGTTGGGCATAGCCAGGCGCTGGTGGCTCACGCCTGTCATCCTAGCTACTCAAGAGGCTGAGATCTGAGGATCGCGGTTCAAAGCCAGCCCGGGCAGGAGAGACCGTGAGACTCCTATCTCCAACAAACCACCAGAAAACCGGAAGTGGCGGTGTAGCTCAAGTGGTAGAGAGAGCGCTCGCCTTGAGCTGAAGAGCTGAGGGATAGCGCCCAGGCCCAGAGTTCAAGCCCCACGACCGACCAAAAAAAAAAAAAAAAAAAAAAGAGGTTGGGCTTACAGGTGTGAGCTATATACCTGGCCTTCAAGACCAGACTGGGTAATACAATGAGACTCTGTCTCAGATAACAAAGCTAAATACACACATAAAAAGAACTGAAAGGAAAATTGAAAACTACTCAAAATGTAAAAGCAATGAAACTATTTCTAAGTCTTATATATGGATAAAAATGTTTTTTTTAATTTCTGTATAATAATGTCCTGAATTAGGCTATGATCCCTATCGGTTTTTATTTTTGGCATATTCAAGTAGTTAAAATACAGAATTTGGCCAAAGGGGCTGGGAAGATGGCTCAGTGGTAGAGCACTTGCCTTGCATGCCTGAGGCCCTGGGTTCGATTCCTCAGCACCACATAAGCAAAAAGAAAAAAGCCGGAGGTGGCGCTGTGGCTCAAGTGGTAGAGCGCTAGCCTTGAGCTGAAGAGCTGAGGGACAGCGCCCAGGCCCAGAGTTCAGGCCCCATGACCAGACCCCCCCCCCAAAAAAAAACAAAAACAGAATTTGGCCAAAAATATACAAGATACTAGCCTATTTTTTTTTTCCTGTTTGGGAGTTTAAATTCAAGGCCTTGTGCTTGCTAGGCAGATGTTTTACCATTAGAGTTATATCCCCAGCCTCTTTTTTTGCTTTAGTTATTTCCCAGGTTGAATATTATATGTTTGCCTAGGCCAGCCTCAGATTGTGATCCTTCTATCTAAACTCTTCCATGTAGCTGGAGTCCCAGGCATGAACCATCATGCTCAGATGTCTGCACATCTGGGGGGGGGGGGGAGCGGCTCACAAACCCCAGGTAGGTCTCAAACTGTGATCCTCCCGAGATCTTCCTTCCAACAGCTCAGGGTTGTAGGAGCAAGCCACCATACCCTGAGATCTTTCAATTCCCTAAAATAGCTATTTCTAAAAAGGTCTACGATTTAGTACCATACATAATTTATTTTTTGTTGTTTGGAGATGGAAGGGGGCATCTATTATTACACTTCCTGCTCTAGTTTTGAACTCATGGCTTAAGCAATGCTCCAGCCTCAGCTTCCCAAGTAGCGAACCACAGGCATAAGCCACTGTATCTTGCTCTACATCATTATTTTTTATTAGCATGCATTAGATGTACAAGAGGAATTTCCCTGGGACGTATTCATACATGTATACAATGCATCCTGAGAAATCTCTCCTCCTTTATCATTCTCCCCTTCCCACTCCTCCTCCTTAAAATGACTTCAACAAGTTGAACTGTTCTATTGTCATACATGCAAATAAGCTACCATGACATTATCCTCCTTTGCCCTCTTCATTAGCCCTCTCCTCCCACTGGCATCTACCCCTTGCAGCTGTGTCTATTTTACTTTCCTGCCAGTATTTTTTTAGTGCATATTGATTTCATTTTTTTTTTTTTTTGTATGTCGTGGGGCTTGAACTCGGCTTAGGCGCTGTCCCTCAGCTCTTCAGCTCAAGGCTAGCACTCTACCACTTGAGTCACAGCGCCACTTCTGGCTTTTTCTGCTTATGTGGTGCTGAGGAATCGAACCCAGGGCCGCATGCATGCAAGGCAAGCGCTCTACCATGAGCCACCTTCCCAGCCCATGCATATTGATTTCACTATGGAGTTTCCTTATATATAAATTTGAATTGTCTATGACACTAAAATAATTAATAAAATTTTTACACAGTCTGGAATCTATTCCATGCTAGTACCTTTCCATTAGCTAAAACTTGGTATTCAGAAAATTATTGTTATATTGTCTTCAGCATGTAGAAAGAAAAGCACTTAGGAAAGAAAAAAATAATTTTAAACTGCTATGCAATAATAATAGATATGTACTAGAACATGGAAATTAAAAGACATCACCAGTCCCTTGGTACTGAAAACTACTTACCTACTTTCCTTTCTCCCTCCCCTCTTTTCCTCCCCTTCCTTTCCCTTCCTTCCCCCCTTTTCTCTCCTTCTCTTCCTCCCTCCCACCCCTACTCCCCTACTTTCTTTTTTTGGTAGGTCATGGAGTTTGACTCAGGACCTTTACTTAAGGCTAGTGCTCTACCACTTTGAGCCACTGTATCACTTCCAGTTTTCTGGTGGTTAGTTAGAGGTAAGAGTCTCACAGATTTTCCTGCCCAAGCTGACACTGAACCATGATACTCAGATCTTAGCTTTCTGAGTAGCTGGGATTATAGGCATGAGCCAATGGTACACTGCTTGAAAACATATCCCTTCTGTTCCTTTCTCCTCTATCTCTTTAGTCCAGTACTCATGATTATTTCCATTACAACATGAAAAGAAGTTAAAGAGGGATAAATTACAAATTATCGTTTTTTAGAAAATTCATGAAAAGGCTCAAGGAAATAAAAGTAATCACAAGGTTACTTGTGATTACTCTTCCTCCAACAACTAAATTCAAATTCCTAGCATTAGGATCTGATAAGCAAAGTATAAAATGTAAGCTGCTATGCAAAACAAAAATATCCAGGTGAATTAACTCCAAGCACATTTATAACAGGGGAGGAAACTTTTATGGATAAATTTCTTTTCCAGTGTGCTAATTTCTGAAATCTCAATAATTAGGACATCTTTAATATTACACTACAAAAAACTTAAAATGGTTAAGTATGTAGCTACAATGTATTAACAAACCTATAAATCATCTCGCTTACTTAAGTGTTTAATAGTTTCTGGTATCATTAAATATTTGTCAACTTAAAAAACTGCATGCCAAATTGTAGTAAATTGGAAGATTTGAATATATATTGAGGGCAGATGCCTTTTAATGAAGGAATCATGGATAAATGAAAAAAAATTTTTTTTCGGCAGTACTGAGGTTTGAACTCAGGGCCTTAGCTTGCTAAGCAGGTGCTTTGCCACTTGTGTTAGCCCATATCTCCCCTTTAAGCTTTAGCTAGTTTTCACACAGGTTTCATAAATTTTTCACTTGGTTTAAATAATCACATTTGGAAACAATCTGCCACCTCCTAAAACATGGAGAATCACTTTGTTTCAGGGAATTTAAAATACAACTTCAAATTATACCACTGAAAAAAATAGAAAGCATATTGTTTATTTGGCTGAATTTCCATGAACATATGAAAATATCCTAATGGAAAAATATATTTTCTTTTGGCCGTGGGGCTTGAACTCTGGGCCTGGGCACTGTCCCTCAGCTCTTCAGCTCAAGGCAAGCGCTCTACCACTTGAGCTACAGCGCCACTTGGAAAAATATATTTTCAAAAATAGTAAAACTATGGAGTCTCCTTCACTGTATTCAATGACATGATTAAAAAGTCACATCAGCTAATGAGAATTTCTATCTTTGAAAACCTTTACATGGTTAAATATAGTATCTCTAATTTTTTTATCAACTATAGCACAAAATGTCAGCTAAACCTGTGTACAGTTATATAAAAAATAATTTGCTATTTCAGATTTTCTAATTCTGTAAACTCTAATGTGCTGGTAAGTCTTAAAATTATTTTCAGCATTCACTAATCCAACACTGCTCTTCCATTTTATATGGATCTGTAGGTGCTAGACAGAATAAATTAAAAAACAATGTGGCAGACTATTGCCTAAAGTATCCTAAGTTGTATAGAATGCAGATTTCTCTCTTGATTTTAATTTTTGCAAAATTAAAACCCAACAAGCAAGAAGATGTGTTCCAGAGATGGAGTGGCAGAGTAAGCACTTCAGTGAACTTACTCTCCTATAAAAATAAAAGAAGCTAGTTGCTGGTGGCTCATATCTGTAATCATAGCTACTCCGTAGCTGAGATCTGAGGATCACAGTTCAAGAAAGTCCATGAGACTCTTATCTCCAATTAACCACCAGAAAACCAGAAGTAGAGCTGTGGCTCAAAGTGGTTCAATGTCAGCTTGGGCAGGAAAGTCTGTGAGACTCTTGCCTCCAACTAACCACCTTGAGCAAAAAGTTCAGAGACAGTGCACTGGCCCTGAGTTCAAGCCCCACAACCAACAAGAGAGAGAAAAAAAAGCCCAGTTCTGATCTCGCAAAATAAAGATTAATTAAGTAGATGTAAAGATAGGTCATGCAAGATGATCCAGTTTGAGGTGGAGAAAGAAACAAGAACAATGGAAATGAACAGAAATCATCCAGAGACCTATAGGAGAATATCAGTTGTAGCCACATAAATGGAAGTCCCAGAAAAGAGAGAAATAGGACAGAGAGAATATTTAAATAATGGCCTCAACAACTTAGTTGATAAAAACTATTAACTTACACAATTAACCAATCAAAACTCAACAAAGTCACGTCAAAGGGATCCACAACTAGATGTATCATAATCAAACTGATGACAGAGAAAACAAGTAGGAGGAGAAAAATGACTCTACATGCATTATGAAATCCTTAAGACAGTGAATTGCTGGTCATCAGAAAACATGAAGGCAAGAAGACAAGTGGGATGACAGCTCCAAAATATTTTCCTTTAAAAAAGAAGGAGAAACCAGGTTCATGTGGTGGCCCTGGTGGCTCACACCGACAATGCTAGCTACTTAGAAGGCTGAGATCTGAGGATCATGGTTCAAAGCCAGCCCAGGCAGGAAAGTCCCTGAGACTCTTTTTTTTTTTTGGGTCCGGTCATTGGGCCTGAACTCTGGGCCTGGGCACTGTCCCTCAGCTCTTCAGCTCAAGGCTAGTGCTCTACCACTTGAGTCACAGCGCCACTTCCGGCTTTTTCTTTTTGCTTATGTGGTGCTAAGGAATCGAACCCAGGGTCTCAGGCATGCAAGGCAAGCGCTCTACCACTGAGCCAACTTCCCAGCCCAGTCCCTGAGACTCTTATCTCCAATAAACCATCTGAACACTGGAAGTGGTGCTGTGGCTCAAGTGGTAGAGAGCTTGCCTTGAGCTGAAGAGCGCAGGGACAGCACCCAGGCCCAGAGTTCAAGCCCCCAACCAAAAAAAAAAAAAAAGAGAGAGAGAGAGAAAGAAAGAAAGCTGGGCACCAGTGCCTGTAATCCTAGCTATCCTAGAAGGCTGAGATCTCAGGATCACAGTTTGAAGTCAGCCCAGGCAAGAAAGCCCATG
Source organism: Dipodomys merriami (assembly GCF_024711535.1). Taxonomy (NCBI): domain Eukaryota; kingdom Metazoa; phylum Chordata; class Mammalia; order Rodentia; family Heteromyidae; genus Dipodomys; species Dipodomys merriami. Next base: position 5,440,546 of record NW_027204604.1, read on the forward strand.
AGACTCTTACCTCCAATAAACTACCAAAAAGCTAGATGTAGAGCTGTGGCTCAAGTGGTAGAATGCTAGCCTTGAGTGCTCAGGCAAAGTACCCAAGCCCTCAGTTCAAGGCCAAAAATAAAAAAAGGAGAAATTTAAGACATTCCTAGATAAACACAGAGAATTTATCACTAGCAGTTCTGCCCTACAAGAAAAACTAAAGGAATTCCTTCAAGCTGAAATAAATGATACCATTGAGTATCTCGAATCCATAGAGAGAAATGAAGATTCCATGTGAATGTAACTATATAGATGAAGATAAAAGATGGTATGAATACTGTTATTGCTGGGGATGTGGCTCAGTGGCAAAGTGCCTGCCTAGCATGTATGTATGAGACCCTGAGTTCAAGCCTCAGCAGTGAGTGTAGGATACCCATGCACAGTTATTTGTAACTCTTTCATTTCCTCCTTTACAAGGCAATCACATAAAACAATTGAAAGACAGTTGGTGGGCATATAATGTACCAAGATATAACTTACATGACAATATCCCACACAAAGGCAAAGGCCACTAGCAAGACAGTCTCAAAAGCAAACAAGAAAAAAATATAGAAAAGAAAAAAGAAAAAGACAATTCAACAATAATAGCTGGAGATGTCAGTATCTCACTTTGAGCAGGACAGATCAAGATGAACAAGGTAACAGAACACTTGAACACTATAAACCAACTATGCCTAGCCTATTGTTACAGAATGCCCCACTCAAGGATAGAACACATTCTTTTCAAGCACATAGGCAACATTCTCCAGAAGAGAGTATATTAGGCCACAAAATTAAAAAAATATCGCACAAAATATTATTATCCCAAAATGAAATAAAATCAGGAACCAGTAATCTAAGAAAATTTATGAAAGTCATAAATAGGTAGAATTAGATAACATATGCCTAAATAACTAATGGAGATATTAGAAAATATTTTTAGAGAAGCAAAGACAACATATCAAAATTTATGGGAAATGAATATTGAAAGAAAACTTATACTTGAATGTTCATAACAATCCTAGGTCACAATAGCCAAAAGGTAGAAATAAGTCAATGCTGAATAACAAATAAATGAATAAAAACTGTATAGAGTATCCACAAAATGTAATAGTATTCACTCAGAAAAATAAAAGGAGTTACTGACTCAAGCTACAACATGGATCAACTCTGAAGACAAGTAAAGGAACATGAAAGATCATAAATTGTAATTTATCTAAAATATCCAGAATAGGAAAGTAGATCTCCAGAGACAGAAGGTAAATTAGTGCTTGTCACAGGCCTAGAGTGCTAGTTACAAAGGTGTTTTCATATGGGGTGATAAAAAGTTCTAGAATCAAACAGTGATGATGGCTGCACAGCATTGTGAATGTACTTTCTTTTTTTATATTTTTTATTGTAAAGTTGCTGTACAGAGGGGTTATAGTTACATGAATGTGAATGTACTTAATGTCACTGAATTATGTACTTTAAAATGGTTTAAATAGCCAATAAATGTATTTTGTCATAATAAAACAATAAAAATCATAATTCAGGGAAAATAAAACATTAAGAAAACACATTAAAAGGCAAAGACATAGAAACTCAATCAACACAATACTGCAATGTGAACATGCTTAGGTTCCATACTTGTATGTGAGGCCATGAGGCCTCAAGCGTGGGTTCATCCTCTTCTGGGTCAAAATCTGGGTTATCACTTGGAGGAAGAGTACGGAAGATGTTAGCACTGATCTGTAAAGAAAAGTAAATTTAGATTCATGTTCTCTGTTGTATAACTGAATTTAACAGTGGGAAATAACATGTCCTTAAGATCATGTTACTTAAGAAAAAAGTTAAGTTGTGGCTATAAATTTAGCTCAAAAACTTATAAATCTCATTAAGGTATAGTGACAGGCATTTGTTTCTGTCTTCTCTATCCAGTAATTCTCACTTCCTTAGCCCTCAAACTTCTGAAGATTACAGCTCACATTTAGATTCTTCTTCCTTAATTTATCAGTTTTTCTTAACAAATTTTGCTTAATATTAATGAGGGGAGGGGAAAAGAAGAGAAGAATCTGGGAAGAAAAAGGGCAAAATTTCTAATGTTTCCTGTTTCTAACACGATTCTTTGTATCTTTCCACATCTCTCATGTTCTATACCTATAAACAAAAAAAGTAATTATCAGCCCGGCACCAGTGGTAATCCTAGCTACTCAGGAGGCTGACATCTGAGGATCACAGTTCAAAGCCAGCCCAGGCAGAAAAGTCCATGAGACTCATCTCCAGTTTAACCACCAGAAAACCAGAAGTGGCACTGTGGCTCAAGTAGTAGAGTGCTTGCCTTGAGCTGAAGAGCTCAGGAACAGCACTCAGGCCCAGAGTTCAAGACTCATGACCGACCAAAAAAAAAAAAAAAGTAAATATCTCTAGTGTACATGCATAGTTGCACTGAGGAAGAGGAGGAGGTGTAAAATGCCTACACTACTATTACAGTTTAAACACTCCATGATTTTGTCTACTGCATACATTTTACCTACTCTGAGATTCTGCAAAGGCATTTCCCAATTTCTCTGAAATCAGGAACTGCTTTGAGATTCTTCATCTTAGATTCAATGAAACAGTATTTATAATGTCATCCTTTGCTTCCTTTGCCTCAGCACTAAGGTAACCATACATCCTTTCTTTCTAACAAAGATAAATTATACTCCCAATCACAATTGTGTGTGTGTGTGTGTGTGTGTGTGTGTGTGTGTGTGTGTGTGTGTGTGTGTGTGTGTGTGTGTGTGTGTGTGTGTGTGTGTGTGTGTGTGTGTGTGTGTGTGTGTGTGTGTGTGTGTGTGTGTGTGTGTGTGTGTGTGTGTGTGTGTGTGTGTGTGTGTGTGTGTGTGTGTGTGTGTGTGTCCCTGAGCTTTTTAGCTCAAAGCTAGCACTGTACTACTTGAGCCATGCTCAACTTTTGTTTTTTTGGTAGTTAATTAGAGATAAACACCAATTTAAGATTAGAGTCTACTATTTTCCTGCCACGCTGGCTCTGAATACTAATACTGAGATTGCAGCCTCCTTATCATTCGTAGCTAGGAGTACCCTCGTGAACTATGGCCCAACCCACAATTCCTTTAAAAATGAACAGACTGACATACCAAATACTTTCGTCTGAGAGATTTGAGGCAAACTATTTGAAGAACAGAGAGCAATGTTTGATAGTACAAACAAGTTTCCAAATATTTTATGAAATGGCACCTGGGGTAGGCAAATAATTGCTAATATTATTACCATAGTCATAACTCATATGAAGCAATAAACTTAGAATTCCATTAGTTAGAACTCAAAAGCCAGTGTTAAGGGTAAAATTGATCAGTGGTTTGGACATCAACTTCTCAAAGAGAAGCAGAAGGCTGTAAGTAGAATTTGAAAAGGGAAAAATATCTCATAATTGTTATCAATAAAAGTTAACTTTATAGGCACCAACAAAGTTATCTGTATGTAACAAGTTTCAAAGTATAGGATTCCTTTCAAACCCGATTTCCTAGCTTTTTACTAGTCTTCTCTTCCTCCTGTACAAATTTTCTCTTAGTGACTACTCACCCTTACATCTGTCAATCTGAATAATATTGAGCCTATATATTTCTCAACATCTAAGTTTAAGATATGCACTATCCCATACGGTAGTCATGGAAGTGGAGGAGTGGCTCAAGTGGTAGAGCGCTAACCTTGAGCAATAAAGCTCGGGGACAGCATCCAGGCCCTAAGTTCAAGTCCTAGGACTGGCACAAAAAGGAAAAAAAAACTGCTTTAAAAAATATGGCAAGGGCTGGGAAGGTGGCTCAGTGGTAGAGCGCTTGCCTTGCATGCTTGAGGTCCCGGGTTCGATTCCTCAGCACCACATAAGCAGAAAGAAAAAAGCCAGAAGTGGCGCTGTGGCTCAAGTGGTAGAATGCTAGCCTTGAGCTGAAGAGCTGAGGGACAGCGCCCAGGCCCAGAGTTCAGGCCCCACGACCAGACCAAAAAAAAAAAGAAATATAGCAAGACATTATGTTGGAAATGAACTTTACAACTTGGAGAAGAGGGGAGTCAGGAAAGGGAAAGTGGGAGAAAATGAGGGGAGGGAGTAACACTGTTCAACAACCATTTCCTCATTACTCATGTAACTGTAACCCCTCTGTACATAAACTTTATAATACAATTAAATCAAGTTTTTAAAAATGTTAGTAAATTAAAAAATTTGGTAGCCACCTACCACTGTGGCTACTGAATGTCCTATAAGAAACAACAGCATCAGTGAAATGGAGGACTCTTTTTTGAGTATGTTAATTACTGTACATTTATTTTAGATCAGTGTCAACTCACAATTACAACTCAGATCTTACTTTAAATTTATATAAATCTGAGAACTATGTGTCCAGAGGCTTACCATTTTTACTATATCAGAATACGCTGATTCAACAATTACACCACGATTAGTTGAAACATACTCAACCAGTTCATTCAGTGTTGCTCTTTTAATTTCTTTGCTCTTCAAGTCTGAAACAGAGTCCATGAAATCAAACAGTATACAACACTGCTGCAACTTCTGACAAAAAAGCTCTTGTTGTTCATTTGAAGTAGCATCTGTAAATAAAAACAGTGAAAAACTTATAAATAGCCAATACAAAGTTTACCTTTATACATCTGTTGATTTTGCAAAAGACACTCACATACATAAATCTCTCAATCACCTATGATAAATTCACCCATCAAATTCTGTCATCTAAGAATTTTTTATTGGATTCTTCTCATTGCTCACGTAATTTTTTATCATTGATTTCTCGTTCCTTCCTTGACATTTCCACCATGGTTTCAGCCCCTTGCTGAAACTAGACTAGGACGGGCACAAAAAGGGGGAAAAAAATGCTTAAAAAAATATGGCAAGATACTATGTTGGAAATGAACTTTACAACTTGGAGAAGAGGGGATTCAGGAAGGGGAAAGTGGGAGAAGATGAGGGGAGGGTTAAGTAACGCTGTTCAACAACTAGAGCAATGACATCCTCATTGTTCCTCCTAGGTCTCATAACCACTACCACTACTGACTTATCTTCCACATTACTTAAAAAAGCTAAAATCCTGTTAAAGTTTAAATCAATATGATCATACTTAACATGTATTTGTAGGTTATCCTCAATAATTAAAGAGGATGAAGCCCAAGCCCTTCTGTATACAAGTGTAGAAGTCTACTAACACACTTTGTGGCTTGCCTCTTAGCACTCTGGGGAACTACACCCTCCCTGTGGTACCCTGAACACTGCATGGTGCTTCCTTGGCCTAGAATGCCCATCTTCCCACATTCCTGGGAGCTTTATCTGGGGTTTGTTTTGTTTTGTTTCAGTACAAGTCCCTTGCAGTTTTCCTAGGACACTAAAGATAATACTAGTGGCTAATCCATTTTTGCCTTAAGGGATTTTTAAGTACACATCTCTATTGTAGTATTTATTGTGTGAGAGATGCTTTCCTACTTTCAAGTAAGAAAGAAAACATAGCCAGGGGCCAGGGGCTAGGGGCTCAAGCCTGTAATCCTAGCTACACAGGAGGCTGAGATCTGAGGATCATGGTTCAAAGCCAGCCTGGGCAGAAAAGTCCTGCGACTCTTATCTCCAATAAACCACTAGAAAACCAGAAGTTGTGCCTTGAGCTGAAGAGCTGAAGAGCTGAAGGACAGCGCCCAGGCCCAGAGCTCAAGCCCCTCGACCAGCAAAAAAAAAGAAGATATAGGGGCTGGGAAGGTGGCTCAGTGGTAGAGCGCTTGCCTTGCATGCTCGAGACCCTGGGTTCGATTCCTCAGTACCACATAAGCAAAAAGAAAAAAGCCGGAAGTGGTGCTGTGGCTCAAGTGGTACAGTGCTAGCCTTGAGCTGAAGAGCTTAGGGACAGCGCCCAGGCCCCGAGTTCAGGCCCCATGACTGGACCCAAAAAAAAAAAAAAAAAGAAGATATAAAGCATAAAAGATGTCATTAAAATATAAAAGGTACTGCCGTCTACTGTGTATGAATGTGTGTATATGTATGTGTATATACACATATACATATACAGCTATTCCAAGATATGTGACTGCTTCATCTAAGAACATTCTTTGTACTAAGTTTCTTAGGAGCTCAGGTGTAGCAGATGTGAATTGTGGACCAGATTGCAAAAGGTTAAATGAGTGAGAAGAGAGGAAGCGACATCATTTTCTACTTACTGACTGGCCTACTTATAGATTTAAGACATGGAACATTTTTATAAAGGTCAAAAACATTTGTAATAGTAGTTATCCTAGAAGGAAAAAAAGATTTTGTCCTTAAAAATATGGAATATTTTGTGCTTATAGGTGTTTATTTTCTTATAAGAGAAAAGGCATGGGCTGGAAAGGTGGCTCAGTGGTAGAGTGCTTGCCTTGTATGTTTGAGGCCCTGGGTTTGATTCCTCAGCAAAAAGAAAAAAGCCAGAAGTGGCGCTGTGGCTCAAGTGATAGAGAGCTAGCCTTGAGCTGAAGAGCTGAAGGACCGGACTCCCGCCCCCCACCAAAAAGAGAAAAGGCAGAAAATATTCTTAGGTGGTTGGAGAAAGTATCAGTCTAAACTAGGTACCAACGCTCATACCCATAATCCTAGCTACTCAGAAGGCTGAAGATTACAGTACAAATCCAGCCTGGGCAGAAAAGTCCAAGAAACTCGTCTCCAATTAACAACAAAAAGCTGAAAGTGGAATTGTGTCTCAAGTGGTAGAGCACTAGTGTTGAACAAAAAAAGCTCATAAATAGTGCCCAAGCTCTGAGTTCAAGCCCCGGACCAGCGTTAATAAAACAGTAACAGTCTATCCACTTTGGTTATATTTTATATACATGAGTAACCACTTGAGAGAAAAAGAACACCTAAAAAAATCTGGTTTTGAAGTATAAGGAGTACTTATCACTTTATTCATCAGCTTTTCCATTCTAAGAATGAATGCAATGAAGACTGATATATTCAAAAAAGTTCCTGCCTGGCCAATGTCTTGCACTAAAACCACATTTTTTTAAATTTAAATTTTATTTTATTTTATTTGAGAACATACTGTACAGAGGGGTTACAATTACATTGGCAGGATAATGCATACATTTCTTACCAAGCATTGCAGCCTCCTCCTTTGTTTACCCTTCACCTCCCTTCCCAGCCTCCCCCCTCCCCCCCCCCCCACACCGACATTGTAAAGCTTGCTTTGACATGACATTTTGTAATTCTCCTTGTTGCAACAGGTCCACCTGAATCCTTAAACGACTTGTTTGTCCCCATCTCCTCCACATGTTATACTGACATCAAATAAAGTGAAAGCGGAGGTTACACTGTGGGGGAGGGACATACAAAGCAACAAAGAAATAATCTTATAAATGCGTTAGAAACACATGCATGAAAGAAACGAAAACATTAAAATACATATTTAAGGGTTCGTTTTCCTAACATCACATTATCTGACCTTTTCCGCTTGACTCATACCTATACTAGATATTGCAAATAAGGGAAACCATGGGACCTATGTTTCTTTGGGCCTGGCTTACTTCACTTAATATAATTTTTTCCAAGCCTTTCCATTTCCTAACAAATGGGGAAATGTCATTCTTTCTGATGGAGGCATAGAATTCCATTGTGTATATATACCACATTTTCTTGATCCATTCATCTACTGAGGGGCTTCTGGGTTGGTTCCATATCTTAGCTATGGTAAATAATGCTGCAATAAACATAGTTGTGCTGGTAGCTTTAGTGTGGTCTTGTTTGTAGACATTTGGGTAAATGCCCAAAAGTGCGATTGCTGGATCATAGGGGAGATCTATGTGAAGTCTTTTGAGGAACCTCCATACTGCTTTCCAAAGTGGTTGAACAAGTTAACCACATATTTTTTAAGTGACTATTTTCACTACATGGATATTCTACTTGACATCCTCAATGTTTTTATTTATATGCTACAGCTTTTTCACCTGAAAGTCTCTCTGCAATAAAAACTGTCTCAGCCACTAGAATTTTATTTAAAAGTTTGAAAATAAAAACATCTTTGGAGATATACAAGTTCACAGGAAAAATTCCATATATTGTACAGCAACTTGAGTTGTGGATGTTGACAGAGTAAGTGTTTAACAATATTCCCTGAGTACTGCATACAATACTAAAGCAGTGAGAGAATAGTATGCATTCAGGATAAACTATTTTGAATGTTGATCTTTTCTTGGCCTAGAAGTTCAAGGCACAAACTCTCTCACAAGGCAGAAAGTCAAAGTTCCTAGTCAGTTATGTGATTACAAGGGTGAACGACCAATTCCCTATAGTGTTTGTGTTGTTAACCAATTATGTTTGCATTAGATTAGATATATTAAATGTATTTTTTATTTACTGGAATTTTTTACTTAAGATGAGTTTGTTGGGATATAACCCAATCATAAGTTGCAGGTTTACTTAACTGATGGGCATCTATTTTTTTTTTCCAGTTGGTCATGGGGCCTGAACTCTGGGCCTAGGCGCTGTCCCTCAGCTCTTCAGCTCAAGGCTAGCGCTCTACCACTTGAGCTACAGTACCACTTCTGGCTTTTTTTTGCTTATGGGTGCTGAGGAATTGAACCCAGGGACTCATGCATGCAAGGCAAGCGCTCTACCACTGAGCCACCTTCCCAGCCCCTATTTTTAATGGACATTAATTTTGTCTAAAATATTTAAGTGACTAATGTACATGTGAAATGAATAAATATTTAAGAGACAGTGAATTTCATTTAACTCAAGGGAAAAAAACTTTACTCCTACACATAAACTTGAGAGTATATTTTGATCTCACTAATTACCAAAAGATCAATTGAAATCACTAACTACTATGAATGTATCACATTCAACAATTTTAAATTTCTTATTTTTATGTTGCTTTGGGAAACCTGATCACAACCTTAAGAATATTCCATAATGACCTGCAATATCAATTCATTCCTTCAGTAACAACATTAGAGCTGATGACTTATTAAAAGCACTCTTCTACAAAATCCCAATGAGGAAGCTGCATGAAAGGTATAATCAAGGAATCATCTCAAAAGAAAAACAGATGTTCTTAGCTTTTATAAAATACATAATTAAACTTGGCTGGAAGATGTTTTTAAATATATTTAGCTACTTACCATTTTATTATGCCTACTATTTGATCTCACTAAAGAGGCTGTGCCACCATAAAAAAAAAATCCCTACATAGTGTCAAATAGAGGAGAAGCTAGACAACTCTGGGGAAATGAGGGACTTCATCTTTGAAGGATTATAAACACATCTTTTAAAACTCCCCAAGTCCCTGTTAGGGCTCCTATATGCTTAAGTTTTTAATATCTGTTCCACCCATAATTAGGGAAAAGATACAACTTGAAGCTGTATGTGACTTATACTTTAAGATCCTACTAATGGATCACAACTAGTTAAACAAACCGGAGTGTACTGCATGTATGGGTATTATTTTACACAAGTGTGTATAGTCAGTTGTGAAGTATGTATAGCTTGTTGATATTGCTCTACCATATGTAAAATTTATAAGATTGAGGGCTAGGCATATAATAATAGAGTGCTGGCTCAGCATGTGTGAGGACTTGAATTATCCTCAGCACCACAAAGGATTAAAAGAAATACTATATAGTATGCTTAAGGTCATAAAGTGTACGTGTGTGTGTGTGTGTGTGTGTGTGTGTGTGTATGCATGCATGCTTGGATTAAATAGCTATCTATCTATCTATCTATCTATCTCCATATATATGCTTGGATTCCAACAACTTAGAATATAAGGAGAATGACAATACTATCTTTAAAATATCAAAAGTTCTTTAAAAGCTGCATTCCAGCTAGGCAACAGTGCCTCATACTTTTAGTCCTCATACCTTTAATCCTTCAAGAGATTCAGATACAAGGATTGTGGTTCAAAGCCAGCCTGGGTAGAAAAGTCCATGAGATTCTCATCTCCAAATAACCACCCAAAAAAGCAGAAGTGGAGGCCTTGAGCCAAAAGTTCAGGGACAGTGCTCAGGCACTGAGTTCAAGTCTCTCAAGACCAGCACCCTGCCCCCCACCCTCAAAAAGTTTCATTCCAGGCTGAATTCTTTTATTTCTTCTGGTTATGGGGCTTGAACTCAGGGCCTGGGCTGTCCCTGAGCTCTTTTGTCAAGGCTAGCACTCTACCACTTTAAGCCCCAGCACTACTTCTTGGTTTTGAGCTGTTAACTGGAGATGATTTAAGAGCCTCAAAGGAACTTTTCTGCCAGGGCTGGCTTTGAAACGCTAGCTTCAAATCAGGATACTCAGATCTGGATTACAGGTATGAGCCACTGTTGCCTGGCTCATTCAAATACTGTATTCTAAATTCTTACTCACTTAAGACATTCATAGTACATATTAATTAAGAATGGCCATTTTATTTCTTCTCAATCCCTCTAGAATGACAGTAGATCAAAAAAAAAAAAAAGGAAGATAAAAACAGGCACTTAAGTAAGACATTTCCAACCATTTTCTGGAAAAGTCAAAGGAGGAAGTAGTTGACAAAACCTAGACAAAAGTCACAAAGGAGATTATAAATTCTCTCAGAATTGCAATTAGTTCAAGATTAGAACTATCTAGTGAAACAAAGGAAGTGATTAAGACCTGCTGAAACAGTGGAATTAAATAGAAAGAGTCTACCAGCCCATTCTAGGAGGGAGTACAGCATCCTGTTTTACTCTAAGTAAAACAAAATAGTCAATATAGTCCCATCCAATTCCTAAAATGTTTCTTTTGTTCATTCATACATATTAATGAAAAATAAAGGACCAATATACATTCAAGGAAAGCCTGTAACAAGAAAGAAAACCAAATAAACAGGGAAAAAATAACCAATGATTTAGCACATCACTGTGAAAATTCAGATGTCCATTTAAAAAGATTAGAAGTTTCTCAGAAGAAAAAAAAAAAAGTCGGGCACACAGTGCTCACATCTGTAATCCTAGCTATTCAGGAGGCTGAAATCTGAGGATCACGGTTCAAAGCCAGCCCGGGCAGGAAAGTACGTGCTACTCATCTCCAATAAACCACCACCAGGAAACTAAAAGTGGCACTGTGGCTCAAGTGGTAGAGCACTAGCCTTGAGCTGAAGAGCGGAGGGACAGCGTCCAGGCCCAGAGTTCAAGCCCCATGCAACCAAAAAAAAAGTTACCCACAAAAAATCCAAAGGTAGGTAGCCACCAGACTTCTTAGCAGGAAAAGTCATGCTATAAGATAATATACTTTGAATGCCAATCTACAACTCTGACACTAGCCAAACAATAAAGGCTTAGTGGATGCTGGGCAGAGTTATGGGAAACAGGACCGAGGTACCGCCTATCCTGAGTGTTCATGGTTTTTCCTCAACAGCAGTTTCCTTCAAACCACATATTCTCAGATACCAAGGCTCTACTGTAGAATCAAAAAGGAAAAAAGGAAAAACTGAAAAGGAAGGAGGATATGAATAGAAAAATATTTTCCCACTGATAGCAATGAATTATACCAGAAAGCACTGTGCTTAATTTATGTCAAAGGTATATATAAAACGTGTAAGAAAAAACATTATACATATTACACACATACATATATATCCATAGGGCCTGGCACTATTTGCATTGTCATACTCCACTGATGGGATTCGTAACCTTAGAATTTACCAAGCATGAGGAAGGACAGGGTCTTTCAACTCAAACAATGGAAGCTGCATCTCACTATAGAAATGTCATGGAATGGGAACTAACTTTCTCCTCGTTAGTTAGTTCATGCTCAATGGAGAGTAAAGTTACTTGCCCAAGAAGCCTGCTGTTCATGATGAATTTCCAATGTCAGAATCTATTCTATTTTATGCACTGATATATCTTAAAAATTATATAAGTTCATTAAGTGATAACAAATAACCAATGTGAGCTGGGCATTGTGGCACAATTATAATCTCAGCACTCAGGAGGATTTTGGCAGGAGAAATCTAAGTTCAGGTTAGCTTAGGTTACCAAGAGAAATCCTGTCCCAGAAATAAACAAATAAATATAATTAATTTAGGATGAGAAAACTTCCCCTATAAACTAATTAGTATAAAAATAGTAAATAAACTAAACTAATCCTGATTATGTGGTTCCTATAGGTAGATCTATAGAAGTCAAATCATAATCAGATTGATTCTGGTATATATACTTTCTGCTGCATAAAATAATTACTGCTGCTTGAGTAGAGGACTCAGGACATAGCAAGAACAGTGTGTCTTTGCTCCATAATGTCTAAGCTTAGCTAAGTGTTCCTGTGAAGCCTACCTAAATCACTTGTGTGTCTAGCAGTTGACTCTAGCTTTTGGCTCAAGGACTAGCTGAGGACCATACCAACACTCCCATATGTGACCTCTCCATGTGGTCTAAAATTCCTCATAGATATTATGACTAAATTTCAAGGGCAAGCAATCTAACAAAAGACAAGCTTTTTATGAAGAAAATTGTAAAACTTTCATGAAATAAAGACAAATCAAGATTTATAATATTTAGAGGTAATAAGAGCCAACATCTTCCCTAATGAATTCAGGCAAGGAATGCAATTTGGATCAAATTCTTTTTTTTTTGGTCAGTCTTGGGGCTTGAACTCTGGGTCTGAGCACTCCCTGCACTCTTCACCTCAAGGTGAGAGTTCTACCATGTGAGCCACATGGCCACTTCTGGTTTTATTGGAGATAAGAGTCTCATGGACTTTTCTGCCCAGGCTGGCTTTGAACCATGATCCTCAGATCTCAGCCTCCTGAGTACCTAGGATTATAGGTGTGAGCCACCGGTGCCTGGCTGGATCAAATTCTTAACACAATATTTTGATGAAACCAAACAGTCGTTCTTTAAAATTCAACTGGAAAAATAGAGCCAAGAACAGTCTAGATGATTTTTTTTTTAAGATGAAGAAGCAAGGGCTGGGAAGGTGGCTCAGTGGTAGAGCGCTTGCCTTGCATGCCTGATGCCCTGGGTTTGATTCCTCAGCACCACATAAGCAAAAAGAAAAAAGCCAGAAGTGGCACTGTGGCTCAAGTGGTAGAGCGCTAGCCTTGAGCTGAAGAGCTGAGGGACAGCGCCCAGGCCCCTTGACGGGACCCCCCCCAAAAAAAACCCAAGATGAAGAAGCAAAGACTCATTTTATCCTGTTAAGTAATTAAAACTACATGGCATGGTACAGAAATACACAAAGACCACTGGGAGTATGGGGAATAAGGCATGTAAAAGCAGGCTGATGTGCACTGGTAGAATGTTAATATATAGCAGAGTTGTATACCAAATGTAGGGCTGGTATTTTTTTTAAATAAGCAGGGAATTTTTCATTTCAATATTCTGACTATAAAAATAAGATTATATACTTCTATCACATACAAAAATTGCAAGAGAAGTAAATATGAACAATAAACCTGTAAAGCATTTAGTTTTATAATCAACAAAGGACTTCGTAACCAAAATGCAGAAAGGAACATCTAAAAATAATAAAGACAAATCTACAGGGAAAAAAGGGTAATAATACAAAAAATGACCAAGAGACATGAAAACACACTCAAGCACAGTAATAAAAGGCAAATGTATATAAACTATATATTAATTTATCCATCAAATATCATATATCATTTTATAGACACTGGCTAAAGATGATAAAAATGTGATAAGACTTTCCCACCACTGTAGATGACTAAAAACTGGATAAAATACACAAAACAGATGCTGGCACTCCAGGATCATGAAGCTAAGAGAAGGAAAACAGAAACACTCAACATCAGCTCTATCTGGCAGCACTTTCCAGATGGACTTTTTTTTTTCTTTTTTTGGGGGGTCTGGTCATAGGGTCTGAACTCTGGGCCTGGGCGCTGTCCCTCAGCTCTTCAGCTCAAAGCTAGTGCTCTACCACTTGAGCCACAATGCTACTTCCGGCTGTTTTCTGCTTATGTGGTGCTGAGGAATCGAACCCAGGGCCTCATGCATGCAAGGCAAGCACTCTACCACTGAGCCAACTTCCCAGCCCCTTTCCAGATGGACTTTTAAAGCCCAGGGTTGAGACATTTCAAAAGAACAAGCAGCCTAGCAGGAGGTTGGTGGCTTATCCTAGCAACTCATGTGGCTCAGATCTGAGCACTGTGGTTCAAAGCCAGCTCAGGCATGAAAGTCTGTGAGACTCATTTCCAATTAACCACCAGAAAACTGGAAGTGGAGCTGTGGCTGAAAGTGGTGGAGTGCTAGGCTTGAGCAAAAAAGCTCAGGGACAGCACCCAGGCCTCGAGTTCAAGCCCCCAAACAGACAAAACAAACAAACAACAACAAAAACCAAACAAGTAGTGTTTCTGAACTATATGGACAGAGAACTACTAAAACAACTGGAATTTACTAAATACTAAAGATATATACCGAACTATACAGCAAGAAACTATGTGTCTATATTAAGGTGAAAAATCTATTTTTCTCTTCCTTTCCTTTCCTTTCCTTTCCTTCCTTCCCTCCCTTCCTTTCTTTTTGCTAGTCCTGAAGCTTGAGCTCAAGGCCTGACCGTCCCTGAGCTTCTTTTGCTTAAGGTTAGCATTCCACTACTTGAGCCACAGCGCCATTTCTGGCTTTTTCTGTTTAAGTGGTACTGAGGAATTGAACCCAGGGCTTCATGCATGCTAGGCAAACATTCTACCACTAAGCCACATTCCCAGCCTGATATTTTTCTTTTATTCTATCTATATAGTGAGTTATTTTTAAATGTAAAACAGCACTTATGTTCTTGGCATAAATTCCCCATAATTACGAAGTATCATGTTATTTATATACTTTAGAATTCAATTTATTAGTATTTTATATAAGATTTTTAAATCTTTGTTCATAAGGGACACTATTCTGTGAGTTTCTTCTCTGGTAAATGTCTTTTCAATCAGACATAAATCAATTGAAATTTTTGTTTGTTCTTTTGCCAATTTTAGAAGCAGTTCAGGGAATTTTCCATTTCCTCTAAGATTCCAAATGTATTTGCATTCATTTATACCTATAAACTATGCAATTGTAGATAAAGGTCAGTACTAATTTTTTACCACACAACAAATTAAAACTGTAGTAGCCCAAAAAGTCAAACTTGCAACAAGATAAGCAGTTTTTCATAGACCTGCTCCCCAAGGAAACAAATGTGATTCATTCTTGCTTTCCCTCACATTCTTTCCTTTCTCTCTCCCTTCTTTCCTTACTATTTATTTACTTATAATCTACTTGCTTATCTATTATATATTTTGCAGTGCTGAGGATCAAATCCATGGCAACATAAAAGTGTTCCAAGCCGGGCACTGGTGGCTCACGCCTGAAATCCTAGCTATTCAGTAGGCTCATGGTTCAAAGCCAGCCCATGCAGGGAAGTCCATGAGACTCTTATCTCCAATAAACCACTCAGAAAACTGGAAATGGAGCTGTGGCTCAAGTGATAGAGGTTGCGCTGAGCTGAAGAGCTGAGGGACAGAGTTTAAGCCCCACGACCAACAAAAAAAAGTGTTCCACCACTAAGCTATACATCCCCAACCTACAAGTTTATTTTAAAATAAAAACCATTTAAGTCTCCAGAAATAATCCTAAGGATAAATAGCAAATGGAAACATCTAATCAAGAATGTCTGAAAATTCAGTAACAATGGTTATTTGAACTGCCTTGGCTGAAGCCAGGAAGTAACTCCATTCAAAGAGATCCACGATCTAAGAACACAGAGATCCCTCCACCTCAAGCTCAGTAATAACTTTCTTCCAAGTAAAAAACAGGACACTGACATTTCTCAGGCTGTCCATAGTTACCTGCTAATGAGACTAAGTTCTGTCCAAGGGCAGTTGAGAGACAGAAAGCACCACTGAAATACTGGGATCCTAATCACCCTGGCAAACCAAAAAGACCTCAGGTTACTGCCCCTCACCCATACAAGTTATTCCACATCTTTTCCTGGAAAAAGAATTCATCTGCAACAGAGTACAAAAGCATTCAAGTCAAAGAGTACTCTCAAAGACTGCAAAGGCTCCTCTCAAAAACAGCAGGTTTCCTGGTGAAAGGGAATGGAGCATTTCTACACTCCAAGAATACCCAGGGCTTACCCAGGGCTAACCCATAATCCAGGGGAGATCCAGGGGAGATCCAGGAAAAGGACCAACTTGAAGGAGCTTTCCTGGTGTCAGAACAAGTATCAAATAATGACCCTGAAAACTACCTTCAAAGCCTCAATTTGACTGGATTAAATAGCCTTCAGAACCATTTGTGCCCCAAAGCACTGCTGGAAACAATTAAGCAGTCAGCTGGAAATAGTGGAACTTAATAGCTGGGATGGTCAGGAAAGACAAATGATTATATGCACTGCCACATGGGTGATCAGGTATACCAAAGTAGTGTCTCTCTGAAGAGCATCAGTGGTGGGGGAAACTTAATCAACAAAAAAACAAACAATAATAAGCCCCCAAAAGAGTGAAATCAATACCCTTTCTTCCCTTCTTTCTCTTCACTTCCTCCCATCCCTTTTCCCTCCCTTCCGTCCTTCCCCTTTCTTCTTTCCTTCTTTAACATATGGCCTATAGACCAGGAAAAAAAGGAAAATAAACACAATTAGAAGAAACTACTTCAGAGTAACCAGACATGGATATATAACTTCGAGGAATGTAACTTCAAGGGAACCATTATAAATACATTCAGTCCAGCAAAGTGGCACACACCTGTAGTTCCATCTACTCTGGAAACAAAAGTAAGAGAATCAATGGTGGAGGAGCATGAGTTCAAGGCCAGCCCAGAAAACATAGTGAGACACTATCTCAGAAACAAAATAAAAAACCAAAAGAGCTGGAGGGGGGACACATAGCTCAAGTGGTAGAGTGCTTGCCTAGTACACATGGGGCCCCTGGTTTAATTCCCAGAACCACACACACACACAAAAAATGGAGAACAGAGAAAGGAGAGGAAGGAAGGAAGGAAGGAAGGAAGGAAGGAAGGAAGGAAGGGAGGGAGGGAGGGAGGGAGAAAGGGAAGGAGGGAAGGGAAGAGAGAAAGAGGGAGGGAAGGCATGCATGTACGAATTTAAAGAACTAAAAAGGAAGCATGATTAAAGAAGTGAGGAAGGGTATGGTGACAGTTAAATAGAAGATGCTGCTGGGTGTGGTGGCCTACATTGGTAATCCTAGCTACACAAGAAACTCAGATCAGAAGGATCATACTTCAGCACCAACTCAGGTAAAAAGTTCCTAAGAATTCCCATAGCAGCTTGTACTATCCTAGCTATGGAGGAGGAGGATCAAGATTCAGGCTGGCCTGAGCAAAACTGAGACCCTATCACAAAAATAACCAGAGAAAGCAGGGCACCAGCGGCTCACTGTAATGTTACTTAGTTACTCAGTAGGCTGAGATCTGAGGATCAAAGTTTGAAATCAACCAGGGCAGAAAGCTGAAAGTGAAGGTGTGGCTTGAGAGGTAGAATGCCAGAGTTGAGTGAAAAAGCCAAATGAAAGCAAGCCCCAGTAGCAGCATAAAAATAACCAGAGCAATAGGGATGGGGGTCAGGTACCTGCCTAACAAGCATGAGGCCCAAATTCTAACTCTAGTATGTCCCCCCAGTAGAGAACACTGCTGGCGAGAGAATTTGAAATAAGAGAATTTTTTAAGTCACTAACAAGACTCATTAGGAGATGTGACCTGGCATTAGAAAATATTAAGAAACTTGAGGATACATCAACAGAGATTACACAATCTAAAGGATGGAAAATAAAAAGGATGAAGAAAAATAGTGGAAGTATTGGGAGAAATGTGAGAGAAATGGGGAAAAAAACACCTTGAAGAAATGACTAAAAACTTTCCAAATGTATTGAATTATTCTAACTTTATAAATCTAAGCTCAAAAACTCCAGGAAGAAATTCAGAGACCCACAGATTGATTGTACTAACGCTGAGAGTCAAAGACAAGAAGAAAATTTTGAAAACAGCAAAATAAATCAGCTAGTTATTTAGAGGAACTAAGATTATTAACTAATTTCACAGCAAAGACATCAGAGAGTAGGAAACAATAACAAGTTGTGCTCTGGTGGCTCACACCTGTAACCCTAGCTACTCAGGAGGCTGAGATCTGAGGATCATAGTTCAAAGCCAGCCTGGGAAAGGAAGTCCGTGAGATTGTATCTCCAATAAATGCAGAAAAAGCCGAAAGTGTTGCTGTGGCTTGAGTGGTAAGAGTGCTAGCCTTGAGCACAGAAAGGCTCAGGGACAGAGCATAGACTATGAGTTCAAGCTCCAGGACACACAAAAAAGAAAAAAAAAGAAAACAGAATAACATTCCAAGTGTTTGAAGAAAAAAACTCTCAACCAAAAATTCTATATCTAATATTTTTTAAATAAATGAAATCAAACAAAGATATTTCGTGGCAGAAAAAAAAAATTAAATATTGTTAGCTGGCTTGCCAGCTAATTCCCTTCATACTAACGAAATTCCTTCAGGCTGAAAGCAAGTGACCACAGAAGCTAATCTGTATGACTGTATCTGACAAAACCCAAAGGACATCAATAAAGGTAACTGTACAGATATAACATTTTAAGTGTATTTTCTTTCTTAACTGGTTTTTACAGGCCATTGCATAAAACATTAAAGTAAAAAAGTGTTGCTGAGTTGTTAATATATAGGAATTGAATATATTTACTAATAACACCAGTGAAGTGCAGAGTTAAAGAAATAACTACTGGTAGGAAAGTAAAAATTAATGCAAAGTTAATGTTGGAGTTATTAATACATGACTGTATAACAAAAAGACATGATAGTCATATTAGAAAATTTGAGTAATGATTCTATATCTCACTGAAATTAATGAAGTATAAATTTGAACTGAATTCTTTTTTTTTTTTGGTTGGTCCTGTGGCCTGAACTCTGGGCCTGGGCCCTATCCCTCATCTCTTCAGCTCCAGGCTAGCACTCTACCACTTGAACCACAGCACCATTTCCAGCTTTTTTGCTTATGTGGTGCTGAGGAACAGAACCCAGGGCTTCATGTATGCAAGGCAAGCACTCTACCACTGAGCCACCCATAAATTAAAATGTGTATGATTAAATAAAAGAAAAAATATCCTCAAAAATACATACTGAAAAGCTTCATTAAACAAATTTAAATGCTCAATAAGAAAATAGACATTTTGGGGGGGAAATGGGGCGGGGGGAGATAGGAGGGCAGGGATGGTAAGGGGAAACAAAGGAGGAGGCAACAATGCTTGATAAGAAATGTACTCATTACCTTGCTCATGTAATTGTAACCCCCCTATATGGTATTTTCACAATTAAAAAAACCAAACAAAAAAGAAAATGGCCATTTCTAAAACCAATAAAACTAGCAGGAAAAAGATGCAAGGAACACAGAAAACAAAAAGGAAAAAGAGATATATATCCACATATTTCAATAATGACATTAAATGTGAGTCAACTAAACAGGCCAATCAACAATAGGGATCATCAGACTGGACTTTAATGGTTATACAAATGGCCAATAAACATTAAAAGATGCCTATTATTAGTCACAAGGGAAATTCAAATCATAGCCATAAGAGGACAATACTTCACATTTATTAGAATGGCTATAACAAAGTCAGATAAAGAATGATGAAGAGGGGCTGGGAAGGTGGCTCAGTGGTAGAGCACTTGCCTTGCATGCCTGAGGCCCTGGGTTCGATTCCTCAGCACCACATAAGCAAAAAGAAAAAAGCCGGAAGTGGCGCTGTGGCTCAAATGGTAGGGCGCTAGCCTTGAGCTGAAGAGCTGAGGGACAGTGCTCAGGCCCAGAGTTCAGGCCCCACGACCGGACCAAAAAAAAAAAAAAAGAATGATGAAGAGCGAATAATACCAAAATACACTGCAACTATGTATGAAGATGGCATAATATCTAAATGAAAACTGTTGATCAATAGAACATTATAGTGGGCCAGGGAAAGACAAAGCAATAGAGAAGGTTATTCTGATTAAAATATAATACATTCACATCCATGCCAAGGGGGAAAAAGTACTGGCAAGAATGTGGAGTAATCAGAAACTTCATACATTGCAGGAAGACATGTAAAATGATGTAGCGGTTGTGAAAAATAGTGTAGTAGTTCCTTAATCAATTAAACACAGAATTATCATATGAACCAGAAATTCTACTCTTAGACATACACCCAAGAGAAATATATATTCACTCAAAAATGTGTACATGACTGTCTATTGCAAAATTACTCAGAATAATCAAAAGGTAGAAACAACCCAAATGATGAATGGCTACATGCTATGACATAGATGAACCTTGAAAACATTATACTAAGTGAAAGCTTGTCACAAAAGACCATACAGGGGCTGGGAATGTGGCTTAGTGGTAGAGTGTGTTGTCTAGCATACATGAAGCCCTGGGTTGGATTCCTCAGTACCACATGACAGAAAAGGCCGGATGTGGCACTGTGGCTCAAGTGGTAGAGTGCTAACCTTGAGCAAAAGAAGCTCAGGGACTATGCATACAGAAATATACAGAGCTAGAAAGTAGATTAGTGGTTGCTTAGGACTGGGGAAAAGGGAATTCTAAGAAAACAAAAGTTGATAAAGGAATATATAGAATTTCATTTTTTTTAATTGTGAAAATACCGTAAAGAGGAGTTACAATTACATGGGCAAGGTAATGAGTACATTTCTTATCAAGCATTGTTGCCTCCTCCTTTGTTTCCCCTTCTCATCCCTTCCCCCCCCCCCCCCATCTATCCCCTCCTGCGATTTCATTCTTTTTTTTTTTGGGTCCGGTCGTGGGGCCTGAACTCTGGGCCTGGGCGCTGTCCCTCAGCTCTTCAGCTCAAGGCTAGCGCTCTACCACTTGAGCCACAGCGCCACTTCCGGCTTTTTTTCTTTTTGTTTATGTGGTGCTGAGGAATCGAACCCAGGGCCTCATGCATGCAAGGCAAGCGCTCTACCACTGAGCCACCTTCCCAGCCCCTGCAATTTCATTCTTAAGTGATGAAAATATTATAAAATTGACTGTTGGTGGCACTACCTGTGAAAATACTAAAAGGTACTAAATTATATAGTATGAGTAGGTGAATTGTATACTATATGAATTATATATGTATGTGAATTATATCTTAATAAAACTATTTAAAAAATGTAGTCCAGTCCTGGTCTCTATATTTTCTTCATATCAAATAACCAAGGCATCACTGTATGACAGTAAAAGTTTACACAGATCAAATGTGGTAAAGACACTGATGAACAATCACATAAACTTCAGTCCACCACAAATGTAAACAGAAGACAACCTTCAGTCCCCTTGTTTAATCTCTGAAGTTGCACTTAATTTATACTAAACTAGACTGATAAAGTCTTTGAAATAACAGATAAAAGGGAACTTTAAAACCAACACATAAAATAAAAAAAGAAGTAACATTATGTATGGTTTTAAGTTAATTGATTTTTAAAAATTAGTACAGTAAGATAATTTGGAATTTTTCCCTATAGGTTTTGTTGGTACTATCTTAAATGTGTCTTAATATAATGTATTGCCTATAGCTGAGTGCTGGTGGCTTATGCCTATAATTCTAGCTACTCAGGAGGCTGAGATCTGAGGATCGTGGCTCAAAGCCAGCCTGAACAAGAAAGTGTGATATTTTTATCTCTAATTAACCACCAGAAAACCAGAAGTGGAGCTGTGGCCCAAAGTGATAGAGCACTAACTGAGCAAAAAAGCTCAGGGATACTGCTCAGTTCTTGAGTTCAAGCCCCAGGACCAGCACCAAAAAATAAATACATACATATATATTATATATATCCACACACATATAGATGTACACATATATACATGTGTATATGTATCATATGTGTTATATGTATGCATATGTATGCATGCATATATATATCATATATCTCAACAAGTATAAATACAATGAAATATTAATATACTATTACAAACTTTCCTCTTCTTGTCCATCTTCAGTAAGATCAATGTGATAGACTTCTTAGGAATAATTAAGGTCTTTGTTACTTCTCTATGTTTAAAGATAAATATTTGAAGGAGCAGGTATAATTATTTGTAACAGAAGTAGTCTTATAGATCACATTTCCAATTACTTCTGCTCACATATTTGAAACCTAAAGTAAGATCTCATGTAGGAAGGATTCATGCTACAAATTATGGAACAAGCACTGTGTATCATAGCAACCTAGCAATACCACTTCCACTACAGTGACACGCTGAGGATGCAATCCAAGATTCTAATTTAAGAAACTGGCACAGAATATAGGACATGTAGCTTTTTTTGGCAATACCCCTAGAACATTAATAACTAAGAGTCTAAAATCAGCCTTTATTTGAAGCTTTGGAGACAAGGCTGTTATAAAGTAACAGTGGATATATTTATTAACAAGTGACACAGCATTTTGACTAAATATGACATAGTTAAGGTTCTGTGGTTTCATTACAATTAAAAATGGTGAGAAAAAATCGTAGACATCACACTTCTGTAAAGTTCAACACATATACACTATCAGTTTGATAATTTAATAGAGTTCTTACCTAGAGCCAATGGCCAGTGGCTTATACCTGTAATCCTAGAGATTTAGGAGGCTGAGAGCTAGAGGATCCCAAACAGAAAAGTTAATGAGACCCTATCTCCAATTAACCAGAAAAAAAGCTGGTTGAAGGTGTGGCTCAAGTAGTACAGCACTAGCTGTAAGTGAGTTCAAGATCCTGAGTTCAAGCCCTACTACAAAGAAAACTCTGAGATTAATATCTAAAGCTTTCAAAGGCATAAATACTTGCATGCTTTAATCAACTACCATTCAAATATAAATATATCCACAACTATCCCATTATAGAAGTTAATTTTTATTTTAAAAAATTAATTGTATGTTACCTTTTGTATGAACAAACTTTTTGATTATACAGCAAGAACAAGGAATGAAGATGAGTGGATAGGGCATGTTATAGAGATTCCTGGGATGTGGAACTTAGTAGGCCAAGTGCTGAAACCAGTCTCCTGCCTAGGAGAATAAATGGAAGACTTGTATCATTTCCTTAATTCCAATTTAATGTAAAACCCACTATTCATTAAGAAAACATGTCTTTAGAAGTATCTTTAGTCTCATTGGAGACTTTTCAGGAAAAAGCAAATATTACAATGGTTATTTTCAATTTTATAGCTGTGAAATTCTCTTTACCCTCTTTCCTGCCTATAACTCTTAAGAAGCACCACCTACTCTACAGAATAAAGTATTACCTTCCTTAACAAGGTGTTCAAATCCTACAGCAGGCTCTATGCTGCAGAGGCAACTTGATTCTCTCCATCACAGTTGGGCTTTGGAGCAATGGGTATAAGGTTGGGAATCAAAGAATTCTGAAACTATATGAAAACTATTGTATTGATTTTGAAAAGATAGTGCATTCTTTTAATTGAATTTTATAAATTAATTAAATACACAGAAATAATTTCTTGTGGTTCAATCCCCAACACTAAAAAAAGAAAAAACAATTATTTTAATATAAGGAATTTATAACTAAGGTTTCAAAGTAGTTAATTCAGCCTTTCCAGAAATAAAAATTATATTTGGTAACAATTATACATTTATTTTCCTTGGGAAAATGCTATTTATATTATGTGAAATCAACAGATTACAGACTAACATACAATATACTGCATGATTTCTCCAACAGAAAAATATGGGAAGATGCTTGCAAGTTTGAGAGTTTTCCTGACAATAAGGAGTTTCATTTTCTACCTTTGTAATATATCTTGAGTTATTTTTAACAGTTTTTTTATAAAAATAAAGCCATTATAAAAGAACAGGATATTTAAGAATATGACATTCTTTAAATGAATTTATTTTAGAAAATTATGAAAACTTAAGACTCACTTATGACTCATAGCAACTATTGTACTCTAAATAGATATTTCCCCCCCTTTTTTTGACTGGGATTTGAACTCAGTATCTGATGTTTTTGCTCATTGGCTTGTGCATTACCACCTGACTCACACCTCCAACCCCAAGGCATTACTTCTCTAGCTTTTACGACTCATACCTATAATCCTAGGATTGCAGTTCAAAGCCAGCCCAGGCAGAAAAGTCCCCGTGAGAGTCTTACCTTCAATTAAACACTCAAAAACAGGAAGTGGTGCTGTGGCTCAAAGTGGTAGAGTGCTAGCCTTGAGCAAAAGGACTCAAGGACAGAGCCCAGACCCTGAGTTCAAGCTCCACAACCAACCAAAAAGAAAAGGGGGTGGGGCTTTGAAGGCATGGCTAAGTTGGCAGAGCACTAGCCAATGAGCGAGAAAGCATCGGATACCAAGTCCAAGTACTAACTTGGACCTAAAAAAAAAGAAAAAAAAGCAGTTCTCAAAATGTGTAGGATCACACCTGAGAGGGATAACAAAATTTCCTACAAAGGAAATATGCCTATGGGAAATAAATGTACCAGAGATCTATCCCATTGTTACACTTGCTACTTAAGTTCCAGTTTGAATTCAAAGTTAAAGCTAGTTCATTCACTGGAAACACAAATACATCTGAAAAACTACTTACAGTGATGACAGAATAATTTCATCTTGTCTGGAGTTTTTTTAATAAGAATAAAAATCAGTAGTATAAAGTGATAGATGAATTAACCCAGTTGACTTTTACATACAAGCCTGATATCTTGCCCCAATTTATTTCCCTTTCTCAAACTGGGAAAAATTGATCAGAAAGACTGTGTTACAAAAAAAAAAAAAAAAAAGAAGAAGAAGAAGAAGAAGAAGAAGAAGACATTAAGACAAGTATGCTCCAATTTTCTTTTCTTTTTTTTTTGGGTCCGGTCGTGGGCCTGAACTCTGGGCCTGGGCGCTGTCCCTCAGCTCTACAGCTCAAGGCTAGCGCTCTACTTGAGCCACAGCGCCACTTCTGGCTTTTTTTTCTTTTTGCTTATGTGGTACTGAGGAATCGAACCCAGGGCCTCAGGCATGCAAGGCAAGCGCTCTACCACTGAGCCACGATCCCAGCCCCAAAGATTCTCTGCTTTAAAAGCTTTTAGAAAAGATGCTCTGGTGGGCCTTATGTCTTCTTACAACTTCAACAGATATCTTTAGAAAAGTCTACTGAAATTTTTAAAAATCCATTCAGTTTGGCTAATCAAATAAAGCCTATTTATTTTTACCCCGTTCACTTTTACCAGTTTAGAGATACACAGCTAACAATGAGTTCAAATAATCTTTGAACTCTGATAATAACCATAAGACTAAAACACTCTTTACTAAAAAATGTGAAATAAAGGCAAAACTAAACATAAAGTATGATTTCTGAAACTATAAGATTTTATATTCCTGCCCAGTCATTAAAAAATTAGCTTCAGGCATTTAACCTGTTTACTCATTATCTATGTTTGTCAACTAGCGAGTATCTGAGGACTAAAACCTCTCATTTCTCCTCCCTTCTTTATAGAAAGCTTTCTGATTAAGTAACTAAAATGCTAATTTACTTCGAACAAGAGTGAATCAATTCCTAAGGAGGCTGAAAAGAATGACGTCTGAGGTCCCAATTAGCACTAGGAAGGCTCAACTAACTAGATGATGTGGCTCTGTAGAGTAGGTGCAACTTGCATTACCATTCCAGTAGGAGGAGTATGTTCCCAAGAAATCAATGGTCTTCAGTACCCAAATCAGAAATAGGTTCTCTGAATTTCATCGTGTGAACCTATTATCATAGCAAACAAAAAAAAAGTAGCTTTCTTTTCTGAATCAAAATTACAAGATTTCTAAAATTCCTTAATTACTCAAAAAGCCCACATAAACAAATTCCTTCAGGGAAGAGTTAAAAAAGATAGACCTAAGAAAAGTTTAAAACTGCTTATTAGTCAGGTTATCCTGCTAGAACAAGTAGTCTGCTTTGCATAAACCCAGCCTGACATGTAAAAGTCTTCCAGCAATTAGGTTTCTTGTTACCTAATAATGCACTAAAAGTAATTATATGTTTTAAATCTCTTCCTTTCATCTCCTTCAAGTATATCCTTATATATAGATTGTACCTCAAAATTTTAAAAGTAATATTAACAAATCATTTCAATTTATTCCATTTTAAGTATGCACATGTCAATGAGAGTCAACTTTGTGTTTCTTTTCCACGCAAACCTTACAAGTAACTTTCCTACCAACAAATCAGTTGACCACTCGTACTAGTCATTGGCAAAAAACAAGAGCAAACTCCTTTGTTTTAAACCTATATTTACAATTATCCCAGTATGAAGACCTCAAAATTTCAGTTCATTTTAGCAATAATTAAAATTAAAAAGCGGGCTGGGAAGGTGGCTCAGTGGTAGCATGCTTGCCTTGCATGCATGAGGCCCTGGGTTCGATTCCTCAGCACAACATAAGCAGAAAAAGCCAGAAGTGGTGCTATGGCTCAAGTGGTAGAGCGTTAGCCTTGAGCTGAAGGGCTGAGGGACAGCACCCAGGCCCAGAGTTCAAGCCCTACAACTGACAAAAAAAAAAAAAATTAAAAAGCAAATAAAACAGATGAGCACTTTTTTTTTTTTTTTTGGGTCCGGTCGTGGGGCCTGAACTCTGGGCCTGAGCGCTGTCCCTCAGCATTTCAGCTCAAGGCTAGTGCTCTACCACTTGAGCCACAGCGCCACTTCCAGGTTTTTTCTTTTTGCTTATGTGGTGCTGAGGAATCGAACCCAGGGCCTCAGGCATGCAAGGCAAGCGCTCTACCACTGAGCCCACTTCCCAGCCCCGAGCATCACTTTTTTGTAGAGATCATCAAACACTACTAAAAAAAAATTACAATGAATGGGAAGGGGGAACAGGGAGACTAGAAGACAACCAATACCTAATTTCTTTTGTCTACAGAACCACATTTATTATGCACAGAACACTCTATTTGGTACTACAATGAAGTTGAGAAAACAAATAATGACACCTTTCACATGAAAAAATTTACTATCTCATTCTAGAAAGAGAACATCTTATGTAACAACTGAACATTCATCCCAAACAAATACACATACTGCTCAAAGTGGTTAGCAGAAAAAACAAAGAAAAACTAGGAGCATGAAGTAAAAATGGCCCTGGCTCATCACAGCCCTACCTTCAATAAAAAGCTGTGAAATTGGCATGGTAGTCATGTAATCATAGCTACTTTGGAGGTAGAGATTAGGAAGACGGAGGTTCAAGGCCAGCCTGAACAAAAAATTAATGAGAACTCCCATCTCTATCAAAAGCTGAATATGGTAATATGCATCTGTCATCTAATTTATTTAGGAAGCATAGTACGTAAATTGTGGTCCAAGACAGAGCAAAAATGCAAGGCCTTATTTTTATTTTTTTGGTAGTGCTAGGGTTTGAACTTAGGGCTTCAGCTAGCTTCTGCTAGGCTGGTATGAAATTGCTGAGTCACATATAAAATATTATCTCCCCCCACCCCAACACATACACACTGGTTAATTTTATAACAGAATCTTGTTTCTGCCCAGATATACACCTACTTTAGGCTTGCTAGGGTCACTGGGATCACAGGCTCTTACAGCCACTGTGTCCAGCTTCCCTTCCATGGGAACAAAGTCTTGAAGATTTTTCTTCCACAGTTAGCCTGGCATGAGCTATGAGTACCAGCTATGAGTACCAGGTATGAGCTGAGAAGAAAATCTACTAAACTTTTTCTTCCCAGGATGACCTCAAACAATGATCCTCTCCTTCTCACCCTCCCAAGTAACAAGGATCATAGGTTTGAGTCATGAGTGCCTTGGCTGCAAGACCCTATTTTTTAAAAAAAGAAAAAAAAAAAAAAAAGGAAGAGCTTGGAGGCAAGGATGGACACACACACACACACACACACACACACACACACACACACACACACACACACACACACACACACACACACACACACACACACACACACACACACACACACACACACACACACACAATATTTGTGGTCAAGATGAAGGTACAGGTGGCTCCTGCCTATAACCTTAGCTATTCAGGAGGCTGAGATCTGAGGGTTTCCATTCAAAGCCATCCCAGGTAGGAACATCCAAACAATTCTTTTTTTTTTTTTTTGGGGGGGGGGGGTCTGGTAGTGGGGCCTGAACTCTGGGCCTGGGTGTTGTCCCTCAGCTCTTCAGCTCAAGGCTAGCACTCTACCACTTGAGCCACAGTACCACTTCCAGCTTTTTTCTTTTTTCTTATGTGGTGCTGAGGAATCGAACCCAGGGCCTCAGGCATGCAAGGCAAGCGCTCTACCAATGAGCCACCTTCCCAGCCCATCCAAACAATTCTTATTCCCAATTAACCTCCAAAAAGCTGGAAGTGGAGCTGTGGCCCAAGTAGTAGAACACTAGCCTTGAACAAAAAAGCTAAAGGACAGTGCCTGGGCTCTGAGTTCAAGCCCCAGTACCAACACACACACACACACACACACACACACACACACACACACACACACACACACACACACACACACACACACACACACACACACACACACACACACACACACACAAAGTAAAATGATAGACATGAAAACATTCTATAGAAAAATACTTCTTGATACCAAATAACTAAGGCAGGATCATAAACACAGTTAAGTTCATTTGTTCAATACCTTTTATTCAACATATTCAGCAGTAATATTAAGTCTAGATCTTCAAGAGGTAAACTAGAATGTACAAGTCAATTTTACATTCTGAACTGGAGTCATCATCACCTGTTATTCAGAATTATGGGATTCAAACCAGACAAACCTCTACCATATTGTCTCAATTTTACTGGCCTGGCCTGTTCAGCCTCAGCTCTAAAAATTTTACCATAGAGAACTGGCCACTTAGACCTAATGGTAATAGTTGGGCTTCAATTGTGATAATTCATCTAAATCTATTACACAAAATCATCTCATCACACCTAAAAATCCAGACTTTATTCTTCCCTAAAGGAAAGCCAATAATTAGCAGCCATAGGGGGCAGCAAAGTGAGTGAAATGTAAATATCAGGAGGTGAAGTGAGGGCAGGAAATGTTAATGGGTTGGGTAATGAGCCATGAGTATGAGAGAGAAAAGGACACAGTCTCAATTAATGAATTAAATCAATAGACAATGCTAAACCAGTGATTCTCAATTCTAACTTCACATTAAATTTACCCAAAGGAACTTTAAAACACATATACCTCATTTCTACCTCAGACCAATTAATTTAGAACCTCTTGGGACTGAGACCCAGGTATAAATATTTTTTTAAAAGCTTGACAAGTACAAAAAAAAAAAGTTTGACAAGTACATAGAAAGGACTGAAAACTAGAGTGCTAAATAGATAAAAATACAAGTTAGCCTCTATCTTCAGTTCCTTATCATTGTAAAAGCTAGATTGAAGGAATAAACACACACTTACTATTTTTCAAACTATTTGGTTGATAAACTTTGTCTCTGAAATTCAAGGGAGCAGTAACTACAAAGACTTACTCATTTTTGTGATTTTTATCAAGAGAAAAATGTTCTTGCAGGTGAAAATGATTAAACTGAAGTTCAAAGGGGTTAAACAACTAGCTCAAAGCAATTGTGAGTCATCACTGATGCAAGAAAGCAATTTAAATCTACTAGTTAGAGGATGGTACTCTACCCCAATGGTTGACCAACTTGTCATACACATTTTTCCTGGACTGCCACTTCATTGAGTTAGACACCTCAAAAAATAATCCAAAATTAAGAATCAAAAAAGGCAATAAAATAGGAGAGACAATAGAATCCTAAACAGGAATTCTGGGGTTGTCAACTTATATAGAAAAGCTTTTTCTTGATGTGAGCACAAACACTAAACACTATATTTAGCAATTTCTCTAAAAAAAGTATATCCTAAAAAAAGTAGGAAAAAAATTAAGTCTCCAAGAAGGGATTTAACAGTCCTATAAGAAAACAGTCCTGAAATAACTAAAATGTCATATCCCTTTGAAAACATATCTCTTTATGTATTCAGATTAATTTCAACTCACCTATTAAATCCTGAGTATTATAGTACTGTGCCCCTATCAAAAGATAGTTGTGAAACTTCATATCATGTCAATGTTCTTGTTCCACATCAACTTAGAAGACCACCCACCTCAAGAAGACGATCAATAATTTTTTCCCTTTAGGGAGATAGCTTTAACTAAGCAAGGCACTTCAATTAGTAACATTGTTCAGGCCTCAGTACTTTGCGTGGAACCCAGTTTCCAAGAGTAGACCAATGAAGAATCTGAATGATATATCCCAAGGGACCTTCAATCTCAAAACCAGTTTCATATTGTTCTTTGTTGCCTCCTGGCTACACCCTGTAACAAATGTATGTCTATACAATTTTGATTTGTTCTATTACTTTGATTTAAAAAAGAGAAAAGTATTCTTACTACAGCTTTTAGTATCTTAAAGTCTTAACTCTACCCTATTTTCATTTCATATATGCATGAAAAAGAATGCTACAGCTCTACCTCACTTCACTTAAATCATCTATAAATCATGCTTTAAATGCATTAGGAAAATTTACTACTTAAAAAAATTTACTACTTAAGTAATCCTATTAATAATCCTTTTAATCTGTATTTTTCAAATATCAAAGAGAATAGGAACTAACATTCTTTGCCTATTTTTAGGCACTTAAATTATTTCACCTAATCCTCTCAATCCCAGGGATAGAAGGTATTATCCCCATTTCACAGATAAGGAAAATGACTCCAAAAGCCTTCAATTTACCTTTGACCTAAGGATAACCCCAGTAACTCATTTTTTTCTACCACATTGCTTTCAAATTTACGTAAAACAAGTTAACAAAAATACTGAAATCTTCAGAACTGAGTCCCAATATCAGTTGCGACACCATCCAGATATTGTCACAGACTGAAACTAAATCTGTTTATGCCTCAATTTTCTCATCAATAAAATGAAATAGGATGACTCAATAAAATATATTTGTATAACTATACTGAGCCAGAGACTGTGAAAAAGCAGGCAACAAAGGACTAAAGGTTGCACTGGTTATGAGCAATACTGTTTGAAAATTAAAGATAAGGAAAAAGTAAAATAATTTTAAAATGCTAAATTTTATGTAAGTGTAAGACAGCAGGCTACTTTACCAAACAAATTCGTATGAAAACAAATTTAAAAAATAGGTTAGAGGGGAGGGGGGAGGCTGGGAAGGGAGGTGAAGGGTAAACAAAGGAGGAAGCTGCAATGCTTGGTAAGAAATGTATGCATTATCCTGCCCATGTAATTGTAGCCCCTCTGTACAGTATGTTCTCAAATAAAATAAAATAATATTAAAAAAATAATAAAAAATAAAAAATAGGTTAGAGTAAAAAGAAAAAACTCTGCCTACTATGAATAGTTACGTTTTAAGTTTCCAAAGAAGTAGTTTCCAAATGAAAAGTTTACAGTGAAAAATTAGTCCTATGCTAATGTAAAATTCCAATAAAAATGCTAAATATTTCCCATTTTATTTTCTAGCATCTAGCTCTCAGAGGGGCGTGCATAATTAACATAACAAAGGATAGTGTTGATAAATATTACACTTTACAATATAAAGCAGTTTAATTTTTGGAACCCACATAACAATTTTTCTCTCATCTTTTTTTTTTTTTTTGGGGGGGGGGGGTTGTGGGCCTTGATCTCTGGGCCCGGGCACTGTCCCTCAGCTCTTCAGCTCAAGGCTAGCACTCTACCACTTGAGCCACAGCACCACTTCCAGCTTTCTGGTGATTTATTCTCCAATAAAGAGTCTCGTGGGCTTTCCTGCTTGGGCTAGCTTTGAACCATGATCCTGAGAACTCAGCCTCATGAGTAGCTAGGATTATAGGCATGAGCCACTGGCACCGAGCTCTCTCATCTTTTTAAAGGCTTATTTATTAAATACTTTCCTTAATTTATTTTGAACATTTTCACCATCAAACTTTTGTAACTAAACATTGCAAAAAGAAACTTCCTATAGATGAAAAAGTCAGATTATTTTGTTAATCCTTACTCATAGTATACTTTAAGGAAAAGTATTTGGCACCTTTCCAGTTACAACCCATGTAGACAAAGTGTAACTTAAGCAGGCTTGGTATAAACACTTGAAAGGTCTCAGATGCCCATGTATATCAGAATCACTCCACAGTAAGATTATTATTGCTGAGCAGGAAGAAAAATTCTTCTATACACATACTAAAAGGCTTTCCACTGTTTTTTGTTAAAGCCACAAATGGAAAAAACTACTACTGACAGAAAAAACATACAACATTGTGGTATCAAGAACACTGCCAAATCCAGTAGTGCCTGTGGCTCCCACCTGTCATCTTTGGGTACCTTGGGAGGTTGATAGTTGGGGTGGAGGTTCAAGGTCAATGCTGACCAGAAAAAAAGTTTGTGAGACCCCTCCTCTACAAAAAGCTGGACGTGGTGCCTGTTATTCTGTTAGTGGGAAACCTAACATAGGTGGTTCACCTGTGCCAACGCAGAAAGAGAGACCTAATATGAAATAAAGGAAAAACCAGGGCTAGAAGTATGGCTAAATGGCAAGAATACCTGCTTAGCAAATGCAAGGCCCTGAATTCAAAACCCTGTACCACAAAAAAACAGACCAAAAAAACAAACAAACAAAAACACTGCCAACTAGCAAACAAAGCAAATGAATTTTTCAAAAGATCACTTGTCAAGGATTTTGGCACTTGGAGTAAAAGTAGTTTCTCCCATTAGTAGGTAATTCCAAGAAAGGGCTTTAAGTCTGTATAAATGTATCTTGAGGAAGTGAAGCTTTAGCTCCAGTGGTAGAGTGCTAGCCTTGAGCTGAAGAGCTCAGGGACAGCGCTCAGGCCCAGAGTTCAAGGCCCATGACCGACAAAAATAAAAAATAAAAAAAAAATGTATCTTGAATAATTCCTTGTACAGCATTCTTTGCTTTGATGTACATATCTAAAAATCAATCTAAAGTTCTAATTTTATTATTTTTTTCTTTACTAATGACCAAATACTATAAACAAAAACATTTAGGTCACTGTCAACTTGTTGAACCAAACACCATATACTTAGATGGTTACTGATTCCATGCAATTTTTTTTGGTCAGGCTTTTAAAATGTTTTAAAGTTGTATCACCTGCTTGAGATTAATCACATATTTGATATTCACATACTTTACTAAACAAAAGTGAAAATGAACAATACTAGAAATCAGAATGTATTACTAAAAAACCAAATGAAAAAATGCTATTACTAAACTTTCAAATGAAAAAAAATTAGTTGACAAATTCATGAAAAAAATCAAAAGCAATAAAAATAATCATGTTTCCATTGAAGGCAAAAATGTAAATCTACGAATAGCAATTTAATATCCTAATAGCTAAGATAATATTTTCATTAGCTATTACCTTACTGAAGTCTTAGCAATGGTAGCCTGTCCTGGACTAGGCTAGGCTAGGTAAACTTTTTTTTAATATCTAAACAATAGTGCTTTTTTGAAAAAGGTTAGCTTAAATGGGTAAATACTTGCTGTGTAAAATAAGTGTTTTCAAAATACATTACTATAGGCAGAGATTATCTCTTTAGTGAAAAAGCAATTATGGGGGACTTAAAAGTGTGAGGCACAGGCCCTCCCAAAGGCTAGGTAAATTTTAACAATTTTAGCATGCTAAGAAGAAATCAAATAATAAAGGCACTAGCAGAAACTAAACATATCTTCAAACCTCTTCTTAAAAACCAATTTGATTCTGGCTCTGAGATGTCCTTGATTTAGAAGCACTTCACAGGCAGGGCAGTGTAGGATCTGAATAGGGTTCCAAAGCTATTGTAGGTCAAGTGTGATTTGATCCGGGGGTTTTCTTTAGACTCCTAGCCAAAAAAAAAAAAGGGGGCTGAATTCATAGGCCCAAAGGCAAATCAGAACCAGATTAGCCTTGGAGGGGATGCTGGATCCTTTTCAAATGAACTGAAAAATCTGCTGAACATTTATCTATTTTAATAGGAACCTTTCATTTCCTGGCCTTGTAAAATAGATGTAGATTTCTATCAGGTTTCTTTTGTGGCAAGAAATTTTAATGTCTAGGAACATAATCATAGTGACTTCTATGTCATAAAAAGCAAAGACTGAAAACTGTTAAGATGAAAAGCCATTAATTCTCAAATAAGCAAGAACCAACTTACTGAAAAGCTTCTAGACCTAGTGGGAAAAGTAAGAAAGAGCCAAAAGGAGTGCCAAGCACTCCTGCTAAGCATTAGGCATGGATACCAATTTGAATTACTGTACAAACCTTACAAAGTCCCTGGTAATCACTACCCTGGGAACTAAATTCCCACTTCACTGCAAAGCAATTACTACCCATCTAGTCCCTTATACCTCTCCAAATTGATAGTGTGTATCCTTTCTGAACGAGAATTTTGCAGACTATCTATCGTTAGAACGTAAAGATCCAGGGAAAATAAGATACGAAAACCGGTTCGATCTCCAGGCATTTTCCTTACAGATAACATCTAAAGGTCAGCTAACTTTTGACCACTGTCTGCAGGAGGATTCCTGATCCGCTAACTTAGGAACGATCGACGGGAAGCCGAGTTCAGAGAAGAGTGGGTGAAGACCAGCTTGATAATGGGAAAAGTAAAGGACGAGCACGGAGTGTGCCCAAAACGAGTAGCAGAGACCCGGTAAAGTGGGGTGGGAAGGTCAGACAGATCTTAAAAGAAGAGAGACGAGCGTAGAAGGGAACCTCCGCCTCCGGGGACGCGAGGGTGTCGGCGGGAGCGCGGGTCCCCGCCAGCGCGCAGGTGGGCAGGGGTGGTGGCCACGCGGACGCCCAGAATTCTGATGAGCCGGGGAGAAGGCAAGAGCAAACCTCTGCGCACCCCAAGGTATCAGAACTGAGGTGTGTGTGGGGGGGGGGGGATCAGGGGGAGCGCGGTTCGCACCGCCGCGATCCCCGTCGGAGCAGGAACCCCCGAGCCCCGCAGGAAGCGGCTCGGCAGGCCCCCACCCGGCGGGGGGAGCTTACCTTTGAGCTGGGGTAAGGGGTGCAGCTCCGCCTGGCTGCCCTGGCTGCGGAACTGCGAGGAGCCCTGCGAGCGCTTCTGTCTCTGCGCCTTGCGCACCGATTTCCGGGTGAAGCCGTCCACTTTCTCCGAAGCCGAGATGGCGGCGGCGCTGGCGGCCCCCACCGCCGGCGGCGGCAACGACGACGACGACGACATCTCCGCGGCGCTGGCGCTTGGCAGCTCCGGCTGCGGCTTGCACGGCGGCCCGGACCGCAGCGGCGGCGGCGGCGGGAGGAGGAGGCGGAGCGGCGGCCACCGGAGCCCGCAACCCCGGCCGCACCGTCCTCCCGCTCCCCGGAGCCACCGAGCTTCTCCTCGCCGCCCGACAACGCCTCACGGCCGCATCTCCACGCCGGAGCCGCCGGGTCCCCGCCGCGCGGCGCTCTCCCGGGGCAGGCGGAGGGATGGGCGGGGGCGGAGGGGGTGAAGAAGTTGTTGACTCCGGGCGCGCAGGGCGGGTGGAAGGGAGCCCGAAGTTGGGACGCACCGAGGCGGCGAGGGGGCAGGGGCGCGGACGCCGAGCGCGCCGGCCGTCCCCTCAGTCCCCGTCAGCCGCCGGCCCGGCCCGCAACCTCAGCGGCTGCTGCCAGCGCCGTCCGCCCTGCCTGAAGCCTTCTCCCGGGGCGCTGCCATCGCGGGTCCTTCGGAGCCACCACCGCCGTGCCCTCTCTGTCCTGTCAGCGCGCGCTCCTCATCGCGGGACCACCGCCCCGACCTCCGGCGCGCACGCACTCGCCCCGGGCTGCGCGGCGCGGTCCGAACCTCCTCCCCCAGGCGCCCGGCGGCTGCCCACGGAGAACCCCCGGCAAGCGACCGCTACTACTTGGGAAGGTGGTTGGTTCTGGAGGGGAGGGGGGGTGAAATGTGTGTGCGTGTGCGCGCGCGCAAAGGCGCGCGGCCCAGGGGACGGGCCTCGCGGGGGGGGGGGGTGGGGGGGAGGAGTTTGACTGACAACTTCCGCGGGGTCCCGCCAGCCTCTCGAGACTCCGGAGGGGCGGGAAAGCATGCCAGTTCTCTTAACCAATCGCAGGGCGAAGCGGCAGAAACGGAGTGAGGCGGGGCCTCCTAGGTAGTCAATCAAGTATCTGGGGCTGGGGGATGGGGGGGAAAAGGCAGAGGAGGGGGCGTGGCTCTATGACGGACCTCGGCTACGGCCAATCACAAGTGAAAGTGGCGAGCCGGGGGTGCCATCTGCGTCACAAGAGTACAGTGAAATCTTTCGGGACGAAGGCAAGCGCCCCTCCGCCGGCGAGCCCGTTTTGCACGCCTGCGCGCGGCTTCAGGCTATAAATACCTTCCTGACGGTCTGTGAGAAGAGTGGAAAAATAGAGGGCTAGTTCGGTGACCAAAATAGAGCGTCCCTTTCTTTTCCTCTTCTGCTAATGAGGAAATGAAGCGACGGGTGGGGGCCAGGGGCGCGAAAGCACGTCAAAGTCTTGCGTCACTGGAAAGAGGAGGAGCAAAGGTCGAGTGGGCAGAGGAACTGTGATTGACAAGGTTGACAGGCGAAGGAGTTCCCGGGTGGGCGAGGAAGTGAGCTCGTCCAATCGATGCAGCGCGCTGGCCTTCTGGGCGGGTCTTAAAAACCTAGCTGGCTCTAAACCACATAATTGGTGGTTGGAGAATGAATTTGTAGCTAGGGTGGTTTTGGCAGAGCAGCTCTCTTGCGGGTGAGCTGCTCTTGCGTAGGACTTAGGCAAATCTAGCATCTACTTCAAAGAGTTCTGCGAGTCCAAAAAGAGTTTTCTTTTTCGCATTTTAGCCCAGTAATTTTCAACCTCAAGTGCATTCAGCAACTCCAGCGCTAGTACAAATCCGCTGATCAGTCGCTTGAGGATTTAAGGTCTTCTCCTGGGATCTCTTCCTTGGAGATCCCACAGATCCTTGGGAAACTATAAATTTAAGAATAAGCCAGGTACTGGTGGCTGAAATCCGAGCTACTCAGGAGGTTGAGATCTGAAGATTGCGGTTCAAGGCTAGCCCTGGCAGACTCTTATCTTCAATTAACCACTAGAAAGCTGGAAGTGGCGTTGTGGCTCAGAGTGGCAGAATACTAGCAGAGCTAGGGGACAGCGCTGAGGCCCAGAGTTCAAGCCCCACAACCAAAGCGGGGGGGGGGGGGGGGGGAGAGAACAAGGACTGCTAATCTTAGTTCCGTTTTTCTTCAGAACTTTTTCATACTCAAATAATAATCTGTCTTTTGTTTCTCTGAATGGTGGCCCAAATCTACAGTACTCTCCTGCAAGCCAACCTCCTTTCAACAGAATGAAAATAACTGCCAAATAGCTAAGCGAAGCGACCTCATGTGTATGTATAGAAGATGAAAGACTTGGGCACAAAGTTGAATTCCAGACTTATACTCAAAAGCATGTCCTTATTCAGATTCACTGGGTGGTAAAATGGTACACAATCTTCCCAATCAAGGATTTGAAACCTCAGCTACTTAGCATCTAGGACACCTTTCTTTTTCTCATTCCCATCAAGCTCCAGGTAGAGTTGAATCTACCTTCACAAACCTTCAAACCCAAACCTTCCATACAGTTGTCACAACCAATCACCAAACATAGTTCATGGCTCTTTCAAACTCACTGCCAGAAGGGTCTTTCAAAATACCACTCTTAACTTTTCTGCCCAAAGAACCATCTAGAAGATTCCAAGTTCAAGGCTCTTTTCAGTCTTAACTATCTTTCCAGATATAAAATCTCACAATATGTATAATTTTTTTTTCCAGTTTGGGCACAGTATTGCTATTCCATATCCTGATCCCTAAATTAACAGTATTTTTTTTTTTGGCATTTACTCTGGAGTT
This sequence comes from Dipodomys merriami, assembly GCF_024711535.1. NCBI lineage: Eukaryota > Metazoa > Chordata > Mammalia > Rodentia > Heteromyidae > Dipodomys > Dipodomys merriami. The sequence goes on from NW_027204604.1 coordinate 5,478,364, forward strand.
CCATTTTGGAAATAATTCACTTCTTCCCTCCCCCAGCTATGGAAATCGATCTTTTCTTCAAAACCAAAGACATTCCCCATTTTGTGCTGGTAGTAGGGCTTGAACTCAGGATCTTGCACTCTTGCTTAGCTTTTGCTCAAGGTCGGCACTCTACCTCCCGAGTAATACCTCCTGTTCTGGCTTTCTGCTGGTTAAATGGAGAGAAATAATCTCTCAGATTTGTCTTCTCGGGCCGGTTTTGAACATGATCCTCAGATCTCAGCTTCCTGAGTAGCTAGTATTACAGGTGTGAGCCACCTGGTGCCCAGCTTCAACTTTTTTCTATGAAGCTTTTTGAGATAGTGTGGTCAATAGTGGTGCTTCCTTTCTTTGTATTCTTATTGCATCCATTATCTATAACACTCACAGGACCTGTCATCACATACTATCTGAGATGGCACTGTGCCTTTTCCCCTCTGGTAGTTTGTAAACACTAAGAAAGTAGAAACTCAGTTATTTAACTGCCTCCCCTCCCCCAAGGATAGATAGGTATGCACAGAATAAATATTCATTATAGGGCAATTTAATATTTAGCTTTCAAGGCCAGTTTCTGAAAATAGAGTTATTGTATCCAGTGCATTGGAATTCACTGGGGTGGTTGTTTAAAATGCAGATTCCCATACCTCTCCCCAGACACAACCTATGGTAAAAATCAGCTACAAGTCTCTCTAATAAGCTCCTTACATTGCTTTGCACATGAAGCTTAAACACAATTATCTAGTCTGAATATTATTAAAAATGGGTAATGGGAATGTCCAGAATGTAGTTTATTAGTAAAGAGCACTTACTGAGCATGCACAGGGCCCTAGGTTCTATCCTTGATCTGTTAAAAAAAAAAAAAGTCTCTAAGCCAGAGGCAGTACTATTTATAAAAATAAGAAAGAACAGATGCTAGTGGCTCACACCTATCATCCTAGCTACTCAGGAGGCTGAGATCTGAGGGTTGCTGTTCAAAGCCAGCCTGGACAGAAAAGTCCTTGAGACTCTTAATCACCAAAAAGTTGGAGGTGGGAGATTGAACACCAGCCTGAACAAAAAGCTAAGAGACAGCACCCAGGCCTGCGTTCAAGCTCCAATATTGACACCTGTGTTCATGTGCATATACACACAGATGAAAAAAAATGACATTTTATAATAGTTTCTTCAAACAATTACTTTTCATTCTCCACTTTGAATAGATAGTGTATCTGGGCCCTGGACAGAGACTTGTTCACTAAAAGCCATCTTCCAGAAAACTAAATTGTAAGAACTAATTTGTGTATGCCCCAGAAGTGGGGTCCGTGTATATTCCCATGCCATAGAATTAATTCCTGCTCTTTCCCATGATGAAACTCTTTGGTAAATAACATCTCAGAGGCCAAAACTTCAGCACTAGCAGTCTTTGGTTTGAACTCACATGACTTAAGTCCCTAAAATTATATTTGTTTTCTTGCTGATTGCGTGTTTTTTTTTACTCATGATGCCTAATTTGCCAGGGGAAATGATTGATGAAATAATATCCATGATATGAAAATCATGGTTATTTAATGTTTTGTGATGTTTTACAGTGCAAGAGATTAAATCCAGTGACCAGTTCTTGCTAGGCAAGTACTCTACAACTGAGCCACAGCCCTAGATTCCTTTAATGGTTTCAAAGGGTGCATCAGAGAGAATGTTCCCAAATCACTTTGAAATTCGCTAAGGGGTTCCCAAATAAAATTTTGACCACATTCTCCTTTCTTAAGGGCTGTTATCCTCAAATTATGCTCCAGTGGAACCCCAGATTAATTTATCTGCAGAATTGCTTAGTGATATTTTCAAATTCATATAAAAAATAAGATCTCTCTGAAATCTTTCCTTCTTACTGCTTCACTATACTAGAATCTAAATCAAGTATATGACTTATGTTCATTTTAGTGTCATTTATTTTTATTTAAATACATTCATATTAATTTTTTATTTCTTTTATTTCTTTTATTTGTCATCATAATATCAGCAGTAGTAGAAATATTTTGTTGATACTAGAGTTTGAATTCAGGGTGCTATGCCGTGTTATTTAAATTTTTAAATGAGTAAAGGTAACAAGAAAAATTTCATTACCATTCCTGTCTCCCAACATCCGGTTCTACACCATTCCCTTGGTTGCAACCAATTGTATAATTTCTTTTCCTTCTTTCTTTTTTCTTTTTCTTTAAAATTTTTTTTTGCCAGTACTGAGACTTAAACTCTGGGTCTGGGTGCTGTCCCTAAGCTTTTATACTCAAGGCTAGTGCTCTACCACTTGAACCACAGCTCCACTTCCAGCTTTTTGTGGTTAATTGGAGATAAGAGTCTCATGGACTTTCCTGCCCAGGCTGGCTTTGGACCTCCATCCTCAGATTGCAGCCTCCTGAGTAGCTAGGATTATAGGTGTGAGCCATTGGCACCTGGCACGAATTATTTCTTATATACCAATTAGATCATTTTATATGTGTTCAGAGATATGGTATGTTCAATCATTAAACTTTAATAAGTTCGTATTTTCAGAGGCTGTCTGACTTATAGGCATTTAACTGAATTTATAGGCATTGAAACTGCTGTTCTGATTTCAGTGCCTTTCCAGAGTCAGTAGAGGCTTATTTATATTCATTGATTCATTCACTGATTCACTATTAATTCATTTACTCGTGTAATATATTTACAAATGCATATTTAGCATATGCAAGTTGGAAAGGCTGATTAGTACAGAGATGGTCACATTAATATCCAACCTTAGGTAAACCAAGAAGGCTTTTCTCATGGGCCAACTGATCCAAATCAGAAAGCCTCTCTTTTAAGAATTTTTAAAAATATCTCCTAGGAAACTTTCACTTCTATGTACACCAGTCTTATTAAGAGCAAACCCATAGGTAAACATTGTGGTGCACTCGAAGGGACCAACATCAGTCATGGGTTTTCTCCGGGGCAGAATGTGGAGAATGAGAGGGAAAGTCCATGGGGAAACCACTCTGGAGAGAGGGGGGGGACAAATGTGTGGAAGTAGCAGAGAACAAGGTGGCATCAGATCAAGGACTGTCAATCTGGAACGAATCCTGAGGTTAGTGGTAGGCTGCTGAAGAATATTCCAATGGAAGATACCAGGCTGAAACTCATTTTTTAAAAAGTCAGTCATGGGGCTTGAACTCTGGGCCTGGGCACTGTCCCTGAGCTCTTTAGCTCAAGGTGAGTGCTCTACTACTTGAGCCATAGTGCCACTTCCAGTTTTCTGGTGGTTAATAGGAGTCCCATGAACTTTCCTGTCCAGGCTGGCTTTGAACAGTGATCCTCAGATCTCAGCCTCCTGAGTAGCTAGGATTACAGATGTGAGCCACTGGCATCCGGCTGAAAGTAACATTTTAAGAATATTGAGTGAGAAAAGGGCACAGTAGCATGTGCCTGTAATCCCAGCTACATGGGAAGTATAGGTAAGAGGATCATAGTCCAAGGCTGGCCCTGAGCAAAAACAGAAGAGACTATTCCAAAATGTAACTAAAAGCAAAAAGTAAAGGGGGGGGTCTGAGGGGCATGGCTCAAGTGGTAGTGGACATCCCTACTAAGACCCTGTTCAAACCTCAGTACTATACCCCCAAAGAAATTAAAAAGAAGAGGAAACAAAAAGAAAGAAAAACACTGGGTAAGGCAAAGTATGGTGGCACATGCCCATAATTCCAGCAATGGGGAAGATAAGGCAGAAGAATGAGAGACCAGCCTGGGGTATATAGCAAGATCTTGCTTTAAAACAAAGACACAAATTACAAATAGAAACGAAAAGAAGACAAAAGAACTTTGGGTGAGGGAAGAAGAAGCCAAAGGGATTGGTGGGTTATTATTCCAGGTGCTCCGGCAGCAGGTCTTGGATGAGTGGTGCTTAGTTGTGTGTGCCCAGCCATGGAGCTATTTCAAGCAGTACATTCCAAGCTTCTCAAGGGGATTTAGAACTTTAAGGTAGAAAAGGCAAACTGTGTATTTAAAAAAATATTTTAGCTGTAGCTTTCTCCCTTTTTAAACGATGAATGGATTAAGCTAAAATTGGCCTTGGGAATAGAAGTCAGGAGATGTTATAAAAAGCAAACAAACTGGAGAATTGTTAGATTTTGTTTGTTTGTTTGTTTGTTTGGGTCCGGTCATGGGGCCTGAACTCTGGGCCTGGGCGCTGTCCCTCAGCTCTTCAGCTCAAGGCTAGCGCTCTACCACTTGAGCCACAGCGCCACTTCCAGCTTTTTTCCTTTTTGCTTATGTGGTGCTGGGGAATGGAACCCAGGTCCTCAGGCATGCAAGGCAAGCGCTCTACCACTGAGCCACCTTCCCAGACCCTAGATATTTTTTTAGAGTACTGTTTTCCTTTTTTTTTTTTTGAGACAGGGACTCAAACTGGATACCTGACACATTCACACTTTGTCTAGCACTCTACCAACAAAGCCTTTTTTTTTTTCTTCTTATTTTTCAGATAGGGGATCATGCTTCAGATTACCATCCTGCTACCTAATTTCTCCTGAGAAGCTAGGAGCGCAAACACAATCACCATGCCTACTTTCATCAGTTGAGATAGGGTGTCACCAACTGGATCTGGCCTCAAACTGCCATCGTCCTCATCTCGGCTTCCTGAGCAGCTGGGATTACGGATGTGAACGATTACACAAACCAAGAGTTTTGATTAAAGTTAAAGTTGGGGGAGGGCTAGGAATGTAATTCACTGGTAGAACACTTAGCACATGTGTGGCCCTGGATTTGATCCTCAGCACTGCAAGCTTGGGGAGATGGCAAGTTAAGGAGAAGAATTACAAATGAAGCCAAGATTTTGAGTTGGAAACCTTTAACAAGAAGAATAGAAGCTGAGCCTGTTTGCTTTTGTGTTAGGGAATGGGGGGTGGGAGGGGTCAGAGGAAGGAAGAAGGGGAAGCAGAGATGAAGCCAAGGGTAGATGTGTTGAATGGAGCTAGGTTTATTGTTGTTGTTGTTATTGTTTTTTAAGGTTGTGGAAGCTAGAGATCTGGATAGCTTGGAGATTGTGAAGACTTTGGAACAAGCTAGTGATTGATCAGACCTGGATTGAAGAGGTTTAATTCTGCAACTGGGAGTAATCAAGACTGGGGAGACTACAAACAGAGAGAGGAAGAGAGTTTGTACACACTGGGAATAACCTGTCCATGGACTCTTCAAATGAAGTTGCTCAGGAGGAAGAAATGATTAACGTCTTTGTAGTTAGCTTCTTCATCTAACAGGGACAGGAATGCTTGCTTTGAGGTTTGTTTTGGGAATCAGAGCTAATGCGTTAGAAAATACTTACCATAGTGCCTGACTCATGATGGACATGTGAGACAGATTTGGTGATGATAGTTGTGGCTAGCAACATCAGAGGTAGTTGTACAGTTAGTTCTTCCCTGTGGCCATTTTGTTCTCCCCAGAAGTCTGCAGTTCAGTAAACAAAAATATATGCCAGACCACTGCTGTAGCCAGAATTGCCTTTCCCCTAGGATAACCGAGGTTGTATATTGAGACAAACAGTTATACCGGCCCATTTCCCTTCAGGTAACTACTCTCTCTGGGAAAACTCTTAACCCCTGGTAACTAGAGCTCTGTTGAATGTCTCTGTTTTGTTTTCTGTGTCAAGACAGAAGAGTTCAGAAAAACTATTACCTTGGATGGATGGATGAATGGAGCTAAGAACGTATAAAGTGTTATTATTGTTGAGGGGTATAGAGAGAATATAAATGTATATGCAAACAGATAAAGACAAACATGTGTACACATAGTTAATGGAAATTGAAAACATTGTTCAGACAATTAGACATTCCTATAGAAAGGGTAGGAAGGAGAATATAAATGGGAGAGGTACTGGAAGCTTCAGTGATATCTGCAATGCTTTATTTTGTTGTTGCTGCTTTTATTTTTGCTTTGTGAATGGGTGTGTATTAGTCCTCTGTATTTGTATTTTATTCCTTTGTATTTGTATGAAGAGGAATAATATACTAGCAAACACACACACACACACACACACATATAACTTTAAAGTGAAGAAAGAGTATTTTAGAAATGATGAGCTTGAGCTGAAATATAAGCTCTCTTTGTCTGTGGGGTGGGGGTGAACACATGCATGTGCGCACATGCACTGGACCTAACACTTAAACTCTGGGCTGTATTCTGTCCTTGAGGATTTTGTGCTCAAGGTTAGTGCTCTGCCACTGGAGCCACAGCTCCATGTCTGGCTTTTTGGTAGTTAATTGGAGATGAACATCTTGTGGGCTTTCCTGCCCAGATTGGCTACAAAGTACGATTCTCAGATCTCAGCCTGAGTAGCTAAGATTAAGGCATGAGCCATGGGTGCCTGGCTTGATATATAGGCTCTTATAAAAAGGGAAATCTGATATGGAAAGAATCCTTTGCCACCTGCATTTGATCCAACTAGCAGACAGACTGCCAATTTCATATGCCAGAACAGGATTCTCCTCCCACAACCCCCCCCCCAAAAAAAAAGCTGGATAGCAGAAAAGAAGGAGTCTCAAGCAACTCACAGGAAAAAGTGACAGTGAAATAGCACTAGCAGAGAAATACCCCCAGAACAGATGGGGTGCTAAACAAAAACAAGGAAGTACAATTCCTTAGATTCCTGGGGAGAAAGAAACATAGAGAAGGAATAGCCTGTGCATGGTAGCAGGGAAGGAAGTTAGAGAAGGCAGTTGGACTTGTCCAGAAAAAATATTTTTATTAACTTTAGGAAGAACAAATTTAGCAGTACAAAAAAGCAAGGGCTTATGAAGAAACTTCCACTTCCAGATATGAACATAAGCTGGAACTGGACTTGCCCTCTCACCAGTAAACAGCTAGAAAATTGGGCAAAGTGTACAAAACAACTGTTTTCATTGGACAACAACACAGCACAGGATTGTGATCTTGGAAGAAGTGGAATACATGAAGTGATCCCTACAATATTCCTGGCTCTCTGCCTGGAGGAACTTTCCAGACTATAGGGCAGGGAATCTAAGTTGGCATGACAGTCTTGCTGAACTGAAAAGGAAAATATCAGAGTTTGGGGAGGCTGAGGTAGCAGGAATTGTGAGGTAGAGTACAAGAGAAGGAGGAGGTCTACAGAGAGAGAGAGCTACAGAAATCTTGAGCCTTCTGTGTCTTAGGCTGAATACTAACCTCCATAAGAGACAACTCCATCAGACCAGGAAAAAAACAAACAAAACAACTCATAGGAAGATGTAAGCTAAGCAATTTCCCAAGCTCCCAAAGGCTGGAAAAAAATCCACATTCCAACCAGGCAGAATACAGAGACCATTATTGTACCATGGTGGCATTCAGAACTAAATCTAAAAGGTAAGGGTATGGGTGCTGTCCCTGACCGTTTTCCCTCAAGGGTGATGTTCTACCACTTGAGCCACAGCTCTTGCAACTTTATGGTGGTTATTTGGAGCTGAGTCTCATGGAGCAGGTTGCCAGTGGCTCATGCCTATAATCCTAGATACTCAGGAGGCTGAGACCTGAGGTTCGCCATTCAAAGTCAGCCTGTGCTCACTGTGAGACACTAATCTCCAATTATCCACCAAAAATTTAAAAAAAGGTGGAGCTGTGGCTCCAATGGTAGAGAGCTAGCCTTGAGCACAAAAGCTCAGGGACAGCACTCAGGCCCAGAGTTCAAGCCCCAGGACTAGCACACACACATACACACTCACACACACACACACACATACACACACACACGCGCATATGCACACACACACACACACACACATACACACACACACACACACACACACACACACACACACACACACACACACACACACACACAGCACAGGCTGACTTCAAACTGTGATCCTCAAATCTCCATTTCCTGGGCTTCTAGGGTTACAGCCACTAGTGCCCAGCAAAAAAAATCTTGAAAGCAGTCATTGAAAAAGATCAAACTTGGAGAGCAAGTAACTTAATTGCCCAGATACCAACTTATGTAACAATGTTGTGTCGAAGATCCAATAAAAATTTTTAGGTATAAAAGAAAAGGGAAATGCCTATTTTTTTTTTCTTCTCAGATCACACTTTATTGGAGAGGGGAAATGCCTATTTTAACCCTTTCCCCCCCACCTCCCCCCCTGCCCCTGCAACTTGTCTCACATCATTTTGGATAACAGACATCTCAGAACTAAACTTAAAGTAACATCCTTTACCCTGTGCAGTTTATCCTGAAGTTTACTGTTGACAGTGGACTTAAGTAAAATCATATTGCTGCAGAAGTCTTTAGGGAAATTGGTCCCTTAGGAGTTCCATATGAGGCAGACCATGCCTATCTAGTATGAAACAGATATGAATTTAGTATTCAGCTTCTCAAAGCTTCCTGTTTTTAGGGCCTTATGTTATTTCGACTTTATCTTGCTTTTATTGAGCTTAGATCTCTATGTGCCTCTAGACCATGACTTAAAAAGTGGTTTATGGTTCATTTGCTTCCTTTGGCTTTCAAGTAGACCCATGCCTGTGCTTCCCACTTCCTATTTACCTGGAATCCTGGTTATGAAACACTTACCTTGGCTGTCTTCATCCCAGATCATAAACTTTGAATGCGGTAGGCCACAAAAACATCTAGTTTGAGGACCAATGAGGCCTTGAGGAAGCATTCTGGATTTGAATAATAGTTCTAGACAGTCTAGGGCTATCTGGTCCAACACAGTAACCATTAACCGAATGTGGTCATTGGGTGTGTGCCATGTTGCTGGTGTAACTGAAACGCTGAATTTTAAATTTAACTGTATTTTAAATAAAGTTAGTTTAAACTGAGCACTCAAAACAGTGTGAATAACTTTTCCATTAAACATATTGTGGAAAATATGTTTTTTGTATTGCAATGTATATGTTGCGCATATACATTCAAAAATGTTTCTGATCAGTTGACGTTAATGAATTGATTGACTTGTTTTTACACATCAATGTAAACTTCTGTAAGTATTTAATGGGCAAGTCACAATGATATTTATATAAATCAAATTTGGTGATAAAATTGAAATACTTATTTGAATGTTTATTTTAGTTTTAAATATTATATAGCAAATTATGTTTCTAGTTCAAAAATAAGTATGGAAAAAATTTAACATTAAAAATGAAGGTCTATGGAGCTGGGAAGGTGGCTCAGTGGTAAAGCGCTTGCCTTGCATGCATGAGGCCCTGGGTTCGATTCCCCAGCACCACATAAACAAAAAGAAAAAAAGCCAGAAGTGGTGCTGTGGCTCAAGTGGTAGAGCGCTAGCCTGGAGCTGAAGAGCTGAGGGACAGCACCCAGGCTCAGAGTTCAGGCCCCATGACCGGACCCAAAAAAATAAATAAATAAAAATAAAAAAATAAAAATGAAGGTCTAAGCTGGATGCTGGTGGCTCACACCTGTAATCTTAGCTCCTCAGGAGGCTGAGATCTGAGGATTGTGGTTTGAAGTCAACCTGGGCAGAAAAGTCTCCATGAGACTCTTATCTCCAATTAACTAACCACTGGAAAACCAGAAGGAGTGCTGTGGCTCAAAGTGTAGAGCACTAGCCTTAAGCAAAAGAGCTCAGGGACAGTGCCTGGGCCCTGAGTCCAAGCCCCAGGACCAAGGGGGAAAAAATGAAGGTCTACTAAAGATACAGAATTGAATAGAAGTGTAGAATAGTACTGGAACAGTAAAGAAAATACTGAATGCCTGGAACAGCAAAGAAAATACTGAAAGAGGGCAAGTTATAAATTATGAAGTGAATGGTACATGTATACTGGTATCCTGCTCTTAGACTTCCCAGCCTCCAAAAGTGTAAAGAAAAGAATGTTTGCTTTATAAATTATATAGTCTATGATATTCTGTTACAGTAGCAGAAAACAGACTAAGATAAATGGCAAGTACAATTTGCTGCAGCAGACCAAAATGAAAAACAATTGGATTTATTTTTTTAAAAATTAAAGACAAACTGGGTAACAGTAGGAGACATTTTCAGCAAAAATATAATGGATTTGGTAAGAACTTTCAAGAGTTAAAAGAAAATCAATATTTGTTGTCCGAAATTAGGTGTCTAACAAATATTTTTAAATCATTCTTAGCAGAATCTAAGCTTACCATGTTGGCTAATTATGAGATGACTTGGATTTTTATACCAAAAAATGAGAACCCATTTTAAATGGAGAGATAGTCCAAGAAATTACTATTTTAGTCATGGAAATTTTGTTGGAAAAATCTAAGAAAAAAATTGAAAGATATTTTACAAATAGTGAAAGCTTGGTACAGCCATTATGGAAAACAGTTTGGAAGTTCCTCAAAAAAGAAATAAAAGTAGAACTACCATATGGTCCAGCAATCCTATCTGGGTATGTAGCCAAAGGAAATGAAATCACTGTCTTGAAGAGCTATCTGGACTCCACTCATTGCAGCATTATTGCCAAGATATGAAAACAGCCTAGGGATGAATGGATAAAGAAAAGGTGATGCATAACTATATTTGATTCTGATTTTAAAACAAGGAAATTCTCCCATTTTCTTCAACCTGAATAAACTTGGAGGATATTATACTCTATGAAGCTAGACATACAAAGATTACATGATCTAAATTATACGTGGAATCTAATAAAAGATAAATTCATTTTTTAAAAAGCAGCAAGTTGAATGGTAGATACTGGAGAAAAAGAATGGTAGGAACTGGAGAAAGGAAAATGAAGAGAGTAAAGGCACAGACTTTCACTTATAACATCTCCAAAATAAGTTCTGGAGATCTAATGTATAGTATGATGACTATACTTAATAATGTGTAGTAGAACTGAAATTAGCTAACAGTAGATCTTAAGTATTTTGAACACACACATTCAAAAGCATAATTGAGGTGATGGCACATAAATTAGCTTTATTTGGTAATTGTTCACAAAGTATACCAAATGCTCACATTATACATCTTTATTTATTTATTTATTTATTTTTGGGTCCAGTTGTGGGGCCTGAACTCTGGGCCTGGGCGCTGTCCCTCAGCTCTTCAGCTCAAGGCTAGAGCTCTCCCACTTGAGCCACAGCGCCACTTCCGGCTTTTTTCATTTTGCTTATGTGGTGCTGAGGAATCGAACCCAGGGCCTCATGCATGCAAGGCAAGCGCTCTACCACTGAGCCATCTTCCCAGCCCCTTTAAGAAAGAATTATTTTTTCTCATTCCTAAGGAAATGGAAAGACTTGAGAATAATTTTTTTTTTTTTTTTTTTTTTTTTTTTGGCTTATGTGGTGCTGAGGAATCAAACTCAGGGCCTCAGGCTTGCAAGGCAAGCGCTCTACCACTGAGCCACCTTCCCAGCCCCACATTATACATCTTTAAATATATACTTTTTTGGTAAATCATTCCTCAATAAAAGAAAAGGACCCTGATAGATCTTCAATTAAGCAACCAAACAATTATCTACTGAATATAAAACTTGTCTCACAATATCAAAGTTCAAGTGATTCAAAGTTTAGAATAGTGCTGGGCACAAGTGGCTAGCACCTGCAATCCTAGCTACTTGGGAGACTGAGACCCATGAATTGTGGTTCAGGGCAGAGAAGGTGGCTCAGTGGTAGAGCGCTCGCCTTGCATGCTTGAGGCCCTGGGTTTGATTGCTCAGCACCACATAAGCAAAAAAAAATCCGGAAGTGGTGCTGTGGCTCAAGTGGTAGAGCACTAGCCTTGAGCTGAAGAGCTGAGGGACAGTGCCCAGGCCCAGAGTTCACGACCAGACCCAAAAAACAAACAAACAAAAAAAAGAATTGTGGTTCAAAAGCCAGCCCGGGCAGGAAAGTCCATGAGACTCTTATCTCCATTAACTAGCAAGTGGTAGAGTGTCAGCTTTGAGCAAAAAAAAAAGCTAAAGAATAGCACCCAGGAGCATCCTTAAATACCCCCCCACACACACACACACAAAGTTTAAAATGTTTCAAGGACTTTCTTCAATTTCAGAGGATCATACAATGTAGAGACACTGTCCGATTATATCTGAATTTTGTTTGTCTAAAAAGACTTCTAAACCTATTTGCTTAAAATGTTATGGTTTTGCAGTCTAATAGCTGAATTCATTGTTATAGATATATTGGTATTTTATAACTATCAGAATCTTCAAAAATATGTGAAAAATATTGCTTCCATGACATGTAGCATGCTCTAGTTATTTTAAATCAAAAGTAGGTATTCATTGCATTTTGTGTGTGTGTGTGTGTGTGTGTGTGTGTGTGTGTGTGTGTGTGTGTGTGTGTGTGTTGGTCTTGAGATTTGAACTCTAGGCTTGGAAGCTGTCTCTGAGTTTCTTTTTGTTCAAAACTAGTGCTCTACCACTTAAACCACAGCTCTAATTCAACCTTTTTTGGTAGTTTATTGGCAATAAATGTCTCATGGACTTACCTGCCTCGATCTTCAGATCTCAGCCTCCTGATTAGCTAGGCTTACAGGTATGAGCCACTGGCACCTGGCCAACTCACTATAATTTTAAAGGAAGAAACTGATGTTTGGTCTATTTCTTTGCTCTTCTACAATGCTACATACTGGAGATATTTATGTTCAGCTTTCTGAACTATGTCATGGATATAGTTGTTAAAATCTTTATGAACAAGTGCCATGAACCATTGTTTATCAATGTAGGAAGAGATGGAAGATAGAAAAATGTAAGGATCTTGTGCTCTTTGCCATTTCTCACTGGTTGACTTGTGGAAGAATTTTTACAAAGATGTATTATATTATAAATTCTTAAGATTTTCTGGAAACAAAAAAACTTGCTAAATATTCAATAATCAAAGATAAAAGTGTGATTTGTGTTTTCTCATGGATACAACACTATATATGAATGAGCTAAATTTGAAGATCCAAGGAAAGAAAGAACTTGTCTGTTACCTGGCTTAACAACTATAAGATTTTATGCGGAAATGAACAACAAATTATGCAACAAGTTGGCAATAATTTCACTTTTTTTTTTTTTTTGTGTCATGGGGCTTGAACTCTGGGCTTAGGTGCTGTCCTTCAGCTTTTCAGTTCAAGGAGAGCACTCTACCATTTGAGCTACAGCACCACTTCCTGTTTTCTGGTGGTTTATTGGAGATAGGAGTCTCATGGTCTTTCCTGCCCGAGCTGGCTTTGAACCATGATCCTCAGATCTCAGCCTCCTGAGTAGATCACACATTTTTCTAACATGAATTAATATGAGATTTTCATTGAATCAAGAATGTTATGTAAATGTGCTATAAGGACTAAAAAATACCATGAACATGTTAGTAATATTGAGGTATTTGTGGCTGCTGTTCAGTTTTTGCATGATTGCTTTGAGTTAACATTAATACAAAGTAACACAAAAACTAGTGAATTACTTAGAATTTTGAAACTGATGAAGTTTTGCTCCAAAGTTAAGTCAATTCCAAATTTGACCATATAAATGCAAATATAAAAGATAAGAATTATTTTTGGCACTCAACTCAGTTATTGGAAAACTTTAAAGTATGTTTAGAATAAATGTGGCATGTCAATCTTCTCTCTCAACTATACATTATATGAAATAGAAATATAAATCAAGTTTTTCTGATGCAGAATTGCCATTTGAATTGAAATGTGCTGTCAATTTCAAAATAAATGCTGACTTTTGAAGATGTTACACAAAAAGGTAAAATAATTAATAATTTGTTTATGTTGATTACATGTTGAAATGAGAATATTTCAGAGGTATTGTGGCCTTTCTAGAATGTGCCACTAAATTGATTTTTTTGGGGGGGTCCAGTTGTGGGGCCTGAACTCTGGGCCTGGGCACTGTCCCTCAGCTCTTCAGCTCAAGGCTAGCACTCTACCACTTGAGCCACAGTGCCACTTCCAGCTTCTTTTTTCTGCTTATGTGGAGCTGAGGAATCGAACGCAGGGCCTCACGCATGCAAGGCAAGCGCTCTACCACTGAGCCACCTTCCCAGCCCCACTAAATTGATTTTTGCCATTTCCTTTTATTTTTAATGTGGCTACTAAAACATTTAAAATGTAAACTTATGTATGTGGCTTACATCATGCATCCACTGGCAGCTTTGCTCTGGGATAGGGGCTTCAGCGATTGAGCTCACAAACCCCTCAACATGAAATCGGTTATTCTGTGGCACTTCTTAGTTGTATACACTAGATAAGATTTTTAACTAGGGACAGTGGCTCAAGATTGTATCCTAGCCACTTGGAAGGCAGACATTTGCGGGTCTTGGCTTGAAGCCAGCGTGGACAAAAAACAATTTAGAAGACTCCATCTCAACCAATGGCTGGGTACAGTGATTGCATGTCTATGATATAGCAAAGCACAAATAGAAAGGTCACACTACAGGTTGGCCCAGGAAATAAAGTGAGACTTTATCTTAAAATAATCAATGGAGCTGGGTGCTGGTGGAATCCTAGCTACTTAGAAGGCTGAAATCTGAGAGTCATGATTTGAAGTCAGTCCCAACAGGAAAGTCTGAGAGACTCATTTCTTATTCACCACCAAAAAGCCAGAAGCAGAGTCGTGGTCAAGTTGTAGAGTGCTAGCCTTGAGCAAAAGAGCTCAGGAACAGGGCCCAGGCTCTGAGTTTAAAAAACAAACAAAACATTTTAAAATGCCAAAACAAACAAATAAATAAGGTAGAGTACCTGCCTAGCAAGCACAAGGCTCTGGATTAATCCTCAGTACTACCAAAGGGCCAGGATTGGGGGCGGGGAGGGGGGGAAGGAGGGGAGAGAAGATTTACATTTCCATACTTCATTTTATCCCCATCCAAAAGTGGGGATGATCATTATTCTTATCATATATGTGCTAAGACATATTTTAGTCTTTAAAAAACATGTTTAACTTTTTTTTTTAGGTACCTGGGTTTGAACTCAGGGCTTTATACTTCCTAGGGCAGATAATCTACCACTTGATCTATAACCCTTAAATTTCTTTGAGGGTAAGGATGATACTGAGTCTCCTGTTTGCTAGGCTGGTATTCTACCATTTGAGCCCTGGTTTTAGAATCTCACAGGACTGTTTTAAGAATACTTAAATGTATTTAAATGACACATATTATTATTATCATTATTATCAACTATGTGATCTTCAGAGGTTCCTTAACCACTAATTTCCTCTATGTAAATGGAGATAACAGCATTCTTGTCACAAGTTTATATCTTGAATTAAATGAGCTAAGATGTGCAAAATTGCCTCCACTATACTAATACTTGCAGAATCTTCTAGATGGTAAATGGGATCTGTAAGACTATATGTTGGCTAAACTCACCACTGTTAAGCATGTAAAAAAAAAGTTGTAAACTGTAGATGTTTTTTACTGTTAAATATTATTTTTATTATTCTCTGTCATGATACTCCTCTTTTGAGTTTATCTTGGCTAAACGTGCCTCACTCTGAGTTTTCTAGCTGTACTCTCTTAGCATCTAGACTGAAGACATGTTATTCTATGAGGCTTTGTGGACTCAAGCCCAATATGATCTCTCTCCCTGATAATTTCTAAAATGTTTTCTGCCCAATGTATATATTTTGCCTTTAGCCTTATGCTATCTTGTATTGCTGTGTAAAGGAACTGTGTGTATGTATTTTTCTGGTCAGGTAAGGGTGAATGTTCTATAATTTGTAAACTCTCCAACAACACATGATAATTGCTCAAAAAATATTTAGCCAAGTGGGAACATTTGGAAAAACTAAGAGAAAAAAAAAAAAAAGCATTTGACCTGTGAGATCTGGCTATCCTTTACAAAGAACAAAAAGCATCTCTGGCGAGGAGAGAGAAATTTCAATAAAAGTTTGACATAAGGGCTGGGAAGGTGGCTCAGTGGTAGAGCGCTTGCTTTGCATGCATGAGGCCCTGGGTTCGATTCCCCAGCACCACATAAACAAAAAGAAAAAAAACCAGAAGTGGTGCTGTGGCTCAAGTGGTAGAGCACTAGCCTTGAGCTGAAGAGCTGAGAGGGACAGTGCCCAGGCTCAGAGTTCAGGCCCCACGACTGGACCCCCCCCCCAAAAAAAAAAGTTTGACATAAGCATGAAAGAACTGAACAGAGTTGATAGGGAAATTGATATGGTTAAGGTCAGGGAGCAAAGTGGACACCCACTCTGGGGGACAGTCCTAGAACTCAAGACAGAGATCCTTTTTTCTCATACTCCCAACAACTATTTTTGGCCACTTTCCATTTTAGACAGTGACTCAAGGCTTCATTCAATCCTTTCAGTTCTCTTTCCAGTGTCAGCTTATTCCCAGAGTTTCTTTCCTCCTGTCCTGGGATTCTTCCCCACACTTAGGTATTTAAAATAATCTAAAAATCATTTCTTCAACCTGAAGTCTGTGCTTATACCAGAATGTGAATGGAATCCCATGTGCCTTCTTCTCCTACCTCCTAGACCCAACAGATCACCCTAGAAAGTTTGTTAGGCGAAGTCTATCACTACAAAATCTATCTTCTCCAAGGTCAGGTACTGTTAATTCAGGAGGCTGAGCTCTAAGGATGGTGGTATGAAGCCATCCCAGACAGACAAATCATGAGATTCTTACCTCTAACTAGCAGAAAGCTGGAAGTGGAGATGTGGCTTAAGGATAGAGCAGCAGCACTGAGGTGAAAAAGCCAAGCAAGAGTATAAGGCCCCAAGTTCAAGCCTCGATACCAACACACACACACACACACACACACACACACACACACATACACACACACACACACACACACACACGAATCTACCTTCTCCAACTCAAGTATATACTCTGTAACGACATTCCATAACCATTGAAAGAATAATATCACAAAATTGAGTTTTGTTTGGGCAACAGGGGAGGAAAAACACAACTAACAGGGAAAGAAAGAAGCTGTTGTTCAACTATGACTCATGGGCTTAATGCCCATTACAAGATTCAGCCTTTGTTTTGAATTTTTGTGGCTCCAAAGTTATGGCAAACTGGCCAGGAGAAAGAAAGATGGGATGGAGGGAGTCAAGAGAGGTGATGCAGTTCTTGTTACCAACTGCTGTGTGAATTTGGGCTACACAGCAAATTATTTAGGCTTGCAAAACACAAAGGTGCCTTCCCACTTCAATATTCTGTTATTCTAAAGTTGGACTGTTGTCATTTGTCATGGTGTACCAATGACAATCACATGTGAAAGAAGGTGAACACTATCTGAGGAAAAGCACCACTAATTACTGGACTTGGGGAAGTAGGAAATAATGGAGCTTGTTTGTTTGGCCGCCAGGCTCAAGGACATGGGTTGAACAAGACCAGCATGCATGAAGAGGAATATCAATTCCCCAGCTGGCTTGACCTCTCCCCCCTCATGCTCTTTTTCCATCCAACCACCTTCTGTTATACTCCTCTCTCTCTCTCTCTCTCTCTCTCTCTCTCTCTCTCTCTCTCTCTCTCTCTCTCTCTCTCTCTCCCCCCCCCCCCGCCTCTCTCCCCATGACTTTTTCCCCAGCCTCCATACCACAATCTGATTACATAATTAGGCATTCAGTAAGTGATCTCTGATGCTGATTTTTAATCAACTTGGACTATGTCTCATCTTGTTTGGAAAGAAACAAAACCATTTTAAAATCTAGCCTGTGCCTCCAATATCTCCTTGGAAATACAATCATTTTACAGGAAAAATAAGCAGGTGAAAACAGGTTCAAGTTATTACAGCAGAGAAGAATAACTATGGAAAAGAGAGATTTTTCGTAGCAAGATATGACTGTGAAACTAAAACTAGTATTGACTGATATGTCTCTCTGCCTGTTTTTCTATCCATTCATCCAACCTGTTCTCAGACTGTTCAAGGATATTATCAAAGTTATGAATATGCTGGCTTCTCATGCCTATCTCTTCCCTAAGATTTTAGAATGACAGGTAAGAGATGTCTGTGAGACTTTGGGTTGGCATCTTTCCACCAAATCATTTCTTAATCTTGTGGCAAATTTTACATGGAGGCCATTTAAGCTCTTGACTAGGCATGTGGATATTCCTTAATAGAAGTGAAAATGCACTGCTTTCTCTACATTCTTGGCTCAATTGATCAGTTTAACTGAATAGTTCAGGACAAGGGATACATTGAAGGTAGTGAGATGAAGAGAGGGTAGACATGGAGGACCGGGGCTGGAGGTCTTCTGTCTTCCTACAGGACTACTGCTATAGGATAATGCAATGACTATGATTTCCCTACGTAAAGCTTTTTACCCAAGGGTGTTCCTTTTGCACCCTTGGTTTGATACCCACATTCAAAATTGATCCTGCTTGTACCTCCAAATTCAAATTCATTTTTCAACACTCCCTGCCACAGCTAAATACTTATAGTTTCTAAATATTTATGTGTTCTCTCCTTGTATTGCCGTTGTTCAAACTGAACCTCTCTCAGAATGTCCTTTTCACCATATTTACCTTCCCTTTTCTGCTTCTTCTTTTGCTGTTGCTGTTGTAACTCTTCAGATTCATTCATTCATTCATTTTGTGCCAGTACTGAGGCTTAAACTCAGGGCCTCGCCCTTTCCTTTAGTTTTTTAATTCAAAGCTGACACTCTACCACTTGAGCCATACCTCTACTTACGGCTTTTTGCTGGGTAGTTGGAGATAAGAGTCTCATGGACTTTTCTGCCCAAGCTAGCTTCGAGACAAAATCCTTAGAGTAGCTAAGTTTATAGGCATTAGCTACCAGCATCCATCTTGGTTTTATTTTCGGTTCTAGGGATTGAATTTGTGCCCTTGTTCATATGAGGCGAGCAAGCTCTACCACTAGAACTATACCTCCACTCCTTTCTATTTACTCTTTAACTCAGGTGCCCTCAAGTACCATAATCTGTGGCAATCTTCTGAACTTGGTCTCCCTTATACTATGTTATTACAGTATGATCTCTGACATAATCTTTCCTTTTTCATTTGTGAGGAATGTAAATGAAATGAAGCCAGGGCTTAGCTCAGATTGGCAAGTGCTCTACTACTGAAGTTATGTCCCCTGCCTTTTTGTTTTTATTTATTTTTGATATAGGTCTTGCTTCCTTTGCTTTAGCTGCCTGCTCCTGTCTCCCAAATACAAGCATGTATTCCCATATCTGGCTTTATCATCATGTTCCTTATAGTATACTATAGCAATCTCTTTAATTTGCTGTCCCCCAGAATAGATCAGAC
Source organism: Dipodomys merriami (assembly GCF_024711535.1). Lineage (NCBI taxonomy): Eukaryota > Metazoa > Chordata > Mammalia > Rodentia > Heteromyidae > Dipodomys > Dipodomys merriami. The sequence continues at coordinate 5,497,481 of NW_027204604.1, forward strand.
TGTAAGTTCTTTGAAGATAAGGCTATATATTAACCATTGTTTTGTTTCTTGTGTCTTCCATAATGGCAATACCTACACTTGCAGAAACTCAATGTGTTGTTGAATTAAATACAGACATTTGGTTGAAGGTAAAATCAGCCCATCCAAATAGCCTTGACATAGTGCCATAGAATATAGCCAACCACATTCTAGGACTGTCCTGGGTGCAAGTTTCGAGCTCTAATGGCACCTTAGGACCTGGGTGCCCCCATGATTATCTGTGCCATGTTTTGGGTACATTTTTATGTCTGTTTTTGCATGCATGGGTGTGTGTTCTGTCTCCCCCACTCAGGTCACAGTTTCACAGGTGGCCGTGGCTCTCCATCAAGGCCACCAAAATGCTGTTTGCCTAAGCAAGGGTTGCAAGTGAACCTGTACAGCGCATGCAATAGCTATTCATTTCCACTGTATTCTGAGCAGGATATGCTGCTAGGCTAAGATTTTGCTTCTACCTCAGTGATACCTAATGAGAAGGTGGTTTGTCTTGACCTCAGTAAGCTCAGAACAGTAAAACAAAGTACAAGATTTCAACTAGGTTGGCACACAGCCTACGTCTCCCAGGATATATTTGGAGTGAGGAGTAAATCCAGAGTTTGACTCTTCAAAAATCAGAATTCTCAGAAACATTAGGTCTCTCCTATTGCAAACAGAAATGTTTGTTTTTGTTGCTGTGCTGGGTTTGAACTCAGAGCCTGGATGTTGTCTTTTAACCTTTTTCTACTACTTGAGCCATACCTCTACTTCCTGGAAATGTATTTTTATAGAAGGTTATAACTCATAACCCTCTATCTGTAGGGCATGTGATTTGATGTAGCATTGTTAAATTAGAAGGTTGTAAACCATTTTCATTGTATGTAGTGGTCTGCGTTTGAGAAATGTTGGCTAAAGTTAGGAGTGCTTCCCATGACACTGGGGTGGATGGAAGTAATTGGCCCACAAATGAATCCACTCCATGACCATTAAACCAACTAGGATGTGAGCCCAGGGGCCTGGCAAACATAGAGCTTGGCAACAGCTACACTGAGAAAGAGCAGGCCACCCTGCAGATGACCAATAATAGATCATCACGGCCTCTACTGCAGGCTTACCCCTAATCCCTAGTGACCAGTTTCCCTCTAAAAAGGTTTGAAATGCCTTTCCCCACTTCAGCAGGTGGGTGGCAACAAGGGAAAAAAATGTTCTTCATGCAGTGTGTACACATAATTTAGAGCACAGGAATGGAAATCAGGCATAGCTGAGTCTACAACCTAGTACAGCTGATTGGATGCTAACCTGTCCCAGCCCAGTGGCTTAATGTCTTTCCCTCATTTCCTCAGGTTTAAAAAGGAGGTGGTGCTGGGTGCTAGTGGTTCATGCCTATAACCTTAGATACCCAGGAGGCTGAGATCTGAGGATCATGGCTCAAAGCCAGCCAAGACAGGAAAGTCTGTGTGACTCTTATTTCCAATTACCCAGCAAAAACTGAAAGTAGAGGTGTGGCTCAAATGGTAGAATGCTAGCCTTGAGCAAAAACAACACCTACCCGCCCTAGCCAAAAAAGAAACTCAGAAAACAAAACACAACAAAAACAGAAACAAAGAAACAAAGAAAACCCCAGCAAAGATACATCACCCAGGCCTTGAGTTCAAATCCCATTACCACTAAACAAATAAACAAATAAATAACTTTAAAGACATGGAGATAGTGATAGCCCATCTTTTGTATGTTTGCTGGGAGTAAATACAGAAAAGCATGCACATGCTAAGCACTATGCTCAGGCGATACTAAGCACACACTTGGTTACAGCAGCTTTTCTTCATATATTAATATTTAGAATAATAAGCTGTATTCAAAGTGATTACCACAAGAGCAGTCTCACACTAGCTGTGCATTAAGGCCACAACCCCCGTCATTCCTGCCAGCTTTCTCCCAAGGTGACCCAGCACAGTGTTGCCAACTCTATCCAGAGCTGCTGAGTGAGGTAAGAATCTTGGCCAAAGCCTGGCTGCCTGGGCATGACCCCTCAGCTGGCAGCTGTGGGAGGAGGAGCAGAAAAGAGTGGGGGAGAAATAGGGTGTTAGTGGGCATGGTAGGATTCTGCAGAGGAAGTGGGTTTTTGTGGGGGGAGGGTTGGATAAGGAGTGGGGATGGGTAGAGCTTGAGAGATTTTTTAACAGGAAGGAAGGCAGTTGAGAAAAAAATATCCACCTTGTCTTATTGGTTTCTAGTGTTGTTTTCTGAACATGAAGAATCAGAAAGAAGAACCAATGAAAGGCTTCTAGAGTATCACAAAACTTCAGGCCTTCCTCTGTTTTTTTTTTTCCTTTGTAGTGTGTGTGTGTGTGTGTGTGTGTGTGTGTGTGTGTGTGTGTGTGTGTGTGTGTGTGTGTGTGTGTGTGTGTGTGTGTGTGTGTGTGTGTGTGTGTGTGTGTGTGTGTGTGTGTGTGTGTGTGTGTGTGTGTTATCTGGAACTTCCAAAGAGAAGACACGAGGTTGTGGTATACAGATGGTCAGACCATCAGACCAAAATCCAATGTGCCTTTTTCACCCTAAAAAAATCTTGTTGCACAACCCGGTGCTATTTCCACAGGGGGCTGAAGTAACTCTGCTCTTGAAATCCTGCCTCATGTGACTATTTTTTCTCTTGTTTGTTAGCTCAGTAATTAAATAGTCCTGACAGAAAAACAGTCCCCCAGTATTGGGAGGCACCAACCTGAAAAGTCTTCTGCGTTGACTAAGAACATCTTCACAAAGAATGCCAGTACCTTAGACACTTGGGAGATGGTACAACAGTTAGTCCCCACCTCATGGATCAAGTCTGATGCTATGTCTTTGTACCAACTAAGAGGCAGCCCACTAGACTGAGAGAACATGGAAAGACTCCCTAGTTCACTGGGAAAGTCTTCCAGGAAGCAAAAGTAATGGGAGAACAGGATTTCCAAAGCAAGAATTCCTTAGGGCCGTTAGAAACCTGTTTCTCCACCCACTCTATAGATTCTGTGTTCTTTTTCAGATTTTAGTCTCTGGCTTTCCAGTTTTATTTTGAAAAGGAGGATGAGGGTGAATGATTTAATCCATTCTCTATTAGACTCTAAATCTTACTTCCCCCTCCAACCCTCTAATGGTCTCTTACTGGGAACAGTCTTCTGTTTGAAATATTTCCACTTGGTTGTTCTTGTCCTCACCACAGAGTTCTCATATTCAAAATCAACCGCTGCACACTCATCCCGCATTTCCTTATTACTGTTAAATACCACTGCTGTCTACCCAATCCTCACATTCATCTGCATTTTGCCCCTGCTAACTACGTATATTCACTAGCAAGTTCTGCTGATTCTTGATTCATCTGAAATTTCCTTCCACAAGTGACCATCTGGCACCAGGCAAGAGCTTATCACTTCTTCATGCATGGATCAGTCATAACCCTCAGAAGAACTCTTGGCCTCACCCCTTCCTGCCAGGCATGTCTGTATTAGCCTCCTGAGCCTTGATTATATCACTCTCCCATGCACCCACACCTCACCACGGCCTGAGGTACAGCTGGACCCCCGGCCTGGAATCTTCCAAATTCCTTTGCCATCTAGTTGCAGAATTCCCCAGACACTCTCCCAGGCTTGCCGAAAGACACCCACGTTCACCATACTCTCTGCCACACACACACTGGATGTTTTTAACACTATTCTGCCTGATATGTGAGGGATGCTAACACACAGGAAGAAAGGGAGGAAGGGAGGAGGAAGGCAGGAAGGAAGTACATATCTCCATCTCTTCCACAAACCTTTCTCCAGGGGCTCTGGTTCTCATGGCGAGCACCTATCTATACCGATCATTTTAAAAATTAAAATAAAATAAAGCAAAACCAACCCCTTTTATAACAAAAACTTCCAAATTCAGGTAAGAAACCATCATGAACCCATCAACCAAGTTTGAATAGCCAACAAGTTTCATCATACTTATTTCATCCTTTTCCCTCCTTTAACCCAACCCCAACTTTCCTTCTTCTTTTGGCTGGAATATTTTAAAAGGAACTTCTCGACATTGAGTTAATTTAGTCCCAGTACTTTAGCATGCATCTCAAAAAAGAACATTTGCTTTACAAAGCCACAATGCTATTTTCACACCTAATAAAAATGATAATGACTTCTTCTTATCATCTATTACCCTATCTCTATTCAAGTCTCTTAAAATTCTTAAAAGTCAATTTTTGAGTTAGTACTTTCTTTAGAACTCTAACAGAATCAAGTCTCTTTTTCAGTTTTGTCTCTCTTAATTCTCTTTCATCTCTTAATTCTCTATTTCAGTGCTAGGAATTGAAACCAGGGCCTTGAATGCTAAGCACTTGTTCAACCTTTAACTAGAATAGTCTCTCTTCCATATTTTCTTTCATGGCATTAACTAAATACATAATTAGCAAGGTTAGCTGTCTTGTAGAATGTTCCACATTCTGAATTTGCCTAATCACTTTCTTGTAGTGTCATTTACAGCCTTTACCTTGCTGTGTTTACCTAACTTTTGTGCTTTGTTTTGTCTTATTTTGTGCTGTTAGTGAGGCTTGAACTCAAGTGCTTTCTACCTGCCCTTGGCTTTTTCAGTCAAGGCTGGCTCTCTGTCACTTGAACCACACTGCTACTACTAGGTTTTTTTGGTTAATTGGAGATAAAAGTCTCTCAGATTTGCTTGGACTGGCTTTGAACTTGTCATCTTCTCCTGAGAAGGACTATTTCTATTGCTTCAACTTTCACCCATATCTTTGTGTTTCCTCCAATATCCCCAGCGCATATCCCTTTCTTGGCCTCTAGATCATTATGGCAATCATTATGGCCATATCTGTAGCTGACCACCCATAGGCACCTCCAACTCAGTGTATTTAATTCATCTCATGTTTTCCAGCCCAACATTTACCTCTTGTCCCTTCCCCTTGCTTTGTGCTTCATCCCTGTCCCTCTTGTGTCCCCGACTCAGTGATGACATCTCTATCAATTGAGTTGCTCCAGCTTGAAATCAGGAAATTCTCTTTAATTCTTCTTCTCCATTTTCTCTCTAATAGTTCATCAACCCCTGATCTTTTTATCCCTGAAATATCTTTATAATTCAGTCTTCTAGCACACTTTCTGCCCTTAACTCATCTCCAGTCCTCATATCTCTTTCTTGAGATGATTTCTTAAGAGGATATCTTTATTAAGATGTAATAAGGATAGCTACTATGAATTAACTGCTTACTAGGCATAGGCATCTTATTTGTCTTGTCTGATTCAATGACAAGCCAATGAAGTAGCTATCATCACTTTCATTTTACAGATGAGAAACTGAGTGCTTAAAAAATGTTAATAACGGGCTGGGAAGGTGGCTCAGTGGTAGAGTGCTTGCCTTGCATGCATGAGGCCCTGGGTTCGATTCCTCAGCACCACATAAGCAAAAAGAAAAAAGCCGGAAGTGGCGCTGTGGCTCAAGTGGTAGAGCGCTAGCCTTGAGCTGAAGAGCTGAGGGAAAGCACCCAGGCCCAGAGTTCAGGCCCCACGACCGGACCCAAAAAAAAAAAAAATGTTAATAACTACTGGGTGCTGGTGGCTCATGCCTGTAACCCTAGCTACTCAGGAGGCTGAGATCTGAGGATTGCGGTTCAAGGCCAGCCAGGGCCTTGGAAAAGTTTTGTGAGACTCTTATCTCCAATTATCTACCAAAAAATCCAGAATTGTAGTAGTAGCGTAGCAGCCTTAAGGAAAAAGAAAAAAGCCTCAGTACCAGCACCAAAATAAATTAAATAAATAAATAAAATTAAATTAAATTAAACCAATAAATTAAATAAATAAAACAAAAAACAAAGGCCAAACTCTTGTGCCAAACATCTACACCCTTCACCTCTGATCCTCTGAACCTCTTTTTCTGTACTCCTGACCTGGAGCCGCATCGTTTTGAAACTCTCAAGCGAGAGTTCCAGTAACTTTGTACTTACTATTTGCTCAGCCTCACATGGCCTCCCCTTTCCCACCCCACCCAACCTGAACTCTGGCCAGTAGCTTCTTTTATTTGATATATATTTAAAATATGACTTCTACAATTTCCCCAGGTAGTAGTACCAACCACCCCTTCATTCTGTTTATAATTTGCCAAATTACTTTCTTTCTTCTTATTGATTGATTGATTGAAGGAGTGGGGAGGACTAGAGTTTGAACTCAGGGCCTTGCACTTGCTAGGCAAGTGCTCTACCACATGAACCACACCTCCAGCCTTAGCCTATTACCCTGAATTAACAATTATTTATACATTTGTCTCCCTCAAAAGACTTTGAGCTGGGCTGGGAAGGTGGCTCAGTGGTAGAGTGCTTGCCTTGCATGCCTGAAGCCCTGGGTTCGATTCCTCAGCACCACATAAGCAAAAAGAAAAAAGCCGGAAGTAGCGCTGTGACTCAAGTGGTAGAGCGCTAGCCTTGAGCTGAAGAGCTGAGGGACAGCGCCCAGGCCCAGAGTTCAGGCCCCATGACCGGACCCCCCCCCCAAAAAAAAGACTTTGAGCTTTAAGAAGATTTGTGTCTTCTCATTTTTAGTCCTATAACATAGTCCATGATGAATGGATGGATGAACTAATGAATGAAATTCAAAGTATTTGCCCAAATGTGCTGCCTACTGTGACCTGACTCTGCTGGCAGTGGCCAAACAGTAGTCCCTGGTTTCACCTCGACTGAATCCAAACCCTGGTTCTTCGTCCTTGGTAAGGCCACTCCATAGCCCCTCACATCAAACTAACCTACTCTCTCTATGGCTTAGTCTGTGTGTGTTTGTGTGTGTGTGTGTCTGTCTGTCTGTCTGTGTGCTGCTGGGGTTTGAACTCAGGGCCTAGGTCCTTAGCTTTTTTGCTCGAGGCTGTTCTACTACTACAGCTCCACTTCTGGCTAGCTAGGATTAGGACTACAGGCATGAGCTACTGACACCAAGTTGACTTAGTCTTCTCATCTGCAAACTGACAAGAATGATATTACTTACCTCATAGAATGGAAAATTAGATAGGAAGAGATGGGGAAAACAAAGGAGGAGGCTACAATGCTTGGTAAGAAATGTACTCATTATCTTGCCCATGTAATTGTATCCCCTCTGTATAGTATTTTCACAATAAAAAAATTCAAATAAAAAATAAAATAAAATAAACAACAAGTATTTAAACTGAACAACCACAAAAAAAGAATGGAAAATTAAATGTGATTCATTCACACTTAAAGGAATAACCAGCACAGTGTCAGGCACATAGTGAACTCTGAATAAAATTGCCTATTGCTATATTATTATTGTTATTATTAGCTCAAAAAATAGCCCTCAAGTATAGAGCTGCCTGTGCCTGTACACATGGAGATACATGGAAAAATGCTCACTGAGGTGATAAATGTGGCTTTTTATGTATGTTTACTGATCTTTTTCTTCATCGCTTGATGTTTCACTACAAATACAAATTTTTATATGCATTTAATCACTTCAGCTACCTAAATACACAAACCCATATAGACGCACAAACCCTCCAATCGCCAATATGCATATACAAACCCCAGAAACACACATGGAAAACCACACAGCAGAATCTCTCAGAAGGCAGAAACTCTGAGTCCAGATGTGACCCAGCCCCAGGGACACTAGAATCGTGCTTGCTCAGAAAGAATGCTTAGGCCTCAGGCCATCTCTGGTTCAAAGCCAGCAGTGGGGTGGGCAGGCACGGTGCCAGCTTTGGAATCAGGAAGTGGTGTTCCTATTCATCCTTCCCTCCAAATAAACATCCAATCTGACTGTCTGGAGATAGACTCGCTATGAAACACAGCCTCAGAGAAGAGATGGCTGTGCTGATCACACACTGCACAGCTCACAGGAATGCTGGGAACTTAACTGCCTTCCTGATCATGGTGTTCAGAGGAAAAGGAACTACTGTCAGAAAATGATTTATTTGTAGTCCCAAAAGTTTGGGGAATAGAGGAAGAACTAGATGGAGGGAGCTAAACTCTATGTTTTAATTGAAAGTTCCTTCCTTCCACTGGAAGAGAAAACATGCAGTGACTTTTGAACTGGCCCAACTGTGTAGGTCTTAGATTTATTGACGCTTCATGTCAACTGTGTTATCATAATCAGCCTATTCTGTTTGTATAGATTGTGACCAAGAAAAGAAAAATCAGATGTCACAGTGTCCTCCAGCAACCAAGCCTGCTTTCCCGTTGATGGGAACAAATAAGGTTAGGAAGCATCCAGGCAGAGTTCTGGACCTATAAGCCAACTCTTGGCTTTGGAGAAGAACCTGGGGAGATTTGCAAAAAACAAAACAGAGCTTCATGCAGGAGTGAAAACTTCAAAGGGTCCTTTTCTTCCCTTTCCTTTCTTTCTTTCATTCTCTCTCTCCTTTCTTTCTTTCTTGCTTCTTTTTATTTTTATTTTTTTGCTGGTACTAAGATTTGAACTTGTATTATGTGAGCCACGTCTCTAGCCCAGCTTTTTCCTGGTTATTTTGGAAATGGAGTCTTTTGGATTTATCTGCCCAAGCTGGCTTTGAACCATGATCTTTTGGATCTCAATCTCTTCACTATCTAGGGTTATAGATATAAGTCATTGGTACCCAGTTAAAATTTACTCTTTTAAAGTATACAATTCAATTCAGTGGCTTTTAGTGTGGTCCCAAAATTGTGCCACCATCACTAATAACTAAAACATTTTCATCACTGGGGGGAAAAAAATCTCATACTCACCAGTCTTCTCCCATCGCTGGCTCTTCTCAGCCGCTGGCAGCCATTGCGCTGCATTCTGTCTTTATGGACATTTCATATAAATGGAACTATACCATCTGTGGCCTCTTCTGTCTAGTTTCTTGCCTTAGTGTGATGTCAAGGTGCATCCATGTGGTCCCATGTGTCTGTGCTTCATTCCTTTTCCCAACTATTTCTGGACACGCTGAGGAGGTTTCCCTGTGCTCAGACCGGAGTCTGCGCAGAAGCACTGGGGAAAGGCCTCGTGGCTGCTATGAGGATGTTGTTCTCCTGCCTTGTTTCCATTTACTGACATTCTACAAACTGGAAAGTCTGAGTAACAAATGATAGTCACTCCTTCCTTCCCTGCACAGGGGATAGATGCTGCAGATTTGGCGATACTATCTCTCTGCTTGCCCAAGTACTTTCTTCCTGGTCTTTAAGAGGCCACAACCTTTAGCTTTTAATGATATCTCTCTGTATCTGAGGCAGGCCTAGTCTCTTATTCCCCCATCTCTCTCTCTCTCTCAGTCTGATCCTACAGATCTGGAGTGGGAGAGAGCCCAAGGCAGAACAAAGCTTTATCTTCAGCTAGGTTTTCCCAGAAGAAAACAAGAAATGTGGTTTCTGGGAGCACCAGTAGGGACATGTAAAAGTAGGAGGGTGAGTATGTGGAATCCAAAAACAGAACATGGAATCAAGTGAAGTCCCACAGAAAGTAACTTGAGCTCAGTCCTACAGGGCAGTGGCTGAGTGTAAGTCAGATCTCAGTCCTCAGCGTGCAGTGTTTATACTCCATCTGTCAGTCACAGGCTTAGGCTGCTCTTGGGGTAAATGAAGTCCAGGCCTTACAGTTCAGTGGCCCCAGGCAAATGGCTTCCTTGCAATCTGGGAGCAGACGTGGACCTACAGATGCTTTTGCAGCCATTAGCAGCGAGAGCCTAAGTTTCTGCTATCCTGTTCTTCAAGGTTTGCTTTCCCCACGAACATGCTATCAGTGCCTCCAACATTATGGAGTACAGTAATGAGCACTCTGCATTTATTGATTGGCTAATAGATGATGGACAGATAGAGTATTAGATGGATGATAGATAAATAGGTCATCCTTGGAGCTGTCTATCTAATTTTCTGTATGGTACTAATTTTCAATCATTTGAAAAAATGGAATATAATATGTATATAATTGAATATATATGGAAAATATATATAGGGAGTATTATATATATGTGAAATATTATATATATATGGAGCACTTTATACACACATACATATATGGCTAACTCTTTTCTACTTACTTTACACAAAAGAAAATGAAACCCGAACAGTAAGGAAACTTAGACAGTTAAGGAAGTCTGCTTCAAGCAGGTGACAAATTTGAGAAGCCAGGGACATGGGCTGACATGGACTGGTGTTACATGTGCTAAAGGATTCCCCTCTGGCAACTGGAATGGACTTATATTCTTTCTCATAGTTCTGTGACTGACAAGTTTGCTACTGGACTTCTGTTTTTCTGTTTCCTCTCCTGCACTGCTCACTTCCCAAAGTGACGTGAAAAGATGAACTCCAGGGATGTGAAAGGACTTTGAGGAGCAAAGGTCCTCTCCAATGTAGCATCTCATCTTTTAAATGACTTTGATGGTTTAGAAAGTAATTGTAGGTAACAGAACACAGTAGATGAAAAGAGTGAGGCCAAGAAGGTTCTAGTGGGTCCCTCTGTAAAGTCTGAGTCTCAGTGGGAATTCATTGTGACCCAAACGAAACCTGGCCTGAGCATTCATTAACCCCTGTGAATTCCCTGTCACCTGCTTGAAGCAGATTTCCTTAACTGTCTAAGTTTCCTTACTGTACTGGTTTCATTTTCTTTTGAATATGCCAAAGTGTAAAGTAAGTAGAAAAGAGTTAGTCATATATGTGTGTGTATAAAATACTCCACACACATATAATACTTCATTGATATAGTACTCCCTATATGTATTCTTCATATATATTCAATTATATATACATATATATATATTATACTCCACTTTTTCAAATGATTGAAAATTAGTACCCTGGGCATTTATTAACCCCACCATCAATAGCAACTTCAGATCTTCCAGGCCCATGAAGGGGGTGAACTAGGAGATCAAGAGAGGGCTGGGAGGGCTGGGAAGGTAGATCAGTGGTAGAGCACTTGCCTTGCATGCCTGAGGCCCTGGGTTCCATTCCTCAGCACCACATAAGCAAAAAGAAAAAAGCCGGAAGTGGCGCTGTGACTCAAGTGGTAGAGCACTAGCCTTGAGCTGAAGAACTGAGGGACAGCGCCCAGGCCCAGAGTTTAGGCCCCATGACCGAACCAAAAAAAAAAAGAGGGCTGGGAAGGTGGCTCAGTGGTAGAGTGCTTGCCTTGCATGCATGAGGCCCTGGGTTTGATTCTTCAGCACCACATAAGCAGAAAAAGCCAGAAGTAGCGCTATGGTTTGAGTGGTAGAGCACTATCCTTGAGCTAAAGAGGTGAGGGACAGTGCCCAGGCCCAGAGTTCAGGCCCCATATCCAGTCAAAAAAAAAAAAAAAGAGAGAGAGAGAGAGAGAGAGAGATCAAGAGAGAAAGCAAGCCAGGTGCCAGTGGCTCATGCCTGTAATCCTAGCTACTCAGGAGGTTGAGATCTGAGGATCATGGTTCAAAGCCAGCCCGGGAAAGAAAAGTCCATGAAACTCTTATCTCCAATAAACCACCAGAAAACCGGAAGTGGTGCTGTAGCTCAAGTGGTAGAGCGCTAGCCTTGAGCTGAAGAGCTGAGGGACAGCACCTGGGCCCAGAGTTCAAGCCCCATGACCAATAAAAAAAAAAAAAGAGAGAGAGAGAGAGAGAGAGAGAGAGAAGACAAAAAGGGAAATATAAGAAAGGATGATGGAGGGGCTCAGTGGTAGAGCCCTTGCCTTGCATGCCTGAGGCCCTGGATTCAATTCCTCAGCACCACATAAGCAAAAAAAAAAAAAAAAAGCCAGAAGTGGCGCTGTGGCTCAAGTGGTAGAGCGCTAGCCTTGAGCTGAAGAGCTGAGGGACAGCGCCCAGGCCCAGAGTTCAGGCCCCACGACCGGACCCAAAAAAAAAAAAAAATGATGGAGGAAAAAATGAGAGAGAGAGACAGAGAAGAGAAGAGAAGAGAAGAGAAGAGAAGAGAAGAGAAGAGAAGAGAAGAGAAAACTCCTGCAGTGTGATGTATAGACACCTTTAGCAGCTGCTCCTGTGATGTTCACGATGTGGTTCCTTTGGCATAATTCTGTGGCAGGTGCCACATTTGCTACATTCTCATCCTCGCTCAGCTCTTAGCTGTACTTCCAAATTATTTAAGGAGGTTAAAAAACTAAGGAGGGTCTCCCAAGGTAATCTGACTTTGACCCCACCAAACTCCTTTAGGCCTTAGACAGGAGGAAGCCAGGAGAGGCACAAAGGTGATTGGCAGGCAAACAGAAGGCCCGTAGTGATCACGTCAGCCTGTAAATTGCCCTTTTGTTTTGCAGGCTTTACCGAACACAGTTTTATTTCATGTGACTGTGCTATTTCAGGAGGAGTAAATATTGCCGGCGGTCTGTTGAAAAAGGCCAATGACCTGAATGTTGGTGGGTTTTTTTTTTTTCTTTTCTTTTCTATTTGAATTATCTCCAAGAGACAAGCCTGCCCAAGCATCACACAGTTTTTAACTCACTGGCTTTCCATCCTAACTTTCCCTTTTTGTATTGTGAGATGTGGGACTGGCCGGCAACAGAGAATACAGAGATGGAGGTTCAGAGCAGGAAGAACTGGCATA